>NC_142074.1:1207500-2412500 GCF_059756535.1 Pantherophis guttatus
TCTCCAACCTTCGCTTTATAGCGAAGGTTGTTGAGTCCGTGGTGGCACACCAACTTCCACAATTCCTGGAGGAAACGGATTATCCAGACCCGTACCAATCGGGCTTCAGGTGCGGACACAGCACGGAAACAGCATTGGTCGCTCTGGTGAATGATCTCTGGCGGGCCCGGGATGGGGGTTATTCCTCCATCCTGGTCCTACTTGACCTCTCAGCGGCTTTCGATACCATCGACCATGGTATCCTACTGCGACGTCTCCGGGGGTGGGGGGTGGGGGGCACTGTTTTGCAGTGGTTCTCCTCCTACCTCTCGGGTCGTACGCAGTTTGTCTGGGCGGGGGGACAGAGATCCTCCCCGAAGCCCCTCACTTGTGGGGTGCCTCAGGGGTCGGTTCTCTCCCCCTTGCTCTTTAACATCTATATGAAGCCGCTGGGTGAGATCATTCACAGTTTTGGGGTGAGGTATCATCAGTATGCTGATGATACCCAGCTCTACATCTCCACCCCGGACCAACCCAGAGATGCCCTTTCCGTGATGTCTAAGTACGTGGAGGTGGTGCAAGTCTGGATGGGTAGGAACAGGCTCAGGCTCAACCCCTCCAAGACAGAGTGGCTGTGGTTGCCGGCATCTCATGGTCTAGTAGCCCCATCACTCTTGATGGGAGGGGAGTTGCTTACCCCCTCTGAAAGGGCTCGCAATCTAGGCGTCCTCCTGGATTCGCGGCTGTCCTTAGTGAACCATCTGACAGCCGTGACCAGGGGGGCTTTTGCATAGGTTCGCCTGGTGTGCCAGTTACGCCCTTTCCTAGACAGGGATGCCCTCCGTACAGTCACCCAAGCTCTCGTTATCTCTCATTTGGACTACTGCAATGCCCTCTACATGGGGCTGCCCTTGGGGTGTACCTGGAGGCTCCAACTGGTCCAGAATGCGGCCGCGCGGGTTGTTACGGGAGCTTCCCGTTACTCCCGTGTTACACCTCTCCTGCGTGAGCTGCACTGGTTACCGGTGGTCCTTCAGATCCGCTTCAAGGTACTGGTACTTACCTATAAAGCCCTACATGGCATGGGCCCGGGGTACCTGCGGGACCACCTTCTGCCTGACTCCTACCGCCCTGTGCGCTCACATAGGATTGCCCTTCTCCGGGTGCCATCGACCAGACAATGTCGGCTGATGGCATCCAGGATGAGGGCGTTCTCTGTGGGCGCACCGACCCTCTGGAATGGGTTACCCACGGGGTTCCAGATGGGCCCCGACCTCCACTCTTTCCGGCGTGACCTGAAGACATGGTTTTTCCAACAAATTTGCTGATCTGATGGGTGATTTTAATTGGGAGATTTTAATTGATTATTATTTTAGTAGCTATTTTTATTGTTTTCATTGTTTTAATTTCTGTGAGCCGCCCCGAGTCCTTTGGGAGAAGGGCGGCATATAAGTGTAAGAAATAAATAACTAAACTGCACATTCCATTTGGGCATATTTAAGCTTGAGAAGAGAATATGAAGTAGTATAAAACATTTTGAGCATGACATTCCATATTATGTTCCTTTTTCAGTGTAAAATTGTATGCCAAATGTAAAACAGGATATTTACGCATCTGAGCTCGCATCATAGCTGCTATCAGGTTGGAGATGCTTCCAAAATGCACAGCATAGCCAATTTTGCACACAAAACATCAGTTTTGAACTTAAATCAAGACACTTTGCAAAATTCCACCCTGGCAATACTTTGAACTAAAACATTTGCACACTCCTAATATTAAATAGAGGCAGAAAGAAACATTCAATTATCCCAAAAGTATGTAACCGTCTGTCTCTTAAAAACTATTGGGCAGTCCCCACAATTTACCAAACTGCATTTTTTAAAAGTGCGATGGAAAAGCAGTACATAACTAGGAAGAGAAAAATCTTACTAATTTTGTTTAATTTCAATCACCTTTAAATGTAAATAAAATGAACTAAACCTGGGCTTCTATAAGAGGCATGTTTTAGCTAAATATTATAATTGTTATTTGGGAGATAATAAATTCCACTAGCACAAAACAGCACTCAGATAATTTGTATGGTCTTTCCCAGTTCTACAAGTTTAAAGCAATCTGCCCTGCATTTCTTCACCTTCAGAATTACATTCCAAAGTTGGATGGGAAAAAGTTCACTCCAAATGTGTCAATAAAGACCATGTAACACCGCTCCTGCGCGAGCTGCACTGGCTTCCAGTGGTCTTCCGGGTGCGCTTCAAGGTGTTGGTTATCACCTTTAAAGAGCTCCATGGCATAGGGCCTAGCTATCTTCGAGACCGCCTGCTGCTACCGACGACCTCCCATCGACCCGTGCGCTCCCACAGAGAGGGCCTCCTCAGGGTGCCATCAGCCAAACAGTGTAGGCTGGTGACCCCCAGGGGGAGGGCCTTCTCTGTGGGGGCTCCCACCCTCTGGAATCAGTTGCCCCCAGAGATAAGAAGAATCCAAGACCTCAGTGCCTTCCGTCGTGCCCTTAAAACCCATTTTTTCAAGCAAGCCGGGCTGGCTTAAGAAGAAATTTTTAAATGTTTTTAAATGTTTTAAATGTTTTAATTGGTAGTGAGTTTTAATTGGGCCAAATTTATATATCTTTTAATTGTTTTTTAATATTTGTCCTGCATGTTTTTTAATTCTGGCTGTACACCGCCCTGAGTCCTCAGTGAGAAGGGCGGTATAGAAATTCAATAAATAAATAAATAAATAAATAAATAAATAAATAAATAAATAAATAAATAAACAAACAAACAAACAAACAAACAAACAAACATAAAAAGTTTTCTGCAGCAGAAAATAGATATGTTCTTATTTATTCAATTCAGAAAATGTGTAATGCTATACAACGTGTCAGAAACTGGAAATATGCATGTCAAAGAAGAGGACAGATAGCAAGTCAAACTATAATAATCAAACTCTTATCAGAAAATGGCTCTGGAATCCCTTTTTGAAAGAAAAGCCCAACAGCAAATGCCTTTCTTCTCATTAGGTGTGAGAGCAGCCCCAAGACAAGGGTGGAGGAGGGACAGACAAGTATTGGCTGAGCTAAATGGGAATTTCATTTAGAGTAGTCCATAATGCATCTAGAAAGGAATCTAAGTTTCTAAGCCAGACAACAATGTTCGCTTAAAGCAGACTTTCCCAACCTTGGAGATGTTGCTCTTTGTGAACTTCCATTCCCAGAATTCCACAGCCAGCATGACCGCTGATGAGAATTCTGGGATTGGAAGGCCACACATCTGGAAATGGCCATGGTTAGGAAATCCTGGCTTAGAAATTCACCACACTCTGAATTGTGAGCCCAAGAAGAAAACCATCTGTTTCTGCATCAATGCCTTCCCTAGTTCTATTGGATGGGCATTGTCTTTTAACATACCCTTAGGACAGTGTTTCTCAACCTTGGAAGCTTGAAGATGGGTGGACTTCAACTCCCAGAATTCCCCAGCCAGCAGCGCTGGCTGGGGGTTTCTGGGAGTTGAAGTCCACCCATTTTCAAGCTTCCAAGGTTGAGGAACACTGCCTTACAAGGTTTTGTTCCTTGATACTAAGCAGCAGACCTGCCTTGCACTCTCTACTTTCACCTTTAACAAGTGGCCCCTTAAGCGTTTCTCACTTTCAGCCATCAAAGAGATATCATCAGCATCTCTGAGGCAGCAATTTTAACTCCATTTCCTCTGTTTTCTAATCCAGCATGACATAGTCTGCAGGTACATTAAGCTTATTATACATTATGGACTATCCACAATGTGTTGTGATGTGTACGATCAAAAACTGTCATATAATCAGTGAAGTAAAAATAGGTAGCTTTTCGCAATTCCCTTTCTGTTTCCAACCTCCACTGGATGTTAGGAATATGATACTGAATGCCCCGTTTCTTCTGAACCAGCATGTACGGTGTATCTGGCAGTTCTTGTTGCAAAGACTGTTGGAATCTAGCATTAAGTTATTGGCACACGAGGTAAGACGGTTGGTTAACATTTTAAACATTATTTAACAATGCTCTTTTTGGGGCTATAGATTGATACTTTCCGATCTCTTGCCCACTGCGGTGTTCTTCATATATGCATTTCAAGTTACACAGAGCATTTAATAGCACAATTTTATATGATTTTTAAACAGTTCTGCTGATAAGTCCTGCAGCTTCCTATTAACAATGTTTTCTAATTTCATATTCCAGAATGTATGGCTCTGATTCAGTGGTCCAATTTAGCATCATTCTAACATATTTGGGCTGTATATGTTAAAGCACAGGCTTTAACACCTTCTGTTAATAGTAATAGGTATGGCACTTCTGTGATTTTCATATCTACAGTCTTTCATATTTGTTTATAAATCTCATTTCGAAGATTGGAAAAAGAGGCAATTGATTAGACTGGCCCCAAAATCACAGGCTCCTGGCCTACAGACAAGGCTTCCTCCCACACACTTTCATTCTTACCTGATGTTGGTTACATCGTTAAACTCTTCAGCCCACTTTTTTCTTGACTGAGCAGTCGTAGAACCATCCAAACGATAATAATCAATATTTCTGAACCATTTTCCTTCACCTAGGCGTTTAAAAAGCATGGGGTTAAGTGCATTGTACAAGGAGGCAAGGGTCCATCATCATCTGACAGTTTCCCATTTCTTTTTAAAATATTACTTATGAAATTCATAAAAGTTCAAGAAAGCCTCTAACTTTTAACTGAATCTATCTGAAAGGATACCACTGGACTCCTCCTTATTATTAGATTTGACACAATGGAGACATATAGCAGACTTTCCCCAGGTATTTCTGTTTCATGCACTCAAGAAATACATAAATGGTATGTTGTTTTCTCAGTGAAAAACTGAGTGAAAAACTACAGTGAAAAACTGTATTCCAGTCTCCAACCTTCGTTTTGTAGCGAAGATTGTTAAGAGTATGGTTGCGGGACAGCTTCCCCAGTACCTGGATGAAACGACGTATCTGGATCCGTTCCAGTCGGGCTTCAGGCCCGGGTACAGCATGGAAACGGCATTGGTCGCGTTGGTTGATGATCTCTGGAGGGCTCGGGACAGGGGCTGCTCCTCTGTCCTGGTCCTGTTAGACCTCTCAGCGGCTTTTGATACCATTGACCATGGTATCATGCTGCACCGGTTGGAAGAGTTGGGGGTGGGAGGGACCGTACTAAGGTGGTTCTCCTCCTTTCTCTCTGACCAGTCGCAGTCGGTGTTGACAGGGGGGCAGAGGTCGACCCCGAGGCCCCTTATATGTGGGGTGCCGCAGGGATCGGTCCTCTCGCCCCCTTTGTTCAACATTTATGTAAAGCCGCTGGGCGAGATCATCCGTGGTTTCGGGGTGGAGTACCATCAGTACGCTGACGACACCCAGCTGTACATCTCCACCCCGGACCACCCCAACGATGCCCTTGAAGTGATGTCCCAGTGCCTGGAGGCCGTACGGATCTGGATGGGGAGGAACAGCTCAGGCTCAACCCATCCAAGACCGAGTGGCTGTGGTTTCCGACGTCCCGATATAGTCAGCTGGTACCATCGCTGACTATTGGGGGCGAATCATTGGCCCCCATGGAGAGGGCTCGCAACTTGGGCGTCCTCCTGGATTCACGGCTGTCTTTAGAAGAGCACTTGACGGCCGTGACCGGGAGGATTTTTCATCAGGTTCGCCTGATCCGCCAGTTGCGTCCCTTTCTAGATCGGGACTCCCTACGCACGGTCACTCATGCCCTCGTTACCTCTCGTCGGGACTATTGCAACGCTCTCTACATGGGGCTCCCCTTGAGGTGCACTCGGAGGCTCCAACTGGCGCAGAGTGCGGCCGTCCGGGTGGTTATGGGAGCGACATGGAGTTCCCATGTAACACCTCTCCTGCGCGAGCTGCACTGGCTCCCGGTGGTCTTCCGGGTGCGCTTCAAGGTTTTGGTTATCACCTTTAAAGCGCTCCATGGCTTAGGACCTGGTTATCTACGGGACCGCCTGCTACCACCAATAGCCTCCCACCGGCCAGTACGCTCCCATAGAGAGGGGCTCCTCCAGGTGCCGTCGGCCAAACAATGTCGGCTGTCGGCCTAGAGGGAGAGCCTTCTCTGTGGGGGCACCTACGATCTGGAACGAGCTCCCCCCGGAGATACGGAGGATCCCGGATCTGCGCACCTTCCGCCGTGCGCTTAAGACTTTTCTATTTCATCAAGCTGGCCTGGCCTAAATCTTCCCCCTTTTAATGTGGAAATTTTAAATTTGTTTTAATTATAGGGTTATGGGTAAGGCGTTTTAAATTGGGGAGCCATTTTAGATTTAATTTTGTTTTAAATGTATTTTAATGTTTATATTGTATGTTTTTTAATCTTGGCTGTTCACCGCCCCGAGTCCTTCGGGAGAGGAGGCGGTATAAAAATTTAATAAATATAAATATAAATATAATATATTCTTGCTTTAAAACAGTATTACTTTTTTTCTGCCCCCTTAACTCCAAACCCCTATGAAATACAGAAAGAGAAGAGGCACTAGTTATTATTTAAGGTTCAAAAGCATGTTTTATTGTTCTTATAATAAATTCTATTTTTTATTATCTAACAATAATTTAGAACCTAAAGTTAGGGTTAACATAGCTTTTGCCATAGAGTAAAACTATTGAATTGAAATGTAACTTACTGAATGTGATGTACTCAACTTCAATTCTGACACAATTAAGCATGTTTTATATGTTTAATTTAAACATTACAATTTAAGCAACTTAGTTTTGGAGGATTTCAAATAAAATACTAGTTAAGTATAAATTTTGCAGAATAAACTAAATATCTTTAAAAGTGGGGTGGGTGGGTGGAGGGAGAGATGGATTTTATCACTGCAATTTTTATTCCAGGAAATTGTTTTCTGGTTTTTGTACTGATTGATCTGTCCCCTGGAAACTACTTTTTCTAAATAAATTTTAAAATTTGATGCTTAATCACTGTAGACGATATTTATAACAGCTAGTTGCTCTACTTTTTAAAAATCTTGCTAGTAATATAGTCTCTGTAAGTGGCAAGAAAGATTTTAAAATATGGATGATGAGGCAAAATCTATTTTTAACAACTTTGCTTTCAAACTAAAGCAATGTAGCTATCCCTGGAAGTAGAGGATGTGTGTTGTTATTTCAGGGAGTCCTGAATGCTATAAGTTTTCAAGAAAACAAAAGGCCTCCCCACCCCACAGGATAGAGAGCCACTTAAACCAGAGCTATTAATCAAACAAATTAATTCCATGGTTAGATTAGATCAGTGTTTCTCAACCTTCTCAATTGGCTGGGGAATTCTGGGAGTCCCCCCATCTTATATCGGACACCGTTGAGAGACACTGAATTAGATTCTTCCTGACTTCAGAGATTTAAGCTATGGCTTTAGAGAAACCTCACATTCTTCTCCCAAATAAGAAAATCACTACTGATCTGTGAAGAATATGGATATAGGGAGGGACTTTCGAAAAAGCACTTCCTGCTCTGAACACAGTAGGATAGGCAATTCCTTATCTCTGCCTCTGAAAAAGAAGAATGAATGGACTTGATGAAAGGACAAATAATAACTGAAGGAAAAACGGAAGATATAAATGAAGAAAAAGGAAGATAACAAGAGCCTCACAATGCTTTTCTCCCAGCTCGTGACCGGCGAAAGAGCCAGAGAAAACAGGTTTCAACCAGAAGATAAGGGCCTCGAAGACACCACTGCTCATAACGCTCTCTTATTTAACATGCCAGCTCAGAGACAGAATTTTTTCCCCTTCCCCCCACCCACATCTCCACTTTTTTTAACTTCAAAGGGAGACGCTCTTCCACATTTCTGCTAGCTGGTGTGTGTGTTTTTTGGCCTTTTGTTCATCATAAACTCATCAGGCAGGTAAAAGGAGCCATCTATGCAGTTGGGCAAAAAGAACTCAAATGCCACAAATCCATGCACAAGTGGTCTCCAGAATTCTAAAAGCTGCAGAAAGGCAAGGATGGCAGAAAAAAAACCCTCAAAAGTCCAAATATTAAGCCTGAGACCACAGTGGTGAGATTAGCAGAGTCTGCATCAAAGAGGAAGACTTCTGGCTGAACGGTTTCAGCAGCAGCAGCTGCCCCTGTAGATCTCGCCTTAGTCCCAAAGGACCACAAAATACTGTCTGCCTCTGCCTTCTTGCACAGAAAGGCACTTTCACAAAGCAAGAGTAACGTTACCCACATAGGAAAGGAAAAAAAATCAATCTCAGAACTGACAGATAAAGGGACAAAGCACAAGGTTTAAAAGGCTCTGTGTTACACTGCGTTGTGAAAGGAATATATAAAAATGGGGAATGTGAGTGTGGAACATTCCCAGATCTCCGAGTGGGTAGTTGTTACTTACCTTTATATATTACTGGCTTTTCTTCTTCTTTGTCCCGGTTTGCTAACTCCAGAAAATCTTCTATCAAGTCAAGGGATATCAGAGATTGGCTGAACACTAAGCTGAAAATGGGAATTGGCAAAAGGGTTGTCAGTTTCCACACCTGTAATTAGCATTCTGATGTCTTGTGCTTGGTGCCATCAATTCAGTTTACAAATGGAAGGGGATATTAAAAAGCTTGTTTTGCTGGTCAGAGCAGAATGCGATGGCAATTTTAAGGAGAAAAGCCCCTGGCACTGTTGAAATTTTTCTACTTTGGGGTTCTGGACTGCAGATGTCCCATCGCCTAAGAGGGGAATTTTGTGAGTTCAGGAATTGCAGGCTAACTGTTGCACTCATGTTACCTAGTAGAGCAATGAAACATCTGCAACACAAAACCAAACCCTCACGACTCCAACCACAAAACATGCCCACCCTGAGTTGCACTTATTTGCTTCCACTGCAAAAAAGAATATAGACATGGAAAGCACACAAATACGGATCCTTCTTGACTTGCAACCAGTCATCTAGCAAGAGTTCAAAGTTACAACAAAAAAACCCGCCTCCCAAGTTCCGACAGCCTTTCCCTTGGGGTCACATGATGGCATTTGGGTCGCTCAGCAACCAGTCCAAATTTATGGCTGCTTGCAGCATCCTGTGGTCACATGAACATGATTTATAATATTTTTGGCTAGATTTTGGCCTTCCAGTTTCTGGCAAAAGACACCCGTTGCTGACAATGGGTTTGCTTAATAAGAGCCACCATCTTCACTTAATGACCATCATTAAAAAGTTGTAAAATTGGGCATGATCTCATGGTCCTTCGTGTGCTTAACAACCAGCACAATTTATGACCGTAAGTTTGGGCTCAATCATGGTCATAAGTCAAGGACTACCTGTATTGCAACCTGAAAACGGAAGGTTTTTTTTTTCTAATCACCAAGAATCGCTTACACTTTATCTCCAAGTTCTTCGGCCATGCGCAGGATTTCAAAGAGGAGCATCATCTTCCCCGAATGCTCCAGCACTTCCGCATCAGCATCAACCACAAAGTCCTTATACCAATCAGGGGCGGGGCTGCCAGGGTTGGAGGAAGTACTTTTACCTTAGAGAAGTGAAAGGGGGGGGAAAGTGTCACTTAAAAAGGCAAAGCCCCGGCTCTTCTCCAAGCAGCCAAACCAACCATAAAAATACACTTTCTTAGCCAAACTTATACTTTGATTATAGTATCATGGCATTATATCCCAGGAGCGCTGATCCTTAGGTTTAGGGAGAGAAGGGGAAAACACTGCTTCCTCACCAGGGAAGGGGCAGCTAAACAGCTACAACATATATTTGCACAATTTCTCTCTGTAATCTTTCCACTATGTTATCTTTCACTACATCGGTCTGACCTCAGGACTGACAATCTGGCCCTTTTCTTGTCTTCCTGAAGCTCCTGCTGTGGGGGCTAATTTTTTCTTTTCTTTTTTCTTTTTACCCACAGCTCTTTCTGTGGCTGTGGCTGGGATACAATGTGACTTTAATGAGCTAACCAGGCTAAGCAAATAAATCTGCAGCCAATTATTAAGACATTTGTTTGGGAAATAAAAACAAAAAGTTCTTAGCTAGAATCCTGGTACTAAAGACTATCAAATAGCTATAAATAGTAAGCTTTTATACCACAGTTAATATAATATCTACCTTGGCTCAGCTGGATTTCAACAAAAGGTATATTATCTGAAATTCACATTCCCAGGAAATACCTTGAATTGCAAAATGCTCTATTCCTTTGTAACGTGTGTGTGTGTGTGTGTGTGTGTGTGTGTGTGTGTGTATTCTGTCTATACTGGTGGCATTTAAGCATCACCACATCATCTACTGCACTATAGCAGTTCATTAAATATAAGAACCCACAGAGTTGCATATATTTAAGTATTACTTTGTAAGACTCTACATAAATGTATGCCATTTGTGCAATATATTTACCATCAGGTTAAATGGACAAAGAATTACCAATCCGGGTGTATGAAGACATTCTGCTAGATACAGGCAAACTACCAATGTATTCCTTGTCCTGCAGGAGCCCGCATGGCATTTCTAGTACTGGAAAATGCTTACAGGATGCTAGAGTGGTAGCATGCAAGAGCTCTACAGATGCTTCAGGCCCTCCCTGGGCATGGCCCTGAAGGCTTTCTTCCCTAAAAGCCAAGGCCACTGAACAGGAAGAAGACGGCCCATGGCTGGAGAAGGCTGGCATACGTAAGAGCATCTACAGTCTTAAAACGTCCTGTTGGATTCCAACATTGTCTTCATTTATGTCACTCCCATTCTTTAGACAGAACAGGTCTGTGGCTTTAATCGTCATTTCTTTAGTGTATTATATAGAGAACGATTTATTTTAAATACAGAACAAACTTTCCTCCTTCTGGAACATCCATTTTACTATTACAGCGTTTATTTCCATGGGGATTTCTCCTTGTACTATTTTGCAGGTGTTACCACACACAGAACAAATTTGCTGAGTGCCGTATCCATTGAGGAAGTGGAACAAATGACCCATCATCTTACAATAATATACTTCAGAACAAGAAAATACGCATTTACATCTTTTGGTTACTGCTTCAGAGAGGAAAAAGTTAAAGAGAGGCGAGGTCACATTTGCATTTTGCTAGCACCAGCAGAGAAAATTGACAATGCTGCTTTCAACTCTCCATCTAAAATTGTGTTCAAAAAGCCGCATCAAGAGAAACTGTTTCAACTCAGGCAATTTACCAACTGCGGTTTCCAAGGTGCCTTCAAGGGTTTCTTCTTTGTGCCCCATAAAAGGAGCAGGTTGCCTCATTCAAGCACCCCTGGCACCAGTTCTCCCATGCAAACTTTTGATGCCAAAAGGACTCATGTTCAAATGCAGCTTCTCACTATCTTCATGCCTCCAGTCCTTTAAAATCGGGTGGCACCTCAATCCTGAGCTTGTTGACAAATAACGGTGCACTTTCACTACCCTTCCTGTCATTTACCCTGATTTTTCTCTCGCTATCTTCATGCCTTTAAAGTCTGGCACCACATTAACTTTGGGATAAGAAATTCTGAGTTTCAGAATAGGAGCAGTCCACTTCCACTACTTCTCCTGTTATTTATCCCAATTTTGTGACTTCCTTCTAAGAAACATTATATTGGGCTGATTAAAAGTTATAAGTTTTACAAATTCACTGTTTTGATTTTTTTTTTATTGAAAACTACCTTTGAGATCCATTGGGGTTGAGAATATGAAAAAAATTAAAAATAAAAGCCACATTTTCATATCGAATATATTACACGCAGTTCATTCTTGACTCTTTAAAGCAGGGATTTTTAACCTTTTTGTGCCATGGTCTCTTTTTCATGTATGGTGAAGCCTCTCCATTCTTTCCCAGAAAGATATGTTTAAACATTCACGTAAAGCATTATTAATTATGTGTGTGTGTGTATTGTATATTGCGTGTGTGTGAGATATAGATATACCGTATTTTTCGGAGTATAAGACTCACTTCCCCCCCCCCAAAAGAGGCTGAAAATTTGAGTGTGTGTTATATTCCGAATGTAGCTTTTTCTAAGCTTTTTTTCAGCCCGAGAGAGGCAATGCTTTGCCTGCTCCCTCCGACTCTCAGCTGTGCTGTAGAAGCTTTTTTTTAGCCCTAGCGAGACACTAGCGAAAGATCCGAGCTTTGCCTGATTTTCTCGTTGCTGCTCCCTCTCAGCAATTTTAGAAGCTGTTTTTTATCCCCAAACAGGGGATAAAAAGCACTCATGCGCGCTCAAAACCAGCAAATTTATGTGCTGAAGCTGACCAGACTAAGGATGCTAGCCAGATGAATACCTGGTAGGCAGATTCCCCCCCCCCCCGGCCTATTTTCCTCCCCAAAAACTAAGCTGTGTCTTATACTCCGGTGCGTCTTATACACTGAAAAACACGGTAGATATAAAAATATATATTGCATATAATTAGTTAGCTAGCTAGTTCTTGATGCTTGTTTGCTTGCAGACAAGATGGCTGTACTGCCTACAGTAATATATGGGTTTCTTTATTAATCCATTAAAGCAAAAACAAAATAAACTAAATCTCTGTTAGAGATTAGTGAAGATAAATTTGTAATTCCCCCCTCCCCCATCCACAGAGCCCCTGAAATCTAACCCCAGCTCTCAAGGATCTGCAGTCCCCAGGTTAAGCACCTCCGCTAATACTTTCAGGGCCAGAAAAAGGAGCAGAAGCAGCACTACTGGGCACAAAACCATGATAAGCGCAGGGCAGCTGGAGTGGTGGGCTTTGTTGCCCTTGAGTGCCCACTACAAAAAGCCCTCCACATCCATTAAAAATCTTACTTACCTTCCTCTGCCTTTAAAATGATGGGAGGGTTGCTGATTGGCTCTTCTACCGTTCCTTCTCCACCTCCCCGAGATCTTGAATTCCAGACTTTAATCACTTCCACGTCATTGTCACTCCCACTCCCGCTGGAACTACTGTCTTTCTTAGATTTCTTGCCCTTTGTTTTCTTCTTTCTAAAATATATATTTCAACATGAAAACTCTTCAGTCACACTCATTTTATTCCCAACTGTTTTCACATGCAATTCCAACAATAAATGGAATTACCGTTTCAGAGGAACAACTCAACTTACTTAGTATCTTCTTCAGAGCTTAAGCTCATTGACGTTTCTTCAGAATCAGAAACTATGAAGTCATCAAGACTGTCTTCATCAAAATAACCCTGAAAAATCAGGCGTTCTTATTAAGCACAGCCATCCTTGTTTCTAACTTTCAGAACACAAATTAAAACACACAGAAATAGAAAGAAGTATGGAACCAGTTGCCAAAAAATGGAACTCCCTAGAATTGTCTCACTGCAGGCAGAGCAAAGGCAGAGAGAAGTAGATTACCTTGTTTTCCTTGCTAATATAATCCAGCTGCAAACACCAAGGATGAGTCCAAATTCTGCTTAACATCTGGAAATCTTGGAAGAGTTTAGCTCCAGCTTTGCCTCTTCCACCTTCACTGCTGTTACTGACACCTGACAATGGAGTTCAGTTACATACTTGAAACAGATTAACCGAACTGTAAATTTGGCAAAATCAACTCACTTTTATGCAATGCATCAGGAATTCACTCTCTTTTTCTAGTCACTTGTAAGAGAGGGTTCTCCCAGTGCAACACTGCTACCAGAAATCAGATGATTCCAGCAACTGAATTAATATTTTTTTCCTTTCTTAAAATTGCTAAAAATTCATTATTCATCCTGTTTTACAGGTTTGACAATCTATATTATTTATAGGCATATGTCATTTGCACATGCAAATTGCATTTTTATTTATATGTTAGAAATCCCATTTTAAAAAACAAATTCACAATATTTTCCCTCATATGGCCTTCATGTCTATTGCAAATCATATTTCAATAACTTTTTATATGCGATGTTAATGACAGACAACTGTCGAATGTTAACTTTTTAAGGGTAAAGTTCTATCATTCAACTTCAATGTCCCATAAAATTAAAATAGTCGAGGAAATTCAAAACCCATTAAATTTTCCAAAATTTACCGGTAAGTACATTTGATAAAGTTTTAGCTAATACTTATACTTGGCACTATATCTGTCACACAGGAATTTGTCCAATCCCCTTTTAAAGTCACGGAAGCCAGGGTCCATCCCCATGTCTTCTGGTAATGAATTGTATAAATCAATTATGTGTTGCTGTGTGAACTGCTCCTTTTGGTCTGTTCCAATGTCTCCTCCCAATCAGCTTCGATGGATGAGCCCAGTAGGTTTGGAGAAAGGGAGAAAACTGTCCTTTCTCTGCACCAGGCACAATTGACACCTGCCTCCTCTCAAGACGTGCCCCAGCCTTTTCTTGTAGGGAAGGAAATGTTCAGGCTGTTCTCTCTTCTAGACTTTTTCCAGTTCTGCTACAGACTTTGCAGCAACCAACACTCTAGTTGCAAATGTACTACCAAGCTGTATAAGGAGATTCTCATTCTCCCTGAATACCAAGTCAACAAGATTACCTGAACCATCCCCTTAATCATCTTCATCAAGGTAAAAAATAAAATAAATAACCCCCCACTGCAGTTCAACTTTGCCTACTCTGTATCCACGTATCCTCTGGTTCTCTCCCCCCCACCTTTTACAACAATTAAGCAGTGAATTATCCTTACCTGTTAAGTGATCCAGGTAGTACTGGTACAGCTTACACTGAAGGGGAGTCATTCTAACAGCCAGGACATACTCGTGTTTTGGTGGCAGGAACTTTGTCAACGCTGTATAATCTTTCCTCTACAATTAGATCAGAAAAAGAGAAGCTAAACAGCGCTATGGTATCATTCGAGCACCAAAGTACCAACTCTGAGTCAATAAACTTTGTAACTTAAAATACAGGGAACAACTAAGATGCTTAGAAAGAAAAAAAAATAGGATTCTAAGTGCTGAGATTGTTTAACATTCTCCTTCCTCTCTATCCAGTGGAATGACCCTGTGACAGAAGTCAGGGAGATGCACTGGCTTGAGTCACACCTAGTGCGAAGCGGAAGTACCGGAGACGGAGGCTTTGGCTTTCCATAGGGAAAAGTTTCAAAATGTTCACCTTTTTTTTTTGTTTAATTAACTTCATCGTGTCAGTGGTTATTTTAAATATAGCTTTATGACACAAGCCAACTTTATAATATAACCATAGTCTGTTTCAAATGAACATTTGAAAGTAAGAGTAATCACAGTTTATTCAGGTGAGGACCCATAACTATGCACTCTCCTGCTCTGGAGAAGGAAAGGAAAAGCTCACAGCCACACTTCAGCATTGTGCTAATATGCAACTATAGTAATGTGCCTTACACTGCCTGTCTACAACTGACATACACAATTAAGTTATCACCATTTTTTGCAAAAGATTTTTAAAAGGGGAGGGAAGGAGAAAGTAGAAACACAAATAAACAAGGAGAAAAAAAATTAAAAGGTTAAGAGACTCCCACGTCACGGCTTGGGTGAAATGAGGGTCACAAGTCTAAGAAGATTAAAAGTTCTGCCCCAAATTATCTTCCATAGATATTATCCAGTAATTGCAGGCCACCCTGAGTGCCCGTGCCTGGTGGGGTTTACATTTTAAAATAAAAGAAAAATAATCAAATGGCTGTGGGCAAATCAAAGCTTTTAAAATATTTCCTTTCTTGTTAATCAGGAGTAATGGATTGCTTGTTAAGAGAAAGGTACAACTTCAGTTGACAGGAGAGTGTCAAAACTCTCTAAGTTTCAGTTTCAGACGTAAGGAATTTTTAAACTTTCACAATGGAGCAAAGTAACACAAATCAAAATCCACACACCTGAACACATCCAGCTAGCATCTCATACAAAATATGTGCCCGCTTTTTCATTACTCTCACATCTACTAGAGTGGAGTCAGCACACTGGCCGTTCTGGATGGGGTTTATAAATCGATTTCGGAACTCCTTAACTGATCCAAGTAAATTCTCCTTGATGAAATTAACCATGCAGTGATCTGAGGAAGGGAAAATGTAACTTTTAGTTCCTTTCAGCAGAGTAATCTTGTTGCAAGTCTTTAATAAAGATGGACAAGTATATATTCACTGAGGCCTTCTCTAGTTGGGTGGTCTTAGTCCAGAAAGGTAACTTATAAATATTTAAATAAAATAAAGAAATGTTTGGAAGCAGATTCAGGCTGTTCTATGTTTTAAAAGAAAGGGACTATTAGTTCAAACTGGGGATCGGGCTAGAGCTTTGCACCCAATCTGTGCAATAATGTACCGAGTGCCTGATGCAGAGCCCATTCCAGCACCCTGCAATTCAGTCTGCCACAGTCAGCCAGGGAAAGCCTCCTGAAGTCTCGCTGTCAAGTAACATGGATGCAGTGTTTGGACATACAAGATATTCTTTTCTAGAAGAAGCAGCGAATTGGTGAACAACTGAGCCAGGTTTCTGACGGTTTTAAAAAAAACACGATGCAAGACAGGACTGCTGCCATCCCTGAAGACCCAGGTTTCCAGTCCTATACTTGTATGACGTTTCTTTTTTAACACAATCGTATTAAAATTGTCACCCCACATTACAGAAATAACAGGGAGGGAAGAAATTCAAGGACAGCACCAGCAAAAATATATTTAGTAAGCGTGGAAAGAGTGTGCCTAGATTTACAATAATAAATGCAGATGTTTGTTGAATAATCAAACTGAATATATTTAAGACCAGCGGTGAGGAGAAAACCAAGGATGCACGGAATATATTATTCCATATTAGCAGAACTATTTTATTTTCACTGAAATTGCAGACAGATATAAAACATATGTTTGGCTCCCTCTTAAAATGTACTTACATTCTATAAGATTGTTTTGCAAAGGGGTCCCTGTAAGAATTATCCTTCGCCTGGATCTGATAGAATTCATAGCTTTAGAAACAGCAGAAGCTTCATTTTTTAGGATATGTCCTTCATCACAGATAACAAAATCTGGGCCTGAAATTACAGAAGTAGCATCTCAGAGATATCTGTGAAGTATGGGACACGAATTAAATGCCGAGTCATGGAGGAGAGAAGGGTATTCATTTAACCCCAAACGGTTTATCCTTTGGTTTACCCGACAATTTAAACTGGTATTCACAGCCCTCCATACAATATATTTATTTGATACATGATAAAATATTCTCTGTTCATTCTTACGAAAATGTCTCACCAAGAAAATACACGCACAGGTTTTCGGAAGTAATGTTTTTCAACATTTTGTATAAAACTAGATCACAGCACCCTCTGCTGTTAACTGGAAATAAAGTCAAGTAGTTGAGTATGACATAATTTATTTATTTATTTTATCATATTTGTATACCGCCCTACTCCCGGAGGACTCAGGGCGGTGAACAGCCAAGATAAAAATACAAAGGACATACAAAAGTTAAAAACTATTAAAAATAAATTAAATAATTTGGGCTCAAAAAACAAATTTAAGACATCCAATTAATGTAAAACATTTAAAACCCAATTTAAAAGGGAGAGTTAGGCCAGACCAGCCTGTTGGAATAAAAACGTTTTTAGGGCGCAGCGGAAGATGCGTAGGTCTTGAATCCTCCGTATCTCCGGGGGGAGCTCGTTCCAGAGGGCAGGTGCCCCCACAGAGAAGGTTCTCCCCCTGGGGGCCGCCAGTCGACATTGTTTGGCCGACGGCACCCTGGGGAGCCCCTCTCTATAGGAGCGAACTGGTCGGTGAGAGGCTATGACTGATTCACAGCAATATTGACAAAAGGAAGTTAGCAAGATGGCAACAATCACCATCAGCTGGCCAACCTTGCAATGAGCTTTTCTCCCTTTTGGCTGATTAAAAGCCAGCAGCGCTGGCTGGGGGATTCTGGGAGTTGAAGTCCACCCATCTTCAAGCTTCCAAGGTTGAGAAACACTGCTCTATGGCATTTAATACCATTAACTATACTATTCTTCCAGGCCAGCTTTGGGCATTGAAAACAGGGGGCCATTTTGCAGTGGTTTCCCTCCTGCCTTTATGGCCAGTATCAATCAGTGCTGGGGGACAGAGACCCAGCTGCATGCCCCTTAAACAGGAGAGGTGAGAGATATAAAAGGTGGTGCCTCAGGACTTGGATCTCTCACCTCTCCTATCTAACATCTCCATGAAACTGTTGGGTAAAGTCATTTAGTGGCATGGAGTCCAGTATCAAAGTACGCTAATGATATTCAATGTGCATCTCTATCCAGTGCCAGGCAGAGGATGCTGTTCAGTGCTTACCCAGTGCCTGGAGACTGTAAGGACCTGGACAGGAAGGAACTGGCTGCTACTCAACCTGAGAAAGATGGAGTGGTTGGGGGCTTTTCTGCCCATATCTGGACTGGAGCCTTGCTTACAGCCACTCAGTCATTTCCTGATTAGATGATGCAACATGCTCTACGAGGAGCCACCTTGGAAGCAGCAACTGGTCCCCAATGCAGCAGGGAGGGCAGTTCTGGGCCCTCTGCAGTTCACCTGTGCTATACTCTTGCCTCATGAGCTGCACTAGCTTCCAGTTATCTTTAAAGCACTACCTGGCACAAGGTATCTGCGGGACCACCACTCCCTGAGGGTATCTGCCCAACCCACTAGGTTCCATCAAATGTTGTCAAAGAGTGGGACCTCAGAAATGTGCTTTCTCAGTAGCACCCCTGGCCCTTTGGAATAGCCTCCTCTCCCCTCTATGTGAGAACTAAAGAAGCCCCACTTTTTTAGCCTTCTTGAAAGCTGGGGATATCTGACTGTTCCCCCAAATACTGAGCTGGGAGGGGGTTGATTCGGGGGTCAGGAATGTAGGTGGTTCCAATGGTTGATAGGAAGGCTATAATGTGTTCTTCTGTTGTTTTTACTGGCTGCTCTGAGCCACTTAGAATCAGTGTGTGAGATAAAAGGCCATGTAAATTCTTTAAATAAAACAAATAAAAAAACAGTACAAAGGACATGCCATTTCATTAAGCCAATGTTACAAAAACAGAGAATGCAAACTATTTTCTGCAAGATTTATTAAATTTAACTGGATTCATATTTCTCTTGTGGTGTATCAATGCTTTCAGATACCCGAAAGTTTACCAAAAATAAAAATAGAAATTTGGAGAAATCTTTAGACTGAGATAGTTTGGGAGCTCCAAATATGTTCTGTTTTCAGGCTGGCTTTCAGAATTTCTCTTCTGAACTTTGCTAAAACAATTAACTAGAGCTTCTGACTTACAACAACTACCAGACACCACCTTCCTTTCTTTCTTTCTTTCTTTCTTTTTCTTTCTTTTCTTTCTTTCTTTCTTTCTTTCTTTCTTTCTTTCGGGGGTAGATAGCATATACCACCACACATTTAATCATCTGGATTTTTAAAAATGTAAATCTGGATCTTATGCCTTAAGAAATCCAACAGAATTCCAAAGCATACCCAGTTTCACCATTCACCAATCATCTGATCAGTCCTTCTGGTTACTGCTGTTACTTTCTCTAGTTTGAAGAGTGATTGTGCCGTAACCCGCATTCTTCCGCACATTGCTTTGCATATAGAATGGGGTATCTATCTCTACTCAAGAACATCTCCTCCTTTACATGACTTGTCACAGAAGGAATGATCTGCAGTGTTTTGCCTTACCAGGATCAACCAATGATTTGTTAAATATTTCCTTCAGTTTTCTGCTCTTCACATTCCTCCCTTGTGCAAGGTTTCGATACATTTCATAGCCTATGATCATGACGCCTCCTTCATCCTGCCACCTTTGCAGCATATAGCCCCTCTCTTGGGGGCGTTTCACTGTTGCTAGTTCAGAGACCTTGGGAAAGCAAGCAAATAAATGAGTTTTATTTTTTTTAAGTCAACATGTAATTTGTAAATGTGGATCAAATACTCAAAGTCAAAAAGTTCATACTTCTAAACATTAATTTACTGTTCCTGAAGGCAGAGATACACTCCACCTATCCATATTACACATTAAATACCTCAAGTTTCTCATCGTCTTCTAGGCCTTCTTGCCATTTTTCAAATTCATTCATCCAGTTGAGGGCTGTATTCAATGGACACACAACAAGGGCAGTTCTGAAATCCAGTTTGTCGCAAAGCAAAATGGTATGAAGGAAACCAACTACCTTCAAAAGGAAGGCAAGAAAATCAGCATTAGAACAAAACTGCACTCGGGGGGGGGGGTCTTTTTTTTTAAACAAACAAAAAATGGGAGACAGAACATAAATTATTTTTTTAAGAATATTTTGATATACTTAGCATCAGTTAACCACTTTCTTCTTACATTAATTTAATAATAATTAATAAACCTCCCGAGAGGTTGCACAAGGCTGGCTCCAGGCAGTAATTAATGCTTCATTGAGAGAGGGAATCTTCCCCCCTGTCTTGAAAGAGGTGGTGGTGAGAGCCCTCCTCAGGAAGCCTGCCTTGGATCCGGCTCTCTTTAAGAACTATCGCCCAGTTTCTAACCTTCGCCTTATGGTGAAGGGAGTTGACAGCGCGGTGGTGCGTCAGCTCCCACAATTCCTGGATGAAGCGGATTACCTGGACCCATTTCAGTCCGGCTTCAGGCCCGGTCACAGCACGGAAACGGCATTGGTTGTATTGATAGATGATCTCTGGCGTGCCCGGGATAGGGGCTACTCCTCTGTCCTGGTCTTACTTGATCTCTCAGCAGCTTTTGATACCATCGACCATGGTATCTTACTGTGATGGCTAAGGGGGTTAGGAGTGGGAGGCACTGTTTTTCAGTGGTTCTCCTCCTACCTTTTGGGTCGTACACAGTTTGTGCTGGCAGGGGGGCAGAGGACGACCCCTAGGCCCCTACCTTGTGGGGTGCCGCAGGGGTCGGTTCTCTCGCCTCTCCTGTTCAACATATACATGAAGCCACTGGGTGAGATCATCCGGGGATTCGGGCTGCAGTATCATCAATATGCTTCTGATACCCAACTTTTCATCTCCACTCCGCATCACCCCAACGATGCCTTTGACGTAATGTCTCAGTGCTTGGAGGCCGTACGGGCCTGGATGGGGACGAACAGACTTAGGCTCAATCCCAATAAGACCGAGTGGCTGTGGTTACCGGCACCCCGTTTTGTCCACTATGTTCCATCGCTATCTCTAGCGGGGGAGGTGTTGACCCCCTCAGAGAAGGCACGCAATTTGGGAGTCCTCCTAGACCCACGGCTTAGCTTGGAAGATCATTTGACTGCCGTAGCCAGGGGGACCTTTGTCCAGGTGCACCTGGTTCGCCAATTGTGCACCTTTCTGGACCGAGATGCCTTACTCACAGTTGCTCATGCCCTCATCACCTCTCGTTTGGACTACTGCAATGCACTTTATATGGGGCTGCCCTTGAGGAGCACTCGGGAGACTTCAACTGGTGCAGAATGCGGCTGCATGGGTTGTCATGGGGGTGCCTTGGTACTCCCATGTTACACCACTCCTTCGCCGTCTGCATTGGCTCCCGGTTGTCTTCCGAGTGCAATTCAAGGTGCTGGTGATCACATTTAAAGCCCTACGTGGTCTAGGACCAGAGTACTTGCGAGACCACCTCCTGCCACCGGTAGCCTTCCATCGCCCGGTTCGCTCCCATAGAGTTGGCCTCCTCAGGGTACCTTCGGCTAGACAATGTCGACTGGTGACCCCTAGGGGGAGAGCCTTCTCTGTGGGAGCCCCTACCCTCTGGAATACGTTACCCCTGGAGCTCCGGATAATTTCCGACCTTTGAACCTTCCGCCGGGCCTTGAAGACCTCGCTCTTCCAACGGGCGGGCCTGGGTTGACTCTAAACTGATTTTGTAGCTTTTTAAATTCTTAAATCTTAAATTTGAATTGGTATTCCCACGTTTAACCTTATTTATTGGATATTCTGCTTTAATTTGTCTTTTAACTTTTGTATTTTCTGTTTCTTATTGTTGTGAGCCGCCCAGAGTCCTTCGGGAGAGGGGCAGCATACAAATCCAATCAATCAATCAATCAATCAATCAATCAATCAATATCAGGCGACTGCCTAGACAAGACCCTGCAGTTTTCTTGGCAAAATTGTTCTGAAGTGGTTTGCCACTGCCCGCTACGTAGGGCTGAAACAGAGTGACTGGCCAATGGTCACCCAGCCAGCTTTGGGACTAAAGCAGGAGTAGAGTTTACAGGCTCCTAGCCTCAAGCCTTAATCACGACATGAAACCGGATCTTTGTTGTGTGTCTATTATCTGCTCTTTCTCTCCTTCTTCTGTGATCCCAAACACCTCCTTCCCCCATGTTTTCAAATCGGAAAGGACTTTCAAAGGGAGTTGAAGTAAGCTCTTTGGACGTAACCGAAAGATGTTCTGACCAGCACTGCAGAGTCAAATGTTCAAATTCAAGCCCAACCAGAATTTAACTGAGCAACCTGACAGGTCACTCTTTCAACTGATGCCACAGGGTTCTTTTGAGAACTGAATTCCAGTCCTACAGATGAAATAGCTGAATTCCTGAAGAAAGTGCAGTAAAGGTACCTAAGCTATTCATTCTCCTCTCCAGGAATTCTATCTAACAGCAGTAGGAACATGCATTAGGTAACTTGGACATGTTTCACCAGTTTTCACAAGACGTGATTCTCTTTTACGGGAAGAAGCTGGAGGGAGCAAGGCCCGTCCTAGCCAACAGATCCTTAAACATACCTGCAAGGTCTTTCCCAGACCCATACAGTGAGCCAGAATGCATCCCGAGCCTGCAGATTTCTTGGTTTTTTTCAGAGATTCACAACAGCAATCCCACATAAACTGAACACCTAGAAACAATGTTTTTTAAAAGATCCTTTAAAATTTAACAGTGGACTTATTTTTGCTCTGAAGTGCAACAGCTGTAATAGAACACTGTAATCAATAGAAGACAATATTCATAGGGTTGGGGACCTTGGTGCTTTTCTTGCAGACGTTTCATTGCCAAACTAGGTAACATAATCCCTGCACTGATGATGTTGCCTAGTTTAGTTATGAAATGTCTGCAAGAAAGTCACCAAGCTCCGAGAGCACCAAGGACCCCACAGAACGCTCTAGTGTGGCTCTAACCCGATCGATTCCAAACATACATCTCCTAAATCCAGCATTTTAAAATAAAAATTGTCATGCCATCTTACCATCTACTTGATGAGGTTTAAGTTTTGTCACTATGCTTTGATGAACTTGCACTAACGGTTCTTTGGTTTCTTCATCTTCATCTAAAACCAGCTTAGTTGTAATGGGACATTTCAAAGGTGTATCTTCTACTTCTATTACCTGGAAAGATTTTTTGGGATGCATGCATTTAATTCAAGATATTATCTGTCCTTATTGGAAGTTCAGAAATCTATTTTTCAATTATTTTTGTTTTTACTAGCTTCAAACTCTAAGTGCTATAGAATATTGCAGATACAACTCTGAGAACATACGGAATATTATTAACTTTGAAAGGATACTGCTGAACCCAAACAGCAGGCAGCATCATGCCCAATGCCTAGCACAGAGTCCTGGTTTGACACAGGGCGTGCCATGGCCAGGAGGAAAAAACTTATTCAAAGCTATAAGGTAAACAAAGCCTCATGTTCCAGAAGTTCTCAAGGGACTGTTCTGGAGGTAGCGTGTGGAATTATAAAATTCTACTAAGGGCAAATGCTCAGAAAGAAAATTAAAAATAAAAGATAAAAAAAGAGTAATATAATGTAATCCTCATGTAATCCAATGGTATGAAAAGCCTTAAAAAGCTTTTAAACTCAGTAATTATCCACATGCTTTCAGCTAAATCCAGCCAGAGCTTTTCGAAATGGGGACCTTGCCTTTCATTCCAACCACAACAGTCAAGGCAATTCAGTGCTGTTAAAACTACGTTCCAATAAAAGCAAAATATAAACACTAAAATATGACAGCAGGGCAAGCGTCTCAAATGAATACATCTGATAAGAGAAAATCCGGGTTCTGCATATATGTCGTTTTAAGAAAAGCTGTCCTATTTCCAGACACCTTGCTAAGGACTTCTCCAACCAAACCACTTCATCATGTTCAAGAAAAAGGCTTTCAACAGCAACATTACATAAAACAAAGCACTAACTACCAGACATATTTCTATTAGAATTCTCTTCTAGCAAGTTTTAGCAAGTTTTGGCTTTCCTCAACACTTGTTTAAAAATCCTGGTAATATCCTAATTAAAAAAATATAAATACTTCTCTGAGCTTCTCCCTCTCACGCTCCCTTTCTGCGATCCGTTTTCTTCTCTCCTCTTCTTCTTTCAACGCGTTTTGCGTTTCTGTTCTGAGTTTATCATCTTTAATAATCCTTCTTATTTTTTTCCTGCCTTTTCCGGGAGACTTAGAATCATCATTATCGTCATCTTCACTATTACTCTGTAAAAAAATTCCAGAAAGATATATTCTTAATCATGATCTCAAATAAAACACAAAACACTCTTTCAACAAGATTAACAATATACTGTTATTGCCTTTCATTGTTTAATGATTCCAAATACTAATACTGGCTAACCAAACTGCATAATGGAACTTTTGTATTTACGGCAGACGGAGTGCAGAGGGTATCACTTGCTTGACAGTAAGCATTTCCCGTGTGTATAAATTGAGATCTCAAGGACTAATTTCTATTTCCTTTCCATTATATCTCAACTGGATTTGGGATTTCCTATATTTCCAAAGCTCTTTACTGTATTATAAATCACACAGGAACAAAATAAAAGAACAATAGGTGCCAATTTTTAAATTTAATTTTAAAAATGCCATGACTGTCACACAATGAAGTGGGATTTGGTGTAATTTGGAATAATCCGTCCAATCCAAAGTAAAGCTATGGAGGATGAGAATGCTAATATCAGAGGATAGGATGTAACATTTGTATGATATAAAAGCTTACTCTGAGTTTAGGACACAGACCCTCAGAACTGGAAGGGTCCCTTTAGCCACTGTGTCCAAATTTAAGCATTCCTGGCTGATGTCTATGGAGATTCTTAGTCATCCAGGTCATGGTTGTCCCAAAGGTGCTTTTTCAAGAGGCAACTGGACTATCTTTCTTTTTGCTTGAAAATGTTTCACTCCTCATTCAAGAAGATTCTTCAGTTCTGACTAAATGGCCCACCATTCTCCACCATTCACTCAGAACTGAAGAAGCTTCTGGGATGAGAAGCGAAATGTCTTCAAGGAAATACCAGAAAGTCCAGTTGCCTCGGGGGGGGGGGGGGGGGGGAGAGGAAGCACATTTGGGATTTCTGACTGATAATTATTCGGTTGCCCCTTGAGTATATCTAGTGAAAGGAAGTCCATCCTCACTTAGAAAAACACAATCAGGGCGTTTTTCTCTTCGATAACCTTCTTAAAAACTAAATCCCTTTATTCTATTACATGCACCCTGGCCTGACAAAGGTGAGGTTTTGGTCTCTTTTTCAAGAATGCAATTATCTCCCCATCACTCACCTTTTCTCCAAAGTAAGCTGCTTGCTGCTCTCTCTCAGGCGTCTTAATTTATACTTCCCTGATCAACTTTGTTACTCTTCTCTAAGCCCGTTTCCAGTTTTATGGATCTTTTCAAAACCAGAATTGGCCACAATACTTGAGTTGGAATTGAACTAGAACATCTATCCGATATTATGATGGAATGGTATGTGGGAATGACCTTGGGGAACAGTGGAAGTCCCACAGTCAGAGGAACCCTCTGGCAACCTGGCCCATAGAAGGAATAGGGATATGGGAAACATCTCACCCCTACCCATTTCTTGAGCAGTAAAAGTGATGGGGGAGAAATATTATTTTCAGATTTTCAAGATTCTATTAATATAAGCTTACAATAAAGTTGTTGTGGCCTGTCGGCCGCTGGCCCCTCCAGCAGCTGAATCAGAGGAGGAGGAGGAGGAGGAGGAGGCGTGGTAGTCAGGGTCAGCATCAGGGCAACCTGGGAGTTCCGAGGGGGAGGAGGGAATGGAGCTGGCGGAGAGAGAGAGACAGAGGCGGAGCCTGGGCCATCCGTCAGCCCTCAGATGGAGAGTCAATAGCCCCCAGGTCTGGAGGTGGCTGAGGAGGAAGAGGAGGAACAGCTGGGTTCAGTGCCTGAGGGGCGGATGCACAGAAGGCAGAGGAGAGGAGAGAAGAGGAGAGGAGAGGAGAGGAGAGGAGAGGAGAGGAGAGGAGAGGAGAGGAGAGGAGAGGAGAGCAGTGGAAATCTATGGGCCGGTTCTTGGGACGGAAGAGCCACCGCTGCTAATGAGGCCCCACCCTAGCTCTGGGGATAAAAGGCAGGGGGCGGAGATGAATAGGTGTGGCAGACAACTATTCATCTTCCGGATGGACAGACAGATGGACTTGTTAGCCTGCGAGATAAACTTTTTGCTGGAGCTGCTGGCATTCCTAATAAAGGAATCTTTTGAGTTCAGGTCAGAGGGTTTATCGTGTTTGGGGAGCTGGGTCAGAACAAAAGTATATTTAGTTCATCCAGGCATGCTTCCTGTCTGCACTATCTTTGCAAGGCTGACAGCTGCCATATCAAACTTGTTTGGAAAGTTTCGTTACTTTCAAAAACATCTCATTGTAGTTGGGAAGGTATTTGTAAAAGATTTTTAAAATCATGGAGATTTAAAGACAAAAATAAAACAAAAACAAAATGCTGGTCTAACCAGGCAATATTACCTTGTTGTTTTCACTAGATGAATCTTCCTGGACTTTTATGCGTCTCCTTTTCTTCTTCTGTTTGTAACTCCTCTGATTTTCTTCTAATTCTGCTTTCTTGGCGGATCTAAAACATTGAAGGAGTACTGTTCTAAAAAGGATTATTCTTGGCAAACTGTACTGACCACTGGTTTTTTTCTTACTTTCCTCCAAGATTATATATACATTATTCCTAATCAAGTCAATCTAAACTATTTAAGAAAATATGGCTGCAGTTTTCCCCTCTTTATTTATGATCCAGGTAATTCTTGTTTCATCTGCATTAATGTTTTAGAATGAAGGAGTGCAGTTAGGAGATTTTCACACTGCATTAAGTTATACTTTAATAGTGGTTTACTGAATAGTGCTTTATTGGCTGGTTTGTGTAACTAGAATAAAGCATGATGTACAAACCATATTATAACATCCCAAGCCAGAAATGAAACATACCATACTGGTTCCATGCTTTCTGTAATGTGTGAAACCAGGCAAAAACTATGCTTATCTTTTTTAATAAAAGAAAAAGGCAAAAATGCCTGGATTTTAGAAAACTGGATTTGTAAAAAATAAAAATAAAAAAATAAAACATGATAATTCCAAAGCATTCCAGATAGTAAATAGAGTTTTGTTTCTGTCTCTTTAAAAAGCAGCATTATAGGGGCGGGGGCAGCTGAGGGTCGCAACGAAGAGACACAGACGAGCGGAGCTCTACCAAGTCCCATCTATTTCTTTCGCTTGGAGAAGCCCTATGGGGCCAAGTCACCTTGGAGGGGTGACGAAGAAAGAGGGGATGCTTTGGAAGTAGCAAGGAGAGCGCAGCCTCCTCGTTTCACTCAAAGAAAACCCCTTTATCCGGTGGAAGAGAGGACGGCCATTATGGCTGAACCGAAGCCGTGACAACTAAAACGGAAGAGAAGGAAGATCTTGCAACAGTGTGTGCGATGTGGGTGAGAAATCTCTAATTTTTCCTGTGAAATTTTCCCTAACCCCCACTTCCCCCTAAGGAAAGCGGGACTCAACTGAAGTGGTGATAGGGTCTTTCCTAAACCCCAAAGAAAAGCAGCAACTAAAAACTGGGAGCGAATGTCAGACCCGGAAAAGAAAGAATGAACAGAAAATGTTAAAAACCTTAAAGGTAAGAGATAGACTGGATTGGTTTTCAGTTTAGTTTTTCAGCAAACTAAACTGTTTTAAAATATTGTACTAAACCTTGCTTGTCATCTTGAAGTGAGGGATTTTGGAAAAATGATTAAAGCAAGAAAATAAAAAGAAAATAGCGCCGGGGTCATATTTGCAGCTGAACCAGAGAAAAAAGACTAAGAGCGACACCTACTGGCCGGGGAAGACATTACAGAAATGAGTAAGCTATAAGTGAAAATCTGTTATGTCTAAAAGAGAAGCTGAAGACATCTGTAACTGATTATACTTGCTGTTTGGAGACAGACTGTGAGAACATTTAACTGCTAGAACCTTGAGGATTACAAATTTACAAATCTGGTGGACAGTGTGCGAGTGTGAAACAGTTTGGACTTGCTTTGAAACAAAGAAGAGACAGCTAATAGACTATTCAACAGAGTGATCTGTGAACTGCTAGAATAATGGCTTTTTTCTTGGTACGATAGACAATTAAGAAATTGGGATTTTGAAAGACTATTGGGTAAAGCTTTAAAGTAAAGTAAAGTAAAATTTTAAATTACTAAAACAAGACAAAATGTCACAAAGAGAAATAAATTTATTATTAAAAGGAATATTATTGATGTCCCAAAACATGCAGGAACAGATGACAAGGAACCATAGGGAGAGAAAACAATTGATTCGAGATATAATGGAGAGACCAGAGAGCTATGAACAAACAGCATTGAATAAAGAACAGAAATCCCAGAAAAATATACAGAAAGACTCTCATGAAGTGAGGAAAGAATCAGGGAAAGGCTTTTTTAAGACTCAAAAGTGTGAAGAAGCGATATAGATGAAATACCTAGATTAAATGCAAATGAGGCAAGAAGATACAAGGTCCCAGGGAAGAAGCGAAGGAGATGTGCCAAGAACTTAATAAGAGGTTTGGGGGGGGGGGGACGACAAACAGGCAGGAGTTGAGGGACAAATGTAGAATACCTTTTAAGCCAGGAGTTGTGTGCATGAGAACTAAGACAGAGGTAGAACTGAGAAATGGGGAAAATATCACTACGTATATTTCTATATAACAACATTCAAGTATTAAGTAGATTAGAAACTGAAAGGTGACCATATGTGTCTATCAATAGTTAGATAATAGAAGCAAAAGATAGAAATTAAAAGGTTAAGAGAATAAAACCAAATAATGAAAAATATTAATATGAAGAATATTATCAATGTTACTATAATTATGATTATTACTGCTATCAGCACACTGTTCATGTAGATATTAAGTTTGTTTTCTTCTAATCTGATGTAATTTCAAGAAAATGTAAAGCTATATTTGAAAGAGACGGTACCTGGAAAATACACTGTATTTTGTAGGGAAATGGAATTTTATATACTACAAGGAAAAGAAAAAGATGGAAGAAAAGAGAAGTGGAGAGATGAAGGGAGAGAGGGGAGTGGAGTGGGGTGGAGAAGAAGAGAGGAGGGGAGAAAGGCCAAGGGAAGAGGAGAAGGAAGGAGACAGAAGAAGAGGGAAGGACAGAGGGGAAAGGAGAGAGGGAAGTGGATGGAAGAGGAGGAGAGGAAAAGGGAGGAGAGGGAAGTGGAGAAGAGGAGAGGGGAGAGGAGGAGAGAAGGGAAGGGAAGGGAGGGAAGAAGGAAAGAGACGGAAAGAGATGGACTGTCATTTTAAAACTAAAAATGTGATGTATTATAGAGGAAAATGTATAATAAAACATTTTTTTAAAAAAGCAGCATTATAAATCTGAATTTGGCGTTCAGGTTTTAACGGCGAAAGCAAGATTTTAAAAACATGAAATAAAATTTCTAGGTTGGGAAGTGCTTTGTAGCTTTTATCTCTACAGATTTCTCCAGAGATCTTTCTGCAAAATTATTAAACACTAGCTGTGCTCCGCTATGAAACTATGTGACTGGGCTTGATGAATCTACAGTTGGAGCTTGAAAATTAATGAGTAGTTATGTTCAGCCTCCCCTCTCCCCTTCTCTCCCTCAGCCTTGCCCCACAGAAGGCTCCCCTATCCTATCCCCTGCTTGCTGCTGTGAAAGTAAAACTGAAACTGAAACTCTTCTCCTCTGCTTGTGTTTTGCATTTGTAACATATTTATTTTCAGGTGAGGAGGGGGAGTAGAACTCCTTAGCATCAGAGTGTGTTAATAATAATATAGGAAATACTAATGCTCTGATGGTCATTTCGAAAAATCCTTTCTTAGTGAGCACCTAGAAGTCAAGAGGAACATACGTGGCAAATTTCAAGCTGGTAGGCTTTACAGTTCTGGAGATTTTGTCATGATGCATGAATGGTATTTCGCTTTTATGTATATAGACTAACAAAATATGACCTAGGACCGGCCATCAAAAAAATATCCTACCTCGTTCTAGGACGTTGATCATCTTCAGATTCACTCACTTCTTCACTAATTCCAGATTCATTGGCTTCTGAATTATCCGAATCCTCACTGCTCACTTTAAGATAAAACAAGTAAAAAAGTATCAAGAAACAATACATTTTCATAAACGTTAGCCCAATTAGTTACAGAAGCCCAAAGTAACAGCAATACAGCAAAAAACAATGAAAACTATATCCTATCATGTAAAAAATGCAAACCTGTCATAAAAAGCTGCCTAATAAAGCAAATGCTATTTATATAATTATATTATTTGTAAATTTGATTTGCAATAATTAATTATGTGCCATCAATTTGTTGTTGACTCTTAGCTAACCACACAGTTTTTCTTCATAATGATCTGTCCCTAACTTGGTCTCTCAGGTCTTCCAACAGTGATGAGGAATAAACATGTAAGTAAAACAATTTAAGTGAAAAAACTAGGCAAAAATTAATATACAATTGTGATCTGCATGATGATTTGAATGTAAAATTTATAGGTTTGAAAATTACTCCAATCCAGATCAGTGTTGCAACTGCTTCTTTAATCCCAGAAGCATTCTGAATCCAATATTTCTCATTTAAACACTTCTAGACTTCTTAGAAAAGCAATGCAAAACTTCTGGTAAAGTGAGACAGCTCATTTCAAGTTTGACACCGAAATGCTTGCCTCTGAAATGTCCTGCAGTTTTGATATACAATGTTGCCTGGGAACTATTAGTAATAAGTGCTAATATTAATACTTTAAAAAATATACAAATAAAATGAAAGATTGGAATTTTTTAATGAAGATTTGTTTCCATTTTAGCCATCCAATCATGGAGTCTATCTTCCAACTCTTCCGAAGTGAAAGGTCCCAACATTTTAAATCTCTTTTCCCTTATTAAAGTCCTAGTAGTGCCTCCCTCCAATTCTGTCCCAAGAGCTAAGGTAATCTGAAACTGAGGATCCCAAGAGAAAGAGAGAAAAGTGACCACCTAACCACGAGTAAAAGAGATCTACTTTCTCAAGACAAAAGAAACTCGTCCTTGGGATGTGCTCTTGGATGCCTTATTCACACAAGAATAACAATGTAGGTGGAGAGACATGGGAGCCAACAATCAGAGAAAGCCTGGTACTATCTTTGCAGACTGGCCAATTTTACAACAAAGCATTAGCTTTTGTGAGTTGCATCAGATGTGAGTTGTAGGGCATGAAATCTTGTCTGTTAATCTGAAAAGACAAGAATAACAAATCTTTTTGGTATTGTAGAGAGGCACCCAATGAATCAGACTGAATGGATGGAAATAATTAGCCTGATTCCCAATTGGCAAGAAAAATCTGCAGTAATACATTTCTTCCAAATGCCTTCTCAGAGGCATTTAAAAACAACTTATAATGTGCTCTCTACTATCTTGATCCATTAAGAGGGCTACAGAAGAAAAAAATATATAACTTTTTATTCTATTGAAAAGAATAATTAACCTTATAGATAAAGAGGAAAGAATTATTTGATCAGGTATGGAGAAAACCTCAGATTCTGCAATATTCCCCTTCTCTGTCCCCAACCCTGCGCACGTTTCGCCGTGCTCTCAAAACTTTTCTATTTCAGCAAGCTGGCCTGGCCTAACTCCCATCTTTTAAATTTTTAAATTTTTTAATCCGTGATTTTACAAATTGGGTGTTTTAATCTGTGTTTCGGCCGAATATTTAATAATTTTAAGGGATTTTTTAATATTTGTATTATCTGTATTTTATCTTGGCTGTTCACCGCCCTGAGTCCTTCGGGAGTAGGGCGGTATAGAAATTTGATTAATAAATAAAATAAATAAACCCACTCACTCTGGCAGTTTCCACATTCTAGCCTTAGTTTGAAAGATTCCTTCTGCTTTAAAAGATGAACTTCCATAAAACTATTAGCCCACCTCCAGAATAGCCAAATTGGCATGGTCTTTAGGAGAAACTGAGCATTTCTTCAGAATATTCTGCTCACAGGTACATAAAAGAGAGAATCGCTGATTGAAAGGACTGATACTTTTAATATCCTTCTTACAGAGTTGATCATGTTTACCTAGGCTTCATGAGGAGTTTGATCCAGATTCACTTGAGGAAAAAAAAGGCTCCCTGAGCCTTGTCTAGTTATAAATATGACTATTCTGTCTAAACCATTAGACAGTGTGCAAGTTGGAGCAGCCAAAATGGAATTGTCACAAGACCTGTCTGTTGCAATCTTGCTGATCAGAGTTCCCTCAGGCTCTCATCAGCAAGAGAAGAAAGAAGAGGGCAAAAACTGGTTGGGGGAGGCAGGGAGAAGCAGTGGGGCTGGAGGGCAGGGAAGCCATAAGGGAGCCTGAGTGGCACAGCAGACTAATGCTACTGTTAAAGGTAGCATTTAGCTTCCAGCTGCCTGCAATTACTGCAAATTCGAATCTTACCAGGCTCAAGGTGGACTCAGCCTTCCATCCTTTCTAAGGTAGGTAAAATGAGGACCCAGATTGTGGGGGCAATAAGCTGACTTTGTATAAAATATACAAAAGTATGAAGGCTATTGCTTAACGCCTTGTAAGCCGCCCTGAGTCTCCGGAGAAGGGCGGCATATATATATATATATATATATTTTTAAAGGGAAGAGATGGGGGGGGGGAGAGGGCTGCACTTGTAAATCTGGGCAGGCTGCCCAGAACCCAAATGGCGACACAGGACTATAGGGGCGCTGCAATGGCCATAACTTTGAGGGCTGTCTACCGTAACTACCATTTGATCTGTTCCATTGTATCTTCAAATGGTCATTGAATGAATAGTCACTAAGCGAAGAGCACCTGTAAACTATCCACTTCCCATAAGAGTGGTTTTTTTTTAATGAAATAGGAAAACAAGGATAAGATTTAGTGATCAAAGAAATTGTTCTAGACATATCCAAATCCTTGGGCCATATTTAAAGCAGCTGTGAAGAAGTGAGGGGGATTTCATGATGCATCATTAACAGTAAATGTGTACTAAAATAATTAAGCCAACAGAGCTCTTGTTAGTCTGCACAGACATCAATATAAAGAGATTTAATACCCTTCCTCCTATTTCTGCGTTTAACTTCTTTTGCCTCTTTAGATTTTCCCTTTTTCTCTTCCTCGGACTCTCCATCACTCATTGTTAATTTGTGTCTTAACAAACGGTGCCTGTATCTAGGTTTCTTGGCCTCTTCGGCATCTGAATCCGAGTCAAACTCATCTTCTTGTTCATTCTCTCCTGTTGCAGGAAAACAAAAAACATTTTAAAAAAAGACTTACACGGACAATTTTTCCTAGTTTGTATCGGTATCAGATTTATATCTGGAACAAGCACTGAACAAATCATTATTTTTACTAGTGTTGTTAAACAAGCAAGTTACATTTAAGTGGTAAAATAGCTTTTTGGTTACCCTTCGCCAAGCACCTCTCCACCCAGTGGAATATTTGGGGTCCATCCATTCGGGGAGGGATGCTCTTAAGAACTAGAAAAATGGTGCTAAGGAGAGGAGGCAACACGGAATCCAAAGACTTAATTTTGCAGACAAATAAAAATCCTCGGGGCAAAGTTTAAGTGGCATATTCAGAACCTAAGAATGCTGCTCTATCTAGTCCAGTAGTCTGGCCAAGCAACGGCACAAGGAAGCCCGCTCGTTTCCAGGCAGAGGGGCTTCAGAGGCAGTCCCCCACTGACTCCCAGGATTTTTATGAAGTCCTCCAAGCCTTTTATGAAGCCAGCCAAGCTAGTAACCACCCGTGCATCTTGGAATTAACCTAACAATGGATTTCCCCATCATTTAACATTTAATGATTGCCTGGTGGTAGCAAATAGTACGCTATTGAGGAACTGTTATAATGCACTTTGATATGAAAATGCGTTCAAATATATATATATATTTTCTGTCAGGTGCTTACCACTGTTGTTTTTGTTTTTGGCTCGCCTTCCTTTCTTTTTCTTCCCATCATTGGATTCTTCATCAGAAGAAGCATCCTCCTCTGAGGAAAGATTGGCTTTGATTTCTTCTAAAAGCATTTTCTTGGCAATTCTTTGAAGCAAAACAAAAAAGGTGTATTCCATTGGTTCACCAATAACAACCAATAAGCAGATCAAGCATTATTAAACAAATTGAGCAACAGATGGCCATCAGCCATGGAATTTGGCCTAGAGTATCAATCTGCTTGTGGAAGCAGGAGTTGTGAAACATTTTCAAAGTCTATCAACTGATGAGTTTGCTGTACAAGTAGTCCTTGACTTACAACTGTTTGTTTAGTGACTGTTCAAAGTTACAAGGCACTGCAAAAAGTGACTTATGGCCGTTTTTCCCAGTTATGACCACTGCAGCACCCCCATGGTCACATGATCAAAATTCAGACGCTGGTCCAACTAGCATGTATTCCTGACAGTTGCAAAGTCCCAAGGTCACGTGATCACTTCTAACAACCAAAATAAATGGGGAAGGTAGATTCATTTAACAATCGTCTTAACAAATGCAGTGGTTCCTTTAACAGCTGTGGCAAGGAAGATCATAAAGTGGGGCAAAATTCACTGAACAACTGTCTTGCTTTACAACAGAAAATTTGGGCTCAATTGTGGTCATAAGTCAAGGACCATCTATAGTTTCTGCGGCTGTTGTTTATACCACCTTAGTGCTAACTTCCATTTTCTACAGAATCATACTATCGATCTATATAGTACAGCAATTTTAGCTGAATATCAGGATCAGTCATATTTCAATAATGAAATATCATTTTAAAGAGAAAGTTTAAAAGCCAGTTTTTGAGTGCTATTTTTTAAAACTGTGCAAGATAACAAACCTTAAAAGCCCTGGCTAGGAACTTGAAGGCAGATTAAGCACAGTCATATCTTGTGATACACTTTATAATGGATAGACAATTAGTGGTCCATCAACACTGCCCAAAGGAAGCCCATTAGACCGGCTTTCCTGGCTTAAGGGTTCTTGTTGACTGACAAACTCTTTTTGTTTTAATCATAGTAACGAACGCACGAATACCAGTGGCACCTCTGCAAAGGAATCTCACTTTCCCCTTCATACCAAGGCAAGCCAGGCAGTTCAAAACAGACAGCAGTAACCCAATAATGATAAAGGCAAACTTTGTCCTCTCCTTCTCGTGGGCAGATACCACAGGATAGAGAAAAGACCAATTGCAAAAGCCTTGAATACCAGAACCTAAAACTGTGCTGATGGGTCTAACTGGTGCAATTTAAAATAGAAGCAGGTCATCTCATTCTGAGGATGATAATAATAACGATTAATAATAATAATAATAGTAATAATGGTTGCCTAGATACATGGAAATTTTGAACCCATCAAACCTGAATATCCTGACTTTGTAAAAAAAAACCACCTTCCTTGGAAATGCCTATATACTCAGACGTTACCTTAACAGCTCTTAGGTCCTTGGTTGGGACTTGAACTGTTAAGTTTTTACTAGTCCCAGACTGTGAATCAAATTGAAGATTAATAATAATAATAATAATAATAATAATAATAATAATAATAATAATAATAATAATAAAAAACTTGGTTGATACCTAGGATGCTGGCAGCAACCCATGTCAACCATTAGCACCAGTCAATGGTATTTGTGATACATTTTAAATGTCCAGTTGACTGAGTTTCATGTTTAATGAATAAAAGAGATCATCATCATCAATGTTTTTCAGATTCTTGGCCCACATTCAGCACAAGAACTAGTTCTCAGTGACAGAAAAGAAATTAGAGCAAACCGAGAGGGTTTGTTCCTAGTTTTCTAAGAATCTCAGACTGCTTTCAAAAATTCCCTTGGGCTTTCCTCAAGTTTCATCACACTTTTTCAGTCTGATGGACTAAAACAAATCCAAAGAGCAAGATTGGTATGTACCACTGTATTGATCCCCCTTAATAAAATCAAAAACAAGGAAAATACTAATCTAATATAAATCTTCAGGGAGCTCTTTTCTTCAATGAAATTGAATGGGAAGGAGAAATTTAACACAAAAGAAAGTTTAACTCTTTAATCATAGCCATCCTTTTCTCCAATGCTGTATCAAAAATATTTGGATTTCTCCAAAGCAATGGATTAAACTTGTCAGCAAAGTAGAACAGCAGCAGGGCATCTCTGGAGAAACTCTCCTAGCAAGAAACCAAAGGTGTTGCGACAAGGAGAAGGGCTTCAAGGGGAAGGCTTACTTACATCAACTTTGACATACTTTGGGATTTAAAAGTCACCATGCCCTAAAAAAATATGCTTTTACTGATAAAGGAGAATATTTGTAGCTCAGGGTTGAAATAAGGGGACCTTGGTGCTCTCTAACTTAGTTGTTTTCTTGCATGACCCAAACTAGGCAACATCATCAATGCTGGTCAAGTTACCCATCTGCCAGAAAACCACCAAGCTCAGAGCGCACCAAGGACCTCTGCCTGACATGCTTTTTCTCATGGTGTATTTTTGCTGTCCAAATTAACAGGTTTGAGCCTGCCAGTCTACCATGAATAACTCATACATTTTCCTCAGTTAGATCACAAGATGTACAAGTATATTAATCAGCATGTTAAATTTTATGATGAACAACACGATAATGGTTAGAAATGATTACTTGGTATTAAGTAGGTTATCTCTGAATATTGTTTTCCCCTCCCCCCCCTAAATTTAGAACTGTCCATAAACATTCATTTACAGATTTTTATTTTTATTTTTTGTAGACTTGATTCCACATTTCTGGAATCCTACAACAGATTTTGACCTTGGTTTCTATGGAAAGCAAAGCCAAAGAAAAACAGAACTGTTGACAAAAGCTGAATTGTTTTCTGTAACAACTTTAACTAAATGTGACAATTCCAATTTCTGATCAAATTGTTGTATTTAGTGTTTCCATACCTAGCTTTTACCCAAGGAACAAAGAAGCAAACCATCTCAAATTACGCTTGGGTTTCAAAACATGTCATATCAGATAGTTGGACTTCCAAAAGGAGACACATATTCTAAGTGGGGGGGTTGGAGTAGATGACCTACAAGGTCCTTTTCAACTCTGTTAATCTGTTGAAGTCATAACTGATAGTAAAATGATTTGCTGTTTCAAATAAAGTCAATTTTGACTGCTGTAAAGACATAAAATGCTAATTAGCTAGGAAAGGAGATGCAGCCATGGGAATAAACTTCAGAGAAGTTGAACCCTCTATTCATTAAATCTTTATTAAGTAAACACAAATACGATTGACAAATCCTAGTGTATTACTCGGGTTTATCATCCAGCGTTCCCATACTGTGATAGAAAGAATATGCTCACAATATAAACTACTTTAAATTGCCTTTAAAAAGCAACATTATGAATTAGATCCAAAGTCCATTAATCACAACTAATACATTGGATTGTCAATCTCTAAATCTCTGATGTTTTCTGGATTCGGCCATCTTTAAATCGTTGTTCTAATAGCCAAGATGGCAGTTATCTGCAGACCCCATTACCAGAAGCGAATACTGCCTTATTTGTCTTCAACAAGATTGTTGGGTGACTTCGTCAAATGTTTATTCAATTTGTAGTACTGAGGTGAGAATGGCTTTTACTCCTTTCCAATTCTACTGTATCCTGATCTACTGCAGTTTCAACTGCAAAACTAAATGCATATATATTTGCACAGTCACATGTGTAGTTTCTACTTTTCCGCACCACAGGCAATTTTTGATATCAGCTCTGGACAGGGTCTCCTGTATCCACAACTGCATGAATCAACATTGTTTATAGCAAGGGGAGGTGAGTGTTAAGCAAATTGGAAGTCCATTATGCAGAGGGTCAGAGGTAAGGGCCCCAAATCCATGTACATGTTTTCTAAGATGTCTTACCAACTGCCATACCAAGTATGTCTGCAATTACATATTTGACATACTCTGAGTATGAGAGTAAATTAAAAACATTACATACTTTAATTCAGTTTAGTTGGTATAACATGACTAAATAGTGTTAAAATTTGAAACTTCCAAGAATGGTAAGCTGAATATTATGAGGACAATATGAATGACAATAGCTAAATAAATTGTTTCCTATTATAACTTAGTAGAAAAAAAATGTGTTTCTTAAATTAAATGCTTGGACGAGAAACATGTTTTACAAAAATTTATTGCATCCATCAAATACTTCAAAGGCATTGTGCATGAATACACTATGAATCTCTTAATGAACAAAATAACTCCAAACATATTAAAACAGCACTATTTAAAAATTCAGACAAACCAATCATAAACAAATACACACCACAATGAAATACAGCACTGTCTGTTATATTAAGACTCACTAAAATATTGCAAATTGGCAAACTTGATTTTAACATTTTTAACAAGAGACATGTTAAAATAGTTTCTTCAGAAAAAGAAAGTTTTAAATACAACTGTCTAAGTTGTAACAATACTAAGATCTCTTAACATCTTTCTTTGGCCTGGCAGAACTGTTTCATCCATTAAAAAAGCAAAAGCAAGCAACAGTCAAATTGCAAGCCTCAGCACATTTACTTGAAAGTTTGGGGATCACAGTGCAACTCCCAATGGCAGATCTCAAGCGCAGGCAAAATTAGTTCAGCTTGCAAACGAGAGCAGGGATGGTAACCCCGGCTGCATTTTTGGGCTGCATAAGCTGCTCTTCAGGGAGGAGAAGCAGAAGCGTCTCCATGGATGGGGGGGCTTTCTGCACACAGCTCTTGGGACCCTTCTAATAGTGAAACAACGACATAATTGCAGTTCCTTGATTCTGAAGCAAAAATGGTACATTTCAATACATGTTAACCAACATACATATTGGTTAAGATTACCGGTACTTGTCTATGAACACCAACTCCATGTAAGAGAGGTAGATCAATTTTATTCCTGGATAATACAGTATTCTGGGTTTTTCCCACATTAAAGCAATTCCAAGAATTTTATGAGTAAAATTAAAATTTTTGATTAAAAGTATGATTGATTTACTAAGCACTGCGAATTTTTTGAAAAATCCAACTTTTGATTTTTTATATATAATTTTTCTACTAGAAATTAATTTTTAAAACTTAACAATGAAATAATGAACTCTTCTACTTTGACTCTTTGAAAGTCTTTACAGAATTTTTGAACAATTTCCTCACCACTGTTTCTATAGCAATCCCTAAACAAATATTAAAGTCCATTTTCAAACATTTTTTAAACATTGTATATGAAAAGCAAGTAATAACCTAGAATAGCAGCATTTTATCTGTACCCAGGTCCACACTGGAGAACAAGTTAAGTGTTAAAATTCATTTCAGGTACAAAAAAATATGTTTTGTTTTCTCTAGGTAAAAACCAGTTTACTTAGTAACAAACAATTCTAAGCCCGCAAAGCCAAATGCATCTCTATCACTCCCAAAATATTCTATGGAGTTTGCTGAAACAGTTCTTGCAGAGAAACTGCTTGATAACCAACATTAGGCATAGGTGCCTTAACAAAAGCATCTTGTCAATTCTGTAACAGTGCAATCCTCTGCATATCTTCTTAGTTCAAGTTCCCCTGTGTTCATAGAGGCTTCATGCCCTGATAAATCACTAAAGATTGCAACCTGTTCTATTAATTAAAAAATCCCTTTTATTCTATTCTTTCCTGGTTTATATCAGTTACAGAATTCGTGTGTTATGAAGTTTATAAGGCCTGCAAAACGGAATCCTTAATTACAGTCATATTTTAACATTAAATGTTAACGAATATACATGTATGCACATGTTCAATTTAACATGCGACTGTAGGCTAAACAAAGCCAATAAAATTTCTAATGATTGAAGCAGGCGGAAATTCAAGTTATCATATTACTACTACCAAGAGTTGAGTTTTGAAATTATAAGAATTTGTAATTCAGGATACTAGGAAATAGATTTTTCCAAAAGCATGTTCTACTTCTGGCTAGTTTTGACCAAGTGTTTATAAGAGCTAATTTATACTCCGGTTGAAAAGGAATTCAAGTGCCATCGAAATGCTATCCATATGGAATAACTGCTCATCTCCCATTCCCGTGGAGAGTTGTAATTATCAAATTGCTTTTTGTTTAAAGAGTTGTACAATTTACACAAAATCCACATTATACATGGAAACTTAAAATGGACAGTGCTGCATTTATAACACACCCTATGCAAGGTGTGTGTCTTAACACTTAAATCGTATTTTCTTTTCATTTCTGGATTGGGGGGTTTGTTTTCTGGCCTCTCGTTCAAGCTGGCGGGAAGCCTGTGAGCGAGTCTGTACAAGGCAGGCACTTCTGGTTTTTACAACCTGCTTGCTGCTCCGTTGCTCTCGCTTGAGCCCACGCCTAGGGTGTGTTATAATCTGTTTAAAGTCCTTACGGGTGGAATCATACCTATTCTCGGGATCATCGTCGTCATCTTCCTCTTCTTCCATTGGCACAGCTGCAGATTGATGCTCTCCTTCATCTCCTTTAGAAGAAAAAAGGCGGAAACTTATTTGGCCCAAAAGAGAAAAACTTCTTCTATCACTGCTATGAGATACCATCGCCACTATTTGGGAAAATGCCACTTCTTTCCAGATGTGTAAAGCCACCCAAATCCTATGCGCTATAGAAGAAATTCTGCATGACTCAACCTTGTGAAAAGGAAGAATTAATACACCCTACAACTATTTTTCTAAAATCAGAAAGACAAAAGGGAAATTTTTAGGGTTTGTCAAATTTTTCAACTTTCAATTTCCAAACATTAGGAGTGCTAAAAAGTTGTGACACGCCTTGGGGATTGTAAAGATAGTTTGGTTACTTTAATGTAATTTAGATGTGCTTGATAAATAATTACATAAATATCATAATTTATTAACATTTTGTTTTCTTTCATTTCACAAGTTCAGCTGTCTTTCTCTTTTTGTTAAATGTTATTTTGTCTGAGTGTGTTAATACTGCTGGCCTCGTTTCCTGTGAGTATGATAACTGATCTCTAATGGCTTCTAAAAAAAGAACAAGACCGGAAACATTCACGCATATCAGCAATCTAATTGGGACTGACAGAGACTTGTTGCTGTCTGATAATGCGATCCATTCTCAGATACGGCCTACTGTTAAGAGAACAAAGAAGCAATGATGCTAGAAACTACCCAGCAGCCAGTCTTGAAAGAGACATATATGCAAAAGTGCTTGAAAAGTAGGAATGAGCGAACAGTTCTTTTGGGACCCCAGTTGTAAATTCACGAGTGACAATCTTAAACAAGTCAAAAGCATATATCTTGGTAGAGGAAAGCTAGATGCCAAAAAGACTTTCACTGTGAAACTTGACAAACCGTTTGACATCCTCAACTGCAAGTCAAATTGTTCTGTGTGCCGAATTCGGCTGCCCTGCTGGCTGCAAAAAAGGAGCTCACATTAACTGTACCTGCTTCATCCAAGAAGTTTCTTGGGTGAGAAGCAAAATGACTTCAAAGAAAAGCCAAAAGTCTAGTTGCCTCTTGAAAAAGCACCTTTGGAATAACCATGATTTGGATGACTGAGAATCTCCACAGACATTTAGTTAGATAAGATTCATGCAGAAAAAAAATATTTAATTTTTGTAGCACAAGTTGTAATTTTGAGAAGATAAAATTTATTTGAGTTACAAGGGACTTTTGTGGGGTATATGATCAGACATGGATTTAAAATACCAAGCTAAACGTTGTGCAATTGCAAAACTAATAGCACATTTGAATTCTTGGTGTAAAAACACATATTTTTAGAACCCCTCACTGAAAAAAAATGGCAAAACTTAATTTTCACCCCATTAAATGACATACCCTAACATTGAGGATTAGTATCTGTAGATCTTACATTTTGGCACTTGGTCCATTCAAACATATGGCGGGGGAGTGTCATACTGTAGTAATTTATTTACTTAATTCATTTATTTATTTATTCTTGTATTTATATCCCGCCTTATTTTCAAAATAACTCAACCCAGCGAACATATCCAACATGCTTTTCTCCTCATATTTTCCTCACAACAACCCTGTGAAGTGGGCTCAACTGAGTGAGTGACTGCCCAAGGTCAATCTCAGTCTATTCTATAGATTAAAGCAAATATAAATGGAATTAACACCATGTATTCCACTTTGCAAAAAGAGCACACTACAAATGTAATAAATTATCCAGCTAGAGCTACAGATCTATTCAAGACAATGCCAAGAACTCAAATGACAGACCTAGTTTCCTTGGTTACGAGTAAATTCCATGAGCAAATGTAATGAATATCATTCAATTATTGTTCTTAGTATACAATTTGACAAAGAATTCCTAATAAATTCTATCAAAAATAGACCTCCATAAAATTAGGAGTGCAATTTACTATGGCCATAATACTGCACTTATTCCAACAACATCGATACAGATGCTACATTACAAAGCGTTCTCATTTGTAAATGCTAAATCACCTTTCTCTGGGATGAATCCCTCTCCTACAACTTCATTTAAACAATAGATCAATACCATCAATGATCATGGTTTTCAAAACGTAGTGAAGGGATATTGTTAGGCCATTCCTCAGTTATCCTAGATAACTGGCCCATGATTTGCTTATGAACTCAAAGGCTTTGTAGAAAGAAAGCCAGGTTAGTCTGTGGTAGGCAAAACTCAGGATGAGTCTGGAAGCACTTTTTCCAACAAATGGGTTTCGTTAAAAAGCCTTAGCTTTCTTGCACTATCCATCTGATGAAGTGAACCGTGGCTCATGAAAACTTAGGCCTTTTAATAAAAATTTAATTGGAACACTACTATATCAGTACTATTCTGATTTTTGGCAAATTTAATGTAGAAGCAATGTAAGAACTATTAAAGTCAAATTCTCATTCTACAAGCCACCCCTTGGATTTAGCTTGGAGAACTCATAGTTCCCGTTTGTACACAGGGCAAAAGTTGTTTGCAGGGTGAAATTTGAAGGAAATTAGTACCAAGACACCACTTAAGTGTTGGGTGGCTAGTTGATAAGCAATTTGTCAGGAAGCAATACAATATTTAGAGGTGGTCAAAGGGATTGATTGGGATCAATATTATGTTTCTTCACCTTGTTATCTGGGTAACTTCTCAATTTCATGGGTATAGGAAACATTTAATGAATTGAAAACATATTGAAAATTCTAGTGGTTCTAGTAAAGTCTTACTTGTGTAACAACTATGGTGAGGACATCTGCAACATAACAGCCAAAAGATTCAAATATACAAAGTCTGTCAAAGAAAAAGCAACAAGGCCAAGTAACACACAGCTGGTTTCTTGAAAGCAAGGGCTTTAAAAGTCTTCTCCAAACCCTGCCCAAAGCTCAGTGGTTATATTTTTGTGTCCAAGGGGGCTAATCCATAGCTAGGTGTTCTATTTCTCAGTAGACATACCTATGCTTCCTAGTCCCGATTCCACATAAGAAGAGGGACAAACAGAGCTTTCTTTTAAGGGTTTTAGGGTCCCGTCCTTCATTGGGGTCTCCTGGAGTATCTTGCTACTCACAAGCTCATGACAGGTTTTAGAGGTTCTTCTGAAGAGTCTACCCCAGAATCAAAAATCCCAAATTGAAGTTAAATTTTAGATCACAAATCACTAAGAGTTTCAAAAAAAAAAAAAAAAAAATGCTGCAGCCCATAAAATGTGAAAAAAAGTACCAGGCACTTCTTAGTTGAATAATAAACCTGTCTCTCCCTTTCAATGTTTTTTAGAAAAAGCACAAAGGACATGAATACTTTCATTTCTCCTTTAGAGCGAGGATCCAGAGCTTCTGTCATTTCCCCCTTATAAAAGCCATCTTGCTCCAGTTAGGCCAGGCCATTTCTGAGCAACAGAGTTCCTTCCAGCTGTGGGACAAGCTTAACTTTTCCAACAATAACATTTGAGAGCATCACTAACTGAATTCTACTGTCTTAGAACTGTGTTATGGAAAAACACTCATAAAGGAAATCCTACAGGCTCAGTATTTTTGTGGGCATCTTTTTCTTTGTTTCAACCACACTACTTCTTTATTCAAAAGGAATTCAAAATTTTAAATCAAGTGAACATGTTGATCTTTTTTAAGCAAAGAACAACCTAGCTCCATTTGCCAAAAGAATTAGTGGAGACAAGACCAAGAAATCTAATATTTAGATTTATCTAGATATTTAGAACAGAAACAAGGAATTTTTTAGCATGGCATAGTCCCTACGCTGTTTCAAGCTAATCACAAAGTATACCAAATGCAATTGGAAAGCATAAGAATATAATTACACTAATTATAAAATATTAAAAGCATTTTTAAAAAGCATATGGCAAATAAAAAACATTGATATTACTATAAAGAAAAATATATCAGATTATATCATTTTTTTCCTAAATACTGTTAAAACAGTTATTTGGAATTTAACAGAGATTTTACTTGTCACGTATGTCATAAAATATGGATAAATCGATTTGTAGCATTTTTAACTAATATGTAACAGTTGTATGTTGTTGGTACATTCTTCCTTTAGCAGAACTGTTCTTATATATAATTTAGGAGAGCAAATCGTTTTTTTAAAAAAAATGCAATGCTGGGAATGATCATCCTTTAATGTAATGTAAATCTCAATATGACCAGTGAAAATTATGCTTTATTTTGGTTAAACAAACTATTAAGATAGATTGAAGCAAATGACATAATGGTTGTCTTGCTGGAGTTAAATAAGGTTAATCTAATGGGCAACAGCTGATTCTAACTGATTAGAATCTAATGGACGTTTGATACTGAAATATAAAAAGTAAGATTTCACTGATTTAAAAGCAGTTTTTGATTTGATCCCCAATCATTATTTAGGATCAAATGTGCTGCTATTCCCATTAATTGTAACTTTTCATTTGAAATACTATCAAATAAAATTAGATGAAAAAAATATGCCCAATTTATAACAGTTTCTGTTACTTGAGAAGTTCAGCATAGCTGTTTATTAGCCCCAATACATTAAATATAATTTAAAATGTTATAATTAAAATGGGCATGTCATTATAAGAGTGCCACTTCTTTGGCTATACAAATTATGACTGAACTTATGCACGGCAGACAGACTCTTTGTGTGTCCAATCACTTTTGACCAATAAAAAATATTCTATTCTATCTGGAGAGTGAGCTTTATATCATCATTCTGTAACTGTTTCGCAATGCAATATATATGCAACTGCATTTTCCCCTTTTTGTCATATTAAATCCTTCAGTTTCCTACTATACAATCCTAGTTTTTATTAAATAAATGCAATCCAATTTAACATGGGCTAGGAAGAAGGCTGTAATTAGCCACTGGACAAACACCCTCCAGAAACTGGATGGAGAGCTGAGGGAAAAGCTAAATTTATACCTTTTTTTGGTTTATAATTACATTTAAATAGAATAAAGGTAACATGATTGTCTACAATCATATTTACTAATCTTCCCTTTTTCTAAGTTCAAAACCGTAATATGGTGACAGCCTTTCAAGATTGTGTAGGAGTTACTTCAAGACTTCCAGGGCTGGTCCTCCAGCTTCCAGACCTCCAACCCATGTTTTGATCCATTCAGCACCCAACTAACTTACAGAATGCGCTTCCAGAAGCTGTCTGGATGACTAGCAATTTAAATGCCTTTAAAATATACTGCTCAAAAAAATAAAGGGAACACAAGCAGAAGACATTCGAGATCTGAATGAATGAAATAGCCTTATTAAATACTTTGTTCTTTCCATACAGTAGTTTATACACTGCTCAAACAACTAAAGGGAACACAAAACTACTGTATGTAACAAAGTATTTAATAAGGCTATTTCATTCATTCAGATCTCGGATGTCTTCTGCTTGTGTTCCCTTTATTTTTTTGAGCAGTGTATAATAATCTCTAGTTATCAGTTTCTGGCAGGATGAACAAAATTATTATTATTATTCACACCATAACAAATGACTAGCCCTTATATTAAATAATCAGGATGTACACATTAATGTTAGAATATTAATTCTGCCTGAAGCCAAGCATATATTCTAAACAGTGGGAAGGGTCTAAAATAAAGTTTTAAGAGAGATTTACCCACTGAGAGCTGTGCAATTAAGAAATTTCTTCTCGTTACAACTTAATAAATAAATTTGAAATCTAGATTTCTCTATAGTCCATATTTCGATTTTACAGGACATCTACATTAGAACAAAATTTGCTTGAACTAAATTTACTGTAGCATATAATCTTACTCAGTGATTTATATCCTGCTGACCTAGTTTTTGATATTCATGTTTAATTTAGAATTTAACAGCACTTTCAAAAACTTAAAATGATGTAATATATTTAGTCATTCATAATTAACCAATGATATACTGGAAAACAAATCTGCATATTTTAAGTCCATTTTTCTTCAATTATTACTTTATTAATTTTTCTTGCTTACTTATATATCTTCTTTAAAATGCCTAGTAAAATACAAGCATTTTAAATGCACACAGGAGGCACAATGCTTCAATGATTAAAGACACTGAGCTTGTCAGCTGGGGAGCCGACAGCCTGGGTTCAAGACCCAAGTTCAAAAACATGCAAATGCAAGTAGATTAATAGGTACCACTTTGGAGGGAAGGTAAAAGTGTTTTGTGTATATCCACCTTCCTTCCAGAGGAATAGGTAGTAGGGCGGGTCGTATAATGGGATGAAAATTAATTTTGGAATTTTTTTTCAGTGAGTGGTTCTAAAAATACATTTTTCACCAGAATTCAAATCTGCCGTTATTTTTCCAATTGCATAACGTTTAGCTTGGTATGGTAATTCTACGTCTGATCATATACCCCAGAAAAGGCTCTTGTATCTCAAATAATATTAACTTTATCTTCCCAAATTACATGTGCTATTTTTTTCTGCATGAATCTTATCTAACTAAGCAAAAAGTAATCCATGCAATCACAAGCTAACCAGAAAGCAATTATCTGAGTTACACAAATGTTTAAACAAGTTTCATCGAGCCTTGTTTTGATTCGTTCTTTGACATCAGCTGCCGACTTGCGTCTTGGCCTCTGTTAGAACCCTCATGTTTGTCCTGTGTCTACACTCTGCTTGCTGCCTCTGTGACCTCTTTCCCACATCTCTCTGTTGATTGGGCATGGCAGGGGCCACTGTGGTACTCGCATTGGTTTGTCAATGAACTTGTCCCGTGACATATCACTTTTCCTCCCCTTCACTAAAATGGGGGTGGGCATGGCAGAGTGTGATGCACCCAGCCCGCAGGCCGCACATTTGACACCCCTGGTCAAAGGCCTCTTCATAATTTCCATCACATTCCTCTTTATCTTCATCATTAGTCGTCTGTCCTTCATTTTCATAAGAGATAATTACTTCATTTGTCACTTATCGAAATGTCTGGAATACTTCCCTGCTTATATTTAGCAAGCCTTTGTCTCTCATTGTCTTGCTGTTTTTGCCTTTTGCCTAGTCGTTTCTGCTCGGGCACATCTGGCAAACCAATCTGGTGCGATCCAAAAGAACCAATCTTGTCTCGCTGACCTTTAACGAAAGCAAGTTCCTTCAATGGTATCTTCGTCTCCTTAGGGCAAGTACAGTTAATGTGAGCTCCTTTTTTGCAGCCAGCAGGGCAGCTGAATTCGGCACACAGAACAATTTGACACTTGCAGTTGAGGATGTCAAACGGTTTGTCAAGTTTCACAGTGAAACTTGGTATCTAGCTTTTTGGCATCTAGCTTTCCTCTACCAAGATATATGTTTTTGACTTGTTTAAGATTGTCACTCGTGAATTTACAACTGGGGTCCCAAAAGAACCGTTCGTTCCTACTTTTCAAGCACTTTTGGATATATATGTCTTGCAAGATTGGCTGCTGGGTAGTTTCTAGCATCATTGCTACTTTATTCTCTTAACAGTAGACGTATCTGAGAATGTCTTGCATTATCAGACAGCAACAAGTCTCTGTCAGTCCCAATTAGGTTACTGATATGCGTGAATGTTCCCAAGTCTTTGTTTAAATGCCATTGCAGATCAGTTATCATACTCACAGGAAATGAGATCAGCAGTATTAACACTCTCAGATAAAATAACATTTAACACAAAGAGAAACATGGCTGACCTGTGAAACGAACAAAATATTTAAAAGTTATATTTATACAGTTACTTACCAAGCACATCTAAATTATATTAAAGTAACCAAACTATCTTTACGATTCCCCAAGGCATGTCACGTTTGAGCATCCCTAATGTTTGGAAATTGAAAGTTGAAAAATTTGACACGCCCTAGAAACGAAACAAAAATGTTAAAAAGTTATGATATTTATGTACTTACTTACCAAGCATATCTAAATTATATTAAAGTAACCAAAATATCTTTACAGTCCCCAAGCATGTCACCATGTTTGAGCACCCCTAAAGTTTGGAAATTGAAAGTTGGACATTTTGACATGCCCTAATAGGTAGCCCTATGCTGTGGCATTTCATTGTCAACTGGTTCTGAAATTTTGCCCTAAATGTACTTGTCTCCATGTGCATGTTGTTATGTGCGTCACTTATAGAAAATCTAGCCACCTTTTCATGACAGGTAATCTTAAATTGTGATATAAGTTTATATCTGGTTGTTTTAACTGTTCTGTGTTGCAACTATTGAATAATAATTTTATATTTTCATTGTAGCCTTGACCAATTTTGGGAACAAAGGCATTAAAAAATCTGAATCAATGCTTCTACCAATAAACTGAATCAAAAAGCTTCTCTCTATATATATGAACAAATAGGTTGAACATTTCTCATAAATAGTTATTTCATTTTCATGGATTATAAACAGTCTACACTAAGCAACACAGCTATTATTAGACTTTGCTTAAGCCAATGACCTATGAGTATTTTTCATTTTTCTTTCTCCTTTTTCATAATGGTAGATATACATCAAGGCAAAGTTTAGCAGAAACCAGAAATATTGACAGAAAAAAGCCAAAACGTTCCAAGTGAATTTTCTCACCCTGGTATTCTTCCATGCATCTAAATGTACCTATCCGTGTACCTAAATTACAGCTTTCAGAGTTTCTAGTCAGCAATGTTAGTGGCTGACTGAAAATGTTGGAAACTTTAGATTTAAATCAAATTTTATTTTGAACAGTTCATCCTCCTAAGGAAAAAAGGGCCTCCAGGAGGCACCTGTTTAACCATTGTACTGAATTTCTTCTTTTTACCAGTCATATCAACAAGAGAAGCAATTTAGCATAATCCAAATAACATTCTTGAAACCTAAATGCAAAGCACCCTAAAAATGAACATCTTCAATAAATTAATAAAATGTATGGATTAGGCTCAAAAGAAATAATAAATAAAAGTTTAGATGTAAATCATTTGCACACCTGAAGACTGAAAAAATCCCAGTTTTCTGTCCACCAACAAACTTTCTGTTACTGGCTTTATTTTCTGCTCATCGCTGCTTTCCTCACCCGCTGAATTCAAATTTTCATTTTCAGCTTCGTCTGATGAGGATGACGTGGCAGCAGCACTGACAGATGTGTCCTTGGTTTTTTTTAACTCGCGTTTCCCTGTCTCTTTAGAGCCACCTTTGCCGTTTCCCTTCTTGGCTGTCCCTCTCTTTTTGTTCTTTTTCTCCTCATAGAAGTCTTCATCAGAAGAAGAAAGGAACTCGCCTCTCTGTTTTTTTGAATTCCTCCTTTTAGGGTTTTTCTTTTTCTCTTTAGCTTTCTCTCCCTTTTTATTTAAATGGTCTTCCAAAGGGTCACAGACCGCTTCGTTTGGGGGAGATTTCTCAGCATCTGAAACATTATCTTGGAGTTTCTTAGAAGTTCTCCCTCTTAAATTCCTTCCTGTTTTTCCTTCAAGTGTTTTTTGGTTTTTACTGCTGCTTCCAGAAGCACTGCAGCTTTCTTTTTCCGGAGAAGGCTTATCAATTTCAGAAGAGGAATCACTTTGCCTCCTTTCAGAGGTCTTTCTCTCATTTGTGCTTTTTTCTTTTTCTTTTTTGGCTTTCTTGATCTCATCTGAGGACTCGCCACTTTGTTCTTGCTTTGGGGACCGTCCTGCATCATCAGAAGATAAATCCCGTAGTTTCCCCCATGGTTTGCTTTGTTTGCCTGAAGTGCTGCTGTTGTCTTTTCTAGAGGAAACATTCTGTCTTCCTTTCAATGCGCTCTCTTTGACATTTTGCCCCTGCTTTTCCTTAACAGAGGCCTCTTTACCAGATGTGTCTTCCAAAGAGCTGCCCGCCTTCTCCTTGTCTGAAATTAAAAATTCATCAACTTCACTGGGCAATTCATTTTGCTGCTTTTGGTTTGATTCTCTCGTTTCTTTTTTAGGTAATTTCTCTTCCACAGAAATGTAATTCTCTTTCTTTGGCGTTTCTTTTGTAGTTTTCTTTGTTTGCTCTGTTTTTGTTGTATTTTCTCTTTCCAATTCAGAATCATTATGAGAAGAATCTGAGCAGTTCTGGCGTTTCTTTTTAGCAGCACCTAAATCTTTATTTGAATTACCTTTCTTAGCATCAAAATCTGAACCAGAACTAGAACTTTTCCTTTTTCGTTTTCCGTTATCCTCCTTCACCATTCTCTTTAATGTATTAAGCGCCTCTTTGGGTATTTCATTGCTGCTATCAGGATCTGAAGAATTCTGGCTCATCATGGCCACCTCTTGGAGCACCGCAGGCATCTCATCGGAATCCGAACTGGGGTCTCCAGCAAGCTCTTTGTTTGACGGAGGACTGCAAACGGTGCTGCTCGGAGAACTCTCCTTGTCTTTTTTCCTTTTGGACGGTGTGGTTTTTCTGCCATACTTTTCATCATACGGTTCATTGCTATCTTCCTCAGAATTAGAAGTTAAGGTATTTATGTCTGTTGGACGCCTTAAAGGTGTAGTTTTAACTCGTGGAGACCTTCTGAGATCTTCTACCTGTGAAAGGAAATCTTTTTCTGGCATGCATTCAGAACTACAATTTTCTTTTCCATCTTCTTTGTCCTCTCCCTTTTCCAGTTTTTCATCTTGATCCTCAGGTTTCACAGGAGAAGAGGAGAAAGAAACTGGTGTCAATTTTACAACCAATTCCTTCTTAACTTTGGGAGAATGTATCAACTTAGTCCCACCTTTACTATCTTTAGATTTATTTGTATTTCCTGAACCATGTTCTGTTCTGTTTACAGTACTCTGTCCACCTGCTTTCTGCACATCCATACAGGATTCAAAAATATCCTCAGGAACAGATGAGGGAACAGAAAGAATGTCCATATCTGTTGCTTCAATGTTATTAGGTTTATATTGAAGCTCTTCACTTTTGCCAGTCTTTTTATCTTTACAGTTCAATTTTTTGTTTCCCATCCGCTCTGTTACTGGCACACTCTGATCACTGGAAGGCTCACTGACTTCTGATACAATTTTAGTTTCTTTGCATTCTTTTCCTTCAGTTCTTTTCATTTCACTGTTACTCATTTTAATTTCCGTTTCTTTCTCTTTGGTATGTTTCTGTTTGAATTTAGCACCCAGAGTTTGAATCTCCAGGTTCAGACCTTCCTCCAATGCTGCATGAGCCTTTTTAATGTCATTTAACACAGACTTAAACGCCTTCAGCTGACGTATATGTACTGTTCTGTTTATTTCAGAATTTTCAGCTGCCTCCTTGAGAAACTTTATAAAACTAGCATTCATGTTAGTTGTGGTTTCAGCAAGCTTTTTTGTTTTTTTCAGCAGTACTTTTGGCACCATTAATGCTTTATAGGAATAAGTTAGAGCACCAGAATATGGATGATCTAATTTCTTTTCTTCTCCATTACAATTTGAACTATTTTTCTTTGAAGAATATTTAAGGGAATTATCATACATTTTACTTTTATCACTGTCGACTCTGATTCTCTTCTTATTTTGCTGTAATAATTGTTCCAAATTTTCAAATACACTATCACAAGCAGTGACCAAGTCCAGCAAAGGTTCTGGCTGACAAATATAGCAATGCCATTTATTATTTTCATCCATTATAGTTGACAGCTCCTTTCGGCCTAAATTGCGCAATATACATTTTTTGCAGAATGCGTTATGGCAAAAGTCACAGCAAATTAAGTTTCCACCTTCAGCACACCATCTGAAATTAAAGTTTTAACATTTTTAAAATACGTTCCCATAAACAAATGACAGAAGTTTTTCATTAATATACAACAGGACTGAGATATAAGGAGCTAGATTATTTTCAAAAGATAAGACTATCTCCATTTTCTATCACAGGAAAACAAGCCAAATTAGCATTAATCCAGATAACCTAGGGCAGGGGTTGGCAACCTTAAACACTCAAAGACCCACAAAGGTCCTAACTGGAAGCCACCGTTGGAGGTGACCGGAAGTCCGGTTCCCCCATCATAGTCTCCTCCTAGCACAGCATCCTTTTTCCTCTACCTATCCTAACCAAAAGCCCTATCAATTGGGGAGCCGATCAGCAAAAGGGAGCCGCAGCAGAGGGATGAAAGAGCCACATGTGGCTCTAGAGCCGTGGGTTGCTGACCTCTGCCCTAGGGATAGCCAGTAATTCATGAGACTGGAAATTCAGAGCTGTTCTCAAACCATGAGTTCAATGGGACTGGTGCACTTTGTTTCACACTATAAAAACTCATTAACTTCCCCTCAATTGTTCTCCAGTTACTTCTGTATTTTTTTGGGGGGATTAAATGCAAGTAAAATCATACAAATTATAGAAATAAAAAGCAAGGCAAATGAGGTGAACTATTTCTCCTATTTAAAGATCAATTAACAACTTTTGTAGGAACATGTATTTGCTAACTCTAATACATCAAATCCATATAGGCATTATTAACAAACCTTTAATATTGTCAAAATCCTGGGGGACGGGGAGGGGCATTTTCTTTCCAAAAGAAAATGAAGCAATCTACTTTCTGAACATATTAAACAATGTGAGGTAACTTCTATTCAGTTTATCAGGTTTAATTAAATGATGGCAATTTTATACACTTACCTACACTGTTCATCCATTCCATCTGCATCACGGCTGATGTCATCACTCATATAATATTTGAAACAAGTCTATCAAGAAAAAGCATTTTTTTTCAGAAAGCTTAATTAAATTGCTGGGTTATATTGCTTAACAGCATTCTTGCTTATGCATTTTTTAGAACACTGAGGTCTTTTTTTAATTTATTTCATCGTTGCAATCAAATATAAAACACAAATTTTGCTTCCAAGTAATTTAGACAGTAAACTAAGCAGAACTTAGCTGAAACTGAGTCAAGTTTTTTTTTATGAAATGTATACAATGCGTCAAATTGGCCACTAGATAGTTTACATCCCCATCCTGCCATACTATACATAGTATGTACCAAAGTTATATTCCATAGACAATTTATTATTTAAAATTACATTAAATGTTTGAATTATCATTTTCTTCTAAACATTTCTTTACTCATTTGATGCATGACCTTTGAACATTCCTAAATACAGAAGACTTTGCTTAGTGACAGCTTCGAGCAACAGCTGTTTGGAAAGTTAACTTTGTGACCAATGCCCACATTTATGACTTTCATAGCATCTCTGTGTCTCTCAGTCATACATCTGCCATTATAGTCAGTTAGTACAGTATCAAATTGTCCTATGCCTGTTCCATTTTTTCTTCCCCGCCCCCCCTTGCAATCTCTCTGTGGGCTGCTTTTCTCTGCAGTGCATTTCCCCAAAAAGTGCAACACAAATTAGGAAGCTCAGCTCTGTGACCTTCATTAGCCAGCTGCTGCCTGTAACTGATAAGACTTTGTTCCTTCCTAAACAGCTTGAGGTTTGAGCCCCGAGCACACTGTGCAAATAGCCAGCAACACCGCATTGCTTTCAATGTTTGCTCCCCATTGTGTCCCTGCTTAATCTCTTGTAATCTCTTCCTCTCCAATGATTGTAAATACAAACATTAATTCCCTTCTTGCTAATTATCTCACTGCCATACATTCAAAAGTCAAGGGAATGAGGGAAAAGCTCTAAAGTTTGTCCTTTAATCTGGCTTCTTTGTGAACTGAGCTCCAGAAACATCGACATCCCATCGTTGGGAGTCATTAGCTCTTTTGACATCATATCCTTCTGACACTGTAAACCAAAGGAAAACTGAAGTAAAACTGTAAGCACAATCACAGTCATGTGATTTCCCACTTAGTGACTGTGTCACTTAGCGACCAACTTACTGGTCCCAATTATGGTTGATAAACAAATATTACCTGTATAGTAACTTTATCTCTGAAAAAAATTAAAATTAATAAAGCATATTATGATTGGCCTATAGGCCTTGAGTTTTGGTACACTCTGTATATTTAATAGAGTACTGGGTCTGCGTCAGTGGTGGGATTCAAATTTTTTTACTACCGGTTCTGTGGGCGTGGCTTGGTGGGCATGTGACTGGGTGGGTGTGGCCAACTTGATGTTACTCACATCAAGGGGCACCTTGCCTGGCCTCTCCTCAAAGGCCTCAACGAGATAATTTCCCTGCCTATTTATTTACTACTACTGAACATCCAAAATACACTAATCCTATGTATATATGCTGTATGTACATATTACATAGTATAGTGTGTATATAAGCACACAAAAAATACATTATCTACTATATATACAGTATGTGTATGGTACACACACACACAAACACACAGCTCTTCTAAAACTATACACATTCAACCTCACTTACTGCATTTGGAAAAACATACCCAGAGTCCACTTTCTGCCACACATTTAACTATAACGTCTGTACATTAGAACATTACACACGCCTTCAGATGTTCTTCCCTAGTCTGCACATACATGACTGTTAGAGCCAGGAGTGGTCATGGATTGAGTAAAATGTGGTGAAACTTACTTAATAACGCTCTTGCTTGGCAACCAAAATTTTGGGCTCAATTGTGGTCATAAGTCAAGGACTATCTCTGCCTTCCTCTGCATGGCAGCCTTGTCCTAGTAAACTCCTCCTTTCTGGCAATTTTCCTCTCTGTTAGAGGGACCAAAATAATCCAGATGATATAAGGTTTCCTGCTGGAGTTGGACTAGATGGCCTCCAACAAGGTCCCTTCTAACCCTGCTATTCTATGATTCTGTAAGGATCTCCTGCTGGAGCAGGGGTTGGACTAGATGACCTCTGAGATACCTTCCAGCCCTAGATTGCTGTGCTGTTTCAAAGTGTCTTCTGAAGCCACGTCTAGTGCCAGGGTTTGTGGTCCTTCCTTCCTCCTCTTTTTTCTCTCGCTCTCCCTTCCTCCCTTTCTCCCTCCATTTATCTATCTATCCATCCATCCATGCAACTATATGTCATTCACTTTCCCCTCCCTCCCTCCCACCCTTTCTTTTGTTCTTCCTCTTTCTTTTTCTCTCTCTCTTCCCTTCCTCCTTCCTTCTCTCCTTCTAAGGCTAGGAGACCCACCCGAAACAAAAACTCCTTTGGATGAAACCGCCCATTGCCATCCAGCTTATTCAACCGAAGACAGACAGACAGACAGACAGTCAGTCAGACACACACACACACACACACACGTCTGTGATGGTAAGTTGCAAAGTGCAAACTAACGAAAACTTTTTTTTTTTGCAGTGCTTGTTTTTCTCAGTCCCAAGCCCAAGTCCCAAGTTTTCCTCTCCTTCATCACAGCGCGGGCCTGCAAGGGGGGAAATCTTAGGTGTCTGCTACCAAAGAGGATCCTGGGCATTGCACTCAATGGGGAAATGAGAAAGGGAGCTGCCGGCATGAAGGAAAGGCAAAGAAAAAAAGGGGCTTCCTTCCCCCACGCTGGCTGCTCTGTTGGCTCCAGTTGTTTCGTCATTGCAGCTTTGCCACTGCAGCAGTAGCATGCCCCATCCACCACCGCCCAGGCCCCAGCTTCCCCCAAGCATTTCTTTGCCTACCTGATTTCCCCTCCGTGGCATTTTTCCATCGTGCTTCTCCCATTGTGTGCCAGAGAGGGAGAGCGCCATGTGGGATGCAGCTGAAAGGTAGGCAAGCTGGCTGGCACTCAGAGACCGTGTGGTCGAGGGAGCCAGACGGAGAGCAGCAGCAGCTATGCCGGGCAAGCAGAGATGAGGGGTGACTGGGCACAGTATGGTGGGCAACACAGAATTTTTACTACCGGTTCGCCCGAACCGGCCAGGACCGGCTGAATCCCATCACTGGTCTGTGTGTATATGTTTGTGTGCATTACAAAAAATGTAAGGGCATATATGTATGTTTGTGTATGCCTGTGTATGTTTGTATAAGGATAAATAGAAACATAATTCAATATTGAAGAAATGTAATCCAATTTCTATAAAGTAGTCTGGTGTTGATGATTCCACAAGGATTCCTGAAAGGAAGACCATAAAATTGGGGATGTTTCTCTGCTTGGGGGCTGCAGGATGGGACCCTTGCTGAAAATACCCACTCTTGGGCTCCTATCCACCAAGCTTTGTGGGAAGATGGAAGGGAGCCACAATTATCTGCGAAAAGCAGCCATGAAAGGTATTAATGATTGACCAAAAACTCAAATGGCACTTGCAAACACAATGGCAACCAAGGCAGCTCCTCAATAGAGGTGGGACACAACAGTATTGAGGCTGGTGGTTCAGTGTGTGGCTGCTGCCCATTCCAGTGTAAAACGACACTAGTACACTAGGGACTGCAGAGGAGCCAGCATTAACGCTTTTTGTGAAGGTTCCTTGTGATCCAGTAAGCGGTATCTTAGGCTGCTTACCCCATTGTTTTCCAGAAGAGTCTTGAGATGAGTTTCTCTTAAATATAGGAGGCAGTGGACTGTATCTAATAAACCTTTTGCAAGTCAGTAGTTCTTGAACTACAATATTGAATCTTGAAATACAATGTTGAGTCCTGCCCAAGTAGCTTTTTAAAAAGTAGGGATACTGCAGGGAAACTAGGAAGCCATTACCTAAGAAGTTTCTGAAAAGACTTATTTGGAAGTAAAGGCTTCTTTTTTTTTTACCACCAATTTATCTGGAACCATAATGCCCTGGGCCACCGCCTCCCCCCCCCCCCCATAAAAGTAATGTTCCTGATTTCTGTAGCAGAAACATTACTAAAACATTTTGAAAACAATGGAAAATGCGTTCTCCCTTTCTGGATGCATCAGGTCTCTTTTGACCAGAGATGGAAAGAACTTCAGTAACTGCCTAGATATTGCAATAACTATTGAAATTTTCTTGTTTCCAAAGTATTTTTGTCTTATTCCAAAAGTTTAAGGAGACAATACTTTTTTATAGACCGCAGAAGACAAAAAAGTGGATTTTCAATAAATTTATCTTCAGTCTATTGGTACATTCATGAGAATGTTGGTGCATAGAGATAGATAGAAAGAGAATATATAAATATATATACCTTACATATAAGAACTTTCAATGTTGGATGTCTGTAGATAGAATCTTTCTGAAAATGATTCACCTGCTGACCACAAGCTGTACAGCTAACAATTCCATGAAGCCCTTCCTCTACCAGAGAGACAGACCGGGGGGGGGGAGAGGGGGGGGAGAGAGAGAATGTGTTAGAAGCTCTTCATTTTTTTCGTAAAGCATTATTTTAACACATTTTATCCAGTATAATTTGAAAAGAGATTCTTCACGTTAATGGCACAATTTTGTCATATTATCAAGCACATGTGGAAGACACTGAATGGGGGTTATTACAAGGCATGTAGAAAAATACTATTGAACAAATAAAGAATACAATTATTAGCTTCCATTTTAAGACATTTTCCTACACTTAAGCTTTTATAGTTGTAATTCAATATCATAATATGAATAAGCATTTCTAAGTAGATATCAAGTATATATCTTTTAAATTATAATTTATAATTAATATAAATAATAAAGGATAATTGTTATAAAAATTTACATATAAATGCTATATGACTTATAAAGACAACAGGATTAACAAGCTTTTAAGGAAGATCTCAAACTGAACAAAAATAAGTTTCAACTTCTAAGTAAAAGTGTATTTCACATTTTCAAAATAATTAATATTTATTTATCAAATTTTCAAGCCTACATACAGTTCTGATTTGCCTGATTTCCATTTGCATGGGATTTGTGCATCAGTCTCACAATTAGTTTTGTAATTCACAAAACATTTCTAATTCATCAAGTCCATACACAACTTTCTCAGGTTGCAGATTCTAAACACACACTGAGCTACATTATAGAACAATAACAAAGATTTGTGGCCACTGGTTTTTCCTTTAAGTGGCAAGAGCGAACAATTAGTGAGCAACTATGCTCAATTTGTTTTGTACATCATATACATTTGTATATGATTTAATTTATTTTAGCTATCTTAACTTTTGTATTGTATGTATTTTAATTTTGGCTGTCCACTGCCCTGAGTCCCTTTTGGGAGAAGGGCAGTATACAAATTCAACAAATAAATAAATGAAATACAGGAACTGCTTCTCCAAGAAACATTTTGCACACCATTAAAATCTTCTATATGGCATGAATAAGAAACTACATCATCCAATACACACTTCCTAACAGCAATTAGATCCCTAAAGTTCATTAAGCAGCTGATAAAATATTTCTCTTTTCTTGATAGCTTTTTCTTAACCAACACCTGATACCTAAGTTTCTGCACACTGAGATTTCTTTTGTGGTTTAAAAGGATGCAAAATGGGAGACGATGTATCACAAAGGTGGACAGGGACAGATTTTTTTTAACTTGAGTTAGTTTGGAGGAGAACTGAACAATTTTTCTTTTTAGATTATTTTAGATTATTTTACCTTTTTTGTGTTCCTCTCACCTCAAAATGTAAAGGAAGTATGATGCTGATTTCTAGCAGTTGTGAATGGCAGGGCAGCCAGGGCCACAGGAAAAGAGTTTGTAGTCTTCTTATATCGCTGGGCTATCAGCGCTGCCCTAACTCCCAAGTGCCAGTCAGCAACACAACTACTGTAATTCTTATTAACCTATCTTAGGTTCAGAAGGCACTGAAAACCAGGGTGGATAAAAATCAATGATTTTTTAAAAAAAAATTAAAAAAAACAGATTTTTTTTATTTAAATCGGATTTTTTTTATTTTTATCGAATTTATTTTAATAAACTTTTGGGGTAAAAATCTATCGTAAGATAGTTTTCTATTTAAGATACATAAATAATTTAGTTTATTCAGCATGAAATGGAGCTTAGTTCTGTAGCATGAGGCTGTATATTCTGCAACACTGGGACTATCGGTGAGTCAACAGTGGGTCAAAGGAGTAGCAGAGATGGCAGTTGCTCTTTAAAAATTATGATTTAAATCGAGTTGATTTAAATCAAGCCTTTTTACTAGTGATTTAAATCATGATTTAAATTGTGATTTAATCAACTCGATTTAAATCAAATCCACCCTGCTGAAAACCAACATACAATACGCACAAAGTAATAACCAATGTGGAATATTTTAAAGATAGAATTTAACGTAATTCATAATGCATTACCTCCTCGCTTCTTCTGAGCTTCTGGTTTTAGTTTAGTAGTATTTCTGTTCCTAAATTCAGGTCCTTTAAAGTCATCTTTGTCTTCATTAAGTACTGGCTCTGGTTGTACAACAATAGTTCCTAAGAAAATTATAGTTAAAAAGTACAATAAAATTTATGAAATCAGAACTCCTACGTTCAAATTTAATCATGTATTCATACAGTTATTGGGCCCTGAGGATTAGCCATTTTATCTAACCTTTGTGATTACTCCAAAACACTATAATTCCAAAGGGTTTTTTAAAAAATCTTCAAAAGAAGGCTTTGTCAATCCTATTTTGGCAGACTTTTTCAATTCTCCTGGTATTTTTATGGGGTGCCAATGTCTCATCTACTATCTGGGAATAATATCTAATTATTAACTGTATATGATAATATGATAGCATAAGGTGAAAAAAAAGAGCCTTGGTGGCGCAGCGGACTAAACTGCTGTTAAAGTAGCACTTAGCTGCCAGCTGCCTGCAATTACTGTGAGTTCAATTCTCACCAGGCTCAAGGTTGACTCAGCCTTCTATCCTTCCGAGGTGGGTAAAATGAGGACCCGGTTTGTGGGGGCAATAAGCTGACTTTGTATAAAATAGAACACCGCGGGGGAGGGGGGGCAGCAAAAAGCCCTACTAAGCAGGTATATATAAAAGTATGAAGGCTACTGCTTAAAGCATTGTAAGCCACCCTGAGTCTCCAGAGAAGGGCGGCATATAAAACGAACTAATAAATAAATAATAAATAAATAAATAAATATTCCTGGGTAAACCTTTCTGCCTTTTTGTCCTGCTTTTAATGAGTTTCACTTACTTCATCTTTCATACATGTACATTCACACCAATGCAGAGTACAAATAGTATCATCGTATCATGGTATTAGATAATGATTAGTGTTATATATTTGTGACAAAATTCTTACATTAATATATGGATTATATAGTTCACTAATAAATGTGATAATACATGATTAGCACATAGAGAGGTACTCAAATATAGTGCAATATACATTTATACATTAACTGCAACATCCAATGTTCCTATACTTCAGTATAGCAACATTACAGTTATAATATCATTTATTCATATATGGTCCACAGACCAAGTGACAGAATTTAAAAATACAGCACACCATTAATACATGCATTAACAGTACATATATAAAAGAAACCTTATAGTTACCTATAGACATAACCCTACACACACACAATACACCAGTTTCTGTAAGCTAAGGCTGTAAAGAAAACTTTTGCTACTACCTTCAAAACACCTGGATATTGTATCAGGGTTCCAAATAACACACCCTATTTAATAAGAATACATCAATCCCCCACCAGGAGTGGAGTGGAGTGATCAGAGTCAAGAGATATACCGTATTTTTCGGAGTATAAGACGCACCTTTTCCCGCAAAAAAAGGTGAAAATCTGGGTGCGTCTTATACTCCGAATGTAGCCCTGCAAACGGAGATTTCAGAGGCTGAAATTTCAGATGATTACCAATGCGAGTACAGTGGGCACTTTAAAAGGATGTTTACATGATAGATTATACTAAAGAAATCATACCAATCACTTTTTAAAAGGTATTTTAAATTCCTTTTTCAATAGTATTCAATTATCTAACTGAATGTACGCTACATGTTCCCTCTATTAAACTCTCCCACTAAACTGTTTTTTCTTATACATACCATTTAATGATTTCTACATATGGATTATCTATGCATTATCTCCCTAATAGAGGTACTTGATGATTTATCTAATTAAAGTTCTTTAGCCTTAGCTTCCCAAATAGCAGATTCTCTTTCAATTTATCAATTATGTGCCTTCAATTTGTTTGCTATTCTGATCATCTCTGGCCAGTGCTTTTCCCTCAGGCCAACCCCCCTCACAGGCTATTGTTGTGGGAAAAATAAGTGGCAGGAGTATAGGTCAGGGGTCCCCAACCCCCGGGATATGGCCCACTACCAGGCTGTGAGCTGTGGGGAACCAGGCCACAGAAGCAGCAAGAGAGCGTGCATATCCCCACTTGCACAAGCGGCTCGCATGGAACCATCCCCTCTCCCCTCCCCCACCTGTCCACAAAGCTGGAAAGGTTGGAGACCTCTGGTATAGGTAGACTTCAACTTACAATTGGTTGCCTAGCGACCATTCAAAGTTACAGCAGACCCCCCCCCCCTCAAAAAAAAAAAAGCTACTGATATCTCAGTCTGAAGTTACAGGCGCTGGAATGCCTCGCTTCTCTCACTCCATCCCACCACCACCAATTGGATCCCTACAGGCCTGGGGCCTGACTCCCACCCTGCTGGGCCCCACACCTGAATCACCCAATCACTCTTGCTTACTTAATCCTGCTTGCTTAATTGGGGCATGTTTAAAAAGTGAAATGTTACAAATATATTCTTTTAATTGCTCCAAAACTTTAATTTATATTATATTTGTATACAATTTGTTGTAATATACATTTAAATTAATGAACTGCTGCTACTTGAACAAGAATCCATTCTTTTTATCAGTAGCAGCCAGCAGTTTCAAAATGGAAGAGACAAGAAAGAACAGAGAAGTTTATTCAGTGACTAAGAAAATATTCTAATATTGACAGTACTTCTAAACTAACAGATTAATTACCTTTTGGCAAACTTTTCATATCAACTTCATTTTCCGAGTTTTCATTTGAAACATCTTGAATAATGGTTTCGTCTAAAGTTTGTTCTTCATCTGAGCCAACATATTTCGTTACAACTATGGGTTTTCTGAATGAGCAGCAAAGACAAATATTCATTATATCACGTGTACATATTTAATAAAATTACAGAACTTTAAAAAACTCCAAATTTGCACAACATTACAGCCTGAAATTATATTTTTATGCAAGAAATCTAACAGTTTATGAAGAATTAAAAAAAATCAACTAAAAGAATTATAATTGATAATAATATATAATTCCACATAGTCAATCAATCAGAATAGAGGGACCTTGGAGGACTTCTAGTCCAGCCCTCTGCTCAAGCAGGAGACCCTATACTATTTCAGACAAGTGACTGTCCAGTCTCTCCTTGAAAGCCTCCAGGGATGAAGCTCCTGAAGGCAACTCCTGTTCCACTGGTTAATTGTTCTCACTGTCAGAAAATTCCTCCTTATTTCCAGGTTTCTTCTCTCCTTGATTGGTTTCCATCCATTGCTTCTTATCTTGACTTCTGATGCTTTGGAAAATAAGTTGACCCCCTCTTCTTTGTGGCAGCCCCTCAAATACTGGAATGCTTCTATCATGTCCCCCCTAGTCCTTCTTTTCTCTAGACTAGCCATATTCAGTTCCTGCAAGCGTTCTTCATATATTTTAGTCTCCAGGTCTTTAATCATCTTAGTTGCTCTTCTTCACTTTTTCCAAAGTCTCAACATCTTTTTTGTAATGTGATGACCAAAACTGGATGAGGTCAATTCTGTGCAACTGGATTTTAGATCTGAGAATATTTGTATTCAATGGGTAAATTAATATTATGAATTATTTTTAAAAGTGCACCATAATATTTCTGTTAAATCACCTCTTGAGCATAATTATCAATTCTTATAGTCAATCTCCTGATTCAGAGAAGCAGGAAAATTAAAAATTTAAAAATATGCCAACTAACCTTTTGGAGCGCGATGATCCTAATGATTTGGATCTTTCAGAAGAGCTACTACCCTATATATGAAAAAATGCAAACCTCTTATACAAAATGAAAATATCATTATTCCTCTGTCTGTGCATATCATCTCAGATATTACTTTGAATGCAAATTACTTCTGTATTTCAACCCTTAAGACACCATAAAAAGTTCAGCTACAAATATTCATTACTACATAAAGGTATGCTTTAATTACTGGATGCGTTAAAATAAATTGGAAAGGCAAAAAATATGTGTAAGTAAATTTTTGCCTAATATTTAATATAATAAAGAAATGTGTCTAATTTGTATGCTGGATGTTACTATAGAATCACTGTATAAAATAAGCAAAAACCGTGGGTGAAATTACTGAAAACAATCGAGCTGCTTTCAGTTACAAAGAAAAAGAATTCTGTGTCAAAATAAATCTCTCTCACAAGAATATATCAAGAAGCCAAATGTTAGCAGTCCCCGACTGGATGGGGATCTTGGTCACTAAGTGCAACGTCATGTGATCAAACCAACTTAGGTGGGCAGATGCAGCAGTCCCTGTGGTTGTCTTTAGGCAAATCCCAGGCAGTTGCAGCATCACCGCTGATTCTGGCAGTGAAAGCTGGCAGTGAAAGCCACCAGTGGTGGTCACGGGCCTGCAAGGTGCTGCCACAGACACAACTGAGAGTTTTAAGTACCCCTCATTCAGCACCATCATAATTTCAAATGGTTACTGAAAGCGTCAACATTACACAAGGAGTACACGGAGCACTTATACCCATATTCAGCTAGAATAGTTGCGCACATCAAGTGGCTGAAAAGCCTGCCATGCTGTGAACCCACAAGAAATGTATGTTTGGTGTATGGAAGGAGAGTGCCTCATGGCAGTTATGACTCTCTTGAATGTGTCTGCACACTGTGCCTATCAAGACAGGATGTTCAAGACACAGACCCATTCTTAGGATACTCAAGTCCCTGGAAATTGGAAATATGTACTGTGTGCACATGAAGTATAAAACTAGAAGGTAACAATTTTGCTCTGCCAGCATAGGTGGGGCAGATCTCAAAGAGACAGTCTTCCTGAACATGATATAGCAGTATAGTATAATTATGGTATTGGAATCCAAGTGGAAGGCTGAGGTTGCGGTCCATCCTCAGCTACAGGGCCACTCACTCGCTCGCTTCACTCTCTCTCAACTCAACCTACCTCACAGACTTTTTGTGGTAGCAATAAAATAGGAGGAAGGAACATTACATATACCTCCTTGAACTCCTGATTTAAAGGTGGAATAGAAATTTTAAAATAAATACAATACAAAGCTGGCTTCATCCCCAGATAATAGTGGAGTGGGGTAAAAGAATTTGTATCCATCACACCTAGAGAATGCTCAATAATGAATCTGACCCAGCCATAGTCACAGTTTAGCCAAATCAGTTGAAATATACGGAAAATGCTTGCCCACAACATGCTTAGCCCAGTTAAGAGGATTTTTTGCGGCTCAATGTGTTACACAAACCTAACCTGTTTCATTAGTCACTTGGACTGTGTGGACTAAGAAAATCTGTTAATAACTGAAGTTAATATCTTGCGTTGTGTAATCCAGTCAGTCCTCCCTAGACTGTCTCTTATTTGAAAGTAGCTTCTTATTTACTGCCTTTGTCACAAATGGACTGGCTCTGAATTGCTCCTCTGGAAAACAAAAATACTAGGAAAAACAGGAAAAATAAGCTTTGCTATCCTTGCAAGTTTATTCACGTAGTTGTATTTAAATATATAGAGAGATAGATAGATATATATGTAGAAATAGAGTCAGGTCCCTTATATTTCTATTGGGAGGCTGGCATTCCAGTGGGAGGGGGGAGGATTGGAGGGATCTCTATATGAAGTTTCTGTTTCCTGCATCGCTGTGCTATGGGAGGGGTTTGGTTTGCACTGCTTTAAATTGCTGATTTTTAAGTGGGAAGATTTAGTTCCTGCCTAGATCTCTTGCTATCACAAGACTTTCAAGAAAAGCTCCTTTTGGAACAACTTTAGTTTCAAGAGTCCTGCTTTCTTGCGAAGATTGGGAGAGGCAAGACCTTACAGAGAGAGAAAAAGAAATGCAAGCACACAAACAAAGGGGCACTTCTTTTTCTGGAGTTGGAAGCTAAACAGGATCAAGCCTAGTTAATATGTGAGGGCAACTAGACTAGACTGGGAAGTTGAAAAAACAACTCTGAACAAAAATATGGCAAACCACATCCATAATGGTGCCAAACAAGCTACATGATTGTGTCCACAAAGTCATCAGTTCAAAAACAGCTTGATTGGAAAGAGACTCTGGTATACATAATGTTAGAGTACTTCAAAGTATAGAAGAATTGCTTTGGACACGTTACGATAACAATCCCTCACTAAACTTTTCAAGGCTACCAAGTGAACCTGAAAACTGAAGATGCAACTTTTCATATTTCAATAGTGATAAATAGGGATGTTAAACAATGTTTAACATTTGAAATGTCCCACTTCGATCATTCAGAAGTCTTTCATGCCTAAAACAAAAATGGACAAAAAGTCGGTTTTGCATTTAAGGTGAGCTGTTTGGTACTTGGAATGGAGTGTTTAAAACTTAAAAGAAATATTTGGGATTCAAAACAACTCAAATTGAGAGAAATTTGGAAATATCTAATAAAAGTAAGATGAAAGCTGAACTATCAAATAATTTCCCATGTATTGTTATATCAATACAATTACTATTTTCTATTCTTACCTCTTCCTTGTTGTTTTCCACTGGGGCTGGAATATTTCCAGGCATACTTTCACTATCTACAAGAAATATACAAACATGTCATAGCAACATTTTAAAAATTATAATAATTTTATTTATTTATTTATTTGTTTTCATTTCTATACCGCCCTTCTCCAAATAGGACTCAGGGCGGTGAACAGCCAAAGTAAAAAAAACAGGACATACAAAATTTAAAATCAGTTTAAAATAATTAAATATTTTGGCCGTAAATTAAAACAACCCAATTTAAAATCAATTTAAAATTTAACTCAAGCCAGCCTAGCTAGTTGAAATAAATAGGTTTTCAGGACCCGACGAAAAATCCGGAGGTCTGTTATTGTACGTATCTCTGGGGGAAGGTTGTTCCAGAGGGTGGGTGCCACCACAGAGAAGGCTCTCCCCCTGGGGGTCGCCAGCCGACATTGTCTGGCGGACGGCACCCTGAGGAGGCCCACTCTGTGCGAACGTACTGGCCGGTGGGAGGCTATTGGTGGCAAAAGGCGGTCTCGTAAGTACCCCGGCCCTAAGCCATGGAGCGCTTTAAAGGTGGTCACCAACACCTTGAAGCGCACCCGGAAGACCACCGGAAGCCAGTGCAGCTCGTGCAGGAGAGGTGTCACATGGGAGCACCTCGTCGCCCCCATAATCTCCCGCGCGGCCGCGTTCTGGACCAGCTGGAGCCTCCGGGTGCACCCCAGGGGGAGCCCCATGTAGAGAGCGTTGCAGTAGTCCAGGCGGGAAGTGACGAGTGTCTGAGTGACTGTGCGTAGGGAGTCCCGATCTAGAAAGGGGCGTAACTGGCGTATCAGGCGAACCTGATAAAAAGCCCCCCTGGCCATGGCCGTCAAATGATCTTCTAAAGACAGCCGTGCATCCAGGAGGACGCCCAAGTTACGAGCCCTCTCCGTGGGGGCCAATGATTCACCCCCAATAGTCAGTGATGGCACCAACTGGCTATATCGGGACGCTGGAAACCACAGCCACTCGGTCTTGGAGGGGTTGAGTCGGAGCCTGTTTCTCCCCATCCAGGCCCGCACGGCTTCCAGGCACTGGGACATCACTTCAGGGGCATCGTTGGGGTGGCCTGGGGTGGAGATGTACAGCTGGGTGTCATCAGCGTACTGATGGAACTCCACCCCGAAGCCACGGCTTTACATAAATGTTGAACAGAAGGGGCGAGAGGACCGACCCTTGTGGCACCCCACAAGCAAGGTGCCTCGGGGTCGACCGCTGAGCCCTGTCAACACAGATTGCGACCGGTCAGAGAGGTAGGAGGAGAACCACCGCAGAACTGTGCCCCCCACCCCCGCCAACCGGTGCAACATGATACCATGGTCGATGGTATCAAAAGCAGCTGAGAGGTCTAACAGGACCAGGATAGAGGAGCAACCCCTATCCCGAGCCCTCCAGAGATCATCCACCAACGCGACCAATGCCGTTTCCGTGCTGTGCCCAGGCCGGAAGCCGGACTGGAGCGGGTCTAGATAGACAGCTTCATCCAGGTACCGGGGAAGCTGTTGCGCTACCACACTCTCAACAACCTTCGCAACGAAGCGAAGGTTGGAGACTGGACGATAGTTAGCCAAAACAGCCGGATCCAGAGAGGGCTTCTTGAGGAGGGGCCTCACAACCGCTTCTTTCAAAGCGGCCAGCAGGACCCCCTCACTCAAAGAAGCGTTAACAATCTTCTGGAGCCAGCCTCGTGTCACCTCCCGGGAAGCCAATAAACATGTGGTCGCGTTCAGCCGTCCCAGGACCCAGGACCCTGTCCATGTCCTCGGGAGCCACAGGATCGAACTCCCCCCATGAAACACTCTCAAGACCTGCCTCAGTCATCCCGTCTGGACATACCCAGTCAGAGCCAGCCCTTCCCGAATCTGAGCGATTTTGTCATACAGATACTGCACAAAGTCCTCAACTCGACCCTGCAAGGGGTCATCCCGCACTTCCAGGTGGAGGAGGGAGCCGGTCACCCTAAACAGGGCGGCCGGGCGATTATCTGATGACGCGATAAGAGCGGCAAAGTAGCTAGACTTCGCCGCTTTTATCGCCGCTAGGTAGGTCTTAATATGAGACCAGACCAGTGTTCGGTCGGATTCGGAGCGGCTGGTCCTCCAACTACTCTCCAGGCATCTTTTCCGGCGCTTCATCTCCCTAAGCTCCTCGGAGAACCAAGGAGCTAGGTGAGTTCGGTGCCGGGTCAGAGGCCGCAAAGGCACGACACAGTCCAAGGCCCCGGCAGCCGCACTATCCCAGGCGGCCACCAGGTTTTCAGCCGAGTCATGAGCCAGTCTCAGGAAATGGCCCAAGCTCCATCTGGAGCCTATCAGGGTCCATCAGGCGCCTGGGGCGGAACCACCTGGTCGGTCCCGCCTCCCTGCGGCGGGGTGCAGCGGTTAGAAAGTCCAGTTGAAGGAGCGAGTGGTCAGACCATGACAAGGGTTCGATGGCTATATCCCCTATATCAAGGCCACTCAACCACTGACCAGAGACAAAAACTAAGTCCAGAGTGCGTCCCCCTGTGTGAGTGGGGTCATGAATTAACTGAGTAAGGTCCATGGCCGTCATGGAAGCCATGAACTCTCAAGCCACCTCAGACGTTTCACCGATTGATGGAAGGTTGAAATCCCCCATGATAACAAGTCTGGGGGTGTCCACCGCCAATTGTTCAAAATATTCAAGTGACCTTATATTTATGAAGCTATTCACTATTACACCATGTTGATGGGGGAGCGGGGTCAATGGATAAAGCCTTGCAGAAGAGGTAGGGGTAAGGAACACCAGACTTGCGCTATTCATCACCTAACACCCCACTAGATGGTTTGGGGCGGGGGTAAAGCAGCGAATCAAAATATAGAACAACTAACATGATTACCAATAGAAAAAAATATTTGTAACTTGGGGTTGAACTGTAGGGTTCTTGATGATCTCTGAGCTTTCTTGCAGACATTTCATTACCAAACTAAGTAACATCATCAGTGCTAGAAAGGAGTGGGGTTTGTTCTTATTATTATCTGCTAATGGCTTGTGGATGTGTTCTTGGTAGTTTCTTGATTAGGCTGTTGTTTACTTACTGTTAGCATGTTTGTCTGCGTTGGTAGTTCCTTGGTTGTGGTTTTGTTTACTTCTTAAAATTGTTGGGGGAGTGTTAACCTTGGTGTTAATCTCTAGTCATACAGGTGTTGATTGCTAATGAGGTGTTTTGGTCTTTTGGGTTCCCTTTGGGCTTTTTTATTGTCTCTTTTGAATCAGGGGTGTCAAACTGGCAACGCATAGGCCACACCCACCCCAGCTCTGCAAAGACTAAAAACGTGGTGATATGTCATGTGATGCAATCGAGTTTGACACCCGTGGTATAGATGATGTTTATCACAATGTACCTGTTGATGGTAGATCTGTCTCAGTGCCAATTCTCCAGGAATTTTCTGGAGTTTTTGGACTTGGCTTGATCTAGGACAGGGGTTTCCAACCTCCAGTCTCTGGACCGGCAGCGGTCCACAGAATGCCAGCAACCGGTCCACACAAACAAGCGAATCCCCATCTGCAAGTTACAGGCAGCACGCGAACCCGTGCCCCCTCTGGTCTGTGGAAAAACCTTTCCCGGGAACTGATCCCTGGTTCCCCAAAGGTTGGGGGCCACTGATCTAGGATGCTCACAGTTTCCTAATTGAAACTATGGTCAAGTCTGTCTATGTGTTGTGAAATTAAGAAGTTTTATGTCTTCTGCCTGATAGTTGGTGTTCATGGATGCACTCCACTAGTCTTCTAGTGGCCTAAAAACTGCCAAAAAAACCAGGCCATTTTTCAGGGCAAAAATGGCCTGAAAACAGCCCAGAATGGGACCAAAAAACAGGCATGTGCACGCCAGCCAGCTGGTCTTTGGATTTCCGGTGCTCTGGCATGCACAAAGACCAGATGGCCAGCACTCCAGCGTGCGCATGCACATGCGTTCCGGTTTGGGGACTTGGTGCTGAAAAGGTTTACCATCACTGCTCTAATACATGTTAAATTTATATTTTACCGACAAAGAAATAAAGGGAGACTAGTATAGATCTATTTCAAGCTATTTAGCTCTCGTCAGCTAGCCATACCCTTTCTGAGATTCGAACCCGGGCTATCTACATATTAGGTAGGTGTATTAACCTCTAAGCTACAGGCTGTCCTCGCTTTTTCGGATATACCATTTACTCTATTAACTCTATTACATGGCATCAACCGTAGCACACAAACCAAATAAAGCTCTCCAAAACAGCCTAAATAAACCAACAGCCCCAGAAAAAACAGGAGTCATCTACAACATACAGTGTAAAGACTGTAAAAACTATAACCCTACTCCCTTCTAGTACTGATTATGGTATCTAGTTTGGTAATGAAATGTCTGCAAGAAATTCACCAAGCACAACCAACATGATTACATTTTGTTACAATGTGATCCAAAATTTTGACTCATCTACGTGCCACAATAAATTTCTTGTTAGTATGAAACAAAAATATTTTCCCTTCTGTGTCATCTTTTTGATATTATATGTTTTAAACTAGCTGCTATATTTTTAAAAAGAAAATTAAATACATTGCATATTCAGCATGGCCTTGAGAAACCAATTCCCACATGGAAGTAACCCATATTTAGATCCATACCAACCAAGTTTTTGAGATTTAAAAAACCCCACTGCTAGAGTGTGAAATGGACGTTGTCTTACCTGAACGTCCCTTTTCTGGGCGCTGCGTACACTATCCATGCATGGGTTAATCCTTCAGTGCTTGGCAAAGAACTGAGTGAAAACAAAAGACTTTTCCTCCCCTTTCCGGCTCCCAAGCCACGCCTCTGTTCCCATGATCCCCCAGTCTGAACGAAGGCGCAGCAGACAAGAATCCACACTATGAGTAACTTATAAACTCAACTTTATTAACTCAAATTAACCTAATGGAACAAGAACTAGTCTCAGTCATAAGCAGGGGGCAGGCAGCCCTAACGGGCGGGATATGGATAGTGTACGCAGCGCCCAGAAAAGGGACGTTCAGGTAAGACAACGTCCATTTTCCTGTGCGCTGCTCCCACTATCCATGCATGGGATATACCCAAGCCTAAACTCCCTGGGTGGGAAGCTGACTGTCCCCAGAGTCCTCCTCCGTCAACACCTTCTGCAGAACTCTGCGCCCAAACGATGCCTCAGCCGAGTTGAACACATCGATCTTGTAGTGGCGGATGAACGGTGTGAGGGACGACCACGTCGCAGCTCTGCAGATGTCCACGACCGAGGCTTGGGTGGCCCAGGCCGCCGTGGTGGCCGCGCTGCGAGTCGAGTGCGGTAGGATCCTGCCGGGACCCGGCTTGGCGGACAGGTCATATGCCAGGGCGATGCAGGCCTTGATCCATCTGCTGACCGTGGCTGCTGATATCTTCTGACCCATGGACTTCGGGTTGAAGGAGACCAGGAGACCCTCCGTACGACGGAAGGGAGCAGTCCGGCGAATGTAAGTGCGGACGGCGCGTCGAACGTCTAGAGTGTGCCACCTCTTTTCTCTGGGGTCGCGAGGTGAAGGGCAGAAATCTGGCAGGATGAGCTCCTGGGCTCGGTGGAACCACGAGTTGACCTTCGGGATAAAGGCGGGATCCAGGCGTAGCGTCACGGTTGAATCGTGGAAAATACATAAGTCCTTGCGGACTGAAAGAGCTGCTAGTTCTGAGACTCTCCTTGCCGAGGTGATCGCCAGCAGGAAGGTCACCTTAAGTGATAGGTGCTTAAGAGAGGTCGAGTCTAGGGGCTCGAATGGGGCCCCGGTCAGCGCCCGCAACACCAGAGGTAAATCCCAAGAAGGGTAACGGTGTACTGTGGGGGGTCGCAGGTTGGTGGCCCCATGCAGGAACTCCTTGATGCGCGGGTGGTGCGCGAGGGATTGGTACGGCGGGCATGTGATGACTGTGGACAACGCCGCTGTCTGTCTTCGTAAGGTTGCAGGGGCCAAACCTTTTTCTAGGCCAGCTTGTAGGAACCGCAAAATGTCCCGGATAGTCGCTGACGTGGGGTCGATATGCTGATGGGCACTCCAGCGACAGAACGCCTGCCACGAAGACTCGTAGATGCGGGTCGTAGACAGGCGCCTGGCCGCCTGGATAGTGGCAACTACCTCATCTGGCAGGTTATCCTTCTTCAGGATGACCCGTTCAAATGCCAAACGGCTAATTGCAGCCACTGGGGCTCTGGATGCGTGACTGCTCCTTGACACAGAACTAGTTGCTGTGGTGGGATCACCCATGGCTGCTCCACGGACAGTGCCACCAGGTCGGCGAACCATGGTCTCCGGGGCCAGTTCGGGGCTACCAGGAGTAGGTCTGCTTTTTCTGCCAGTAGCTTTCGAATGAGGCGCGGGAGCAGCGGGACTGGTGGAAATGCGTATAGGAGGCCCCTGGGCCACCTGCAGCGTAGCGCATCGTGGTTCTCCGCTTGTGGTGTCGGGTATCGAGATATGAAGCGGGGAAGTTGAGCGTTGGCCGGAGTTGCGAAGAGGTCTACTGTCGGGATCCCGAAGCGCGAGGCGAGTTCTCGAAACAGCTGAGGGTGGAGCTGCCATTCCGCTTGATCTATTGTTTCGCGGCTGAGCCAGTCCGCCCTCACATTGGTTGCACCCGAAATGTGGTCTGCTCTGATTGAGAGTAGATGTCTCTCTGCCCAGCTGAACAGCTCTGCGGCCTCCTTCATCAGGGTACGAGACCTCGTGCCCCCCTCCCTGTTGACGTGCGCTTTGGCCGAGATGTTGTCGGTCAAGATTAGGATGTGATGCCCCTGCACCGTCAGCTGGAAGTTGCGCAGTGCCAGTTTGATCGCCCGCAGCTCTAAAAGATTGATGCTGCATTGCCGTTCTTGAAGCGACCACTGTCCTTGCGTGACTAGGTTGTGGAGATGGGCTCCCCACCCCCGAAGGCTGGCGTCGGTGGTGAGTATCAGACGGTCCGGCTCTAGGAAGCTGGACCCCTTGAGGATCGATGGCGATGTCCACCACCTGAGAGACCGGCGGACCTGGGGCGTGATACGAACCTCCTTTTTGGAGTTGGCCCTTCCCGCTCGTTGGAAGGGAAGGAGGAACCACTGCAAGGGTCTCGAATGTCTGCGTGCCCACGGTACGATGCCGAAGCAAGATACCATCTTGCCGAGGAGGCTTGAGAGGTGAAAGAGGGCAGCTCTCCTCCCCGTCAGGGTCTGCAGGATCAGAGCTCGGATGCTCTGGACTCTGTCCGGTGACAGGAACACCTGGCCACTGGACGAATCTATCACCGCCCCTAGGTGAAGGAGTCTGGTGGTTGGCTGAAGCTGACTCTTTGCAAGGTTTATGGTGAAGCCGTGATCCTGGAAAGTCTTGATCACCATCTTCATATCCCTGGAAGCCTGGTCGGGCGAGGATGACAGGACCAGAATGTCGTCCAGGTAACAGAGCACCCGGATCGGGACAGCTCGGAGCCTGGCCGCCACCACCGCTACCAGCTTGGTAAAGGTGCGGGGGGCCGACGAAAGTCCGAATGGCATCGCGCGATATTGGTAATGCCGGCCCGCATACTCGAACCTCAGGTACTGGCGGTGATGCAGGTGAATGGGCACGTGGAGATAAGCCTCCTTGAGGTCGACCGACTGAAGGAAGTCGCCCTGTCTCACCCCCGCTAAGATGGACTTGAGGGAGTGCATCTTGAACCTGCGGTATTGAATGGACAGGTTCAGACGCTTTAGACTGAGTATGGCCCTCCAACCCCCTGAGTTCTTGGGCACCAAAAAGAGGGTTGAGTAGAAACCTGAGCCCCGCTGGCTGTGCGGGACCGGCTCTATGGCTTCGACCTCCAGGAGGTGGGCAATCTCCTGTGACATTAAGTCCTGAAGCTCTGAGGATCGAGGGGTTGGGCAACGGACGAACCGGTGGGGCGGCTGACCGGAAAATTCGATGGATAATCCTGAAGAGATCGTACGCCTTACCCAGGAGTCCGAGGTCGAGCTGGCCCATTGTGGATGAAAGAGGATGAGCCTGCCCCCTATGGGTCCCATGGGCCCTGAGTCATTTTCCCCTTCTGGCGGGCTTAGGGCCAGTTCCACGGAAGTTGCGCTTAGGCTGCTGTTGTCGTCCTCGGACTCGGAACTGCTGCCTGTCGTGAAATCTGTCTCCTCCCTGGTATTGGGAGCGATGGGAGAAGGACCCCCTGGGTCCGGCGCTGGCACGAAAGGGCTGCTGGAGCGGGTAAGGCGTGTATCTGCGTTCCTGGCGCCGGTATGTTGAGGGAAGGATCTTCCTCTTGTCTTTCCCCTCAACCAGTAGGGGTTCCAGCGCTGCTCCGAACAGCTCTGGCGCTTTGTATGGGGAAGTGGTCAGCTTCCATTTGGCTTTAAAGTCGGCTTTCCATGGCCTAAGCCAGAACAGCCTCCTAGCGGTAAGGGTTGAGGCCAGAGCCCTAGAAGCGAACTTGGCTGAATTCAGAGAGCTGTCGGCTGTGTACTCGGTGGCAGCTATTATCTTGTTAAGATCTTGATGCAGCCTAGTGTCCTCAGGCGGGAGTCTGTCCTGGAGGTGCCGCAGCCAAATGAGGGACGCTCTGTTGAAAAAGGATGATGCGGTTGCTGATCTAATTGCCCAGCCTGCTGTCTGATGAGCCTTGCGGAAAGCCCCCTCCATTCTCTTCTCCTCTGCTTTGAGAGTGTCTAGTGGGTCGGTGGAGACCAAGGAGTTAGAGGATAGCGTTGCCACTGGTTGGTCTACTGAGGGCAGCGCCAGGAGGTCCTCCAATTCCGGGGCTGAGCAGTAGAGTTTCTTCTCCAGGCTGCTGGGCGTTGCCAGGGAGGCCGGCTGCGCCCAGGGGTTCTGGATGACCTCCGTAAAGAGCTGAGGGCAAGGGATGAAGTCCTTTTGTGGCTTTGACGATTGGAAAAGTGCGTCATGAGGACCTACTGACTGCGGGGTGGTAGTTGCGATGTCCCCTGGGACTCCGAGGTTGGTTGTGAGCCGCGCCTTATGGAGTAGGGACTTGAATAGTGCCGGGAGAAAGAGGCCTGTATACGCCGGGGTGTCCGGTGCCAGGCCTTCGTCCTCCGATAGCTCCATCTCCTCAGGCCCCTCCTCCGCTTGGTCTGATTCTTCAGACGACGAGTCCTGCCCTTGATCAGGGTGAGGGCGGGGTTGCGGGTGATGTTGCCGTGCCTGGGCCGGTGCGGCTTGTACTTGTGCCTGGGAAGCCTGCTGCATGCTTGCTGCGAGGAAGGACGAAAAGGCCGAGAACATGGCCTGGAAATCCATTGGGGCCGTCACCCCTGCCCCCCCCCAGGGGCTGTTGATCTGCCCTTGAATGGGTGGGGGTTGCCTCCCTGACCCGAAGAACCTGGGCTGGGGAAGGGGTCATTGCGGCCTCCGGTCCGGTCCCTGGGCCTGTCTCGAGACGGGGGGTCGAGTGTCCCAGTCTGGTCAGATCTGGGGTTCTTGGCGTGACTGCAAGGTCAGCCACTGAAGTAAGTCCCAGCTCTATGTCCCCTGGGGGGGCCTGTGCTGGTCCCACGAGCCCAGACTCCCTGGCTGGGGCTCCTGAAATCGCCTTGTGCGCTCTCTCCCACTGCCGCTCGAGTGCATTGTGCCTCCTTAAGGCATCCCTGTCCCGGATGGGTAGGGAGCCTTCTGATGCGGCCCTGCTGGTTGCGCTCTCATGTCTCCTCTTGGATTTCTTTCCCCCCCCCCTTTGAGGTTTTGCGAGGGGGGGTGAGCTCCAGCTCCATATCCGAAGACGGGGGGAAGCGAGACATTGCCGCTTCTGCGACGAATGGGCCGGCCTGGAGCTGCGCTGAGCCTTAACCCCAGATAGGAAAACTCCCCTCAGGCGTGGAGTGATGGAGGGGGGGGGTTAGCCGGCTCCCTGGTGGTGGAGGGAGGCGTAGGCTTGAGGCTCTTGCCAAAATGGCGGCCCGAGGGTCCGTCAAAATGGCGCTGGCACGTGGTGCGATCACCCTCTGTGCCAGACTTCAGCGTCGGACTCACAATGGCGGCCCGAGGGTCCGCCAAACGCCGCGCGTTTCCCCTTGCAAGCTTTTTCTGTAGTGCAGGGGCAGGCTGCTTGCTTTCCGGCGCTCTTCTTCGCGCTTCTGTCCGGTGCCCTTCCGGCGAAGCGCGGCTCCAAAGTAGCGCTGCGGTCTGCGCCACGTGGTCCGAGGCTCCGGCCCCGACGCCCAGCTGATTAGCGCGAAAACCGCTTGTGAGCGCGGCGCGCGGTGAGCGAAAGGGGCGCGATGCTGTTTGAGCCTGCCGGTCAGCTGGGGAGCGCGAATGAGAGCGGCGGCACCGAGGGGAAAGGAGCTGCCTTTAAAGCTTAAGCCAGCCGAGCCAGCGGTGTGGGTAGCTTAGCTCCGCTCCCCCCCCTTCCTCTGATCCACGTGCAGTAGCAATCTGTTAAGAGTAAGGAGCCGCAAAAAAACAATCTATTCAAAATTAACTAAAAAGCCTAGACGCCCTAAGGAAAGGGAAGGTTAAAGAAACTAGGAAAAAAAGGGAATTAAAGGGAGAACTGTCCCCACAGAGGTACAATACCTTCCTGGAAAACTGTGGAGCTCCCAAAATCACTACAGTGTTTGCCAGCAACTGAGTGAAGACTGGGGGATCATGGGAACAGAGGCGTGGCTTGGGAGCCGGAAAGGGGAGGAAAAGTCTTTTGTTTTCACTCAGTTGTTTGCCAAGCACTGAAGGATTAACCCATGCATGGATAGTGGGAGCAGCGCACAGGAAAATGCGTATGTGTGTATCTTTTTTTTTACTATGGATGCTTGCACTTTTCTATATAAGGTGCCAAACCTTTAGATTTATGCTGCATAGAAATAAAAGTAATAAGAAAGTAAACAAAAAAGAAAGAAGAAATTGACATAAGCAATAGTTGAAAATAAAATTGGTAGAAAAACAATGCAGCACATTATGAAATTCAAATATAAGAAACAATGGAAATACCAGTAAAATTAGTCAAAAAAATTCCTTTTTCCCAAATAATATTATATATTGTTTTTTTAGTCATAAATGTATTATGCTTATTAAAACAAGACAGCAATAACTCTGTCATGCTGTAACAGCATTTCCTAGCTATACAATTCTGTGTGATATCAGAGAATACATTTTTTAAAAAAATTGTAAATCTTAACAGCTTTAGCATGAGTTTTACCTATATTTTTGCTCATCGATAATCTTGGAGGAGAATTTGCATCCTCCGATTCTTCTGATGAGTGAGCCAAGAAGTCATGAAGCTTCTGCACCAATGTATTCAATTTGCTTTCACTGTTAAAAAAAAGACGCACCATTGAATATATCCCTTTTGGCATTATAGAATGAAGCAAGAGCTCTATATCTCAAACAAACTAATCTGATATGCATAAAATAGGGGGAAATGGGCTGTTCTGAGAATGAAAAAAAATGGTCCCATTCAGAATGTTCTTTTGGAAATTTAGAATATTCCATGTTATGGCAAAACAAAACTCAAAATGTTTCTATTGTTCTACCAAGGAACAATGGAAACTTAAGCTTTTGTTCCCATATTATTCAGTCCATGACCCCAGAAATACAATCAATGAGGTGATAGATGACATTAAATTTTACCTGTTACTGAATCTACAAAATAGTTATTTGTTACATTTAACTTTAGCCAAGGTAATGACTTTTTAAAATAAATGTTAAACAACTTCCAAACTGCAAAAATATGCTTGTTTCTATTTAACTATCACTTCCATTGCTTGCAATTAGGTTGCAGTGTTACTCTATTAGCACATATTTTTATACAACAATCAATAAATAACATTTAGCATGAATTATCACACCACTTATTTTACATACTTCTTCGTATGCAAAATAAGAAATTAGGGCTTGCATGTTATACCATTCCCTATGGTAGAAGATGCAAAGTAAAATGTTCCAGGTTGTCCTTATCTAAGGAATGTTTTTGTCAGCGTTCCAGAAAAAAACCCCAACTCCAAGGAAAGACTCTGAAGCAAACATTTCCCAAAGGTCTCTTTACTAGAATAGGTAAACTGGCACATCTGGGAAAAGCCGAATCTGAGAGGTCCGGGTTTTCCCTCAGTAAATCAAAACCCCCCAAACCATCCCCTCACTCCTCAGTCGATCACACGCTCCAATCAACGTCCGTCCCATCTCAACTCAGCACTCCGACCACCCCTTCTCCAGATGCAGGATCACCCTGACCTTGACCGACAGGAAGGATGCTATTATGTCTACAGACAACCCCTCTGCTAAATCCCCCCTCCTACTTTCCCACACAGGAGAAGGTGGCAGCATGGAAGCTTCCGGCCTAATATGGCTTCCAAAGCTGACAGTTTTATTTCAAATTCAGAACCCTCAAGGTTTCCAAGCTGACAATGTTTTCTATTTTCCTAGTAGAAATGATAATTTATGCACCTACATATTTGATCAGGCACTTAATACTTCATTTACATTTTGGTTTTATTGAAACACTTTGATTAAATAATTACTTATGTAAACAATTTGAATGGTCACCCATCTTGAACACAATACTGAACAGTTAGCAACAATAATAAGAGCCATAAAACCAAAAATCTGGCATCTCAGAATACAGAAGAACAGAGTTGGACTTATGCCAACTTCCAAATACTCTTCAAGGGTAGCCCTATGTAGAGCATGTTACAATAATCCAAACGGGAGATGACCAAGGCATGAGAGACTGAGTGCAGAGTCCCACAATCTAGAAAACGGCACAGTTGATGCACAGTCCAAAATTGTGCAAAAGCTCTTTTAGTCACAACTGCCACCTGCTCTTTTGAGCAAGAATTGTGAATCTAGGAGAACCCCTGGGGTAGGGCCACCCCATCCAGACCTAAAGAGCATAAAGCTCCACGTATACTTTTAGATATCTGTGGTAAAACCCTCTACACTTCCACTCTCAATTTTTTTTTAAATCCACTCATGGAAGAAGAAACTGATACTATTGTGATCTGCAGAACATGTTCCATTTATATACTTATGCCCATAGAATACTCAAACTACGTATGTACCAAATGTAAATTAATCAAGTTACTAGAAAGCCACTCCATCTGGTTAGGATTAAGTCATCTTACATTTACTTTTTTTGGAACTTTTATACTGAAGCAAGCAATTTTATCAACAACTAAGAAAACTTGCGTCAGACTCAACATCAACTTAAATTTGATAAATAACCAGAAATATTTACATCTGTTAGCTGACAGCACTTAAAAATTTAACATGCTGCTATGCTAGATGCTAAATTTATTAACAATACTAACAACATTAATCAATACAGTACTAACTGCTAGATGACTTCATCCACATCCAGTGACTCTCAGAAACAATTCGTTCCCCACAATTGGATAGAATGTCTGAGAAAAATATTATATCATTGAAGACAAATTACCAAAATAATTTTTTTTAATTTGTTGTATAATTTAGTTTACCTATTTTTCAAAAAGACATAAATCCTTCATGACTTTGCAAACAAAGCAGGGAAGTGGCTAGCATATAGATTATGAAAAGTAAAATAAAATTGAAATTATAAGGAGATCTAATATTAACCGACAATGCACTCATAAAAAAGCTTTTCATCAACATTATTCCAACTTGTTTAAAGGAAATGACAATTCTCTAGAGAAAATATTTGTGTACTCATTCATTCATTTCACCTTTTTGACCCACCCAACTCCCTGAGACAAATATCTAAAGAAACGAAATTTACCAACGATTACCAAGGAACAGAGACAAATTATGAACAAACCTATAACAATAAGGTAAGTTTCTGAAGCTACATAAAAGAAAGATTAAACAGGAAAGATGTTTGAACTAGATGGATTATCTGGTTCTTATTATGTGTTGAGGATGAACTTTTAGAAACTTTACAATAAACTCTATCCTCGAGAAGAAAGATATCAAAGAGTTGGAAGGCCAATATAGCATTAATAGAGGAACACGAGTTGACTTTAACAAGAAATTGTAGGCCAAAATCATTATTAAACAATCATTAGAAGTTGTTCACAATGGTTTTAAATGATAGACTGACAATTTTTGCAAGAATTTATTGATGTAGTTCATATGGATTTTTAACTAAAAGGCAGTTAAAAGACAATGTTAGAAATACTTTACACATGTTGGAATATTTGGAGTAATATAAAAAAAAACAAATCTCATTGATTACATTGATCTTTCTTCGACAATTTGAACAGGACTTTTTATTCAAGGTTTTAGAAGGTATGGATTTTGGAGAGAACTTTATAAAATGGGTAAGACCAATTTATACTACACAGAAAGCAGAAATAATTGTTAATGGAGATCTAAGAAAATCCCGTTGAGCTATAAAAAGGGAACAAGATAGGGATGCCAAGTCTTGCATTTATTTTGGTTACTGAATTACTGAATAGAGGTGTAAGACAAAATAAGAAGATAGTGAAAGTAAAGATTAAAAAAGAAACTTACAAGTGAAGGGTTTTTGCAGTTGACTTGGTATTGGTTCTGAAAGAGCCTTTAAAAGGAATTGAAATATTAATGGTCAAATTAAAATAATTTGGTGTAGTAGCAAGCAGGTTCCAAAATTAATAAACAGAATCAAAGATGTTACAAATATAAAAAAGATCGAACAGAATAAATGATGACTAAAATGGGTTTTAAGGTTCAGAAGAACATAAAATAGGGTATCAGGATATCACAAGACTTTTGACACAATTGAGCCTATGCAACCTCTTACAACCCTTCCCTGCCCCTTCGTGTGGTTCAGAGTTGCTGAGGGTTTTGAAAAGGGTTAAGAGACGTCTAGAGCACCACTAAAGGAAGATGAGGGATGACTCTAATCAGACATGATTTAGAGCTGCCATTAAGGCCTATCTCATGGCAGTAAGACAGGAACACAGAATCCTTTTCTGTCCTTATTGCATCTGCAGGAAGTTGCTGGTGGCTCTGTTCAGGATCACCCGGTCCCCTCTGGGACCGGGGAGCTCAGACGATCATTGTCAAGATCATTCAGAAAATTTGCTTCAGAGAAAGTTTCAGAGAAACACAGGATGGACAAAGTTACTCAAATTTGTTCCAAGCTGGAACTCTTGCATGGTGCTAGTCCATATGAGATGCTTGGGGAAAGGTCTTACCCAGTCATCTGGGAACAGTTTGATCCCTTTGGATTCAATGCTGCCAGTGCAACCACCTGTCAATTAGCCCCTGGTCCCTTCTGGTTGGTGAAATTCCTCACTGCAAAGGGGATGAAGGAGGCCTTGGTTAACTCTCCCCTAAAAAAAAAAAATCTTGATCCCAGTGCCTGGACAATTTTCATCCAGTTTCTAACTTTCCATTCTTGGGAAGTGCAATAAGTACATTGGTTGCACTTATTTGTTAAATTTATTCGGCTATTTTAGGTGGCTTACATCTACAAAAAGAAAGAAATGAAAAGAAATGTAAATAAAACAGAAGTAAAAAATGATAGAACAATAAAATAAACATTTAAAGGTAAAACAAGAATACAGTACATCAATATCATAACAAAAGCTGGACAGGTGGAGAGCAGAGAGCGAGGGGGGAGGTGAAATCTGCCGTCAATCCAGCAGCGACCTCTAGCATGGAACTCCCCCATTAGGTCCCCAGCCACCTAGCAGAGCCAGATCTTTAGGATCCTACAGGAGGGTCGGGATAGATTTTACCCTAGGTAGGAGGGCAAAGCTGCGGCAGAGAAGGCCTATTGCCTGTCAAAGAGCTCTGACTATAGGAATCTAGAAGAAGAGACTTCTCTGACAGGCTCATCCTAACGGGACGAGAAAATTCATCAGGTAGCCTGGACCTATGCCGTTAAGGGCTATAAAGATCACAAACCAACACATTCAACTACACTCAGAAGACCACCAGTAGCCAGGACAGTTCGCAGAGCAGGGATGTAATATGGATCACTCTAGGGCCCCAAAGACTGTGCTTGCTACTGCAGTTTGCATGAAGGCTGCAGCTGTGGAGGTGGTCAACAGTATTAAGTATCTGGGGGCGCAAATAACTAACAATCCGACTATCTTTGTTATCTTTACTGAAGGGTGCAAAACAGTGTCTGCATTTCATGCGTTGGATGAGGACAGCATATCTCTCTCCTTCTGTCCTGGCCACTTTTTACAGAGGCACGATTGAGAGCGTTTAACAAACTGCATCACTGTTTGGTTTGGTGGCTGCAGTGCCTCAGATAGAAAGTCCACACAGAGAGTGGGTAAGGGCAACCAAGAAGATTATAGGTCATTCAGGATACTGCTTATAAGCACTATGTGCTTAGAGCTCGAAGCATTGTTAGAGAGCCCACACACCCATTTCACGGTCTGTTTCTGTTGCTCCCCTCTGGGAGGAGGTTTCAAAGTATTTCTAGCAGGACTACCAGATTCTGGAACAGTTTTGTTCCTTGTGCCATCCGTCTGGTAAACTCACAGGATTCGTTTTTCTCGTCATGCACGTGTACATCTAAACTGTTGTTTCTCTGTGTCATGTGTGTGTGTGTGTATGCATAATGGTTAACTTTTGAGAACTGAATGCAACGAAAAATACCCATGGATAAAATAGGTTTTTAGTGACCATCATAAAAACGGTTGTAAAATCGAGATGAAATTTTGGACTCAACTGTGGTTTTAAGTTGAGGACTACCTGTGTCCTAGTGTACTGTATAGTAGTGTATACTTCTACATATTATATGATTAAATTGAACAATGGTAGCTCTGGTCTCAGACAGACATAACTACATAGATTAGGAGAAAAACTTCTAAACATGTCACCTGAACATATTACTTCTAAAACTTTATACTAATTTTATAAATAAGGAGCCATTTCAGTAATTTGCAAACAATTCCATATTCATATAAGATGATAACAATCTGTCAGAAAAGTTCTGAATTTTTAGGGAATAGCAAACTATGCAGTTTAATGTTGATACTTTGAAAAATTTAGAGCAAATGATATAGTGATTTGTAGGCATCTCGAAAACACAAATGATTATTAGAAATCAGCATGTATTGGTCAAGAACAAGTCTTTTTGATTAGTCAACTTTCTCAGTAAAAATGATGTAAACATAATATCTCAATAAATCTTTTAAAATTACTCTTATGAAATTTCTCTAAATAAGATGTATCTGTTAGAGGAATTTACATAGAACTTCAACAGACTATATTAAAAGAATCCTCATCAATGGCTCCTCATCAAATTTGAGGGAGGTATTAAGTCAGATGCCACAAAGTTCACAACGTCCAGCATTCTACAAAATTTTCAATAATGATCCAAATGGATGGAATGTTTTACCAAATTTTTATGTGATACAAATCTGGGTGAAACAGCACTTTACAAGACAGAAGCAATACTCAAAATTGTTTTAACAACATAGAAAGACAGAAAACAAAATGAATTTTGAGACACAAATGCAAAGTTCTTACCAACAGACAAAATGCAGTGATATAAAGTGGAAAAAAACAAAGCTTGGTGATAGTATATCTGAAAAAAATCCTGAGGTTGTCCAAACTAAACATGAATCAGCAATGCAACATGGATACTAAAAAGGTAAATGCAAGCTTAGGTTGCATTAACATAATTATAGCTTTCAGGTCAAAAGAAAAATGTTCTAATATATTCCATCTTGATCAGATCCTGTCAGAAATACAATGTCCAGTTTTGGGAACTACAATTTTAAAAATATTCAGTAGAACTAATGCAGTTCCAAAGAAAAGTAATCAAATTTATCAGGGATTGAAATCTGCCATGAGAAATGATTGAATAAATTCTGTTTATCCTTGTGGGGAAAATTCTGAATGCACACAACTCACCAGTTTTCAAGTACCTAAAGTGATATCAGCCAGAAGAAGTGACATCTTCCGCAAGTCAGGATGGAGGAAGATATCTGAATTTTAGGGAAAGCTTTCTAAAAAGAATTGAGCAGTGAAGTAGCAAGCTTCCTTTGCTGGATGTTTTCAGATGAAGGTGGATAGGCATCCGTTAAGGATGCTCTAATTAGTATTCCTGAACTAAGTAAAAGATTAGGTTACATGTACAAAATATTAGCTTCCAACTTTATGATCTTTTAAAAATGTCTTATTGTTAACCAAAACGTTCAGGAACAAAGGATCTTTCACAGTTCCTTAATCACTTAGGCAATTTGTACGATATTCCTTCTTTTGCACAATGCTTACTCCTTTTCTTTTTAATCACCTAAAGTCCTGCTGATGAAAGACAACTAGAAACTTGGAAGGGCAATTATTAAACCATTTGGTAATCTGTATGTTTGACCATTGAAGGGCATGGAAAAATCAATGCAAGAATACAAAAGTGTAAAAAGCTAGAAATCATCTGCATTTTCTTTAAACTTTTTCAGAGTATGTAGCAATAAGAAAGCACTACTGAGCTGTTTCACAAATAAAAATGGAGACAAGGCAAGAGTCTTGTTCCTCCAAGAGAGTAAGAGTACAGTCAATATAGACTGTAGATATTTCACTGATTGAAATAAATGAGTGAAGGACTGTGATTATTCATGATTCATACACAAATCTCATTTGGCAATAGTCTCTTGAAAGTTTTTCCTTCATAAATTTTAAATCGGTGGTTCTGCTCATTACCATGAGATACTATATATAGGTATATACTATACCTATACTCATTTACCGAATAAAACATTTGAAGAAATATTCTATTGTATCATCAAAATGGAAGATAAGTTTGTACGAAAAGGATAGTAGAACAAGGAAAACTGTTGATAGTATCAAATAAGAACTCACCAACTTGGTTTGCAGAAAAATGCAAATTAAAATATGATTAGAGGACCAGTATAATATTCAAATTTGGACCAAGAGCTAAAACAATTAAGGAGGAGCAGTCATTTTTATCCATGCTCTGCTTAACCATGGTTACTTGTGTAAACACAAATGGTTCATGGAAGTCATAAACTATGATCTACCAACCACAACTGGAGATTTCATACATCCCGAGTCAACAATATATATGAATTAACCAAGTGTGAATCCTGTCCTTGAAGAAGCACAAATAATCCCTGCTCTTAAGAAAGACAATTTAACCCCGTGTCATAAGCACTTGACTATATTCACACAACAGTCTAATCCAGGGTTTATCAGATTAGGAGGCTTGAAGATGGGCGGAGTTCAATCCCCAGAATTCTGGGAGTTGCGGTTCACACATCTGGAAGCTGCCAAGGTTGACAAACACTGGTCTCGTTTGCAGTCAATCAAACCACAATTTTCTGAATTTTGACACCCCCCCTCCCCGTGATGGATCTACAGCAGAATTCTGGGAGCTGAAGTCCACAGATTGTAAACCGGCCACATTTGCCCACCCCTGATCTACAGAACAGACTAAGCCACAACTAAAGCTGACTGTCTTTACCCAAAGGACGAACCCCACAAACAGCCTGGTGGCACAGTGGACTAAACTACTGTTAAAGTAGTATTTAGCTGCCAGCTTCCTGCAATTACTGCGAGTTCAAATCTCACCAGGCTCAAGGTTGACTCAGCCTTCCATCCTTCCGAGGTAGGTAAAATGAGGATCCGGTTTGTGGGGGCAATAAGCTGACTTTGTATATAAAAAAAGAACACCGCTTAGGAGAGGCCAAAAAGCCCTACTAAGCAGGTATATACAAAAGTATGAAGGCTATTGCTTAAGGCATTGTAAGCCGCCCTGAGCCTCTGGAGAAGGGCGGCATATAAATGAAACTAATAAATAAATAATAAATAATAAACAGGCGCGACCACCAAGGCGTTGGGGCCGATTCCATCGCCGCACTCCCCATTCCCCAACCCTAACCTTCTGCTTCGAGGTGGCCTAATACTAGGCTAATCAATAAAGCTGCCTTGCAATCCCCATCTCTCTCTCTATAAGCCTCTCTATATATAGGAGACATGAAACGCCGGGATTCTGCTCAGAAGTCGCCGCAAACGCACCAGGCACCGGAGCGCGGAAAGCTCCTTTCCCCTCCCCAAAGGAGCGCACCTGTGCAGCCCTCCATCCTTCCCGGTCACCGCGGGATGCCGCCACCGAAGCCCCGGAGGGAGGCATTTGGGGGGGGAGGGGGAGAGGCGGCAGAGACCCCGCCCCCAAGCGGAGAGGGCAACCGCCGGGGGGCGCCCACGAGCCCAGGCAGGCCCGTCCCGCCCCCACTGGGCATGCGCAGAGGCGGGAAGCTCGCGGGAGGGGGGGCGAGGGCCCGTTCCCCCAACCTTATCGTCTTCAGCACCCCCGGATAACCCGCCGCGCGGCGTTCCCGCCAGAGGAGGCTGCGGCGCTTAGGAAGGCGAGCGGCGAGAGTAGCAGCGTCGGGGTTTTTTTCCCGCCGCCGCCGCCGCCGCCTTTCTCCGCCCCTCACCCGGCTGATCGGCCTCGTAGGGAAAAGCACGCGGAGCCGGCTGCCGTTCCCACCGCCTACCTCGCGGGCTCTGCGGTCATGTCTCCGTCGCTGTCCCTCGCGGCCGGGCCGGGGGCGGCCAGCTTCAAGCGCTGAGAGGAAACAAAGCCGTTGGCGTCACCCACCCCGCCACCGTCGCCACCGCCGCCATCTTGTCGGCGAAAAGAGGAGGGAAGGCCCCGCCTCTCCCCCGCCTTCCCTTTTTCACTCCGCGTCCCGCCATTGGCTCTCGGGGACTGGCATCTTTTTTTCCATTGGGCGGGTCATGTCGGCGCTGTTACTAGGGCGGTTGGCGTCATCGCTCCTCTCTACCGCTTCCGATTGGCTGCTAGGGCGGCTGTCGTCGGCTGTCGTCACACCGCATGACGTCACTGAAACGGAGGTGGGTTTGCAGGGGCTCCCGAGCGCTCTCCGGCCTTCTTTGTGCCTCGTTCAAGGCAGGCAAGAGGCAGTTTTGAGGTCACACCTCCAACAATCTGATTGTGTTGCAATCATTGTTTAATTTAATTTTAATTAAATTAAATTAAAATTGTGTTGACTGTGTGTCACCAACCATATTCAAGGTGTTAGTTATCACCTTTAAAGCGCTCCATGGCTTAGGACCTGGGAACCTACGAGACCGTCTTTTGCCACCAATAGCCTCCCACCGACCAGTTCGTCTCACAGGGAGGGACTACTCAGGGTACCGTCAGTCAAATAATGCCGACTGGCGACTCCCAGGGGGAGGGCCTTCTCTGTGGGGGCTCCAACCCTTTGGAATGAACTGCCCCCGGAGATACGGAATATCCCTGATCTCCGTGCTTTCCGCCGTGCCCTCAAGACCCTGATGTTCCAACAGGCAGGGCTAAACATACAAACATGCGAATGATTTTTTAAATGTTATCTAATTCTGGGTTTTATTTCATTGACCAAACTAAGTAACAATTTTAATTAGCAATTTTATGATGTTTGTGTGTCTATGTTTTTCTTGACTGTACACCGCCTTGAGTCCTACGGGAGAAAGGCGGTATAGAAATATAATAAATAAATAAATAAATATGCTAAATAATAAATAAATAAATGTGTTGCACACCTAGTTTGACAGAGCTTAATACATCAGTTCTTCTCACTTATTTCAAAACACATTGTATGACTTTATAAAAACTTTTTACATTTAACATTTTTACGGTTGAGAAAACATTCTACCTCCACTGTCTCCACTTGGGAAGTTGTGGGAACTTCATCACCGGAGGCTTTCAAGAAGAGACTGGATTGCCATCTGTCAGAAATGGTGTAGGGCAGTCATGACTACCTTTTTGCCATCACGTGCCAAAAGTGCAGGGAGCGCAGGGGAAGGGGGCGCCCGGGCATGCCCACATCTATAATTCAATGTGTGCCCCCCCACACACATGTGTGCGTGACCCCCTGCACTTCCCCTGCTTTTGGCACACGATGGCATGGTGGGCATGGTAGGCCCGTTTTTCACCCTCCCCAGGCTCCAGAGGCTTTCTTGGAGCCTGGGGAGGGCAAAAATGGCCTTCCCCACCACCCCAGAGGCCCTTTGGAGGCCAGAAACGGCCCATGTCCCAACTTCCAGTGGGACCGTTTCTTGACTCTGGAGGGCCTCGGGTGGGGAAGGCCATTTTTGCCTTCCCCAAGTCCCTAGAAAGGCTCTGGAGCCTGGGGAGAGCGAAAAACGGGCCTTCCAGTCCCACCAAAGTCAGCAAATGGGCCATTTACATCCTTCCAGAGGGACTCCGGGGTGTGGGGAAGGCTGTTTTCACCCTCCCAGACTCCTAGAAAGTTTCTGGCATGTGTGCCGGAGCTGAGCTAGGGCAATGCTCACGTGCCCACCAATATGGCTCCGCATGCCACCTGTGGCACTTGTGCCATAGGCTCGCCATCATGGGTGTAGGGTCTCCTGCTAGGGCGGCGGGTTGGACTAGATGACCTACAAGGTCCCTTCCAACTTCAAGGTATTTTCTTGTGACATTAATGATCCCTCTACCAAATCACCTGGTTTTGACCTGCCTGGCTATATCTGGACGAAATTGAACAGAATTAGGTCTGGTACTGGAAGAAGTGCCTCTGCCCTGTATCAGTGGGGATGGAAAATTTCCCCTGGTTGCGATTGGGATGCTGATAGGCAAACTATTAAACGTACTGTGCAAGATTGCCCAGCGCGTCTGTTCTCTGGTTCCCTAGATCTGCATGAAGCAACGCCAGAGGCCAGTGCCCGGATGGCTGAATTGCACATCCAGTCATATGGCCTCTGCCGTATTCTCATACAAGTTTTAACTTGTAATTACGCGGACTTGGTATATATGCTTACTTCTCTTCTGTCATGTTCTCATCATATGCGAAATAATAACTTAACAAAACCAAAATTGGCTGAATTCTGTCATTAATCTCTAAATTGTGGTTTATAAAGCTGAATGGTCAACATAGTCAACAGAATCATAATAGCCTTTATTTCTGTGTCACCATAGTTAATAATTATAACTATTGTAATCTGACAATCATAGTTTATAGTTTAGTGCAACATGTTCAAGAGCCAAAAGAACTCCAAGAACCTTCTTCAGTTCTGACTGGATGGTGGGGAATGGAACTCCTTGCAGACAGCTGGTCATTTGCATCCTTTTAGCGAGTACTGCTAATGGTTTTGTAGTCTGCAGTTTTTCTGTAGTCTGCAGTTTTTCTGGAAATCTGGTGTGGGATTATGAACGGATTTCCAGAAAACCTACAGGAACCATCTGCACCACTCAGGTGACCCTCCAAGTGGCCTCAACAACTCTCTAAAAGGATGCAAAGGACCAGCTGTCTGCAAGGAATATAAATCCTTCCATTCCCCAACCTCTAGTCAGAGCTGAAGAAGCTTCTTGGATGAGAAGCAAAATGTCTTCAAAGAAAAAGGAAGTCCAGTTGCCTCCTCAAAAAGCACTGTTGGGTTCAGGATTTGATTTTCTACAACAGGTTTTGAACAGAGGGGAAATTAATTATTTAGTTAATTAAATATAAGTAAATGTTGAGGCCATCTGACTCCAAAATGGCTCCAGGTGGATTTAAAGGAACAAGAAAGGTGGTTGGGTGCAGTGATGAAGGGGAGACGGAGTTCTAGTCCCACCTTAGGCACAAAAGCTGGCTGACTTTGGACCAATCACCAGAAAAGGATTTCAAGTCTGGCCTTAGGCATGAAAGTTTGCTGGGTGACCTTCGCCGGTCACTTCCTCTCTCAACTCAGCCCAGCCCAGCCTACTTCAGAGTTGTGGGGAAAATAGGAGGAAGTGTCCACTGCTTTGAGTTATTTATAAAGTAATAAAATAAAATCTAAATTAAAAAATATAGTAAGAAAACCAACTAGAATTCAGAGGCCTTGTTTTTCCAACAGTAGTTGTGGAACCTAATTGCAGAACCGCTCTCCAAAGAAACCAAACTGAAAAGCATCCTTTCGTTTTGAATGGGACTTCAAAGGGACAATTCCACATTTTAGTACTGTTTTTGTTGCTGTGTTGTTTTAAATATTGTTGTATTCCATCTGCAACGGGCCACCCCAATGATGCCCTTGAAGTGATGTCCCGGTGCCTGGAGGCCGTGCGGATCTGGATGGGGAGAAACAGGCTCAGGCTCAACCCGTCCAAGACCGAGTGGCTGTGGTTTCCGGCGTCCCGATATAGCCAGTTGGTGCCATCACTGACTATTGGGGGTGAATCATTGGCCCCCACGGAGAGGGCTCGCAACTTGGGCGTCCTCCTGGATACATGGCTGTCTTTAGAAGAACATCTGATGGCTGTGGCCAGGAGGACTTTCTATCAGGTTCGCCTAATTCGCCAGTTGTGTCCCTTTCTGGATCGGGACTCCTTATGCACGGTTACTCACGCCCTCGTCACTTCCCGCCTGGACTACTGCAATGCTCTCTACATGGGGCTCCCCATGAGGAGCACCCGGAGGCTCCAGCTGGTCCTGAATGCGGCCGCGCGGGTGGTTATGGGAGCGACATGGCGTTCCCATGTAACACCTCTCCTGCGCAAGCTGCACTGGCTCCCGGTGGTCTTCCGGTGGTTACCACCTTTAGAGCGCTCCATGGCTCAGGACCTGGATATCTACAAGACCGCCTTCTGCCACCGGTAGCCTCTCACCGGCCAGTACGTTCCCACAGAGAGGGGTGCCGTCGGTCAAAGTGTCAACTGGCGGCCCCCAGGGGGAGAGCCACCTGCCCTTTGGAATGAGCTCCCCCCGGAGATACGGAGGATCCCGGATTTATGCACCTTCTGCTGCACCCTCAAGACTTTTTTATTTCAACAAGCTGGGCTGGCTTAACTCTTTTTAATTGTTTAATTTTGTTTTTAAAAACAGGGGTATTTTAATTAGTATGGGCCAAATTTATTTAATATGTTTTAAATTGTTTTTTAAATTTTATATTATATTTGTTTTATCTTGGCTGTTCACCGCCCTGAGTCCTTTGGGAGTAGGGCAGTATATAAATCTAAATAAACTGAAACTGAAACTACAACAGTATGCAGAAAATGAAATTTATTAATTTCAACAATTCAATAGATAGACCAATCTATATTTTAAAAAAACCTTGTATCAACTGACAATCTATTGTGTTTTTATTATCTTTCTGAAGAAGACCTTCCCAAATATATGGGGAATCTGTAAATATTCTTGGAAATAAGGCTTGACACAATGCACCAATTTTGTAATTAAAACCATCTAAATCAGAGTTCCCCAATGTTTCCAGCTTTGCAGATTGGGGGGGGGAGAGAGAGGGGATGGTGTTACATGAGCTGCTGGCAAGCATGCACACACACACACGCAGCCCCACTTGCACGAGAGGCGTGCCTATGTGCCTGCCAGTCCCGCAAATGAAGCACACTCAGCCACTGCTCGCACAAGGATGCGTAGACACACACTTGCCAGCCATTTCCATGGCCCGGTTGCAATCCCCTCACAGCCCACAGGTTGGGGACCCCTGATTTAAATGAATGGAATCTCAATGGTGCCAATATTGAAGGTGATTTGAGGGCACCTTCACATCAGCTGACCGAAAGGCAGGTGCTCAGCTATCCACCCCCCCTCCCCCCACAATGGAGGGGGAAACGCTGTGCAGGAGAACATCTCTGTGTTGTGGGAAATGCCTATTAATCTATTAGAATCAATAAGGCCTAAGTGGGAAAAGCAGGCCCTAAAGAGCTACATGAACCAAAGTTTTAGACAGAAAGATTTCAAAGTGTTTCAGAACTAATTGTAATCCTGCTGAGCCGTTGCTGTGAAATGTGATTTTGCAAAGTACGTAGTTTTGAAATATATTTGGACGTAGAAGGATGAAACTACGAGAAATAAGGAACTGAAAGTAGCTGATGGACAGAAGTTTGAGATGAACACAGGTATTTGTGGAGACTGTCAGTAAGAAAGAGCAAGAAAGTAAGTTCTGAATTGAGTGCAGAAAAGCATAAAAAGAAGATCTTGGGATGAGTTCAGGGCCACTGGCCAAAGTTACTCCTTGTTGGACCTAGCTATTGTCTCTGGACCTCATTGTAAATTGGGTTATGATGGCTGTTCATGTTCCAAATTGCTCATGGAATAAACCTCTGAATCTTAAAGTAAGAATTGTTTATTGTACTGCTGTCTTCTGTTTCTTTTATTGGGATATTTTTAGGACAGTGTAGTGAGGTTTTCCAGATGCAGTCAAGTTCCCCCCAAAAAATGCTGATTCAGGCTAAGAAATTTTTTATTGAAAGCTGACAAATATCCATAATAGTCATTTCAATATCCATGCTACAACTTAGATGCTCTCAATCATATAAAAATGCATTTTTCAAACATTGTTGGAATCAAATACTGAAAAATAGTATAATGGTGTTAAGGCACTTGGAAAGTAATTGAATACAGGAAACCTGTGTAAGAGAAAACTGAACAGCTGAGTAGTAGCTACTTCAAGAAATATCTTTTTCTTGATCTTCCACAGCCCTTATTACCCCCTGCCCAAAAGAAACCGATGCTACCAAACCCAGGATGGGGTCTTCTTCCTATGGAGAATCTGGGCCTTAGCACAAAAACCAAGCAGGACACAGAGAAGAAGGGAGAACTATTCAAATGGCACCCAGCTTCTTTTGTGATTCTTTCCTTTCCTTTCCAAAAGGTCTTGAAAGTAAAAAAGAAGTCCATTGGATAGTATGTCTCCATTACCATAGACAAGGTGGCACGTTTAATATCTAGTCATGATTCCGAATGAGAAATATTTCAATTTAAGTAGGTTATCCCCCCATCAGCTACTTTTCCAATGAGGCCATCCTTTGATTTTGGTACAAATGCCAGGATTATATACATAGCACCTACACAAGAGATAAAGAGGAGATTCTGCTTTTGGGTTTCTTCCTCCCAATTGCTCAATTATGAAAATAATTTTAAGAACGCCAGTGATCTCTTTTGGGAACACAGTGGAGGACTAGATATTTAGTCCAACCCACCACAGACAATGTCCATTACCAAAGCTGAGCAGGGGGCCGTGTTTGGTAAAGATCAGCACAAGAATAGAACTTGACTGCAGAGCTCAATCTACATGGGGATGTAGATCTCAACACTGTCCACGTTTGATGGGAAGGGCAGCATATAATTCTAGGAAGTTCAGTTCAGTTCAGCAGCAGCAGGAGACCAAGTAAATGGAAATGGTCTCACACATGGCAACATCATTCATTTCTCTTCAAAGAAAAGAGCCAAGGAGGCCACTTTATTAAATGCTTAGGAGGTTCAACCGTTATTTCTCCCTTCATGTTTTATCTGTTGATTCTACTCTTTAGGCGAAAGCAAATCACCTATTGCACAGAACCAAAACACCAAAATTGGACTCTCTTCCCCTATCAAGAGATAACATGCCTAGGTCTTGCAAGAGTAAGAAATCTTGCTGAGAAATAAAATCCCTGCAGGTGCTGGAAAAACAGCCACGATGGGAGCTTACCTATTAAAGGACCATCCTTGTCTGAAAAAGCCAACCCAGATGAGCCACTTCTGAAGATCTTGCAGCGTGCAGAACTGCGAACGGAAAACACCTGTACACATGCAAGGCCTAAAGAGATGCGCCGAGTTAAGCTTTTGGAACTGTTGCCTTTTTAAGGCTCCCTTGTTTTTAAGACAAGAAGCGACCCCTTGGCCTCAGGTAAATGGGAAAGAGTCACGTGCTGTAATAGGCATCCTGACGTTAAAGGTTTTGTCTTGCCAAGGCACCAGGGATCTTTGGTTAGGTGTGCAAGGATTTCATTCACTTCAGAGAGGTAGCACCATCTGGATCTTGGACGCCAGGGCTCCACTTTGGCGAATTGCAACACAGCACGTTCTTAATTCATCAGAAAGCTGAAAGAAAATACATATACATATATATCTATATCTATCTGTCTGGATGCACCTGGATCATTATCCCATTTTAAAAAGTGATTCCTTCCTAATCCTAATGACACCAAGCGAAAACCAATGTATTTTGCAGCATTCATCCTTTCAAGCATCACTTGAAAGGAGGATAAAAACACACCAAATGAAAAGATGCTGAACAAGAGAGAGCAGGGAGCAGGAAGTACGACATGGCTGTTCAGTGAGTGGGGTTCTCTATCTGTATTAAGAACTTCGGGTAATCCAAACTGTGCCCATACTGGGTGTGCCATAAACTTGGAGTTGGCAGCTGCGTTTCATAATTCTATTAAGAATCTATTCCTTGGAGCAGAGCAATTTGTAAGATAGGAGACACACTTACCTGTATGGGTAGCCATGATATTTGGATCTAAATACTGAGAGGAGCCAGCTGAAGAACACCACCACAAGGCCAACGCCAGCCACGCACATCACTGCGGAAGAGAAAAGAAGCCCTTCACGTCACCCGGAAACTATCATCAGACTGAGCCGTAAAGAGCAGGGGCCAGCAAAGGGGGAGGGGCATTTCGCAAAATGTGGAGGCCGCCACTGCCTCGATGCATTTACATAACAAACAACTTCCTGCGGGCCCTACAGGAGGCAGCAGCTCCAGCAGCAGGAGGAGAGGTACCCCAAAGCTACCCTACCCTTCTAACGACCGGCACCACTTGGTTCAGCAGTGCTCTGGGAAGGCAAGTCTGTGAGAAAAATGTCAGGAACACTACAAAAGGGCCTCTCAATCCTCTAATCGAAAGGGATGGCGGACATGCTTTATGCTGGCAATGAACTCATCCCAAGAAATGCTGAGCAGCTGTTTAAACACTCCCTCTCTTCCCCACCTGCGCCTAGTCATGTATGTCACTGCGTTTTTGTATTTAACAGCAGAGCTCATTATTTCTGGACTGACAGACTTTCCGTAGCTTGCCAACTTTTGTTATCAGTAAGCTAACTATGTGTATCCACATTCCTTTCTTTTCCACTTCACACTTTTTCTTTGTTCTCTTGCCAGAAAGGTCTGGCTGAGAAATAGCCGGTAGAAACTTTGCAAAAATGTAACAATTAATTTTTAGATAGTTAGATGTTTTATTTTCTTTACAATAAATATGAGTTTATTAGAAGATGTATTCCGGCCTTATTTTTCAAAGATATACACAAGGAAAATGCCACGATCCAAGAAATTACCCCAGGAAGGTAACGGGGCCAATTACCTCTGACAATGTAATCCAACGAAAGCATTTTGCTATCCGTTCTGATACTTACCTTTTCTCTTCCCCACTTCCAAGTCAGACGTAGCAGCTTCATAAAGAAGCACAATCCCCAGAGTGACACCTGCATCTGTGAGAAGGCAGGTTAAGGCCACAGCCATGGACAGAAAGAAGCCTTTCAGCTTTGAGAGAGATCCCATCTTACATAATTATGGCAAACATTCAGATTTCTACACTTTTACAGGCACGGTTGACAAAACATCTGCCCAAAGTTTAGTGTGTCATTTGAACATAACATAGAATGAGAATTCCAACTAGGGTGCAGGGTTAGGTTTACAGATATTCCTCACTTAGCGACCACAACTGGGACTGGCTACTCAATCACTAAACACCACAGTTGTTCAGTGGAAAATCATGTGGCTGCAATGGGCTTATAACCTGGTTTCCTCTTTGGGTGTTAAGTGAATCACAATTATTAAGTAAGGCATCACATTATTGCAATTTGCAAATTTGCCTTCTCCATTAACTTGGATTGTCAGAAGGTGGCTAGGAAGTGTGCAAAAGGCGATCTTATGATACTACAATGGTTGTAAACGCAAGGTCTACTTGCAAATATGTTTTTTATACCACTATAACTTCAATTGGATGGTATAAACAAGGCAGTCAATAAGCAAGGTCTACTTGAAGTAACTCCAGGTAGCAATGTTACATTTACAACACTGAGACCAGTTGCCACTAGAACAGAATAAGCCACCTTCAGACAAATGTGTTTACCTCTTACCTGCTCCTACAGATAGAATATTTTATTGGGCCAAGTAGGATTAGAAACACTAGGAATTTGTCTCCAGTACAGGAGCTCTCAGCGTACACACAAAGTGACAGAGTAATAATAATCATCATAATAATAATACCAATAAGAGGGGGATAAGATAAGGATAATACTACTACAACCCTACGATATGTGTAAGTATCTTTAGACATAAGACAGTGCTGTGGGACGAAAGAAACTGTCCCTGTGCCTAATTGTTTTGGCCTGAATTACCCTGAAACAGTGTCCAGGATGTGAGGGGTCTGTAGATTCGTCCTAGTGATCTCCTGCCAGGATTGGTAGGCGTAAATTTGCAGCACGTCCTCCCCCAGCCCAACACAGGCCATTTCCTGAATTGTAAAACCATCACACAGCAGCAGAAGGCTGGACAAACAATATTTCTGATTGTACTTTCGCATATCCTACTTATCCTCAAGGATACTAAACAGTAAAACAATATGTGTTTCAGCAACAAATTGTGCTTGGCTGCTCCCATGGATGTAGTTCTGGAAAATAAAGAGATCAAAGACATGAAATTACTTCGGTGGGACAAAGCTCAGAACCTGCATTTGCATGTGAGCAGAAACCCCCATCAGTTCTTTAGAAAGCGAAGCTCAGCTCAGAACAATCTGATGGCAATTAATGCTCTACAACCCCTCCCCCACTACCTCCCACTGAACTTGGAAATTTCCCAGCAGACGAGGACTTGGAGCCAAGGAAAAGGATCTCCGGTTCCAAGGGAAAAATAACTCACCATTTGACCTGTGTGAGGATTCTTATGAGCGTATGGTGGCCCTCTGATGTGATTCCACATCTGGCCTGATGTCATAGCCAGAACAAAGCACTAAAAAACAAGAGTGAATCAGCTGCCATGCATGTGCCACCAACAAACCTACCAAAGGAATGTGCCTATATATAACTAACCTCACAGGGCTTTTTTCACACTTTCAGTTATTTCAAATGTTTATTCTTACGATAAACCTTAAAATTGGCATTTATAAACTCTTCAGACGTTATTTACACAATAGTATGATTTAATCAGGTATAATTTATACCTTATCAATAATAAATTTATTCTCAAAGGAACCAGAGAGGTCTAAAATGTTGATTTCAGATCTGCCCGTTTCCTGCAAAAATAATTCCCAAGCAGGAACACAGAAACCTTCTTTCCTCCGGTTGTCCCTTTTTAAACAGGGGGGAAAAGAATGCCCGCTGCAGCTTCTTCAGGAGAGTTCACGCTGCTGCGTGCCTGAGTAGAGCAAGGGGGCAAAAGGTCAGATTGCTTACCAAAGCAGCAAACGCCCAGCCTGTCTTGTTGTAGAGAAAATCTAGGTTGCTTCTTCTTAAATAGACGAGGCCACCAATGACAGCCAGCAGCAGCCCCAACATCAAAGGTCCAGCATAGTTTGGTGGTCTTATCACTCGGATCTGTGAGAAAGGCAGGCTGCAACTGTCAGCTCCAGTCATTATTTCACTGCCATCAATGGGAGGGGACTTTTCAGCACTGGGGTCACTAAAACGCTCCCTGACTTGGATGTCTCCCACACGGCTTCTAAAATGATTTACTGAAAGGGAGCACATCGAATTCTTGGACATAGGGGGGGCCTCGGCCAGGTATGACATTGGATGACTGATCCACAATATAAAGAACATTTTAAAACAAAGATTATGTTGTGCCTTGTTTATTAATATATGTCTTTGTACCTTTTGAGGGACAGGGCAGAATTAATTAAAAGGAGTAATAAACAGTATAATTCCAACAATGAAAATAGCTGCCGCTTATGTCACTGCTCTCCTAATGTGATGATGGAGGAGAATCTGTACAAAGCAGGTTTCCAGCAGTGTCTTCAGATCAATTTTCCCCCAAAGAAAAAGTTATACTAAGAAAGCTAATGAAATTTTTAAAGTATTAGAAATGATCCACAGAGAAAAATGCTGATTAACTTCTAAAGTTAGATATTCAAGCCACTTTTAATTACTACTACAATAAGTAACTTGATTCTTAAAATATATCCAAGCAATTTTACAAAAAAATGTTCATTCAAAAAGCAAATATTCTAAGGAGGTTCAATTATTAATCAGTGGGATGAGTATTGAATTGCATCACTGCACATGCTAGCACAGTCCTGAGTTGTAAGCCAAAGATTGCCAGGATAGTTTTGGCAGTAGCTGAGCACATCTGAAAACTAGAAACTCCAGAAGTGTTGTTGTTTTTTAAGTATCTGTTCCCTCAACCACTCTACATTTCCACTTTGGGAATTAAAAAAAATAATTGTTTTCAATTGGTTCATGCAAACTATATGGGTTCATTCATGTATCCAGTTAGATGGTTTTATTAAACAAGTTTTATTGAATAAGCTACAATGATTGAGTTTGCCCAACAAGTGAGGACAAATTGTGGTCCCAATATTCTAAGACATAATGTGTTGCTTAGCTTTGGCTTGTGGTATTGTACTGAATCCAGCAGATAAGATGGAAGTTGATTCCACTTTCGACCAACTAATTGTCAGAACCCACATTAGAGCAGCCTCTTTCTATAGGAGTCTGTATACTCTCTGAAGCTGAAGGAGATGCCCAAGAGTTCAGCAGTGGTCCCTCAAAGCAACAATGGGATAAGAAACCATCTCTTTGGGCAGTCAGAACTAAAAGCATCACATCAGAGGCAAAGTCTGGTGTTTACTTACGTTCACATCTGTTCGATCAGCCACCCAGCGGGCAAGCTGTTCAGCGGCAAAACCTCGCACTTGCAGCTCATAAGTGTCTCCTCTTTTTGGCTTCCCTTTTGGTGGGAAATTAATGAAGGTTGGAGCAGAATTCATGTTGAGCTTTATTTTTCAGCAAAATATACAAAAATATGTCATTGAAAACTTAGTCTCTAATGCCAAACTTTAAATCCCTGCTGTCAAAAAAAACCCGATTCTCAGCTTATGGGAGCAATATTTAGTTTATAACTGATAATATTAGCTCCTCTGCAGGTTGTCCATTTAAACCATTCGCTTCGGTTTTTGCGATAGCTGCAGCGTCTTGGGACTGGGTGATTTTTGAGACCTTCCCAGCAGGCCTCAGACAAGCAAAGTCAACCAGGGAAGTTAGATTCACTTAACAACTGTGGCAAAAAAAGGTTTAAAAATTGGGCCTAGCTCACTTAACACTTGCCTTGCTTAGCAGCCGAAATTCTGGTCTCAACTGGGGTTGTGAGTGAAGGAATGCCTGTACAAGGATGAGGAAAGCCTTTTGTCCACAGGAAAACCTGCAGCTACTCTAGACCAGTGATTCTCAACCTGGGCACAACGTGGGTGCTGCAGAACCCTTCGCTTCACCTCTTCCAGAGAAACCTTCTCCACCTTGGCAACTTTTCAGATGCTGCCTGGGAAAGTCTGGGAATTGCAGTTCACACATCTTAAAGTTGCTAAGGTGGAAAAGCACTGAGATAAAATAAATAAAATATGTTTAATGAAGATAAAGAATACTTAAGGACTTATTTTTTGAATAAATATAATTCAGATTGTTTTCTAAATATCTTGAGATTTTTTTTCAAAATAAAAGTAATATTATCTTTTGCTATCCTTTGTCATACAAAAACCCCTATAAGCAATTCCTATAAGCTCACTGCTTTAAAATCACCAGAAACTCCTCACCATCTGAAATACATCAGCACCTTCATCGAAATCCACCATGGCAAAAAAGATCCTGTTGGTAAATGCACTTGAGAATCGCCAGGAGTTTGCCAGAATCTGGTACTCCTCATCAGCTTGTCTGTCAGAAATGAAAGGAAGTATTAGTATGCACCGTGTATGCACCGGTTGGAAATGTTAGGGGTGGGGGGCACCGTGTTGCGGTGGTTCTCCTCCTTTCTCTCTGATCGGTCGCAGTCTGTGTTGACAGGGGGGCAGAGGTCGACCCCGAGGCCCCTTGTATGTGGGGTGCCACAGGGGTCGGTTCTCTCACCCCTTCTGTTCAACATTTATGTGAAGCCGCTGGGTGAGATCATCCGTGGTTTTTGGGGTGAAGTTATCAGTATGCTGATGATACTCAGCTATACATCTCCACCCCGGACCACCCCAATGATGCCCTTAAAGTGATGTCCCAGTGCCTGGAGGCTGTACGGATCTGGATGGGGAGGAACAGACTCAGGCTCAACCCATCCAAGACCGAGTGGCTGTGGTTTCCGACGTCCCGATATAGTCAGTTGGTGCCATCACTGACTATTGGGGATGAGTCATTGCCCCCCACGGAGAGGGTTCGCAACTTAGGCGTCCTCTTGGACTCACGGCTGTCTTTAAAAGAACACTTGACAGCTGTGGCCGGGAGGTGTTTTTATCAGGTTCGCCTGATTCGCCAGTTGCGTCCCTTTCTGGATCGGGACTCGTTAAATACGGTCACTCATGCCCTCATCACTTCACGCCTGGACTACTGTAATGCTCTCTACATGGGGCTCCCCTTGAGGAGCACCCGGAGGTTCCAGCTGGTCCAGAATGCGGCCGCCCGGGTAGTTATGGGAGCAGCATGGCGCTCCCATGTGGCTCCCCTCCTGCGCGAGCTGCACTGGCTCCCTGTGGTCTTCCGGGTGCGCTTCAAGGTCTTAGTTACCACCTTTAGAGCACTCCATGGCTTAGGACCGGGGTACTTACGAGACCGCCTTCTGCCACCAATAGCCTCTCACCGCCCAGTACGCTCCCATAGAGAGGGGCTTCTCAGGGTGCCGTCAGCCAAACAGTGTCGACTGGCGGCCCCCAGGGGGAGAGCCTTTTCTGTGGGGGCACCCACCATCTGGAACGAGCTCCCCCCAGAGATACAGTAGATTCCGGATCTGCGCACTTTCCGCCGTGCCCTCAAAACATTCCTGTTTCAGCAGGCCGGCCTGGCCTAACTTTCCCTTTATATTGCTTTCGATTTTATTTTAAACTGGGATGTCTTGAATTATCTAGGACCAGAGTGTTTAGTATATTTTAATTGGTTTTTGTTTAATTAACATTTGTATTACATGTATTTTTTATCGTTCGCTGTTCACCGCCCTGAGTCCCTCAGGAATAGGGCGGTATATAAATTTAATAAAATAAATAAAATAAATGTGCTTCAGGCCTGAGAAGCTAGAATTTAATTTCAGGATGGCGTGGAAAGAATTGTTACTGCCTTCTATATGTTCGTATCAAGGTCAGTGATGGCTCCTGAATATCTGTGCCTTCACTTCCCTGTGAAAACAACATATCCAGTCATAGTAATCTTGACTGCTAAACCACCTTATACATGCTACAACTATTCCCTCATGACATAATTCCACCCAAAACCGCTACATCAATTTACAGGCTATAAACTGCAATAATGGATGTGTTTAAAATTCTCTCCTTTAAAAGTGGGATAATGGAAGAGTAATAGTCTGCTTGATTGGCATTCACACCATCGAAGTCTAAGTACCCTGTGTCTTTCTGAACAAAGACATACTGTGAGCCCCAATCTGTATTCCTATTCTTTGTCAGTGATCAGATGTGCAGGTGGCCCTCGACTTACAACCAGTGTAACATTACAAACAATGGTCACTTAATGACCATTCAAACGTGGGACTTGAAGATTACTTACTACCAGTCCTCAAAGTTATGATGGTCACTTCATTCTCAACAGCTGTGGGATTGCACTTTAGGCTTAGCAACTAGATCACATTTAGGACCACTGACAGTGTCCCTCAGTCATGTGATTGCGTTTTGCAACAGGTTTTTTTTTTTTTTTTTCTGGGGGGAAATGCCCATTGAATAAAATAGGCTAGTACTTACACCCAGGTGCTTTGCTTAACAACCGGGTTGAGTCACTTAATGACTATTGCATAAATGATTGTAAACCTGAGACTGGTCATGTGGTGATTTGACTAACAACGGCAATGAGTTCTGGTCCCATAGGTGATTGTAAGCCAAGGACTGCCTGTAGTTACCTCCAATCTCTGTTGTGCTATTTAAAAGTTTGGTTGACCATCTCTGATACTTTGTGTTCTTAACAGCAGACCAGTGACTCATTCTAACTTGCTACTTTCAACAAAACAATCGTTGGATCCTCTCCAAGTAGTTGAAGTGTCAGTTTTCCCCAACTGTTCAGTTAAACATGAACTAAACTAGAGGTCGCCAATCTTGGCGACTTGAAGACTTGTGGAGTTCAACTCCTAGAATTCCTCAGCCAGCTTTGCTGGCTAAGGAACTCTGGGAGTTGAAGTCCACAAGTCTTCAAGTTGCCAAGGTTGGAGACCCCTGAACTAAACATTAGTTTCTAAAATCATTTTTGCTTTTGGGAACTTTAGGAACTTATACAACTTGTTCAAAGAAATGCTGTTCATAACCTGCAATTATAGCAGATTCAGCATAATATTCATCCCCATACATGAGCCCTTTTTAGAGGAATATTTCCAAATTACCACTTCACAAATGGCTATTTTATCAACTTCTAACAAGCGTAATCCCAGCACAAAAATTCTTAAAATGCACTAATGAGTATACTCTTCTGATAATATGGTGAATTTCTGAATAACTGATATTCTTACTTGCACACAACGCATTGTCTGTGAGGCTGAAGAGCGGTGAACATTACTATCACAGAGTAATTTCTTGGTGGTGCCTTTATCAAACGTCGAAATTTGTCCCCATTCAGTCGAATAACTGATCTTTTGCTAGTCCATTCAATCAACTGGCTTACTTTTTCGGAAAGCACCATCTAGGTTAGAAATAAATTCTGCAACGTTAAATGCATGCCATCTTTCAGGCACCTAAATGGTCAACAGCTTAAATGTTAATTCATTCCACTTAAATACACATCAGGGCTTATCGTGAGCAGTGCCGGCTCCCACTAATTTACCATGATGTGGTAAATCCATAAATACTACAGGATTACATGATTCTCTCTCTTCACATGAAATGCCACAATTTCCACCCTCTTTTTCCTCTTTCACCTTTCATTGTCAAGTTGAAAGATTGAAAGAAGCCCAACACCACACAAATGTTCACATTAATTATTTTTGCACACTACACCTACATGAAACCGAAGGCCTGCAAATTAAAAAGAATAAACCCAGGCAAGAAACTGGGATTGGAGGGGAGGAGGGCTGCAAGTTCTAGACCTGCCTTAGGTAAAACCAGCTGGGTGACTTTGGAACAGGTTCTCTCTCAGCCCGACCACCTTGCAGAATTGTGATTGTGGAGAAAATAGGTGGAAGGAGGAGTATTAGGTACATTCATAGCATTGAGTTGTTTATAAAAATAATAAAGTATTAGCTATGTTCCTCACATTGAGTTGTTTATAACAATAAAAAAGGCGGAATTTAAAAAGAAAACATAGTCTAACCATGCTGTTGCATTTATGCATCGCTTTTCCTACCCTGGCATACCATCCATCTTCCTTTTTCCCCCCCTCAGCAACCACCCTCCAAAGTGGATTTGGCCGAGATCAACACCAAGGTTGCCATGTGTTAACTCTGCGAAGGATGCCAGATACGCATTGTGCAAAGACAGCCACGTCTTGTCCCAAAGGTGCTTTTTCAGGAGGCAACTGGACTTTCTTGTGTTTTCTTTTGAAGACATTTCACTTCTCATCCAAGAAGCTTCTTCAGCTCAACAGGATAATGGGGAATGGAAGGATTTATGTTCCTTGCAGACAGCTGGTCATTTGCATCCTTTTAGAGCAGTGTTTCTCAACCTTGGAAGCTTGAAAATGGGTGGACTTCAACTCCCAGAATCCCCCAGCCAACGCTGCTGCCTGGGGGATTCTGGGAGTTGAAGTCCACCTATCTTCAAGCTACCAAGGTTGAGAAACACTGTTTTAGAGGATGGTTGAAGCACTTGGGAGGTTTATCTGTGTCCTCAGGGTCACCTGAATGCTGCAAATGGTTCCTGTAGTCTGCAATTTTTTCCTCTGGAAATCCATTCCTGTTCCCCCACCAATCCAAAGGTCTTCATCCCAAACTGTATAGCTAAAAGTCTGTAGAGATTCTCAAGTCGTCCAGGTGATGGTTGTCCCAAAGGTGCTTTTTTTCAGGAGGCACTTCTGGACTTTTCTCGTTTTTTCTCGTTTTTCCTTGAAGGCTGCAAGGAATATAAACCCTTCCCTTCCCCTCCCCCCCACCATCCAGTCAAGAGCTGAAGAAGCTTCTTGGATGAGAGGTGAAAGGTCTCCAAAAGAAAAAAGCATAAAGTCCAGAAGGGCCTCTTGGAAAAGCCTCTTTGGGGCAAGATGTGGCCTGGAGGACTGACCATCGCCATAGACCTGCAGCCACCTCTTCCCTCCCAGGAGACGGAGGCCCTTGGAGGATTTTCCCTTGAACGTATCGCATCCCGATGGGGGCGCATTCAAGGCGGCCCCAAAGCCGTTCTAAGCCTGGGTGGTAGCCAGAAGGGCTCCCTGGTGCGGGGGGGGGGGCAATGGGGCTCTTTTACCACCTGTGGACTTCAACTCCCAGAATTCTGGGAGTTGAAGTCCACAGGTGGTAAAAGAGCCCCATTGGCCCACCGCTGAGGCCCTGGTGCAGCCTCTGCGGGGCCCCGGCCAAGAAAGGGCCCAATTCCGCCTGGGAGACGGACGAGGCTGCTGACGGAGACCGGGCTGCCCTGCGAGGCCTCAGCCCAGGCCGCCAACGCGCTTCTTCCCGCGGAGAGACGCCAAGACCGGCCGGCTCTGAGGCGAAACGACGCCACAGCCGCCGGCCTCCCCCTCCCCCCCGACTCCTTTGCGCATGCTCCCTGCCCAGGGACGGTCCTGCTGCTCGTCTGGATGACCTCGGGTTACCCCCGAGCCCGCGGCTGCCTTGCCGCTCACCTCCTTTTTCTTCTGCCCCTCCACTCCGGAGCCGCCCCAGCCGACCAGCAGCCCCAGCCCGCCCAGCATCAGGGCCCGCAGGAGCAGCAGCCGCGGCGCCGCCATGGCCGCCAGAACTGAGGAGAGAGAGAGAGAGAGAGAGAGAGAGGCGGCCGACGCCGGCAGCCCGGCCCCCCATTGGTCAGACGGGCAGCCGGGCCAGCTTCTCATTGGTCGAGCTGCCACTCCGCCGTCCGCCATTGGTCCGTGGCGCTTCCGGTTCCGTTCAAGCCCTGACCTTCCGCCTTTAGGGTGAAAGGAAGCGCTCTCCGACCAATGAGAAGGGGGCGATCTGGTGCGATGTGATTGGAGGGCGGAGGCAGAGCTGCCGTCCAAATCGATCTGGCCCCGCCTACAGCTCTTGCGGGGGGGGGGGAGGGAGGAGGAAGAATGCAAGTGCATGTAGTCCTCGACTTACGACCATAACTGAGCCCAACGTTTCTCTCGCTAAGCGCAACATTCGCTGACTGAGTTTTGCCCTATTACACGACCTTTCTTGGTGCAGTTGTTAAGTGAGTCACTGCAGTTATTGTCTTAGGAACATGGTTGTTAAGTGAATCTGGCTTCCCCATTGTCTTTCCTTGTCAGAAGATTGCAAAAGGGGATCACGTGACCCCAAGGGACACTGCGACCGTCGTAAATATGAGTCAGTTGCCAAGTTTTCTGAATTTTGATCACGTGATTTTGGTGATGCTGTGACAGACGTAAGTATGAAAATGGTCATAAGTCCCTTTTTTCAGTGCGATTGTAACTTTGAACGGTCACTAAACGAACTGTTGTACATCAAGGACTCCCTGTCCTGGCTGAGGAAGATGGGTCCTGCTTTGAGGCGTTCAAGAGTCCATTCAGAGGCTTGAACCTCCATAGACAGCCATCTCCAACCTTGGCAACTTTAAGACTTGTGGACTTCGCTGACGGAGGAATTCTGGGAGTTGAAGTCCACAAGTCTTAAAGTTGCCAAGGTTGGAGATGGCTGCCATGGACAAGGGTGACCGTTGTGCCAAAGGGCTCTATTAAAACGGAGGGAAGAATGGGCGGCCAGTCCTTTCGCGGGGCTGTCCGTGGGGGCAAATTGCTCCTCCCGAGCAAGATGGTGGGGTGGCTGGCAGGATAGGCAGCCGGGCCTGGCGGGGCCCTTCTGTGCCCGCTGACTCCCCTGGCCTTCCCTGCGGGGGGGGGGGCATAGGCGCCGGAAGAGCAGGGCTGGGGGAGTTGGATGAGCACACAGGCATGGCGGTGGTACGGCTGCAGCAGCCACCGGTAAATGGGCTCAGCCCGGCACTGCAGAAGCTGGAGGACCACAGGGCCTGTCTCGTCCTCACCTCGGCTGGGCCCGGGATCTTCTTGCCTGGGCTGGACGTCGCAGAGAGCATCTGGGCGAGTTCTGGAGGGCTCTGCAGCAGCTCTGGATCCTCCTCTACACAGCCACCTGGTCACCGTGGCCGCCGTCAACGGTTCCAGCCGCGCGGGAGGCTGCCTCACGGCCTTGTCATGTGACTACTGGATCATGGCTGACAATCCGAAGTACTACATTGGTCTGAATGAGACAAGACTGGACATAGTGGCTTGTCCATCTGGCTGAAGGACTCTTTGCTGAACTCTGTTGGCCACAGGGCCACCAAGCGCTCTCTCCAGCTGGGACTCCTCTATTCTCCACAAGAAATCCTCAAAATTGGCCTGGTGGAAGAGAAGATCCCAGCTAGAGCTGCAGAAGCCATGGCCCAGTGGCTGGCCATTCCAGATCACGCCCGACAGCTCTCCAAGTCCACCCTACGGAAGCAAGCTCTCGACCACCTGCTGATGCATCATGAGGCTGACATCCAGGACTTTGTGCACTTTATTTCCAGGGATGCTATTCAGAAGTCTCTCCAGAAGTACATGGAGATGTTGAAACAGAAGAAGGCCTGAGGGGGTGGGGTGGGGTACGGGGTGAATGTTTCCCCTTGTCAGAGCTTGAGGGCTCTCCTGGCAGCCTCGCAGTTGCCCCAGTCTGTCCTCAGTAGACTGAACGTGTGGTACTTCAATGGTCTTTGCTTAGTTTGTTCTTGGAGTTTGGACTGCAGGGCTCAGCTGGTGGCTAGACAGGTTAGAAATGGTTGCGGGGAGGCAGCTAAGCTGCCCGGGGCTGCTTAGCTTTTGGTCTTCCTAAGAAACAGGCGGAATGCCAGTTGTCAATAAATCCTTACAGTAGAGAGAAAAATAAACAAGAAAAATAAATAAATAAATAAAATAAAAATAAAATAGAGTTAAGAATAAAACTTTCCATCAGCCTTGATCATTTTCCAAAATGAAGATCTCAGGTTGGAATTAGGGAAATTTGTTTAAAGGAATTGCCGAGGCAGAAAGTTTACTCCCTTAATCATAACACTATAAAAATTGTATTTGTGTATTGTTGGTTCCCGTAGCTGCTGAGACCCTTTTGCTGAAGAATAAATGTTCCTTCAACTGCCTCTCCTGTCTGGTTCAGATTGGCATTTGCACCAGGCTAAACTGGGTTTGCTAACAACAAAAATACAATGAAATATGAACAATCTATCTATTACTAAAACTCTCGTTCTCATAATTTTTATTTGGGTGAACAGTACAATATAGCAATGCAATAATTTTTGAACCAATGTAACTCAGATGGGCTAACTTACGCAATGTGTCTAAAGTTCGGGATCCATGAATCGCAAAGGAGTGAAATTTGACAAATTTTATAAAATGCTTTATGACATAAAAAATATAATAACATTAGAAGTTCTGTTATGGTTGAAGAGACTGAGGAATCTATTCAGAAAATATCTCCGAAAGGGTAATCCACCAGATCATCTGTTGTCTAATTGTATATTTCAAATGATAAGGTGAAAATAAACTCCATAAATATTAAAACTTTTTAATGTGCTTTGGAAGTTCTTTTTAAAATGCCTTTGCTACTAAAATTACAATTTTGTGTAAATCCAGTCAAATAAATAACCATTGGGAATAGCATCATTCCATCGCTGAATTTTAACAAAGTGATCTTATATATCATCAGGATGTTCTTCTGTGTTTAAAAAGCCATAGCCCAATCCCATATAAGTGAATAATGGATGCAGAATAATAAACCATAAAGAATTACATGAGAACATGGTCCACTGGATTCCAGTCAAAAGCTGTCCAACTGAGATGAAGGAGACACAGTGTGGCTGGATGTTAACAACTACATGAACCTTTATGATCTAAACCATGGCTTACCAAACTAAGACATTTATCCAACTTTTGAACTCTTTTCCATTCCCATTATGCTGGAGAGTAGCTTGCAAATCAGCCAAAGATAGCTCAGATGGGACCTAGAAGATCTGCCTTTTCTGCTGTAACCCCACAGAACATCATTCCCACCCACCCCCGCCCCAGGTGAGACTGGCCCCATCCCAGTTAACCTTCCTGAAGGCCCTGGAAACTTGTGGATCCCATGGGTAGCCCTTGCACTTAAAGTTATATACCGCTTTACAGCCCTCTCTAAGCGGTTTAGAGAATCAGCGTATTGCCCCCAACAATCTGGATCCTCATTTTACCAACGCTGGAAGGCTGAGACAACCATGAGCCGCTCAGAATCTAATTCCTGCAGTGAGCAGTGAATTATTAGACCTGCAGTATTGCATTCTAACCACTGTGCCACCACAGCTCTAGATTATAGGGTTTGTTTTGTGTGTGTTTTAAGCATCATTATACAGGCAGTCTTTGACTTACAACTGTAACGGAGCCTGCCCATTACAATTGTAAGTCATAACGGTGATATATTGGGTCTGTCATGTGACTCACCCAATTTTAAAGCATTTTTTGTGACAGTGGTCAAGCAAATGCTGCAATCTTAAGTACAAACACTGCGGTCATTAAGCAAGCACCATGGTCCTTAAACAAGTTCATTATTCACTATGGCACAATTTTACTGAAATCCAGACGTGCCTGTTTTTGGCAAAACCGTCAAAATGCAGTCGGATGACCATGGAATTCTGCAAACAGCCATAAATGTGCTCAAAGTGGACTCCACTATCAGAACTTTGGATCCTATGCTTTTTCAGGTAAGTCATAACTTTGAACAATAAGAACTTTGAACAAACAAGTAATTGTGAGAGGGACCTGGGAGTCCCAGGGGATGATCACTTGAATATGAGCCAGCCGTGTGCAGCCACCGCCAAAAAATCTAATATAATCCTGAGTTGTATAAACAGAGGCGTAGAATCAAAATCACATGAAGTATGAGTGCCGCTTTATAAAGCCTTGGTAAAGACCACATCTGGAACACTGCATCCAGTTTTGGCCTCCACATTACAAAAAAGGTGTTGAGACTTTGGAAAAAGTTCAGAGAAGAGCAACTAAGACGATCAAAGGCCTGGAGACTAAAACGTAGGAAAAACGGTTGCAGGATTTAGGTTTGGCTAGTCTAAAGAGAAGAAGAATTAGGGGGGGACATGATAGCGGTATTCCAGTATTTGAGGAACTGCCACAAAGAAGAGGGGGTCGACTTATTTTCCATAGCAGGCTGTTTGCAAGAGAACAAAATTATTTGGGAGCATAAAGAAGGTGCAAATGGGGATACAGAGGCTAGAAATAAATATAGGGCAGGGAGTCTCTGGGGGTGTGGGGTCTGAGTGTGCCCCTGATGTTTAATTTGGTGAATGTGTAACTCCAGCGGGGAAAATATTTTAATTAACTTTTCTTACATTTGCAGATCTCTTTCTTTGTTGTATGAGTCAAGCTGGGACAACTAATTCGTGGGTTCAAGGAAATTTGTGTAAAGAACTCGGCCTGGTTTGCTGTTCTTTGTGCAGGTTCACCTATTTATTTAGCCTGGTTGTTAACTTACCATGGGAAGAAGTGGATTCCTGATCTTTGCAACATGGTACTTTGCTACTTTCGGTTATTTGTTATTCCTGTTAGTGATCAAAAGGAGGCTCAGATGTTATGGAATGATGGGACCAAAAAACATTCCTGGGTCAGCAAGAGACAGTTTATTGCGCAGTTTCAGAACCAGATTTGTATCTGCAATTCTGAACAAAGAAGAGCTCTGATACAACTGCTTTTATACATCTCCAAGACAAAGAATTTTGTGAGCACAGCAGCTTTCCAAATATGGTTAACATATATTTGTTAGGTGATGATTGATACTTTCATCAGTTTTCTATATTACTAAATTCATATATTAATTTCTAATACATGAGATCATCTTAGCTAAACATCCTTTTTTAATTTTGTGATTGCTGATGCATAGATTCATGGCTGCTTTTGGATAATGAGTAACTTTTTGTTTCAGATGGATGTCTTTGCATCCTTGACATAGGCCCCTCAGAAGATATATATTACCAAGAATGGAATTTAGCTGACTTAATGTAATTTCTAAACAAGCACATTTCTTTCTTATAATGATGTGAATAAAGAGGGCCCTTCAGTGTTCATATAGCTGACCCTGTACTATTCCTACATCATTCACATTACAGACCTATTTTATCAATGGTTAGATAAAAAAAATATGGAAATGAAATATGGTAGAGGCTTTTACAATACAAGAATTGTAGAACTATGTGAAATATAACATATAGGTGTATTACTATTGGATAGATTCAGGAGGACGAAAGGAATGTTATAATAAAAATTAACTTAAATCTTAGAATACTTTGAATGATAATGAGGGAAGAAAAAGTCATAGTTAAATATATGATTAATGAGGATAACAATAGATAGATAGATATTAGGTCAATGATATGAGAATCCAGGTAAATTGTAAGCTATGAATTCGGGCAATGATGCACAAAAGACTTGTAACCAACCCACTCACTGTTTGCAATTGAAGATGGTTTTATGTATGTTTGTTTAAAAAGAAAAAATATCTTAAAAAAAAAAAAAGGAGGGTCGGAGACAGGATGGAAACAAAGTTGGTTTTATGTCTCTTTGCAATGCAGGGCTGACATTTGGCTCAGGAGAGAAGCCCCCGCGGTCTCTGGGGGCGCCTGCCTGTCTTTCCGGCTGCAAGACAGGCCCTTTCTCTCCCTGCCCGGGGGGGGGGAGGTCCCGGTGCGGGAGGGGCAGAGCCCCCGCCCTCCCGAGGCTTTCTTGCCATTTGCCGCAGCTAAACGTTTGCAAAGGCGACCCCCCCCCCCAAAAAAACGAAGCCTGTCAGAAGTGGGATTCGAACCCACGCCTCCATTCGGAGACCAGAAAGCCCCGCCCTCTCCGGGAAGGCTCTTTGCCTTGAGTCTGGCGCCTTAGACCACTCGGCCATCGTGACAGCACAGGAAAAAAAGCGCTCGCGGAGGCCCTTCAAGGCTCTGCCGGAGCTGCGCGGCGGAGGGACACCGCACCAGCGAGCGAGTCATATGGCTATCGTGAGGCGAAACGGACAGCCGGGACCGAAACGTGCCCCGGTCGGAGCCTCCTCACTCGGCGCGCTCGCTCCCCTTTGCGATTGCGGCGCCCCACTCCCCCCTTTTCTCTCTTTCCCCCTCCCCAAACTACATCTCCCAGGGTGCAGCGCTTCTCGAGGGGCGCAGGAGTGTGACGCCCAAGCCAGCGGCCATTTTGTTCCCCTCTTGCCCGGCGAGGTGACAGGAGAAGCGGGGAGACGCGGCGCGATGTTCCCTCTGGCGCGGAGAGCTCTGGGCCTTTCGGGTGAGTCTGGTGCCCCGGAGACCCCCGGCAGGCCTGGTGGAGGTGGAAGGGGGGGAAGGGGGTGCTCCTCAGCGAAGACTACAGGCAGCCCTCGGCTTACAACGCTGAGAGAAGCGACCCGGGACCCTCCTCCGCCCTTAACGGCCGTGGCGGCACCCCCAGGGTCACGTGATCCGCGTTCAGACGCTGGGCGAGCGTCCCGGGGTCACGTGACCCCCCCTTTGGCGACCTCCACGGGGAGGCCGATTCGCTTAACAGCCGGGTTGCTAACTGATCAGCTGCAGTGATTCACTTAACAACCGTGGCAGGAAAGATGGTAAAATGGGACGCCCTCTTAAATGCCTCACTTAGCGACATGAACGCTGGGCCAGAGCGTGGTCGTAACTCGGGGACTGCCGGGCGGGGCCTCCCGCGAAAAGCGGAGAAAACGGAGGGCGCTTTGACCTTCCCCGTCGACCTGCCGCCCCTCCCTCCCTCCGCCGCTCGCCTTTCCTGCCGCCCGAAGGGGAGCAGCAGGAGAGGCCCAGCGCCAGGGAGGAGCCCCCTTCCCTGCCCCGCCGAGGGGCTCCGGCTGGGCCCTGGGGAGCTGCTTCCGCAGAGGGCAGAGCAGGGCAGGGACGCTTCAGGGCACCGTCGACCCCAAGGGGCCTAGCAGGCACCGACCCTGCAAGATCCCAGCAGCCCTGAGACGCTGTGGGAGATGGGCAGCCCCTCCGCTAGCCGGGCCCTTTACAGGTGGCAGAGGCAACATCAACGCCTGCCCAGGCCACCAGATTCTGGCCCACCTGAAACATCTGAATGGCCTTTAAGGACAACCTTGGTGGCACAGCAGACTAAAGTGCTGTTAAGTAGCACCAGCTGCCTGCAATTACTTCAAGTTCAAATCTCACCAGGCTCAAGGTTGACTCAGCCTTCCATCCTTCCGAGGTAGGTAAAATGAGGACCCGGATTGTGGGGGCAATAAGCTGACTTTGTATAAAAAGAACACCGCTTAGGAGGAGCCAAAAGCCCTACTAAGCAGGTATATACAAAAGTATGAAGGCTATTGCTTAATACATTGTAAGCCACCCTGAGTCTCCGGAGAAGGGCGGCATATAAATCGAACCAATCAATCAATACATACATACATACACCCCACGTAGGACCTGTTGCAGTAGTCAAGCTGCAAGGTGACTAGGCCATGAGTGAGTGGCTGAAGGCACCCCCTCCCCTATCTAGGAGAAGATGCAACCGGTGCTCCAGATGGAGTTGGGCAAAGGTCTTCATCTGTTTTTCAAGTAGGAGCTGCCAGTCCAGGAAGCTACACCCATCCCCATCCCCCAGGTTACATACCAACTTTGAAAGGAGAAGTATTACCCCATCTGGAATATCCCCAGATCTGGACCTTCAGGTCACTGTGGTGCTTCAGCCCGCAGATACTCCTAAACCCCTTCTCACCACAGCTCAGCCCATTGCATGGCACAAAAAGGCACAGAGCTTTCAATTCAAGAAGACCTGGGCACCCCCTCTCCCTTCCCTGGCACCTGCTGCTTAGGAAGCAGTCCATGCCCCAAATGGATGCCAGGCCGAGGCTGAGAAGCTGGACTTTGGTCTTTCCTCCTGGAATTGCTAACCACAAAAATCAAGCGTTTCTTTTCTTCAAGACAGCACAGGGATTTTCCACCGAAATGTTTAATAAAAATAGGTTTGCATAATTATGCATGTTAAGGGTTCATGCACAAATGTTGTGAAGGTGCCTGTGACAGTAGGAACTCAGCTAACCTTAGGTCTGATTATAAATGTTGAACTCCGCTTCAAAATTAGAAAATATAAAAAGCAACCGGCCTCAGTTAAAAAGTGCCAGAGAAGGAGGACGGTGGCCCAGTCCCGGCATGATTGCCATTAATGGAAATTCAGAGCTTAGTATATTCTGCAGCAAAAGCAGAATAACAATAATGCATGCTTTATGTCAGTTTGCCTGGTTGATCGGTAAACTGGTGTTTCAACCGAGAGGGCTTTATATTCCAGCCCGTGGCATTCAACATACGGTGACGAGACAGGCTCACCGCAAACTTGAACCTGATTTCCATGACAAGTATGGCAACCTCGTTCTCCTTTCTGGAGTGGCGTTTGGTATTGGCACTTGGACCTATGTAAGTATTTGGCAGACTGCCCTGCGGCCAGGGCAGCAGTCAGAACTCTACCCTTCTTCCTTCAGTTGCTGGGTTTGCCTGTTAAAGTGGGCTTTCTGGGGTCAGTCCGGGCACTTGGGCTGCCTTACCAACCGTGGGTAAATGTGTTGTGTGAAGAGAATTGCTGCAATGATTATGGTTTTATTTCTGATCACTCTTGCAGGCTTGCCTTCAGCTTCCACTTGTATGGAATTTCTCTCCAGTTGGCCGACTTACTCCAAAAGAATGGAGAGAAGACTAGATGTGACTTTGTGTCCCCTCTGGGAATGGGGAAGTAATCTGACTTGTATTTGTGCCACCCTTATCTGGCACTCTTCTGTGCTACTTGTGATATAATAAAAGTATTAAAAATAAATAATATGGGATCATAACGTCGTATAAACTCTTGTAACGCAGAACTGGTAGTCAAGTAAGTTGGGTTTTTGTCAGGATGTTACAAGACGTGCGTGCATTATCCAGACATCTGTGATGGAATGTAGTTCAGATTCCCAGGAGGGAGGGGAGCAAGAAACAACTCAGTTCAGATGGCTTGTGTGAAAGAAAGAGGGTGAAGACAGCCAATAGTTCTGAGAGGAAGTGCTTTATGAGGAGGTAGCATGCTTTAGTTTGCAAGATTTTTGAGGTAAGAACAATAAAAAAAAATCTGCTTGGAAGAATCAGAATGTGTCTTTTTGGTTTTTAGAACCTGACGACATTTCCCAAAAGACTGAATGGAAAGCCGACCTAAGAAAAGATTACAAATGCGTTTTGATTAGTGCGATTAATTCCACAAAAGATTCACGCTATTTGGATTTGCACTATTTGAAGTAATATTTCTATGGAAAATAAGGTAATAGTTTCAGCTTGATGGAAATAGACAATTAAAACTTTTAACCATATATTTTTATTTTAACAAAACACACTATTACCGTAAAAGAGGATAAACCCATATCCAAAGCATATCCGTTTTCTCGTTTTCTCAAAAGGAGCCTTGTCTTTGCTGAGTCTTCCTCACCTGGAACTGTTCGCATAAACAACTGCAGGTGTTTTGTCTCAACTGCCCATGTTGCCAGCTTTGCACTAACTGAATTTTGATTCAACACAGCATTTTGGACCATTAGAGGCAGTTTGTTCTAGTGGTTAAGGCACCCAGCATCAGGCCTCTCCCAGATTGGATGTTCAGGAAAGAAAGACCCTTGACACCATTTGTAGTGAAAGGTATAACTTCTACTGAAGCCAAGAGGTTACGGCGCAGCAAAGCCAGATCTGAATATACCTGCGTAAACTCTTCTCCCCTCCCCCTGGTACTTTTGTAAATGTCCAATGGGGTTCAAACTAGGTGTTTTGGTAGCAGTCCTAACATTTGGCATCTTTGATGGGTATCATGCCCCCAGATACAATTTTTGTATATACTACTGTTCTCTGGCCCCATTGAGTGGCCGGGGCCAAATACCAATCTGTATTGTTTCGAGCTTACCCAATCCTCCAAATATCTTCAGATTTGACTTGTGTTCCGTTGCTACAAAATGGTGCTGTACATATATATATATATATCAGATGACCTCAGCAATTCTAAGGGAGAGGCTAGCAATGGGATGTTATATTCCGAACTTAGATCACTGCCAAGTTCCCAGAAGCCTCATCGGAAACTGCAGTCACATCACTAGACGGCCATATCAGCGAAAAGGCAATGGTAGCTCACCTAATGCTACCATCTCAAAACTCAAATAGTAGTATTGGTTGATACCAGGCAGGGACTGTCATGCCCCCAGATATAATTTGTGTATATACTGTTCTCTGGCCCCATCTAGTAGCTGGGGCCAAATACTAATCTGTATTGTTTGTAAACTGACCTGGCGGTTTAAAGGTCATCTACCCATAAACCCTCAGTCCCAAAACAAGTGCATCCTGGGAAGCCAGACTCTATTTCCTTTAGCATTTGGAAGGATACAGAAGCCCCAGGAAGAATTCAGCCTAATCTGTGGCACAAAAATCCACGTTCCATACACACAGCATCAGTAATGAGATTTATTTATTTATTTATTTATTTATTATTTATTTTTATATGCTGCCTTTCTCCGGAGACCCAGGGCGGCTTACAATGCGTTAAGCAATAGCCTTCATACTTTTGTATATTTTATACAAAGTCAGCTTATTGCCCCCACAAACCGGGTCCTCATTTTACCTACCTTAGAAAGGATGGAAGGCTGAGTCGACCTTGAGCCTGGTGAGAATTGAACTCTCAGTAGTTGCAGGCAGCTGGATCTTAAATACTGCCTTAGTAGGAGGCATTTGCCTCCTACGCCACTCAGGCTCCTTAAATTTAGATTTATCTGTATTTGTTCGTTGTTATTCTCACCAGCAACTCAACACTGCTTATTTTGTATTTGGGTTCTTATTGAACGTATTTCTATTTTTCCCAGTTTCACCCATCCTGTTCCTTTAATAAAGCATCCAGATCTACGCACATGGTCTACTTTATTGGAGGATAGGGGGCTTTAGCTGCATGCCAAGCTGCCCACAGAGTAACTGTGTAGTGAGGATAGAACTGTGGGCATTTGCATTCCGTTCTCACGCTTGGGTCCTTGGATCTGCCAGGCTCTGTTCCGGGCTGGCAACTCTGGTCCCTGTCATCCTCCCTCCCCATATCCTCTTACTCTCTCCTCCCCCCTCCCTTTATGTCAGGATGCCATCAAAGTGAAGCAGGGCTGAAGCAAAGCAGCTAGACACCAAGAGACAGTGAGTTCTAGTCCTGCCTTAGCAGTGGTGGGTTTCAACCAGGGTTACCAACGGTTCGCTTCACACACACACTTTGCGAACTTGCACTTCTCACAAGCACATTGAATTTCAGAACAGCTGAGGCAGGGTAATCCACTCTATCACACCTATCAGCTGGGCTAAAAATGAACAAATATAGGTAGGTATAGCGCAAGGGCAGGCGGGAGGACCCAACTGATGGTCGAAGCAAACCCGTTCGCTCTCACCTCACCATCTCCGCTACCGGCTCGCCTGAACTGAGGAGAACCGGTAGCAACCCACCACCGTGCCTTAGGTAAGAAACATGACTGGTGGCCTCAGGCCAGCTACTTTCAGTCCAACCTACTCACAGGGTGGTTGTGGGAAAAATAGGAGGAAGGAGTATTATGTTCACAACCCTGAATTATTTATAAAAAATAATAAAAGTGGGATAAACTAAACAATTTGACTTTTCAAATGGTCTTGAAAAGCAGCCCCACAAAACATTTTTTCTTTTCTTACGATTGACTCAAGACCAAGCAGAATATATTTATGCAGATTTTGACTGATAAGAAATAGCATGTTCCATAAAATTGGGAGTCTGGTACCACTTTTTCTAAGAAAACAGACCTTAGCTTTTAATGGTAAGGTTCGTGTCTTTTAATAAGATTTGTGAAAAATGCTGCCCTGATTGTCCCCATGAGCTCTGCCTACATGGGCTCAGGAGTCGACCCTGGGGAATCTGAGCAAATTGGAGCATCATTCTGCTGGAACTAAGATTGGCCCCTCCCTCCTCGCCTTTCAAAAGGGCCCGAAGGCTTGGCAGTGCCCTCCTGACCCAGCTACATTATTAGCACATTGGATTTCACTCATGCAGATTATTTTTTAAATAGTTTGATAATCACAGACCCAATGGAAACTATTATTGGTTTTAATGTGTTCCCATTGTGTGTGATATAAATTTTGTTACATTTTTGTTTTTGAACTTTTGGAGCCTGCCTGATCTATGTTTCATGGGAAAATTAAGGTTAGGTCTCCATGAATTCGGAGAGCAAAATGGACATTGCCAATGCATTCAGAGCACAAGGGTATGGTTAGGAGGCTGCATTTTTTTGAGACTGCTTTTTCCATGTTTCCTGGCAAAATACATGGGAAAATCCCAGTGAGGGAAAATTCACTTAAAGTTAGGGTTAGGTTTGGAGAACCGGTAGCAAAAATCCCCCCCCCGCCCATGCCCAGCTGAGCTGCGCGATCATCAAGAGGCTTTTTTTTACTTTTAAAATCATTAACAGCAATGCTTTTAAAAGTAAAAAAAGATTGCACACCACAGTTGGTCACCCCCCCTTGCGCTGTTCTACTTACCGCATGCCTCCTTTTGGCATGCACTGTGTGCGTGCACTCACATTTGGTGCGTGGTGCGCACTGCGCACGCGCAGCCAGCGAACTGGTAGTAAACCGGTTGAGATTTCACCACTGGTCTGAATCCATTGGCAATGTCCATTTTGCTCTCCAAATTCATGGAGACCTAATCCTAACCCTAAGTGGAGTTTACTCCAATAGGATTTTCCCATTTATTTTCCCATGAAGTGTAGATAAGGCAGGCTCGAAAAATATGCAGCCTCCTAACCATCCCTTTGGTTCTGAATGCATTGGCAGTGTCCATTTTGCTCTCTGAATGAATGAAGACCTAATCCTAAACCGATTTTCCAGCAATGGGATTTTCCCATGAAATGTAGATAGGGCAGGCTCAAAAAGTATGGACCCTCCTAGTCATACTCCGAATTCATGGAGACCTAACCCTATGTGGAGTTTACCCCAATGGGATTTTCCCATGTATTTTAGGACACATAGATAAGGCAGGCTCTAAAACAGCGGTTCCCAACCTTTTTTTGGCCATGCCCCACCTAAGCATTTCTAAAATCCTGATGCCCCCCCCCCAACATATCATTCTTACTATTCAAAAAGTGAACTTCTACTCACGTAGAGGAAGCCTAAAAGGCCATTAACAAGACTGGCCTAAATGTTATTTTAATGGGTTGTTTTATGTTATTTTAGTTTTGGCCAAATTATTTAATACTTTTAATTTGCTTTTAACTTTTATATGTGTGGGTTTTATCTTGACTGTACACAGCCCTGAGTCCTTCGGGAGAAGGGCGGTATAGAAATTGAAATATAAATAAATAAAAATAAAAAACTTGGTTTAAACAAGGTTCCAAACTACCCCCATTAAAAATCAAATTGACCCCCTATGGGGCATGGGCCCCACATTGGGAACCACTGCTCTAAAAGTATGCACGCTCCTAACCATACCCATGGGCTCCAAATACATTGGCAATGTCCATTTTGCTGTCCGAATTCACAATGACCTAACTCTTAATTCAGTGTTTCTCAACCTTGGAAGCTTGAAGATGGGTGGACTTCAACTCCCAGAAGCTTCTTCAGCTCTTGACAGGATAGTGGGGAATGGAAGGATTTATGTTCCTTGCAGACAGCTGGTCATTTGCATCCTTTTAGAGCAGTGTTTCTCAACCTTGGAAGCTTGAAGATGGGTGGGGGATTCTGGGAGTTGAAGTCCACCCATCTTCAAGCTTCCAAGGTTGAAAAACACTGTCTTAATTCTAAATGGATTTTCTGCCAATGGGATTTTCCCATGTATTTCCCCATGAAACATAGATAAGGCAGGCTCCAAAAGTATGCACCCTCCTTGGCCCCGGATCCATTGTCAATTGTCCTTTTCCTGGACAGTTTTGATTCTTGTCATCCTTGGTTTCCATTTTTTCATCTCCCAAAACTCCTCAGCAAAGTCGGGATTGAAAGCAATCTTGATGAGGGCCCAGGTGCTTTTGATATCAGACGGAACACATGGCAGATGTTTCCCTCAAGGGCCCGAGGGAGGCTCTATGAGCATATGGAAATGCTGGATTCCCTCATTCCGTTTTGCATCCTGGAGTGCCAAAGCAGCGTTTCTCACACTCGGGGCCTTTAAGACACCATAATTTTCAGACTATAAGATGCACCTTAATTTTTGGGAAGGAAAAGAAGAAAAGGAGAATTCTGCCTCTGCCTATTAGCATCAGGACCAGCGGCGTCCTCACTTCCATGCAGGTTTTGATAAGGAGCAGCACAGGCCTATTTATTTATTTATTTATTTATTATTTATTAATTTATTTATTCATTACATGTATATATGCCGCCATTCTCCCGAAGAACTCAGGGCGGCGAACACAAGTTAAGAAACAATTACAATAAAATCCCATTTTAAACCAAATAACTAATTAATAGTAAATAATAAAACCCGGGATCAGAGTCAAGCCAATTTGTTTAACAGCCAAGTCTTCAGGTCCCGACGGAAGGAACGGAGATCAGGAGCCGTCTGGAGCTCGGTAGGTAATTCATTCCAGAGGGTGGGAGCACCCACAGAGAACGCCCTACCCCTGGGCACAGCAAGGTGACATTGGCTCGCCGTCGGAACCCTGAGGAGAGCGGCCCTATGTGAGCGAACAGGATGGTGAGAGGCAGGCAGGAGAAGGTCATGCAAATATCCCGGACCTAAGTCATGTAGGGCCTTATAGGTGAGAACTAGCACCTTGAAGCGGACCTGGAGAACCACTGGTAACCAGTGCAGCTCACGCAGGAGGGGTGTTATATGGGAGTAACGAGGGGCTCCAGTAACAACCCGTGCGGCTGCATTCTGGATCAGCTGGAGTCTCCGGGTGCATCTCAGGGGCAGGCCCATGTAGAGGGAATTGCAGTAATCCAAGTGGGAAGTAACCAGGGCATGAGTGACTGTGCGAAGGTCATCTCAGTCCAGGAAAGGGCGCAACTGGCGCACCAGGTCCCCTGGTCACGGCCGTTAGATGGTCTTCTAGGGACAGCCGAGCATCCAGGAGGACACCCAAGTTGCAAGCCCTATCAACGGGGGCAAGTTTTCCCCATTTATCAAAAGTGATTGGGCCTCTGAAACCCAAAATGCCGGCATCCACAGCCACTCAGTCTTGGAGGGATTGAGTTTGAGTCTGTTTCTGCCCATCCAGGCCCGTACCACCTCCAGGCAACAGGACATCACGGAACGGGCATCTCTGGGGTGGTCTGGGGTGGAGATGTATAATTGGGTATCATCAGCATATTGATGATATTTCACCCCAAAGTCACGAATGATCTCACCCAGTGGCTTCATATAGATGTTAAAGAGCAGGGGGGAGAGAACCAACCCCTGAGGCACCCCACAATTAAGGGGCCTCAGGGTGGATCTCTGCCCTCCCGCCCACACAAACTGAAAGCGACCCGAGAGGTAGGAGGAGAACCACTGTAAGACAGTGCCTCCCACCCCTAACCCCACAAGTCGCTGCACTAGGATACCATGGTCGATGGTATCAAAAGCCGCTGAGAGGTCAAGTAGGACCAGGATGGAGGAACAACCACCATCCCGAGCCCGCCAGAGATCATTCACCAGAGCGACCAATGCCGTTTCCGTGCTGTGTCCGTGTCGGAAGCCTGATTGGTACGAGTCAAGGTATTCCGTTTCTTCCAGGAATTGTGGGAGCTGTTGCACTACTAGTCTCAACAACCTTCGCGATGAAGCGAAGGTTGGAGACGGGACGATAGTTACTAAGTGAGTCTGGATCCAGGGAAGGCTTCTTGAGGAGAGGTCGAACCACCGCCTCCTTAAGAGAGGCGGGGAAGTTCCCCTCTCTCAACGAAGCGTTGACAATTGCCTGGATCCAGTCTCTAGTCACCTCCCTGGCAGCCAAAACCAACCAGGAGGGACAAGGGTCCAATAAGCAAGTGGAAGAACTAAGTTTGCCCATAATCCTGTCCACTTCCTTGACAGAAACAGGGTCAAACTCAATCCAGATATTATTCTCAAGAATAATATAATACCCTAGTCTCCCGATTGGATTCTGGGCCGGGCCCCGATTGCGCCATTCTCCGTGCCGTCTTCTAACCTCCTCCCTGACAGTCAGCTGTTCCTCGGGCTCCATCCACGGCTCTATCAAGCCGGCAACACCTCGGCTCACTGGGAGGGGGTCAAAAGATGGTTAATTGACCCCCGACACCCCTGAAAATGTCGCCTCCCTAAGCTCGGGGTTCACTGCGGAGCCACCATTTTGGTCTGCTGCCCAACGGTCACTTTATCCCTTTAAAGCAGTGTTTCTCAACCTTGGCTGCTGGACGATGTGTGGACTTCAACTCCCAGAATTCCCCAGCCAGCTCTGCTGTCACTCTACCCCGTCACTCTACGCGCATTTAACCGGAGTGGGTGAGGGATGGTTTTCATGGGGGAAGAAGAGCCTTCCCACCCATAGCCGTAGGCAGCAAAGCAGCGCTTCAGTCCTCCTGGACGCTGCTGTCTCGTAAAGACAGTGACCGTCCACTAGGCCTCCCAAGCCCCCCTCACAGTTCCTGTTTTTGAGGCAGGTCTCGCCTAATCGGTATTTCTTCTGCCTTTGGTTTTTTTTTCCCCCTGCCTAAACGCAAAGCTTTGCTTTTCTCCACATGGAAATCCATTTTGTCGGATGGGGCCCATTGTTCAAGTTTGAATTAGCCCCTCTGGGCCTTTTTTCCCCCCTCACGATTTGGCTTCCCGCCAAAACCTCCAGCGAGGTTGCAACAGATCGCATGGGGGGGAGGGCTCCTTTACGTCATTGGCTGGCCTTGAGCCCAGAAGGTGGGGCCAACTTGGTGTATCACGTGGTGTCAGCTCAACGCCACGACGATCACGATGGAGGGGGGGAGTGACACATACACACACACACGCCCACCAGTCTTGCAAGGGGGTCCAAAACCCGGGAGATTAAAGTAGCCCCGCCTCACGTGGTTTGCATCACGTGATCCAGGCCACCCGACTCCTTTCCCCCGTCCACGTGACGCCGCTCCCTTCCGCTGGCCTTGCAGGGCGGCGTGTAGAGCGTAGCAACCGTCGCGCGGGAGGGCGTGGCCGAGCCGGCGGCTGAGGCGCGGGGCGGGGCGGGGCGGGGCAGGAGGGAGAGGTCCGGCGGCGGCGGCGGCGGCGCGCGCGGGATGGGCCGCGGCTGAGGTACGGCGCCTGAGGGAGCGAGACCCCCCCCCCGCCTCCCAAGGCTCTTCCCTCCGGGCTCCCTTGGCCCCGAGATCGGCGGGAAGCTGAGAGGGAGGAGTGGGGGGGGGCAAAGGAGCCTCTCGCGGGGGCTTTTAAGGGGGAGGAGGGGGAGGGAGGGCTTCTCTCGAAGACCCCCAACCCACCCCACCCTTAGCAGAAGGAGCCGGATTTGGGGGGGGGGCTCGGGGGTCCCGGTGACGGAAGAGAGAAGCGCGCCCCTCCTCCCTCCCTCTCTTTCTCTTTCAGATGAGGGGACTGCAACTCCCAGAATTCCCCATGCGGGCTGCGGAGCCTGGGACTTGCAGTCCACCCGCCTCCACGTTGTCTGGGACACAGGGGTCTCCAACCTTGGCCACTTTTAAGACTTGTGGACTTCAACTCCCAGAATTCCTCAGCCAGCTTTGCTTTGCTTTGTTGGCTGAGGAATTCTGGGAGTTGAAGTCCACAAGTCTTAAAAGTGGCCAAGGTTGGAGAGCGACGTTTTTTCTCTCTTGGGGCTCTGCGTCTCTGCTTTCCGGCCTTCTCCTTCCAAGGGGCAAATTGTGGAGGGTCTTTTCAACAGGAGCCTGAGATGGGAAGAAAGGGAATTCCTCCCACCTTGCCTGGGGTTGCTTTCCCAGTCCTGCCCTGAGCTCCTTTTGCGGCTCCCTTGCGGCAGCTCTTCACCTGCCTTCCGTTTCCCAAACATTTTCCTTGCCTTGCTTGACATGTCGCTTCCTTCCTTCCACGTTTCCTTTTTCAGACTCTGTGGATGCAGCAATATGTAAGGAAAGTGCTTTGAACTAAAAGAAGCACGTGTTTAATTTAGGAAGCCGATCTGCATTCGTGTGCAATGGAAGACAGAGGAAACATCTTTTTTCTTTCTTTATGCTGGCATGAAGAGAAACTGTGAAGGAGCTTTTTACTTCTTTTTTTGGATGAAATATTGCATCATATTTGAGGCTGAATCCTGCTCTGCAAAAACAGGGCGTCGGAGGTTATTAAAGTTAATTAGAGGATAATCTTTTTTATTTTAAGGGCATTTCTAAATTATATTGTCTGTCGCAAAACAATTAGGTAGGTAGGCCTACACATCTTAAAGTTGCTAAAGTTGAGAGACCCTGAGCTTGGTTATCTCCTCCAATAGCCCCACTCCATGGAGAAAGCAATTACCATAATTCTTCCTTTGATTCCAGCTCTCAGTTTCTTGGACGGGTGCTCCTGGGGCCTGTTTACATTGAATGCCACCTCTGAATCCATGTCAGATCAATTCAGACTGGGAGACTGCTGCCTGCCTTTGGCCCTGAGGTTATGCTGGGGCTGGGAATCTCAAGGACCCCCCTCCCAGATGGTAGAATCCAGGCAGAGGTCTAAAATGGCTAAATGGCCTTGCCAAGCGAAGGGCAGGAGGCGGAGGCAGAATGTCCTCTCTGCTTATTATCGTTTCCCTGCCAGAAAAATACTTTTGTATTAAAAAATCCAACCTTTTCAATCTTTACTTGTTTTAAAATAGTTTTACTTCCATGATTTGGTTTATTGTGCTTTTATGGTTTTATTTTAAAGGCTTTCCTTTCTCCTTTTCTTAAATCATTTTAAGTTATAAATTGGATTATAAAAGCTGCAAATAGTGTGGTACAGTTGGAAATTAGGTTAAATACCTGGTTTTCTTTACATTTATGGGGAAAGGGAATCAGTTGTTGGTTTAGCTGGAAATAAGACTTACCTATGTTTTTCTACGTGCACCTGTTGTTTGTAGGGTATTTCTTGTGTGAATCATAAACAAGTAATGGGATTTGCAGTGTAATGTGTAATGCATTTTTACAAAATCTTAGCAAAAAGTTGAAATGCAAATGCACTTATTTGGAATTCAGAGTCCTTGAAAGTTGCTGCTGTTGAATGTTTTACTTGATTTTCATCTATGCAATATTGCAAGGAGAAATACAGCCTGTTTCAGCTATAGACTCATGTCTCAATCAATCAATCAGAATAGAGATGGAAGGGATCTTGGAGGTCTTCTAGTTCAGTAATCCCCAATCTTTGAGGCTTGGTGGCCCAGCTGAGGGGGGGGGGGAGAGAGAGAAACTGGGATGTGCAAGTGCAAGCTGGTGCACATGCGTGCAAGTGCCTACCAACCTGCTGCTCATACAAGTTGAGCTCTTCTGGGATGTTGGGTGCTACTGCCAGCTTTGTATCATCTGCAAATTTGATGAGTTCCCCTTCTAATCCCTCATTTAAGTCATTTATGAAGATATTGAAGAGTATTGGGCCTAAGATGGAACCTTGGGGTACCCCACTGTTTCCTTCCTTCCATGTGGATGATTAAGGACTACTCGTTGAGTGTGGTTTGTCAGCCAGTTACAAATCCATCTGGTGGTGTTGCTGTGTATCCCACATTTTTCTAGTTTACCAAAAGTAGATTGTGATCTACTTTGTCAAATGCCTTGCTGAAGTCTTAAGTATACTATGTCCACAGCATTTTGCTAGTCTACTAATTTAGTCACTTTGTCAAAGAATGAAGTAAGATTGGTTTGGCATGATCTGTTTTTAACAAACCTGTGCTGACTGCTAGTTATAACTTTGTTTCTAGATATTCACAGATCTGTTTTTTGATTATTTCTTTCAGTGTCTTCTCAGGTATTGATGATTAATCTGTAGTTTCCTGGGTCTGTGTTTTTCTCTTTTTTGAAGTTGGGAACCACATCGGCTCTTCTGATCCTCTAGTGCAGGGGTGTCAAACTCAAGGCCCGGGGGCCGGATCTGGCCTGCAGGGTGCTTAGATCTGGCCTGCCAGGCTGCCCTGGAAACAGCGAAGGACCAGCCCATGGTGCCTCTGCCAGTGCAAATGGGACTCGGGAGGGCTGTGGGCGGCCCTTCAGAGCTCCGTTTTCCCTGGCAGAGGATTGCAGGAGGCTGTCGCAGCTGAAAACAGAGCTCGGGAGCGTGATTTCGCTGGCAGAAGTGTTCAGGTCACCATAGGTGCCCCAACACAAGTGACATCGAGCTGGCCACACCCACCCCAGCCCCCCAAGGTCAAACAGAACCCTGATGCGGCCCTGAATGAAATCGAGTTTGATACCCCTGCTCTAGTGGTTCCCGGTGCTCCAGGATTTTTGAAAGATATGGTACAATGGTTCTGAGATGACATCTGCCAGCTCCTTCAGAACTCTGGGATGTAATCTGTCAGGTCCCAGTGATTTATATTCATCAAGATCAGACAGGTGTTCTCTTAAATTTTCTTGCTTATTTTTATTTTTATTTCTAGTCTGTCTTCCACAATTAGGTTTTTAGTAAGTTGGGCTCTTTTTGCGTGAAGAGTGATGCAAAGAATGAATTAAGCAGCAGCTCTGCTTTCTCTCTGCCACCTGCTTCTTCCTTGCCATCTTCTCTCTTTAGTGGACTGACTGTCATCTATATATATTTCTTTCATATATGCATATCCTTTCGGCTTTGAACTCAATCTATTCATAACAAAGCAAGCTGTAAATCTAATTGATACTGGCATCATTTAACTCCTTTACACTTGCTATAAGTGGTTTGTGTTTGAAGAGAAAATCTTTGTACGTATACTTATGTTACTAAATACATATATTTATTGAGCCTGATCAGCTCAAGTTGGACTCAGCCTTCCAAGGTTATTAAATCAAGCTTCAAAGGCCTGTTTTCACAATCTTGTTGAAAATCAGAAAAGAGAGTACATTCACATACATTCATTTTGTAGTGTGGGAGACCAACAGAGAGAAGGGGTGGGTCTGCAAAGAAGTTGGATGGATTCCCCTCAGGAGAGTCGGTCTCCTGCAGCCAAGCTCTGCAGGGCTTTAGAGATGGTAGCCCAGGCCCTTGGAGCCGACTCAGAAACCTATTGGTAGCTAGGGCCATGGCCCCAGAATGGGCATAATCATTCTCTCATTGCGACTGCTGCATTTTGTACCACTGCCGCTTCCAGGTTGTCTGCGAAGGCGGCTTCAGAGGCAGAGGGTGTTCCAGGTAGCGAAGGTTGTGGTGATGAGGATGCGAGTCAGTCACTGTCCTTGGGGCTTCCTAGTCCATCTGGGGCCACACCTAGCACCTGAGTTGCATTTTTTCTTTTTATAATTATTGTCTCTTTATACTTGGTTAGCTGCTGAGAGTCTTGAAACTGCATCTGCAAAGACCTATGGGAAATAAATACAATAGCTGCCGTAAAGTGGGCAAAGACTCCTGTTCTAGGAGGAGCTGTTAATCCAGGAGGACACCCAAGGCAGCCACATTTCAAGAGGTGCCTTCAACCAAGGAGAATGCAATGGCCTCTTGCCCTCAAGTAAGGCAGCATTAACTACCTCCTAAATCAAAGCATCAATTCCCCCTCCATGTTTTTCTAATCCAAGATTGGCAGGGCGGGGGGGTCTCCACCATATTCATGGCTAGTGTCTCACTTGTTTGTTTTTTTTCTTTTCTGGATCTTGTTTTTCTGTATGTCCTTCCTTAGTATTCATGCATGGTAGCAAGCATAGGGTGATTTTGACATATTAATTTTGGGAAGCCCTTAAGGAATATCGAATGTTGGCATAATAGATCATTGACTTTTGTTAATATTTCTTCCTCTCCTCCATATTAGCAGGGACAAATGTCTATCTTCCATCTGTCGCTGCAGCTGCCCATGGCAAAAGTACTGCTGGCCCCAGTATGAAAGAAATGAACATTTCCCCCCCACCCCGCCTCTCGTTCACTCAAAACCTTAGAAAGTGTAGCTAAAAAGGGTGTGATCTGCTCAACCCCGTGTTCTCTAATGCTTTCCCCTCCTTGCTTCCACCTGCACATCTTTCTTGCTACAACCACAAATGTGTGGGGAGTGTAATGTTGAACTTTATATTAACAGGCGTCCTGAATCATCAGTATGGCTTGTATCTGACTTGTAATAAAAATAAAAGTTGTAAATGTTATTTCTCCCATACTTGTGAAGCCACGAAAGCTCATTTTCTGTGGTAATACATTCACCAAACCTCTTGCTCTGAAAAAGTGTTTTGTCTAATTCTGTTTGTGCAACAATAGCAAACACACAGCCAAGTGCGCAAAGAGTAGATGGCAGCTGATGTCAGGAGGGCTTTTGCACAATACGGTTGTGCCCACTGCTAGATTGGGAAGTCATTCAAAAAAATTATTCATGCCCCAGTGGCATGGGGGGGGGGCACACCACGATACCCTCATGTGCCACCACTGCTCTGCAACCTGCATTGGTTACCAGTTGGCTTCTGGGCACAATTCAAGATATTAGTTACCACCTATGAAGCCCTTCGCAGCACAGGGCCTGCTTATTCAAGAGGCCGTTTATTTCCTATGGTTTCTGCCGGCCCAGTAGAATTAGGTAGAATGAGCCTGAATGGACCAGGAGGTCCATTCAAATGATCTAATCTTTTGGGACCTAAGAATTCGGCTTTCTCCATTTCCAGACTTGTCCTTTGGTACTGCAGGCCCCCAGAGATCCGGACAACTTTTGCCTGATATCAGGCAGGAAACCTGGCTTTATTCCCAGGCCTGGAATTAAGGGGTCCTATTTGTTTATTTTTATTTCTTTAAAAAATTTACATGGTCACCCATTTTAGGCAATTCTGGGCAGTATATTACAATAAAACCAATAACAAACAACAGTAAAATCTGCAGAAGATGAGGTTTTGTTATAAAGTAAGTTGAATATGATTCTAGGATGACAGCAAAACAGGAAATAAAGCAGGGGGTCATCGCTGGAATATTATTTGACCAGGTCTAAATTGAAGAAATTCTGATTTATTCCCTGTGTTATTTGATTAGATTTGACTCTGTGGTGAAAATTGTAATTCTTTTCTCCCGAGCATTCTGAAAATATGTGCACAGTCCCTAGTTAAGTTTAGTGAATTATGTATAATTACATTGTGCCTAACCTTTCTCAAGTCATGGAAATACTTGAACAATTCTTATAATTTTATCTCTAGCCTGCCTTTGTTTTTATCAGCTCCCCAGTCCTTTTAAACTTTTTGAAAAGGAGCCTGGCTCTGTCTAGAGTAATGTCTCTAAACCTTGACAACTTTACGGTGTGCTGTCTTTAGCTCCCAGGAACCTGGCTGGGGAATTCTGGGAGTCAAAGGCCAACGTCTTAAGCCAACGGGAAGGGGAATTCTTGAAGTCCACCCATATTAAAGCTGCCAACGAGTTTCTCTCCAGTGCAGCTGAAAACAAAAGATCTGGTGCTGCGTTGCCAGTTGGAGAAAATGTACAAGTAATCCTCCACATATGACGGCAGTTGAGCCCAAAATTTCCAGTGTAAAGCGAGATGGTTGTAAAGTGAGTTTTGCCCTATTTTATGACCTTTCTTGCCAAAGTTGTTAAGTGAGTCACTGCAGTTGCTAAGTTAGTAACATGGTTGTAAAGTGAACCTGGCTTCTCCATTGACTTTGCTTGTCAGAAGGTCACAAAAGGCGATCACGTGAGCCCAGGACACTGCGACCGTCATAAATACACGCCAGTTAGCAAAAGCCTCCAAATTTTGATTGTGTGACCACAGGGATGTGGCAATGGTTGTAAGTATGAAAACCTGTCATCGGTCACTTTTTTCAGTGCCGTTATAACTTGAGCAATCACTAAACGAATGGTTGTAAGTCAAAGACTGTATAGAGCAGCGGTCACCAACTGGTGGTCCGTGGACCACTGGTGGTCCACGAGAAAATTTTGGTGGTCCGCAGAAAAATTATTTGCATTTTTAATATTGCACTAAATCAGGGGTCCTCAAACTACGGCCCCTGGGCCGGATACGTGCAATGAATGCTTGTGTTACTGCAGAGAGTCTCCCCCTTCAGGGTCTTTTTGTGTGGGTCGGAGGGGGTCAGAAATTCTAACTTGGGGTCTGCTTCAGCCTCTTGGAGCTGGGCTTTGGGCGAAGGCTGGAGGGAAGCACCGCTGATGGCTAAGAGCCGAAGGGCCTTGTTCCACTGGGACTGTATCATGGCCTGGAACTGGCTGACCACCTCAGCTTGCTGAGCCTCCAGGCGCCTTGCACTCCCGCAGGTCTTCCCTCTGCTTGGAAAGCCTATGTTCCTAGTCCTCAGTGAGGTGCTTCTGCTGAGCCTCCTTCTCAGTCAGATCCTGTTTGAACTGAGCCAGCTGTTTTGCCAACTCTTTCTCGTGGTGGCTGCTTAGCTCCAACAACTGCTTCCTCTTGGGGCCCTAAGGAGCCCAGGCGGGCAGGTGAAGAGTGGCTGGGAGGGGAGGGGTGAATAGAGCCCAGCGAGGCGCCCTTGACGTGAGTGACATCAAGTTGGCCACACCCACCCAGTCGGTCATTAGGCAGATCATATTAGTGGTCCACGGGATTTAAAATTATGAGTTTAGTGGTCCCTGAGGTCCGAAATGTTGGTGACCCCTGATTTATCCGACTTCCATTTCCCACTTCAGACGGGCAGAAGAACCTGTCCCAATGGTGTTTCTTCCAACCATCTCCTGAAAGCAGTTTGTTTACAGGGCGGTCCTCATTTAGCCGAGCATTTTAGGGACCAGATCTGAGATAATGCTTAATGAGAGGTAGTTGCAACCAATCCCTGAAGTTCCAGCTGTTGCAGCACCACTGTCTTCGTGATCGTTTGGCAATCAGCCCAGATATCCAACTGTTGCAGCATCTCACAGTGACGTGATCGTGATTAACAGGCATCCCTGCCAGCCTCCCACAAGCATCATCAGGGAGGGAGTCGGAAGTCAGGCGAGGTCTTTGCTTAATGACCTGTACGGTCCTCACTTCACAATGGCAACAGCGACTGCTGGTCATAGGACATCAGTCTTTATGACCACATCACGTAATGCCTGCCCAATTAGTTTCATTTAAGCGAGAGCTACTGGCTGTATTAGATTTATATCCACTTTTCATTTCATCCCTCCCTCTGCTTCTTGAAGAATCCTCCTTGGCTGGGCCAAAAGAGGGTTCTGAGCAGAGCCAGCCCAGCATGTCAGCCCTAACACCTCACTCTCCTTCTTTTGAATAGAACAGTGTTTCTCAGCCTTGGCCGCTGGACGATGTGTGGACTTCAACTCCCACTGGAATAGAACATGGGCAAGCCACATCCAGCCATGGTGCATTTTCCCTGGACTTTTCCCCCCACTTAGGTTTATTTACATGGAAACTTCCTTTGTTAAAGCTTCACTTGCACCTGCTACTTAATTGCCGTGTAAAATTCTAAATCTTTAATTGCTTTAAAAATGCATTTAAAACTTTTAGAGTCACTGTTATGCAATAACAGATGCTTTTGTACTCCGTAAACTGTAAACAGCAGGTGAAGGGGAAACGCTTAAGAAAACTTGTCTTTGTGGTTAACTGAAAAATTAACATTGAAAGACACAGACAATTATTTAGACCATTATTGAGATGGCTAATCCAGAATAGGAATCGCTTCTCTTCTGCTATAATTTCTGTGTTCTGTGGGAGAGTTTGGGGTATAGTACTAACACCCAAGCTAATTTTAGAAACCAGCCATAGATTAGTAGGAAACTTGATTCCAGTAATTTTATAACGTAACTCGTACTATTAAATATCAAGGTAATTTCCATTCCTTATTTACTGAATCAGAGCCCTATTTGGGGGTTTGGAGAGAACACCTCTTGATGCTCCTGCTTACTTTTTGTGATAGCAAAAGGAAAGTTGGGGTATCTTTATCTGCTTCCTGATGGAGAGGTATGAAAGCGTGCCCTAATACCACATTCACATTTAGCTATGGCTCTGCTTTTATTCAATCCAGATTGTGACTTCCAATGAGTTGGTTCCTAAGGTGGTTTGCAGTGAATTATACCCAGACACACCCAGACAGATATGCACCTCAAGCGCACCCTATGTTATCTAGGATCCTTCATTGTTTGGTTGATCAATAAGCATGGAGTAGGTCTGCCTTCAGTTCTGCAGATTACAGGGAACTCTACTAAGCAAAAGATAGATAAAAATCTGTGCACATTCTGGATGATCGAGTACTGTCACTTTGAGCATGAATGTAAAGAAGGATTTAGTCATATGGAGTAATTGCATATTCCACTTTTGTTATTTGGGTCACTCCTCTGAAGGGTTTCCACATACCAGTGAAAATAAACTTGTCAGCCTTGTATCTCTTCCTGTTGCTTCTTTGGAGCAACCCGGGTTACTTCTCATTAGCATTTGTAATGCTTTGCTTTTGGAAATAGATGGTGTGGTTTACCCTCCGCTCGCCACACCCTTTGCTTTGCTCATTTATATATTCATTTCTGCTCTGCTCTGCCTCTTTTTGTGCTCCAAGCAGATCAAGGCAACCAATGCCCCCTTTCCTTTTCCTTTTCCAATTGCCCCGTGAATCAAGCCAGGGAAAGAATTGATGCCTGGCCTAATATCTGGTCTCCATTGTTCCTGGAGGTTTTCTTGTAGGCGTTCTGTCATTTCCGTATAAATGGGGCATTTGATTTGTGCCCCTATTTGATTTGTGCCATTATCTTTTTCTTTTTAATTTTCAGGAATGCAAAAGGATAAAAGAATGGATCCACCATCAGGGGCCAGATCAATTGTTGTTCAGGTGGAGGGAATGACATGCAGTTCTTGCGTGCAGACAATTGAGCAGCATATTGGGAAACTAAATGGAGTTCACGTCATTAAAGTAAGTGATTTTGCCTTTATTACAGATCAGAGGCTAGATGGGGCCCAGTAGTGGAGGACTGCTTTCCCACGCAGCTTAGCAGAATAATCTTGACAGGTTTTAGATTCAGGATTCTTAAGAGGGGGCTGGGGGAGGACGTGCAATTCAGAGAGCCTGAATTTGGTTATCTTCCATATAATTGGCAGTAAATCAATCCATGATACTATAGCCAAAGGCAGAAGAAAGAAACTGCAATATTTTAAATTAGATTACATGGGGGCTTCTAGCTTTTGTTTTGCCTATGGCAAATGGAAAATTTGCTGTTAATTCAATGGGCTTTTCAGTAATGTCCATTTGCCCTTTTAGAAATTGAAGCAGCAGGATATGTTGAATGTCTGCTGAAAAACAAATCAGATTTTAGGTATTATGAGAAAGTTCCTGATATTAGTAAATCTGTGAGTGGTAAAAGTTCAGAGAAGAAGTTCCTTCTACTTGTTGTAATCTTGGTATCTCAGCAGAATCCTGACTGTTTTGCCAAAGAACCGGGGGCCAAGTTCCTACTTATCTGTGCTGCGTATTTTACAAAAGTAAAGAGGCTGAGAGGAATAGAGGTGCTTGTTCCGCTAGAAGAGGCTCTCAGGAAGAGCATACAAGTTTTAATCCCAGCCAGGCATTCCTCCCAGGAGAGGAAGAGGGAGAGGCTTTTACTATGGCTGGGATGGAGAAATCACTGGTGTGACAGGAACCTTGAGGTGTTAAATGGAAATTTTTGGTCTGTTGGGATTTATAGCCCAGCAATCCAGCAATTAAAGTCTAAACTTAGCTTGGGAAAGCCTGTATCCTGTTGAACTTCCCTCACGGAACCTAGCCTAGAACTTGTATGTGTGCCTTGGCGTGTGTTATTTCCTTGCAGTATCTATGGCAAAAAAAAAATAACATTTAAGTTTCTAAAATATTCTGAAATTACCAAATGTCGCAAGAGGCAAGAGTTTGGGTGAGAATGCCAACGTGTTCTGAGATTTGTCAAGAGATTGAGGTCCTTTGAACAACGTTTTGATTTTGGTATCCAGACCGCCTGCCACACCATCCTGGTACCCCTGTGGTCTCCAGACTACAGGTTGGGAACTGTGGTTCTCTGCTTAAGATTCAAACCGTCAAAGCCTCTCTTGCTATGGCTTAATGGGAGAAAAGCAGAGTAATAATAAGGCTGTTTTGGGAGGAGTCCTGCAAGAGAAGCTACGCAGGGCTTTGATTAGCCCACTCCCTGGCCCAGTTTCTTTTGCCTTTGGACACTTGGCGTGGGACCCATCCTGAGCTTTCCACCTGAGGGGAATCCTTCACTCTGCTGCCCCAGATTCCAGAATAATAAGTCAAGCTATTTAGGGTAGCTCCTTTAGTTTCTCCTGTGGGCTTGATCATTTCCCTTTTCTGTTTTTGCACGTACAGTATATTTCTGACTTGCCATTCCATCCTGACAGTGTTTAGTTCTTTAATTTTGGTGTGTTTGTAATTTTTTATTAAAATATGAACATACTTAACATTAAACGTATCATTAACATACTAACATTAAACTACATGGCAGTTTGTGTCAGGCATGAAAAATCAGGTCCACACATGAAAGTCCAATTAAACTGATGCCCAGGGATATTCTCAACTAAGTTAGCCCCTGTTTGGAGTAGATGAGGGTCAACAGAATTCAAGCAGGGCGGGGGTGGGAGAGTTTGGACTTAATCCATTTGTGGCTACATCGAGATTCCTGGCTATCTCTCTTTAACTCCATCCTCAGATTCTGCCACTCCTTCCCTTAAAATTCACTTTCTTTTTTTGTGTGTGAAATTTCAAAGTCCGTTTTCCTAGTTAAATACCCACCAGTTATATGCTACAGAATACTTTTAAAAATTGAGGAGCGTGGGTTTGCTCTGTTCATCCCAGCCTATAGCCCTATACACAGCCCACCACAAGTCAGTGTAGCATTAACTGTAACGTCATGTTCCACATCAGCCAGCTATTTAACTTTCTGGGCATGACAGTTGAAGATTAGGCTAATCTTTATCTGTCATTACTGTACTGTATATAGATTGTAATGTATACTTAAGGCGCTGTAGAAAGTTCATGTGAGAAATGTATCCTGTATTATTGTGTGTGAGATTTCTGAAATCGTTTTGCCGCTTTTATTGTGGCTCACCCTGTAGCTAGCCGTCTTGTCTTACAAATAAATCCGAGTTAATTTATGGTTTCATAGGTACTGCCTTACACTTCCTTCTCAGGTGAGTGAAATTGCCATTCAGGGTGTCAGAGTAATAAGCCAAAGCTCCTTGACATGTTAATGCCAGTTTAAGACCATCTTAATCTTGCTTGGCTCAGTTGCCTTTTCTCTTTCTCTGCAAGGTTTCTCTGGATGAGAAGAACGCAACCATTGTTTACAACCCCAAAGAGCAAATCCCAGAGTCACTCCAGGAAGCCATTGAAGACATGGGGTTTGATGCTGTTCTTGGCGATACCAACCCTCAGTCTGTTCCACATGACACCACTTTTCTTACAATTCCCACCCAGGCAACTCTGACCTCCGAACAGATTCGTACCGACCTCCTAAAGATCAAAGGCATTCTGGATGTGAAAATCTCTTCTGATAAAACAACTCTAGTTGTAACCTTTATCTCTTCTATTCTAAATAGCAAACAGATTAATCAAATAGTACCGGGATTAAATTTGGACAATGCAATGCAAGATAAAAATCAAGGAACATGTGAAGATGTAAGTTTAAACCAAATAAATGACGTGGTGCTAAGAATGAAAATAGAAGGGATGACCTGCCATTCCTGTACGAGCACCATTGAAGGAAAAATTGGCAAATTGCAAGGGGTCAAGCGAATTAAAGGTAATTAAAAATAGAGCACTTTGGGAGCTTTTGTCCTTTTAAACCGCTTTCATCAATTCTCCAGTATAACCTGAATAGGCAAGTTAACTTCCAAGAGGTACAAAATATGGATGACAATTCTGTTCATGGAGAAATCCACTTGTAGGTCCTTTGTAAAGCCACCATTCAGAAAGCTATAGTATTTCTAAAAGGTAACATCCAACCTTTTGTATTCTCAAACAGAACCTACGCTGAGACCATACAGATTTGAAATAATTTTCCCTCTCATTCTAGTGAGTCACCAGGACTAGCAAGACCAGAGGGGATGGGGGTTCTTTCAAAACTGGAAGAAGTAGGCAGAGACTCATCCAGCCTTCATGGCATGATGTAACTGCTCCAGATCCTGGCACTTCCACTCCAAAAGCTAAATTCCACCTCTTTGCTCTGTGATTCGTTTCTGTTGCCTGCTGTCACAGCAGTGATATAGTCTGCAAGTTCCTCCAGACTCTTCTAGCTGAACAAAAGGATGCTTTCCAGGTAAAGCTGTGCAAAATGCTCCATGACTGAATAGTCTAACCCCAAAATTGCCTGTGTCACGTACTCTGGAAGTTACCTATTTGAAAGGCCTTTCAGAACACTCACACATATTTCTGGACTGCTTGGAAGTATCAGCATTCAAACTGTTCCAGCTGGCCTTAGGTGGTCCATGCCTAAACTGCAACCAAGCTTTTTCAACCATGTTCAGAATGAAACAGCTGCTGTGCTTTTTTCCAGGCATGGAATGAACAAGGGTAGCAAAAGCCCCAAAGAGATTTATTCTCAACTCTTGCAACTTTAAGATGTGAGGACTTCAACTCCAGAATCCCCAGCTCGCCATTCTGGCTGGGAAATTCTGTGAATTGAAATCCCCCCTCACCCCCGCCTTAAAGGGGCCACGGTTAAGAAGCACTGCCCAAGGATATCAGTGATGGCTATGGAGAGAGAGGAGCCGAGGAGGAGCAGAAAAGGGCTGGCTGGCTGGCTGGTTGGTGGGAGGTGACGTGCTGAGAGCTGCTGAGGGGAGGAAAGTGGGGGGGGGGGAGGGGAGGAACAGGCATCACTTCATGCTTCTACTCGGAACCACCCACTCCCAGAAAACAGCAGCCTCTGGGCTAGGTTTTGAGTCCCCTGATTTCCAGCTCCTCAAGTTAACTAGAACATTAACCTACAGAAAGGCTTTAAATGGATAAATGTTTTGCGGAATACCAAGAGAAAATCACGCCAACCCTTTCCCATTTATCTTGCAGTTTCCCTGGATAATCAGGAAGCCATGGTCGCTTACCAGCCTCACATCATTACATCAGAAGAAATAAAGAAGCAAATAGAAGCGGCAGGATTCAGCGCCTCCGTAAAGAAAATGCCTAAACCACTCCAGCTCGGTTCTATTGACATAGAGCGGCTCAAAAGCAGCCAAACCAAACACTCGGAAAGGACCCCGCAGGAAAGTTCAGAAGGCAAGCTGGATGGGAAGACCACCACCTTCCGCGTGGATGGCATGCACTGCAATTCATGCGTGTTCAATATTCAGAGCAGCCTCTTGACACTTCCTTCGGTGACCAGCGTGACGGTGTCTCTGCAAGAGAAGTCAGCCGTCGTCCAGTACAGCCCCAGCCTCATCAGCCTCAGTGCGCTCAGAAGGGCGATTGAAGCTGTCTCCCCGGGGACTTTCAAGGTTTGTGTTTTGGACGCACACGAAAAGGCCGAGCGCCTGGACAACTCCAGATCTCCATCAAAGTCTTCTCTTCCAGCAGCTATTCACAGCATCGGGCCTCATCCCCTGATGCTGGTGACCGTCATCCGCATCGAAGGAATGACTTGCCACTCATGCGTGCAGTCAATTGAGGGGCTGATTTCACAAAAACCCGGTGTGAAGTCAGTCTCTGTGTCGTTGCGGGATCGTAGTGGGACTATTGAATATGACCCAACGCTGACCTCTCCAGCCGATTTAAAAAACTCAATTGAAGACATGGGCTTTGACGCATCCATAGCTGGTAAGTTATTCCTTAGACTCCAGGCAGACTTGAGAGGACAACCATAGCCTTTTGTTTTGGATAAAGATTTCTTGGAGGGGGTGTATTACGTGGGATAATGTGCTAATTTCCTTAACGGGACTGGTTTGGGGGGCTGGTGTTGCAGTGAAAGCACATGAGTTCTGCTTCAGGGCGAGCAATAGACGGAAGGGGTTGGTGGGCGAGCAAGGGGAGAGGCGATGGCTGCTCCCCTCCAATCCTGGGTTTCTAGGCCAATCCGTCCATCCTGAAGCTCCTCTAACCAATGGCAGAATCATTCCAGGAAGGATTGGTGCCTACTGTAAATACATGAGTGCTTTGCTTTTTACTTTTTTTGTTTTGTTTTGTGGAGAATGGGGGACTCCAGATTGTTTTCACAACTTTTGTAACGATCCCCCTGCGGGAGTAATCCTGCACTGCTAGAGAAGGTCCTACAGCATAGTGTTGCACTGACTGTGCCCAATTCATGTAACCGGCATTTTCCTTAAAACAGTTTTAAAGATCAACCTTACATATTACAATTTCTGAGCATCAAGTGGCTGTTTCTTTTCCTTTTGAGCAGCCAATTTGTTATCTTAGTCCACTGTAGGGAAATCACTCTTGGTGCTGTTAAGGGAGGCCGGATGGGAAAGGTGCAGGGTCAGGCAGAGTAGATTAATAGATACCACTTTGGTGGGAAGATAACAGCGTTCTGGGAGTCTTGGCGTACAGCCATCCTGGCCACATGACCACAGAAATGTTGTCTTCGGACAGCGTTGGCTCCCTCAGCCGAGAAATGGAGATGAGTACCGAGCCCTAGAGTCAGACACGACTGACAGGAAAACATTTACCTGTACTGTATTGCAAGGGGCACGATGGCTCAGTGGTCAAAGATACTGAGGTTGTCAGCTGGAAAACTGACAGCCCAGGTTCGAGACCCGAGCTCTGCACGATGGAATGAGCTCCCATTACTTGCCCCAGCTCCTGCCCACCTAGCAGTTTGAAAGCATGCAAATGCGAGTAGATTAATAGGTACCACTTTGGTGGGAAGGTAACAGCGTTCCAAGTGCCTTGGCTTATAGTCATGCTGGCCACATGACCGTGGCAATATTTTTGGACAATGCTGGCTCCCTGGGCTAGGAAATGGAGGTGAGCACCACTGCTAGAGTTGGACACGACTGGACAAGGGAAACCTTTATCTGCAGTATTAGTTTTACTTTTTAATAAAGAGAAAAATTCCTTACAAACTAAAGGCAGGTGGGGCAGGGAGATTAAGCACCCAGAAAGATCAGCATATCTACTGCTGTCATGAGAAAGCAGATGGTGGAAGAGCTGGAACGTTGTTTTCTGATGATATTTTTCTGCTGCCAGTGCCACCAAGCCCAGAGCCCGTGGTGCTAATCACTCAGCCTTCCCAGGAGAGGCTGGCTAGAACGCAAGACAGCAAGCTGCCCAAAACAGTCGCTCTTCCCAACCTGTCGCCAGTTCCGAACAGATCGGGTTTGAAGGCACCATCCAAATGCTACATTCAGATCACTGGCATGACCTGCGCTTCCTGCGTGGCAAACATTGAGAGGAACCTGAAGAGAGAAGATGGTAAGAAACCCTCCCGTAAGGCTGATTAACGTTTGCGGTCACAGAATTTATGACTGATGTTGACCAGATCTCAGGTAAAGGCAGAAGGAGAGCTATTCTGATTTGAGCGCCTGCTCAAGGATGAGGCAGGGGCCCATGTGGTTCAAGGAGAGGGAGTGTCATCGTCCCCCCCTCCCCCCGATTCAGGTTTTGACATTTGGTCTTTGGGTGGTGGATCTTACCTGAGTAGCCTCACAACACCTTTGGACCTGGGCCATGAGATGTCCTAAGAAAATCAGTCAGTTTTACACTGATGAAAATAGCAGTATGATGTGTTTATTCAGGACACTTGATTGTACAGCATACCGATTATGTTTTCGCCTAAATGTTGTTAAGTATGATTCCCTCTTTCTAGGAATATGCTCTGTGCTCGTTGCCCTGATGGCTGGGAAGGCTGAAGTGAGATACGACCCTTCCGTCATCCAGCCCCCAACGGTAGCCGAGAGGATTAGAGAACTGGGGTTTGGTGCTCTGGTGCTGGAGGATTATGATGAAGGAGATGGCATCTTGGAACTGGTTGTAAGCAGATTGTTTCACTATCAACATTTATGCATCTGGCAGTTTTTTTATACCACATATGAAAAGGATGGAAGCCCTTGGGTAACTGCAGTGTATCAGGCCTTCTGAAAAATGTGGAACTCCTGCTGTTGTTACTAAGAGACCACATTGAGGTGGCAGAACGAGCCCTCCAACTCCACCTTCACTTCTTGCTCCTCATGTTTAGGAGGACATGTCCTTGAATATAGTGATCATTCCCCTTAAAATTATAACTAAAAACCATTTCATTTTGCTGTCATATCTATTTTTGCCCGTGTACCAAAAAGTTTGAGAATGTTTCTGTTGCTGTTTCCAAGTTTCTTGTCTTAGTGGGATTCGCCCCCCCCCCCACTTTCCTCAAACAGAAGTGTGCTTCTGTATATTTTCATTTGTTTGCTTTTTTCTCAGTGTCCGTATCAGTTTTTCCCCCGTTGGTCAGGAAGGCAAAGAGTGCACACTTCGCAGGATAGGGCTGTATGCAGGCTGGGAAACACAACTGCTAACTGACAGAATGGGTGGATGTTGAAATACGGAGCAAACAGCAGATTTTCCCAACTCCCCTAGAGTTTTGCTCTTTGATGGACAGTTAAAAACCTTAATCATATCTATTTATCTATCTGTGCCTAGTTTCCATTCTGCAGGAGTAGAAGGAATGGTTTGTTTGTTTGTTTCCCGCCTTTATTATTTTACAAACAATTCAAGGCAGCGAACATATCCCACATACTTTCCTCCTCCTATTGTCCTCGCAACAACCACCCTGGGAAGTGAATTAGACTGAGAGAGTGTGGCTGGCCCAAGTCACCCAAATGTCTTTCATGGCTAAGGCAGGACTAGAACCCACAGTCTCCTGGTTCCTAACCTGGTGCCTAAACTGCTAAACCAGGGGTCAGCAACCTGTGGCTCTGGAGCCGCATGTGGCTCTTTCATCCCTCTGGTGTGGCTTCCTGGCGCCGGTCGGCTCCACAATTGAAAGGGCTTTCGGTTAGGACAAGTAGAGGAAAAAGGATGCCGCACTAGGAGGAGACTCTATGGTGGGGGAACCAGACTTCCGGTCGGCTCCAGAATTGAATGGTGGGCTTCTGGTTAGGACCTCTGTGGCTCCTTGAGTGTTTAAGGTTGCCGACCCCTGTGCTAAACCAACTGGCTCTATTTACCCGTTTGAACAATTACAGAAGCATAACAAAAGCAATGATAAGCTAGCACAAATCTTGAGCTAGGATTAGAGGTTTATTTAGGGGATTCGACCACCTTTCATCGTGTTATGCAGGCAGAATTATTCTTTAAGAAACAATATTCTGCAAACAAAGTTTTTTTCCCCCCTCACAGGTAAGAGGGATGACTTGTGCCTCGTGTGTTCATAAAATAGAATCTACCCTTATGAAAACAAAAGGGGTTTTGTACAGCTCAGTGGCTCTTGCAACCAACAAAGCCCACGTTAAGTATGATCTGGAGATCATTGGCCCTCGAGATATTATACAGATTATACAGGTAAGGTTTTTTGCCAATATGGTTTCTCTTTTTGTTAGCTTGCTATTTCATTTTATTTCATTTTATTTCATTTTGTTTTTTAGATTATTTTTTCCATAAAAATCATTGTAACTAAGTAGAGGAAACTCTGTGAAAGAAGAGGCTGAATATGGAAGCTGGTTTGAAGTTGGCATTTTCTGATCCCATTATGTAGATATAACAAAATGCTAGGTTTAAGACTGAAACTTAGATTCTCTCAGTTTAGTTTATGCTCTTATTCTCCCACCCCCACCCTTATATTTTCTTATTTCTTATTTGTTTGTTTAGGCTCTAAGCTGTTGCCAGTGTTCTGTTGTAGAAAGTTATCACCCTCTCCTAGAAGAATGAAATATTTTGAGGAATATTTTAAAAAGGCAATTATTACATTTCCCAAAGGGAGAAATGGAGAAATGTGGTTTTTTAGAGGCAGAAAGCAACCCCCACTTTCCTTAATAGCTCACAGCTGATCTCAGTACTTAAGAGATAAAGAGCTTATTGAAAACTAGATAGCTCTATTCATAGGCAAAGCAAATACTGCAGGCAGAAATCCATTCAAGACAGAATATTTTGAAACTCCCTGCAGCAAAGCCTGAATGATAGGATTAGCCCTCACTCAAGATCCAAAACAAGACAACAGCCATTAAGCCACAATAGGAGTTGTCCAATCCCAACACCCTTTCGGAGCACAAGCCCCTTCATTGCATCATCTCAGAGCAGTCCAAACTTCAACCAAAACTTGGGAGCTCAGACACAAACACCACCTAGGATTTGTGTTTCCGCTTTGCCTATAGAGCCAGCTATGACCCCTACATGACCCCATAGGAATCTGGCAGCAGCCAGTAGAATACATGTTCTTGCACAGTGCAAAGCTCAAAGAAGGTATAACCCCCCCCCCCTCAACTCCCTGTGGTCAACTGCCCAGAACCACAAACCCATCTGGTTCTGCTTCACCAATAAACCATCTTTCCAATCAGCCTCCGTGTTTTCAGTGTCTTTCTCCCACCTTGGAACTGAACCAGAGGGATATTTCTTCCCAAGCTATCGTCGTTAATTTATATCCTTCATTCTAAAGTGACTTGTTTTTGGGCAATGGTGGTTGTTAAATAATATACAGAAATGTCTAAACTTGTAAAACAATTCTGGCAAAGAGTCGGTTTCCCTTTGCTGGTAGTATATGTTACTGATTTTTAGCTATGATCTGTGTGGAAATGTACATATTCACATTATGTCTCTTTCCAGAATCTAGGATTTAACGCTACATTGGTAAAGAAAGACCGATCTGCTAGCCACTTAGACCACAAGCAGGAAATAAGGCAGTAAGTTCTTTTTTGTGTTTATTTGTAGCTTTGCACATGTTTCCTGGAACATGGTTCCCCCCCCCCCCAAATAACTATATACTGTCTTTGAAGTTGTACCTAACTTCTTAAGTTATGATGGTTTATTCAATATTACCTTGTCCGCTTATTACTTAGGTGGAAACGGTCCTTCCTTGTAAGCCTCATTTTCTGCATCCCTGTAATGGGGCTCATGATTTACATGATGGTGATGGACAGCCACATGTCGGCCATGTACAAGGCTTCTAACTTGACTCAAGAAGAAATAGAAGCACACCACCCATCAATGTTTCTGGAGCAGCAGATTCTTCCTGGGCTGTCAATTATGAATTTGCTCTCCTTTTTATTGTGTATTCCTGTTCAGGCAAGTAGAAAGAGATGGCAGTCCTCATGTCATGCCCCAACTCCTTTTAGGGTTAGGGTTAAGGATTAATTGCAGTCCTTAATCTTGAAACACTGACAAAGTCTCTTTGGGAGAGGAAAATTCAGATTACTCTTTAGTGCTTAGGTAGAGCATGTGATTGTGTGGATTGTCACCGGAAAGTGCCAAGTGTCCAATAGGCATTGTCCTTTAAAGTTAACATTTGACTCTACTCTTTCATTGCTCCCTCCAAAAGACTAACCTAGAGGCAAACTTCATTTGTTAAAATAGTTTTCCTTTTCTATTCTTTTGGGAAAAAAGTCAAGAGTAATGTTTTTATCTTGACATTTCGAGCATCTCTGTCTACGTTTTTGTTACTGTCAGAATCATTTTCCCTTGACATACAGTGGGAGATTTTGCTTCCTGGTGAAAAACCTCTAGCACCACTAAACAAAATGCCACAATTGTTCTGAATTTTCTTCTGAAACCGAACATTTGTTGGGGGGCAGGTAAAGGAAAGGATGGAAGAAGCAAGGAGAAGATGGAAAATAAGGGTGGCTCTGTTAAATTTTGCCAGTGAGGCAGAGCAGCCGCACAAGAAGAGGTTCCCCTAGAACTCCCTAGTTGCTCTGTCGTGTGGCTCTCGGGAACCTGCTGCCTGCCTGCCAAGTCCAGGGTAGATGGGAGGTGTCTTCTTGAGATGCCCATGCCAAGAGGGAAGCACCTGGGCATTTTCTCCCGAAATTTAGCAATGAGTGAGCAGTTTTGCTCCCTGTTACCTTTGTTTCAGTGTAAATGTGCTACTGACATTTGCTCTTCTTACAGTTCTTCGGAGGCTGGCACTTCTACATTCAAGCCTACAAAGCACTGAAGCATAAAACAGCCAATATGGACGTGCTGATTGTTCTGGCCACGACCATCGCCTTCGTCTACTCCTTTGTAGTTCTTCTGGTTGCAATGGCCGAGCAGGCAGTGGCCAATCCTGTGACTTTCTTTGACACACCTCCAATGCTCTTTGTCTTCATTGCGTTGGGGCGCTGGTTGGAGCACGTGGCTAAGGTCAGGGCAAAAGAGCTTTTCCTCTGGTTCAGGTGGTGGTGGAGAGAAACAATGCTTTCAAATTACCTGCCATGTTCGGTGCTTACCTGTGCTTTCGGTATTATTAAAATTTGGGTGTTATTACAAACATGTGTTTCAATTGAAGGGAATATATGTAACAATAATATAGTATTACACACACACACACACACACAAAATACTAAAACTCACAAAGCTGGCTGCCTCCCTCTCCTGCACCCTTTCTGCCTTGAAGAAGGCCTGGAAGGAGCTCAGTGGCTTTTGTGTGCATTCAAATGACTCCCAATTGGGCTTCCATCAAGCAGGAAGTGAAGGAAAACAAGGGAGGTGAAGGATCAGGCCATCTCCCTGGGTGCCACCTTCTAGGAACTTCAGCCCTCAAATTTGCTCAAGCTGGAGGCCTGCAGCTTAATGAAAGTTTTTTTTTTATCTACTAGTGACTGGCATTAAAGGTACAGGTAAAGGTTCCCTTCGCACATGTGTGCTAGTCATTCCCAACTCCAGGGGGCGGTGCTCATTTCCATTTCAAAGCCGAAGAACCAGCGCTGTCTGAAGATGTCTCCGTGGTCATGTGGCTGGCATGACTCAACGCCAAAGGCGCACGGAACGCTGTTACCTTCCCACCAAAGGTGGTTCCTATTTTTCTACTTGCATTTTTTACGTGCTTTCGAACTGCTAGGTTGGCAGAGGCTGGGACAAGTAACAGAAGCTCAGCCCGTTATGCGGCAGTAGGGATTCAAACCGCCGAACTGCGGACTTTTCAATCGACAAGCTCAGCGTCTTATTTCAAACAAATGTCACACTCCTAAAAACAAATGCTGATGAAAGGAGAGATTATGCTTTCCGTGGAACTTAGATTTTCTCTTTCCTTGCTAGTTTGTGAGGAAACTCTTGTGGTTAAAGACTTTATGCTTAACCTATGATTTTGATGCTTGCAATGCATTTCTATGGTGCTTTGAACGTAAAACACTTTTTAATCTTTTTTAGGGTAAAACATCGGAGGCCCTTGCGAAGTTAATTTCACTACAAGCAACAGAAGCAACTATTGTTACTTTGGGTGCAGATAATATCCTCATGAGGTATTTCCAGTTCTGTGGTGGCTTTTTAATGAAATATTTATATGCTGCAGTGCTTCATCCCCTGTAATTTCCTTGTAGTCTTTACATTTGTATTGCACCACTGCAGGTAACATTCTGCCTATGCTGTTCAGTGTAAATTATAAATATTTGTAAATGAGAGAAGAGTAGCAACCTGACTTGAATTTCATATAAACTCCCCAAAACATAATTTCAGCTGGGGATTTCTTTACATTACTCTAGCCTCCTGCAGATGAAGAAGACTTTGGACAGGAATTTAAAAGAAAAGGGAGTTCTGTTGTGCAGGATTTAACAACCTGAACTGCTACATAACTTCCATCGCTGAGTCTTGACTCTTCTGATTTCTCTGCAGCGAAGAGCAAGTGGATGTTGAGCTAGTTCAGCGGGGTGACATCGTGAAGGTGGTCCCAGGCGGCAAGTTTCCCGTGGATGGCCGAGTGGTTGAAGGACACTCGATGGTAGACGAATCACTTATCACAGGCAAGCCGGAATGGGTTTTCATGGGCCCTAGACCTCCGGGCTGGGGAGAGGGAATTTTTTTTTTTTTTTTAATTTGATTTATATGCCGCCCTTCTCCGGAGACTCAGGGCGGCTTACAATGCGTTAAGCAATAGCCTTCATTCTTTTGTATATTTATACAAAGTCAACTTATTGCCCCCACAACTGGGTCCTCATTTCACCTACCTTTGAAAGGATGGAAGGCTGAGTCAACCTTGAGCCTTGGAGAGATTCGAACCAGCAGAAATTGCAGGCAGCTGTGTTAATAACAGGGTGCACTAAACCACTGTACTACCAAGGCTCTTGTCAAATTGTCAAAGAGCGGCCTCTATTTTGTTTTGTTTCTGATCTATATAGGTGAAGCAATGCCGGTGATGAAAAAACCTGGAAGTTCAGTCATAGCAGGTTCGATTAATCAGAATGGATCCCTGTTGATCTCGGCAACCCATGTTGGGTCTGACACTACCCTCTGCCAGATCGTAAAGCTTGTGGAAGAAGCTCAGACATCAAAGGTATTTAGACGAACACCTTTAGGTTTCTCTCCTGTCTGACGGCCGTGATTCTAGACAGCAAGTGGGTAGCTTAAAGTTATTTGCAGTATATGGCTATGGAACATGCCAAACTGGTCTATGCAGTGAGATTTCAGCAAAATTCTGTGTCTCTCTCTTTTTTTTTTTTTTTGGCCCTGCCAATAATTATAGCATCAGCAAAGTATGAGTTAAATACCCTTTCTCACTAAAAATCATGTATGTTATTTATTACAAATCTGCAGGCTAAAACCCAAACCAGCTCAGCCTCAAAAAAGACTTCTAGAATTAATGTTGCTTCTTTTTCTCTCTTTCCCTTGCTTTAGGCACCAATTCAGCAGTTCGCTGACAAACTGAGTGGCTATTTTGTTCCTTTCATTGTTGGTGTTTCTGTGATTACACTTCTTGCTTGGATTGTGATTGGCTTTGTCAATTTTCAAGTGGTAGAAACCTATTTTCTTGTAAGTTTCTTTCCTTTTGTTTTTAATTTTTGTAAAGCAATGGCCTGCAAAATCTAATTAACCAAAAGATTTCCTTTTTTGCTATTGTTCATATTCTCTATATTATGTATGATAGATTAATTTGAATTTAAATAGCAAAAAAAAAGGAAATACGATTCAGATGCTTAGTTCATAGAGTGGTGTTTTTAAAATGTTGCTTTGCCTGCATTACTTACATTTACATTTTTGCTGATTTTTGCCCAATATTTAAATGTGATTTATGATTATCTTCTAAATGCTAATAATCGCTAATAAAGATCCCTGAAGATGTGGCTGGAAAACACCACGCTTAAAATGAGTCAAGAAGAAAATGATCTGTGCTTGCACAAAGGAACTCTTTATTTTATAGGTCTCAGAGCGGGAAAGGGCCCTTTTGACTATCAGTTGATCACCTGCTTAATGAAGAATAAATTGTATACAGAGGCAATGCAAACTCACACTTTCTGTGATATATTTTAATGCTGGATCACAATGTTTAGTTGTATTCATGGTGATTATTGATATGCTTACTATTGTACCTTCCTTTATGCAGCCTTTGGAAGTTGCAGCAGGAGGTTGAAATGTATTCTTTGAATGTTTCTCTTTGCTGACATTCGGTGTCTGACTCCAGTCTGATAATTTAGTGGCCACATTGGTCCTCATAGGCCTTTGCTGTAGGGGAGGTAGCAGAGTCCTGAAAGTCTTATCAGAATTTTCCTCTGCCACATCTTCTACTGGACAAAATCAAGGCAGAGTTATTTTGAGTTTGTTTCCCACATTTTCCTCTTTCTGTGTTGCTGTTACTTCTCCCTTTACTGTTTCATAACCTTCTACCCCCTCCCCATGACAAGAACTGCATTCTTTCACACATACACAGATGATATGTAAAATCAAGACATTAGATTCACACTTCACACAAATGTGTGGTCAATTGAATAAATTACAGTTGTCTGGGTTAATGCAAAATGCTAAACTATACACCCTATTTTATATGCCACAACTGATGAGTTCCCATATTATATTACTTTGAAGCCAAAGAAACCACATTTAAGGCAGCACGTGACCTCATCAAACTGTGACTTTCTTTAAAATAAGTGCCCATCCAGTCGTCTCTCTGTGTGCCAACAGGGCTATAATAAGAGCATTTCCAAAGCAGAGGTCGTGATCCGCTTTGCTTTTCAAGCCTCCATCACCGTGCTGTGTATTGCCTGCCCTTGTTCCTTGGGATTAGCAACTCCAACTGCTGTGATGGTGGGAACTGGCGTAGGAGCCCAAAATGGCATCTTGATCAAAGGCGGAGAACCGCTGGAGATGGCACACAAGGTGAGAAAATGGAATGTCCTTTTTGGTTGAGTGGCAGAGGCAAAAAGATCTCACCTCTTACCTTTGTCCAAGAATGTTATGAATCCTCCCCACAGACTATTTGCTGCTGTTTACAACTCTAAAGTTCTGTGGATATTCTGTGGGTGTTTTGCAGGTAAAAGTTGTGATGTTTGATAAAACAGGAACCATCACCCATGGAACTCCAGTGGTGATGCAGATGAAGATGCTAGTGGAGAGTAACCGGATACCACGCAAGAAAGTCTTGGCCCTGGTGGGAACAGCGGAGAGCCACAGTGAGCACCCTTTAGGAGCAGCAATCACAAAATACTGCAAACAGGTAGAAGAGCAGATCGTAGAACGTAGAATCCTAGGGCTGGAAGGGAACTCGGGGGGTCTTCTGGGCCAACCCCCTGCTTAAGGCAGGCGACCTGATACCATCTCGGTCGAATGGTTGCCCAGTCTGTTTTTGAAAACCTCCAGTGATGGAACCTTCACAACTCTGGGAGTCAAGTCTTCTATTCATTCATTGTTCTCACTGTCAGAAAATTTTTCCTTAGTTCTAGGTTGAATCTCTCTTTAATGGATTTCCACCCATTCCTTCTTGTCCTGCCCTCCGGTCCTTTGGAGAACAGGTCACCCCCTTCGTCTCTGTCAGAAGCCCCTCAAGTCCTGAAAGACAGTTATCACGTCCCATCTAATCCTTCTCTTTGCCGCTAGAGATACCTACCTAGGTCCTCAAGCATTTGTCATATGATTTAGCCTTCAGATCCTTTATCTCTTTTGTTGGGTCTGTTTCTTTTGAAAATTGATTATTTATTTATAAGAAATTTTCCATGGCCACCCAACTCACTTTCAGCGACATGGGTAGCGTACAGAGATAAAAGCCCAATATAAAAAACAATAAAAAGCAATCCTCCCCCCCCCCAAAAAAATCTGACAACAATAATCAGTCAATCAAACAAACCCCTTGATGGGCTCCATCCCACTCTGGGTTCCTCAAGCCCATTGGCAAAATCAGGGCTTCAAAAGAGTGTCAAAGTTGGGAGCAGTCTAATTTCTTCAGGGATGAGAGTCATGGCCCCATCGGAGCCCAGTTCAGAGGAGAAGGAGGGGCAGTTGGAACTAAGAGGCATCTGCCGGGGATGGCTCGAATCCCTTGGCATATCTAGAGAGGCCGGGGAGTGAGGATGATGCTGTCCCAGGCCCCTTAGGCATTGGGGGAGGTGGTCGATTGAATGGAGAGCTACCTGCCCTCAAAGACACGGGAGGATCGGTTGCTGACTGGCAGTGCTGCTGAGAGGCAGCAGATCCCCTCTGAGGAGGAACAGCTGCCTCCCCCGGCACAGAGAGCAGAGCGTAGGCAAGCCCAGAGAAGGGCTGCAAGACTGCTGGGAAGGAGGTCGCCCCAACCCTTCTCATAAGGAGGGACTTAAGGAGAAGCCGTGGGGAGTTAGTCTTGGCCAGGCACAATTGTTTGTTTTGGCTTACACTAATTCTTCATAACCCTTTGATACGGATTTCAGGCCCTTACTGGTATCTCTCTTCCCAACATGGAAGATGAGAAAGGGATAATAATCAGTGGGGTTGATGAATTGCGTAAGCCTTTCTGTTACATATTTGCACCCGGGAGGCAACCTTGATATAGATTGTCCGGTCTACAGATTGCTGATTCTCTTCCTCTGAGAAGTGAGTCACCAATCAGCCCCACGTTCTTTTTTCTCTTTGGGGAACTCAGTGGACTCTTCCTCTTTGTGACCCTCTGAGCCACTTTTCTTCCTATTACGGAGCACTTGATGAAGAGCTGACTGCAGCTGTCTGTGTCTCTCTTCCAGGGGAGGATATGAAGTGGCGCGGACAGTCTTCTTGAGGTTTTTTTTGTTTTTGTTTTTGTTTTGTCCTCTGAGTGACAAGATGCCATTGGTCTTCCTTTAGGGTTTCATTTTTCCTTGTAGTTGTTTCTTCTTTGCTGCATTTAGTTTGAATACAGAGTTTCCGAATAATTCCTCAATCTCACAGATGAAAGTAAGAGTGGCTAGACATGCCTTTTAAATCGGTGGTCCCCAAACTTTGTGGCTTGGCAGTCTGGCTGGGGGGGTGGTGGTAGAGAGGAGAACTGGGCCACACGAGCAACGGGCTGGCGTGCATGGCATACGACTGGCGTACCAGTCTGCACTCACACAAGTTGAGCTGTGCGCGCTCCAGCCAGCCATTTGCATGGCCTAATTCGGCCTGGGGGTTGGGGACCCTTTCTCTAAACCTTCCACTATCTCCTTTAGCAATCCAACGAGTTTGCTACTAAAGTATTCAGATACTTGGGGCATATAATTCAAAATTGCCTGCAGATGTCCCTCTTGGAGGTCTTCATTCCTCATGTCCTCCAGATTTGGGAAGACTTATTATTGCTTCAAGCACCCCTATATTTTATTCCCACATCTTACATTGGAGCCGTGGTGGTGCAGTGGTTAGAATGCAGTATTGCGGGCTAATTCTGCTGACTGCCAACTGTCGGCAGTTCGAGCCTCACCAGCTCAAGGTTGACTCAGCCTTCCATCCTTCTGAGGTGGGTAAAATGAGGGCCCAGATTGTGGGGGGCAAGAGGCTGACTCTGTAAACCACCTAGAGAAGGCTGTAAAGCCCTGTGAAGCGGTATATAAGTCTTAAGTGCTATTGCTAGTGCTATGGGGTTCTGGATGTGGAACTCTTGTTTCAGATGATGGTCCTGGTTTTGCCCAGGTGAGCTTATTGTTATGTGGCCCTTTCGTTTCTCTAGGAATTGGATGCAGATATCCTTGGGACATGCACTGATTTCCAGGTGGTGCCCGGCTGTGGTATTAGCTGTAAAGTTACCAATATTGAAGCCTTACTTCGCAGCAAGAGTGAAACTGTGGAAGAGACCAATGTCAGGAACGCTGCCCTAGTGAGCATGGAGGAGAAGGCTGAGCCCCTCATGCAGCCAGCTTTGATCATCAATGAGCAGGTGCCAGGTGAGTCCACGTGTGACATGCGTGTCTGGTAAATGGGAGCTTGTGTTCCTGGCAAGGATTTGGCTTCTGGAGAGAGGAAGGGGCCCCAAAACCAACAAGTTCCGTTTTCTGGATTGGCCTTGTAAGACAGCTGTGTGGTAACGCTTCCTCATTCATTCTGTGTTAATTCACAGCCAAACCCAACCATGTGAATAAAATGTTCCTTTGTTGCCCCAACTGGAAGCTGCCTAGTGGGCAGGGATTTATACTGCTTCAGAGATTCTGCTTTCCAGTTGGCACACGGACAGTACATTACGATGCCCATGAAATAGCCTGCTTTATGTAATTGGAGTACAAGAGTTGAAGGGATCCTTTTGTGTGTGTGTGTGGGTGGGGGTGTTTGACCGTCCAATTTGAAGACCCAGAAAGCAAAGGACAGTTGGGCAGGATTATCTTGTAGCTTTCCCTGGGCTTTACTGACTCACATGTTCTGAGAATGGGATTTGCTTTGGGCTTTATTTTCCAATTCTCATGTAGAAAAAGATTACTCCTAGGCAGAACTGAAAGTAAGGTGTGTTCAGCCCTGTGGCAAAGGGGAGAAATGCACAATCCCCAGGCCCACGGGGGCTCTTTTTTCGAATTTTAAATGATGATCCAGGCCAGGGGTCACCAACCTTTCGGACCTCAGGGACCACTAAATTCATAATTTTAAATCCCGCAGACCACTAATATGATCTGCCTAATGACCGGCTGGGTGGGCATGGCCAGGTGGTCATGTGACTGGGTGGATGTGGCTAATTCAGTGTCACTCATGTTGAGGGGTGCCTCGCCAGCCTCTACTCACCCCTCTCCTGCCAGCCACTCCTTGCCTCCCCACCAGGGCTCTTTAGGGCCCCAACAGGAAGCAGTTGCTGGAGCTAAGCAGCCACCATGAGAAAGAGTTGGCAAAACAGCTCAATTCTCCTTCCCTGACTGAGAAGGAGGCTCAGCAGAACCACCTCACTGAGGACTAGGAGCATAGGCTTTCCAAGCAGAGGGAAGACCTGTGGGAGTGCAAGGCCAGGTACTGGTGCCTGGAGGCTCAGCGGGCTGAGATGGTCAGCCAGTTCCAGGCCATGATGCACTCCCAGTGGAACGAGGCCCTCCGGCTCTTTGCCACCAGCGGTGCTTCCCTCCAGCCTTCGCCCAAAGCCCAGCACCAGGAGGCCAAAGCAGACCCCCAAGTCGGAATTTCTGCCCCCCCCTCCGACCCACACAAAAAGACCCTGAAGGGGGAGACCCTCTGCAGCAACACAAGCATTCATTGCAGGCATCCGGCCCAGGGGCCGTAGTTTGAGGACCCCTCATTTAGTGCAATATTAAAAATGCAAATAATTTTTCTGCGGACCACCAAAATTTTCTCGTGGACCCCCAGTTGGTGACTGCTGATCCAGGCTATTGTCTTCCTTACCACCTTTCTAAGACTAGTTTATTCTGTGACTGTTGAAGCAGATGCGGTTGGCTTTGCACAGTGGGATGTTCAGTAGCTTCCAGGGGCTTTCATTTCATTCTGCAGATGGGAAGGGCGGCTGCTTTTTCTGGAAGACAGGGAAGTTCACATACATGGAAACGTAATTAGGCATAAGATGGCATCAGTCCAACCAGAGACACGTTGATTTTTGTTTTTATTCACTGGCTCTAAGCATATTTATGGACAATCATGTGCTCAGGTAGTTCTGGTCTCATTCATTCCTTAGCGAGAAAGGAATAAAGATTCTTAAAAACTTTCCATTCGTGAGCAGGGCCGTTTATTATTTAATAAATATCAGTAGGAGTTTGGTAGCATCTTTTCCAATTAACATATTATTTAAAAAGCAGAAACTTTTGTGAGCTGCAGCTTCCTTGATTAGATAGAATAATTAGACTGATGTACGGGTTAAATGATGATGAGATAGGGAGTAGAAAGGAAGAAAATGGTTCAGTGATGAAGATTCAGGATGCATGTGAGACTTTATCAATTAACTATTGTATAAAGAGATTTCCTAAGATAGCGCAGTGTACATGAGTTCAGCAACCTCTCCCTCAATTATTAATGCTTCTTCCCCCCCCCCCCCAATAATGGGATCTTTGAGCTCTGCTATGGGGTGTCCTGAGAGATTTATTTATTTATTTATTTGTTTAAATTTCTATACCGCCCTTCTCCAATGTAGGACTCAGATTGAAATGCCCCGATGCTACTTTGTCCTTGTTTTGAAACCTTGTTTTGATGACTATTATTCCTTTTGTGCATCTGTTGTGAGGTATACCTTATGAACATCAGTAGTACCTGTGAGACAGATCTAGGGGTCCTCATGGTCCACCCCTGTATGGGAGCCGGCGGTGTGCTACAGTTTTCCAAAAGAGCCAATGCAGTCTTAGATTGCATTAACAGAAGGACAGCATCAAGATCACAAGAAGTGAGAGTACTTCTGCATACTGTGCTAGTAAGGCTACACCTGGCACATTGCAGCCAGTTCTGGCCACCACAATGCAAAAAAGATTCTGAGACCCGAGAAAGAGTGCAGACAAGAGCAACAAAGAGGATTAGGGGCCTGGAGGCTACACTGTACCATGGGTAGCTAAGGGGACTAGGTATGTTTTGCCTGATGATTTATCCTCCAAAGCATCTGAGGATACAACAAAAAGCTGCGGTGGAAGCTACTCAGAGAGGGTTCCAACCTGGAACTGAGGGGAATCTCCCTAACAGGGAGGACCGCTAGTCAATGGAACCGATTGCCTTCCAGGCTTGTAGGAGCGCCAATATTGGACAACCATTAGTCCAGGATGGAAAAAGGACTGATTCTAAATCCCATATCTTTGAATAACGTTCATTAGCCTGAAAGGGTGCAACATACTTCAGATTTTTGGCTGCCCTTCACGAACACTGTTCTTAGTGTTAAATTGATCCTCTTTTTTTGGATAATGGAAGTTTTCCTTTCAGACACATGGACGTCGCACAAATATTCTGTCCTCATTGGAAACCGAGAGTGGATGTCTAGGAACGGCCTTCTTCTCAGAAGTGATATTGACGAAGCCATGACGGAGCACGAACGCCGAGGCCGCACAGCAGTTCTTATAGCTGTGGATGGTAAGTTTGAGGATCGGGATATTCAGTATTTTAGTTGGAAAAGGCCGAAAGGACATGTAACCGGATGTGTTGAAACAGTTGGGCAGGATAGAAATGTTCATTGATTTTATTGACAAAATTATTATTGCCAGAGATGCACCTCATAACAATTCTAAATAATGAATAAAACTCCAGAGAATTTCTGAATGTCTATTTAGGTGTGTTTATTGCATTTACAATAAACATAAATGCACAATCATTTGGCAGTCTAAACTTAGTTAACCATTGTCATTGACTATTTCTCTCTTAATTACTGCAAATATATATACTATCCAATAGTCTTGCCTTCAAATATTCAACAAAGTTGTTTCAATACCAGATGGTCAGCAAATAAATTTAATAAATAAATAAGTAAATTTATTCTTACTAAACTCTTTTAGAAATAATAAAATATTCTGTTTGTTTCATTGGAATTTCAATGAAATTCAATTTCATATGTTGGCCTAAATTGAATGCCACAATGAACCAGGGTTAAGCTTAGCTTGGATTCTTGCTTCCATTTGCTTAAACAAATGTGGGTTTATTCTCTGTGAAGGGGTATCATGATGTGCAAATTGCGCCCTCCCTGGACATATTTTCCCGTGAATGTATATTTCTAAAGACTGATTTTATGGATGTGTGATTTTTCACATTTTTCCTGCAATAAAAAGCTGAAATAATTATTAAGTTTGACACATTTATTTTGCCTAAAAATGAGAAATCTCCCCCCCGCCTCTTGATTCTTCACTGCTGCCCCTGTCTCAGCCCATTTGTGGATCTGTGGACCTTGTTTCAGTATTTACAATTGCAAAAAGAGTGAAGTAACCCTTGAGCCTCCCTTGGCATCTTGACTGGTTCTGGGGCCTGAAGCAAGACTAACCAAGACTTTTTTGTCTCTTAATCCTAACCACATATTTGACTTTAAGTAATTTTGGTTCCTGGAAATCCTTCATATGCTTCATATAAGTGCAAATCATTCATATAAATGCAACAAGATATATTTTTAAAATTTATGATCTTCCAATGCACCTTTGTTGCTACTTTGTCAGGCCGTTGTTTGTAGTCAGCCTGTGTGATCTTGTAGCAACCAACCAAGTGGACAATTTTTGTACTCTTTAAGCTTATAGGCTGCCTGACTCAAAAATTGTGGTTAGATCACAGCAATCAACACACTGATTGTTTTATTGTAATTTACCAATATAAGATAAAAACACGACTAAGTCGGTTTAGGCAGGAACATAAGGGAAAAGTAGGTCTTTTCTGGAGGCATCATGGGAACATGTTTGTCTCCTAGGGGAGTTGTGTGGCCTGGTAGCCATTGCTGACACCGTGAAGCCCGAAGCGGATCTTGCTGTGCGGACTCTGAAGGGGATGGGTTTGGAGGTGGTTCTGATGACGGGGGACAATGGCAAAACCGCCAGGTCGATTGCTTCTCAGGTAAGCTCCTGGATTCCTGAGGGTTTCCTGGACGCCTCCAAGGCTTCACCATGCAGTCGGTTTATGGCATATTTTCATTTAACGTATCTTGGTGCCCTCACTGGTGACTGGAGATAGGCCTTGGGAAGACCAGAGCCTCTTGAAAGGGGACCTTGGCTCAACCTGATTCTGGAGCCCGGTGCTGCCCCGGTGTCCGTCCTTTGGGGTTTTTCAGCCTTCTCTCTTTTGCTTTTAGGTTGGCATCACAAAAGTATTTGCTGAGGTGCTCCCCTCCCACAAAGTTGCCAAAGTGAGGCAACTGCAGGAAGAAGGGAAACGGGTGGCTATGGTGGGCGATGGCATCAATGATTCCCCAGCCCTGGCCATGGCTAATGTTGGCATTGCCATCGGCACAGGCACAGACGTGGCTATAGAAGCAGCTGACGTGGTTTTGATCAGGGTAAGTTGTGCTGTGGAGGGGAAGACTCTGCCATCGATTTGTGCATTTCCTTTCTGGAATTGAGAGGAAAAGCTACGGGGGAATCCGAGGGGCTTGAACTCAAGCTCTGCTTGGTGGAAGGGGCCCAGTAGGACTCCTTCAGGGAAGGGGCGTTATGGGTTGTCCAGCCTGCCCCCTACGTTCTTTGATCATATGTGCACTTTCTAAAATGGTCCAATGGTGTTGAGTTAGCTGAGGTCCAGAAAGGGATGCAGCTTCATTAAGTCACCAGGAATCTAAAGCGTTGATAGATAGAATTAATCCTGTTAAGTAATTTCTGAAACAACATATTTTGCAGAATGATTTGCTGGATGTGGTGGCAAGCATAGATTTATCACGGAAAACTGTTAGAAGGATACGGATCAACTTTGTCTTTGCTCTCATATACAATCTTATTGGTATTCCTGTCGCTGCAGGTATGTAACATTTCTGGGTGCTGCGTGGTGTCCTCCACAAAAGGTCTCTAAATTTATGTGCACAGAGCTAATCGGTAAAGCAAAAAGCTGCAGGAAATGATACCTGAGAAAAGAAGCATTAAGAGGGACATCAAATTCCAGAGTTTCCTCCCCTTTTGCTTCAGTTAGTTTAGGGAGAGAAAGGAGGAATTCTTGAGTTTAGTCAGACATAATAAATTTGGGGTAAGAAATTTCTTCTGTGCAAGTGGCTTCCTAAATCCCCTCTTTTCAATTTGGGTTCTAGTTTCTCCCCTACCTCTCCCCCCCCCCCCCCAGTGACAGGAAGTAGTTGTGAAAATGCTTCCCGCTCCGTGTCTTTGAGTTTCGGCGCTCCTTTGAACTCTGGCGTGCTTGGCCCTAGGTGTCTTCCTGCCGATTGGTTTGGTTCTGCAGCCTTGGATGGGCTCTGCAGCGATGGCGGCCTCCTCTGTGTCCGTTGTGTTGTCTTCTCTGCTGCTAAAACTGTGAGTAGCTGTGAGCACCACCGGGTGCCTTGTGCAGGAGAAAGGGAGGGTGAGGGGTTCCTTCTTTGGGGATCTCTGTGAGCGAAAGGCCACCCAGGGCCTGGCCTTTCGCTAAATGAGGAGGAGAAGCCAGGATCTTTGTAGTTGCTGGCCTTCCTCGTGGGCCACATCCTGTCGTGAGAGGGCTGGATGTGGAGGATGGGGAAGTTGCTCTCTGGATGGGCGCTGGTGGGTGGATGAAAGCGGAGCTTTAGGAGGAGCTGAATGCAAAACCACGCAAAGCAGCCTCGGATCAGAAGAGGCCTTCTCCTGGGGGGGGGGGGAACCATGCTCCCTTCACAGTGCGCTGGGCAAGGAAGGCTTGTAATAATGTCATATTAAACAAAAGGCTTAGTAAACGATATGCTTAAAGCAGGTAGGAAAATGTTTTGAGGCTACAAAGCCATAGCCAGAGAAAGTGCCAGAAAGGTCAGCCTCACACATGGGGCTCCCGGGGCTGTAAGGTCTGGCTCTGCAGTCCCTGGCTCGAGTTTTCATGAAACCACCCACCAATCTGACCTGTGTTCCCCTTTAGTTATAAGAAGCCCACCTGCGAGAAGTATGAGCGCCATGCCCGCACCCAGGTGAGGTGCAAGAGCGCGTCAGAAATCAGTGTCCATATTGGGATCGACGATGTTGGACCAGGGTCTCCGAAACTGAGCCTCATGGACCGAATTATCCACTACAGTCAAGCCTCCATCAGCTCCCTCTTCTCCGACAAGCACTCCCTCAGCAACATTGCCCTGAGCGAGCCCGACAAGCATTCGCTTCTGGTTGGGGATTCCCGGGAGGAAGACGACACGACCGTCTGAAGAGGTGGAGCAGGGCCAAGGGGTCGACTCCCCCCAGGGAGATCAGCGTGTTCTACACTGTTTGCCCCTCTTAGCAGCCAGAACGGGACAAAAGATTCCAAAATGGAGCAGAACCCGGAGCTACAATACTGAGTTGCTTTTCAAGTTGATTTCTTGGGGAAGAAGCCAAAATAAGGATATCTTCTGGCTGCTACCAGCAGGTCTTGATGTTATTTCCCCATTTGCCAAAGAAGCGTGCCTTACTTCTACTCCACCCAAGCAGAGGCATTCTCAGGAAAGGCCACATCTGGAGCTGGGAAAGAGAAAAAGCAGAGCGGTCCTTCTTGGCCAACCCTGGACCGGACCCTCCTCCTCCTGAGGGCCCTGGTCCTCCATCTCGTCTGTCCCGCCCTCACTTGTAGCTTGTGAGGAATGCCGGAACAGACTCTGGTGGTCAGCAGGAATCAAAGCTGTGCCACCCCTTTACACTCCTCAAGTTTCTCCCCTTCTTGTTTTGTGTGGGAGTCCAGCAAAACCAGCTCTTCCTTTTTCCTCTGAACATCATCCAGACCCCTAAAGACCTGAGATTGCCACTTGCCTCCCTGTTGTGCTCATGGGTTTCTATCATGTTAGCTGAGAGGGTCCAGAGGCAGGGGGCTCTTGCACCCTCCTCCCTCCAACAGCTGCCTTCAAAGGACAAGATTTGGCTTGATTGCAAACAGCTGCCTGGAGAACAAAATGGGCCTTGCAGATGCCTTGTTGCTTTCCTAATTTTGAATTAGTGAGAATTGCAAGAATTAGCCCTGAAAGATCAGGGCTTTTTACTTGATCATGGACTTGTCTTCATTTAAAGTGGTGAGATACACCTATCAGGATCAAAGTTCATGAAAAAAACAGTTTACTTAATTTTCAGTTCGGTTTAAGTCACCCAATTTAGGCATTTTAATACCCCTTTGGAATACCCAGATGGAGAAACAGCGCCCAAGCCACAGCTTTTCAAAATCCTTCCTCCTCTTTTAGCCCTCTGGGAGTGGCCTCTGGGAAAAAAGGGGGTGGGGGGCTCAGAAAATGGCAGGGATTGTGTTGACAATACACAAAGAAAGAACTGCAAACTTCTTCATAGCTTAGTGAAAATCCACTTCCAGGGCTGCCTTGCACTATTTATTTATCTTTCCTGGGAGTTGCACACAAAAACCATCCTCCGTGCCCCGTTGCGTCCACTAAGGGCTCCAAGAGAGGGTGGGAAGGAAGATTGTGTCCAGGGAGAATTAGACATTTCCTCCCTTCCCGAGCCTGCTGGAAGCGAGTTTTCGCAATCCAGGCCCTGATTCTGCTCTTAGCTGATCAGGTTGTTAGGAAACGGGGCTCCTGCCTGGCGTACCCCTGCCCAAGAGGGCCCTTTCCGGATGGCTGTGGATTGTGGCTCCCGATATCCGCAGCTTTTCTCCTCCTCCTTGCTGGCCAAACCCTCAGAGCGAGAGGGCCCCATGACAGGAGCAGCCCTCAGCTGGCCCAGGCTGTGGGGGAAGAGCAGCATGGATGCTTTTGGGACGGAACAAAGTTTGGGCTTTTTAAATGTATATAAAAAATCCTGTTCACGGAGCGGGGCATGTTATTATATATTAATGTAAGTAGTAATATGCCTCAACGTAGTCAGGTGAATAGTATGACATAGTATGAAAACTGCAAATTCACCTGGTGAATTGAATTCCGTTGTTTCATCCCTTTTTTTTCTCAATCTCTCTTCTCCTCCAGTTCTCTGCCGTCTTGCCATGCCTTGGTAAGGCGGTTATTGGTTATTCCTGTTTGTGAATAAGGCTTTATACTTGACTTTGTTTCAAAGAACCAAAAGTTGCTTCTTTGCTTTGAATGTGCAATGTTCATCCCAAAATGTAAAGTCCCTTTCCTGCCTCAAGCACACCTGTTTATCAGGATTCTTAAATGATCAGATGTCAGCCAAACAGCTTCAAAAGCAGATTTTAGAACAAGCTTTGCATTTCCTTTATATGTATTTATTTTGGTTATTTGCTTCTGCTAGCTCCATGTATTTGAAACATGTTTTTCTGATTTATTTAAATTATTAGACAAAGTGTATATGCAGCCATATATGCAAGTCAGGATTTCCTTCCCGTTTTTTATCTGGCTTTTAAAAAGTCCCTTCTCTTTCCCTTCCCAGCTGGTGTCCACTTCTTTTAAAATACTGCGCATCCGTATCTCCCTTTGGTCTCCACCTGTAGGCATTTCAGGCAGGACCTTTTTTTTAAAAAAAAATTAATGCTGAAGAAGTGCTTCAGGGAGGCCGGGGTTAGCGATGGCGCTTTTAATGTCCTTTAGCCTCTTAGATCTTCCAAGGCAGCCTCCAGCCTCTTAAAATGCACCGGATTTGCTTCCCATCGTTCCTGGTTCCTGACATCGTCATCTGCAGCATGGCTGGTTATAATGCAAGCTGCAGTCCAAGCATTTTTGCAGGCTCCCCAAGTCACAAAAGGGGGGATGCTTCCAGAGCAGACTTCTCGCTCCAGCCATCATTCAGACCAAAATTTTGGTCATAAGTAATGACAGTCGTAAATTGAGGCACCCATATGACCTAACCCACTTTTTCACTTGTTTTTAAAGCAGTGATTGAGGGAGTCACATGAATCCATTCTCCTGAATGGACATTTTCCCAAAAAACATTGCAAATTGCAGTCACATGACCATCAGAAACTTCAGCCAGTTGGTTGCCAAGCACCCAAAATGAAGTCATTTGACGGTGGGTGGGTGGGTGGGTGGGTGGGGTGTCTGACATTTTATGACAGCTGGTAGTGCTTTACAGTTGTAAGTCTTACTGGTCACAAGCCAAGGATTACCTGTATATCTTATGCAAACATACTTCAGTGCATCCAAAATTAAAATAATGCAGAATTGGTTTTATTGCATTTATGATGGGGATTTCTGAAGATTTTTATGTCTGTTCTGCATATTCCATGGTGGCAGACATTTTACCTGCTGCTGCTCCTCCCAGTCTTGTTAAGGAGGCCCATCGGAGACAGACACCGTTGGCCAAACGTTTTGGGTAAATTGAGAAAACAGCCAAGAGTCATTCTTCAGAGCCCTTGTGGTGATCAGAATTATCCTTCACAAATGAAGGCAAATGCCTTTCCCTTTTTCTCCACTCTGAAAAATTAACTGCGTGGGGTTGTTTTCTAAAAAAGCTAGAACTGTTTTTGCCTCTTTGCTTCCTGCAGTCAAAAGCTGAAGTCCCAGATCTGCTGATTCCATTTTCAGGAACCAGTCCAAGGTCGTTGAAAGAAAGCTAAAAAGAACTTTAAGCAATCGTGTGCAATATTAGTTTATGTGGAGCATATGTCATGGTCTTCTCAAGAATGTGCCTTCACTTCTATAAATGTTATTATGCTGGAACATTAAATGATGTGTTAAATTTTTCTTTTAATGATACTTTCTGCTTAGAAAAATATATTGTAGCTAAATATTCTCTTCCGTCAGAATTATTTATTGCATTCTTGAACATCGTCTCCTTTCATAAAATAAAGGAGGATTGAAAATCAGAGTGTCCAGTGATCTGCCCACCCAAGCTCCTGGTTGAAGTACTTCGGGCAAAAGAGCGGGCACTGCAAAGGCGGAATGGCTCACGGTTACATAGTAAGGAAATCTCACCTGGAGCAATTGGGTGAAATAGGCTTCCATATTCATTTCAACCCCCTTCTTTCTGGTTTTATCTCGAGCAGCTCTGAACAATTCTGCCTCTTCTCCATTACAGCCCTTCAGGTTATCAGGAGCCACGGTGGCGCAGTGGTTAGAGTGCAGTACTGCAGACTACTTATGCTGACTGCGGCTGCCTGCAATTTGGCAGTTCGAATCTCACCAGGCTCAAGGTTGACTCAGCCTTCCATCCTTCCGAGGTTGGTAAAATGAGCACCCGGATTGTTGGGGAAAAGAGGCTGACTCTGTAAACCGCTTAGAGGGGGCTGTAAAAGTACCGTGAAGTGGTATATAAGTCTAAGTGCTATCATGTCTCCCCAAAGTATTAAGAAAAGGTTGAGCATGTCCAATGCCTCCGACTTGTGGAGGGCCACAAATTCTCCACCAGAAAGACACACACACACACACACACACACACACACCCAAATGTCCTAATAGGCTTCTTATCTCTTGTATAGAGACCCAACAATGCAGAAATATTGCTCAAGAAAAGAAATATCAATATTTCAGGTTTCTGGCCATCTTTATCAAAATCAGCTCATACCTATAGATGGCCCTTGGTGAACAATAGTAATTGGTACAGGAACTCCATTGTTAAGTGATGCAATCTGAAGGTTGTTCCACCTTATCTATTTAGTTTTTTTCTCAGAATAGCACCAATATTGAATAACACCAATATTGCTAATACTTTTCCACTCAAAGGTATAGGAAGTGCAACCTGGAGTTTCCTTGCAAGCAAGAACTGGATGTTCTGGGAACTGACATCTCCGTGCACCAGAAAGCTTGCTGTTTGAGGAAAGCCATTCCGTCTTGTATCACTTGCACATAACGATTTGTCCAATGTTATTAAACACTTACTATTCACATAGCTGCATTTCTTAAAGGAGCAGAACACAGTTTGTCAGAGACCAGGTTAATGCATCGTGAAATTATAGTATGGTTTAGTTTCCATACTGTGTCTTGTGAGCCCAGCTATTATGCTTTTTAAACAATTGCACTGAGCCATAAAAAAGTACAAGTCCAGCCAACTGTGGCTTAATGAAGAAAATATTATTTGGAAAGCTCTTAAGTTTTCCATTCTAAACCGATACATTCCAAGTTAATATACTGTATACTGATAAAGGGGCAATCACGATTTCAACGCAGTCAGTCCCTCTGAAGTGGTTTCTTCTCTGCTTGACGATAGTCTCACATTTAGGTCGCAGGATACTTGCAAGACTGAGAGTAGGACCGGCTCACTTTATTCCACAGGTGGCAAGTAAGGCTCTTGCTGGTGTGGTCAGCAACACTTAATGGTCCAGTCCATCCAGGCTTCCCAGTACACAAACAGGGAAGGGAGAAGACTGAAAGAACTGTTTCGGTGGTTTAAGAATACATGAGGCTTATTTAGGCCAAACTCCTGGCCTCCTGCAGTGTGGTGGCACCAAAGGAACAAAAATGGCCTCCATGGGCATGAATTCTATTGAACTTGATAGGATCTGGACTGTTAGGGTCTGCCTGCATTTGAGAATTGATGACAGCTATCATCTCTGGAAGAACAGACTCAATTTAAATGAGGGAGGGAGGGAGGGAGGGATCAGTGATGGTGGCTGGCCTTCTGAATGCCTCTTTTGGAAAAAGGATTGTCTAGTAACTATTCAATTTAGCAGCAGTTACTTTACTCTTGGGAATGAAGCGCTCTTTCCTGTTAAATCTGTTTAATTCTACGAATGACCAAGTTTGCACATCATCTTGAGCCATATTTTGTGTATGTACCCAAATCATTGTGGATTATTAACTATGGTTGATGAACAGTATACTGTGCAAGCCTATCTAATGGTGATTTCCCCCCCCAATAGATCATTATTACCCAAACCAAAATTTAACATAACTTGCAAAGTGCAACAATTCAGCCACTTCTGAATCTTTGATGCAAGATTAGTATTGGGTGGTGTTTTTCCAGTTGAGAGAAGGGGGGTCATCTCCTCAATCAGAACTTTGGCAGAGAACAGATATTACCACTTCACCTGGATCCAAGGGGGTGAATTCAACTATCCACTGCCAGAAAATTGTGCCATTCTCCACGGCCTTGGTCCAGATAGGGGTGAGGGGACATGTGCAGCTGATACTAAGATTGGAAGGACCTTAATCAGATTCTCCTCCTTTGCTGTCAAGCAGCCCCCTGGAGCTTAGCAAGGGAGAGCCTCCCTGCTACAGGCATGCACTGCTCGCTAAGAGTAAACTGCTAGAATGTCGTCCTTTGTGCTTTGCCTAAAGGCAGACTCACAAGAGAGGGCAACACACACGGAGCATGCCAACCAACCATGGCAGGGACGTGGGGGGGGGGCTTAGCCTGGATCATACAGATGGGCACCGTTCCTAACTCGATGTTGCCCTAGTATGGTTGGGACGCCAGCTCTTGCCATGTCCAGCTCTTGCTCCCAATGCATCTGAAAGGCAGGGAATAGGCGAAACTACCCAGAACACCACAGGGTGTTTTTGTTTGGCTACTTAACTGCTAGGAAGGAAAAAAAACAACAACCCACTCCAAGCATTTTCTGAAAGAGAGAATTTTCTTCATACTGTAAATACAGTAGAGTTACAATTATCATGAGAACTACATTCTAGACATTGACACACATTCCTACACAGGTACAGAGGAAATATATAGTTGCACCAAGCAAAAACAAAAGCCAAAACCAAAATAAAAGACATTCAACAGCCACATCTCCACATGTTCATGAGCAAAGAAATTGGCATTTCCCAAACAACTCTGCATTCTGGCACCTCCAGGCTCACAGGACTGTTTCTCGTTGGATAAAAACTGCAGGGGGAAAAACTACATAGCTTTCCATTACACAACTTTGTATACCCTTGTTTCTATTACCCAAGTTCATGTTAAACTCTTAGTCTAAAGTTTGGTTGCTGCCCAAACCCAAGGGGAGTTGGCTCATTTCCACCAGAAATGATGGGTGCACCCCAACTCCTTCAAGGATCCTGTATGATCCACCATCTGGATTCTCCTACCAGGTAAAGCAAGAAGTCCCCAGAAGAAAAGGCACAGCTATATGACCTCTAGGCTCCCTGATTGCAAGGAAAAGATTGCTGCTTGTACGAGCAAAGCAAAAGCTCAGTTTTCTTAAAACACAGCAAATGTTGGATGCTTAAGGCACTTCTCAGGAGGAAGAGGATGTGTTTCAAATGCTAACAGAGTTGTGCAAGCTGTCATGTGCTTTGGCCTTCTCCAATTTAATATTCTGCGAGTACTGCAAAAAAAGACGTCTGCTAATTTAAGGAGAATTACCTCCCCTCACCCATTCCACTCTAATGTAAATGCAGAAATGTGGGGTATTTAGCAGGACATGACCCCCTTCCCCCTTTCTGACTCCTTGAGGGGATGCCAAGAAAAGCACCTAATGCAACAGGCTGGCTCTTAAAAGGATCCTTCTCAAGGAGAAGAGTCAAAGGACATTTGGCTTAATCCAGATGTGCAAAGATTAAAAAACTTGCTCTTCGCTTTATAGTGAAGTCCCCCAATTTAATATACATCGATCTGGGATCTATCTGGACAGTGATTATCATGTAAATAAATGTTCTTCTACTAGAAACTAAATGTAATCACTACAATGTACTTCTGCAGTGTTGATTACCCCAATGTACAAAATTTACTAAATTCCCAAAGTATACCTGTGTAGCTGGAAGTATGGGCTGGGGAACAGAAAACCCTGAATTTTAATATCTATTATTTTATTTTATTGTGCGGAAAGGAGCATTTCAGAAAATGACAACTGTTTTTGAACCACCTTTTATTATTTCTGAAAATACTGTCCCTGCTGTAAATATTGCCTCGAGTAAGGCACTAAATCATAATATACAAGGATTCAGAGATACAGTCAAACCATTTGGGAATGAAAAAGTGGAAAATGGAGCATAAAAAAGAAAAAAAGAGAGAGGCCGGGTTTCATAAAGAACCCCCTCTTCCGTGTCCAGAGAGGGCCTCGAACCCTCCATCGAGCCCGTCTGGTGGAATGACGTGGCTTCCTCCGGACTGAACAGGATCCGTGCAGAAGAGGCTCCTCTCAGGCTTCCTCATCCGAAACTGGACACTGGATATTATTCCTTATCATGATACATGAAAATGACACCCCCTAAAACTCATCAGACAAGACAGGAACATTAAAGGAAAAAAAAAATCTAAGTGCAGGCACATTGTGAAAGTCTTTTTGTCTGGATTTTTTTCTCCAGTTCTGGAATGTTTCACAAAAATGGGACATTCATCTTAGAAGGAAAACATGGGAGAGAAAGTTTCCTTCCACCTCTTGGAGGCTCAAAGGTTTTGAGGAAACCAGAAACTTTGGGAAATTTAATACTCAAAACACGGCAGCACCATTGCCCGTCTCCTGCCAAAATGGTGGACCTGGGCTTGGAAAGGCATTATGGGTATCCAGAGAGCTAACAAATTTCTCTTAAATACAAACTTTTTAAAAAATATTGTAATTTTAAAAATGTAGTGCATTTAAGACCTTGGTTTACTTTCATCCAGCTGCTACCAGATCCAGTAATTAAAAAAAAAAAAAAGGTAAGGAAAACAATTCTTAATCTAGTTTAATAATTTTGGAACAAATTATAAGTTAAGCTGTTCATAACTTTGAGGGTAAATTATATACACAAATAACAAAAAAAAGGTTCCTTTATGAGACAGTTAACTGTAATTTCTATCTTAAAAAAGTATCTGAAGAAATTTTTCTTGCTATGTCTTCAGCATGGTCTTTTCAGATAAGATACTCCACCATTTCGGCATCTTTGAGGTCCTGCCCCAAATTCTGAGGTGGGTTTTTCCTTTCTAGGGTGCTGGAATGGAAAATGGAGCCATCTGCAGGTAAGAGGAGAAGAAGGCAAAGTGTCACCATGATTAAACGTAAAACGGATGGTGAGAAAAATACTCTTGAAATCAATCGGCAAAACATTTGTCATTTAACCCTTTTAACATGAACGCCAATTGTTGGGAAGAGATGGTCAAAATGGGTGTGGCTTTACTTGATCGCATGCAAAGCGCCTGTGCGATGCGAACCGGTGGTGAAACTGGTTAGAACCCACCACTGGTCCACAGCATTTCGCTGGTTGTCTAATTTAGTCACTTTGTCAAAGAATGAAGTAAGATTGGTTTGGCCTGATCTGTTTTTAACAAACCCGTGTGGGAAGGGCAGAGAGTTTGGTCGGAAGAGGTTTGAGACGGCTCCCCACCCCCCATGAGTTCTCAGAGTCTGCCTTTAATGATGCAAGTCGTTTGCATTAGTTTGGCAAGATTTCCGTCTACAGGCGAGGAACAATAAAGGAAAGTGCTTAGAAGAAACTTTGTGTGCCTCTCTCTGTGTTTGGGCCTGACTTCAGGCAGTTTTGGGCTGCAGGACCCAGCAGAGGAGGAGGAGACACTGGCCGGTTTGCTTGACCTCTGCCGTGTCCAGTGCTGGAGACCCAACTGAGAGTAACACCCCTCCGTACCTGATTTGTCTGCCCCATAGGCCAGATTCACCATTGGGAGTCTCCCTGGCGTGGGGGGCACAGGGGAGGAGGCAGGGGCCTTGCTCTGCTCACTGCCCCGGTCCGTCTGAGTACTGCAGTCCCGGCTGCCCGTTTTGGAGTGCACCGAGAGCAGCGGCGTGGAGGGAAGAACCGGTGAAGGGGTGGAAGGGATGGACTCCGAGCGGCATTCTGTTCCCAGCAGAACACCTGGCAGGGAAGAGGGGCAGGTGGTTACTTGGAGGTTGGCTCTGCCATGGGCCGGGGCCTGGCTGCTAACTCTGCCCATTCAACCCTCCAGGGAAGCCACTTTACCAAGCAAGTGTATGCAGGATTGAGAAAGGAAGAAGGATTTGCACCTGCCGGTTGTGTAAATCGCAACCTGCAAGCAGAGCTGAATTCCACATCGGCAACCTATAAGGAGTCAGGCAGCCATCAATCGAGCTTTAAGCCTCATTTTTATCCTCATAGTCTGTCAACTTATCCTTAACTTTCCAGATGCCACTGCCAGAAGCCACTTTCAAAATGTAAATCTTGCAAATAGCATCATTAAAAACATTATGGGGAATAGGAAAAAGATCAGTAGCAATACAGGTTAAGTTACAGATTACACCGCTCTCCATGTAATTATATACATAGATTCCTTCTCCTTTTAGGCTTTTTTACTTGATTAACAAAAAATAGATGTTTATTGGAAAAAATTAAGTATGTGTAAATTTGGAACAATTTACTCAATCTACAAGGAACAACATTTTGTAATTTGTGGCCAATAAAAGCAGGTAGATCTTCCCTTCGGCTGCCAGAGGTCCCCATGTCCCAAATGACAGATCTGAGCCCCTGTGAGGGCGGTACAACATTTCATAGCAAATCATGATAATGGAAGTTAGAAACTAAAAATTTCCTTAATGTTTTCAGCACATTTTTTTGTGTGTTTGGTGATTTTAATCAAATATTACTTATGCTCCAAGATCAAACCTATTAGGAGATTGATCTTTAAATAATAAAGCAGTGAAGGTACTGGCATTCAGCTGCAAGAGTTAAAAGGCCTGTAAAAATCATTTCCTTTTTTGTTAAAAATAACTCTTCTGCTTCTCCGGTTAACCTTTCCTCAATAAAATGCAAAGCACTCCCTGTGTAACTCTTGCAATTTCGACTTATTGATGACCTTCTTCCCTTTGGCTTCTCTATTCAAAGGGGAGGAAAGAGTCACCTAAGCTGCCTTTCCAGCTCTTCTCCTCCCGCTTGTCTTCCAGGATGGGGGTGCTGCTGAGTGTGGAGGAGTGGGAGAGCAAGCCAGAGCCCGCGTTGGAGATGGAGATGAGGGACTTGGCTGGCCGCATGGAAGACAGCTGGTCGGTCTTGCTGGCCTCCTTCCGGGACCGCTGCTGAAGGACCTTGATCATGGCGTCCTTCTCAATGATCTGAGCGTGAAGAGTCTTGATTCTGAGGCGGGAGAAAAGAACAATCTCCTCATTTCAGTCACCCCCCTGTTTTTCGGGCTATACAAGCTCTCCCAAGGATTCAGAAAATTGGATCTATCAGCTAGTTGGCCAGACACCTGCCTCCCTGCCTCCCTGCGGTACTCTAGACCTCCAGGCCTGCTTCTCTCGATCAGGAAAGCTGCAGATTCAGACGTCAACATCCAAAGAGTGGAAAGACGATGTGGAAGGCCCTGAATATGCTGCACTGGTGTGTAAGCAACGGGACCTTCCAAAGAAGCCCTGCCAGGCCACATTAGCCTCAGCCCAACAGTCCCAAGAGAGGAATTTAAATCACTCTAGGAAAAACATCAAAAAGGGGGAATACCGAAACTAAACATGGATTCCACCTACAAAAGCCAGAGATTGATTGTCCCCCTCCTCCCACAACCTCCTATTTGCAAACTGAAAGGCCCCGGATCCCTGTCAGAATGGAGAACCGACACTGGTAATGTAGTAGTTAAGGAGCAGAAATGTCCAAGATCTCCTTCCTCCTCTTCCTGATTACTTCATTGCTTTGCTTTATCTTTTGGGGGGGGGGGAAATGCTAGAATGTGGGTTGCCAACATATTTTCCTAGCACAGGAATTCTGCCTTTCATCGTCTGAGTATTAAAAACAGGCAGGAGAGCAAGAGTTCTTGATCATTCATGTATGTGATGAAGGGGTACCATAGAGAGGAATGCAGGACAAGCTCCCCCTTTTGAATGCCCTCTGAAAACAGGGCACCTCCAAAGAGCCTCTTCACGGGGCTCAACAGCTGGACAGGGAGGGTCATTGCAAGCCTGGGGCTGCCCTAAACCACGAAGGACTTCCCAGGTCAATGCAATCATCTTAACTGCACTTGATAAGCAACTGGCCACTGATGTAGATCTTTCAGTCCTGGAATCCTATGCTCTTTCTACCTTACGCTAGTTAGTTACTTTACTTTGTGTCAACTCCAACTTGGCCACTTTTCAAGAGTAGCCCATGCAGAACATCCTGTGGTGGAATGTAGTCTGGATTCCCAGGGGGGAGGGAGGGGCTGCATCCCAGAGGATCCAGAGACGGTTTAGATCCATGATGGCGAACCTATCGCATGCGTGCCAGAGGTGGCACGCAGCACCCTCTCTGATGGCACACTAGCTGTTGTTCCAGTTCAGCTCCGCCGCGCATCTCGGCTGGTCTTCAGGTCTCTGCTGAGCCTGCGTAGGGGGGGCAGGGTGCATGCACGGGGACTATGCGTGCATTACATTTTGGGGGTTTGCCAGCCAGTCCGGAAAAGGTTAGCCATCACTGGTTTAGTTCGGTTGGGAGGAAGAGGGTCAACACAGCCGCCCCCCCCCCCCAAAGTTCACAGAGCACATCTTTAATGAGGCAAGTAGTTACTTTAATGAGGCAAGACTTCTGTCTCTGGGTGAGGAACAGTAAAAGAAACTCTCTGTATCTTTCTTGGTTTTGGGAGCCTGAGACTCCCTGAACAGTCAAGACCTTCATGGATTTCTGGGTAATTCAAGAGTTCGGGATTTCAGAGTCGCACCCCATGCAGAGCAGAAAAACGAAGCAGCTGCCCTTACCTGCCCTCCATGTCCAGGCACCTCCGGTTAGCCAGAAGGATCTCCTCCTCTTCCTTCTGGATGCGAGCTTCCAGGGAAGTGTCATAGCTGGTGTTGGGTGAAGGGCTGATTACAGTGGTGTCCCTGCAAACAGTATTGGATGGGGAGTCAGGGATCCCTGCCTGGCTTTGAGACACAGAAGCTTCCCATTTACCAGGCAAGAAGGAACCCAACTTGTTCCATCATCAGCAAATAGGCAAAATGCAGCTGGCTGAATTAGGCCATTTCACATTGGAGAGCAGGGGAAAATAAGATAATCCAATTTCCCCTGCAAAAGAAATCCCCATATACAGAACCAAAATAGTTCGTTAGATTCTGAGATGCAAGAAAATATATGTCTTTAGTTTAAAGATGATGTATGTGGCAAGGTATTTGGGTGATTATTATAAGTGATAATAATCGGGTGATTATTATAAGGGAGCTTCCCCAACATGTAAGGGTGACACAGATTTTCTAAACAACATCATGTTTTGAGACTGCAATCATTGTACTAGTGCCCAAAAAAACTACATTCATATGCCTTAAGGATTACCATCCAGTTGCACTCACTTCCATTGAGAGATTGGTAAAGGACTATGCCTTCCCTCTACATTTGACTCCTTACAGCAGAGGTCTCCAAACTTGGCAGCTTTAAGACTTGTGGACTTCAACTCCCAGAATTCTCCAGCCAGCTGGCTGGAGAATTCTGGGACTTGAAGTCCACAAGTCTTAAAGCTGTCAAGTTTGAAGATCTCTGCCTTACAGTTTGCCGATCGGAAGAACTGCTCTATAGATGATGCCTTTTTTTGAAAAAAAATGAATGGGAATATATACGTTTGAAAGGGGATATAAATTGGAGTCAGCATAATAAGTTATAGAAGTGGGAAGGAAGAACTTTGGTACCGTATTTTTCGGAATATAAGACGCACCTTTCCCCCCCAAAAAAGAGGGTGAAAATCTGGGTGTGTCTTATACACCGAATGTAGCCCCGCCCAGTTTCTCAAAGGAGGTTTCAGAGGCTGAAAAAAGCATCAGAAACAAAGCTTCAGAAAAGAAGCCCCCAAAGAAGAGCTTCAGAGGCTTTTTTCCTGAAGCTCTGTTTCGGAGGCTTTCAGAGGCAGGAAAAAAAGTTTTTTCTGAAGTGGAGTTTCAGAAGTTTCAGAGGCAGGGGGAACAAAAAAAGCAAGGCACAGAGCTCACAACCAAGGAACCTGTTGCTAAAATTCACCTCTGGGAACAGCTGAGGGGGGGTATTTGATCCACCTGCCAATCAGCTTTTTTCTTATTTTCCTGCCCAAAAACTAAGGTGCGTCTTATACTCCAAAAAATACGGTAAATACTTTTGCTATTACATGGTCAAAATATATTGTATTAATTGGAAACTGGATTTTCCCCAACTACCAATATTCCTTACTTCTCTTTGGGTTTGACCTGCCAGGATGAAATTGGAAGAGTTGTTGGTTATGTGAGCATATTTGTGAGCAAGCTGCACATTTTTTTCCTGTCAGATTATATATGATTCTTTTGCAAAGTTGTCTCAATGTTTGTGTGTGTGTGTGCACTCTTACCGGTGAGCAGCCACGGTGGCTGCCGCATCCAGTGCGAACTGACGCATGACACTTTCTTCCAGATACTTCTGCTCCCACTTTGTCATATCCGCCTCCAGAGCCAGAATCCGCTCCTCCTTTTCGCGCAAGAGCTCCATCAGGGCCCCAGCATTGTACTCGGAGGAGGCGTTGGCCGTCTGAGAGTTTCCCTGGCGCTGGCAGGAAAAGGCAACAGAACAAGTCCACTGAGAAGTGTGCAGAACGGCAACAAATGTGGTGGGGCACCTTAGCTAGTCCAGGTGGGGAGAGGGACACGCGAATGATGCTGGACTGGGGGGCCTCCAAGGTCCCTTCCAGACTTATGATTCCAGCAGTCTTCCTTGAGCAGTGAGTGAGCAGTTTGCTCTCTCCCTTTGGCCAGAAAGTTAAATCCCTTACATTCTCCAAGGTGGGGATGGCCACAGGATGTCCCAGGTGGCAACTCTCTCATAACAGTCCAAATCCAACCCCTGCCTGGTGACAAAGCCTAAACGGATGTCACATGTCAAGGCAGGAACAATATTTCTACTTAGGGACCAGCCACACAGCACCTGTCACACCCCCGATAAAGCCAAATGAAGCAATCACAGTGAAATAAATGAATGAAAAAGGGACCTCAATGTTGCAAGGGATTTTGAAATCATGGGAGCGTTTCATTCTTGCATTTTGGAGATGAGATCGCAGGAAGTTCAGAAAGATTTGATTATCCTGCAAGTGGTAGAATTATTTTAAAACTGTAAACATTTTAACTTTGGTTGCACATGGCTCATGAATTTGGCAACCCCTCCTATTAAAGTAAAACATCCAGACTGGCTTCCTGGTGGAATCATGAAGTTTTCTTAGCACCATTTAAAAGTGGGCTGCCTTTGCCTTCTCTGTCAAGTCTTTTCTTAGATGTCCTACTCCAGTCTAGAACCCAGAGCATTGCTGGTGCTCTTCCATCCGTGTCCAGCCCCGTTGAGCTTTCTGGGGAAAGCCACAATTATCTCCAGACCTGGCACTTTCAACTACAGCCTCTGTCTGAAAAAGAGCCCTTGACCCATTGACTCCTCCTCCAGTCCCCAGACTGGACTAATGTAACATGCCTTACATTCACATTTTTTCCCTACCGATTCTGTGGGCGTGGCTTGGTGGTGGTGGGTCCTGTGACTGAGTGGGTGTGGCCAACTTGATGTCACTCATGCCCACACCCATTGTCACATGACACCCCCCACCACCACCAAGCCATACCCACAGAACCTGGTAGGAAAAAATGTGTGTATGAGCAGGAGAAAGGCTCATACTGAATTCTGTGGCAGAGAGAAGCTGAACTTTTCTCCCTCCATTCACAGCAGAGCTGCTGCTCCCTTTCTGGTCCCCCCCCGCCCCCTCCCTCCCAGGGGTCAAAGCACCTTAAAGGGACAGGCAGCTCTGCTGTGAATGGAGGGAGAGAAGTTCGGATTCTCTCTGCTGCATTTAACGTTGAATTCTGTGGAATATCGAGTGGCCGGAAGAGGTGAGCGGCGAGCAGGGGCGAGGCCAACCAGGGGTAATTTTTACCGGTTCAGCAAACTGATTCAAATCCTCCCTACCAGTTCGCCTGAGCCGGTTCGATCCGGTCGAATTTCACCCCTGATGGGTTGCCCTTGAAGAAGCTTCGGTTGGTGCAAAATGCAGCAGGGAAGGCGGTTAGATGTGTCCCTAGAACAGAGCATGAGACGCCTCTGCTCCACAAGCCGCAGGGTTGCCAAGAAGCTTCTGGGTCCAGTTTGAAGTGCTGATACTGACCCTGGAAGCCCTTCACGGCATGGGGTCAGTTTATTTGAGGGAGCATCTCTCCCCAGTTCTATCAGATCTGGCAGAGAGAGATCAGCCAGGGAATGGCATCGGAGGTCCCAGGAGACGTGCCTTCTCTGGGGTGGCGTCTTCCTTATGGAACATCCTTTCCCCTGAAATCAGATTCCTCCCCTCCCTTTTGACGTTAGGGAAGGACGGAGCTCAGGAGCTGGCCCTGTGATCAGGCCTGGGGTTGCCTAGTGAACCGGAGACATGCTCAGATGGCTCTGTTTGGGGGAAGTGGCCGCTTACGGTCCTGTCTTTGACTAGGACACTGCAGATTAGTTTATATCATTTATTTCTTAATGTAGATTGTTACATTTTAAAAATATTTTTATATTTGCGGTTTTATCCTATTGTGTGACCACCGAGAGTTGCTTTGGGTGAAATGGGTGGCTCCATCCATTTGATTAATAAACAAATACCTCTGCATATCCTTTTCGGATGGAAAAGCAGAAGTTGTGGAGCTGCCTTTACCTGCTGCATGCGGAGCGATTCGAGTTCTCTTTCCAGCCGAGTCCTGAGCCGGTGCTCGAGCTGCTCCCGCTTCTCACAAGCAGCCTGTAACTGAACCAGCGCCTGCTGCATCTTCTCCACCTTCTCCACGTACACCTGCTTCTTCTTCAGCTGTAGCGAAGGAGGGAGACAAACAAAGAGTAAGAGTTCGGTCGCCCCATCAACTGGGCTGGTTGTCTCAGACTGAGGACAGAGCTGGAGCATCGAATCTGGATGGTCCATGTTGATCCCTGGCCTCGCCAGTTAAGCCTGCAAAAAAAGAGCTCCAAGTGATGCCCACTTTTGTTGCCAATCACACATCACAAAACAATCGGTCAGGTTCCAAAAACCGAGAGAGACACAGGATTCTTCTAAGCAGGCTTTTTAAAATTGTTCCTCGCCTTCCGGCAGAATCGTGCCAATCTAAAGCAAACTACTGGTACCATGAAGTGCAGGGAGGATGCGTTGCCTTCAGCCTCTTTCTCCGACACAGACTATCTAAATCAGTGTTTCTCAACCTTGGCAACTTTGAAGATGTGTGGACTTCAACTCCCAGAATTCCCCAGCCAGCAGTTGCTCCCCAGCCAGCAGCTGCTGGCTGGGGAATTCTGGGAGTTGAAGTCCACACATCTTCAAAGTTGCCAAGGTTGAGAAACACTGATCTAAATGCTGCTGTCTGTTGCTCCTTCGGAATGCATCCCTTCCCTCCTGGAAATCCAGACTACATTCTAACACCAAGGGTATTCTGAGAGTTTTTCTAATTTATTTTAATAGACAGTGACAGACACCAATGAGACGACTAGAAAAAGAGAGCTATTCAACAAACAAGATCATTAAAATGCATATTTGAGCACAACATACTATATCCCAAGAAATATTGACCTTAATAAACTTAGATGAGGAACATTATGCATCATGAACATGTTTGAAAGCGCTGTGCTTTACTCAGTTCTTAATATGCATGTTAATTTTTCCACCACTGTGGAAATGTGGTTAATGAACTTTAATGGCAAGGGATGGGGAAGAATCTGATTTCCAAAACTAGCTGGTGATTTGGATAGAGTAAGGCGCCAATGTGCCTGCTCAGAAATGCTGGCCAAACCAATTTGTGCCATATTACCAGTGGTGAAATGTAAAATTTGTTGCTACCGGTTCTGTGGACGTGGCTTGGTGGGTGTGGCTTCATGTGACTCGGTGGGCGTGACCAACCTTTTTTTTTTTAAAAAAAAACCTTTTTAAAACTTTTTTTACTACTGGTTCGGGCGAATAGGTAGTAAAAAATTGCTTTAAAAAAGTAAAAAAAAAAAAGTTCCCACAATCACAGCTGTGCCACATGATCATCAGAACCTTTTTTTAAAAAAAAAATTTAAAGCATTTTTTACTACTTATTCACCCGAACCAGTAGTAAGAAAATGCTTTAAAAAAGTAAAAAAAGAGGTTCTGACGGTTACGCAGCTCAGCTGATTGACAATCAGCTGTGCTGCGGAATCGTTGGAACCTTTTTTTTACTTTTTTAAAGCATTTTCTTACTACCGGTTTGCCCGAACCGAACCGAACCAGTAGCCTTTCACCCCTGCATACAATGTTACCCTCCAAGGAGAGAGCACCACTGTTTGCTCGTTAAAACCCTAGAAAATTACTCCCTAACCAAAATGCAGGGCTCGAGAAAGCAGTTTAAAAATAACCCAGCAATTTCTGTCGTTATGGATGCACAACCCTTTCTCAACTGAGGGCCCCCCCTCCATATTGGTCCATGGAAAGTTTTCTGGAAGCTGCCTAGAATTATGCAATCTGCACCTGATGCACTGGGGGGAAGGGGGGAGAGGGGGAGGGCTGGGGCTCATCTCTGGGTGGCAGACACAGGGACACAAAACAAGACCCGAAGCGTCACATGCCTTGACCAAGAACCGCCTGTCCAGGGCAGAGTTATGCTCTTACCGTCTTGGGGTCACTTCCAGCCACTCTGAGCAATTCAGCTACCCAGAATTGGAAGCTCCAATCCATCCCAACCTAGTAAAGGAGGTGGCAAACTATAGGTAGTTCTCAACTTACAACCATTTGTTTGGTGACTGTTCACAGATACAACAGGGTTGAAAAAAAGTGACTTGAGACTGGTCCTCGTACTTACGACTGTCGCCTCGTCCCCACAGTAACGTGATCAAAATATGGAAGCTTGGCAACAGGCCTGTACTTATGACAGATGGACAACTGGTTGTCATTTGCAACTGGTCGGCTTCTGACAAAAACGTCAATGGGAGAAACTGGCTTTGCTTAACAACTTTAGTGATTCACTTAACAACCATGGGAAAAAAAGGTCATAAAATGGGATGTGATCCACTCAACAACTGCCTTGCTTAGCAATGGATATTCTGCTCCCAACTGTGGCCGTAGGTCATCTACCCATATTCCTTGTGGGTGCCAAATCACCTCAGGCACTCACGATGCCTGAAATCAAAGTACATTTCTGCAAAATGACCTAGATTTGTGCCAGCTTGTGCCAAATGTGAGACTGGCCTCACACATTTAACTTCAGGCTTTTAATTTGAGATCTTGTGAGATTTTAGAAGACAGCTATTGAACCTCACACCAGATTTCTGGCCCAAACAATTAGGATTAGGGTTGGGGAAGGAATCCCCTCATTAAAATTAGCACAGCTGTGACACCTTTTTCCAGGCTCCAAAGAAGCTGGGCTGCTTTGAGGTGCTGCCGAAAGGGCAGCTGCTTGCCTGAGTCCCACCGCATGTCTTCCAAATCAGTTGGGAGCCAGGGAGGCCCATGAAATGATAAGGGAGGAGACACCCCTGAGCACAAGATGGCTGAGTTCTGCTCTGAGATGTTGACATCCAAAGTTAAGCAATACAAGAGCCCGGTTTGCTTTTAAAAGGGGCCTGGAAAAGGTTAGGGAAGCTGAGGAGAGCCAAGAAAGAAAGGAAAGCCCAAGTTACAGGATCAAAGGAAGCCCGAGGCCTCCCGCTGGCCTCTCTGCCGAAAAACAGCTTAGCTAAGCACATCTTCCTCGCCAAATGGAGTCAAACATTCTCAACAGTTACCAACTCAGAAAAATTAAAATAAATAAACAAGCTTTGACCAAACTTTCTATCACAGCTTAATACCTGCTATGAGTTTAACCAGAGATCTTCAAAAGTTCATTTTTTGTTTTCAATTTGTCTGGCGGTTTAGGATTACACGGCAAATCCAACACAGGGATGATGGTTTTAACATTTGGTCAGACTGAGTCCGGCTGCTGAACCTTTTCTCTTCCCCTTCTCGGGGCACAGCACGATGGAGGTTGGTTCTCATTCACAGAGAAGCTTTCACATTGGTTGCCAGGAAGAAGGGAAACTGGTGCCTTCCCCTCTGGCAGAGTTTCCATGCAATGGCATCTCATCGGCCTGAGATGAAAGCAGGGCAGTTGTCTCCCTTCCAAGCCTTCTCCTTCTCTAAGAAGCTGTGAACAGCCCCGTCTTTTCTCCCAAAGTAAAGTGAGCTGTTAATGGCTACAGCAGTCGAGCCCTGCAGGATCTCTCTCCCACGGGAAACCTGGCATATTCTACAACTACACTGAAATATGGGATGCACTTTGCCAAAATCGTCATGGATACAGCTGAGTGATGGAAACAGCCACTCAAATCTGGGCTCTTCTATGTCCGAGATTCTCAATAAAGAACAATCACATGTAAGGGAAGAGCAGACAGGTCACTTGAAGAGAATCCTCACAAGCTGCCAGTCCTGCTCTTGGTATTGCAGTGGCCTGGCCTCCAATCTGAGGACTCCCCTCTTTAAGGGAAGCTCAATAGAGCACAGAACCTGCTTAGCCAGCAGAAAATTCTGGGAGGCTGTGGGCCATAGAACAAGGAAGCTAAGTGCGTTGCCTACTTTTCTTTTACAGATGCAAGCTAACAAATTCTGGGAGAAGAATGGCGAACTGATTCATGTTGCGAAGATCAAGGAACCAGCGACTAGGAACATCTCTGAACGAAGAGAGGACAAGAGATGCCCTACATGGGCTCCGGAGGGCTGCTTCTTATGAGGAGACAGTGGTTTTTCCACCAGTTTGAATGACAGGAATGACGGCTTCAGCCATCTCGCTTACAGCCATGGCAGAACTCTTTAAAGGCATCAGACTCAGCAATCTCGCTTTTTAATCACTTTTGAGAATTGCCTTTTAAGCATCTTAAAGCTACTAAAGAGTCCTTCAGAATGACAGGTCTTCATCAGGGGAATTTATCTTCTACTCTGAACAGAAAAAAGATCAATTATATATTAAGGAACATAAAGAATTTGGAATAAACAGCAAAAAGCTGAATGAGATTTTGATCTAAGAAAGTTATAAATGGATTCAGAGTCCAAATAATTAGGAATATTGACAGCTACTATAAGATTTTGGAATTAACTATAAAAAATAAAGAGTTTCCTGTGGGGAACAGACTTATTTTGGCTAGCAAGTCATAACAAAAATAAGTGATGATTTTAGAACAGGACACTAGAAGGGACTAAACATTTTAAGCAGAAGAAAAAAAAAATACAAGCCTGCGTTTGATGCCAGTCAATATTTGGACTTATAAAACGACACAAAATGTCGTAACATCAAAAACAATCTTTTAAATACAAACTTTGAATAATGGGGCCAGAAATTGGTAACTTATAATATCAACACTGTCAGTAATGATGTCTGCTTCTATCAACAAACTAGATCTAAAATACATTAACGGAGGAATGACAGACATGGAAGGACAAGACAGACCGAGAAAGTACCAAAGCTATAAACGAAAGGCCAAGAGAAGGGTGCTTTATAGGTAGACCTTGACTTACGACCACAACTGAGCCCAACATTTCTACTGCAAAGCAAGGCAGTTGAGTGAGTTTTGCCCTGTTTAAGTCTTTTCTTGCCCTAGATGTTAAGTGAATCACTGCGGCTATTAAATTAATAATAAGGTTGTTAAGTGAGTCTGGTGTCCCCCACTGTCTTGTTGGAAGGTTGTAAAAGCTGATGATCACCATGACCCTGGGACAAGGCAACTGTCATAGAAACATGCCAACTGACAAGTGTCCGAATTTTGATCACATGACCACGGGGAGGCTACAAGGTTCATAAGTAAGAAAAATAGTCATAAGTCACTTTTTTCAGTGCCACTGTAACGCTAAACAGTCATTAAATAATGGTTGGAAGTCAAAGACCTTCTACTAGATATACAAAAGAAACTGACTGAAGTTTTAAAAGTAAACGGAAAATACGAATGTTAAGCCAAGAGAATGACCTGCAAAATGTGTTCTTATAAGATGTACAACAGAGACTTTGTTGAAGAAATCCGTGCAATGGGATAAAGAAGAATTGAGGAGAAATTAAATCCCACAACAATATTTGAATGAATTAAAGGTTAAGATTGGTAGAAGTGAAAGCAAGGAATACCAAGTTGGTTTATGTGATCAAGATAAAATAAAATATGTTATTTTGGGCTATTCTTTTTGGACTGTCTGTTGGTACCAGGACTGCAAAGATGATGCTTTATGAAAAGATAAATTTTTGTAACCTTAGAGGGGAGGAAGAGTCAGCAAACTAAACATTTTAAGTATCTTATAAATGAGGCAGGCAGAAAGGAACAAGCAGCATTTTTCACTGTTTAAAGAAGTGGGAGCTTTAGTTAACGGAAGGCTTTTGTGCTCCTTTTTCTTAAATCACCCACACAAGTACGGTGATCTTGCAAAACAAGAGTACAGAAGACATTAACCAGGAATGAGAAGTGCAGGACAATCCAAAGGTTAGAAACACTAGAAGGGAATGAAAGCTGAATGAAAGGCAGAGAAACAGTACAGAAATAGCATTTGGAAATTCTGAGTTACCGGTAGTATAACAAGACTCCTTTGTAGTAGGGGTAAGTATCGTGTACTAGCAAAAGTCCAACCTGTTACTGCCTTAAGCAACCACTGAGAGCTTCGCTGCTATCCACAGACCTCTCAAATGTCTGGAGGTCTGGCAAATGAAGTTTGTAGCCTTCATGGCAGTAAAATAGAAATATCTAGGACTGCAGGATACATACATGTTTGCGGGGGAATTAAACTCATACAGGATCTTACTAGAACCCGATGTTTGCAATTTATTCCTCTCCAATCTGCCTCAAAGTCAGTCCTGGGACTCCACCAGATATTAGACCACCAGTGTGTCTCTATTAGTAATGGTACTTCAAATTACAGACATAGATTTCTGCACCAAGTGGGTCTCTCTTCAGCAAAGAAAACCCATGAGGATTCTCATGCAAGATTTCAGAGGAGTAAGCCAATACTTTCAGCTAAACCTTTTTTCTAATGAAAATTGTTCTTTTGTGCCAGAAAGACCTTTATGGGATTGCCAAGGAGGAGCAAGAGAAATCACAGAACGCCAAGAAAACAGGCATAGAAGACTTGCAACAAATCATTACTAAGAGACGACAATATAGTCCCTATCACCTGAAAATTGGATCTTTCTAGGTTCATCAGCCCTGCACTTTCTGCAGCCAAGAATCTGGAAAATGTTCCCATTCTTAAAATGGAAAAACAGTACTAAATTATTTTATGGTTTTGGGGAAAGCAAAGCACTTCCTACAAATTTTTTTTCTTCCTTACTGAACTGGGTTTCAGGTATGCTCCACTATCATTTGCTTTTAGAAACACTGTCTTAAGGATTCAGTCAAAACACAACATACTCAAATGATGTCCAAGAGCAAAATGGAAAGACTTACTTCTTCCTCCAGCTTCACCACCTTGGCCTGTGCATTGTTCAAGGCCTGGTCCCGGATCTCAATGTGCCTCCGTTGCTCCTCATTAGTTGAGCGAACCCCTGCTAGCTCCACTTCCAGTTTCTCCTTTTCCCTCTGGGTTTCTTTATCTGGGCAGGTAAAGTAGAAAGAGGGGGGGGAACATGGCTTTGAGAATTGCTGGGGGGCAGAGATCAAAGGGTGAGCTATTAGCTTTGCGGATGAAGGGAAACATGTTTCAAGCACATTTTTCAAAGAATTACGAGGACACTCCTATTGTCACAGGATGGCATGAATTCTATTTTCTCCAATTATGTTTCGGAAGTTAAGCAGTAGTAAACAAAGGAGGTGTGTGTGTGTGATTGTTGATGTGGCTTGCCAGCCATCAGTGGAACTGGTGGCAGACTCAGAGGATGAGGAGGTTGGGGAGGAACTTGGGCCAGTCCTGGAGCCTGGAGAAGGCTCTGATGGATGCTCTGCGTCGGAAGCAGAGATAGAGCCAGGGCTGCCTGATAGTTCCCAACTGCCTTCGGAGTCAGAGATAAGTGGGGAAGAAGAACAGCTGGGGCCTGTTCCAGATGCACGTATGTGCAGAGCTGTCAGGAGAGGAGAACAACCGAGGAACAGGGGCCGACTCGGGAAGAAAGGCACACGTGGATGCCGAATGGCCCCTCCCTGGCTGGGGAATAGATAGAAGCAAACAGGGAGTGGTGGTTGCAGGAGACAACCGTTCGTCTTTCTTTCGGAAGATTTGCTTATCGTGGTTGGTTCCTCAGAGACTTCTTGCCGGGAATTAATTTACAGCTTTGTGGCTGGAAGCTGGCAATTATCCAAGGACTGATAAGGTCTGTTATTGCAATTAAGCCTTGGAAGGATTATCGCATGGTATTTTCTGTGTGGGAATGCCATGAATTCACAGTAGTTAAATAAAGGTTTTTTTTTCGGGACAAGGAATCTGTTTCTTGGTCCTGCTAAGGCTGGGTCAGAACAGTTGTGTATGCTTGCACACTGCACATATGTATGATTTGGGAAATCTCTTATTTCAGGAAATCCTGTTTGCCAGAATCTGCAAGGAGGATACAAAAACCAGAATTCTTTCCTTCTGATGCTATCCAGCAGCTGATGGTAGAGTGTCCCTGATGCTCTATTTTCCATGAAGCTCTCATAGCTGCCTGTCAACTTGCAAAGCTTTCAAGTTGCCATGAGCAGGAGGGAGGGAGAACTGATAGAGCTGATTGATTTCCCTAACTGAAGCTGCATTCCATAGATTCTTTCTTATCACAATCAGTAGGAGTGTGTTGGGTTTCACAACCAGCCAATGTGGTTAATTGGAGAATGTGATTTAATTGGAGAATGTGGCCAGGGAGGAGGGGGGAGACAGGGTCATAGGGGAACGTAAATCTACGTGGGATTAGTTCTAACTGCATCCGAATATTGCCGAAATGGTGCTCCTAATAAATGACTGTATTTCTTTTGAAGTTTGGCTCATGGCTCATGAATTAATTAGGGCATCTTTCGGAAACTTCACGCTGCCATTGCTAACTTTGCCACCAAGACCTGAGAACCACAGAACTGCCAGTAAGAGTCTCTGGTTGCATCTTGGCAGAAATGGAAGATTACCTGGTTTAGTTCTAGACAAGTTCGTTCAATTCTGCTTCCAACATCTGGCATAAATTAACAGCTTTTCAACATTATAGGGAAGAGCAGAGCAAAGGCTGTTGGGAGAGCCTTTGTCCTAATACCAGACAGAGATAACTGCTAAAGGACGAAATGGTTCATGCTGTTTGTGTCCCCAGAATCCATGGAGCTATCTTTGGCCCTCATTATGAAGACATCATGCAGCTGGAACATCTGTCCCGCCAGAACCGGCCCACCATCCCAAGGGATGAAATTGCTGCTTCAGACAATAGAAGAGAGATTCCTGCTGCTTCCCAGTTATCGTGGTAGTAAGGTAGGCCACTTTGGGGAACGGCTTGCCGTTACCATTGTTGTCTGCCAGTCCACTGGGTCATCAGAGAGAAGCACTGAGAAGTAACGTGGGATTTGCTTGCACAATGACCTCAAGAGTCATTGTGCAGCACCCTTCAGAGTTATGCCCTTTTAGCCAGGCAGGCAGAGATGGTGGGACAGCAGAACTACCAGGGAAGGGAAGCAGAGAGTCGTCGGGACACACACAGAGGCTTCTCGTGGGCAGATCCCTTGTGCTAGCATGGTCGGGGAACAGTGAAGGTCCCTCCAAAAAACAAGGCAAGTCCCTTTCTTAGTTTTGGTAAGATGCTGACCCATTAGCAACTCTTTCCATGTACTCTGCAGGGTGGAGCTGCCGGGATGGTGGCTTAGCTCGCCAAATCCCACAGCATTCATGCAGGAGGCTGGAGTCCTTCCATTCATAGAATTCTAGTTTCCACTGTCATCAATCTGCGTCCCCAGACACAGATTAATTAAACATGTAATTAAATGTACTCAGTATTGCTCCCCACAATTTAGAGACTCCCTGCTTCTGCAAGTTAAAAGTTACTGTTTTGTAGTCAATATTGAGTGGCAGCCCTGGCCCCTGGTTGTACATCTCTGGATGAAGACTTCTGGACGAATCAAAGCCATCCTTCATTTTCAATGAACCACTGGCCAATCTGTGACCTGTGATGGGCCATCCTTTGAGAGAGGTTTCCTCCCCAGATTCCTCAACGCCTTCAACAAGAACTTCTAAGGTACTGGAAAAAGTTCTTCAAAATCCAGGGAGATATTCAGAGATGTCTCTGCCTTGAAAGTCGCCCCTGCTGAACTACATCTAGCATCAGCAAAGGAAGCGTTTGATGACATTTTATGTCATTTTGAGGTTGAAAATGTTTTGCCCGGTTAAAGGTTAACAGACACGGGGGTTTCAGCTGAATATGGACCGTTCCAAAACAATGGTCTGGCCCAACAGGTGAGCCTCAGCATGAGGCAGGGGGAAAACAAATTGGGCCCGAACACCCGGTGTTTCCCCCACATGCCTGGCCTTCCCCTCCAGGCAGCTGAAAATAAGCAACCACACAGCAGAGCAGAAATGGCAGCTGAAATGTCTAAGGGAATAAGAGGAGGAGCTCTTTTCCTCGCAAGGGACCGAGAGTGGTTGTTCCTGGCTCTCTCCAACGTCTCCTGGGAATTTCTCAAGCCTACTTTCTTCTGCTTTAGGCACTTTGCAAAACAATTAACCACAGTTCTTGGTACAGGAAATGTGATGGACTCACTTTGTGCAAAGAGCTGGGAGATGGTTTTCCTGTTATCCTCAGTGCCTTCAAATTCTTTCTCTGCAAGTTGCTTATTGGCCGTATCCATACGATCTGCAGAGGAAGAAGAAATGCAGAGGTCATGGGACTGTTAGGGCTGAATAGTTAACTGTTAAAGAGTCTATCCCACATGGATCATTCCTCCTGCCACCTTGCACGACTGTCTAGTGAGGCGGGCTGGACTGAGAGAAAGAAAATTACTGCAGCCCAAGGCACCCAGTGAACTTCCATGGCTGAAGATGAGTTGGAACATGGGCGTTCCTGGTTGCCCTGGATCTTGCTGATCCATAACTCAGTGGCTCTATGGAAAGCTATCCCAGCTGTTAACCTCTCTTGCCATTCAACAGAGGAGACACTATTTCACCATCTAATCTTTATTAAAAGCTGCAAATTCAGGCAAAGCTGTAAAAAATAAGCCATGGCACCCGAATAGGCACACCTACTGTACGTCTGAGGATACAGGGCATTCAGAAACTAATCAGTAATCGCTTAGCATTTGTTCCTCACAGTCTGAGAGTCCTTCAGGGGCTTTTTTGCAAACTCCAGGCGGGCTTTCCTGTGTTTTGCACTGAGAGGTTTCCCGTCTAGCCACTCTTCCAGAAAGCCCAGATGGGTGGAGGCTGCAGTGATGGTTGTCCTTCTGGAACTCTGTCCCATCTCCACACAAGATCTCTGGAGCTCAGTCACAGTGACCTTCGGGTTCTTGGTCATTTCTCTTACTAAGGCCTTTCTCCCTCGATCAATCAGTTTGACCGGGTGACCAGCCCTTGGAAGAGTCCTGGTTGCAGCAAACTTCTTCCATTTGAGAATTATGGAGGCCACTGTGCTCTTAGGAACTTTCAGCAGCAGAAATTTTATTGTAGCCTTCCTTCCCCAGATCTGTGCCTTGCAATGATCCTGCCTCTGAGCTCTGCAGGCAGTTCCTTTGACCTCATGGCTTTTGCTCTGCTACAGTACGCACTGCACTGTCAGCTGTGAGGCCTTCTGAAGAGGTTTAATTTACCACAGGTGGCCTCCAATTAAGGTGAAGAAACATCTCAGCAATGATCAAGAGAAATGGGAGGCATCAGAGTTTCTAAATACTTATGCCAATGTGGTATTTCAGTTTTTTTTTTTAAATAATTTACAGACATTTCTAAAATTCTGCTTTCACTTTGTCATTATGGGGTACTGAATGTAGAACAATGAGAAAAAACCGAATTTCAACAACTGTAGAATCAGGCTGCCGCATAACAAAATTGACAAAAGTGAAGAGGGACTGAATACTTTCTGAATGTACACAATAACTAGCAGCCATGTTCCATAAAAGAGGCCGTGTGCTCCTAGCTGTAGTGTGGCCTACCTACTGTCTAAGCTACACTGCACCCTACGGAGCCTAAGCTGCCTAAAGGTAGGAAGGAATCCCTTGCCCACCTCCAGATGCGTCGAATTTGCAGTTGAGGACTTGTGTATGGCTTGTCTGCATGGAAAATGGAGGCTGGAATGGCCTCACTTCTCTTCTCTTTGCTACCAGTGCTTTGTAACAAGAAGTGTTGAGACAGGAAAGAGAAAGTATATAATAATCCCCGAAGACTTCCTTGTGAAGGGAACATGCTGCACCTATTTTGGCTAGCAGGGGTCAGTGTTGCTAAACTTTACCTAATTGCAAAGCTCATTACTGTCTCAAAGGCAGAGTGCCTTGAATGCAGCTGTAGCGGAGAGAACGTAACCCTGTTTTGGCCAGAGCTGCAAATGCTCCGGGGACACAACGCTGGTCCTAGTCCAGAATTTTTACTAACGATGTCACCCCGGCTGGCTCTCACCCAAGACCCATGGTGTCAGCACACAGGGTGACCCATCTCCGAATCCTTTAAAGGCAGGGGTCTCCAACCTGGGCAACTTTAAGACTTGTGGACTTCAACTCTCAGAATTCCTCAGCCAGCTTTGCTGGCTGAGGAATTCTGGGAGTTGAAGTCCACAAGTCTTAAAGTTGCCCAGGTTGGAGACCCCTGCTTTACTTTGCTCCCATGATGGTGACCCAAATTCTCTGGGCAGTCCCTGAAGGGGATGGAAGGGCAAAAAAATCAGCAAGTCCTTCCTTCTCTCTGGTAGAGAAGGCAGCCATCTTGGCAAATGGCTTCTGGCAGACTTCGCTTCTCCCATGAATCCTTCCCACCCCCTTTCAGTGAGTCTTTGACCTTTGCTGCCCAACGAGACACCAAACGTCATAGCTGGCATCCTCTGTGCAAGAGGCATCACCCCATTCCCTCCGCCACATCAGAGCTTGGTACTACAGTGGTTTAAAGCACCCTGCTATTAACACAGCTGCCTGCAATTTACTGCTGGTTCGAATCTCTCCAAGGCTCAAGGTTGACTCAGCCTTCCATCCTTTCTAAGGTAGGTTAAATGAGGACCCAGTTTGTGGGGGCAATAAGCTGACTTTGTATAAATATACAAAAGGATGAAGGCTATTGCTTAACGCATTGTAAGCCGCCCTGAGTCTCCGGAGAAGGGCGGCATATAAATCAAATTAAAAAAAAAAAAAAGAGAGCTAATTCTGCATCAGACCTGCATCTTATATACCAGGGGTTGGCAACCTTAAACACTCAAAGAGCCACAAAGGTCCTAACCAGAAACCGCCATTCAATTCTGGAGCCGACCGGAAGTGAAGTTTCCCCATCGTAGTCTCCTCCTAGCACTGCATCCTTTTTCCTCTACTTGTCCTAACCGAAAGCCCTATCAATTGTGGAGCTGCCCAGCAACAGGGAGCCGCAGCAGAGGGATGAGAGAGCCACATGCGGCTCCAGAGCTGCAGGTTGCTGACCCGTTATATACCCACCACACTGGGCACAAAATCCTGGAATGGACTTGCACCCCTCTTTCCCTTGAAATTTAGAACATAGAATAATAGAGTTGGATGGAACCTTGGAGGTTTTGTAGCCCAACTCCCTACTCAAGGCAAGAGACCTTATACCATCCTGGTCAACCGGTTGTCCAATCTATTTCTGAAAACCTCCAGTGATGGAGCATCCACAAGTCTGGGAGGCAAGCATTGATTAATTGTTCTCACTGTCAGGAATTTGTTCCTTAGTTCCAGGTTGGGTTTCTCTTTAATGAGCTTCCACCTATTACTTCTTGTCCTTCCCTCAGGTGCTTACAGCTGTATTATAAAACCAGAAAGGGGGGAGAGGAGGAGGCTAAATACACCTCTTTCCAGAAGAGCCAGGCAGACCCCCTTCCCAACTGAGAACTCTATCTAGCTCTTTAGCAACATGTGAATAGAGATGCAATCATCCAGGCCAAAAGTATCTTAAAAGATTAAATCATGGCAACTGGACCGAAGTTTATTAAAACTGAGACGTTTCGTTATTCATCCAAGTAGTGTCTTCAGTCAACATGAAAATTTGGGTAGGAAGAGTGTCAGATAGTCATTGGAAAGAACCAATTCTTGCCATACAAATTTTCATTTTGATCGAAGAAGTTACTTGGATGAGTAATGAAACATTTCAGTTTTAATAAACCTTGGTGCTTGATTTAATCTTTTAAAATACTTTTGGTCTGGATCAGAGGTGGGTTTCAGCAGGTTCTGACCAGTTCTGGAGAACTGGTAGTGGAAATTCTGACTAGCCCTGCCCCCATCTATTCTCATCTATTATTCCAGTCCCAGTTGATCGGGAGGAAATGGGGATTTTGCAGTAACCTTCCCCTGGATTTATTTATTGTTTATTTATTGGTTCGATTTATATGCCGCCCTTCTCCAGAGGCTCAGGGCGTCTTACAATGCGTTAAGCAATAACCTTCATACTTCTGTATATACCTGCTTACTAGGGCTTTCCCCCCCCCCAAAGCGGTGTTCTTTTTTATACAAAGTCACCTTATTGCCCCCACAAACCAGGTCCTCATTTTACCTACCTCGAAAGGATGGGAGGCTGAGTCAACCTTGAGCCTGGTGAGATTTGAACTAGCAGTAATTGCAGGCAGCTGGTGCTACTTAACAGCGCTTTAGTCTGCTGCGCCACTAAGGCTCTTGGGGAGGGAATGGAGATTTTACAGTATCCTTCCCCTTCCACGCCCACCAAGCCACACCCACAGAACCGATAGTAAAAAAATTGGAAACCCACCACTGGTCTGGATGATTGAATTTCTATTTATATGTTGCTTTTCATTTTGGGAGAAATCTCCTGCAATCCTTATGGCAAGAGGTGGTTCTTTCCAATGACTATCTGATTCTCCGCCTACCCAAATTTTCATTTTGACTGAAGAAGTTACTTGGATGAGTAACGAAACGTCTCAGTTTTAATAAACTTTGGCCCAGTTGCCATGCTTTAACCTTTTCAGATAGCTTATTAGCAATGTACTCGCACAAATGGGTAGGAGCCAGGATAAAATATCAATTTGATCTCCTTTTATTTAAAATAAATACATTACATTTAAAATAAATTGAAATTAAATCTATCTAAGAAATCTATTTCCTCAATTTATTAATTTTCCCCTGCGGTCACATTAACGCTACAGTCTGGATGCCCTGGCTGACTGGATGTAGGCTCAGTCCAGACAAGGGGCCGGTAATGTTGATCCCTGGGAAAACTCAGTCAGAATGGAGGGCACAACCCAGATCTGGATAGAACCAGGTGACGTTTCCTCGGTATCCTTTTTCTTTGCAGCTTGGAGGTGGTTCTAGAAACAGGGCCTACTCCGGAGGGGTCTGGCAGCTCTGGCTGGAGAAGACGGAGCTAGCCACAGGTTTTAAGCACCTCTCTAAATTAATGGGGTGTAACTCTGGGCGGCCCACGAACGGGCAGGATTTAGGAATTAAAACCAGTGCAAAACGCAGCATCCCAATTCAGTTGTTGTCCCACATGTCTTTCATCGACCCGGCTGATTTGTTTTCAGGTTTTTATACGGAGCTTTGGGACTTACTTATAAAGGCCTAAATGGTTTGGGATCATGATAGCTGAAAACCCGCATCGGCCCATGTGAATAGCTTGCTCATAGCTTAAGGTCTGTCTTGGGGGTCCTTTCATGGGAGGTTGAGACTTCTCTTTTCTAAATGTTCATACTGCCCCTTTCCTTGTTAAACTCAGGCAGGTTGTCTTGACCCTTTGCAGAGCAGAATAATTATAAGTGATAGTAATTCTAAAAACAAATGATTGCTATCCTCTTCCCCTGTGCCACATTAATAAAAATGGTTTTGAACTTTTAAATTCTTTGGGGACAATTTTGGGGCTACAAACTCAGTCAACTGAGACTGAACCCAGCAACACAGATTGAACTTTGTAACTGGGCAGGAAACTATTCCCTCCCCTCCCCCCCAACCCAAATTATGAGACTGCATGTTCACAATGTGAAGATATACAGGGATTTTACAAAGGGAGAAAAAGTGAGGTGCATACTGTTTTCTGGGTTTTTCTTTTAGGAGCCACAGAATTATAAACCTGATTTTAAAATCACTCGGCAGCAATCAGGAGAACTTTAAGTTAGTTTTACCTCTGAGATCCCGATTAAAATCATGAAGTCTACGGATTTCACATTCCAGCTTGTTTCTCATGGTCTTTTCCAGAGATTCCCTCTTGGAAGAAGACTTCTCCAGATTTTTATAGGCCTCTGAAACTTGTTGGATTTCTGTTTCTAGCTATAACAAATAATTAAACGAGAATAAAAAAAATATTCAGCAGGGTGTTCCAATATTCAACTCTGAATCCCAACAGCTCTGTGCAAAACTCCGAGAAGGGTGGGTGGTTTGGAGAGTGGGAAGAGGAAGCCCTGAAGCCTGGCAGCTGAGCAGCAGAAAGACTCCCTTTCATCTGGCACCCGATGCCAGGTTGGCCCTGACGTGGGCAGCCAAACTCCAGGATGTCTGCAGGGGAAGCCAGCTGGGAGCCAACGCACAAAAGTCACACGACGTGCATCAACACACCCTGGACTGCGCCTCCCTTGCAATCTTCCAAGGAATTGCGAATCGACCTGAGAGACACTTCAACACCTTGACAAAACCTTGACTGGAAGGTTTGAACATAGGAAGTTTATGCTTTGCGCTAAGGTATTATTCACTTCAAACATGCTGAACAAGCACAGTGGCTGGGCTGACATATCGTGCTAAGTAAGAACCAGACCGACTGCATTATGGCTTGGCATAGTATACGAACTCAGCCCTTGCCCCAAACCAGAGGCTCATTATCTCTGAATGGGCTGGTGTCGTTTCCCCTCAACCGAGGCCCGATTTTCATCCCCTGCGATTCCCAGAGAACATCTGCCAGCAGCCTGGATCGAAAGGATGGGAGTCAAAAGTGAAGGGAGGGTTGGGAAAGCCCCGCCTGCAGCCGAAGAGCCAGGGGTCTCTCCTCAGCCCCAGGCTTTCTGGACACCAAGGCCGGCCTTCTGGCACTGAGCGTCCCCTTCTCCCAAGGTGCGTCTCTTCAAGCGGCCCAAAATTAGACACAGTACAGGTAGTCCTCAGGTTACGTCCACAATTGAGCCCAACATTTATGCGGCTAAGGGAGACGTCTGTTAAGTGAATTTTGCCTCATTTTGCCACCTTTCTTGCCACAGTTGTTAAGTTAGTTAACATGGTTGTTAAATGAATCTGGCTTCCCCCTTGACGTTGCTTGTCAGGACACAGCAACCGTCATAAATACAAAATAGTTCCCAAGCATCTGAATTTTGATCACATGACCATGAGGATGCTGCAAAGTATGTTTTTCAAAGTATGAAAAACGGTCATAACTTTGAATCGTCACTAAATGAACTGTCTTAAATTGAGGACTACCTGTATGCAGATTAAATCGGGACGTGAGGATGGGGGGATGCTGTGCAGAGGGCTGATTTGCAACAGTGCTGGCTTCTCCAACTGACCATCCTTGCGACTGTCCAAAGGGAAGGAGGAGGAGAGGGAAGAAAAGCGGCTTTTTCCTACCTTTTGCAACCTTGCCACTTTCTCGTAGCATCCGTCCAGCTCTTGCCGCAGAGACTTGTTCTCCTCGGAGAGGATCTCCACCATTTGCTGGGCCCTGGAGACAATGACATAGGGGTCCACCGGCATTTGCTGGTAGGGAGAAGGGGCCGGGGGGGGCCTGGGCAGGGCCGAGTAAGAGTCCGCTTGCTGCTGTCCAGTGAGAGGCTGGCAGAATCGGTACAGGTCACCCTGGTGAATCTGGTTGGGCAAAAAGAGCGGCTGCGTCCGGGGCAGAGAGAAGGGGTCTCCTTGGCTAGGGGTCAGAGGTGGCTGATGCTGAGACGGAGACAGCCTGGAAGGGGGCAGTGACTGCAACAGCGTCAGGGACCCCAAAGAGGTCAGGGAAGAGGTCGGGCTGTGGTGGTGGGGAGGTCGTTGCTGGAATGGCAGTTGAATCTCCGGGTTTTGCCTGTCAAGGACAACCAATACTTCATTTAAAAAGGACACCGCATTTGTGCCTGCAGCTTCCCTAACTTGGTCCCCCCTCTTCCCCCCCCCCCCCCGGGACACTTTATAGGCTTCTATTCCATCACCCTTTGAGCTTTGGGCTCCAATTCTCCTTAGACCTTTCTGAAGCAGCAGAGCTCATGTCGGTTGGGTTATGATGCTAAAGGCTGTTGGGAGTAGAGGGTGCTAATCCTAGCTTTGGGTGCTGAAGGGACTACCTACAGAGCTTCACATAGGATCTTCCAACTTCAGTGATAATATGAACAACTTAACAGATGTGATGAAGCTCCAGACTTACATACAAGACAGTTTCCAATTTTGTCCGAAAAATCTCAACAGGGTCAGAGAATCGTAGCCAAGTTGATGATAAGTCTGAGCAGACTTCACCTTAATATAAGGAGGCTTCATTGACATCCATGGATTGTTTATAGGCGCAATTCAAAAACACTGAAGTTCTGTCTAGTCTGAGATCTGGCTGGTATCTGAAGGGCTCCCTGTTCTTACTCCAACTGGCTGGACAGCTGACCGTGTTGACACACCTTTGTCTGCAGAAGTTAGGTGTCTCCCGTAGAAAAATCCTTCTTGTGCTTATGTCAAAACCTTACAATTTGGTTACTCCAGACTCCTTGTTGCTCTCTGCTGCTCATTTAGGCTTTGTGGTAGTCCATTTAACTGAATGCCTGGTTTCATTCCATAAAAGATTTCTAGAGATGCTTTCTTAGTTAATTCAAGCATGGAGACTCTGGGTATTTCCAGATCTGGCTGAAAAAGCACAAAGCTCTCCCAGCCTCCATCACCCACGTAGTTGGGGTTGCTGGGAAATGGAGTTTGACCACTAGGAAACATCCCAGCCCCACCCCCACCCTTCCCAAGTAAATGGCTGCTTTTCTACATTATTCATGTATACTCGTAAGCTTTCATTCCATTTATCATTTTTACATAATCATTTAATGCACCCTGAATGTCATGGCCCCCAAAAAGTGAGGCGGGTGTGTATGCAGCAGAGCCCCTTCCAAGACTTCTAATGCTGCAAAAACAATTGTCATCTAATACTTCCCTAACTCCGTGAATGCAGACTCAGGCGTACGCCGAGATGCACTATAAATCTGAACAATCATTTTGCCTGAAGTGTGGCTGTTCTATGAATCTGAGCTATAGTAGCTAGCCAAGGATCAGTAAGGGCTGTAAAAACGAAGAAAGAACTGGAAACGTTGATAACGCAATCCCGATGAAGCAGCCATTTTGGCCAGAACAATAAGCTAGGTCAGAGGTCTTCAAACTTGGCAGCTTTAAGACTTGTGGACTTCAACTCACAGAATTCTCCTATGCTGGCTGGAGAATTCTGGGAGTTGAAGTCCACAAGTGTCTAAAGCTGCCAAGTTTGAAGACCTCTGAGCTAGGTATTAAAACACAACAAGCCTCAATTTTGGATAAGTTTGGACCACTTATTGATTCATCACCTGGTCCCACCATGACAATTGTGGTCATCAGCTCATCCGAGCTTACTCAAAGGTGCATTTTCAGGTACCTGGTACCTACTGTATCCTTCCATCCCCCCCACCATCACAATCACAGTCCAGCTGCCCTTTTGAAAAAGCACCTTTGAGCCAACTATGACCTGGATGACTGAGGATCTCCAGAGATACTTGTCTGATCTAGTTCTTCAAGGAGGACCTTTTAAGGGAGAGAACAAACCAGCACCTTCAGTTCCAGCTGAAAGTGACGGAGGTGACGAGTGCTTTGCTAACCCACTTCCTGGCAAGGAGACCGGTCTGCAGTTGCAGGTGGGGCCCTCAAAGTACCTCTAAAGCCAACTGCAGCTAAACTATAATTTCTGACATGACAGAAATAGGACCATAATTAAACTATCGTGTCAATAAAAGTCTGTAGAGATTCTCAGTTGTTTTTTCAGGAGGCAACTGGACTTTCACAGGAACTCAGGTGATCCTGAGGACACAAATAAACCTCCAAGTGCTTCAACCACCCTCTAAAACAGTGTTTCTCAACCTTGGAAGCTTGAAGATGGGTGGACTTCAACTCCCAGAATCCCCCACTGCTCTAAAAGGATGCAAATGACCAGCTGTCTGCAAGGAATATCAATCCTTCCATTCCCCACTATCTTGTCAAGAGCTGAAGAAGCTTCTTGGATGAGAAGCGAAACGTCTTCAAAAGAAAACACAAGGAAGTCCAGCTGCCTCTTGAAAAAGCACCTTTGGGACTATCATGTCAATATTATTTCATTAACTTATCTTAAGTTGGATGATCCTGAGTTTTTCTTGAATGAATACACTTAACATGAATCAAGAGTATTTTAATTCTTTTTCCTAGCCTAAAATTACCATTTTTTGTGCCTAAACCAAATATTTCTATTGCAGCTTCAACAGTCTCCACAGCGAGACAATAAACCTGGATTCTCAGGTTTATTTAAACCTGTTTTATTGCAAGTTACCTTACCAAAGCTGCCTGTCAGGCCCTGTAAGAGTAAGGGCAGGTTCATGATTATCCTACGCCTTGTAAGACACAAGTTTTTGTGGAGCTTTGACTGAACTCTTTTTAATAACAATGAAAACGTCTGTATTTTCAACGTTTAATATTGTTAGATCTGTGTAGTGTCTTATAACTGTAAGTATTGTAAAAATATTTACTACTGTAAATTGTAAAAATTTTACAATATTTACAATTATGCTATTTTGGAAAAATATTTTGGAAGATGAAAATTTAAACTTGTAAGTAAGATTAGGTTTTATTATGAATAACAGAATTGGAAGGGACCTTGGAGGTGTTCTAGTCCAACCCCCTGCTCAAACAGGAAACCCTAGATCATTTCCACCAGTGATGCTCTCGACGTGATGTCCCGGTGCCTGGAAGCGGTGCGGCTCTGGATGGGGAGGAACAGGCTTCAGCTCAACCCTGCCAAGACGGAGTGGCTGTGGATACCGGCATCGCGGTTCTAGGAGAATATTCCATCGTTGGCTATAGGGGGTGAGGTGTTGCCCCCTGTAGAAAGGGCGCACAATCTAGGCGTCCTCCTGGACTCACGGTTGACTCTGGACAACCATGTTATGACCGTGACCAGGGGGGCATTTGCTCAGATTCGTCTGGTGCGCCAGTTGCGCCCCTACCTGGACCGTGATGACCTGCACACAGTCAGTCATGCGCTCGTCACCTCCTGGATCGACTACTGCAATGCTCTCTACATGGGGCTGCCCTTGAAGACCACCCAGAGGCTTCAGCTGGTACAGAATGCGGCTGCACGGGTTGTTGCGGGAGGGACCCGACACTCTCATGTTACACCCCGCCTGCGGGACCTGCATTGGCTACCGGTTGCCCTCCGGGTGAGATTCAAGGTGCTGGTAATTACCTATAAAGCTCTACATGGCTTAGGCCCGGGGTACCTGGCTGACCATTTGCGGCCAGCGACAGCTCCCCATTGCCCGGTGTGCTCTCACAGGGAGGGCCTCCTTGGGGTCCCGTCGGCCAGTGTCGGCTGGCAACTCCCAGGGAGCGGGCCTTCTCTGTGGGCACGCTTAATCCGTGGAATCAGCTCCCCCTGGAGCTCCGGATGGCCCCTGACCTTCGCTCTTTCCGCCGTGACCTCAAAACATGGCTATTTGGCCTGGCCGGATTGGATTGAAGGGGTTTTTAAAGGGGATTGTATTGGTTTTTATATTTGAATACTGAATTTTATGTGTTTTTTTATCATTGTGAGCCGCCCTGAGCCCTTTGGGAGAGAGGGCGGCATACAAGTTTAATAAAATAAATAAATAAATTTCAGACAAATGGTTGTCTAATCCAGGGGTCACCAACCTTTTGGACCTCAGGAACCACTAAATTCATAATTTTAAATCCCACGGACCACTAATATGGATTTTTTAAAAAGAGAAATAGTATTTAGTACAATATACAAATGCAAATAATTTTTCTGCAGACCAATAAAACTTTCTCACGGACCGTCAGTGACCACTGGTCTAATCCAGGAGTCTCCAACTTTGGCAACTTCAAGCCTGGCAGACTTCAACTCTCAGAATTCCGCAGCCAGCTTTGCTGGCTGGGGAATTCTGGGAGTTGAAGTCCGCCAGGCTTATTTATTTATTTTTTATTTATTTATTTTAAATTTATATACCGCCCTTCTCCCTGAGGACTCAGGGCGGTGTACAGCCAGAATTAAAAAACATGAAATACAAATATTAAAAACAATTAAAATATATATAAATTTGGCCCAAAATTAAAAATACAAACCAATTAAAACATTTAAAATTTCTTCTTAAGCCAGCCCGGCTTGCTGGAAAAACTGGGTTTTAAGGGCACGGCGGAAGGCACTGAGGTCTTGGATTCTCCTTATCTCTGGGGGCAACTGATTCCAGAGGGTGGGAGCCCCCACAGAGAAGGCCCTCCCCCTGGGGGTCACCAGCCTGCATTGATTGGCTGATGGCACCCTGAGGAGGCCCTCTCTGTGGGAGCGCACAGGACGATGGGAGGTCGTTGGTAGCAGCAGGCGGTCTCGCAGATAGCTAGGCCCGATGCCATGGAGCGCTTTAAAGGTGATAACCAGCACCTTGAAGCGCACCCGGAAGACCACTGGGAGCCAGTGCAGCTCGCGCAGGAGCGGTGTTACATGGGAGCGCCATGTTGCTCCCATCACTACCCGCGCTGCTGCATTCTGGACCAGTTGGAGCCTCCGGGTGCTCTTCAAGGGGAGCCCCATGTAGAGAGTGTTGCAGTAGTCAAGGCGAGAGGTGACGAGGGCATGAGTGACTGTGCACAGGGAATCCTGATCAAGAAAGGGCCGCAACTGGCGAATCAGGCGAACCTGACAAAAGGTCCCCCTGGTTACAGCTGTCAGATGTTCCTCCAAGGACAGCTGGCTATCCAGGAGGACTCCCAGATTGCGAGCCCTCTCTGTGGGGGCCAAAGACTCTCCCCCAATAGTCAGTGATGGAGTCAACTGACTATATCGGGATGCCAGGAGCCACAGCCACTCAGTCTTGGAAGAGTTGAGCTTGAGCATGTTCCTCCCCATCCAGATCCGCACAGCCTCCAGGCACTGGGACATCACTTCAAGGGCATCATTGGGGTGGCCTGGGGTGGAGATATACAGCTGGGTGTCATCAGCGTACTGGTGGTATCTCACCCCGAAGCCATGGATGATCTCACCCAGCGGCTTCACATAAATGTTGAACAGAAGGGGCGAGAGGACCGATCCCTGCGGCACTCCACAGATGAGAGGCCTCGAGGCCAACCTCTGCCCCCCTGCCAACACAAACTGCGACCGGTCGGAGAGAAAGGAGGAGAACCACCGCAACACGGTGCCTCCCACCCCCAACTCTTCCAGCCGGTGCAGCATGATACCATGGTCGATGGTATCAAAAGCCGCTGAGAGGTCTAACAGGACCAGAACAGAGGAGCAACCCCTGTCCCGAGCCCTCCAGAGATCATCAACCAACGCGACCAATGCCGTTTCCGTGCTGTGCCCAGACCTGAAACCCGACTGGAACGGATCTAGATAAGATGTTTCCTCCAGGAATTGTGGGAACTGTCGCGCGACCACACTCTCAACAACCTTCGCCATAAAGCGAAGGTTGGAGACAGGACGATAGTTGGCCAATATTGCCGGATCCAGGGAGGGCTTCTTGAGGAGAGGCCTCACCACCGCCTCTTTCAAGGCAGCAGGAAAGTGGCCCTCACTCAGCGAAGCGTTGATAACACCCTGGAGCCAGCCTCGTGTAACCTCCCGGGAAGCCAGTACTAACCAGGAGGGACACGGGTCCAGTAAACATGTGGCCGCACTAAGTCTCCCCAAAATCCTGTCCACATCATCGGGAGTCACAGCGTCAAACTCCTCCCAGATAACATTCTCAAGACTATTCCTCGTCACTCTGCCCTGATCTACCCAGTCAGAGTCCAAATCCCGCCGGATCTGAGCGATTTTGTCATACAGGTATTGTCCAAAATCCTCCGCCCTGCCTTCCAAGGGATCCTCCCGCACTCCCGGATGGAGTAGGGAGCGGATCACCCTAAACAGGGTGGCCGGATGATTCCCTGATGATGCAATAGTTGCCAAGGTTGGAGACCACTGGTCTAATCAACCATTAGAAACATCCAGCGATGGAGCAGCCACAATTTCTGGTGGCAAGTCATGCCACTCATTAATTGTTCTGTCAAGTAATTTCCCCTTAGTTCTAGGTCGCTTCTCTCCTTAATTAGTTTCCATTCATTGCTTCTTGACCTGCCTTCGGGTGCTTTGGAGAACACAATGTTTTCCCGAAAATAAGACCCTGTCTTACATTTTTTTGAACCTTGAAATAAGCGCTTGGCCTTATTGCCATGCGCTCAAAAGCCCGATTGGGCTTATTATCAGGGGATGTCTTATTTTGGGGGAAACAGGGTAGGTTGACTCCCTCTTCTTTGTGGCAGCCCCTCAAATATTGGAAGATTGCTATCATATCACCCTTAGTTCTTCTTTTGATTGAACTAGACATTCCCAATTCCTGCACTCGTTCATCGTATCTTTGAGCCTCCAGCCCCCTAATCATCTTTGTTGCTCTTCTCTGCACTCTTTCCAGAGTCTCAACAACTTTTTTGATAAAAAATGGATGCAATATTCCAAGGGTATCCTTACCAAAGCATTATAAAGTGGTATCAACATTTCACGTGATCTTGATGTGCTAGGACCTTTACTCTGCTCAGGTCTATCCATCCCGTCCCTTGACTTTTGTAAACTTTGCTTACTGGGCTGTTTCAAACCAGGGTGGATAAAAATCAATGATTTTTTTTAAAAAATCAAAAAAATCAGATTTTTTTGATTTAAATCGGATTTTTTTGATTTTTATCGAATTTATTTTAATAAAAACCTTTTGGGGTAAAAATCTATCATAAGATAGTTTTCTATTTAAGATACATAAATAATTTAGTTTATTCAGCATGAAATGGAGCTTAGTTCTGTAGCAGGAGGCTGTATATTCTGCAACACTGGGACTATCGGTGAGTCAACAGCGGGTCAAAGGAGTAGCAGAGATGACAGTTGCTCTTTAAAAATTATGATTTAAATTGAGTTGATTTAAATCAAGCCTTTTTACTAGTGATTTAAATCACGATTTAAATTGTGATTTAAATCAACTCGATTTAAATCAAATCCACCCTGTTTCAAACTCTAACGGGCAAAAGGTTTGATTGCTGAGCCCAGCATAATCCAGTCCACTGAAAGAGGCCCAGAGAATAAAATTCGGTTCTGAGTGGAAACTTTGAGAATGGCAGCTCTAGTTTTCACCTGGCCAGAGGTTCCCAATTGCCCGCAAAGACTTCTTCTGAAGGCATCTGCCAAAGCCTTTCGCAAGGCACTGTAACCTGCCTGTTCTGGCCTTCTTCCCTAGTTATTCAGGGAGATCAAAGACCTTTTTCAGGACCTTTCATGCATACAAACCGAGCATCTAAACACCAGTCGGGCACTGATGCGGAGAAGCAAAGCATCCATTCCCCAAATATTGGGGCACCATTCTGCCAAGCACTGAACAGGCAGCGGCTCAACTGCTAATTCACACAATTTTCTTGCCAGGGGATTAAAAAAATAAAACAAAGCATCCCTGCAAAACCAAAACTTTTGGCATTTGGTGCAACTGACATACATTTCCTGTCACGTGAAGGAAAGGCAGCCACTCCCTGCTGGATCATCAAATTGTTCAGGGAAAAAGGCCGAATTAGCTTGATGTCTCACCCTCTGGAACAGGAAAATAGATCGGTGCAACCTAGGAGCAAACCACCCTCCACAACTCACCTTGAACCTTCTGAAGAGGACCCACTGCTGGTCCCCCAAGTTCATTTCAAGCAGGGTGTTGGGGGCACTCTAGTATTTTTTTAAAAACAAAATTATGGTCTCTGAGGGCAGATGTGGAGAAGATGGGAAGCAGGAAGGGACTCAAGTATCTCCAAACTTTGCCTCTCCTGAATCCCTAATATCCCTGGTTTCAGAGCTGGCCTCTGGCACTTTGTGGCTGAACTTCAGCCGTGGCATATTTTCCGTTGTGGGGGTCAGGGAAAAGGTGAAAAGTTGGGATGTGGTACAGTGCCACTGACATGCAGCAAAAGCCCTCCCCCCCCCTTTGAGAGAAGATGAGTCTCCAATCCCCAGATCCAACGCTACCATCCTGGTGCCCAATTGTGACAGGCCCAAATCCCACCACCTCTGACAAGGGCCACCCAAGAACACCTGACAAGAGAAAGGACAAAACAGCACCCAAGTGGCAGCTTCCTAAACCTCGGCGCTTAGGACCGCAAGGAGGCTGAACTACTTACCGGAATGAGCCGTATTCAGGGGGATGCTGGTACCTCATGGTGGGCCCGTCAGAGCGTCCTTGCTGGGGCAGGCGGTGGTCACTATAGAAATGCCCAGGATCCAGTGGCTTACAGCCCATGGACGGGCTGGACATGTTCTTGTATGGGTATTCGGGAGGAGGCCCCCTGTGCTCCAAGCCTTTTACCCCGGGCTGCGGAGGGCCTGCCCCAGAAGTCTTGTAGAAGTCATTGGTCTGCTGGGAGGAGAGAGGGGACAGTGGGGCGCTGGTGACGGGGGCGTGGGCCTTCACACCACTGGTGGCCAGAGACAGCTGCATCAGCCGCTCACTCAGGGAGCGGACGTGTCCCTGCTTGAGGTCCCTCAGTCCTTCATCCTGGTGGACCTTCCCTGGGCTCAGCCGCTGTACGGTGGGGCGCCCTTCGGTCCTCATCTTCTGGTTGGAGACACCGGTTACATAAAACGCCGCTCCAACGCTGGCATGCGGCTGACCCCGGAAATACTGAGACTGGACTTTGGCTTCTTCGTAGGTTGGGAGGTCCTCACCTGTTTGGAGCCTTGGCGAGAGCTGCTTCTCCATGATACAGTTGTCCATTTGAATCTCCTGGCCCTGGGGCTCTTGGCGAGCAACATGGGTCCCAATGGTGTGGTCCTGGTTGCTCAGCCCTTCATTGGGAGCCCCGGGGCTCCCGCTGCTGGCAAAAGGCAGGGTGGCCTGCTGGTGCAAAGCAAGGAGGGTGCGGCTCTCGTTGGGATTCCCATATCGGAGCTGCTCCTGCAGCAAACGCTGTAAAACTGTCGTTGTGGTTTGCTCTTCTGAATTCCTCATCTCCACTGTGATGCCCCCTGGGTGGAACGCAAAAGGGAGCCGTGGCTGCCCTGGGCCTGGAGGGGGAGAGAAAGGAGGCTTACTGGAGGAGCTAATGAGGAAGGGCAGGGGGGAGGAAGAATAGCGGGGAGAAAACTTTAAAGTTGGGAGAGATAAATAAAAATAGGAGGACCCTCTCATGAAAGATGAGTTTCCATGGACTTTTGTAAAGTCCCCAACTTCTATGGAGAAATTTCTTGAGGAAAGAACCACGGAGGCTCCAACTGGTGCAGAATGCGGCCACGCGGGGGATTATGGGAGCGAGGGGGTGCTCCCATGTGACGCCTCTCCTGCGTGAGCTGCATTGGCTTCCGGTAGTCTTCCGGGTGCGCTTCAAGGTATTGGTTACCACCTTTAAAGCGCTCCATGGCATTGGGCCTGGGTATTTGCGGGACCGCCTTCTGCCGCCGATAGCCAGTACGATAACCGGCCAGTACGCTCCCACAGAGAGGGACCCCTCAGGGTGCCGTCAGCCAGGCAGTGTCGGCTGGCGACCCCCAGGGAGAGGGCCTTCTCTGTGGCAGCACCTGCCCTCTGGAACGACCTGCCCCCGGAGATACGTATGATACCAGATTTCCGGGCTTTTCGCCATGCCCTAAAACCTTTCTTTTTCACCAAGCAGGGCTGCCGTAAACCCCCCCCCCTTTTGAGATGTTAATTTTTAATTGTCTATGGGTTTTAGTCGGGATTTTAAATTTAGGCCAAAGTTGTGTAATTCTTTTAACAAATTTTAAATTTTGTATTGGGATGTTTTTATTTTGGCTGTGCACCGCCCTGAGTCCAGTAGGAGAAGGGTGGTATACAAATTTAATAAAATAAAATAAATAAATAAATAAATTTCTCTTTGAGGGATGCAGGGATACAATAGGTGACGACACATCACTACAATAGAAAGGTCCGCGATATACGTCTCATTTGGGAGAAGAGGTTGAAGGTCAAATGGCTTCCCTAAGCTTAAGGGTCTCATTTTGCCCTGCCTTTCAGTCCAAGACCGGATGGCTGAAAAGGTTGGTGCTCTCCATCCAGGGGTGATCTGTGGGCTTCAAAAAGAAGCAGACGGTTGGACAAACCATTTGGGATGCCCATTCCGTCCTCCACATCAACCAGGCCTGGTCTACATCAGGGGTCTCCAACCTTGGCAACTTTAAGCCTGGAAGACTTAAAGTTTCTCAAGTCACCATTTGTGGAAGGAATTTTTTGTAGTTGCTCCATAGTGAAGGCTTTCATTCACACTTTCTCGTCCCAAAATAGGATACATGTAAAGTGTGGTGGGCAATTGCCGTGGGTGGAAAAGGAGAAGCAATCTCTGAAGGCAAGCATTACTTACTTTTATTGGTGGAGTTAGAAGAAGCCGTCCTGAAACATGAGGAGAAGCTGGCTCTTTTTGGCAAAGCAGGAATAGGCTTTTCACGATCTTGTTTTGATTGGAGTTACTCAATTAATTCTTCACTCTTTAGAAAGATCTGAAAACAGGAAAAGATGAAAATTAAAATTCTATATATAAATGTGTGTGTGTGTGCTTGTGTATCCCCAACAAGTTTCTTTTCTTAATTTTGAGCACAAAAGCTGGCCTTGGGACACCGCAACATCGGTTAAATCCTTAATACCTGAGGAATGTCCTTTTATTTCAACACACTCACACTCACTTATGGAATCTTCCAAGGTTTTTGTGTTCTTGCCTGAGAACTTGAAGTATCTACTAAAGCATCAAATGACTTAGAGGTGAAACTGAGGCCAATTTTTATCATATTTTTACTGCCTACCTCTGCAAAAGTTTTCAGACCTGGAACTACCTCTTAAGAATCTGAGATGTCCAGATGAGAAAGAATTCTAGCCACAGGCAACAACGCAGGTGAGACTACGAAGCACAATGTCCTGAGAGAAACTTCCAGGCTTTTGGGGCGTCGTTCCCTGGGTTCTCCCAGCCAGTCTCCCTCAAATAAAAGGACCTCCTGATCTGAGGACCAACTCTTCACAGGACAAAGGGAACCGACTCCCCATACTTATGGGGATGGGCTTTTAGGGCAACTGAGACGTCGTCCCACTGAGCTCGGCAGGCCCTTTGCCCAGCAAAGACACATTTCAGGCAACAGAAGATTGAATTTGCTATTTGTGGCCCCAAAGGAAAGGTATCAAATGGGTGAAGATGACAATATTTTGGTGTGTTGGTAAAGGATAAGACATGGAAATTAAAAAAAAGGGTGAAGGGAGAGGATATTCACCACTGCTTGAACCTGGTATCAAATATGGTTGGATTTGGGTAAAAAATTGAGGAAGGGCATGAAGTTTCCTAATCAATCAAATTTTCTTTATTCTACTTTGAACCAAATTGTAAGGAATAATATCAACCTCTAGACATTTGGGGATGAAAGGGAAATATTCACAATATTTCTAATATTCAAAGAGTCAATACCGTATGAGGCAATGACAATAAGAAGAGTGCCAGGACATGAAGGCCCAGGTTAAGATCCATGTACTGCATGGCTGATGTCTCCAGGGTCACTTGAGGCTAGCTCATTCCTTCTCCAATAAATATATTTTGAAGAGTTAATGGATATGCAAAACTGGAGAAATGAGGTAAGAGGAAAAAAAAACATGTCTCCTTCATTCCTTGGAAAAGGGATGGAATAAATTTAACAACAACAACAACAAAAAAAAAATCAAGCCATTGAAATGTTTAAAATATGCACACACTGATTTGAATTAGGAGCTAAGATCATACAAACAGCCATGTTTATGGCTCGGGATTCTTAATGGTTAACTGTAAAGTAGAGAAAGTAGATTTAAATGGACTGAAGATATAAAACTCTGCATTTAAGCAAAATTATAGCTGTTGGTTGGGTTGGGTGAATTAGAACAAAAGTGAGTAGTTATGGAATGCTTTTAGAAAGCAGCAAAGAGATATAGTGATAACAATGGGCATTTTATCTAGACTAGAGAGCTTAACTATGATTACAACTATATACAAATGACTGTAGAATTCATGTGACCAAACATAGGAAGACAATGAGAGATAACTCATATCTTCTTCTGACTGGTTCCTAAGAGAGCTACTAAAGGACATACACACTCATACACACACACACCTCAAAAGGCTAGGAGAGGACAGGAATGGTAGCATCATCAGTAAGTTGAGAAAAATGTCTTTAAAAATACAGCAAAGTAAAACCTAAGCCAAGTTTCCACCCCCCTCAATACTCTACAATTCTTGAAAATGATCCCTATGACTTGTCTTGATCAATAACACCAAAACAATAGCAAAAGGAATGAAAAGAATGAAAAAAGGAGAAAAAAAGATTCCAACTGAAATATGAGGCTAAAAAGCTTAACGTATCAGAAGATCAAATGCTTGTAAGAAAGCTAGAAATATTTAAGACTGCCACAGGATCATCTTAGGAAAGGGCCAAGGCAGGTCTTCACAAAGGAAGCTCCATGACTGAAAGCAAGCTGCCTTCAGAACACCTGAAATGAAAGCCCAGATATTGGTGGCTTCTTCTTCTTCTTCTGCCATATCCGTCATCGGACATTGGCGATCATGTTGGCGATCTTATTTTTATCAACAACCGCACGGAAAAGTGCTGCTGAGTTTTGTCCAAACCAGGCCCTTAGATTTTGAATCCATGATGTTCTTCTTCTGCCTGGACCTCGTTTGCCTTCAATCTTTCCCTGGAGGATTAAGTGAAGGATGCCGTATTTTTCTGGGTGTCACATCACATGTCCAAAATAACATTGGTGGCTTGCAAAGTACTTATTCAGAACCTGTAAAGGAGTGATCAGGCTCCAGTGGAGAGTCAGCCTTGTTCCATCCTGATCCACAACTAATGTGGATTCCATACCCATCATTTTGCCCTAGATCCAGCAGTATCTTGAGATTGCAGTAGTTCCAATAAGACAGGCCATACTCCACATAACTATCTGCAGCATTCTGGATCTGCTGAAGATCCCACAGAATTTCCTCTCATATATCTGTAGCATCTGGCACCTTGGTAGGTGCTTCCAACACAAATGTAATAGTATCTACAGTCTGCTCTTCTATTATCCATTGGCAAACAAACTGAATCGTTCTTAGTGAAGAAAGATTTCAAAATACTTCTGTAATGAAAATCATATAAAATAATTCTACTTTGAAAATGCACACTATAAATTAATGGAGAAGAATCTTTCTGGAAAGAGAAATAAGTTGTCATACCAAAGTAATCTTGAAACTGATTTTACAGAACAGATTGCATACATATAATTTTAAGACTGAATTTGTTCCACTCTGTTTCAAGCATCTTCCACGTCATTCCTTCTGTCTTCTTCCATTTATCCTATCTTCTAATACTTCTTCATACAGGACTTATACTTTCTTTTCATGCAATGATGGGGGGTGTGTGTTTCTTAATAGTTTTTAAATCGATTTTAAACTGTTTTAACTTGAACTTTTAATTTCATACTGTTTTAATGTGCAATTGTGCATTTTATTGTTGTGAGCCGCCCTGAGTCCATTGGAGATAGGGCGGCATATAAATTGCATTAAACTTAAACTTAAATAGTACTCTCTACTTTCTTTCACTTCTTTCCTTTTTTTATGTGTATCCCCCAAGATTCACTCTCAATTCTATCAAAATTATCTCCTATATTCAGATTATCATTCCTTGTAGCTCTTTCATTATAAATAGCCCACTCAACCACTCTTTTAATTTTATATTCATTACCTCGCCATATGAATGTTTATGCTTAAACCTCATTATTTGAAACAAACATCTTTTCTAAAGGGTTACGCAAACGTCAATCACTATTCTCCTCCATTCTTGGGTCTTCAAATGGCCCAGTTGTATTTTCTTGTTTCATTGCCACTCATCTATTCATTTCACTCAGAAAAATATTTCCCCTCTAGATGATATTATTTTGAAATGTTGCACAATTCTCCCAGACGCATGTTTTTTTTCCTTTTGATGTCATTATTTATTGAAATGTAAGATGCAACTATCGCCAACCTATGAACTTCTACATTCATACACACACAGCACTCTAGATGACATCAATTCAGTTTCTCAATATGTTTTAGCTCTTTTATTCAGAATTAAAATTCCCTCTTCAGGGATTCACCATCTCCGCTCCCTCAGAACAAACCCTTTTCAATCAAATCTATTACTTCCTTATTTCTTTTAGCTTTAGAGATCCTCAAGAACTGTTTTTATTTCATTTTGCTTCTTACAATCCATCCTATTACATTCCAGGTTGCAACCATCCATGTCCCATGCTCAGCATCAGATGGACCCATTATATATTGGCCTTCACCATGTCTTTACGATCAATTAAGGCTCTCACGTAATGCTTTGATAATGCTCCATTATGAGCCTTGGTGATACTGTGCTACATACAGGACTCCCTGGTACATCTGGAGCTCTTACTGCCATTCCAAACTACAATTACATTTTAAAGTCATCAAAAGTTGAGGAAGGTAAGAGAACTAGGTAGGTGAACAGCAAGAGGTGACAAAATCACAAAAGTTGGGCAGACTGAGAAACTGGGACATAAGCAAATGCAGATAATTGTTTCTATAATTGCTTCCAGCTTTCCACGAAACTGAAGCAAAAGACTTCGTGATAAACAAGAAGCTATTTTGAGAACTTATATTTTGAGCTGGACAAATGACCCCAATGAAATGTTAGTGAATGCTTTTGGAAAGAGAAAAGGCCAATCACGCAATCATCTTCAATTAAGCAAAAAGTGTTAATGGGAAGGGCCAAGGGTTGTGCCAGGTGGCCTCAGCACTCTTAGGCTTCTCATCTTACACGTGGCTTCCTCTTTCTTCCCCAATTCCTCTGTCTCTCTGCCAACTATGATTCAGATGAAAATACAGGTGCGGCACCAGCAGGTGCATGGAGGGAGGCCAGAAATTTACATCCTCATTCCATTCCTTCTCCTTTGGCTGATTTCTCTCATTAATTTGAAACCAGCAGCACAACGACTGGCAATAAGAGGATGCCTTCTGCACTTTGTGGGATCTGGACTTCCAACCGTTAAGGACGTATCGTTCCAAAGCCAGGTGATCATTTGGAGATATTTCATCCATAACGGAAGAGTTCCTTGTTGTTAAAGGTCAAACTCTGCACTGCCTTGATGACTAGAATGCTACCCAAGTGTTTTCTAAGCCATCAGAATGGATGTGAGAGCTTGAATACCCCAAATGCTTTAAGTTGGCCTGATCCTGCTTGAACACTTCTATAACATTACTGGATGCTGTTATAATGTGCCACATTTTAGCCCAACCTCCAACAAGTGGTGCGCTGGGAATACAGGCATTCTTCCCCACGTAGAATCCAATCCTAATGTATGAATACCTGGGATTAAAGTAATTTGTTCACAAGAAAGTCGGCACTTGATTTGCCACCTGAAACAAAACAGTTGATAAAAGAAATGCTTTTTCTGGAAATCCCAGACAGAAATCTAGGGGCAAAACACTTCAACAGAACAAGGTCTTGCCCCACTCTGACCCAAAGCCTCCCAAAAAGGAGTAGTAGAGCATTGCCATTTATTGTTTAGACTCCGTTCTTTTATTTTGTTCTTCAACATTTTAGGCCCTGTTCTTCTTTGCTTGTTAGCAGCCACATCCCACAAGCATCCCAAGAATGCATTGGCGTCATTCTCCTTTCTGCCAGTGGTTTGGCCATTCCTTTGCTAATTTAGACCAGATCTATGTGCTGGGCTGACCATTAATGAAAACCATATGAGATCATACTCTAACCTTCAAGCACTCCAAGCTCTCCTCCAAATTCATCAAGAAAAACAGAAATGCTTTCAACAAAAACTCTGAGCTTTCTCATTGGCATAAAAAGTATTTAAAAAGTGCTAAGCTGCATGGGGAGATCAAATAACACATATTCTAGCCAGGCATTTGTTTACTGTGGGTTTATCCTTCCCTATATGAAGCTCAGCTGTTGACATGGTTCCTAGGATTACCATTAAACGACTGCTTTACAGATGTCAGAATTTCTGACCAAAGTATTTAGGAGTCAGTTGGGACCGAGCCTGTACACAAATACCACAATAAATAAATACAATTTAATGAAGCAATCTGCATACAGGTAGTCCTTGAATGACAACCACAATTGAGCCCAAAGTTTCCATTGCTAAGTGAGACATTGTTAAGTGAGTTTTGTCCCATTTTACATCCTTTCTCGCCTGGGTTCTTAAGTAAATCACTGAAGTGGTTAAGTTAGTAACACGGCTGTTGAGTGAATCTAACTTCCCCATTGACTTTGCTTGTCAGAAGGCACAGAAGATGGTCATATGACCCCAGGACACTGCGACCGTCATAACAACGTGTCAGTTGCCAAGCACCCAAATTTTGATTCTGTGGCCCTGGGGAGGTTGCAACAGTTGTAAGTGTGAAAAACGCTCCAAAGTCATTTTTTTCAGCGCCACTGTCGAATAGTCACTAAATGAATTGTTGTAAGTCAAGGACTACATATTTGTAGCTGCTCCGGCGCAGGGGCCCTCGTCATCACTGGATCCACACAAAAGCTGTAATGGAAATTCTTGGACATGAGGACCCAGGCACTTCTCATTTTCAAGTCACTTATTATTAACACGTTGTGTGAATCCAACCAACTGCATCTCATTCAATACAAATCCCGGCTTGGATGACTTTGTTTCGAGCACAAACCCAGATTTCTGCCCCCAAGAAATCCCACTGGTGAAGTTGGTGGCACTTTTATTCGTTAATTCAATCAATAAAGTTATATCCCACCCTTCATCCAGAAGTTCAAGGCAGCTTTTAAGTTCAATGTCTTGGTTTTTTTCCCCCCCAACTTCAGCAACTCTGATAAGGCCCAAGAATTCTGGGAGATGAAGTCCACTTGCTGAGGTTGAAAAACACTCTCCCCCCCCCTTTTAATCCTGTAAGAAACCCGGGGATAGAATGATGCTGAAACAAGGTCTGGCCTGGGATCACTGAACAGACCACCGAGAAGCAACTGGGCCTAGACTCAAGGGCTGCAATTGATGTGACTTTAGGGTTCTAAAGCACATTATTCTGACCTGGTGACCCAGCTCCCCCTTCTGTGTTTTTTGTCAAAATACGTAGGCTTCATCTACTACAGATGTGGCGTGAGTATTTGAAATGTTGTCATTTAAAAAATATTTTTAAAGTAAAATGATTCAGAGTGCCAAAAGTTGTCATTTTGCAACTGGCTTTTGATGAGGGGGGCTATTGCCCCCTACCCATTCAGCCCGTTCCCAATCTCCCTCTGCTTTTCCTGAGTCCAGAAAGATTAAAAAATAAAAATAAAATAAAGGAGACGTGCTCATTTTCTGAAACAGAAACCATCTTGCAGAAAGCTCCTGTTAGTTAGTTAGTTTAGTTAGTTTATTATATTTATATACCGCCCTTCTCCCGAGGGACTCAGGGCGGTGAACAGCCATGGTCAAAACAATATACAACAAAAATTAAATTAAATAATTCAATCATTCGGCCAAATTTAAAATATCCAACTAAAATCATTTTTTGATTTTGTTGGAGGCAGAATGGCCATGTGCCCTCCAGCAAGGAAGAAATCTTGCCAGCTGAAGAAGGTTTTGCACACACACCCCCCCCCAGGAGTTGTAGTAAAACAGAGGAAAACTGACATAACCTCAATGTAAATAAATAGAGGAAGTTACCCTTGGAGCACTAAAGAGAAAACTCCCAAACACTCTCATCATTTTGAAGAGTAGGCTTGTTGTCAATAACCCCAACTCTGCTCTTTGGTCCAACAGTCTGCAGCCAATCCCTGCCATGTATACGGCAGGGTGTATGAAATGTTTGGGTATGACTTCCAACATGGAAAAAGCTTGAGAGCTCCTGCCTGTGCTGGGATAAAGCACCTGTTTTTGGTACCACTGGCTCCAGTTTCTATTTGAATGGGGAAAGAAACAAGTTTGGGGACCCTCTGGCCCACGGGCCCCCAACCCTGAGCGATTACTGCTGGCCAGGGTGGATTTGATTTAAATCGAGTTGATTTAAATCACAGTTTAAATCATGATTTAAATCACTAGTAAAAAGGCTTGATTTAAATCAACTCGATTTAAATCATAATTTTTAAAGAGCAACTGCCATCTCTGCTACTCCTTTGACCCACTGTTGACTCACTGATAGTCCCAGTGTTGCAGAATATACAGCCTCACGCTACAGAACTAAGCTCCATTTCATGCTGAATAAACTAAATTATTTATGTATCTTAAATAGAAAACTATCTTACGATAGATTTTTACCCCAAAAGTTTTTTATTAAAATAAATTCAATAAAAATAAAAAAAAATCTGATTTAAATAAAAAAAATCCGATTTAAATAAAAAAAATGTGATTTTTTTTTGATTTTTTTAAAAAAAATCAATGATTTTTATCCACCCTGATCTAAATAGAACCATTGGCTAAGACGGAAGAAGCCACGTTTCCCTCAAAGCGTTACAAGATAGGGTGACAAACACTACTAACTTTTGGATAGCTTTAAAAGAGGACTCGATCAATTTGGGGAAGATGTTGATATCAATATAAGTTTTAGTCTCAGACGCACAACGTGCACTTATTTAATGCTTGGGCTTCCATTCACTCTAATCATAACAACTCTGAGCAGCTTAAAAATACCCCACGTAGTAATTTGGGTGAAAACACAACCAAGTGGTTTTTTAAAAGCCAGGGACACGTCCTCCCTCTAGAGCCTCCTTCAGCTGAAAGGTTTTGGCCTTGACTTGCTTCTGCTGGACATGCATTTGGGGAAAAAGTAACACCAGAGGACCTTCCTGGTTTTGGTGGTTGGTCTGGAATCGATGATAAGGCAGGCCAGGATGACATCACCTTGTAGCTTGACCATCAGCGGTCAGAGAAATAGCCTGGCTTTATGCTTCATCCTAAGCCAGGGGTCTCCAACCTTGACAACTGTAAGACTTGTGGACTTCAACTCCCAGAATTCCTCAGCCAGCTTTGCTTGTGGACTTCATCTCCTTTGCTGAGGAATTCTGGGAGTTGAAGTCCACAAGTCTTACAGTTGTCAAGGTTGGAGACCCCTGTACTAAGCTATGAATTTAAACTATAACTTAGCTTTCCTTGACCATGAAGTTCAGACTAAAATGGAACAGCAATCAGTAAAGTTGGCTCCATACAGCTAAAGCTAGCTAAAAGCAATAAACCATGTCTTAAACTTAACTTCTACCATTCACACAGCCCTGTCTGATGAAGGCAATTTTTTTTTCTGAATAAGGCTTAGTATGGCAAGTATTCTTACTTGTTTCTTAATGGGTTTTTTAAAAAAAAATTATGAGCATTCATGTAGCCAATTTTAATGTTTTAAAGCAATCTTACCGCCTTATCTGAATGTTACTTGTATTGTTAACTGCCTTGAACAGAAGTTGGATGGACACAAGCATACCAGCAGCAATGGCCGGAAGACTGATTTGTGGGCCAGCAAAACTCAGAAAGGGGGGGGAGAGGGGGAGGGGAGTGCTACAATTGCTGCATCCATCTGTGGAAGCAGTTTTCTGTTCTGCTGCTTCATAATGTACAATGGATAATGATAGCAAGCTTTTTTATTAAGAGTTCAATTTTCCCTTAAGGAAAATCTGTGCAGTATGACGACTTGGAAAACTGGCTTTTTAAAAAGTAGGTTATTAAGTGCAAAAAAACAGCCTGGAATCAAACTTGGCTTTTGCTGATTATGAAGACACATCTACGGTATTTTTCTTGGTGAGAAAAACGAAACGGTTTGCTGCTCCCTGGGATATTTTGTGGCTTTTCAGTTTAGCCCAGAGCCCCAGGGCTCTTCCAGGGCCTCTCTCACTCAACTGCGCATCAAGTTCAACCTGCTCAGCGTATGCCCTGATTATCCTTTTTCTGCTAAGCCCTCAGCCTCTTTCTCACCTGGGAAGGTGAGACTCTGGAGATAACCAGAGATAGATTAAGGCATGCAGACACTCACAGCAGGAGCTGCCCAAGGCGACTTCCACCCTCTCCTCTTGTGCTCCGTGACAGTCATTTCAACAGAAGCTGGGAGGACCTTCCTTGTGCCGCAGGGCACCATTGGGACAGGAAGCAAAGCTTCCACCTGCCAAAGTGACTGGGCCGCCCAAAGGCCTCCTCAGGTTTTAATCAAACCATCTTTGTTAATGATTCAAGATGTTGGTTACCACCTTTAAAGTGCTCCATGGCATTGGACCTGGATACCTTCGAGAGCGTCTTCTGCCACCAGTAGCCTCCCACCGGCCAGTCCGCTCCCACAGAGAGGGTCTCCTCAGGGTGCCATCGGCCAAATTATGTTGGCTGGCGACACCCAGGGGGAGGGCCTTCTCTGTGGGGGCTCCAACCCTTTGGAATGAACTGCCCCGAGATTCGGAATATCCCTGATCTCCGTGCTTTCCGCCGTGCCCTCAAAACCTTGTTGTTCCGCCAGGCTGGGTTATCAAGATAAAAATGGTTTTTAAGGTTTTAATCGGTCAGCACCTTTTATCACCTATGGTGGACCTGCCCTGAGACTAAAAAGTACTGGTCCAAAATCCAACATTGGCTCTGTGAAATAACAGGACAGGAGGTAGCCCTAGTTCCGGAACTTTTCCTCCTAGGCATAACTGAAGAGGGCTTAAACAACAACAAAACCCAACTGATAATTCAGATTATAACTGCGGCTAGATTAGCCTTCGCAAAATGGTGGAAAAACAAACTTATACCCTCAGAAGAAACTCTAATAAATAAGATCTTAGAGTGCGCAGAAATGGCGAAACTGTCAGGCGAGTTAAAAAATGAGGACAACTTAAGATATTATGATGTATGGGGTATCTGGTACCACTGGCTTAAAAATAAGACGAAAACATGACTTTAGAATTTTGACCTGGCACATCTACTATAGCCATATTGTATAGTATCATGTATAGTTAAGATTGAAGCCTTATTTTCCCCAATTTTTGTTTTATTATATTGTAATTACACTGTACCTTCGAAAGCAGAGATGGATTGTACATTCTCTTTTTTGTTTTGGAAAAATCAATAAAAAATTTAAAAAAAAATGGTTTTTAAAAATGGGATTTTAAATTTGGGGTTTTAAATTGAGCCTATCATTTAATAATTTTAATTATTTTTAAATTTTGTCTGTCTTTGTGCTTTTAATCAGGCTGTACACCGCCCTGAGACCTTCGGGAGAAGGGCGGTATAGAAATAAAATAATAAAATAAAATAAAATAAAATAAAATAATGTGACACAAGGGGGGAATCTATGATGGGGACGTAATCCCCTTTGCCAAGTTTAATTTAATAAAGGATAAATATCAAAGAAATTATGGTAATTCTTTCCTGGCCTATCTTTTACTTTTTGAAGGGGACTCAAAAAACCTAGTCTGGCTCTAAAGCCAGCCTCTGAGCCCTAACTAAATGGCACCTCTTAGTGCCGAGGAAGATCACCTTTATGAAAATTGACATTTAAAGTTCAAAGCTCACCAGGCACAAGGTTGACTCAGCCTTCCACCCTTCCGAGATGGGTAAAAATGAGGACCCAGACTGTTGGGGGCAAGAAGATGCTGACCTTGTAAACCGCTTAGAGAGGGCTGTAAAAGCACTACGAAGCGGTATAGAAGTGCTACTGCTATAATTTTTAACAGGCAAAGAGGAACACATAATGTCACAGGAATGCCTTTTGAAAAAGGGATTGTTTTTGCTTTAGTTTTTGATGGTGCTAAATCAGGTTAACATTTACTGTAGAGGGACAACAGATGCGATCGCCTCTTATGCAATGCCCTCTGACATCAATGGCCTAACTTCTGGGAAAGGGTGGCCAAAAAGAATTGAGAGCACTTGTGCGACCACAGGATGCCCAAATTTCTACAGGGGAAGTGAAGAGGCCTGGAAAAGATTCAGCAGGTGCAACATCCAGGTCTTCCATTATTGAGGACGTGCATTTAACTCGCACCAGAATCTTCAGAAGAAACACAGAACTGTACTAGAGGCAAGTAATTTTCTGTTTTTGCAACAACAGCACCAAAAAGAGAGAGCCTCCTGTGGATTTCTCCCAAATGAGGAGACACAATCCTTGAACAGCATTCAGGTAAGGCTAAATTCCTGGCGCCTACTGCTTGCCACTGATCAGCAGCTGGTTTCAGCCTGGATCTCCATCAACCACCTGGAGCTGGAAAAGGTAGTTCAAGGTAGGAGAAAGCTATCCAATTCTCTAAGCCATCTGGGTGGCTCTGGAATGGCCCCAGGGCAGCTTCTTCGCTTTGAGGGTAGAAAGGAAATAACATTTAACCCAGCTTCACTCAAGGAGCCACTTGCCAGATAGAAAAAAATAAAGAGTAGCTGTTGTGGAGCTTAAACAGAACAAATTGCATCCTGGGAATAAGTAGTTCCTCATTCTCTAGCTGGGAACAAAAAAAATGCAACTAAGTGATCATACCGAATAAGCAACAGATCGCAGATATGCAGATTGCAAACCTTTTTTAAATCTGATTGCAAACCTGGAATAAAATGTCTTCCCAATTTTAGGCAGTATTATATACTACCCACTTCTTTACTTATGAAGGCAGCCCTCAATTTATGACCACAATGGAGCCCAAAATTTATGTTGCTAAATGAGAAATTTGTTAAGTGACTTTTTACAACTTTTCCCGCCACAGTTGTTAAGTGAATCACTGCAGTTGTGAAATTAGTAATCCAGTTGTTAAGTGAATCTGGCTTCCCCATTCACTTGGCCTGTCGGCAGGTTGCAAAAGGAGATCACCTGACCCCGGCACACTGCAACCGTCATAAATGTGAGTCCATTGTCAAGCATATGAATGTAAATCATGTGACCATGGGGGATGCTGCAACGGTTCTTTGTGTGAAAAATGGTCGTAAGTCACTTTTTACAGTGCCGTTGTAACCTGTCACTAAGTGAACTGTCGTAAGTCAAGGACTACCTGTACTTGAACCTTCAAATATCCAATCTATTTTAAACAGAACTGTGTCCACTCCAAGGAAGAAATTACGCCCATTATCCTTAGACATCTAGTATCAGAGGTGTACTTCACAAAATCAAAAAACTGTATATCGAGTACAGTCAAAACTTTCTACAGCATGACTCAACGGGCACCCATGAGATGTGAGGGGAGCTCTGCAACATGAGCTAAGGGAGATTATGGGAATTCAAATCCAACGGTACAAATGTCCAAGACATCGTCCTAAAGAAAGCCAGCTAAAATGGTACCCGTCATCCGTCTTTCTTAAGAAGTGCTTTTGTTAAAAACTAATTATTTTTACCAAAAAGTTGCTGCTCAATGAACTTGGTGGCTCATTTTTAACCATTTATAATAACAAGCTAGCATTCCGCCAATAAACTTCTCCAAGCAATGGCTTTCCCACTGCAACGGCAACAAAGGTTTGTGGTGGAAGTGATGTGTCGGTGTAGCAAAAGCCCAACGGCTTAAGATTCCCCATCGGAGCCGCTCTTGCAGGCCAAGCAGAGCAAGGGCCGGGCCTTGCCCACTGGACCAACCCTTTCCAGGCCTGTCTATCCCAAATTCAAGGAAAGAGCCCGGCCGGCGTCACACCCTAACGTGAGAACTCAGAAGCCACTTGTGGGGTGGAGCACCTGCCCCACAGCATTCCTCTTCTCCCTGCCCTGCCTCCCAGCCTGGGAATAAGATGGAGCTTCCCGATATCTACGGGAAGAAGTCTACGACGGGGGTCTGCAGCCTTGGCAACACCAAGCCTGCTGGACTTCCACTCCCAGAATTCCCCAGCCAGCTTTGCTTTGCTGGCTGGGGGAATTCTGGGAGTTGAAGTCTTCCAGGCCTAAAGTTGCCAAGGGCGGAGAGTCCTGCTTTAGGACAGTGTTTCTCAACCTTGGAAGCTTGAAGATGAGTGGACTTCAACTCCCAGAATCCCCCAGCCAGCGTTGCTGGCTGGGGGATTCTGGGAGTTGAAGTCCACCCATCTTCAAGCTACCAAGGTTGAGAAACACTGCTCTAAAAGGATGCAAATGACCAGCTGTCTGCAAGGAATAGTTTCACTTCTCATCCAAGAAGCTTCTCTTGACAGGATAGTGGGGAATGGAAGGATTTATACTCCTTGCAGACAGCTGGTCATTTGCATCCTTTTAGAGCAGTGCTTCTCAACCTTGGAAGCTTGAAGATGGGTGGACTTCCACTCCCAGAATCCCCCAGCCAGCGCTGCTTTGCTGGCTTGGCTTTGCTGGCTGGGGGGATTCTGGGAGTTGAAGTCTTCCAGGCCTAAAGTTGCCAAGGGCGGAGAGTCCTGCTTTAGGACAGTGTTTCTCAACCTTGGAAGCTTGAAGATGGGTGGACTTCAACTCCCAGAATCCCCCAGCCAGCGCTGCTTTGCTGGCTTGGCTTTGCTGGCTGGGGGAATTCTGGGAGTTGAAGTCCACCCATCTTCAAGCTTCCAAGGTTGAGAAGCACTGCTCCAGGAGGTGGTCGGTTGGTGCCACCGACCCAGATGCCAGCTGGCGTCCCTTCCCAAGAGGGCCGGGGGGCATCCGACGCTCCCGTTCACTTCTCCGCTCCAGGCACCCAAGACGCCTGCCTGCTGCTGCGGCGGCCAGAGGCCAAGGTCGCCGTCCCCGGGACCGACGCCACCCTCCCCGTCCCGGCGCAACGGAGCGGAAAGCCGCCTGCACGCCTGGCGCAGAGCCAAAGCCGCCCGGCCAGGGAAGGCCGCCGTCGGTCAGCCGCGTAAAAGGGCGTCGGAGCCCCGTGGCGAAGCGCTTCTTTCGGGGAGGGGGCTCCGCTCCCGAACCGGCCCCTTCTTCGGGGCATCGCCTTACCGGGAGGACGGAGAGGAGGAGGCGGCGCTCTTGCGGGCGGGGGAAAAGCGGGCGCGCAGCCCCGAAGGCTCCGGCAACGGCCCCGGCCAGCAGCCCATCGCCGCCGCCGCGTCCGCAGGAAGCCCGGCCGGAGGAGGAGGAGAGGCAGGCAGGGCGGCCACCCGACGTCTTCAGCGCCGCGCCCGGGGCGCCATGGCTGGGCGGGCAGCAGCGAGGTTGGCGAGCCCGTCGCCCCGCGCTGCAGCTCTCCCCGCTCGCCACGCCAGCGGGGCGGGCAGGAAAGGATGCCCGGAGCCCCCCGACGCCCCTTCACTGGCCGCGCCCGCCCCGACGCCGACGCCGGTTGGCCGCCCGGCCTGCCACTCCCGCCCCTGGAGAAAGCGGGGGGGGGGCGCCAAACAAGGCCCCATTGTCCCCGCCGGGAAGGAAGGAGGGAGCCCCGCGCGCCCCCCGCAGGCCGAGCACCGGCGGCCGCTGCAGGAAGGCAGCCCAAAGGGCCGGAGGGGGCGCCCGCCAAGTGCCAGGACCCGAGAAAGCTCGGCTGCCCGGTCGCCCTGGTTACAAGCACCGCTCTGAATGGGACCCCCGCCCCTCTTGCCTGCCAGGGAAGAAGGGGGAGGGGGAGGGGGAGGGAGAAGCCTCTGCCCCAAATACCTGCAGGAGCCCCCAGCCTCTGACCTCCCCGGGACCCCCAGTCCCTGCCCTGCTCAGCTGCCTTCGCCATCCCCAAAGAGCCCCCATCCTCACCCCGGTTGGGACCCCCCTTGCTTTGCACCAAGAGCCCAAGAAGGCCTTGCAAGGCAAGCAGGATGGGCAACTCTCTGCCTCTGCCCCTCCTCACCGTCCCCCGGCCTACCACCACAAAGCCAAGGGTGGGAAGAGGCCGGACCCCCCCAGCCACAATGGGAACGTTTCCCCCAGAAAGAGGCCGGGCGGTTTCCTTCTTGCAAGCATCATCCCTTCCGGACATTTTGATCCCAGAACACGCATGCAGGCCCCTGGGTTAAAGCGACAAAAATGGCCGAGCCTCTTACCGGACGGTGGTTTTTAAAACCGGGACCAGTGGACTATTGCACAATAACCGTGGGAGATGAATTGGAGTGGCCGGGATAAGGGCAATACGGAGTCAGGGGAACCTGCATACATCTTCTCAACCCGATTTTAGATCAAAGCGTTTTCCAAAATAGTTGCATACTTTCAAATTGCCAACCTCTCTGCATCAGGGCGGACAGTCAGAAGCTGAAAAAGGGAGAAACACAGGCTGTGTTCCAGCTGAGCCTTGACCAGGGACCGGCTTACATTTTTGCACAGAAAGACAGCGAGGAGGCCTGAGATGTGGAAGTGGCCTCCTGAAGGGCCGTCACAGGGCAGGGGGTGAATTACATCTCGGTAGGTAGAAATGGAGCAGCAGCGAGAGACACATCTAGAGTCCACCTTAGGAGGAGTTTTCGGGTTATGAGAGCCTGCCTCCTGGAGTGGAGGGGGGGGGGGTCCATCACTGGGGAGAGGGGCTGTTCCAAGAAGATTGGATGGTCATTGGTCTGGAATGATTCAGGGATTTATGACATTCCAGCTTCCAAAATTGGAAACATTTCCCATCCTATCACAATGCACAGTTCCCTTGGCCAGAGTTAAAATCAAAAACTGGGCCTGGTGGCTCAGCAGACTAAAGCACTGTGATTAACACCAGCTGCCTGCAATTTCTGCAAGTTCAAATCTCCCCAGGCTCAAGGTTGACTCAGCCTTCCATCCATTCTAAGGTGGGTAAATTGAGGACCCAGTTTGTGGGGGCAATAAGTTGACTTTGTATAAATATACAAAAAGTATGAAGGCTATTGCTTAGTGCATTGTAAGCTGCCCTGAGTCTCCGGAGAAGGGCGGCATATAAATCAAATCAAAAAAAAAAAAAAAAAAAGCTTGCAACTATTTTGTAAAGCCGTAATTCTCATAGTGTTTATTTCTATGAATCTTGTTGTATGTTTTTTTTCAACCAGCACAAAATGGCCACTATTTCTTTTGATGCTTTTTTATGTGACTGGCTGATCCTAAGGAGGGAATCAGAAAAGGTTAAACCAGGCTGTGTTTCATAAAGCACAGAATAAGTGCCCGTCTCAGCCATTGTTGAGGGGGTTTGGCAACCATCTTCCTTTCAATGGAAGGAAACAAGAGCGTGCTGAAGGTTTCGCTGAAGAAAGCCTGGTCTGAGGACTTGAGCCAAGCAGGAAAAGAGCAAAGAAAGAAAGCAGGACATCCCAGGCCTCTTTTGCCAAGTCCCCCCCACCCCACCCCGCCCCTCCAGCCTTCCCAAGCCATGGCATATACTCCAAGGGCTGGCTAGAGAAAGGAAGTCTGCAATTTTTCCATGAATAGATCATGCTACAATGTCAGAATGCAGGAAACGCCACAGGAAGAGCGCTGAAAAAACCACTCCGTTCCAGCCAGCTTTTCAAGTTGCACAATGAAGCAAAAGGTTACTTCGGATCCAGAGAAAAGAACACAGAGCAGAAGGATGACTTTGGAAACCATCAGTCAAGAAGGCCCCAAAGGCCTTTTGTTTCTGATGCCACCGTCCAGAGGAATGCAGCTAGAAGAGAAACACCTCTGGTTAGGCGGGGAGAGGCTGGCCAAGAGGGGTGGGGCTGGACAAAAGCACCCCAAAGGAAAGCGCCACACGGCCCCTCAGATTCACCACCTCCACCATTTTCCAGAGGGGCAAATGTTACTGTTTTTGGCAGCCAAATCGACTGACTCTTGCAGCACCTTAAAGATGAACGTCTGAAGTGTTATGTAAATGTTTTGGGGGTCAGTCCCACAGGTAAGAGTCCAACTGAGCAGTGGGGAGAGTGGAAAGGATGGGAGGCAACCAAACTCCTCTAAGGTCAGGCACAAAGCAACAGGGCACGCATTTTGTACACTGAAGAACCAGGAGGGCTAAGAAGTTGCACCCCGTTTCAAGGGAATCCTCCAATAGAGGTAGTCTTCCATTTATGACCATTCACTTAGCGACCATTAAAAGTTACCACAGACCTCTCCAGGGCTACTTATGACCTGGATTCAGGTGGCCACCTTCTCCCATGCCTTCTCAGGTGATCACATTGCGGGCACTCAGAAACCAGACAGCTTTTTACAGTACTCCCGTGGTCACGCAACCATGATCTATGACCGTGATGGTGAACACGTGGAGCCATATCTGTGGGCACACGAGCATTGCCCTAGCTCAACTCCAGCGCACATGCATGCACTGGCCAGCTAATTTTTGGGCCTTCGGGGCCAACCAGAAGTTGGGAAACGGACTTTTCCAGCCTCCGGAGGGTCTCCGGGGGGATGGGGAAGGCTGTTTTCACCCTCCCCAGAATCCTAGAAAGCCTCTGGCGCCTGGGGAGGGCAAAAAACAGGCCTACCGGGCCCACCGGGCCATCGCATGCCAAAAGCAGGGGGAGTGAGGATGGGTCACGCATGCATGTGCAGTGGGTAGGACGCATTGAATTATAGGTGTGGGCACATGTGCACACAACCCCTCCGCTCTCCTCTCACTTTTGGCACATGACAGCAAAAAGGTTAGCCATCACTGATCTATGACATTTCTTTGTTCCTAATGAACCAGTGTCTGTATGTAACAGATATTTACTTGTCTCAGTTACAAAACACGCAGCATTTAAATACAGAGCTGCAAAATCTCCTAACGCATTTGATAGAATCAGGCAAATGGTGCTCGGCCATCAGCATATATTTACAACAGATACCCACAACACACCTGGAATCATGTGATCACAATTTGCAACCTCCCCAATTGTCTTCCACCAAGTAAAGCCAATGGGGGAAGCCCAACTTGCCTAACAACTGTATGATGCGTGTAACAAGTGCAGTGACTCACTTAACCACCATGGCAAAAATGTTATAATATCAGGTGTGACTGAACAACCATCTGGCTTACCAAAAGAAACTCTAGTGCCAAGTGTGATTGTAAGTCAAGGCCTAAAGTGGCCCTCAGTCCGTGTCTTACGCTGTAGCAACAGCAACAGCAAGAAAACAATAGGCTTCTTGGGTCTGTAGGATGGTTTTTTTGTTAAAAACCTCCAGGTTCACATCTCAAAATCCAAGAACCACTTCAAAATAAAGGAAGCTTGATAGTAGACATTCACAGAAATAAGGATTAGAATGCCTTTGAGTTCCAAATCAGTCAAATCGTGGTTTTCGATAAAAGCTGTATAAAAATAAATCAATAGTTGAATAAAATCACCGTTAACTTTTTTGTTAATTTCAATGGTCTAATAAGATAGCAGTGAATTGTTAATATTATTAAAATGGGGAGAAACTCCTGCCAATCCACCACAAACCAGTCCAAGATTTATCACTGGATTGGCCTTCAACTCGGCTATCTAGGCATCAGCAACCAGAAATAGGAGTATTGCCACAAACGTTAAGACCAGCCGAATTGCTCAAGTGACTGTTAGACAAATGCATGGAAGGCAGGATCAAAGGACAGCTTTTAGAGCAGCGTTTCTTAACCTTGGAAGCTTGAAGATGGGTGGACTTCAAGCTACCAAGGTTGAGAAACACTGTTTTAGAGCCACAAAGGCTAAATGGAACCCATTTAGGATCGGAAACAGTGAGCAACCCACGGGGGAGAATTCTTCAGTCAAGTCTGATTCTTGATTTATGGGCCTGATCTCTCCCCATTTTCCAATCTTGCACTATTCCAAGCTCAGGAACTTCCCTAAAATATCTGATTAGCCACTGCTGGAGAACAGATGATTGAGCTGAAGGGTCTTCAACTGAATCCAGATAGGAGATTCTCATTGAATCACAGCATTGGAAGAGACCTAAAAGATCATCAAGTCCACCCTCCTTCACACTCTTAACATTCTACCTCTCTAAAACAATCTAATTAATTGGTTGGGTTTTCCTTTTGTACTGTCTAGGCTAGACAGTTGACCGACCTCTTCTAAGACTATCTGTACTCTAAAGTCATGCCAAAGGATTCAGACAAGTTTATCCATGGGAAAAGGAGAGCAATAAGGCTGATAAGGGAACAGAGCTCTGCAGAGAATGAAAGCACTGTTTTGAACCTGATGGTGAGAAGATGAGAATCTGCTTCATAAACCTCTTGAGGAATTACAGAGGACATAGCCACGACCTATCCTCAAGTTCCAGATGGAAAATAATGGATCGAAGTTACAGGAAAAGAGATACCAGTAGAACATCAGTAAAAATAGTTCAACAGTTTCATTAGATCCATTCAAGAAGAAAAAGGACATCCCTCTGTCTGGGATGCTTTAATTTAGGGTCCTGCATGGAACAGGGGCATGTAGATGACCAGCCTGAGGGATGGGTTAAACCTGTCAGTCTGGAGTCCCTACATCCCTGGAAGAGACCGAAGATCAACCCCCATCCCCCAAATCCATCAACTTTTAGCTGGTGCCAATTTGCTTTGATCCTGCCAGATCTGCCATCTTCGGCTTAGGACCTTGCTTGCAAACTGCCATCAACTATTGGAAGGGGGGAGGAGAGGAAAGGGGCACTAAACGTGTATTGGAGTAGAGCTGAGAAATAGGGAGGGGGGATGACAGGTTTGACAGAAGCCAGAGGTGTAAGAAACCAGTCTTCAAGGCCAATGAAGCTTGGGAATGGAATACGAATTGCACCAAACATCCAAGCGGCTCCCAAAACACCTAGATGGCACATCACTGGTCAAAGACGAACTGGTCAAGGGGAAGGGATGAAGGGGAAAAGTCTGTAACTTTAGCAAAGCCCACACAGATGTTCCACTGGCTGCTTTAAGTGTGGGAAGGAAGGGTACCAAGCTGCCGACTGCCAAGTCGCGCATCCAGCCCAAAAAGTACCTGCAGGGCCTGTCAAGAAGCCAACAAAGCCAGTGCCAAGGGCCAGAGAGATGGCCCTGGAGGGAGTGGAGTGGAGGCCGTTGAGTTCACCTCATCAACCAAGAGAACTCCAACTGTTTCACTCCCTTAAAAGTTAGAGGAAAGAGAATTTTAGTAGTACATAGACGTACTGTCTTTTGTGGATCTCACCCTATCATAAGAAAGTCCAGAGAGAAGTGATTACTTTTTAAGTATGGAGACAGAGAAGAGAGGTTGGGAAAAACATCTGAGGGATCAATTCTCCTATGAACTATAAACCAGTCCAATTACTTAGGTTCACAGACCTCAGAAGAGACTCCTTGGATTTGCTTGAAGTTTCCCTATTTAGCATCCTGGAGAGGGTCTTTTCCCATGTGGCCCCTAGGATAGCGAAAACTTTGCTCAAGGAGGTGCATTCGGTCTCCATGTTCCCAGTTATCATCATCATCATCATTCTACCCATTATCTATCCACTGCAGGATGAAGGCCTCTTCCGCATGTTTCCAACCCAGACGGTCCTGAGCTTTCTTTTGCCAATTGGGCCCACGATGCGTGCTGATGTCATCCATCCAACTTGTTTTAGGTCTCTTTTGTGGACACTTTTGATCCAGTGGGATCCATTCTATGACCACCTTGGTCTACCTGCCCTCAGTTCTTCTTGCTATGTGACCTGCCCATTTCCATTTCAATTCTTTGATTCTCTTGATGGCATCATCTACTTCTGTTTGTTCTCTAATCCATGTGCAGGTCTTTCTCTCTCGTCTCGAGCATGTCTCTTTCCATGGCTCTTTGCGACACTCGTAGCTTTTGTATGGATTGTGAGGTTAGTGTCCATATCCACTGGCAGATGTTAGAGCAGGTAGCACCCAGTGATCGAAAACTTTTCTCTTCAGGCATAGGGGGAGGTTGTTCTTGAAAATTATGCTTAGCTTGCCGAATGCCTGCCAACCACATTCTGTTCAATTTCCTTTACTGTATTGCCTTCCATTGAGATCCATTGGCCAAGGCCTATGTAGTGGTCTGCTACATCTAGTTCAGAGGTCTTCAAACCTGGCAGCTTTAAGACTTGTGGACTCCAACTCCCAGAGTTGGAGCATAGCTGGCTGGAGAATTCTGGGAGTTGGAGTCCACAAGTCTTAAAGCTGCCAGGTTTGAAGACCTCTGATCTAGTTCTTCTCCAGATATTAATTTTTTTTCTTTCTTTAGTGAATTTATTGAACATAACCTGGCTCTTTTTCAGGTTTATTTTTAAGCTGAATGGTTCTCCTGCTTCGTGCAGCTCGCCTTTGTAGCTCTTCTAGATCTTGTGAGAAGAGATCATCATCTGCAAATCTTAAGCGACTGAAATAGGCTCCATTGATTTTTATTCCATCTTTTGCCCAATCCAGTTTGTGAAATACTTCTTCAAGGCAGGCTGAGAAAAGAATAGGTGATATTGTATTGCCTTGTCGTACACCTCGTTCTATGTCGATTTCCACTTTAAAGTCATTAAAGCAAACTATCGCCATTGTTTTTTCATAGATTGATTGTAGTAAGTTTATGTAAGCCGTGTCTATGCCTTGGTTGAACAATGCCTTAATGACTGCTTCCTGGAATATGGAGTCAAACACCTTTTCGTGGTCAATGAAAGCCACGCACAGAGGCATGGTATTGTTGTGCCTTTAAGTGACTTGCTGGACACCTGGATATGACCCATCGTGCTGTAGCCACTTCTGAAGCCTGCCTGCTCCTTTGGCTGTGCATTATTTAATGTTCTCTATATTCTTTTTGCTATTATCTTGGTAAAAACCTTGTAGACGACGGAGAGAAGGCTTATCGGGCGATAGTTCTTTAAGTCATCTTGGGGCCCTTTCTCGTGTGCAAGAATCATTTCAGCATTTTCCCATGCACTCTCCCAGAATTTTGCTAAATCTCATTCACCACCACTCCAAGTGTCCATTTTTCATTTGGCCTTGGTAGTGATTGAATTGTTTTTACCCTTCTGTTTGATCCTTTCTATCTCTTCTGGCTATAAGTTGCTGGAGTGTTGCATGAGGAGGAAGGGGAGGTAATAAGTAAGTGGACAGGTAGCGAAAGAACCCAAACTGCCGGCAGAGAAAAGTGTGCGGTGAAGTGCAGAAAATAGGCTTGCCCTGTTTTTAGTGCGGGAGGGAAGCTTCTCCATCCATTCAAGTCCTGTTCGCTCACATAGGGCTGCTCTCCTCAGGGTTCCGACGGCGAGCCAATGTCACCTTGCTGTGCCCAGGGGTAGGGCGTTCTCTGTGGGTGCTCCCACCCTCTGGAATGAACTACCTATTGGGCTCCGGACGGCTCCTGATCTCCGTTCCTTCCGTCGGGACCTGAAGACTTGGCTGTTCAAACAAATAGGCTGAGACTGATTCCGGGTTTTATTAGTTACTATTAATTAGTTATTTGGATTAAATTATGATTTTATTGTGCTTGTTTCTTAACTTGTGTTCGCTGCCCTGAGTCCTTCGGGAGAATGGCGGCATATAAATATATGTAATAAATAAATAAATCCCAGAGCAGAAAAGCTGGAAGCCTCAGCCCAGTCAGCCCTGGCCCAGCGGAGGGCAACTGCGCCGTTGCTGCCCCGGCCTTCTGCTCCAAATGGCGCCCATCGCTGCCAGGCACGGCATGACCACCTCGGGATGCCCCTTCGAGCCTCCAATGCCCAGGCTTGGCCTTGCCCAGAAGGCAGGGACGTCCTGGCTGCGCTGCCCCGCCCACGCCTCACCTGGCAGGTGCAGAAAGGCTTGCGTGCGTGCGTGTGTGTGTGTGTGTGTGTGTGTGTGTGTCTTTCCAGCCTCCAGGTGCGAATTCCCTTGGGGGGGGCAATCTGGCTCTTTTACAACCTGTGGACTTCAACTCCCAGAATTCCTGAGCCAGGTTGTAAAAGAGCCAGATTGCCCCCCCCCCTTTTAGGAGCCTTTTCCTTTTTCGCGGCGAAGATGCCCAGGCGGCCCCCCCACCCCACCCCCTTTCCCCCTCCCCCTCCCCCGGGGCAAGCCACTCCGCGGCCTTCCACAGCTGCAAAGCCCCCCCCCCACCCCGCTCCTTCCGGGCCTTCTTACCGCGCGCCTCCCGCTCGGCTCCTCCCGGGCTCCGGCGCCGCTTCCCCGGAAGAGAGGCGGAGGGGCGTCTTGGCTTTCCTCCGCCCCGCTTTCAATGAGGCTTCCCGGCATGCCTTGCCAAGGCCAGGTGTGCCCGCAAAGGCCTTCGGGAAATGGAGTTTCCCGCTCTCCCCCCCCTCCCGAGGCCTTTGCAAGGCCGAGCGGGAGGCCGATTCAGCCAGGCGCTTTGGGAAACTTGAGCCCCCGGCGGCTCTGCGGCCCTTCCTGCCTCCCGCAGCTCGCTTGAAGGCGTTTTTCTCTTCTTTTTTTTTTTTTAACAGTATTCCAGCAGTGCTATTAATCTGATTTTTTTTTTAAAATTGACTGTATTCCAAGGTATTTTTCCTCAGCTTGAGGGCTTGTTTGAACCAAGGCAAAAAGGTTTTTAAAGCCAGATTTAAACGCTGTTCTTTTACAAAGGCACAGTGTCAAATGAAAGCGGATGGGAACAATTTTTGCCAGCTGTAAAAAATATCGCAGTAAAAAATGCTTCATGTAAACGAAGCCACCGGGATCTTTCTCGTCTACTGAACTGAAAATTCTGAGTGTTTTTGCTTTTTATTTCTGGAGAGGCCTGGAGTGGCTCCCACTGGATGTATTTGGCCACTTTTGACTTAACAACTTTGTTATACACGTCTTTTCATACTCCCACAAACCTTTCATACGCCAACGTCCCAAACTGTCTCAGCACCCCAACTATTTCCTCCAGAGATAATCATTTTCTTTTGGCGAATATATACGTAATGGGAAACCTATTTTCAGTCACTTAAGTTCCATAATTTAAAAGGGCAAATCTACTCCCCATATTTTTGAAATTGATAGTTGAGAGTTTTATTCACCCTCCAAATAAGTTATGAAATTGAATAAAGGCTGTTACAACACTCCAATTTACAGAAAAACTTACTTTTGTGGGAACACTGAACTACTGAAGCAATTTTACCCATTGTGTAAGAAATAAAACCAGATGTTGCTAAAAAGCTTCTGACTGGGCATTTTATATTTCACAACAATTTATCTGCTGTGAAGAAAATAAAGCAACTGTAGTTCATATTTAAAATAACAAGTCAACTTGTATATAGGTTGCACATACTTCCCATATTGTCCCACCCTCCAAAAAAGAGAAGTTAAAAAATTCTGTACAGACATATGTACTTTCTCGACATCTTAAACTGTAGTGTCAATACTTAAAACTGCAATCATCAGAGAAAAGCAAAGAGAATAATCTGAATATTGCTACAGTCCCTCAGTAATTGGACATGATTCAAACTCTTTTTAAAAAGTTTTTCCTAGACATGCTAAGGGTAGAGTATCTTGGTCAATCCTTAAAACTATTCCTGGGAGATGTTCTAATTGTATAAACTTTGTACTATGTAACGAAATTTAGAAAAAATACACTCAAAAGGAAATATTTCTACTCACACTTAACATTTATTTGAAAGCTTACATTCATATCCTGAAATGTATGTTCTTCGCTTGCTTGTGGATCGTGTGAAGCAGCTAAAGTACCACGGAAGCAAACTGATGGTTTTGAAAATCTGACATCAGGGAACTCTGCCTATTTTAAAAGGCTAAAATATGAGTATGTACACTGAAAATAACAGAAGCTGTTTTCGCAATACAGTAGTTCAGATGAGATAGCAACAGGCAAATCAGTGTTATGTAAACCGTCGCCTTTGCAGAACAGAGCCTGATTCCGCTTGCTTCCAGTGTACACCCTCTGCTCTGCTGCTTGAACAATTATGAAGGTGGTGCAGTATCTACTTTAAATGCTGGCGCAGAGGAACAGTCAGAGAAGTGGTGTTCATTTATCCCACGTCCTACGCATTACACGCTGCTCAGAGCATCGACACCTGGAAGAACTTTACCTGCACATGGTTGAAAAGACACAAGCATGAATAACTAACTTCAGCACAGCTCATTTCATCGTCTGAGTCAAAGGTCCTCCCTCAAGCCCTCACCTCCCAGAGGTCTTTGCTATCTCCTGCTGGAGTGTTTAGAATGCTGAAGGAATAGGGGCCATTACAGAAAATTTCAGGGATTTCTGCACAACTAAGACAATCGAAAGTAAATTTCAATGATAGGTTTTCATTCGTATGTGTTATATTACCCAGGACACATTAACTCAAGAATTTGAATTAGCCGCTCCAACTGATGATGCCTGCATGGAGAACTACTGGCAAGTATGTTCTCTTCATGATGTGGAGCAGTGCAGAGGCAGCCCACGTATTCATTTCAACGGTCATCTATTTTTGGTTTGACTTGCCCACTGTCTAGTATGTATGGTGTAGCAACGCATAGAGAAGGTGGTTTTCAACAAGGAAAAGACCACCTATCGCTGAAGTACCAGTTCAAGGGCACCAGGTAAGAAATCAGAAATTTTAACCCAAATTGAGCAAATTACATGCTGCACTAAATGTACTTTAAAATAATAGAAATCTATCTTTATCTGTTCTAAAGTCACACCCTAATTCTCATATTCTTTAATAATGTATTTTAAGGAGTTTAGCTACAGCTTTACTAAACATGCATTATATCCTGAGGAAATTTTACCACCACCGTTTAGAACCACTGAGGAAAACCTACATTTTGAATGCTAACAGTCTAAACTAAAGAGGACATTTCACTTTCATGGGCTCTCTCTACAAGTGCACATTCTTTCCCCTTCATTGTTAATTCCTAGGCAACAGAGACAAAGAGCCTGTCCAGCATAGCATTTCTGGTAATAATAGTTGCAGAAGACTTTAGTTTGGCTTATTTTTCAGACAGCAAGTAAAGGCAACAGAAAGACAAAATGTGTATGTATTGGGAAACAGCTTAATTACTAGAGGAAATCAAATCATTCACAGAACAATGCAGCCCACAAAGACACAACTATATTTTTTTCCCCCAAGAGGTGACAGCATTAGTCTTTGCCAACAAACTAGGAATCCTGTAGCACCTTAAAAGTCATATATTTAATTCTGTCATAAATTTTCATGGATACAATTCATCACATGCAATTGCACTACACCAAAGATAGGATGCTAGAAGATGTGTCCCTCAGGTCAGAAGGTGCCCAATATGCTACTGGGGAAGAGTGGGGGGCGATTACAAGTAGATCCAGAAAGAGTGAAGCGGCTGGGCCAAAGCCAAAAGGATGCTCAACTGTTGATGTGTCTGGTGGGGAAAGGAAAGTCTGATGCTGTAAAGAAATATATTGCATAGGAACCTGGAATGTAAGATGTATCAATCAAGGTAAGCAGGATGTGGTCAAACATGGCAAGATTGAACATTGACATGTTGGGAATCAGTGAACTAAAGTGGACGGGAATGGGTGAATTTAACTCAGGTGGCCCTGAGTCTACTAATGTGAGCAAGAACCTTAGAAGAAATGGAACAGTCCTCATTGTCAATAAAAGAGTGGGGACAGTACTGGGGTACAATCACAAAAATGACAGAATGGTCTCAGTTTCAAATCCAAGGCAAACCATTCAACATCGCAGTAATCCAACCACCAATGCTGAAGAGGTTGACATTGACTGATACTATGAAGACCTACAACATCTTGTAGAACTAATACCAAAAAAAGATGTCCTTTTTATCATAGGGGATTGGAATGCTAAAGTAGGAAGTCAAGAGGCAACTGGAATTACAGGCATGTTTGGAGTACAAAATGAAGCAGGGCAAAGGCTAACAGAATTCGGTCAAGAGAATATGCCGACCACAGCAAACATTCTTTTCCAACAACCCAAAAGGCGACTTTACACATGGACATCACCAGATAATCAGTACCAAAATCAGATTATGCACTTTGCAGCCAAAGATGGAGAAGCTCTGTGTGGTCAATAAAAACAAGACCTGGAGATGATTGTGGCTTCTTACTGCAAAATTCACGCTTAAATTGAAGGAAGTTAGGGAACACCACTAGGCTGCTCAAGCCTGACCTAAATCATATCCCTTATGAATATACAAAGGAGGTGATTAATAGATTTAAGAGATTCGATCTGGTAGACAGCGTGCCTGAAGAACTATGGATGGAGGTTTGAAACATTGTATAAGAGGCAGCAACTAAAACCATCCCAAAGAAAAAGAAATGAAAAAGTGAAGTGGCTGATGAGGCCTTACAAATGGCTGAGGAAAGAAGGAAAGCAAAAGACAAGGGAGAAAGGAAAAGATATACCCAATCGAATGTACATTTCCAGAGAAAAGCAAGGAGAGATAAGAAGGCCCTCTTAAATGAACAAGGCAGGGAAATAGAGGAAAACATCTGAATGGGAAAAATTAGAGAAAGACTTTCAAGAAAATTGAAGCTATCAAGGGAATGTTTCATGCAAAGATGGGTGCCCATCTTTAAAAACCTAACAGAAGCGATAAAGAAGAGGTGGCAAGAATCCATAGAACTATACTGTCTCTGATAACCATGATGATGTAATCGCTGACCTTGAGCCAAACATTCTGGAGTGCGAAATCAAATGGGCCTTAGGAAGTATTACCAACAACAAATCTAGCAGAGATGACAGTATTCCAGTTGAGTTATTTAAAATCCTAAAAGATAATGCTGTTAAAGTGCTGGATTCAGCATGCCAGCAAATTTGGAAAACTCTTAAGAATGGCCACAGGATTGGAAAAGGTCAGTTTACATTCCAATCCCAAAGAAGGGCAATGCCAAAGAATGTTCCAACTACCGAACAATTGTTCTCATTTCACACGCTAGCAAGTTCACGCTCAACATCCTACCAGCCAGCCTTTAGCAATGAGATTTTATTTCCTTGCGCTCCAAGATCACTGCAGACGGTGACTGCAGCCATGAAATTAAAAGATGCTTGCTCCTTGTGGGGAAAGCTATGGCAAACCTAAGCCTATTAAAAAGCAGAGGCATCACCTTGGTGACAAAGGTCTGTATAGTCAAAGCTATGGTTTTCCCAGTAGTAATGTATGGCTGTGAGAACTGGACCATAAACTAGGCTGACCACCGAAGAACTGATGCTTCGGAAGCGTGGTAATTGTGGTGGTGGAGAGTCCCTTGGGCTGCAAAGAGGTCAAATCAGTCAATCCTAAAGGAAATCAACCCTTACTGTCCTTTGCAAGGACAGATGCCGAAGCTGAAATACTTTGGCCACCATGAGAAGGGAGGACTCTTTGGAAAAGACCCTGATGTTGGGAAAGACAAAAAGCAAAAGGAGAAGGGGGGCAGCAAAGGCTAAGATGGTTAGATAGTGTTATTGATGCAATGAGCATGAATTTGGGCAAACTCCCAGGATTATTGGAGGACGGGTTGATAGAGTCACGGGAATCAGACACGGCTTAGTGACTGAACAACAAAAAAGTCTGTGGCAGGAGCAGTGCTCAAAGCAAGCTATTAACTCATCAGGTAATTTAAAAAAAAAGAAAGAAAAAGAAACCCATTACCTTCTAAAAGTTCCAGACTGGCTCCACCTCCTGTACTAACGTGGCTAACTTTATCTTCCGTATCCCACTTTGCACAGCAGGTAGCAGTGTCTCCTCCACCTGTAAAATAGTTTGGACTGTGTGAGGACACACAACTGGGCTGATACCAAAATGTGTTGTTTGTTGTTAAAACCGTTTAAAAGAAGGGTCAGAGCAACCCACTTCCAGCCAGAGGTTCTCTCCAGGTACCATTCCAAACATTCTTTGCCAGTTGGATATGCTGGACAATCCAAAGTACAATCCAAATACAAAATAAGGGCAACAGAGATAGGTGGCATCGATATTACTGAATTTGCCAATGTAAGGCAATGCCCTCTGTTCCTTCTGTGAAAGACATTGTTCAAATTGATCAAAAAGGTGCTAATCAAAAAGTGACACCCAGAAGAAGAACAGAAAGATTTGTACCGATAATGGTGATGCAGCCTTTGCTGGTAACTTCCACTACTTTATCCATCACGGCTTTGGTTCCTTTGGCAAACTTCTCCCACTCAAAGACACCGACCGGACCGTTCCACACAATTTGCTTGGCTCTGCCCACAGCTTCCACAAAGAGCTTAGTGCTTTCAGGGCCACAATCCAGTCCCTAAGGCCAAGGGAGCAAATGAGACCATTCAGCCCTTTCTCTGGAAAGTGCAGAGAAGAAAAACGTCTAGCAATGATTTCTTCCACTCACCATCCAGCCTGCAGGAATGCCAGAGGCCAATGTAGCTACCCCAGTGTTAGCGTTCTCATCAAATTTGTCTGCAGTGATAAAGTCGACAGGCAAAGTGATCCGGACACCATTCTTCTCAGCTTTGGCCATCAGATCTTTGACGATTTTTGATCCTTCTTCATCAAACAAAGAGTTGCCAATCTGGAAGAAACAAAGACAGTTCAGTAGCATATAATGGTGGTGCCAGCTGCAATGAAATCAATGAGTGCCACAAAAGACACCTGCAAATATGTATCCTTAAAGAAGAAAGAAAAGGGAAGACTATGATCAAAACCTTTAAATAAATTAAGGTTCTAGAAGGCAGTATTTTCAATAATAAGCAAACATCAAGAACACTGGAGCATAACCTCAAACTGACAGGAGAGAAGTTCAAAAGTAATGCTAGAAAGTATTACATCACAGAAAGAGTAGTGGAAGATTGGAACAAACTTCTAATGGAGCTGATGGGTCAATCATCAGTAACTGAGTTTAAACATGCTTGGGATAAACACATATCCATCGTCCAACAAAAGTTAAAAAAATAAAATTAAACTCAAAAGGCAGATTTGATGGACCACTAGGTCTTTTTCTGACATAGAATGTCTATGAAGATTCTCAGTTATCCTGGTGATCAAAAGTGGTTTTTCTTTTGAAAAGGCAACTGGACTGATTTTTGAGGAAAAACAAGACATTTTGCTTCCTATCCCAGAAGCTTCATCAGTTGTGTTGGATGCTGTGGGAGATGGAAGGACAGTTATTGACAGTTGAGATTAATAGGTTCTGACAGGATTGGGGGATGGGTGGGAGAGAAATGGAAAAGGAAAGTATTCCCTTTTTGTAGATTTTGGGCAGTCCATATATTTTAAAAGAAAACGGGTCATCAACTTCCTGCAAAAGCTACTTAAGGACAATGCAACTGACAAGCCACAATACTCCCGCTTTTACCCTGGGGAAGCCACTCATGCATATATACTCCCCCAAATCCAGAGGGGGAAATCCAGACCAATTGTCAGCAGCATCAACTCTTGTCACCTAGCACTGCAAAACATCTAATCATTTTATTAGCTCCTTTGATTGGCAACACCATTCATCACATCAACAATTCACAGGACTTTGTCAGCTTGGAAACTAAAATTGGATCCAGATGAAACTATGGTTTCTTACGATGTGACCTCACTCTTCACCTGCATTCCAACAACTGAAGCTGTCATGGTAATGAAGAAATGTCTGCTACAAGAGGTAGCAGAACCAACCTCAGCCCAGACCACATATGTGCCACGTTGGGCCTCTGTCTGACCACTACCTATTTTAAATACAATGAGGGTTTCTACAAATGAAAACACGGTTGTGCCATGGCTTCACCTGTGTCCCCCATTGTGGCAAATCTGTACATGGAAGAGGTAGAAACCAAAGCCCTAAACTCATTCCCAGGAATTTCACCAACTGACTGGTAGAGGTCTGTGGATGATACTTGGATCAAGATTAAAACACAGGAAGTGGAATCCTTCATCAAACACATCAACTCTGTGGACGGATACCAACGGGAAGATGTTAAGGAAAACAGTCTGGCTTTCCTGGACTGTGTTGTACACATTACGGAAGATGGAAGCTGTCAGGTATGCTTCCTTCAATATCCAGGAAAGAAAACCCCAAACTCAAGCATTTTGAAGAATTTGGTACTTTTACTGAATATGAAATGATTAACAACCCAGTTAAAGCTGGAAGTGAGCAAAACGCGCGAAATGCATCTACTAAGCTTCTTCCCCCCCTCGTGTTTATAAATCATCAGCCAATCCAAAGGTCTTCCAAAGGTCAGGTGGCAACACGTCTGGCAGCGTCATTCATCAGGAATGTCGGACAGTTGGTCAGCCGTCCCCTTTTGAAAATACAGTTTCGTTTCTCACGAAGTCCCCTCCTAGAAAGACAAAACCACCTCCTGCTCCCTTCCCCCCTTTGCTCCATAACTAATCCCTCCCCGTTTCTTATGGCAGCTGAAGCAGGCAAGCTGAGGCTGACAGAAGCCTTAATATTGAATCTTACAAAAAAACCAATGCACACTGATCAGTATTTGCATTTTAATTCTTACTACCCACTAGAACACAAATTGGGAGTGATCAGAACCCTACGCCATCGGGCTAAAAGTTTGACTACCAGTAAAGAGGGAAAAGAAAAAGAATTAGAACACAACAAGGAATCCCTCAGAGTTGCTATCCTAACTGGGCCTTCATCAAATTGTGTAGAGGAGCATGACCTCCTCTACACAAGGAAGAGAGTAACAAACGAAGCAACATTGTCATTCCACATATTGCTGGAATATCTGAAAAACTCAGGAGGATTTTCAACCAACGTCACAAACTTGTACATTTTAAGCCCAAGAGTGCAATAAGGCAGAAACTTGTCCACCTGAAGGATAAAACGTTTATGATGCGTGTACAATGCAGTGAGACGTGTGCAGATGTGTACATTGGTGAAACAAAACAACCACTTCAGAAGCACATGGCACATGAGAAATTTAATCCACCAGGACACGATTCAGTGGTCCATCTGCATTTGAAAGATAAGAGTCACCCTTTTGAAGATAGCAAAGTCCACATTGTGGATAGAGAGGACCACTGATTTGAAAGAGGGGTAAGAGAGGCCATTTAAATTAACACTGAGCAGCCCTCTCTCAACAGAGGGGGAGGGATAAGACACCACCTACCCCAATTTACAATGCAGTCCTTTTGGCTCTTCCAAGCAGATTCCACACCTCTGATTTAGGTGACCCTGAATCACAGATAAAACCCCAAGTAACCACAATGGCTTTCAGAGAATGTTAAGACCAGTTCACTGCAAAAAAAAAAAAAAAAACACCTTTCCCCTATTTCTCCCCCCTCCCCATTCTGTCCCACCAACTAATCTCAACTGTCAGTCACTGCCCTTCCATCTCCCCCAACATCCAATACAACTGATGAAGCTTCCAGGATAGGAAGCGAAACATTTAGTTTTTCCTCAAAAATAAGTCAAGTTGCCTTTTCAAAATAAAACCATTTTAATACATTTTCTGCCATCAATTTTCTATGTTCCTATGAAGTGACTGGTGGCAGATGGGAAGCAAGAGGCTGAAGAAAATTATTTGCAGTGCGACTTCTGAAAGTTCAGGTCTAAATTAGAAGTGTTACAGTAGCTTAGTCAAAGGAGCAATATTAATGAAATATGAACTTATATGAAAAAGTAGATCAGGGAAAATTGTCTTGTATATGACCAACAACTTACTAAACATTTAACACTGATTAATACAAAGAATTGTTCCTATATATCATATTTTTCGGAGTATAAGATGCACTCCCCCACCCCAAAAAGAGGGTGAAAATCTGGGTGCGTCTTATACACCGAATGTAGCCCCGCCCAGCTTCTCAAATGGAGGTTTCAGAGGCTGAAAAAAGCATCAGAAATGAAGCTTCAGAAAAGAAGCCCCCAAAGAAGAGCTTCAGAGGCTTTTTTTCCTGAAGCTCTGTTTCGGAGGCTTTCAGAGGCAGGAAAAGAAGTTTTTTCTGAAGCGGAGTTTCAGAAGTTTCAGAGGCAGGGGGAAAAAAAAAAGCAAGGCACAGAGCTCACAACCAAGGAACCTGTTGCTAAAATTCACCTCTGGGAACAGCTGATTGAGGGTATTCCGGGAGGCTGATCCACCTGCCAATCAGCTTTTTTCTTATTTTCCTCCCCAAAAACTAAGGTGCGTCTTATACTCCGAAAAATACGGTATTTACTTTTTCTCAACTAAATACAACATTGTAGCACACAGACCCACTTGTCTGAGATGGGACACCTGTAGAAATTAAATAAATAAATACCTCCATATTGTTGAGTACTTTGAGGAAGGTGAAGGCCATTCCACCACCAATAATCATCTCATTGACCTTATCCAACATGTTATTGATTAGCTGAATCTTATCCTGAACCTTAGCTCTAACGAGCAGGGAGAAAAAGAGATCCAAGTTGTTAAATATTTCTGTGGAATATTTGAAATAAAAATGCTTGACAAAGAAAACAGCTAATTAGACTGTAGAAACAAGTATGAAAATAAAGATTTCGTGTTTTATTGTTAAATGGGAGAAACACATAAACTCATTTACTTTTTTGACTTATATAAGCAAAGCTTAAAATAGAGAGAAAGGCATTACAGAGGGACACATCCATAGACCTGGCTCTCTTTCAAGTCAAAAGGATTGAAGCTCTAAATTGATTGGACGCATCTGTTCTCCACTCTGGTTTGAAAAATCAAAACATTATGAATTATCAATACAAATAATTTATAATTATCCAAAATGTATTGAGACAGGTAGACCCTAACCCCGTTGTTCCAATCCCTTTTACAGAATGGGTTATTACTGTGGTTCTTTGGATAAAGAAATGCATTAACGGTTGGACTTTTAAAAAAGAAAACAAAATAAAAAGGAAGACTCCGACATCTCCTCTCCGAAAGCTGTTAGCTGTGCTAGGCTGCCCTCTCCTGCCCGAATGTCTCACTCTGGTAACCAGCAGCTGAAGCTGCACACGATTCTTCAGCTACAAGGGTCAAATCTGGACCGAGCAGATCTCCAACCCCTGTTATTCACAAGTAAGCTGCATGTAATAAAGCATTTCTGGAAATCTACTCCAGATAGCCAGAATTATGGATTTGTGTTTCTCCAAAATAAAATATAACCAGGAAAGCCACATTGTTTCCTAACAGCAATTCTTAGTACCTCTGTGGGCAAATGGTTTAAGCACAACCCCAGGACTCTATACTATCGTTCCATTGATTTCTAACTACTGTGAGTTCTTTTATTTCCTCTTATTTGCAAAACGGTGGCTTGCTCAGAAACCGACACTGATTGTTCAAGATGCCCTTTATCTAGAAAATGCCAGCACAAGATCTTTCCAGGGGGAATGGGAAAACTTGCCATAGATAACTCGCTGCAGCCAACTCACCACGGGCAACTTGGTGCAGGAGAACTCGCCATGGCCAACTCACCGCGAGACAATTAGTTGTGGGACAATGTAACAATTCTATTTAATCATTTAAAATAAATAAAAATTATTTTAATTTTTGCCATTCACATTTCATTCTGTCCCTCCTTTGCATCCTTTCTTTAATGATTCTATTCCACCATTTCTTTGATATTAATGTAACTCTCATCCCGCAGTGAGTTGCCCTGTGGTGAGATGGCCATGGTGAGTTGTCACAGACCTTTCCGGACGGTACTAAGATTGCCACCAGTGCTGTTAGACCAAGACAGTAAGAGCACGGGTGATTTCTGCTAGAGAAGCCTGGGGCATGTTGACCTCCATCCCCATGTGCCCATCCAGTGGAGTCCCTTGCTCAACTGATGCCTGAGACAGAAAAGACACTTGGCCATGGATCTTCTCAGCCTTGGGAAGAGAGACCCAAATGGTTCCTGCACTTCAGGTGTTCCTGGAGCCAAACCCTTAAGTGAAGTGAGAACCAAGCTGAGCCAGATTCTGCTCTTGGTTGTTGTTTTTTTTAAAAAAACTTCTAGACTGAACTGCAGGAGAAGCTGGGCTCTGAGGATAGCAGGGCTTTATAGCTCAACTTCATGCTGAAGTTATACATCAGAAACCCTTTGATTCCAAGCGAGCATTTTTGAAGTAGAAAACTGTATTGGAGACATCCCCTAGGAGAGCTCCTTGCTGTGGAAGTCAGCTGGGGAAAGCAAAACACTGGGCCAGGTGCAGGAGGGGGGACTGGACCGAACCGTCCAGCGTACACTCCCCCTTTGTAGCTGTAGTGCAGGTTGTTCTGGCACTGAATTCCCTCCCCGTCAGTTTTGTGCAACTAATCTCAAAATCTGGCCCTGCTTAGCAACATTGGTTTGATATTCTCCCGTCCACTGAAACATCAAATAAAACTAAATTTATACTGCAATTCAGCATATTTCCACTAAATACATGTCTTTGAGTTAAAAATATTAATCTGCTATTTGATTCGTTCCCTTGTAAAAAAAATCCCAACATGTCTCTCTTGAACGCTGTAGGAGTTGTGTGTCCAGTTATAGTACCATCCTGGCATAATGGCAAAAGTTTCAATTTACACAGAGAACTGCTGATCAGGCAGGATATGCGCTAACTCTGCTTGAAAGGCCAAACACATACAGAACTATTTTAATTGATCCAACCCATAATAGCATATACTAAGCCTGGGGCAGTTTTTCTTTTTTGAAAAGTCACCAAAAGACAACATGGCCATAAATATTAATTAAAATTTTTTGCCCACATCATAAACCTCAACAAACTAATAATTAGAGGGGTTCCCCCCCCCACAAGTTTAAGGGAAGAAAAACAAGCGGTTAAAAAACCCAAACAATTTCGTTCTTACCCTCCAAGGATTGCCAAAAAGGGATGTTCTGGGTTCTCTAGAGCTTTAGCAAAATAATCCAGCTCTTTCTTCATTAGAAAGCCAGCAGCTTTGTGAGACAGATTGACCCCAACCATGGAGCTGTTGCAAAAGGGGGAAAAATTCAGTAATTTGCAATACAGATAAGCACCTGTGTCCGTTGGTTTGATTCTACAAAGGTAATTCAATTAAATCAAATCTATTCAAGTCAACAAGTGGGAAAGTATTCAGTTAAAATATCAGCCGAACCACCCAAAGCCTTACTGATATTTTTGATTTGGAGATTTTGCATGGATTAAAATATAAGAAAATAGATTTTCAAGAACCTTTTTTGTGAAATAATTTTTTAAAAATATTGCTTACCATTTCCTCCACAAATCTAAAATTCATACTAAAAATATCGTTTGACAAAGAGAACATTTACAATATGTATGGTAGACAGTTAGGCACTTGCTTACTATGGTTCTTCCAGTAGCTTTTTTAATATAAAGAGCAACGTACCCAACACTTACAGCAGTCAACATTTTTTATTGAGTTGAACTTCATCGCTAATACAAATGATAGGTTAAGGAAAACTCAACCTAATACATACTCTTGTGGGAATCAAAGTTTTGAAAAGATTAAATTATATTGTCATGGCTGCAATTCAGCTGGCTTCGCAATCCCCATTCACAGCCTGACAACAGCAATGGTGAGAGGCAATGGGTTAGAAGGCAGGGAGGTCATGATGGGCAAACGAAGGCAAAGAACACCAGCTCGGAGCCTGAGACAATGGCAGCCTCCAGAGATCACTTGCTGGGAATGTCTGCGAAACAAAGAGTCCGTTTTCCAAACAAAATAAATGCAGCTCATTGGAGAATAATTAATAATGGTGGGAAGGCCAAGGGAAAAGGGAAAGTCAACCATGCTATTTGTGTGAGAAAATATCAGAATTGGCTTCGCTATTTTTGTAACCATGTTGGTCTAGTAAATTATACTCGTTGAGAAAAGTAATGTCCTTACTTTATTTACTATATGAATCAAGTGGGACAGTTGACATATATTTTCTCAAATGTAAAGCATTCAAAATAAAAACAGTTTATTATAGTGAGCTATAATATAATATATGCGGAGCTGGGGTGGGCGTGGCCTGTGCGTGACGCATCCGGTCTGCCAATTTGATACCCCTGTCCTAGAAGAACGGTTAATACCACAAGGGGACTTTAATTCAGGAACCAGCGTGACAACAAAGACTCACCTGTGAGCTCTATGTGCAGTTCCAAAGGCATCATTAATGTAAACATCTCCTAATTTAGAAAGTGATGCTCTGAAAGCATCCACTTTTGCAGAATCAGCCTTGATCTGGAAGAAAATAAAAAAGTGCAAGTCAATTGACATTCATTCCTCAAGCCCCCCCCCTCCACATCAAGATTTACAAAAAAGCTCCCTAAATAAAACACTACTATGCAAACAGTGGCAAAAGGGAAACTTTCACCAGGAAGAGGATGATGAAGTAAAAAGTTCATAGCAGGTATGTTACCTGTTCACTTTGGGCTTTTTGACCTAGCCACCCATCATGCCCTTTGCTTTCGTGGTGTGCAGACAATAACCTGATCCTTAACACCAGTAAGACCAAGGAGCTTATAGTGGACTGTAGAAGGAATAGATCAGATATCCAGCCCTTGCTGAGTGGAGCAACTGGCCAGTTTTAAGTTTCTGGGTGTTATCGTAAAAGAGGATCTGACCTGGGGGGCACACATTGTAGCCCTGGTCAAAAGGGCCCAGCAGAGATTATACTACGTGAGACTTCTCAGGAAACAACAACTGAATGGAAAACTGCTGGTGACCTTCTACCGCTGCACCATAGAGGGTATTTTAACTTACTGCACCTGTGTATAGTTTGCCAGTTGCACAGGGGCAGATAGGACAGCGCTCCAGAGGGTCAACGTCATTGCCCAGAGGATCATGGGTTGCCCCTCCCCTCTTTGGAAGAGCTTGATAGCTCCCGCTGCCTTAAGAAAGTTCAAAACATTCTTAAAGATCCATCTCATCCTGGATCGCACCCTTTTTTTGAACTATTACCATCTGGCAGATGGTAATAAAAAGAAAGACAAATAGGCTGTAAAACAGCTTCTATCCCAGACAGTGACTATATTGAATTCTACTGTATAGTGCAATATTAACGCAATATCGGTTTTCAATTCTATTGTATAGAATGTGAAGGATGTGTGTTTGTGTTTTATTTTTAGAATTATAATATACACTGAAGATGGCATTTAATTTCGTTGTACGAGTTGCAATGACTATAAAGTGAAGTAAGTAAGTAAAAAAAACAACAACACAGATTAAAGAAACTTTTAAGGTGCTCCCTCTCCTAAATCCTTGGCTGTATAAACAGAGGTATAGAATCAAGATCACATGAAGTATTAGTGCTGCTTTATAAAACCCTAGTAAGACTACACCTGCAATACTGCAACCAATTTTGGTCACCGCATTACAAAAAAGTTGTTGAGACTTTAGAAAAAATTCAGAGAAGAGCAACTAAGATGATCAAAGGCCTGGAGACAAAGACATATGAAAAACAGCTGCAGGATTTAGGTTTGGCTAGTCTAAAGAATAGAAGAATTAGGGGTTACATGATAGCAGTCTTCCAGTATTTGAGGGGCTGCACAAAGAAGAGGGGGTCAAATTATTCTCCAAAGCACCAGAAGGCAAGACAAGAAACGATGGATGGAAACTTATCAAGGAGAGAAGCAACCTGGAATGAAGGAGAAACTTCCTAACATTGAGGACAATTAACCAGTGCAACTTGCCTTCAGAAGTCATGGGCTGGAGGTTTTTAAGAAGAGTCTAGAATGATAGTCTCTTATATAGTTTCTCCTGCTTGAGCAGGGGTTGGATTAGAAGATCTCCAAGGTCCCTTCCAGCTCTATTCCGTTCTACTTACTAAGGACAAAGAATTTTGAGATAAACTGCAGCCTCTACTGAGAATTGCACTGAAACCAATGTGGGCTCTTCCCACCTTTGTAATAAGCAGCAGAAGATAGGATAGGATCTGCTCTCAAATCATTAGAGGGTCTTGAAGAGGAATGGTGAGGGGGAAAAATCCTTTAAAGGTTACTCCAGTCTTCCATACTTCATTTATTTATATTGGGATAGATTTACATTTTACATGGCAGGAGGTTTCAACATTCCAATGGGATCAACCTAGATGTTGCTAAGGATCAACTAATTAAAATATGTTTTAAGGTTATTACTTGGGCTCCTCGATGTGCATAGTGCATTAGACAGCATCACCTCTGAAGCTGATGCCTAACAGAGCTTTCAAACCAAAACTGAAGGAGAAAGGACAGGCAGCAAAGGATCAAATGTCAGGTGAAAGAACCACTTCCTATGAAACGACAAGCAACAGGATATAGGAAGAGGTTCAAGTGGGAATTATAAGGTGGCCTTCAGAAGTTCATTTGCACATGTTTTTACAGCACTATATGGGTAGTCTCCACCAACCTGCAAAAGGGCATCATACTGTATAACAGTATTCTAAACTCAAAATAGTACAAGACGGAGGCGAACTTGAGGCTTAATGGGGTCAGAGATGCTAAGAAAAGAAACTGACTGGGACCAAGTTCTCTCAATGACCTTCAAGAAAATGTCAGAGGTGCAAGATAGCAGGGACACCAGATGGCTGTCTGAAAAATATGTGGATCCCAGTCAAAGATTTCTCTTCGCACAGTATATAAGAAAACTTCATCAGATAATAGAGCATTTTGTCAAACTTTTCTTGCAGTTACTTTGAATTTAGACTCCTCCTCCTCTCTTTGCTTTAATGCAAATTCCATCTCTTTTAAAGGCCCAAAAATATATTTTCATCCAAATAAATTTATTTAATTTGTAAAATTTATTTGCCACCCATAGGGTAACTCTGGCCGGCTTAGTTACATATACAGTTAAAACATAAAATGTTAAAATCAAACCTTAAAACCAAGGACACATGGGGAGGGCAGGGGCGGAGTGGGGGGATAGGTGGGATCTATTATTACTCAACCAACACCTCCACTGCGCCCACTGGGGCTCCAAGCCAACTGGCAGAGCCAGGTCTTTAGACCCTTACTAAAAGATAGGAAGAAGGTTGTCGTCAACCTCATGTGTGTGTGGGGGGGGGGGGGGGGAGGAGATGTTCCAGAGGGCAGGAGGAACAGCAGAGAAGGCCCTCCTCCTGGACCCCCGAGCCAGATAATATTAACTCTATGCAATGCAATCTTAACATTAATTTTTTCCCAGCATATCAGGCTTCAAGTGGGATAGAAGATGGGGGATTGCTTGGTTTTTTCCCATGGTAAAGGAACAAGGAAATGAATGAACCAACACCCTTTATACTGGCCCTGATGTTTCCAACTTAAAAACTCTGGTGGATGTGCGGACACATTGCTTGGAGAGCCCTATGTCCCCTTAAGTTATAATGCCAAACAGCAGCCATGGATGGCTTCCTTTCTGGAAAAGATAAACAGTGATAGGACCCTCTCCTGAAAGTGTATTGATGCTTTCAAATTGGGTTGTCCCACAGTGCATGCCCACCCCATGGTCCTTACCCAGGAATGTGAGTATTTTACGTCACTGCCATGTGGAAACAGGGCCCTACAATTCTGCACAAAACAAGTCTATAAGGGGAAATCTAACAGTGCAACGACCCTCTCCTCATTCTTCTCAAAGTCCTAAGGACACAACTGAACGAGAAAGCTATCTTAGAACTATGCTGCAGAGAAATTAGTTATTCTTCCTGTTACATTAACATCAGAAAGCATGAAGCATCATTAACAGATCAAACATGGCTTAATTACCTGTCTAATTTCTTTGAGAGGCACACAATATGACACTTGTGTCTGTCAATCTCACCTTATTGCCTGAAGCATCCTTCCCTTTTCCTTCTTCTTCTACATGGAATCGGAGGTTTTCCAAGAGAATAACGGAGCCATCTGCAGGATTGGCACAAGTTGACTCTACCTCTGAACCCACACAGTCTTTCAGGAATTTGACGTCTCTAGAGGTGAGCCAAGATTTAGACTCAGTTTTTGAAGCTGAAAATATTTTATAGCATTTCTATTACAGCCTTGATATCTTACCTGCCAAGCAGTGATTTGAGTTCAGCTGCTACCGGCTCCAAAGAGAATTTATCAGGCATTGCAACTCCGTCAGGCCGGCCCAGATGACTCATCAATACTACAGATTTGGCGCCATTGTCCAGACAATGCTTGATGCTCGGGATTGCTGCCTTGATTCTATGAAATCAGAAGAAAAACTGGAAAGTTTAATTTACGATCTTCAGTAGAAGCACCTAGGAAGGAAAACTCTCATGCTGTGTAGGTAAATATTTAATACAGAATGATCTATGGGCTCTGCCTGCAATAAGAGTCTGTGGCCGTGAGCCGTGGTGGCGCAGTGGTTAGAGTGCAGTACTGCAGGCTACTTCTGCTGACTGCCGGCTGACTGGAATTTAGCAGTTCAAATCTCACCAGGCTCAAGGTTGACTCAGCCTTCCATCCTTCTGAGGTGGGTAAAATGAGGACTCAAATTGTTGGGGGCAATATGCTGACTATGTAAACCGCTTAAAGAGGGCCGTAAAGCCCTGTGAAGCAATATATAAGTTAAGTGCTATTGCTGTGGGTCATGAATGGACAATGAAGCTTACAATCACTTAGGACTGTAGTTCCAGAGGTAACAGCCAGCATACCTACCTGTTAGTAACCAAATTAGAGGCAACCCTCAATTTACAACCACAATTGAGCCCAAAATTTCCACTGCTAAGCAAGATAGTTGTAAAGTGAATTTTACAACTTTCTTTCCACTGTTATTGTGAATCACTGCAGTTGCTAAGTTAGTAACAGGGTTGTTAAGTGAATCCGGCTTTCGTACTGACTTTGCTCATCAGGTCAGAAAAGGTGATCATGTGACCCCAGGACACAGCAAGCGTCACCAATACGAGCCAGCTGCCAAGCATCAGATTTTTGATCACGTGACCATAGGAATAATGCAATGGTCGCTAAGTGTGAAAAATGGTCATGTCACTTTTTTGTAGTGCCGTTGTAATTTTGAATGGTCACTAAATGAATGGTTGTAAGTCGAGGACTACCTGTATAAATCAAAACATCTAAGGTCACCAATTTATGCTATACATTATACCATCACATGGTCCCTTGCCATCAAAATCCTACCTACGGAATCTTCTTCTGCACACTAATTTGTACATCTTGAACTGCTGGAAGGAGTTTGATGACTACTATCTAATTCAGAAGTTTCAGTAATCCTGCCACACGTAAACCATTTTGATCCTATAAACATTATCATAACTATTTGGTGCACAAAAGAGGAGCTCTTGGGCAAGTTGACTATATATTAATTCTTATGACTGTTAACTCTACAAAAAGACATTTTCAAACAATTGCTTAAAAAGATAACTCTCAATAAATAAAATATTTCATATCACTTAAAAGCAAAACTTTATTTTGCATCCAACCACTCTAAATTTTGGTCCTGCAGCACAAGCAGGATTCAGCTCATTAAGCCAAGAGAAAGATGGTCTCTCGGGAGAAATTCTGTGCACATATTTGGAGCCACTTTGCCTCGTCTTCTTTTGTCAGCCTAACAGAAAAATGCACAAGGAAAGGAAAGTGACTTCTTCTGGAAGAAGAGTTTAACAATCGGTGGATCAGAATGCATCTTTATGCTTAAAGGTTAGCCAGAAACAAGGAGAAGTCTCATATGAAGCCAGATCAATTGTTGTCAAGTCTGACAAACCTTGACAGAACAAATGAACCAGCAAAATATTTAAAAGCCTGATTTGGAGATAATACTGATTGATGTTTTTAACAGATTAACAGAGATGGAAAGGACCTTGTAGGTCATCTAGTCCAACCCCCCACTGAAGCAGAAGAGTCTAAATCATTGTTGACAGATGGCAGTCCCATCTCTTCTTGAAACTAAAATAAAAAAAATGCTATGGTCTCATATTGACTTGCAATCCACTGGAATAAACAGAACTACCCAGAACTCTTAGGAGTTAAAAAAAATAACCACTTACCTTTGATTGTTGGTTATTTTGTTATCCTTCATTGGTACATTGAAATCAACCCTTAAAAAGAATAAGATAAAATGTTACTGTTATAAGCAGATTAAAGCATTGCATTGACAATAATAAAATCTTACAAGACTTTTTAAAAGGGCCTACATCAGATTATATTTGGGTACAAAATGACCAGATATTGCATCATGCTAACAGTGCCATTCCTAGATACCTAATAAACTAATTAAGAAAACTATCAGTAAATGTCTATGGAGATTCTCAGTCCTCCAGGTCATGGTTGTCCCAAAAGTGCTTTTTCTGGGTTTTCTTTGAAGATGTTTCTCTTGTCATCCAAGAAGCTTCTTCAGCTCTTCAGAGAAGAGAAACCAGAAAGTCCAGTTGCCTCTTGAAAAAGCACCTTTGGGACTATCAGTAGAGTAAAAACGTTTTAAAATAAAAGACAGGTTTTGGACTTCAGGTAAATTGTTATGGTCAAAGTTTAATGTACCATTATATCTGCATTTCTGTTGCAAACTCTAGTTTTCGTGGCTAAGTGCTTAAACTTCTATTTGCTGTGCCTTCCCCCAAACGTCCACACCACCAGTCTTTTGATACATAGAGCAGCGGGTAGATATGTGGATCAGATCTACTGGCCAGCTTTTAAAGGCCATTAATTACGCCAGTCTCAGCTAGAACTGAGGATCGTCCCTGCTCTACACAGCTTGAAGGTGCTTCACAGTCCATTTTTACAAAGCCATGTTTTCTGCCTCAAAGGGGAAGCAGCAGGAAATTATGTTAAACAGTATAAGCACGAAGACACAGGTTGTAAAGTTGAATTTTGTCATGAGCAATTGAAAAAAGCAATTTCAGGAGATGTCTTGGCTCTGAATGTATGATCTCAAAATAACAATCCCCATATTTTCAAAGAGACAAGCGAAGCAACAGATCACACCTTTTTTCACTTAATTAACTCTAGCATGTAAACACTATTTAATATAGTAGTTAAATAAAAATTGGAAACCATAACTGAAACAAAAATAATTATTTGATGGGGACAACTTAAATATGTAGAAGAAGCCAATAATTCAAATAAACTTAAATATTAATTGGATAGCAATTTAGGCTATAAATATAGGTGTGAGATGGAGAAGATGCTAAACAAAGAGAAGAGGTTGATCTCTGCCATCTGAATCAAGACTCCATTACTCCATAGGATCAGAAATGGGAAATGGGAAACCCAGAGCTTTGTGAATCAGATTCTCAGACTCTGTCAGAACAGAAAGGGAAGTACACCCCCCCCCTTTTTTTTTAAGTGGAAGGACTTTGATACAGATTGCAAGTCGCCAAACACTGGGTATTAGCACAAATCATTTTGAGAAAGAAAAAAATGAATTAATGAATTACGCCAATGCACATTGTCCCTGGGACAAAATGTTTTTGAAAGACAAGAAATGAATCATAGGAGGTTAATTTATGATCTGTACTGAGGGTTCCAGAATCAAGCTTGCATATTTTATGACAAAACTCCCGCCATCCAACCCACTTTCAGCAATGCATTAGAAGGGGTTGTCACTCGGATGTGGTTAAACTGCAGCTCCTAGCAGGCAGCACTTGCATGTTCAATACTGAGGGATGTTGGCAGTGATACTGCAAAATCTGGCAGCATATCCATTTTATATGTAGCAAGCAACAGGAAAAACAGCCAGCCCTCAAGGCAAGGAAAAATACTGATGTGGATGTAAATTCAGAGAGCCTTTCTCTCTTTACCTAAAAGAAAAAACATCTTGAATAGGGAAATGGCTTCAAGAGAAAAATGGTAGAATGCAAAATCCGAGCTAGTCCTCGATGACCTTGAGCAAATGTTTCATTTATTTTAAGGTCTTAGTCTCCATTCCACACAAAACTGCAGAGTTGTCATAGTAGTTGTTGGTTTCCTTTTCAGGCACAGATTTAAGCAGTTAGTTCTTTGTCTCAGTACTATTTTGCTAACGACTCTCTCAATTTTCAATGGCAGATGGACCATTATCTATCTATCTATCTTCTTCTTGTGCCATATCTGTCATCGGACATTGGCGGTCCTATTTTTAGCAACAGCTGCACAAAAAAGTGCTGCTGAGTTTTGTCCAAACCAAGCTCTTAGATTATCTATATACCATTATCTATATATCGATTAAATCAAGTCTAGGGCAAGAGAGGATGACCCTTTCCCATTTGCACAGACCCTCCCTCCCCAGTTCTGGCACTGAGACGCTTGCAGGTCAATCAAGCCCTGAAGGAAGGAAGGGCGCCTCCCTCGCCAGCCAAGCCCCCCCCCCCGCATGGAAAGCCTGGTTCCTTCTTTGACCGCCCTTATGCGGGCTTACTTATGAGGGAAGGTACCTACACCCTGGCTACACTATATACCAGCCTCTTTTATTCCGGAGGCGCCGATTGCAAAACTCTTGCCGTTAATCCGCTGTATTGTAGGAAGCGGGTTTATGGTTTTATTTTATTCCTTAGCGCAGGGGTCTCCAACCTTGGCCACGTTAAGCCTTGTGGACTTCAACTCCCAGAATTCCCCAACCAGCTTTGCTCCCAGAGGAATTCTGGGAGTTGGAGTCCAAGGTGGAGACCCCGCCTTAAGAGTTCTTTCCACGAAAATATAAAATTGAAAATGAATTACAGCAACAAAAAAGGGATGAAGGAAGGAGAAGAGAGAAAGAAGAGAGAAGGAAGGAGAGAGGGAAGGGAAATTAGAGTAGGAGTGAGGGTAAGAGGGAGGAAGAGAGGAGAAGGAGAAAGGAAGAGGAAGTAGGGAGGAGAAGAAGAGAGGGGAAGAGAAAGTAAGAAGGAAAGAAAAGAGAGAGGTGGTAGGTTTGAGGAGAAAGATTGCTGTACAATAAAAAAGATTTAATTTAATTTAATTTATCATATTTCTATGCCGCCCAACTCCCAAAGGACTCCCAAGATGAAATGGAAGAAAGGCAACCCCAAACAAATATAAAGATATGAAGATAAAGAATGAATTGTTTAAAGAATGAAAGAGAAAAAATATGAATAAATAGCAATAATTAGAATTTAAGGGCAAATGAAGATGCTGTTTATGTAAGCAAGCCTAGAAATACTGAGACATGATTTTAAAAAAAGGGGAAGAAAGATTTTGGCAAAAACTGTAATTGAGTAAAATGTATTTGAATATAATAATAATAACAACAACAACAACAACAACAACAACAACAACAACAACAACAACAATTTTATTTCTATACCGCCCTTCTCCCGAAGGACTCACATACAGCCTAATTAAAAGCACAAAGACAAACAAAATTTAAAAATAATTAAAATAATTAAATAATTGGCTCAATTATAAAAACCCCAAATTAATGTGATTAATTGTATAAGATAAAATAGGGCCAATGCTCTGTTCAAAAAAGATAGATGGGTGAATGTGGGGGGGGGGAACCAATAAAACTTTTTTTTTTTTTAAAAAGAGTTCTTTCCACGCGTGGATTGGCGAAGGGCCCCTTTCTCCCCCTCCCCCCCTTTCCTCGCGGGGGGGGGTCTCTTGAGGTTCGGCGCCCCCCCTCCCCGGAGCCCCCCCTCCCCTTCGGCAGGGCAGCCCCCGCTCGAGCCTCACCTCATGACGACGCGCTTGCCCTTCACGTCGACTTTATCGAGGGTGAGCTTGTGGGAGAGCGACATCTCGGCGGCTCCGGCGAAGCAAGCGACCTGCGGCTGATCGGCGAGCGAGCGAGGCAGGGAAAGAGCGCGGGAGGCCGCGGGGCTCTTCGGCAAGGTCGGGGGAGGCCACGCCTCCGCCTCCTCTGGATAGGCTGACCCGCCTCCCGGGTTTCGCGCGATTAGCCGAGCCTGGCCGTCAATCTCGGGCAGGTGGTGGGGGCTGCTTTGGCCGATTCGGAAAGTCGCGTTTGGCCTGGTCGGAAAGCTCCGTTACCTCCACGCCCCCAGCGCCTTCCTTTTTGCCGAGTCCGGATTGGTCGCCGTCGGCGTCGCTCACGGCGCTGTGTGTTCAGGTTGGACGGTTTTCTCGTCCAATGGGGTTGCTTTCGGAAGTCAGCGATGGGAAAGTTCTGCGTCTGTTGTGGAGGGGAGGGGGGGGGTCCCTTTGAAGAGCATGCGCAGTTTTGCCTTATAAAGCAACCAAAGGCTTCATCCATCTATGGAGGTTTCCCCCCTTTTCCCTTGTAAAGCTCCCCCCCCCGTCTCTCTCCTATCCTTAACTCTCGCTGACCCCAAAACTCAACTTGAGTAGAGAAAAAGACCAAAAAGTAAAACCTGGGTCCCTTCCTCCTGGCACCTACACAAATTGCCTTTTCTTTCTTTCTTTCTTTCTTTCTTTCTTTCTTTCTTTCTTTCTTTCTTTCTTTCTTTCTTTCTTTCTTTTCTTTCTTCCCTCTTTCCTTCCTTTTCTCTCTTTTTCCTTCCTTCCTTCCTTCCTTCCTTCCTTCCTTTCTCCCTCATTCCCTCCCTTTCTTTCTCTCTCTCTCTCTCCCTCCTTTTTCTTTCTTTCCTTCCTTCTTTCTTTCTTTCTTTTCTTTCTTTCTCCCTCCCCTCTCCCTCCCTCTCTCTCTTCCTTCCTTCCTTTCTTTTCCTTCCTTCCTTCCTTCCTTTCTCCCTCATTCCCTCCCTTTCTCCCTCTCTCTCCCTCCTTTTTCTTTCTTTCTTCCTCTCTTTTTCCTTTCTTTCTTTTTCTCTCTCTCCCTTCCACCTTTTTCTTTCTTTCTTTCTTCCTCTCTCTTTCTTTCTCTCTCTCTCCCTCCCTCCCCTCTCGCTCCCTTGCTCCCTCTCCCTCCCTTCCTTCCTTTCTTTTCCTTCCTCCCTCCCTCCCTCTTTCTTTCTTTCTTTCTTTCTCTTTCTTTCCTTCTTTCTTTCTTCCTCTCTCTTTCTTTCCTTCTTTCTTTCTCTCTCTCTCCCTTCCTCCCTCCTTTTTCTTTCTTTCTCTCTCTCTCCCTCCCTCCCCTCTCGCTCCCTCTCCCTCCCTCCCTTCCTTTCTTTTCCTTCCTTCCTTCCTCCCTCCCTCCCTCTTTCTTTCTTTCCTTCTTTCTTCCTCTCTCTCTCCCTTCTTCCCTCCTTTTTCTTTCTTTCTTCCTCTCTCTCTCTCTTTTCTTTTTTTCTTTCTTGATCCATTGTCAATTGCACCCTGCTGCTGGTGCTTTGCTTTGATGGATGCCGCAAGATAAAATTAGTAAAAAAGCTCGCAAAAGTCTGTGGTTGCATATGTAATTGATTCATTGTGCTGTTGGCTACTTTTTTATCCATCCTGGAAAATGGAAAAAAATTAACTCTTCGTGCAATTTGTATTATGAAATGAATCCATAATTGTTGTTAAAACTACTGAATCAAGTCAAAAATATTGCATTCTTTGATATTCTTCTTGAAACAAATTCGTTGCTACCAAGTCTGCATTTCACTTTTCTTGCCCTTGGTGCAGACTGGACTCGACTGGTCAAATTATAGAGAGTAAATTAATAACTTGGGTCAAGGTATAGGTGGTCAAGATACAACTTACACAGGTGGTCAATATAGAGAGAGGTTAAATGTCCATGGAGCTTCTCCAAGTCATGGTTGTCCCAAAGGTGCTTTTTCAGGAGGCAAGAGAACTTTCTGGTTTTCCTTTGAAGACATTTCGCTTCTCAGCCAAGAAGCTTCTTCAGCTCTGACTGGATGGTGGGGAATGGAAGGATTTATACTCCTTGCAGATACACATTTTGGACAGAGAGGATGGCTGGTTTGAAAGAGGGTCCAAGAGGCCATCTATGTCAAAATTGAATCTATCTCCAATCTTCAACACAGTCCTTTCAGCAGTTCCAAGAAGGCTCCACACCCATTTGCACTACTCAGGTGACCCCGAGGGCACAGGCAAACCTCCAGGAGACCATAACAACCCGCTAAAAGAATGCAGATGACCATCTGTCTGCAAGGACTATACAGTAAATCCTTCCATTCCCCTCCAGCCAGTCAGAGCTGAAGAAGCTTCTTGGATGAGAAATAAAACATCTTCAAAGAAAAACCAGAAAGTCCAGTTTCCTCTTGAAAAAGCACCTTTGGGACATAGATAGTGGTTGGCTTTCTATTGTGTACATAGGGTGCTCATCTGATCTACGAAAATTAGGTCAACTTAGGTGGTCAACCATGGAGGTTTTACTGTATCTAGTGGAGATGCTGATTCTCAGATTGTTGTGGATTCTGTTCATTTTCTAATGGAAGATGTAAACAGTATAAAGAATAAAATATATGTTGATATAAAACTTCTCACAGTTTTCTTATCAGCTCCAGCTCCACACCAAGCTCTAGTGCCAGAGTTTGGAGGTAACAGCATCACTAATTTCAACCTTCTCTAAACACTATTTTCCTTGGTGGCCAGGTGAGTTGACCTTCCTAACCTGTGCATTTATAAATAAGATTTATTGTTACTGTTTACTACTAAGTAAGATTTAAATAAAAGTGGTATTGTGCAAAGAAAATTGCAACATTTAACATTAGCTTCATTTTTAGAAAACTTTGAGGCTGCCCAAGTCTTTTTGGGAAATAAAAAATGATGTTTGAATGCAAAAGTGATTGTGAGAGAAAAAGAAATAGTACAAGCAACTCATAGAAACGGGTTAAAGGAACTTGCAAGAACTATGCATTCTCATAAATTGATGGAAGCTATTTTGTGAATAGATAAAGCTTTTCACACAGCAATATGCCATAGCGTCCTTTAAAATAGCCTGCATTTCTTAGCACACTTTTTAAATACCCTCTTCAATTTCACATATAATAAAATAAGCACAGCCAAGTCTTTAAGCCAGAGTTCCCCAATCTTTCTGGCTTTGTGGACTGGTTGGGGGTGGGGGGGGAGGGGATGGTTCGGTGCGAGTGGTAGGCAAGTGTGCCCACACGCCCAGCTCCATTTCTGCAAGCAGCAGGCACATGCATGTTGCTCGCACAACTGGAGATGTGTGTATGTGCGCTCAGCCATCATTTCTGCCGCCCGGTTCTGAACAATTGACAGCCTGGTAGTGGGCTGCAGCCCAGAGGGTCGGGGACCCCTGCTTTTAGCAACCTGAGTTCCATTAGCAGCGGTTTCTAGATTGTCCTGCATCAGCTTGTTTTATGGAGCCACGTGTTTGGGCTTTGCTAAGATGCTGCTTTGGTTATGTTTCCTTGACAGTAAGATGGGTGGCAGATAAATTTAATAAATAAACATTCACCTGTAAAGAGAGGAACATAGTCCCATCACTGTCATGGGATGTCATGTACTAGCCTTACAAGTCTCGATTTGTGGCAATGATTATTGCTGTTTTAGGTGAGTGTAGGGCGCAGACAGTAGACCAGAAATGTTCCTGGTTCATCTGTTGGAGAAAATTTACACTGCACTCTAGTTGCCAGAAAAATATTGATTAAAATTGAGATATTTCCAATTTTCACATCTTAACATTTCTAGAATGTAAATGTCTAGAATGTCATTTGATTTTTAGATAGTAATATTTGTAGATATACATACTGCTTACAATCAAATGTTTAAAAGATTCCATACATGGAAATAGTCAGGAAATAATGTCTACAGCAACCATCACATGAAAAATTAGTTACATAAAAGGAGTATCATAATGCATACCTAAACAATGTATTTATTTGGAAATGTGAAGTAGATTATATATTTGATGACAAACTCAATATACTTGTTAGTTTATTGCCGGAATACGTTTGATACTAATGACTGTATAATGGCAACCAGAAAAAGAATGGAGGGGAGAAAAGACTCACAGAAAGAGAAATCATGCCAGATTTTCTTCACTGTTATTTGAGCAAATGGGCAGTATGCTAGAAACACTTCTAACTGAATTGACAGGTTTTGAAAAAAGAATGGAGAGACTCATAAAAGTGGAAATGGAGATGAAAGAAGATGATAAGCTGTGTAAAACAAGTGTTTGAAGTTGTAAAACCGATAATAAAGTGGACATTTTAGAGCATAATATAGACAGAGTTGGAAAGAACTAGAAAATCTGGCTCTTTGGAATTGAGAGAAAAGGAATTTTGTTTAAGACTTAAAGCAATCCCAGAGATTTCTGGTGAAGATATTGGAGAAAAGATTATTAAAATCTTGGAATTTTGGGGGGGATTGGAAAGAGAATACGGGCAAAATCTGATAGAATATATATATATATATATATATATATATATATATATATATATATATATATATATATATGTAGGTCTTTGGTTATTTGGGTTTTCTCCCGCGTAAAATTGGAGGTTTCTTGGCAACGTTTCGACGAAGTCTCATTCGTCATCTTCAGGCTGGTGTTCTCGGCTTTGTGCTTCCAGGAGCAAAGAAAGTGCTCCTGGAAGCACAAAGCCGAGAACACCAGCCTGAAGATGACGAATGAGACTTCGTCGAAACGTTGCCAAGACACTTCCAATTTTACGTGGGAGAAGACCCGAATAACCAAAGACCTACATACAAACACCCGCGAAAACCTGAGAAAACAAATATATATATATATATATATATATATATATATATATAGAGAGAGAGAGAGAGAGAGAGAGAGAGAGAGAGAGAGAGAGAGAGAGAGAGAGAGAGAGATCACTTTGTTAGGAAGAAGAGAAGGAATCAGGTTTTGCAGCAGCATTTAATATAAGGCCTAAAATCGTATAGGTAATACATGGTAATTGGGGTGGGAATTTCCATCACTAAGCGATGTCATAAAGTAAGACTATTGCTTAGAGAGCAATCCCAGCACTCCCCATTGGCGTTGTTAACCAAATTCCACCTGAAATTAGCCAATCCCAGCCATTTTCCAAGGTAGAAAATGTCTGCCTCCCTTCCAATTCCTCCCAATTGGATGGATACAGATAAGGTAAGGAGGGGAAGGAGGCTTGAAGACAGAGAGGAACATCAATTTGGTAACAGAAGATTTGTTGGCAGGCAGGAGATGGGCTGCATTGCTGTTCAGTATTGGTATGGGGCTTTGGCACTCTTCCCTTGTCATTGACGGAAGAGGCCTGGGCTTCTGGTTTGTGGGGGAATGTAGTCTGGATTCCCAGTGGGGCAGGGCTGCTTTCCAGAGGGCAAAAAGGCAGCAGAGCTTGGAAAGTTTGGTCATCAGGAAGAGGGTAGGAAGTTTTGGAAATGTTTTTGGAGTGACAAAAAGAATAAAGTTTAAAAAATGGGCTACAAATATTGTTGGGCACAACTTTTCAGATGAAATTTGTCCCTGAAATCTAGAAGTCAATTTTAACTGTATTTTAACTTTTTCTTGTAATCAAGATTAACAATATTAACTGCTAATGAAGAGAATTGTGACGTTCTAAAATCATGTCTGTCCTCTTCAAAGTTGAATTTCTCTCTGTGGGGAATGCAGGCTATGACCATGCTTATATCCACCATTCATTCTGGGGTGTGTGAGTTTTGTATTCATTTTGTGATATTGCATATTGAGTGCATATTAGAAGAAGGTTAAGAGCTTTCAATTGTCTGCCATTTATTCTTCATTGTTTGAAGTGTGTTTCCTATTTAACTTACCATCACCTAGGCTGAACACACACACTCCTTCAGACTCTGTAAAATTTGCTTTCCATTGGTTGAAAATCAGAAGGAAGAGAAAGACAACAACAATAGGGGGAGCAATATAAGGTTCCCACAGAAAGCATTTTTTCCTCCCCTCTTTTCAGGATTTTTGCAATGTTTTCACACACATCAAATTCAATCCTCTCAGTTTCAACCACAACAATAAAGGAGCAAATAATAGATACAAATTCAAGGTAAACTGCTCCAAACTCAATTGCAGAAAATACGACTTCAGTAACAGAGTTGTTAATGCCTGGAATGCACTGCCAGACTCTGTGGTTTCTTCCCCAAACCCCCAAAACTTTAACCTTGGACTGTCTACTGTTGACCTCATCCCATTTCTAAGAGGTCTATAGGGGGTATGCATAAGAGCACCAGCGTGCCTACTGTCCCTGTCCTAATGTTCCCTTTAATTGTATTTTATTTATTTATTTATTTATTTATTTATTTATTTATTTATTTATTTATTTATTTATTGGTTCGATTTATATGCCGCCCTTCTCCGGAGACTCAGGGCGGCTTACAATGCATTAAGCAATAGCCTTCATACTTTTGTATATACCTGCTTAGTAGGGCTTTCGCCCCCCCCCACTAAGCGGTGTTCTTCTTTATACAAAGTCAGCTTATTGCCCCCACAAACAGGGTCCTCATTTTACCCACCTTAAGAAAGGATGGAAGGCTGAGTCAACCTTGAGCCTGGTGAGATTTGAACTTGCAGTAATTGCAGGCAGCTGATGCTACTTAACAGTGCTTTAGTCTGCTGCGCCACCAAGGCTCTTATGTATTCAATTCATGCTTATACTTATACATAGTATCTAATATGTACTCAACAAAATAAAATAAATAAATAAATAATTTTTTTTAAAAAAAAAAGTTTGCACCAAGATTTCACTGAGTGGCTACATGTACAGAGTGCAAAGCATATAGTGCCTTACTCTTGCATGTTTAGGTCTGTAAAATTAATTTCTGTTGAATTATAACTGTCAACTGTCCCACTGGGTTAGACAGCAAAATAAATTCCTGGGACATTTTTTTACCAAGAGAATAATTTTACTGAAGATTCCATATCAAACTGAAGTTTGGTGGTTAAAATGCATCATTACTAGAAGAAACCCAATCAGAGCATCTGAGGAGTATCTTGGAGATGGATAAAAGGACTTCTGCCTCAGAGCTGATTTGGGAGCTGATTTATATATTTTCTCTCTAATACCAGGGCATATTATTATTGATCCAAAATGAAAACCATGCAAATTGAGAGAATCCAAACATTTGCTCTGTTAGAACAAACTTTCAATTAAAGACCATCTTGCTTATATTGTTGTTCAGTCACTAAGTCATGTCTGACTTTTTGGAATTTCAAATTTGCCCAAATTCATGTTCATTGTGTCGATGACACTATTTAACCTTCTCATCCTTTGCCGTCCCCTTCTCCTTTTGCCTTCAATCTTTCCCCAACATCAGGGTCTTTTCCAATGAATCCTCTCTTCTCATTAGGTGGCCAAAGTATTTGAGCTTCAGCCTTGGCATCTGTCCTTCCAAAGGACAGTCAGGGCTGGTTCCCTTTAAAATCGGCTGATTGGATCTCCTTGCAGTTCAAAGGACCCTCAAGAGCCTTTTCCAGCACCACAATTTGAAAGCATCAATACTTCCTTGCTCAGCCTTCCTTATGGTCCAATCCAATCCTCACAGCCACACATCACTACTGGAAAAGCCATAGTCTTGACTACACAACTGACAAATTACATTAGGAAGTAAGGTCTCCCTGTCTCTTGTATTCTTTGAGAACAAGCTCAAAAGGTCGCTGCAGAAAGAATCCGGGAAATTGAAGCAGAGAAAGATGTAAAGATGTAAAGCCATCCTCAGCATCTCATCCACTTTAGGCACTTTATCAGAAATGCCTGAATATTTGAGGTTGATATTTACTTGAGCAACTGGACGCAATGGTTAAATTTAATTTAATTTATTTTTAATTATTTTAACTTTTATATTGTATGTTATTTTAATTCTCAGCTGTTCACCGCCCTGAGTCCCTTCGGGGAGAAGGGTGGGATATAAATTTAATAAATAAATAAATAAATAAATAAATAATGAAGATTTAACCAAATCCCTTGTAATGAATAGGCTTTTATTTGCAGAGCCCCAGATATGGATGACGTAACAGATCTTGATTTAATACATCTATTATTTCAGTGTCAACCGTCCCATCCAGTCATTTAGCAAAGAAAGACATCTGGTCCATTGTTTTCACAAAGAGTTTATTTTACTATAGTTTAAGTGCAGAATTGGAGTACTATCAGCTCATGTGACCTTAATACTAATCCCTCTGGAGATCCAACCTAGGACTGCATTAGCCTTTTTGGCAGTGGCAGCACACAACTGTTCATGCTTAACTGGTGGTCTACCAGGACACCTCTAGCTCTCTCTCTCTCACAGTTGCAAGTTTTGAGCCAGGTACCACCTATTCTACTTCTGTGCATTTAGTTTTTCCTGTCTATGTGTAGGAGCTTACATTTCTCACCACTGAACTGCATTTGGTTAGAGAGGGCCCAGTGTTCAAGTCTGTCAAGATCCATCTGGATGTGACCGGGTGGCCATGGCTATATGTATAGGGACTATTCAGAGGGCTGAAAAAAGTCATTTCTGACAGGTCCTCGCACTTTTGACTGGTCCTCACACTTATGACCATCCTCACATTTATGCCTGTTGCAGCATTCTTAACAACCATGTCACTCATTTCACAACTGCTTCTCTTCAACATGGTATAAGATAGGGCAAAAAACGTAAAATGTGAGGACAGTCGTAAATTCGAGGACTGGTCAAAAGTGCGAGGACCAGTCAAAAATAACTTTTTCAGCCCTCTGAGTAGTCCATATGCATAAAAGGATACAGCAATAGAGAGGGATGAAGGAATGGAAATTAGAGTAGGAGTGAGAGTAAGAGAGGGAGGAAGAGAGGAGGAGAAGGAGAAAGGAAGAGGAAGTAGGGAGGAGAAGAAGAAGGGGAGGAAGAGAAAGTAAGAAGAAAAGAAAAGAGAGAGGTGGTAGGTTTGAGGAGAAAGATTGCTGTACAATAAAAAAGATGAAAGGGAAGAAAGCCAACCCCAAACAAATATTAAGATATTAAGATAAAGAATGAATTGTTAAACTTTAAAGAATAAAAGAGAACAAATAGCAATAAATAGCAATAATTAGAAACACACATACAAACATACAACGTATTTTCTTTGAACAGAGTATTTGGCCGGTTCACAAATTTAAACAGTTGTAGGAGGTTAGCATCCACCCCTTTCCTAGAAGAATGAAATATTTTGGGAAATATTAAAAAGGCAGAATATTATATTTCCCTACCTGGATGAGAAATGGAGAAGTATATTTTACAGACAAAGCAACTCCCACCTTCCTGCCCCCCCACCCTTTGTTAATGGGCCAGAGGCAGAAACTCAATCCTTTGTCAAAGGACATTTGCAACACAATAGCAACAGAAACTAACACAATGGGCCCCATCAAGCCATGTGATCCTGTCCACCATTAAACCATCTTTCCAAGCAGTCTCCATGTTTCCAGTGTCTTTTTCCCCACTTGGAGCAGAACCCAGAAGGATATTTCTTCCAACACAGTATTTAGTCATTTCAATTAAATTTACAATTTTTATATTTCCTTTTTACCATATTTATTCCTCATCTATTTTTTAAAAAACCGATATTACCCTTCATCCTCATCTCTAATCTTAATCAAATTCAATTTTTCCCTTCTATTCTATATTATACTCCTTCCCATTGTCATCTATTTTTATATCCATCCTCACATTGGTTAATTATGTAATACAGTTGTTTAATACAAATTCAACATTTTAATATAAATCAATTAGTTATATAGCTACCTTTTTTGTGTATTAATCAACATGAACATGAATATTCCAATTATTTCCATGCAATCCAATCTCTTACAAATCAATTAATTATATTTACCAATAATAATAAACCAAATAATTTCCCCCATATATTCCTCCAAACCACAACTTAACCATTTCTGCTTTCAACACAATATACAATTAATAGTATCTCAATTATTACAATTCCCTAGTTAAATAGAGCTTTTTTTCTTCTGTGTTTTAAAATCTTGAACCTCCTCTTGCCCTAAATTTCCCATTGTTTGCAGTTCGCACCTACCTTTTTTGGTGAGGAAAAAGAAATCTCTCTGCCTCATTTTGTCACGTTGCAGCCAAGACCCTGCTTACTTTCAATTTCCCTTTCTCAGCATAGCTAGGGGGGAAAAAATCTGCTCCAGGAATTTACCTCTTTGCAGCTAGCTAGCAACAGAGCCTTCCGCAAAACAACTGAGAGTAGGGCGGCTCTTTGAAGCCCCGCGGCAAGAATTTAAAGTTTTTTTCCCCTCTAGCCATCAGCTGGGACTCCGGAGGCAGCAATAGATTGGGAGTGGGCGGGGTAAACGAATGGCGACCGGGCGATCCGGCAGAGGGTGAGGGTGAGTGAAGGCGTGGGGGGGGGGGGCGAGAGAGGGCTTTGGCGACCCCTGGGAAATGGCCGTTCGACCCCCAGGTTGAGAACCGCTGATCTAAAGAGTTAGCTATTCCTCCCAGTTTGGTGTCATCTGCAAATTTGATGAGTTCCACTTCTAAATATCTCCATTGCAGCCTTGGTGTTTATTTTGTAAGAACCAGCAGATGAAGCAATTTGGTTCTATAGTGTCGAGATTTACTGCTAAGTTCAACCACTAAACTAGTTCCATATAAATCAGTGTTTCTCAACCTTGGAAGCTTGAAGATGGGTGGACTTCAACTCCCAGAATCTCCCATCTTCAAGCTACCGAGGTTGAGAAACACTGATATAAATTGATAATGTACAACTTGTCATTTTTATTAATTCCACATTTTCACATCCTTTTTGTTAAGTCAGTTTCAAGTGAATCACAATTGTTTATGTAGGTTTTTTTTTCTTTTTGAACCACAACTGATTTGTTTTTTGGTTGTAGTCATTCGTCTTTCACTATTCAACCAAAAAAAAGAGAGGAGATAAGAAAGTAGTGGAAGGCTCAGTACCATTGATATCAAGGAATTTGAACTGGATTAAAATGATTGTTTTAGCCTTTAATCCTTATCATGAACAAATAAAGCACTGGAGAAAAGTAAACATATTTTACCCGCAATTGTACATTCAGTTTACCACTCTCCTTGACGATGCCATCTTGCTTGATTTTATGATAAAATTTTTGTTTTCTTTTATTTCTCGTTGCTCTCCTGAGCTCCAAAGCTCTCCCTCCTTGAGCCTTCAGGAAGATCTTTCGGCTTAGGGTGGTTGATAACCTTAACAGGAATGGCTTGATATCACTGTTGATGCAACAGCCATGTTTTGTGATGTGCAACAGGTGTGCTGGTGCCGCACTTTCATCACAGAGGTGGGAAAAGCAGCACATGGAAAGATCTTCACAGCTGACTGGAATCTCTCTTTCCCTGGTTCTTTCCTATGAGCTAAGGAGCTACTGTAAGTGGGATTGTTATGGAGACCAGCTGGGCAAAACAGCAGGACTCATTTTGACTGTTCGGTTTGCCATTACTGTCCTTCGTGCCTGTGATTTATTTGTAGATTTCTTTACAGCAGGGGTGTCAAACTTGATTTCATTGAGGGCCGCATCAGGGTTGTGTTTGACCTCAGGGAGATGGGGTGGATTTGGCCAGAGTGGGCGTGGCCTGCTCGATGTCACTGTCGGGGGCGCCTGTGGCGGCTTGAGTGCTCTGCCAGTGAGAATGGGCTCCTGAGCTCCGTTTCCGGCTTCGATGGCCTCCTGCATCCCTCTGCCAGTGGAAATGGGGCTTGGGAGGATTGCCGGAGACCGTTGCAGCCGGAAATGGAGCTCAGGAGCCTGTTTTCACTGGCAGAGGCACCACAGGCCAGTCCCTCGCTGTTTCTAGAACTAGTGGGCCAGAACTAAGCCCCCTGCGGGCCAGATTCAGTTTGAGTTTGACACCCCTGCTTTACAGCATTAATCGACTGCCAGAATCAAGAGCTCCTAGGTGGTTTACAAGGAAGTAATAGTGTGTACTGTTGTGTGTACACAACAGTACACACACAGCAAGATAGCACCTCTACTCAATCCATCAGTGAGAACTCACTCAATATGAAAAGAGGTCGGGAGTATATGAGGTGCTTGCTTTCTTCTCTCCAAGACCAAACCCATCTGGTCTCTTTTTAGAAAGAACGGGAGTAGATCGGAGGGTCTTACTGCTATTCAGTCACGGCTTGTGTAGTTGCAAGGTTTGTAGACAACATTGGAGGAGCTTGAAATGGTGAAGAATTCTATATATTTTCTATATAGAATTCTATATATTTTGCCTGAGAGTGTATAAAGTAACCCCCTCTCCATCTTCACGATGAATCAAGTTGAAATGCAGATTTTTCGGTTATCGTGTCTTCCATGTACACAGCAATTGTGGGTTCTTTCACTCTAGTGACCAACAAAATGTCTACAATTGCTTCCATGTAGTCCTTGACCATTCATTTAACAGAGTTTGATGTTATGATGGTACTGAAAAAAGTGATATAAATCTGTAGTGGTGTCCCCACATTCACACGATCAAATTTGGGAATTTGGCAGTTGGCACATATTTATGACGATTGCATCATTGTGGGGGTCACAAGTTCACCCTTTGTAATGTTCCCTGCTGGTTTCAACAAGGAAAGCCAATAGAGGGAGCCAGATTTGCTGAATAACCATATGTTTAGCAACCAGATGATTCACTTAACAACCATGGCAAAAAAGGTTGTAAAATCAAGTGAGAGTCATTTAAGAACTGAATTGTTTTGCGATGGAAATCCCAATTCTGGTTGTAAGTTGAGATCTATCTGAATAAACCATTCTACCAAATGCATATTAGCCCCCCAAACACAGCAAGCTGCCTTTAATTGTTAGCTTAAAATGCATCCTAGCAGCAACTTTTCAGGATTTCAGTTGGGGATTGTTCCAGATGAACTGGAACTGGTTTGCTTCCTAGCAGCCTGGAATGATGTCCTTAGTAGAGCTGCGTTTCTGGAGATGGAACCTGCCTCAAACATCACACTTACCCCAGTCCGATCCCTTAGGGAAGAAAAGCCTTCGACTCCATTTGGTTAAAGCAAAGGGTTCTTTTATTAAGAGTGTCGGTTGCAGTGAAGCCAAGCCAGCTCTGAAAGCATCTCGTTTGCTGGACACAAAAATAAAATGTAGGTTTGCCCCCAGCACCACCCCACCCCCCACCCCATGACCAGTCCATTTCCAGCCAACCACGACAAAATGTTTTGAGAACTCCGAGATGTTTGGGGAATAATCCGCATATTTCTCAGGCTGCCTGGTGGGATACTGATACAAGTATCCACCTTGCTGCTCTGGCCCTTCGCTCCTGTCATTCCCCCCTCCTGATTTCCTATCACGTACCTGTCAGGTACGCTTCCTTCAGTATTCAGGAAAGGAAAACCCAAACTCAAGCATTTTGAAGAATTTAGTACTTTTACTGAATATGAAATGAATAGCAACCCAGTTAAAGCTGGAAGTGAGCAAAACGCGCGAAATGCATCTACTAAGCTTCTCCCCCCCCTCGTGTTCATAAATCATCAGCCAATCCAAAGGTCTTCCAAAGGTCAGGTGGCAACACGTCTGGCAGCGTCATTCATCAGGAATGTAGGGCAGTTGGTCAGCCGTCCCCTTTTGAAGATTCAGTTTCGTTTCTCACGAAGTCCCATCCTACAAAGACAAAACCACCTCCTGCTCCCTTCCCCCCCTTTGCTCCATAACTAATCCCACCCCATTTCTTATGGCAGCTGAAGCAGGCAAGCTGAGGCTGACAGTACCTTTATTGCCCTTTCATCTTTCCCTTTCATCCTCCCCCACTTCTTCTTCTTTTTAGCCAGGATGCCTGTGAGGCTCCCTAAGTCGAGTCAGGCAGATCTGACACAGATGAACCCATGAGATCAGTTCACTGCTGGGCTTTCCACTTTGGAGAGAGACATTCTTTTCCTGATGCAGTGGTGGGTTCCTCCTGGTTCGGGCCGGTTCAGCTGAACCGGTAGCGGCGACGATATGACGTCACCGAACCGGTTCTCTTTGTTCGGGAGCTGCCCACCCCCATGTTATTCTTACCTTTTATTTGGCCCCGACCCCAATCTATTCGCTGCCTCCCAAGTCCCAGCTGATTGGCTAGAAAAAAAAACTGTTTAAATTCTTGCCGCGGGGCTTCAAAGGGCCGCCCTACAGCTGATCAGGATTAAAAGGCAGTGTGGTAGTAGACCAGTGCGCTCGAAAAACAAATGGGTAGACCGGTGCCTCCTAAAACAAATGGGTAGACTAGTGCCTCCAAAAACAAATGGGTAGACCGGTGCCTCCTAAAACAAATGAGTAGACTAGTGCCTCCAAAAACAAATGGGTAGACCGGTACAGCTCTGCAAACAGTTAAAAGCCTGGTAGACCAGTACCTCTGCTAAATCCTAGAGAATTGTCACATGATCATCAAACCACGCCCACAAAATAATCCACGCCCACAGAACTGGTAGTAAAAAATTTTAGAACCCACCCCTGCCCTGATGGTGTTTGCAATTCACTCAATCTCCTGCTTGCAACTATTCACATGGAGGGGCCACAGGTGGCCTCTGCTGGTCAAAATGTGGTGTGATTCACCCTTGGGTGGATCTCATCAAAAAGCTTCTTTCACAGGGCAAGGGCAGCTATGGGAAAGGTGAGCTAAGTAGGTCTCATTGGAAGAGAAGCTCTAAGCAGGGAGGGAGGCACCAACCCTATCTGGCTTGGCGGTGGGACAGGCAATCGTTCCCATGGAGATTATCAAACAACATGGTTGGAGCTTGGTTCCCACAGCTTCCATCCTACCTCTTTTCCTACTCACTCTCTCACAAATATACATTTTTAGCAGCAGTCAGTAGAAATTATTGCTCAAATCATTTCTTAAAAGGTAAGTTTATTGTCAGTTGCTGAAGATCCAATTCATTTGAATGATTTTCACACAGTTCTCTTTAGCAAGATTTATTGAGATGAAAGGGAAGGAAGTTATGAGAATTACAGTCATTCAACTATTTTGAATTTTGAAACATACCCATATGATTTTCTTTGACTTCTGCATACTATCTAAGTGGAAATAATTAATGTTTTATTTCAAATAAAATGAAATCTTACAATTCAACCATGGTGTTGTATCTCATGTTTTTACATTTACTCTGCCTGTAAGATGCTCCTTTGTGTTCAGGTCTGGTCTCAGAAGGATAATGTAGCACTTGGGGATGAAGATGCAGCCCAGCAGACCAGCACTGGAGGCCAGGATGGAGAAGACCTGCACAGCCACCATGTATTTCCCTTTGGTGCTCAGGTAGGTGGGCACAAAAGTCACCCAGACACTGCAGAAGACCAGCATGCTGAAGGTGATCAGCTTGCCTTCGTTGAAGGCCCCGGGCAGATTCCTGGCCAGGAAAGCCACCGTGAAGCAGATGGCAGCCAGGAAGCCCATGTAGCTGAGGGTGACGTAGAACATGACAACGGCCCCTTCGTTGCACTGCAGGATGATCTCTCCAGGCTGGGAGTGGAGGTCAGAGTCAGGGAAGGGGGGAGAAACTCCCAGCCAGATGGAGCAGATGACAAGTTGGACTGCAGAAGAAGAAAGGATGATGGAGTTGGCCAAGCTCTTCCCCAACCATCTCTTCACTCGGTTTCCTGGTTTTGTGGCCAGGAAAGCCAGCACCACCGTGATGGTTTTGGCCAAGAGAGAAGAAACAGCAACTGAGAAGATGATGCTGAAGACCGTTTGTCGGAGAAGGCAGGTGGCTTTCCTTGGTTGACCAATGAAGAGAAAAGGAGACAAGAAGCAAAGCAAGAGGGAGACCAGAAGAATATAGGAGAGGTCCCGGTTGTTGGCTTTGACAAGGGGAGTTTCTCGATACTTAATGAAGATGATTAAAACAAGGCCTGTAGTTAGGAATAAGAGCAGGGCAAAAGAGTCCAGGATGATGCCCAGATGTTCTTTATGAGGCAAGAAGGTTATAACTTTAGGGATACATTGGATTCTGTCTTTATTTGGATATTTATCATCTGGACACTTGATGCATTTTTCCGTATCTGAGAAAAGCAAAAAGCAATATTTGTTTAACATTCTGTCCTTTCAAATGTCAAGAATTATATTTTTGGGAAAACAATTAATACCAGGAATGTTTTCCAAGATAAGAAGAATACAATTTTTAAATATATATATAGGTCTTTGATATTAGAGAACTTAGAACTTGATAGATTTCCTATATAATGTGCTGAACCTTCATAGAAACCTACATTATTAGAGGTAAATAATTTTCAATCTATCTTGCATTTTCACCAAAATTCTATGGCTAAATCCGTTTGGGCAAAACCTGTCCTTTCCTTTGGTGTCACCCACCTTCCTGAGTGGAGAAGGTTCCCTCCGGGCAAGGAATGCAGTCGTAGCAGCAAACTGGCTCTCCTTTTCGAGCCCTCTTGACAAATCCAGGTTGACAATTTTCCACACATTTGGACTGAGGCAGGGACTAAGGAAAAAAAATGGCAGGATTCATTATTCATCAGTGTTAGGATTCATCATTCATGGAAAAATAGAGATAGAAATAAACATTAGACAAGTAGTTTCTGGTCTTCATTAAAGTAAAGATGAAATCTCTAACTAGTCTGAAAGGGTTACAAGGGATACACTTTTCTACTTAATAAAGTCTGGTGGAATGGAATTGAGAGAAGATTTAAGGGTTAAGAGACAACCAGTGAGTTCCTTCTCATGGCCATATTAATATTCATTCCTCCATGCTTCATACAGCCATGATATTTTCTGAATGATAAACTATTCATGTTAAATTTTAGAATATTTATTTTATTATATTTATTAAAATAGCTTAAAACTGTGAGGAAGAAAAAAACCTTTGACTAGTAGGATATACAAACTTTTCTTCCTGAACTGCATAAAAGTTGCAAACCTTTTTGAAAGCAGTCCCAAACAGTCTCTGATTTAAGATAAAAAGACATAATTCCTTACAAATTAGGGCTGTCAGCTCTAAAGGAGATATTCTTTGTTTATTTGTATATTTCTTCTTCTTCAATTCATATTGCGGTCATGCCGTTGAAATGAGGCTAAAACTGACTGCCTTGTTTCTTGAACTAGAGTGAGGCAAGATGGAGATCATGAGAATATGTCCCTCAAGCAGGGTTAGTCAGGTAACGTTTACAGCAGGTAGAAGGTGACACACCAACTGGCATGGAAAGACAGTCCCACTTTCATTAGTAGTTAAATTTGGAACCTCCTTTTTGACCATAGAGACCTTTGGTAGATAATAATCAAGGTACAGATTTAGTATGTTCTGTGCACTCAACTTCCTGAATGTCTCGTGCAAAAACTAAGGTGGTTGCTTTTGAGAAGAGGCAGACTAGATTTAATTGGAGCTTGGACAAGGAATGTATAGATGAAGTGAAGTCCTATCTATACTTTCAGGCTTGTTTGTAGAGAAATAGGTTCCTGGCTCCCATATTTGAAGAAGAGTTCTTTAAGAGCCACAGCCTGAGCCAATAGCAGCAATAGCACTTAGACTTATATACCACTTCCCAGGGCTTTACAGCCTCTCTAAGCAATTTATAGAGTCAGCCTCTTGCCCCCAACAATCTGGCTCCTCATTTTACCCATCTTGGAAGGATGGAAGGCTGAGTCAACCTTAAGCCTGGTGAGATTCAATCTGCCAAACTGCTGGCAGCCAGTGATCAGCAGAAGTAGTTTGCGGTACTGCACTCTAACCACTGTGCTACCGCGGCTCATAGGGCAACTCCCCAACCATAGCTATCTGGTATTATCATTGTATCTATGACAAAAGTACATAACAGCAAAATAATCTCAATGATTTGGGGCAAGGAACAAGCCAGTTTAAGACTATCAGCACCACAATGTCACCCACTTGACAGCTTCTCTCACCAGTTTTATGGAGATACGAGATGGCAGAGGGGACAGTACATGGTCTGATCTATTTCCCCAGAAACATCACTTTGCATCCCATTTTTATTTAGACAGTGAGATGGACAGCTGATAAGTTAAGCAAACAAACAACCTAATCAATCAATCAATCAATCAATAAAAATGTTGGACACTATTGAATCAGCTAAAAACTGTGTTCCATGTTATAGTACCTTTAGGACGCTTTGGTCAATATCACCGAAGCCTCCCAAGCAGTCGAAGAAACTAGAAAGGTTCTAGTCCCCACATTCAATCCTCATGGAAAGTTATCCAGCTTGGTGAGTAGGCTTAGCCCATTTGAGAGGGATCTAAGGCTTTGGAAGTCATTAGAAAAAGTCCAAAATATTCCTCACCTTGTTGAGCAACTTTAGCTGAGAAAGTGCGTCTTGGTTGATATTAACTCTCCCTCTTTCTAAACTCCCCAGTTGATGTTTGATGGGATCACCCCGGGGGAGAACCAGCAAGCTCATGATATTCAGCTCTAGTGCTACTTCTCCATTTTCATCCAAGTATAGTTTAAACTGTGAAATATTGAAAAAATCATTCTTCTCCATAAAACGATTGAACTAGAAGAGAAACATACAGGAATTTTAAAAATAGAAAATTGGGTTTCTTATCCCACGTGGGGATTTCAACCTTTCTTGTAGTGTTGTCTAACTTATTTATTTATTTATTTATTTATTTATTTATTTATTTATTTATTTATTTATTTATTTATTTATTTTATTGAATTTATATCCCGCTCTTCTCCCCGAAGGGACTCAGGGTGGTGAACAGCCGAAAATTAAAATAACATACAATATAAAAGTTAAGATAACTAAAAATAAATTAAATTAATCGGCCTCCCAATTTAAAACCCCAAGCTATACAATTAAAAACTAACCCATAAAACCTATTCAGGCCAGGCCGGCTTGCTGAAATAAAAACGTCTTCAGGGCCTTACGGAAAGTGCGGAGATCCGGGATCAATTGTATTCCGGGAGGTAGCTCGTCCCAGAGGGCGGGTGTTCCCACAGAGAAGGCTCTCCCCCTGGGGGCCGCCAGCTGACATTGTTTGACCGACGGCACCCTGAGGAGGCCCTCTCTGTGAGAGCGTATTGGCCGGTGGAAGGTTATTGGTAGCAGAAGGCGGTCTTGTAAATACCCTGGCCCTAAGCCATGGAGCGCTTTAAAGGTGAGAACCAACACCTTGAAGCGCACCCGGAAGACCACCGGGAGCCAGTGCAGCTCGCGCAGGAGAGGTGTTACATGGGAGTGCCATGTCGCTCCCGTAATCATCCACGCAGCCGCATTCTGGACCAGTTGGAGCCTCCGGGTGCTCCTCAAGGGGAGCCCCATGTAGAGAGCCCCATGTAACTTGCAAATCTTGTGAGTTGGGAGAACAAGAGTTACCACTATCTTCAACAATTAAAAAGGTTCCGAAAAAATTGTCAATCATATATTAAAAAATACGCATTGAGAAAATATAATCTCCAAATTTCTCTATTAAAGGGAACATTTTAGAAGAGATCACAAATACATTGAATAAAGAAACAAAGAGATTGGGCATAAACTCCTTGGAGAAAAAATGGGGCGATTACAAGAAAGTGTGGATTGGTCAAGAAGGACATTGCCAGTCTAATCTCCTCCCAGGTGCACCAGAGAGGAAACAGGTCCACATGAGCTAAGTCTACTTTATTGAAAGTCCACATCAGGAGAAGCTTCCCAGTCTGAAAATAGCCTGGGAGGAAGATCCTTTCTGTCAGTTATACAGCTGACAGCTTATCTGATCATTCCCTGGGCAGCATCTCCTCCACCTGTTCCCCAAGGCCATTTATTGATTTTTATTTTTTTTTATTTATTTCTATCCCTTTATTATTTTTACAAATAACTCAAGGCATCCAACCTATCCAACGTATCTTCCTCCTCTCTATTTTCCCCACAACAGCAATGAGCAGCATGTGAGGCAGGTTGGGCTGAGGGAGAGCGAGTGGCCCAAGGTTAGCCAGCTGGCTTTGGTGGCTAAGGCAGGACTTGAACTCATGATCTCCCTTGAACTAAGGAAGAATTTGATCTGGTGCCCTACTATATTTGCAGATATAACTACACTCTCTTAATAGATTGTGGAAATGCTGTTGATATAATTTGGTTTCAGGAAACTATTATCAAACTGCTTCCTGAAAATTAAGTTAATTAATTAAGATAATGAATTTCAATGTCTTCATAAAACTGGGGAGTTATGAATAAATTAGCCCAGTGTAATCTATTTTTCTACATTGTCATTAATACAGGCAGGTTGTCGATAAAATATTATTTTGTGATGCAACATTTATATCAACTCTTAGACATAGCTAGTTTGATGTCATTTTTTGAAATACCCAGTTTCAGAACAAAAATTATTATTTCCTAATAGAGGTGCAGAAGCAAAATCATGCAGAAATATATGTAACTTTTACCAACTAGGACTCAACAAACTATGCTATCTCATAAAAGAATAATGGGATGGCAGTCATGATGTAGAACTTTCATTAAGATTTCATTTGTATTTTTTCTCATATAGCAGAATAACAGAGTTGGAAGGGGCCTTGGGAGGTCATCTAGTCCAATGCCCTGCTTGTGCAGGAGAGTCTATATCATTTCAGACAAACGGCTATCCAATCTCTTCTTAAAAATCTCCAGTGTTGGAGCACCCACATCTTCTGAAGGCAACTTCCGTTCCACTGGTTAATTGTTCTAACTGTCAGGAAATTTCTCCTTAATTCCAGGCTGCTTCTCTCCTTGATCAGTTCCCATCCATTGTTTCTTGTCCTGCCTTATGGTGCTTTGGAAAATAAGTTGGCCCACTTCATCTTTGTGGCAGCCCCTCAAATACTGGAAGACAGCTATCATGTCACCCCCAATCCTTCCCTGCATTAGGCTAGACATACTAGGACAATCTTTTAATTGGAGAAGGGAGGATACAGCCCTCTTCCACACTGAAAGATGTCACACAGAATCTTAAGACTTGTTTACTATTTTTCCAGAGTGTCGTACATGGAATAAGGAAGTCAGTTACAAATTCAGTAAAGCAGAAGAAGTTTGGCCTCCACTTCTTTGTCCGGCACAGTTAACTAGGAACAGGAATTGAGTTCAAAGTTCTAAAAGTTTATTACATGCTACCCAGGGGTGGGTACTACATACCTTTACTACTGGTTCACAACGGGATCGTGCATGCGCCAAGCTTCTGCGCATGTGCAGATTGCTGTGACAACATCCAGGGCAGTGGGCGGGGCCTCCCACTGGTTTTACTACCGATTCTTGTGAACCGGTCCGAACCGGGGGCAACCGACCACTGATCCTGCCTCTCCACAAGCTACACTATTAACTTAATCTACTAATTATCAAGCCAAATTGGCACAAGATAAGGTCAATGGTATTCATAGGGAGGGGGGCCTTGGGTCTCTTTTGGGGTTGTAAGAACTTCATACCAATGATGCATTTAACCCCACATAGAGGCTTTGCTTGATCATCTACTACAGTCATAGAAGAGAATAACAGAGTTGGAAGGGACCCTGGAGGTCTTCTAGTCCAACCCCCTGCCTAAGCAGGAAATCCTACATCACTTCAGACAAATGGTTGTTTAGTCTCTTCTTTAAAACTTCCGGTGTTGGAACATTTGCAATTTCTGGAGGCAAGTTGTTCCACTGGTTAATTGTTCTAACTGTCAGGAAATTTCCCCCTAGTTCTAAGTTGCTTCTCTCCTTGATTAGTTTCCACCCATGGCTTCTTGTCCTACCCTCTGGTGCTTTGGAGAATAACTTGATCCCCTCTTCTTTGCAGCAGCCTCTCAGATATTGAAAGACTGCTATCCTGTCCTTCTTTTCATTAAACTAGATATACCCAGTTCCTGCAACCATTCTTTATATATTTTAGCCTCCAGGCCCCTAATCATCTTTGTTGCTCTTCTCTGCACTCTTTCTAGAATCTCTACATCTTTTTTACATCGCAGCGACCAAAACTGAATGCAGTATTCCAAGTGTGGCCTTACCAAGGCATTATAAAGTGGTATTAACACTTCACGTGATCTTAATACAAGCAATCATCAGTCAGAAAAACCTTAAGTGGGATTCTGCAAAGAGAAGGCATTGGACTAGATGGTCTCACGGTCTCCTTCAAACTTATAACTGTAAAATTATAAGGTGGTAATTCCAAACCCCTATCTACAGCAATTTATTAAAAAATGTACCAACAGTTTTAAAATTAGCCATTTTTAATATCAAAGTAAATCCATCATGGTTCCCCATGTAATTAAGATTGGCCAGACTTGTTCACATTTTTTTTGCAGAAGGAGGTTGAGATAGTTCCCTTCATTCTCCTTTGAATTCCTTCTCTAAAGGAACTAGGTGGATGGATCCTTGTCGGGATCCCATACCTGCCATGGCTCCAACTTCTCTTTGCTCTTCCTTTTCCTCCTGGATTGGGAGGAATACGCAGCACTCAAGGCATGGGACAGAGACTTAATGACATTATAAGAAGACTCACTACTTGTGATCAAAGTGGTTCCATATTTCTCTTGTGTCCCCAGAGGGGCTTTCTGGGTGCATCTTCTCCGGCCTTTGACAGAAAAGAGGAGCTTTGAAAAAGAACAGCGAAAATAGTATTGAAACTGAGGTTTCAGACGGAAACTGGGTTCAAAGGCATCGTCCTTAGGCCTTTCTTTCACCTGAAGGGGAAAGCTCCAAATACTATGTATGTATTTCAAAATGTTTTCTTTTTCCATGTCATATAATCCCAAGCCTGTCAGGATCCAGACTTTCCCTTCAATGGGTCCTGGCAAATTTTCCAGTGTTGAGTGGAAAGAATGGAGTCTGTCTTTAATGGAAATATATTCTGTGAAGTGAAGAAAAACGTTGACTTGTCTCCATTTAGAGAGGGCATTCCTGAGGGCTGCTGCGTGACTTGTTGAGAACAGTTGTGATATAACAACACAAATTCTGTTCCTGACAAGCACAGGAGTGAAAGTCCTCAGGAAATACTCTCCATTCTCTGTGTCTGTAGAAAAGACACCAATCAAGATCCATCTGAAATGGAGGAGCAGTCGGATAATTCCTGCATAGTGGAATCCTTCTTTGGGGACCGTCCTATAGAAAAAGGGGAACTGACTTTTATCGCTCAGAGCCTCTGAAGCAGTTTCAATACCGATCTGAAAAAGCAGTGAAAGATGTTATGTTATATTTAGGGTCAGATCAAGTCCTAAATATTTGTTTTTAATAAATCTAATGATTCCCATGAACATATGACAATAATTGTTGATTAGCCATTAGGCAATAGAGAATATAAAACTGACAAAAACATATATACAAATACAATAAAAAACAAATTAAGGTAAAAGAATAAGAAAAAAGGCTGCAAATGATATTTCCATGCCACCCCTAAAATTTAACACCATCAGACTCACACATACAGATTTCAGCTGAATTGTGTTTTTTTTCCAAATAAGGGGCTGTATATATATTATGTTTTACTTCTGATCACATAGAAAATATATTGTATACATATAAGGATCCCAATAAGCTATTTGTCTAATGCGTAGACCAAGATACTGATCCCTCTCTTCCTTACACAACTGACATTGAAATAATAAATAATATGTATGTTATATTTGCTATTTATGGGGCTGCACAAATAAAAGTCTGTTCATTATAAAGGATTTGGTAAAATCTTCCATATATGACTCAAGTAAATACCACTCTAAGGTGTTTTTGTATTTCTGCAACACTTGGCAATTTGGAAAGTCTGTTTGTAGCAGCTCATCCATTTCAGTTTTTCAACTTTACCGAGGATGGCTATATCTTTCTTTGCTTTGATCTCTCAGATTGTTTGGGTAGCGATCATTTGAGCTACTTCCCCAAGAATACAAGAGACAGGGAGATCACAACTCCTAATATAATTTCTCAGATATAATCTTTAACTGAAATTTTGTTTGGTCTAACCAACTAAATTTTGAGGTTGGTTGGTTCTTTCTGAGCTTGGCTGTTTTCTTGCAGAATTTTCATTACCCAAACTAGGTAACATCAACAGTCTATCACTGATGATGCTACCTAGTTTGGGTAATGAAATGCCTGCAAGAAAACAGCCAAGCTCAGAGAGCACCAAGGACCCCCCCCCAGTTCACCCCTGAGCTACAAATATTCTCCTTTATTATAGTACAACTGATTTTTGGCATTCTCTCAGTTCCCATAGCTTTATTTTCAGATCAATAATAATATGCCCTCATTTTATAGAAAAAAATATATAAATTCCCAAATGAGCTCTGAGGGCAGAAGCTGAAGTCCTCTTATTCTTCTCCAAGATACTTCTCAGATGCTGTGATTGGGTTTGTTTTAGTAATGATGTATTTTAACTACCATACTTCAGTTTGATATGAGAGCTTGGTGGTAACCTAGGCAATAGAGACTTTAATGTAGAGGTCTTCAAACTTGGCAGCTTTAAGACTTGTGGACTTCAACTTCTAGAATTCTCCAGCACTTAGTCCCTTTCTCTAAATGAGCTTCATTGTTGAAGAGGGAGCTAACATCCAATTCCAGAGAAAACTACCCTAAGTAAGGGAAGATGTTAATTCACTCTATTTACTCACCGTCAAATAGCTATATATGGCTATGATGTCATTTTCCAAAGATCATGACTTTTGATATTGGTTTATCAATAATCAGGGAATTATTATGACAGCAGGAACCAATTCTTCTCAACAAATACCCAATCTAGCTTGAGACTATAATCATAATATCATATTGTCAGCATAAAAGAGGTGTTTAGTTTCTTAGGCATGTTTGCTTCAGAATTTTTCATTGGTCCTGGTAAGTCATATCTAGACAAAATAACTATGGTTCATGTATGCACTCCTGTTTTACCACTTCACAAGTGTGCAGGAAAAGCCCCCAAAGCCAGGGGGATGGTGTCATGATAGGACATGTCTGTTTTGATCCTTCCTCTGCCCCACTGTGGATCCCAATTGCCAGCAATGACACCTACAGCAGCCATGGAGAAAAGCAGCTCTTGAATTCAATGGAGAAGATATGGCTGGATCTATTGCTCACCCTTACAATTCAACTCGGCCTACCAGACATAAACACACATACACACAAACCTGTGGGATTTTGTAGATGTTGGCTAATGTTGATATCTGGTTGGAGATGTCCCTGTCAGCTGCATTAATCAGGGCCAAAATATTGTCCTTCCTTCCACAGCTATAGTTGGGAACATTGGCTTCTCCAGTAGAGAATATGTCCATCAAGGCGTCTGAAGTGCCAAGCATGTTGAAATAGTTGTCGTGGATGTTGTAGACCAATGTGAGATTGTGCAAGAGCTGGGGATTCTTGCTGACAAGTTGAATGGCAAAAATATAGGATACTATATATAAATGGGAGCTTCTGCTGTAAAAAAAAAAGTGTTAATGTTATTATCAGCATCACGAACAGAGTGAACAAAACAGTTTTTTTCAATTTAATCCTCTATCAATTTTCCTAAAGCCAATACTGATACAAAAACCAGAGGCAAACAATAGTCATCAATCATAATTTAATATTTGTCAGTGTGGAGAAGATGGATGGATATAATCCTCCGCTATGGTTATGCATCACAAGTACACCATCATTCATAAAAATATTAATTTTTATCTACTCGCTTAGCAGGATTCGAAATAATTCAATCATTAATGTAGAACCATCATAAAAAGAAGAGGATTTTTGATAAGTAAAAAAAATGCAGTTTAAAAAATGTCATTTGTTTATACAAGGATTAGGAATTGTATATTAATGAGCAGTTATAAAAATATGAAACTGGGCTATGCATGGACAATACAATCTTTTCAATCACTACCTTAAACAAAAGTTAATATTCAAGTGATGAATTCAAATTTGGATGGAGAAAGGAAAATAATTTGGAGTTATTACAGTTTTTATTTTGCCTCATCTTTGGATTTCAGTTACTTCCACAAAATAAGACCAAGGACAGAAGCCACGGAAATTAAAGTGATTTAGGAAATTAGAGACATCCTGCAATACAGAATAAATAAATAAATAAATAATAAATAAATAATAAATAAATAAAATAAGAGGGGGAAAAAGGAGAACAAACAAAGGGAATTGCAACCCCATCACACTGAATGACTTACAAGTGGAACTGACTAAAAGGAACTGTGTTGAAAGACAATGTTGAACGCAATATTGTTGCTGCAGAGATGATTATACCAATCAGATGGTCTCCTGGCCTGTAAAAGCTCCATGGTTTTTTCTCTTTTGGGTGCTCCGAACTTGGTGGGCACTTCATTCTAAGCTTCCCAGAAATTGGCAGGGACACCAGCAGCATCAGAAGTAGAAGCAGGAGGACCATATTTCATAGGGGGAAATCAATCCTGTTTCTAAATATGAACAAGATTTAGAAGATTTCAAAGCACTCCCAAAAGAAGGAAATGCCAGCGGCTTTCCTGACTCAGACAGAGACCAACTGAGCTGCACCTGAAAAGGAGAGAAAGGCACAATCAAGAGCATAGTCCCTGCCTGTCCCAAAACTTGTGCCACACAGAGCACGACCTGAGGCATTTATCTTTTCCTGATACAAGATCCCTTGCTTGTTGCTTCAGTCTGATGTTAACATCAAAGGCAACCACTGGAGAACTACAAGAAGTGTCAGTGTCTACTATTGTGATAATTACAGAGTGACTCGATTTGTCCTCTGGAGCTTCTTGACTTCTTCCAGGGCTCCATGTGCAGAGGGGTAGCTAGAGAAAAATATGCTAGTGAATAATCAAAGATACACCCAGGAGGCCTTGTTCTCTAGTGGTTGTGGTCCTTCATTTTAGGACATGTCCAGAAAGTGATCCTGGAGGAAGGTAGTTCCATAGCAAGAGAATTGATCTCTGTGGTCCTTCAGTGTGGCCTTTTGTCTTCAGAGACTTCTGTGGAAGGTCACCCAGAGCTGTGGAGTTTGATGTTGCTCTAGGTTCATGTCACTTAATTCTAGTGCTGCCTGTTTTCAAATATCAAGGAAACAATCAGTACCCTTGAACTCTGCCTAATGTTAAGACTAGGGCCTGTTGATGATTTTCTTTTATGTCACAACTTCATATATTCATCCTAAATTGGAGCTGGCTTTAAAATTGCTTGTGCCTGAGACAAAAATTCCATTTTCTATTTTTTCTAGCAATATTTTTGGATGAGAGCTGATTAAGGGGCAGGAAGGTAACAGCCTGTGGACTACATTGTTGGGTAAATAGGAAAAAAGACAGAGAGTGAATGGAATATATTTTTTTCTTTTTATGTTTTATGTTGTTTTCCCATATTGTTATAAAACTCTAGGATTCTTTGTATTTTGAAATTTCTTAGTTTATTAAATAAAGAATGGACTAGTTCTGCAGCTGAGGTGGTGATGATGCCTACAGTGTGGTGGATGGTGTGACCTGATTTTTTGAGATCTGGTGGACTTTCCTCCTTCTGGTTGTATGGATGTACTTAGTGGGGTGAGACCCCTTTGACATGCCCATCTCAAGCTGTGGTGTGAGCCCTTTCCCCAAAGACCTCCAAGTGCTTTGAAGGTGCTGTTGGAGTCCTGTGTTCCTGGTTTATGTGACTCAGTTATTGAAGGGTTGTGTCTCCTACAGTATCTGAAGGGGGCACATTTATATGTCCAAATACATCCGGGTCTTTACTAATCCAAAATGCCCTGCTGCCCTCATGTCATGGCTTCATGCAGGATCAACATCCTCTGGCTGGCTGGGACATTCATTTTACGGGATGGGATGATGGCGTTAACAACCACCGCTTGTGCACTGTTGTATTGTGGCATCTGGGAGAGTGTACCCCCAAGCAGGTAGTGGAGGGTGAAGTTAAAAGGTTGAAGTATAGAACTCACCCCATTCCTAAGAGGCACCTGTCCTAATGTTTTCTTTTATTTGTATCCTTTTCATGTATTTATAATTATGTTTACACGTGTATCTGTCATAAAATACATGCTTGATGAAAATAAATACATAAATATAAATAAATAAAGTATTGTGCCCATCAAACCTGCTTAGGGGATAATTTCCAAGGGGTCTTCAACACTTCCACATTCTTATGGTCAGTTCACACCTCAAATGGGCAGTTGGCTGCCCAATTTTTTAACAACTGGTTCTGTGGGCGTGGCTTAGTTGGGGGTGTGGCTAGGTGGTCATGTGACTGGATGGGCGTGGCTAGCTGGTCATGTGACTGGGTGGGCGTGGCTAGCTGGTCATGTGACTGGGTGGGCATGGCTATGTGCATAGGGATTACTCAGAGGGCTGAAAAAAGTGATTTATGACTGGTCCTCACACTTTTGACCAGTCCTCGCACTTACGACGATCCTCACATTTATACCCGTTGCGGCATTCTTAACCACCGTGTCAGTCATTTCACCACTACTTCTCTTCACCATGGTGACAAGATAGGGCGCAAAATGTAAAATGTGAGGATAGTCGTATGTTCAAGGACTGGTCAAAAGTGCGAGGACCGGTCAAAAATAACTTTTTCAGCCCTCTGAGTAGTCCATATGCACATAGGGACTACTCAGAGGGCTGAAAAAAGTCATTTATGACTGGTCCTCACACTTTTGACCGGTCCTCACACTTATGACCATCCTCACATTTATGCCCGTTGGGGCATTCTTAACCACCATGTCAGTCATTTCACCACTACTTCTCTTCACCACGGTGACAAGATAGGGCACAAAACGTAAAATGTGAGGACAGTCGTATGTTCAAGGACTGGTCAAAAGTGCGAGGACCGGTCAAAAATAACTTTTTCAGCCCTCTGAGTAGTCTCTATGCACATAGGGACTACTCAGAGGGCTGAAAAAAGTCATTTATGACTGGTCCTCACACTTTTGACCGGTCATCATTTATGCCATCATTTATCTTCTAGTCCAGAGGTCTTCAAACTTGGCAACTTTAAGCCTGGCAGACTTCAACTCCCAGAATTCCCCAGCCAGCTATGCTGGCTAGAGAATTCTGGGAGTTGAAATCCACAAGTTTTAAAGCTGTCAAGTTTGAAGACCTCTGAGCTAGGGCTTTGGGGCCAGCCTTTTGGGGAGGGGGTCCCATTTGGAGAGACCCCCTGCCTCTCAGGAAGCATCAGGTCCAGGCAGAGAAAGTTACCAAGGTTGGAGATGTCTGGACTAGAAGACCTCCAAAGGGCCCTTCCAATTCTGTAATTCACTCTATGTACACACACGTACACACACACACACCCACCCCTCTTCTAAAACTATACATATTCAACCTCACTTACTACATTTGGAAAAACACACCCAGAGTCCACTTTCTGCCACCCATTTAACTATAACTTCTGTACATTAGAACATTACACACGCCTTCAGATTTACTTCCCTAGCCTGCACGTGACTGTTAGAGCCAGGAGAGATCATGGATTGAGTAAAATGTGGTGAAACTCACTTAACAACGCTCTTGCTTAGCAACCAAAATTTTGGGCTCAATTCTGGTCATAAATCAAGGACTACCTCTGCTTTCTCTGCATGGCAGCCTTGTCCTAGTAAACTCCTTCTCCTTTCTGACAATTTTCCTCTCTGTTAGAGGCACCAAAATAATCCAGTAAGGTTTCCTGCTGGAGCAGGGGGTTAGACTAGATGGCCTCTAAGATCCCTTCCAGCCCTAGATTGCTGTCCTGTTTCAAAGTGCCTTCTGAAGCCACATCTAGTGCCAGGGTTTGTGGTCCTTCCTTCCTCTTCTTTCTCTCTCTCCCCCCCCTTCTTTCCTCTTTCTTTCTCTTTCTTCTTTCTTTCTCTTTTTCTCTCTCACCCTTCCCCTTTCTTCGTCTTTTTTTCTTTCTCTCTCTTTTCTCTCTTTCTTTCTTTCTTTCTTTTTCTTTTGTTGCAGGAAATGAAACGGAACCAAGCCAAGCTCTTCGATGCAGGAAAAAGTTTATTGTGCACGGTTCAAACAGTCCAAAGATGAGCAAAGGGTCTGAACAATGATGGCCTCTTTTAGTCACATATTTATACAGTTTAAAGGCAGAGTTATTACAGAGAGTGAGACATTTCACACGTAGAAACTGCCCTTTCCTCTATCTATAGGAAAGTAATAACAATCCTGTTCCCACAGGCTCAGGTTCTCAGCTCCGGAGCTCAAGACATAATAAAAGAGGAGATAAGGGGCTCAGAGAAGCCTCAAGGACAGTAAAGGGGGTAGTAAGGGAAGCAGTATTTCTCCTCTAGGATATACATGACATTTGGGCTGTAATAAACATTAAACAACAGGATTTATCTGTTTAGGGTCAGTTTGCCCCTTTTACAATTCTGTGCCTACGTCAAATACCTTTTGCCATCTTAGCACCTTGGCACAGAAGAGGCACTTCTGTCTTGACCAAAGATTTGGAATTATAATATTTGAGTTTTATCCCAATATTGGATCTTAGCCTACCTCACTTTCTTTCTTTCTTTCCTTTTCTCTTTCTCTCTCTTTGTCTCTCTCTTTTCTTTCTCTCTCCCTCTTTCCTTCTTTGTCTCTTCCTTTGTCTCTTTTTCTACTTCTCTCTCTCTCTCCCTCCCTCTCTCCTCTTCCTCCTGAAATGCCAGCAAAACCCACCACTTTGCTCCTAAAGTGGTCTAGGGCAGGGGTCACCAACCTTGGCAACTTTTAGTCTTGTGGACTTCAACTCCCAGAGTTCCTCAGCCAGCCTTTAACGTGTCCCGCTTCCCTCCCCAAAGCCCTTGAGGTGGCTGCAGGAGGGGGGGAAAGAAAAGAAAAGGCTTTGAAGGGGGGGGGTGTTTGGCAACGCGATCCTGCCACCTCTGCCTCTTCCTTCTCTCTGCCTCTTCCTTCTCTTTGCCTCCAACAGAAGTCGGAAGGGAAAAGGCAGTTGCTTTGCCGAGCGCTTCTCCGTGTTTCCAGTGAGGGCGGCTGACTTGAGATGAAATGCGGGGAAACGCTCAGCGAAGCAACTGCCTTTTCCTCTCTGACTTCTGTTGGCAGAGAGAAGAGAGAGGCAGAGGTGGAGGCAGCAGCGGAAGGCAAGGGGCCGATCGCAGCCGGCGTGGTTACCCAGCGGGCTCCCTTCATGTGGCTCACTTCAGTGCCCCAAACACACACACACCTTCGAAGCCTTCAGAACCCAAGGGCTTTTTTTTCTTTCCCCTCCTGCAGCTGCTTGGAGGGCTTTGCAGCATGGAGGACGCCGCATCCCAAGGTTTGGGGAGAGAAGTGGGGCGCGTTAAAGAAAGCTAAAAGTGAAGCGGGGTGGGGGTGGATGGCAAGCTGGCCTTGGGGATGCCGGGAAGGCAGCATGGAACGCAGGCAAGCATGGCAGGGCTTTGGGGAAGTAAGTAAGCTGATAGCTCTCTTCCCCACACCCGGGTGGCCCTGCCATGCTTGCCTGCCTTCCCGGCGGTCCTGGTAGCCAAGCCCGCTTCCCTGCCTTTGCAAGCTGGTCTCGGGGACACTGGGAAGGCCACGTGGAAGGCAGGGAACCATGGCAGGGCTACGGGCTGCGGGGAAGGGAGTAGGGGAGGCAGGTTGGGATGGTGGGGGTAGAGGGGGGCCAGGGGCAGCTAGGTAGGCCGCGACTCACAGGCTTACCTGGCAGGCGCAGTAATTCAGGCAGGCAACCTGCAAGCGAGGACCCACACAGGATAAGTGAGGAGTGACTGGGTGGAGGGGGCGGGGCGAGCGAGCGTCGGGCGGCTGGGGCGAGCGAGTGGGACTGGTTCGGGGGCGTGGCCAGCCAGCAGCAACCCACCACTGCTGCGAGGCCAATAAATTAAAAAAACACCGAACCGTTTGTTAAATTACTGGCTCGCCCGCCTCGCCCCCACTATTTATTGGCAAGGGGCAGGGCGAGCCAGCAATTTAACAACCGGTTCAGCCGAACCGTCTAGAACCGGCAGAATCCCACCACTGGGCTGCCCTCTAGGAACTGCCTCCAGGTTCGCAGCGCCCACTGGACCACGTAGGCTTCCTTCTCCAAGATAGGCCAGAAAGGTTTCAGGATGTATAACGCAGGGTTGCAGGTGCCCCTTGGCATTTTTCTGGAGCAGAACCACCTCTACCACCACATCGCTAGCATCTGCTGGTATCATGAATGGCTCATTCGGGTCAGTGTGCTTTAGGACCAGCTTGGCAACCAAGAGGCGCTTTAACTTTCTGGAAGCTGCTTGGCACTTGAGTGACCAATTCAGAGGCTGGCTGGGTCTGGGCCTCACCCCCCATCCCATTTTTAGGAAGTTGGTAATCGGCATCGGCCAGCTACCGGTGGGGACAGAGTGGCCAGCCCAGCTTGGGCTTGGGCTGGCTGGTTGGAGCAGTGCTGGAGCCGAGGCCCCTGCGCAGTGGTGAAATCTGAACCAGTTTACTACTGGTTCGCTGGTTGCATATGCGTGCTGTGCGCACACATGCGCAACGAGCACCATGCACCAAATGTGAGGTGCGCGCTTGCAGTGAACGCCAAAAGGAGTCATGGGGTAAGTAGAACAGTAGAAGTGCGGGGGGGGGGGGTGTGTGATCAGCTGTGGTGCGCCATCTTTTTTTTTTACTTTTTTTTTATTTTGTTCTTATACATCAAACAAACATTAAATCTATAGCGGTGAATGTGCGAGAAGGAAGTAAAATTGTCCCATTACATATATAAGATAGCCAAGAAAAATCTATTATGTATACCAAATAACATGTTTATCATATACATCAGTTTGCAGCTCGGTTTGACATCCAATTGTTACCATTGACTCCAAGATATATAATAGTCTGTGTCCCCTCGTCCTTTCAGTATCATAGTAAGCCGATCTGACTCCGCACAGTTCATTATTTTCTGAATTACTACTTGTTCAGGTAGGCTGACATCCATCTTCCAATATTGGGCCCTTGCAGCTATTGTTATATGTAACAACAGGTACCATGCCATTTTGTTTACATTTTCATTTTTGGGTCTTATCCCTAATAAAAATACCTCAGACGCAGTTGTATATGCTGCCTCAACATCTCATTAAGCCATTTCTGGATATTCTTCCAAAATTTCACTGCCTCTCGACAGGTCCACCATTGGTGGAAGTATGTGCCCTCTTTTACTTTTAAAAGCATTTTTTTTACAACCTATTCAGCTGAAGTCATGGTTATTAATAAGGGACATCCATCGTTAACATGGAACATCTGAGAAATGAGGGAGTAAAAAAATGCTTTTAAAGTAAAAAAAAAGGCTCTGACGATTGCGGGATCTGTTGTGGTCCGCCAGCAGCCTGCGGAGCTGGCAGTGGAGTCGGACAGCGAGGAGGCTGAGGAAGAACATGGGCCAGTCTTGGAGGCTGGGGAAGGCCCGGATGAGGGCTCTGCGTCGGAGGCAGAGATGGGGCCAGGGCCATCAGGGAGCGATGTGCGGACTTTGGAGCTTCCAGAGGCTGACAGTAGAGAGGCAGAGGAACAGGAGAAGCCTATTCCTAGTGCACGTATGAGAAGAGCTGCCAGAAGGCAAGAGCACTTAAAGCAGAGAGGACAACTCGGGAGTAAGGCCAAGAGATGATTGGCCCCTCCCATAAGGCTTAAAAGACCAGCAATGGCTCTTGGCCTCTTGTCAGAAAACAATGTTTATAAATTTGTTTCTTGTCTTGCTGCATTTATTTCTTGTCGGTGTCTCCTGCTTCTGAACTTTTGCCAAGAAAAGCCTTTGGCAGGTTGCCTAATTAGACCAAGGTTGGTGATAAGGCTGAAGAATTTGTTTTGAATTAGTTTGGACTATGCTGAGAATGAGTTAATTCTCAGCTGTTCTAATAAAGTCTGATGGTTTCGAACTGATTGCGTCTGATAATACCTACTTGGGCCTGGGTCACAACAGGATCGTCAGAGCCTTTTTTTACCTTTTAAAGGCATTTTTTAAAAGAAGCAGCAAACGGGCGACCGGGCAATTGGGTGGGCATGGGCGCGGGGTGGGGTGGGGGGGCAGGGATTTTTGCTACCAGTTCTCTGAACCACCCGCCGCCATCGCTACCGGATTGGCTAATTGGATTGGATCCAGTCCAAACCGGGAGCATTTCACCCCTGCCCCCACGCCAACATTGCTGATTCATGGCAAGCACAACTTTAGTTGGGCCATTCAATCTGCTACTGCAAGGCCAGCCTCCTGGCACAAAACCTCTTGTCAAACCTAGAGGTCACATGATCTTCAGCATGGTCCTTGTGTGCCCTCAACCTTGCCAGGAGCCCTTCCAGGCTCCTGGTTGCTAAGAGGGCCAGGTCAAGCTGAGGCTGGGGCTTCCAAACGTTTTCCTTCCTTACCCAAAACCACCAGCCAGAAAGTCTTCTCTGACTTCAAGGACCATCTTAAGACTCTCTCATCAGAACTGTCATAATAATTGCTGAATGAATGCCCTTAACCTGAGGACTATCGGTATAGTCTTTTAAGCCTGGCAGACTTCAACTCTCACAATTCCCCAGACAGCTTTGGGGAATTCTGAGTTGAAGTCCACTAGGCTTAAAGTTGCCAAGATTGGAGAAAAAGATGATTAGGGATTGGAGGCTAAAGCAACAGTTGCAGGAATTGTGTATGTCTAATCTAGTGAAAAGAAGGACTAGGGGTGACATTTATTTATTATTTATTTATTAATTAAATTTATATACCGCCCTTCTCCCGAAGGACTCAGGGCGGTGAACAGCCAAAAGTAAAAACACAGAATACAAAATTTAAGAACAATTTAAAATAAATTAAATAATTTGGCCCAATAATTTAAATACCACATTAAAATTCAGGTTACAATTAACCAATTTAAAAATTAAAAATTTAGAAATTAGGCCAGCCCGGCTTGGTGAAATAAAAACGTCTTTAGGGCCCGGCGAAAAGTTCGTAAGTCAGGGATTGTCCGTATCTCCAGGGGGAGCTCATTCCAAAGGGCGGGTGCTCCCACAGAGAAAGCTCTCCTCCTGGGGGCCGACATTGTTTGGCCAACGGCACCCTGAGGAGGCCTTCTCTGTGCGAGCGTACTGGCCGGTGGGAGGCTATTGGCCGACATGATGGCAGTGTTCCAATATTTGAGGAGCTGCCACACAGAACAGAGAGTTGACCAATTCTTCAAAGCACCTGAAGGCAATACAAGAAGCAATAGATGGAAACTAATCAAGGAGAGAACAAATGTAGAAATAGGAGAAATTTCCTGACAGCGAGAACAATTAATCAGTGGAATGATTTGGCTCCAGAGTTGTGGGTGATCCATCACTGAAGGCTTTTAAGAAGAGATTAGATACCCTCTTGTCTCCTGTTTGAGCAGGAAGTTGGACTATAAATCCTCCAAGGACCTTTTCAATTCGGCCATTCTTTTAACATCACTGAATTACCTTTGATAATTTCATTGATTTTGTCTTCATAGGAATGCTTGGTGAGATTTTCAAATATATTTTAGTGCTCATTGCAATCATTAAATCAATTTAAATCACCCTGTTGTAATGGGTAGTGGATTTGGGTCTCACAGTGTCCCAATTTCTGGCAAACCGCCCCCCCCCCAATCCATTGGGAAGCTGGATTGAAAATAGTCGTAAATTGCATCCACTTCAATTTATGACTGCAATGACTTATGATGAAAATTCCAATCACAATTGTGGTCATAAGTTGAAGACTACCTGCAAATAAAATTGGGAGGGGCACCCCCTTCATTTGGAACAAAGCAATAAACTTTTTGCTGTTTGGCTCTTTGGATGCCCAGTGCATGTCAGCTGAGGAACGTCTTCTCCACCTGGGCCTCCAGGGAAGGGCTGCTGGGCTGCATGTTCATTCCCAAAAGTTATATGATTTTACTAAGCATGGATCTGAACACAAAGCAAAATCTAATAATAAAGATAAAATAGAAAACCTGACTCTTCTGGAATTATTTTTCAGGAATGCAAAATTTAATGTACATAACGTGTTTCAAGAAAGCTAACATGTCTTTGATTTTCAATAGATTGGGGTGATATGCACAAAATTATCTGCAGAAAAAAGATTTTATTAGTCTATTTTCCTTTTCTAAATTGTATCAGACTTTATTGAGGAGTAATAATTGACCTTTCACTAATTTAATAAGAACAACAGGAAAAGTGAGGCAAAGAGACAGTGAAACAGGAAAGCCTTTGATCTTTTGATTCAAACACAACATTCAGACAGCAAAATGAGAGAAGTAGTGACTTTCTGGGGTGACTCCTCCTTGACAATTGCATCTCTTTGTTGTGTCAGGACAGGAGAACAGACAATCCCAAACTTTAGTGGGGAGAGAAGTTCAAAGTCTCAAATTATCCAGTGACACTTTTTGCCTAAAGCCAAGTTTTCAACCAGGAAAGATTTCCATTTAGGGCCTTCTTTTTTTTTTTTTTTTTAAAATAATTTTATTTCTTTAAAAAAGTACAAACAGAAGATTTATCGACAAACAGATCACGGTGGGAACATTACACAAAATATAACATTCAATCTAAATAAACAGATAAAAAATAAAAGTCTAATCTAGCATTGTCCTTTTTTTATTCTATTATCCAACCAAACATATCATAGGTCCCAACATTGGAAATATGCAGAGTCTTTTTGGTCTCTTAAAAATTTAGTTAGCCTATCGGCTTCTGCACATTCCATGACTTTCCCTATAATCATATCTTCAGACAGTAGATCTTTACCCTTCCAGTTTTGGGTGAGGCATATTCTAGCTGCAGTTGTGATATAAACAATCAGATACCATTTGCTAGTGGTTATTTTATCTGGCCTGATGTTTAATAGGTAAAATTCAGGTTTCAGTTATAGTTTATAACCAGTAATTTCTAACAACCACCTCTGAATGAGTTTCCAAAATTCAGTTACTCTGGGGCAAGTCCACCATACGTGGAAATAGGTACCTAACTCCCCACACTTCCAGCAATTTGGGGAGAGTCCAGGAAACATTTTGGATAGTCAGGCAGGAGGAAGGTGCCACCTGTATACCATCTTATACAAGTTTTCCTTATAAGTAGTTGCCATCAAAAATTTCAACTGTCTAGACCAAATTTCTTCCCATTTCGCCAGATTGATTGAGTGGCCAATATTCCTCCCCCAGGAAATCATCCAGTCTTTGACGATCTCGTCGCCTATCCAATGGGTTATTAAAAAGTTGTAAATCTTAGCTAACATTTTTTCTTCCTTCCCTAATATAATCTTATCTAGCTCCTGCAGGGTCCTATCAATACCTCCTTGCTCCTTATCTTTTTTATATTTGGAGTTAATTTGAGCATAGGCCCACCAATCCACTTCCGTTCCCTGCAGAGCTAGTTCGGTTCTTGTTTTTAAACAGCCTTGACTATCAAGCAGCTCACAATAAGGTAGATGTTTTTCTTTATTGTATAGCGGGGTATATGTCATGGCTTCTAGCAGGACCGGCCAGGAGGGGGTCAAAGAATAAAATTTGTCTTTAATTTACCTCCACATTTCGATTAAAGTATTCCTCAAATAATGACCTGCAAAGCACGTGTGTTTTTTTACCCTCTCTTGCCAAAGGAAATAATGCCAACCCTGTTGCAGCCCCAAACCTTCCAGAACCAACAGCCGTCTCCTTCTCAACAAGATCCAGTCCCTTACCCAAACTAAATTTGCGGCCTGGTAATTGTCATGGATAAATGCCTTATTCTTAAATGAAATAAATATATACTCGTAGAGTATCAAGGGTTAATTTATTCAATCTGGTAGCAGAGGATGGTTGTCTGACTCAATAAGAAACAGACATGCCAAAGAAAGAAAACTCCAGAAACAAAAGAGAAAGACCCAACACCAGGGCACACGACAAAGAAATGGAAACAGACCAAGAAATGATCGATGAATCTACATCCATAATGGCGAAAGAATCTGAAAACTTCACTACAGACAACAAAGAGGTAATCGATGAACCCGACGACCAAGAAGCGAGCGAGAAAGAAAACAACGCTCTTAGATCGGAAATACTAAGACTACTAAAAAGCCAAAAAGACGACAAAAATCTCATCGCGAATCTCCAAGACATCATAAAAGATAGCGGAGCAGCGAGAGAAAATCACACCAAAACACCAGAATCTAAAGATCACAAAATGGTAAGCGAATTACCTATAGATGAGAAAGTAACTAAAAGAAAGACTAACGGTCCCGCGCAAAATTTTGAATGGCAGCCATCTTGGTTTTGCCAGACCAGCAAAGTGGCTGAATCAGAGCCAATCAGAAAGCAGAGTTCAAAATGGCTGGTGCGAAAGGCTCTACACAGCATAAGAAATAAAAAAGAAAAATTCTACTCATCAGAAGAATCTGATACAGACACCGAAGAAACATCAACTGAACTACAAATTGAAACAGCTATGAAAAAACTCTTTGCAGCCTTCGGCCCGAATCTAAAAATCTCAAAGAAATCGACGAAAGTACCAAAGACAGTCAACCAAATAACAGATAAAAGACAAACTGCACAACTCAAAAGCAAAAATACAAAAACAAAAGAACAAGCGTTTCAGCATCTATCCACTCCGACTCAATCGACGAGAGCGCTAACGCCCGAACCCAGAGAGCCTTGCAAGTACTCGCCCACACCGCAGACGCTTCCGGGAGCCAGAAACCTCAACCGAGACGACTACAATGAAAAGAAGCAAGCTCCGATTCACACCTGGACACCAAAAATCGAACCGGAGAGCGAATCAGAGGAAGAGCACTGCGAGGGAGCTGCAACAGTGAGAACCTCCCCCGACAGCTTCAAGGACGAAATGACCAACACGCATGCGCGAATACGCCCAGACGAACATAGAGACGATAAAGAACAGAGAGAACCATTCAGACTAATCACGAGTATACCTACACCATTCTGCAACTATCAGCATATACAAGACCATGGACTGCCTCCAGTTGTAAGTAATGCAACAAATAACATTGGAAACTTGCCTAATGATTTTCCAAAATTGAGAATAGACGGTATTAATTTACAGGAATGGAATCAACAACTTCAGGTTGTTTTCTTAAAAGAAAATTTATTATTTTTCATAACTAACCCTCCTAAAAAACCATGAACCCTAAAATTAGACTGCCTACATCACAGAGCATTCTATTTACTAATATCTAGTATATCACCTGCTATCTATTATAGTATTAAGTATAATATGACTGTCTCAGAAATAATTCACTGTATGTTTAAATTGTTTCATAGTGAAAGTGTGGCAACCACAACAAGAATGTCTAAAAATTTCTTCTCAGCCAGGATAAAATCTGGAACTACTGTAAGTGAACATTTACTATCACTAAACACAACTAGAGCAGAACTCCAATTAAGGGGAGAAATAATATCAGATCAGACAATGAAAAGCGTTATCATTAATTCATTAGACCCATCATGGGACAATTACATAACACATCTGGATACAATTAATTTAGGGTATCTATCTATAGAGAGTTTATCAAATAGACTAATAGCTGAAGATAATTTGAGAAGAAGCCGCTACAGTACATACAGAGAACACAGACAGACCAAAAGGGTAGTATTCCAAAACAGGTATCAAGAATCAATTGAGTGTTATAATTGTGGATCCAAAGAACATTATAGAAGAGACTGTCCAAAACCACCTAGAGAAAGACAAAAACATGACACTAGAAACAGATACCATGACAGACAATCACCTATTGACAGATACAGACCTAGAAACTCACCAAACTTTAGGGAACATAGAGGGGGCAGAGATAACTCAAGAGATAGAAAGTCTGGATCATTGTATGGATTAGATAAGTACACTATAAACAAAAACCAAGACTCAAAGGACAATGCCTGGCTCATTGATTCCGGGGCAACAAATCACACAACACATGATAAGAAAATACTATCTTCCTTCATAGAAGATAGATTTGTAATTAAAGTAGCTAATCAAGAGGAAGTCCAAGTCATTGGAAGAGGAAATGTAGATTTACCCGGTTTAGGGAAAATAGAGGGGGTCTTATTAATACCCAAAATACCCCACAACATTCTTAGTGCAATAAAACTAAGCAGGGACTCCAACATAAACATAATATTCTCAAAGGGAAAAGTAACCTTGGAGAAAAATAAAACAAATTTAGGTAATGTGATTACCAAAGGAGATTTACCATATTTAATCACAGAGGAAAGATGTCTACATAACATTGATTCAAACATGGAAAATGACTCTAACATAAAAAATGAAAATGATAATGACAGTGACAATGAGGAACATGAATCAGAACATATTGATAAAACCATATCTGTCAACAATACACATACTAACAAAAGACCAATAATTGGAAAACCAATTCATGATGAATGTGCACATATATTACACAGAAAATTAGGACATGCCAGTTTTCCTGTAATACAAAAAATGATTGAACATGCTGAAGGTGTTAAAATAAAAGATTGTAAAAATTACTTGGAATGTTCAGTATGTGAGTCCTCAAAGCTCAGAACCAAACCCAGACCCAAAAAGGCAACAAGATCATCAAACCATATTTTTAACCTGGTACATATGGATCTAGTTGGTCCATTAACCCCATCAATTACATACAAAAAACGATATTTCCTTACAATTGTGGATGACTATAGTCGTTATGGCTTTGTCTACACCTTAAAGCACAAAGATGAAACATTTCAAAAGTTTAAAGAATTTTACCAACATGTAGAAACACAACACAACATAAGAATAAAACAAATCATGACAGACAGAGGATCTGAATTCATGTCAAAGGAGTTCTCCCAATGGCTAAAGGCCAAAAGGATGTTACATTTCACCTCTAGTCCTTTCTCTGCATTTCAAAATGGAGTAGCGGAACGAAAGAACTCGACGCTACAAACCATGATTAGATGTACATTAAAAGATGCTGGTTTAGGCAAACATTTCTGGTCAGAAGCATTATTATATTCCAATTATACTCTTTACAGACTTTGGTCTAGTATCATAAATAAAACACCATACGAATTGATGTATATTAAAAAACCCAAAATAGCCCACATGCATGTATTTGGAGTTACAGCAGATGTGCATATACCGAAACAATTGAGACGTAAAGGGGATAATGTATCTAGTAGGCTCAGGTTCATGGGCTATGAAACAGGTACAAAGGGATATAGATTTATTGACAATAATAACAAATTTATAATTTCTAGAACAGCTGTATTTCACGAACAGGCCAATTGGTCTAAGATACATCTTAATGAAATACTTCCAACAACAAGACCAGATATTAAGACACAAGATAAAATAGAAAGAGAAGGACAGAACTGCAATACACAAAAGAACAATAACAAAACATGGATGGGAAACTGTCCCAAAATCAAAACTGATTCATTAACACAAAAGGAAGCAAGATACTTGCACGATAACAACAGTAGACCAAAAAGAACAATTAGATGTAACAGGAATCAAGTACCAAAAAAATATAAGGATTACATAATGCACATAAATAATAACACATCAACACCTAATACATATGAGGAAGTATTAAAACTACCCACAGAAGAAAGAAAGAAATGGGAATTAGCCATGGCCAAAGAAATGGACTGTCTGCGAGAACTCAATGTATTCACCCCAAAACCAGCTCCAAAAGATAAAACAATTATAGGCACTAGGTGGATATTTAAAATTAAAAATCTAGAAGAGGGCAACTCATTATACAAAGCAAGACTAGTTGCACAGGGCTTTGCCCAAAGATACCCTGAGGATTATACCGACACATATTCTCCCACTGTAAGAACTGAAAGTGTTAAGACAGCCTTAGTGATAGCCTCAACCCTCAATCTTGAAGTCTTTCAATATGACATACAAACTGCATACCTACATGCAAAACTCGATAAGGAGATATATGTAAGAGCTCCTCATAGTCAAAACACAAATAGAAACGAAACATGGTTATTAAACAAAAGTTTGTATGGGTTAAAGCAATCCGGCAAACGTTGGTATGAATGCTTGGTCAATGTACTTAAAACTATGAATTTCAACGCCACAACTGCAGATAATTGTTTCTTTGTTAGGAGAGATGGTGATTCATTAGAATTTGTGTTAATTTATGTGGATGGCATTTTGTATATTGGCAAACAAAAAGATGAAAGAGATATATTTGTAACAAAATTAGGTGAACATTTTTCATTGAAATCATTGGGGAAAGTAAACAAATATCTTGGGGTACAGATTAGTAAAACTAAAAGAGGATTTAAATTTCTCAAAAGGATAAAATTATTGAATTATTAAACAGATGCAATATGAGTGATGCAAAGCCTTGTGATACCCCAATGCAAGCTGATTTTCTAAAGAATATGAATGAATCATCTCCTGAGTTTAATGATAATACACTTTAGAGATCAGTTATTGGTTCCCTTTTGTACATAGCTAATTGGACCAGGCCCGATATTGCCTTACTTCTTAATTTGTTGTCCAGATACGTCAGTAAGCCCTTAATTTATCATTGGGAAGCCATTAAAAGAGTGCTAAGGTATTTGAAACACAGCTTAGATTTTTGCTTAATATTAGAGCCCAATAATGTTAAAGAGCCTATTCTCACTTGTTACGCTGATGCTGACTGGGCAGGCGACACCAAAAGCAGGAAGAGCACTTCCGGCTATGTATTCTTTCTTAACAACTGTCCAGTTTACTGGTATACTGGAAAACAAGATTTAGTAGCCACATCAACTACTGAGGCAGAGTATATTTGCCTGTCAAAAGCCTCTAATAATCTCATATGGTTTAACGATCTATTAACCAATGTTTGGAAGAGTCCTTCTTTACCATTTGTTATACATGAAGATAACAAAGCTGCAATAGAGATATCTAGAGCAGATGCCATTGGTCAGAGATCTAGGCATATAGATATCAAATACAAACATGTTAGACAATTATCTCAAAATGGATTCATTAAAGCTATTCACTGTGAATCCATAGAACAAATAGCTGATATATTGACTAAGCCTTTACAATCAAAACAACATAAATATTTAACTTCAAAATTACATGTTCTATACTGTTCTGAATCTGAATGTAACTATTTTTGTATACTGAATCGGCATTTAGAGGGGGATTTGTCATGGATAAATGCCTTATTCTTAAATGAAAGAAATATATACTCGTAGAGTATCAAGGGTTAATTTATTCTTCCTTTCCTAATGTATTCCTCTGTAGCCACTCCTATTCCCTAATCCCGCCTCATTGATATAAAAGAGGATACATGTTCCTCCTCCTTGCTTCTATCTACAATCCTTCTGTGAATATAGAATGCCTGCTGTAAATAAACAAGACTTTGTTTGAATACCATAATTCTGAATTCTTTATTGAGTCCGATCCTCGAATTACGGCAACAGTAATAATACTCCCATTTAGGCAGCATTTAGGGCCTTCTGAGTCAGTGTGCGAAGCTAACTGCAGCTGACTCCCTGTATCTGCCCAAAGGCTCCCCTGGAGGATTCGTCCAAAGAGCAGAACTGAAACTTGGAGGATAATTCCCCTGTCAGGAGAGATTCCTGGCTAATTCGACTAGTTCTTGGACTCAAAGATTATTGGGCAATTCTCTGCAGAGAAAGGAAAGGGAAATAATTCCCATGTGGTTCAAAATGATAGGGCAGAGATCAAATTAAATCAGTCATGAAGAATTGAGATGTTTGCGAGCTCCATCCTTGAAATTGGCCCCGGAGGGAAAACACGGCACCTGCGGCTGAAGAAAAAGAAATCTGGCCTTTGTTGCCATCGTGGTTAAAGAGAGAATCCCAGGGGCCAGTTAATGCCCAAGCATGTCATGGATTTGCAATAGCTCCCTTTTTTTGAGTTAGAGACAAATTGTACTTTATTTTGAAAGTTAATGCTCAAGGGCACCACCATAAAAGAGCTGATGCAATATTACGGCCAGTCTCCAAGAACATAATCAAGCTTGGTCAAAAAACTAATCATCAGAACTTTGCATAGGTAAACATAAATCACACATACAAAGTGGGAGAGTGTTTCTTTGTCTTTGGACGTGAGTTCTTGTCTACAGGCTCACTTCCAGCTCTGCATAGGAGCTATGGCAGGTGTCTCACCTCTCTCCTATAGTCGTGGAAGTGCTGGGGATTTCTTCCTCCCTCTTTTCTTTCCAAGAAGTTTTCCAACAGTCACCTTGGAAACAGCCTCGTGAATGGGAAATGCAGTTCAAAGTTAAACTGCTGTCCGCAGTGTAAATAATAACTGGCTTGGCTTAAGATGTAGACCTTGTGTGTCTCTGCACACTCTGGCCTTCCTGCTCTCCTGCTCCTTTCCCAGCTGAGATGTATATTTCAAAAGGTGATAAATAAATCCTGCACAATTCATTTTGATCCATTTTGACTCGGACACACCAAACAAAAAAAGGCCACAATGGACCTTTTTGCCTTCATACTATAAATCCATATCGGACAAGTGGCTAAAAGGGTATCGGTTCCCCTGCTTGAGCAGGGGGTGGACTAGAAGACCTCCAAAGTCCCTTTCAGCTCTATCCTATTCAAAGCCCTTGGGATTTTTTTTTACTGCTTTGACATTTCACAATGTTTTAATCTTGTTTCTTTAAAAAATGTGGGATACGACAAACTCTTTGTATTTGAAGCAATGATTCCTCTAATTAGGAGCACCAGTAGCCCTGGCAAAAAGTTTCTCTCTCAACGCAGGCTAACAAGTCTGTCCATCTGGAAGATGAATAGTTGTCTGCCACATCTATTCATCTCTGCCCCTCCCTTTTATCCCCAGAGCTAGGGTGGGGCTTCTCTAGCAGCGGTGGCTCTTCCGTCCCAAGGACCGGCCTATAGATTTCCACTGCTCTCCTCTCCTCTGTGTTCTGAGCATCTGCGCGTCAGGCACTGGGCCCAACTGTTCCTCCTCTTCCTCATCAGCCACCTCCAGACCTGGGGGCTGTTGACTCTCCATCTGAGGACTGATGGACAGCCCAGGCTCCGCCTCTGCCTCTCTCTCTCTCCGTGCCAGCTCCATTCCCTCCTCCCCCTCGGAACTCCCAGGTTGCCCTGATGCTGACCCTGACTCCCATGGCTCCTCCTCCTCTGATTCGGCTGCTGGAAGGGGCTGCTGGAGGGGCCAGTGGTTGACAGGCTACAACAATAAATGGTGATAAATTGAGGACTACCAACATCTGGAGACAGGTTGTTTATTTGCCATTCCAGACAGAGGAAGAAAATCTATGCTCTTCACCTGGACAACAGTCCTTACAATTTGTGGCAGAAATTTTCCAACTATTCATCTCAAAAGCTATCTCAGCTCCAGCTGATACAATCCAGGTGGTCCTTCTTATGTGCTTCACGTCTATCCCAGTTAGACAGCTAGAAAAGCACCAAATAAATTATAATATGCATCCTAATGCAGAAGGGAAACCAACGCTCCCCCTGGAAACACAAAAAAAGCTGCTCCTTCCTTTACTCCTTTACTTTGTGACAACTTCTTTTTTGTTGTCCTTGTTGTTGTTGCCAAAGCAGATTCCTGCAGACTGCAAACTGCCCAGTAGGAAAATAAATGGATTGCCACCCATCAACCAGAAGCCTGCAATACAACAAAGCTCTTCCCAGTTCTTGTCTCAAGACAAGGTAAATATGCTGAGGTTTTACACATTTAGGGCTGCAGTTGTCTTAGACACAATGTCAGAAGAGGACATCTTGATGTGGCCAACTCCCCGCTGCCCACAAGCCATGGCCAACTCTCTGCGGGTTAATCCAGCAATTCTATTCTTTCCAATAATTTCAAAAATTATTTAATGTTTGTCGTTCACGTTTCATTTTGTCCCTCCTTTGGCATCCTTTCTTTGACAGATCTATTCCACCGTTTCTTCACTATTAGACAGACAAATGAATAATAGAATTACAGAATTGGAAGGGGGCCTTGGAGATCTTCTAGTCCAACCCCCTGCTCAAGGAGGAAACCCTATACCATTTCAGACAAATGGTTGTCCAATCTCTTAAAAACCTCCAGTGATGGAGCACCCACAACTGTTTCAAGAAGTTTAATCAAAATGCAGTTAACAGTGAAAAGCCATCATTAGGACAGGAACTGGAAATACCTCACAGGAGCAGCTGAAGGCTACTCCTAGAGAGGCAGAAAATGCATCTCAGAATAAAGTCGCCTACACAGCAGACATAGCCATGATAACACCTTCCCTTTTCATATTACATAAACAACATTATAAGCATTGTAAAACATTGTAAAAGTTCCAAAGAATACAACTGTAACAACAACTTCTGGAGGCAAACTGTTCCAGTGGTTAATTGTTCTCACTGTCAGGAAATTTCTCCTTGGTTCTAGATTGGTTCTCTCCTTGATAAGTTTCCATCCATTGTTTCGTGTCCTGCCTTCAGGTGCTTTGGAAAATAGCCTCTTTGTGGCAACCTCTGAGATATTGGAACAAGGCTATTTGGTGTAACTCTTGTTCCTGGGTGAGTTGGCCATGCCAAGAGGGCCATGGCAAGGTGTCCCAGTCCACAAAGGAGAAGTTGCCAGATCTCCACAAAAATCATAAAGCATTTCAGGGTACCTATGGGGATGGGGGGTTAAAGTAGCTTTTTAAGAAGAAGAAAAAAATCAAGATGGCAATTATTTACTCATTCAATTTATATGCTGCCCATCTCCCTGACCAGGCCACCCGGAAGAACCTTCCAGCTGGCTTCCAACAAGCAAAGTCAGTGGGGGAAGTTTATTTTATTTTATTTATTTTATTTATTTGTCGACTACATATTAGATACTATGTATAAGTATAAGCATGAATTGAATACATAAAATGAATAGAATTAAAGGGAACATTAGGACAGGGACGGTAGGCACGCTGGTGGTCTTATGCACACCCCTTACAGACCTCTAAGGAATGGGGGGAGGTCAACAGTAGACAGTCCAAGGTTAAAATTTTGGGGGTTTTGGGATGAAACCACAGAGTCAGGTAGTGCTTTCCAGGCATTGACCATCCTGTTGCTGAAGTCATATTTTCTGCAATCGAGTTTGGAGCGGTTCACTTTATGTTTGTATCTGTTGTGTGCTCGTGTGTTGTTGTGGTTGAAGCTGAAGAAGACATTGACAGGTAGGACATTGAACTCGCTTAATGATTCGTGTGACAACTGCAATGATTTGCTGCACAATTGTGGCAAAAATGAAAAGGTCACAAAATCAGGTGCCAATGACTTAGCTTGTTCAGCTACAAAAATGCTGGTCTCACTTGTGGTTGCAAGTCGAGAATTATCTGAAAATGGGAGATGGGACTTTGTCCATCAGCGTATAGCTAGGGTTAGGGTCAGGGTAAGTCGAGGACTTTGTATAATCCTTTGAAACCAAATTATGATCATACAAGTGAAACCCATCCCTGAAAAGACTTGGGATTTGGATCATGCAGGTATGGCTGCCGTCTTGACTTTTTTTGACACATGAGCTGTGTTGGGAAATGGCCTTGTGCTTGACCACACATAGTCATAATTTGTCCTATATTTCATTTTCCTGGCCGATTGGTGGAGTTCCCTAGGACTCACAGACTGTATTTCCCACCTCCAGATTCAGATTACCCTTTACAAATACTACGGGGTGAAACTAGGGAATTCGAGCAAAAGGACCTAGTGAAAGACCAACTGAAAATCCTTCTAGGTTTTTCATTTGAAGAACAAAAAAGGCAGAGAGGTGAGTGGGAGTGGGATGCCTGTGGAGGCTGAGACTCCATCTCTGTGTGGTCCTTGGTGCTCTCTGATCTTGGTTGCTTTCTAGCAGATGATTTGTGACCCAACTGGGTCATGTCATCAGTGCTAGAAGGGAAGGGAGGTGGAGGGGAAGAGGGGGATGGGAAGGAGGAAGAGGAGGAGGAGGAAGAGGAGGAGGACTGTGGGGTCTTTGGTCCTCTCTGTGCTTGGTTCTTTTGTTGCAGACATTTCATTACCCAGCTATGTAATCTCATCAGTGCTAGAAGGGCCTGGGGTTTGCAGAGAGGAAGAGCAGGAGGAGCAGGAGGAGGAAAAGGGGAGGAGAAAGAGGAAGATAAAGAAAAAAAATTCAAATGTCCTAATTCACAAGCATCGCTTTGCCTAGGGAATCTCTGAAACCATTGGCATGGTTGCCTTTTGCCACCTCCCTGAAATCATGATGGTCCTTAGAGATGTTGGTTACGTCAGGCAGACAAAAGGACCGTCTGCATTAGAAGCCCCCTTTGAGGTAAGACCAGGGATGGGGTTGCAAGGTCTGAAACTCAGTACAGAAGAAGGCTGGGGGACTCTGGGAAGGAAAGTCCAACATGTTTAGATGGATTTATGCTCCAGGCTCCTCATTTTGCTCATAGTTCTCAAAGACCTGAGATCAGTGCTGAGATAGTAGGTGGTGCTGGAAATTGTCCACCTCCATCTCCTGGAGAACTAGTTTATAACGCTAGAGAAGATTATGAGTTCCCCAACAAATATCTCAAGATGGATTCAAACAACCTTAATTCTGTGCTATGGCCAAGCAGTCCTGGGAGCCCAACCAGAAGATGTGATGCCTCTCATGGATGACATTGTTTCCGAAATTCTCAAACAATATTCCACCATGAAAAAGGTAAGCTGGTTTCCACCCTATACTTCTCTTAGTGCTGAGTTCCCCTCTTGTCAGAAAGGTAGGAGTCATCTCACAGGACTTCCTTCTGAATGAAAATGAAAAGATGATTATTTTTACAGTATCTCCTTTCATTATCTCCCCTTTTAATTACAAGAACAATTATTTATTTATTTATTTATTTATATTCATTTATTGAATTTCTATACTGCCCTTCTCCCGAAGGACTCAGGGCTGTGAACAGATTAAGATTTCATATACATATTATATATATATAAATATTTCGGGTTTCTTCCCGTGTAATTGTGGATATATCCCTAAAAGGGTAGAAGCGACGTTTCGGCAGAATCCCATCTGCCATCATCAGGCTTATGTCAGTAGTCATTTTGCACTAACTGACGTTGGAATTTCAAATCTGGTGCTGGTATTCTGGGATGGCTCCACCTTTTCATTCTGATTGGTTGGGAGTCCCAGTGTGTGTTTATTGGCTTGGCTTCGGGTGTATGGTCGGTTTTTCTCCACTAGGTGGCAGGGCTTCATCTTTGTGGCTGGTTTGAATATGATTTGGTTGGGATTTTTTGTGCAATGTTTGGTCCATGTTCCACATATGGTGTCAAGATTCGTCTATCTATGAGAGCAGGTTTCCAAATAGTAGGCAGACGTGAAGTGTCATCCCGTTTATTCATGCAATATGGTCTTTTTTTTCCATTTCTATTGCTTCTCTGATTATCCTGCCATTGAGATGTTCTATTTTTGCAACTGTTTTTGTTTTATTAAAATTAATGTTGTGTCCTGTTGTATTTATATGTTGAACTAATGATGATGTGTGTTCTTGCTTTTGTATTGAGTTTTTGTGTTCCTCGATGCGCACACTCATTCTTCTGTTGGTCTGTCCAATGTATGTTGATGGGCAGGAAGCACATGGGATTTCATATATGCCTTGATCTTCTAATTCTATTTTGTCTTTGGGGTTTCTCAGAATGGACGATATCTTTCTATCTGTGCAAAATATGGTTTTGATGTTGTGTTTTTGTAGTACTTTGCTAATTTTATCTGTTGTTCCCCTTATATAGGGCAAGATGGCTTTCCCATTGTTTTGTTCCTCTTGTTGTTTCATCAAGTAGAAGGTGCACCAATGGGATCACCATTATCACCAGTCATCACTAATCTTATCATGGAAGAATTCGAATCCAATGCTTTAGAAAAAACTGTTAACAAACCAAAATTATGGCTCAGATATGTTGATGACACTTTTGTGATCTGACCACATGGAAGAGATAAACTGGAAAACTTTTTAGTATATTTGAACAGCCTCCATCCCAAAATAAAGTTCACCATGGAGATAGAATCAGAAAACCAGTTACCTTTCCTCGATGTATTAATTTATAAAAAATCTGATGGCACCTTAGGACATACCATCTATCAAAAGAAGACACATACGAACTGCTATCTCAACGCCAAATCACACCACCATCCAGCACAAATAAACTCTGTTGCCAAAACATTAACCACAAGAACTAAACGTCTGGCTGATGAAGCACATTTACAAACAGAATTATATACACTAACTAATGTACTGACATCAAATGGGTTCTGTAGAAATAAAGTCATCAATATCCAACATGCAACACCTAGACAGAAGAAAAAACAACAAGAGGAACAAAACAATGGGAAAGCCATCTTGCCCTATATAAGGGGAACGACAGATAAAATTAGCAAAGTACTACATAGACACAATATCAAAACCATATTTGAAAGTCTCGCCTTTCGTTCAGCTAAATGGTCTTCAAAATGCCTCCTAAGGGCCCCCATGAACTGGTTGTAATTTCTCAGCAAAAGGGAGTTGTTATTGTGGAGAACCACCATCCACTCCGCGGCTACTCGCTCTAAGGCGTTTGTGACACTTCTTACTCTAGCAGCCTCTGACACGTAGTCTTCCCCCCAGTCTTGCATGTGGTCCCACACTTGGGTCAGGAAAAATCCCAAGGTTTTAGGATTTCCATCATACTTCCCAGGAAGGGGGGGGGATTTTTGGCTTTTTACGTCTGCGGGGGGGGGGGCTGCAAGGCTGGGATTCTCTGGCCGGCTGCATCTCTCCCTTGAGCTGCCGAAGCCTGGGATGTTTCTTCTTCAAATTCTTCCTCTCCCCCACAGGCTGTCTCTTCTGGCTCCCCCCTGGGGCCTTCTCCCCCCTTCTCCACAGGAATTCCAAAAGACTCACGGTTTTTTCTGCTCTCTTCCACATCACGGATAAGCTGCAAGGCTTGTTCCATCATGAGATGTTCCTTTTGCTCTTGCATCCACACTGCCTCTTTTTTATGGGGTCTGGAAGTCGTCACTCCCCGGGGTTCCTCACCCCAGTCCGGGAGCCTCCCCACTCCTTTCGACCATCTGGCTTCCTCCGGCTCTAAACGGAGTCTTTCCAACCATTCTGCATTCTCTTTCTCCGCTTGGAGGGCGGCTGCAGTCGAACTCGCTGCCCATATTTGCTCTCCTCCATCACTCTCTCGATCTGACATAATTTGGATTTACAGTCCCCTCGGTTTTTGTCCGGGATGACTGGATAGGACTTCCAGCTTAATGTCAGGTATGCTTCCCTCAATATCCAGGAAAGAAAAACCCAAACTCAATTATTTTAAAGAGATTAGTACTTTTACTGAATATGAAATGATCGCAACCCAGGTAAAGCTGGAAGTGAGCAAAACGCGCGAAATAGCATCTACTAAGCTTCTCCCCCCCCCGTGTCCATTGATCATCATCCAATCCAAAGGTCTCCCAAAGGTCAGGTGGCATCACGTCTGGCAACGTCATTCATCAGGAATGTAGGGCAGTTGGTCAGCCGGTCCCTTTGGAGATTCACTTTCGTTTCTTGGGAAGACACGTCCTACAATGGAAAAAACACCTCCTGCACCTTCCCCCCCTTCGCTCCCTTAACTAGTCCCTCCCCCGTTTCTTATGGCAGCTGAAGCAGGCAAAGCTGAGGCTGACATTCGGCCCCTCTTGCAGAAAAGACGTTATTCCTAAATAAGAGGAAAGAAAAAAAAAAAGAGAAACAGAATATATACAATATTTATGGTTTATCTGGGTATTTGGTATAGAATTGCTGTAATTTTTTGGGAGCTCGGACATCTCGTTTATTCACCCATTCAGCCTGAGACAAAGGGAAATGTTTCCAGGCAATCAGATATTGGACTTTACCATGGTGTTTTCTAGCGTCCAAGATTTCCTTAACTTCAAAATGTTGCTCCCCCTCTATGAGAATGGGAATTGGAGGGGTGCTTTGGTCAACCCTTAGGGGAGACGAGTGTTCAGGTTTTAATAAACTAACATGAAATACAGGATGTATACGTCTCAACGTTTTTGGCAATTCCAATTCAACTGTTACTGGATTAATCAGTCTAATTACACGAAATGGTCCCACATACTTAGGGCTCAGCTTTTTTGACTTCTGGGTAGTCTGTAAGTATTTAGTAGATAAATAGACTTTATCACCCACTTTATAAATGTGAGCTGGAGACCTTTTCTTATCGGCTTGCGCCTTATGGGCCCGATGTGCCTCATCTAATGCCTTCCGAGTCACTGCCCATGTGCTCTTTAATTGTTCAATCCAATCCATCAAAGAGGGATTCTGGGTATCATCTTGTGGTAGCTCGGGAATGGGTACGAAATCCTGGCCCGATGCAACCTTAAAAGGAGTGAATCCGGTGCTGCTGTGCACGGAATTATTATATGCCACTTCTGCAAATGGCAACAAGTCTACCCAATTGTCTTGCTGGTAATTTACGTAACACCTCAGGTATTGTTCTAGAACCCCATTGGTTCTTTCACAGGCCCCATTTGTCTGAGGGTGGTGACTGGAACTCAGCCCCTGGGCGGAGCCTATCAACTTCAAAAACTCTTTCCAGAAACTGGAAGTAAATTGCACACCCCTGTCAGAAATTATTCTTTTTGGAGACCCTTGTAGTCGGTAAATCTGCCGAATAAACAGCTTTGCAAGGGTTTTTGCTGAAGGGATCTTTGAGCAAGGGATGAAATGTACTTGTTTGGAAAACAAATCAGTCACAACCCAAATGACAGTGCAGCATTCACTCTCTGGTAAGTCCACAATAAAATCCATAGATATTTCCTTCCATGGGGCATTCGGTCTGGCCACACCTTGCAGTAATCCAGGGGGTTTTCCTGGAGGTCTTTTAGCCGAGGCACATACTGGACAGCTAGCCACATATGCCTCTATGTCCTTTTTAAGTGCAGGCCACCAAAATTGTCTCTTAACAAGATGTAGAGTCTTAACAAATGCAAAGTGTCCTGCGGCCTTGGCATCATGAGCATATTTCAATACGGTTGGTCTTAATGTGGTCGGAACATACAATTTCGATCCGACCCAAGCTAGTCCGTTATGAAGTGTGCATTCATTCTTAAACCACTCGTCAGTTTTTAGCGCTTCTCGCAATTTTTCGAGTAAATCTCCCGAGAGTTCTGGTTCGGTTTTCCCCTGCGCTCTGGTAGTGACAGGTGTTGCCAATTGTGTCGAGGGGATCATAGGTTGAACCACCTCCTTCTTGATGCTGTTGTACTGCGGCAATCTGGACAATGCGTCCGCCATGAAGTTTTTTCCACCAGGAAGGTAACGTAGGGTGAAATTGAAACGATTGAAATGTTGGGCCCAACGAGCCTGTTTTGGTGATAGTTTGCGTGGTGTTTTTAATGCCTCTAAATTCTTGTGATCAGTCCACACTTCGAAAGGGTGTTTCGCCCCCTCTAAAAATTGTCTCCATGTTAACAATACCCATCTAACTGCAAACGCCTCTTTCTCCCATATGGCCCATCTCCTTTCCGTTTCTGATAGTTTACGGGACGTGTAAGCACAGGGTTGTAATATCCCATTTTCATTCTTTTGCAAGAGTATTGCTCTTACAGCTACATCACTGGCGTCAGCTTGTACTACAAAAGGTTGTTCCATGTCGGGGTGTTTGAGCACTGGTTCAGCCGCAAACAGCCGTTTTAATTTTTCGAAAGCGGCTTGACAGTCCATAGTCCATTCTAGTGGTTTCGAGGGTTTGGGCTTTACTTCCCCTTTCGTTTTTAGCAAGTCTGTAATTGGTAATGCAATTTTCGCAAAAGAGGGGATAAATTGTCTATAAAAGTTAGCAAACCCCAAGAAACTCTGTAACTGTTTACGGGTGCGTGGTGCGGCCCATTCCAGCACTGCCCAGACCTTTTCAGGGTCCATCTCTATTCCCTCATGCGATATACGATATCCAAGATAGTCGATTTTGTCTTGGTGAAATTCACATTTAGAAAGTTTGGCATAGAGTTCAGCCGCTCTGAGTTTCTTCAAAACCGTCCGTACCAACTTTACATGGTTGGCCATGTTGTCAGAATAGATCAGGATGTCATCCAAATAGACCAACACCCCCTTATACAGGTGCTCATGCAATACTTCGTTGATCAATTGCATGAATACAGCAGGGGCTCCCTGTAGTCCAAAAGGGAGTACTCTAAACTGGAAACATCCCTGTGGGCAATTAAATGCTGTCTTCCATTCATCTCCCTCTTTTATTCTCACTCGGTAGTATGCTTCTCTTAAATCAAGTTTGGTGAAGATTTTTCCCTTCCCTAAATGGCCTAACATGTCCTTCATGAGTGGGAGGGGGTAGACATTTTCCACGCAAATCGCATTTATATTTCTATAATCGACCACTAAACGAAGGGATCCATCTTTCTTTTCGCGGAACATTACTGGCGCCACCACCTTGGGTTTGGCTCGTTCGATGAACCCCCGTTCTAGGTTTTTGTCAATATAATTTTGCAATTCTCCCAATTCTCGAGGTGTCATGGGATAATTTTTTGGTTTGGGAAGCTTCACCCCAGGGAGTATTTCAATGGTGCAGTCGGTGGCCCTGTGGGGAGGCAGAGCATCTGATGCTTTTTCACTAAAGACTTCCTTGAGATCCCAATATTCCTTTGGAATCTTTTCTTCTCCCTCAATATAGTCAATGGCTACTGCCGCCCTTTCTGGTTTTAGGTCGTCCCTCAAGGGGGGGGGGCTTCCTTTTCCGGGGTCAGTTCTGCCGTGCGGATGCGCAGGACCCCCGTCTTCCAATTTACCCGTGGGTTCCATTTTCGAAGCCAGGGCAGTCCTAGAATGAGGGGCCTCTCCATACCAGGGGCTACAATAAATCTGAGATTCTCTACATGATTCCCCAATTGTAATTCAAGGGGTTCGGTCATAAAGCTAGCTGGGCCTCCTCCCGCAATCGATCAGTCTAATTGACAGAATGCAATGGATCTTTTTAAAGTTTTTAGTCTCAGTCCCATTTCCTCCACTACCTTGGGGCTAATTATGCACCTAGTGCACCCTGAGTCCAATAGGGCTAACATTTGCGCATGAGCCCCTGTGGAGGGTACCCTTACTTCTATGGGGATGAGTAAGGGTTCTTCCGTGTGATTCACCCGATCGTCGGAGTCGGAGTCCGTCTCACTGTCGTCATCGTTGGTCGGAGTTCCCAACTCACCCTGGTTTCGGGGAGCGAACTCAACGAATTCTCCTTTCAGGGCGGTGCCGCGGGTTTTGGCGGGTTTTTTGTTGCCTTTCTTCGGGTCGGCCCCGGCAGCTTTTGGCAGTGGCTTGGAGAAGCATTCGGCAGCCTGGTGACCTTCTTTCCCACATTTGAAGCAGGTGAAGGGCTTTGACTTGGGTTTGAATTCGGTCTTCTCCCCAGCCATCTTTGGTGCCCCTTTACAGTGGAAGGAAGATGACTGGTCCCCTATATGCCTTCCTCGGAGTTTGCTCCATCTCAGCTCGATCTCCACATCCTCAGCTACTATGTACCATCTCTGCAAATCTTCGGGGACCCCCATGCTTCTACAGTCTCGATATATCTCTTCATTCAACCCATCTTTGAAACTCTCCAAAAGAGCCATTTCTGACCAGCCTGTCATATAGGGTGCCAGTTCACAAAACTCTTGAATATACTCTGCTACTGGTCTCTGGCCCTGCTGGATGCTCTTCATCCTGAGCTTAATGTCAGGTATGCTTCCCTCAATATCCAGGAAAGAAAAACCCAAACTCAATTATTTTAAAGAGATTAGTACTTTTACTGAATATGAAATGATCGCAACCCAGGTAAAGCTGGAAGTGAGCAAAACGCGCGAAATAGCATCTACTAAGCTTCTCCCCCCCCCGTGTCCATTGATCATCATCCAATCCAAAGGTCTCCCAAAGGTCAGGTGGCATCACGTCTGGCAACGTCATTCATCAGGAATGTAGGACAGTTGGTCAGCCGGCCCCTTTGGAGATTCACTTTCGTTTCTTGGGAAGACACATCCTACAATGGAAAAAACACCTCTTGCACCTTCCCCCCCTTCGCCCCCTTAACTAGTCCTTCCCCCGTTTCTTATGGCAGCTGAAGCAGGCAAAGCTGAGGCTGACAGAGGGCTTGAGTGACTGTGCGTAATGAGTCCCGGTCTAGAAAGGGATGCAATTGGCGAATCAGGCGAACCTGATAGAAAGTTTTAATCCCACCTTCAAAATAAAAGCCATATGGGTGTCCTGGGGCCAATCATCAGGGGGTTGGGAGTTCAAGTCCTAGTTTAGGCAGGAAAACCAGCTGGGTGAGTTTGGGGCCACTGTCCAGGATGCTCTGAGTTCTAGTTCTGCTGTAGACATGATTGCGGGCCACTTTATCACCAGAGGTTGGTGAGTTCTAATCTCATTTTAAGCAAGAAAGCTGGCTGGGTTTGTTTGGGCCAGGAGACTCGGAGTTCCAATCTTGCCTCAGTACTTATTGATTGGGGGTGTGAACTTTGAAAAAAAAACTTTTCTCAGATTATTGTGGGATACCAGAATTAGGGATTCCTAGAGTGTGAGATGCCGAGTGTTGAATATTGGGTGGGATGGAGGAAAGTGAAATCGGGGGGAAACACCTGTTCCATGTTGAGCAAAGCCATAAATCTCTGCCTTCTGCTTGTGGGAGAACCAGAGGAATTTGTGTGGTCACTGTGAATCTCAGACTGATCTTGGTCTGATCCATCAGAGCTTTTCTTATCTCCTTAAAATGGAGTTTACAAAGGGATTCATTTGCAATCGGAAGCCATTCCGAAACTTCAAATTCATTGCTAATTGATCAGCAATCTCTGTGTTTGGAAAGCAAAATACCTTCCATGGATTTAAAATCCTGGTAACTTAGATGCTCCCACCCTTATTCGTCCCATTCTTGGACCTGGATGAATACGCAGCATTTAACCCTTTGCCAAAGCCCAGACCATTCGGTTAAATGATGCAGCTGCCTTTAGACAGGATCCCTTCAACCTCCTCCTGGGGAGAGTCACAAGGTCCCCTTTCTCTGGACATCTAGTCCAGCGCTTCACAGACATGACAGGCTTGGAAGAGGAGCAGAGAAAATGCTTCAGGTAGAAATTGTAGAGTGGGAAATAAAAGGGCCTGAATATCATTGGATATTGTTAATTCTCTGGGTGAAGAAAGAAATAAAAAATAGAGTGGGAAGTTCTTAAGAGGTAGACAACTAAGTAAAAACAACTCCAAAGTGAAATCCCAGAAGACATTTGTGGTCAACACTTTCTGCAAAGAGGGCTTTATCAGGAAATCAGCAAATGAAGATTTGCTTCCTGGCTGAGAGAAAGTCAAACGTGGCATTCCAGCTCATTCTGGCATTCCAGTAGTTCTTGTGGAGGTTAACATGCAGCATGTTTGAAGTTGGTTCCCACAGCTTCCCTCTTATCTCTTTTCCTACTCTCTTTCTCTCCCACATATAGACACTTTTAGCCCTCTGTCAGTAAGAACAATGGCTCAAATGATTTTTCTATACAGTGTCAGGTTCATTGACCTCAGAGTTCTCTTCAGCAAGATTTATTGAGATGAAAGGGAAGGGAGTTGCAAGAAACATATAAGTATATTTTTTCCTTAATTCCTGCTTACTGCCTAGGTGGAAATAAAATCTTTTTTAAAATAAAAAAAACTTTAACAATACTTGCAATATCATAATGGTCTTATATATCATGTTTTTACACTTGTTCTGGCTGTGAGATGCTCCTTTGTGTTCAGGTCTGGCCTCAGAAGGATAATGTAGCACTTGGGGATGAAGATGCAGCCCAGCAGACCAGCACTGGAGGCCAGGATGGAGAAGACCTGCACAGCCACCATGTATTTCCCTTTGGTGCTCAGGTAGGTGGGCACAAAAGTCACCCAGACACTGCAGAAGACCAGCATGCTGAAGGTGATCAGCTTGGCTTCGTTGAAGACCCCAGGCAGATTCCTGGCCAGGAAAGCCACCGTGAAGCAGATGGCAGCCAGGAAGCCCATGTAGCTGAGGGTGACGTAGAACATGACAACGGCCCCTTCATTGCATTGCAGGATGATCTCTCCAGGCTGGGAGTGGAGGTCAGAGTCAGGGAATGGGGGAGAAACTCCCAGCCAGATGGAGCAGATGATAATTTGGACTGCAGAACAAGAAAGGATGATGGAGTTGGCCAAGCTCTTCCCCAACCATCTCTTCACTCGGTTTCCTGGTTTTGTGGCCAGGAAGGCCAGCACCACCATGATGGTTTTGGCCAAGAGAGAAGAAATGGCAATTGAGAAGCTGAAGCTGAAAACCATCTGTCGGAGAAGGCAGGTGGCTTTCCTTGGTTGACCAATGAAGAGAGGAGATGACAAGAAGCAAAGCAGGAGGGAGACCAGGAGGATGTAGGAGAGGTCCCGGTTGTTGGCTTTGACAATGGGAGTTTCTCGGTATTCAATGAAGATGATTAAAACAAGGCCTGTGGTTAGGCACAAGAGTAGTGCAAAAGAGACCAGGATAATGCCCAGATGTTCTTCATAGGACATGAAGGTTACAATTTTGGGGATACATTGGACTCTGTCCTCATTTGGATATTTATCATCTGGACACTTGGTGCATTTTTCTGTATCTGAGAAACCAAAAAGCAACATTCTTTAATATTCTGTCCTTTTATTTTACAAGAAATACCTTCTTTGGATATCAGGTGATACCATGGGCATTTTCCATTTTTGATTTCATTAAAAAGAGCATAAGAAGGATATACATTTTTAAAGTGTAGCTAGGTATATGAAGTTGAGGGAAGTCATAGGATGTTAATTATTTCCTGTGTAATGTGTATAATCTTCATAGGAACCTACATTATTAGATGTTAATAATGAATCATATAATCTTTTTAGGCAAACATACTGAGTCCTGCCACATGGCAGTTAATATACTGGACTTGGAGGATACCTACACTATCCTGTAACATTTGGAAGCAACCTGGAATTAAGGAGAAACTTCCTCACAATGAGAACAATTAACCAGTGGAACAGCTGGCCTTCAGATGTTGTGGGTGCTTCAACAGTGGAGATTTTTAAGTAGACAGCCAGTTATCAGAAATAGTAAGGGTTCTCTTGCTTGAGCAGGGGGTTGGACTACTAGACCTCCAAGGTCCCTTCCAGCTCTATTCTGATTGATTGATTGATTGATTGATTGATTGATTGATCTACATGACTGGAGATTATTTGTGTAATGAGTACCCCCCATTACTATCCACAGCACCACATTATGGACCAATGACACCTTCTCAGTGATCCTCAAGGGGAGGAAAATATACAGTGGATTGCAAGGTCTTTCAGAAGGTGGACCTAAAACAATTTATCAAGTTTCAAAGAACTCAGATGTTCCTAGAAAGGTAAACTGAGCAGCACATATCCAAACTAAAAAGCAGAAGAGATGTTTCCTCTGCTATTAGTAAAGCTTGCCCAGTCTGCCACCTCCTCCTCACACCTCTTCTCAGCTCCTCCTTCAAAATCTTTTTGATTTAATTCCTTTTAGATAAGAAATTGTGCAGGTTAAAAAAAAAAAACCAGGTGTGCTTCAATCTGTCTTTTAACTTGCACTTTCATGAAAAGGTTCTGGATGGATCCAGTTCCAAAAAGCCTCCCATTTTCCTCAGTGTAGCCCACCTTCCTGGGTGGAGATGGTCCCCTCCGGACAAGGAACGCAGTCGTAGCAGCAAACTGGCTCTCCTTCTCGAGCCCTCTTGACAAATCCAGGATGACAACTTTCCACACATTTGGACTGAGGCAGGGACTAAGCAGAAGAAAAGGAATGCGAAAGAAAAGATGTTAGGACTCTCTGTCCATGGAAAACAGAGGTAGAAATTTATTTATTTATCGATTGATTGATTGATTGATTGATTGATTGGATTTGTATGCCGCCCTTCTCCCGAAGGACTCAGGGTGGCTCACAACAATAAGAAACAGAAAATACAAAAGTTAAAAGACAAATTAAATCAATATCCAATAAATAAGGTTAAATGTGGGAATACAAATTCAAATTTAAGATTTAAGAATTTAAAAAGCTACTAAAATCAGTTTAGAATCAACCCAGACCCGCCCGCTGGAAGAGCCAGGTCTTCAAGGCCCGGCAGAAGGTTCGGAGGTTGGGAATTATCCGGAGCTCCAGGGGTAACGTATTCCAGAGGGTAGGGGCTCCCACAGAGAAGGCTCTCCCCCTAGGCGTCACCAGTCGACATTGTCTAGCCGAAGGTACCCTGAGGAGGCCAACTCTATGGGAGCGAACCGGGCGATGGAAGGCTACCGGTGGCAGGAGGTGGTCTCGCAAGTACTCTGGTCCTAGGCCACGTAGGGCTTTAAATGTGATCACCAGCACCTTGAATTGCACTCGGAAGACAACCGGGAGCCAATGCAGACCGTGAAGGAGTGGTGTGACATGGGAGCACTGAGGTACCTCCATGACAACCTGCGCGGCCACATTCTGCACCAGTTGAAGTCTCCGAGTGCTCCTCAAGGGCAGCCCCATGTAAAGTGCATTGCAGTAGTCCAAACAAGAGGTGATGAGGGCATGAGCAACTGTGAATAAGGCATCTCAGTCCAAAAAGGGACGCAATTGGCGAACCAGGTGAACCTGGACAAAGGTCCCCCTGGCTACAGCAGTCAAATGATCTTCCAAGCTAAGCTGTGGATCTAGGAGAACTCCCAAATTGCGTACCTTCTCTGAGGGGGTCAACACCTCCCCCCCTAGGGATAGCGATGGAACATAATGGGCAAAACGAGGTGCTGGTAACCACAGCCACTCGGTCTTATTGGGATTGAGCCTAAGTCTGTTCGTTCCCATCCAGACCCGTACGGCCTCCAAGCACCGGGACATCACGTCAAGGGCATCGTTGGGGTGATGTGGGGTGGAGATGAAAAGTTGGGTATCATCAGCATATTGATGATACCGCACTCCGAATCCCTGGATTATCTCACCCAGTGGCTTCATGTATATGTTGAACAGGAGAGGTGAGAGAATCGACCCCTGTGGCACCCCACAAGGTAGGGGCCTAGGGGTTGACCTCTGCCCCCCTGCCAGCACAAACTGCGTACGATCCAAAAGGTAGGATGAGAACCACTGAAAAACAGTGCCTCCCACTCCTAACCCCCTTAGCCATCGCAGTAAGATACCATGGTCGATGGTATCAAAAGCTGCTGAGAGGTCAAGTAAGACCAGGACAGAGGAGTAGCCCCTATCCCAGACACACCAGAGATCATCTATCAATGCAACCAATGCCGTTTCCGTGCTGTGACCAGGCCTGAAGCCGGACTGAAGTGGGTCCAGGTAATCCGCTTCATCCAGGAATTGTGGGAGCTGACGCACCACTGTGCTTTTAATTGCCTTCTCCATAAGGTGAAGGTTAGAAACTGGGCGATAGTTCTTAAAGAGAGCTGGATCCAAGGCAGGCTTCCTGAGGAGGGCTCTCACCACCACCTCTTTCAAGACAGGGGGGAAGATTCCCTCTCTCAATGAAGCATTAATTACTGCCTGGAGCCAGCCTCGTGCAACCTCTCGGGAGGTCGAGACCAACCAGGAGGGGCACGGGTCCAGCAGACACGTGGCAGTCTGCTGCTACCCACAATCTGGTCCACATCATCAGGAGTCACAAGCTCAAACTCATCCCAGATAACATACTCAGGACCAGCCCGCATCAACTCAACGGACACTGCCCACTCAGAGTCCAGGCTCTTCCGAATCTGAGCAATTTTATCCTGTATGTATTGAGCAAATTCCTCAGCCTTACCCTGCAAAGGATCAACCCTTACTCCCACATTAAGAAGGGAGAGAGTCACCCTAAACAGGGTGGCCGGGTGATTGTCTGTGGATGCAATAAGAGCAGAAAAGTGCAAGCATTTTGCCGCTTTTATCGCCACTAGATAGGACTGAATATGAGTTCTTAACTGTATTCGATCAGATTTGGACTTGCTAGCCCTCCAACAGCACTCTAGGTGTCTTTTCCGGCGCTTCATCTCCCGGAGCTCCTCAGTAAACCAGGGGGCAACCCGGGATCCGCTCCAGGTCAAAGGCCATAAAGGCACAGTTTGATCCAAGGCCCCAGCAGCCGCCTTATCCCAGGTCTCTACCAGGGCCTCGGCCGAGCCGTGTGCAAGGGAGACAGGAAAAGTCCCGAGTTCTGTCTGGAACCTTTCATGGATGGAGACAAGTAGCCTCTGGTCTTCTTGTAAATATGAAATCTCTAACTACTTCTAAACAGATGCAGGAGGTATAACAACTGGCAGATTCTCTCATTTAATTCTTCCCTTTTGCTTTTGGAATTTAATATTATAATAAAGTATTTTTCTATTTAATAAAGTCTAGAGGTATGGAATTGAAAAAAGATTTAAGCATGATAATATATTCATGTTAATAAAGTTTAGAATAAAGTTTACTGTAAAAAATTTAAGAAACTTTTATTCCATTTGATTTTTTAATGTAGAATAAAACTATGATGAAGAAAGAAACCTCTGACCAGTAAGATCTTGAAAGATTTCCATAAAACATGGCAAAGCCATCCCACTTAGGTCTCGTCTGTTGAAGAACTTCCATTAGATGACACCAACTAGCATGGAAGGCCAACCACCCTGGAGACTATAGGCTTTGCCCACTTGAAATGGGACCTCAGGCTTTGGAAAACAGAGAAAAGACACCAAAATTTATCTCACCTTATTGACATACTTTAGCCATGCAAGAAGACCACCTCTGATGGTAAGTGTCTGTCTTTCAAAATACCCCATAACCCCTTGCTTGAGATCCTCCTTGGGGAGAACCAAGGTGCTCTCAATGTACATATCTGCTGTTATCTCTCCATTTTGGTCGAAATACAGTTCAATGTCAGAAATATTCCAAAATTCATTCTTCTCCAGAAAGGGATGAAACTAGAATGGGAACATCCAGGAACTTGAAAAGCAGAAATTTTTTTGTTTCTTATCCCACATTGAATCTTTCTTCTACAATTGTCTGATCTGCAAATATGCTTAATTAGGATACAAATATTATCATTATCTTCATAAGTGAACAAAAAACTTTGAGAAAAGTTTATACTGACAAAATATAGTGAAAATATAATTGACACAATTGGTCAATGATAGGGAACATTCTGGAGCATATGAAAAATAAAATGAACAGAGGAAAAAAAGATTATTCATAAACCCTTTGAAAACAACAGGTTGGGAGGCAAAGTTATTCGCGTCCGTGGCAATCCTTAAGCCACCCGTGCCTCCTGGGTGGTGCTAAATGAGTAACAGAAGCACTGGTAGCCAGACATCCGCGAGGATCTCCTGGCTTCACACACAACCCCACGGTCCTTTTAAGGACCTTTTAAGTACCAAAAAAAATAGCAGAAATAACACAACAACAGGTTGATTCCCAGAAAGCATGGGTTTATCAAGAAGAAATCTGTCAGGCTAATCTTCTCCCTGGTCATCCTGATGGAAAACACCTCCAGATGTGCTAACTCTACTTGATTGTAATGCGACATTAACAAAATTTTGTAAATCTGAAAGAACAAATCTCCCACCAACTCTTTTCTCAGCCTGAAAAGTTAGCCAGGATCCTTTCTGAGTTTCTTTTTCTCCCATTATGCAGCTGCAGGATTCTCCCCTCTTATCTGATCCTTTCCTAGGCAGCCTCTCTTCCCCTCATCGCAAAAGTCATTCTCACATATCATTACACTTCGTAAATAGATTGTGGGAACACTGGTGATAGAACTGGATTCCTGTAAAGGACTCACAAACAATTTTGCGATGTGATTAGAAACCTGAGGGGTGGTATGATAACTAAGTGGATAAAAAGTGTTTTCAAAATGATACACAAATAATTTTCAATCTTTTTAAATCTTTCCTATGAAACCTGAAGGTTATGTTAGTTTATTGATTAGCCCATGGGCCAAATCAAAGTGGAGAGTTCCAAACACAAATTATTACTAAAATCCGATAAAAACAATTTAAAATGGAATTGGAATAAAATACAATTTAAAATGAGTCTGGAATAGAATAAAATAATATATGGATAAATAAAATATGATAAACTTATATTTCAGTGTCACCCCTGCCATCTACACCAATCAAATGTTGTTTTCAAATTCTGGCTGCACATAAGGTAAGTCATTTTGATATGGGGATCCCAATGGGTCATTTGTCTGGTATATAGAGCAAAGTCCCTCACCCTCTTATACAGGCAGCAATCACATAGGATGAGAGCCAGGTCTTCTACCTCTGCCACTCTGCAAATGCAGAGACATCCATTTTAAGGTATAGAGTGGAATCTCCCGTATCTGACCATTGTGTCAAGCTATTCGAATCTCACTCATGTAAATATCTCCCTAAAATGTTTTGGCAATGCTAACTTTAAATAGCTGTCTATTTGAAAAGTATATTTGTATTTGCTCAGACATTTCAAGTTACCCAGTTTACTAAGAATAGCCATGTCATTTTGTGCTTCTATATCCTTAATTCTTTGGGCAGCTCTTTTTTTAGCTTGTTCCCCTGTTACCCAAGAGACAGGAAGGCCACAGCTACTTATACAATTTGTCAATTTAGTGATCCAGGAGATTTGTGATTGTAATTTTATCTGCTCTAGTAACTGCGGAGTCTATCAGTCTCCATTTCATTTGTGCCAGAGGTTACATGCTTTGATTTTGGATAGTGGATGAATTGTATAAATTCCCAATTCAGCTCTAACTGCTGCAGCAGATGTTCTTGGATCTACACTCAAAATCTCAGGTGCTGGAACTGTGCTTGTTCTAGTATTCTGTGTAATGTATATAGTTTTGGCAGGAAGTTTAAACGGTAATTGGTCAATTGTGATTGGTCAGCGCCCTGGCCAGCAAGGTATATAAAGGGAGCTGTGTTGCTGTAGCATTCACTGAATTCACACCATACATTAAGGAGCTGTTGTTACCGAAGACCTTGCTTCTGCCTTTTCACTTACCCAACTTAACATTGGTGACGAAGGTGGGATCGAGGTGAATGAGAAGCAAGCCGAAAAAGAGCTGACAACAATGGATTCAGCCAGATGGACGAGCCCAGTACCAAGCAGGACTACCCAAGCAGGATGTCTGCTTATGTACCGCCAATGCCTTTTGACCCAGCCAGAGAGAAGTGGGGGTCGTACATGGCTCGGTTCGAGTGTTTCCTGGAGTCCAGCGATCTACAGGGCCTCTCTGACAACAGGAAAAGAGCCCTCTTCCTGAGCCACTGTGGACCAGAGATTTTTGTCACAAGTGTTTTCAGGATTGCTGTGGCTACTTGATCAGTCACAAACAGTATGGTTTCAATCAAGCCATCTCCTGTTTGCAATTACCTGCAAGCCTTCCCCGCCCTAGTTAATTGCAGGTTAACTCCCCATATAAGTAAGGATCTTTTTGCTTGCTACTTGGGCCTAAACGCTGTTTTAGGCCTAGATGCAAGAGCTCATGCTGGAAGCTGCATGCAGAGCTCAGCGCAACGTCGCAGATGGGAGGAGAAGCACAGATAAGGACTCCAGACGCTGTTGCAGAGATACTCCTACGGATGCTTGCCTTTTGCTGTTTTGAAGCACGCAAGCTATCATTGGAACTGCTGTTGCTGGACATTCTTCCTCCCACAAACTTCAAGCTACATTTGCTGTTTGAACTGTTTTTACTTCAGGTGACTTTTAGCTGTGAAGTTTGTGCTGCCGCCCTTCTACTACCTCGATGATGTATCGACACCGAAGCTGCTTATCTTCATGTTAGCTTTATTCTCTTGTGAACTGTTTCGGTATTGTGGAGAGGAATCTAGGGAGATAGCCTTAGATAATCAAGATAAGACTTTGTTTTTAATGTGTTTTCTTAAAGACATAGTGCTTTTTAAACATTTTAAAGTAAATTATATTTTTACACAAGATTCCTCTGTCAGATTTATTTCAGTCCTAGTGCGTTTGCTCATGAGCTGGTTCCAGGTCCGGGGGACCCCTCAACCCCATTCCCTAACAATTTTCGACATGGCGGAGTCATTATCTGAACCGACCCTGGTCCAGACGGTATCATGGCAGGTTTTGCAAGCCACACTATGCCCCGGTACCATCCAAATTCGTCCAGAGGTATGAGTTCTGGCAACGATTGCAGCAAGAAGGAAAGCCGATCAGCACTTATATGGCCGCCCTATGTAAGGTCACGACGCACTGCGAGTACCGAAACCTGGATGATGCGCTCCTAGAGCAACTAATCTGTGGCATTAGAGATATTTGCCTACAGAGGAGACTGCTCGCCAGGTCTAACCTGACACTACACATCACTCTTGATGAAGCAAGAGCACATGAGTCCTCCACCAAGGCTGCGGAGGCCCTGCAATGACCAGCGACATCGCAAGCAGCACCAAGATCGACACCGGTGCACCGTGAGGCGACCCAGACCGACAGCGAGGAAGAGTCCGATGAAGACGTCTTCCAAACAGAGAGGCACAGATGCGAGCAGAAGGAGCATCGCGAGAACTGCGCGAGTTGCGGATGGTCCCACCAACGACAGACCTGTAAATTCAGGGATGCCATTTGCAGACGTTGCGACAAAAAAGGACATTTGGCGGGTCTGCTGGGCAAGTCTACTATCCAGCTGCAAGCCAAGGAATGAATCCAGACAATCAGAGCCGGAGTGGCACAAGAGGACCAACCAAGATGGCGACCTGAAAAAAGGCGCAAGTTTCAAAAACCACAAGACCTGAAGCACCAGGATAGGCCAAGCCAGCGCAACCATTGAGAAGAAGGTCCACACCACGGTGGAAATAGAGGGGAGCCCATGTGAAATGGAGATCGACACTGGATCATCTCTATCCATCATGTCCTGGGCCACCCTGAAAACGGCTATACCCGGTTTGAAAAGGAGTTAACTACAGTCCCAGCGGATACAGCTTTGAGATTACCAAGGGGACCGCATCCCTGTGGAAGGAGTGAGCATGTTCCAGGTTGAGTATGGAGAATACTGGAAGAAGCTACCCCTCACCATGGTCAGCAGAACCTTACCGAGCCTCCTGGGCCTGGACTGGTTTAAGGCCCTAGGAATGGGATTTACCGGAGTACACAGCGCAAGTGGCAGCAGCCTGAGGGACGACCTGATGCAAGAGTTCCAAAAGGTGTTCAACGACCGGCTCTGCAAGTATGTGGGGACCCCTATCTCTTTTAACCTAGACCCCAATGTAGCCTCAAGCATACGTAAGGCTAGACGAGTGCCTTTTGCACTAAAGCCAAAGATTGACTTGGAACTGGACAAACTCATTAAACAGGGGGTGTTAGTTCCAATAGATCATGCCAAATGGGAGACCCCAATTGTGACACCCATCAAGCCTGACGGGTCTATGCGCATCTGCGGTGATTATAAGTGCACGATTAATAAGACTTTCCAAAAGAGCGCTTATCCTGTCCCAATAGTGCACCATTTACTCCATTCGCTGGGCCCTGGCAAGATTTTCGCAAAACTCTATCTTGCGCAGGCATACCAGCAACTGCCGGTAGACGGTGCTACTGCGGAGGCACAGACTATCATGACTCACAGAGGTGCCTTCATATGCACTAGACTACAATTTGGAGTCAGCATAGCTCTCGGCTTATTCCAAAGCACGATGGAGCGTCTGCTACAAGGGCTTCCAGGGGTAGTCCCCTATTTTGACGATGTCCTTATCAGCGCCACAGATGAGAAACAACTAGGGGACCGACTAAGGCTAGTGTTAGACAAATTCAGGAGTGCTGGCCTCAGGTTCAAGCAAAACAAATGCGTGATAGCAGTACCCTCTGTTGCGTTCCTGGGGTACCAGGTAGACAGAATTGGCATTCACCCCACCGAAAGCAAGATAAGGGCCATCAAAAATGCACCAACCTCTTCCGGTTAGCGCCGCCATTGTCGCTAGACGGTCTCTTCAAGACCGCCAGCCCCGCCGCCCGTAAAGAGCTGCTTCTACAGCTGAGAGGGGGCTTGAAAAACTCCACGTTCTTGAGGAAACGGGAGGAGAGCCGGTGAGACCAGGTAGAGCCCCCTGCGAAGTCCCCAGATTGTCTTTTTTGCTTCTGGGGAGGAAGCAGGGTGAGGCTCCCTATCCAGCTTGCCGAGGCTCCAGACTCCGGGGACAACTCTGCATCCTGCAGAGCCAGACGACGTGACCAACATAACCAGCGAAAGCCAAGAGAATTATCAAAAATAAACAGGGTGGAATCTGGACTTGAAACTTAAAACTGCAAGTATTTGTATCAGCCCTGTGATAGAATTTAAGAACGGAGAAAAGTGAAAGTTTGCTAAAATGGCGTCCGGCTTCAGCGGCAGTAAAAAAAGCTGAAAGCGAAAGTGGATTTGCCTGAGTGTTTTAACACGTTGCAAAGTATCCAAAGCAACAGCGCTGGCTAGAAGAAAAGGGAAAAGTTTTTTTAAAAGTGATTTTGATCTGTTTCTTCTCCCTTAGAGACTTGATTAAAGCTGGGGAAATTTCTGAGAGGATTCTGTGGTGAAAAGGGAGGGACGACTTCCTTCTTAGAAAGAATCAGACTGCGTGGCAGAATGGCTTCAAAGCAGACAAAGCCAGCCATTAAAGCTGCGGGGGGGGGGGGTTCCCCCACTCACAAGTCACAAGAGCAGCCATTAAGTTTGCAGACTCAGAGCCAAGCACAGGAGATTGGTTTTAAAGATTTGAAGGAATTTATTGCTGCGGCTCTGATGAATCAAAACGAAGTTTTGGACCAGAAATTTGAAAAATCTCAACAGGAAATTAAGGAGGTGGTTCAAGAAAAGTATGACAAGATGAAGCGTGACATACTGACAGTTGTGACTGGCTTGTCAGAAGTAGTTGTCCAGATTGATAAAAAAGTGGAAGAACTTAGTTCAGAAGTAGAATCTAAAATGAAGGAAGCTGATTATAAAATTTCTAATGTTGACAATAAAACACAAAGGATTGAAAATGAAGTGACAATGATGCAATTTAGATTCATGGAGTTTGCTGTAAGACTGAGAGGAATAAAAGAAAATAATAGAGAAGATCTGAGAAAGGTTTGTGCTGATGCCCTGGCTGTGATGCTAAAGTTTAGCCCTGAGGAGATTTTGTGCAAGATGGACAAGGTCTATAGAGTGAATTTTTGGGTGGCAAGGCAAAGGCAATTGCCTAGAGATGTGGTGATCTTCTTTACAGATAGAAGAATAAGAAATGATATTTTGCAAAAGTCTTTTGTTTCTATTATACAAGTGGATGGAAGGGAGATTGGGATCTACAAAGAGTTGCCGCCTAAGATGCTAAGAGATAGAAAGGACTTTGGATTTTTGGTGACTGAATTAAAGAAACAACAAATTCCATTCAGATGGGATGCTCCAGTTGGCATAATATTGAGGTATCAAGGTGAGAGATATAGATTGAACACTGTTGAAAAAGCGGAAGATTTTTACTTCAATGTTTTTAAAACTGGCACAACATCTCCACGTACATCCTCAGTGTTAGGTATAGAGGAGGGTGAGAAAGAGAAGCAATTTGAACAAGAGCTTGAAGAGCAGCGGAAACAGATGGAGGTGGAGGCAATGGAAACTCAAGGAGCAACAGGGTTTTTTTTGGATGAACCTTTGCTGGATCTTCCTTTAGAGGCTTTAGGTGGACCACCCAAAAATACAAGAGAAGTGGCAGTGAATCTCGAGTTGATGTCGTATAAAGTTAAAGACCAGCGTATAACGCGAGCAGCTTATAAACAAATTCTAGAGAAACAACAACAGCAGAGATCTAAGTTATCGCAAGATAAGAAGGGAGTCAATGGTAAAGTACAAAAATCCAAAGCTATGGGAGGAGCTAAGCTGAAGACTACTAGTCTGGAACAGAAACTTCAGCAAATGCTCTTAACGCTTCAGGAGACTACAAATGACAATTAAGTTTTTATCTTGGAATGTGAATGGACTGAATTCACCACAGAAAAGAAGGAAGATATTTCATTATCTGAGACAATTTAATAATGATGTTATTTGCTTACAAGAAACTCATATTAGAACACAAGATCAAAAATATTTGATAAATCCTAGATTAGGAGCACAGTTTATAGCCTCAAATTTGGAGAAAAAGAATGGTGTAGTAATTTATATAAATAAAAGATTGCCAGCAAAATTTTTAGAAGCAGATGACTGTGGAAGATATATAGTAATTGAACTTTCTACAGATAATGGTCCAATTTTGGTGATTGGAATTTATGCTCCTAATCAGCAACAAGAATATTTTTATAAAATATTGTACTCTAAAATATTACAATGGGACTATAGATCTATTTTACTTATGGGAGATTGGAATGGAGTAATAGATCCCCAAAAAGATAAAAAGAGTTTGGCAAAGTCATGTGTTAAATTACCACAGATCTTTTTTGATATGAAAGAAGATTTGGAATTGAAAGATATATGGAGAGTGCATAACCCAAAAGAATTGGACTTTACTTTTTTTTCAGATAGACATAGATCCTTCTCTAGGATTGATTTTATTCTACTTACGGCTGACTTACTTTTAAAAACAAAGAAAACAAAGATATTCCCGAGGACTTTAACTGACCATAGCCCGGTATGGATAGAAATAGAAATGGGAAAGAATGAGAGAAGATCGTGGAGAGTAAATGAAAACTTATTTAGATATGAAAAGAATGTAAATTAACTTAAAAAACAAATGAAGGAATTTTTTGAAATGAACTTGAATAAGGGTACCCCTATTGAAATTGTTTGGGATGCGAGTAAGGCGTATATGCGGAGGGTACTGATCCATATGAATTCTAAACATAAATCAAATTGACAAAGAAAAAGATTAGAATTGGAAGGAGAGATAAAGAAAAAAGAACAGTTGCTCATAAAAAATCCAACAGATGAAAAATTACAAGGAATTATAAAACTTTTGAAAGACCAATTTCAAATGCTCACAGCGGAACAAGCAGCAACTAATTTACAATTTGTGAAACATAATACATTTTGCAACGCTAATAAGCCGGGCAGGTGGTTAGCTTACATACTGAGGAAACAACAGAGTACTCGGACTATTGGCAGTATTGAGTATGGAGGGAAGGAAGTTTTTCAACAAAGACTAATTAAAGAAGCCTTCTTAGATTATTATACCAAATTATATGCCAAAGATGATATACAGAATGAATTTATAAATAAATATCTTGAAGAAAGGAGAGTTATGAAAATTTTTAGTGATCAAAAGGAAAGAACGAGTTTACCAATAACAACTGAGGAGATTATTGCTGCTATTAAACAACTGAAAACAGCTAAAGCTCCAGGAACGGATGGTTTAACTGCGGTGTATTATAAAACTTTACAAGTAGAAATGATTGAACATCTTAAAGACTTATTTTGTAGCATACAACAAGGGGGTAAAATACCCCCTTCATGGAAAGCAGCTTTTGTTTCTCTGATACCGAAATAGGAAGCAGGTTCTACAAAACCGGAAAATTTTAGACCAATATCTCTCCTGAATACTGATTATAAAATTTTTGCAAAAGTATTAGCCAACAGATTAATGCCAGTTATTCAAGAGGTGATTCATCATGATCAAGCAGAATTTATAGAAGGCAGATACGTGAAGGATAATGTGAAGCAAATTATAGATTTATTGGAATATCTTGAGAAGAATAAACAGATCTCTGCAGTGCTGGTGTTTTTGGATGCGGAGAAGGCCTTTGATCGAATGAACTGGAACTTTCTATTAAAGACTTTAAGAAAGATGGACTTTGGGGAGCAGTTTGTGCAGGTGGTTTCAGCAATTTATCAAGAGCAAACGGCACAAATTATCATTAATGGAAGCTTAACCACAAACTTCAGTATAGAAAAAGGCACAAGACAAGGTTGTCCGTTATCCCCATTGTTGTTTATTCTAACTCTAGAAGTCTTGTTGAATACAATATGGGACTCGAGCACTTTGAATGGAATAGTTATAAGGCAAGAGGACTACAGAACAAGGGCATTTGCAGATGATCTGGTTGTTACCCTAACACGGCCAATGGAATCAATAATTCAGATGAAAGACATTATAGAAGAATATGGTATGGTATCAGGATTTAGACTGAATCAGAAAAAAACCAAGATGATAGTTAAAAATATGACAGTTGATCAAAAGAAGGAACTTGAAAGGAAGGCAGGCTTTGAAATAGTACCAAAGGTGAGATATCTAGGAGTTCAAGTTGCAGATTCAAATATAAAACTGTTCGAAAACAATTATGAGGTGTTGTGGTGAAAGGTACAAAAGGATATGGAAACTTGGAAAAAACTGCAGCTGTCTCTACTTGGAAGAATAGCAGTAGTTAAAATGAATGTTCTACCTAGATTTTTATTTTTGTTTCAAATGATTCCGGTGCTTAAAAGTGATAAACAGTTGATGGAATGGCAAAAAGGAGTGAATAAGTTTGTTTGGAATGAGAAAATACCAAGAGTGAAATTGAAAATTATGCAAGATGTTCATGAAAGGGGTGGTCTTAAACTTCCAAACCTGCGACTGTACTATGAAGCAGCAGCGTTGACACAAGCAAGTGATTGGTTTGGAAGGACAAAGACTGGAATATTGAATATAGAGAATTATGATCTTGAATTTGGTTGGCATGCATATTTATTCTATGAAAATAAAGTGGATAAAGTATCCAACAGCCATATGCTTAGAAACTCCTTGATGAGAGTATGGAAGAAGCACCGGTTCAAATGGGATTATAAAATACAGTTGTGGTTGGATCTTGGTCATATTATATGGAATATAAATATAAAGTCACTCGGGGGGGTTTTATACAAAGAAGTACTTTTTAATGATGGGGGCAGATGGCAACTAAAGACATTAAACACACTGTTGGAAGAAGGGATTAATTTAACTTGGTTACAGTATAATCAGCTTCAACTGAGATGGAGAGAAGATCAAAAAACTGGTTTAATGTTGCATGAAGAAGAATTGGTTAGACAGATAAAAGAGAAAGGCCCAATGCATATCAAGAGGGTTTATAATGTTTTGTTAGAAAAAGACTCAGAAAATGAATTGGTTAAAGATTGTATGATAAAATGGGCACAAAATTTTGCAGAACCAGTTATGATGGAAACGTGGGAAAAAATATGGGTTCAGAATGTTAAATTTACGCAGTCACAGAACTTAAGGGAAAATTTTTATAAAATGTTTTATAGGTGGCATTTAGATCCTAAGAAATTGTCATGCATGTATCCTAATGTTCAACCAAAATGTTGGAGATGTGATTGTTTAGATGCTACATATATGGTGGACTTGCAAGAAAGTGAAGGCTTTTTGGATAAAAATTTAGTGGGTTATGCAAAATGTTCTGAAGAAAAAACTCCAATTTTCTCCTCAATTGTTTTTATTGGGTATAGTTAAGGATTTTTCAATGGGTGAAACAAAATTAATATTGTACATGGTGACAGCAGCTAGGTTACTGATTGGTCAATATTGGAAAAGGGATGTTTTGCCTACTACTGAAGAATGGACTTTGAAGGTGGCCAGTTTTGCAGAAATGGCGAAGATATCAGCATACTTAAAAGACCGGACTCAAGAGACTTATGTATGGGAGTGGAAGAAATGGATAGATTATGTGCAGAATAAATACCAAACTAGGAAGTACCAGATAGCTTTTAGTTGAATGTTATGTAGAAATGTATAGTACACAGGGGGGAGAATAGAAGGGTGATAAAGTATGATATAATATGATGTGGATTTGGATTTCACCTTGGGGAAGTCATGGGAGGAGGGGAGGGCTAGGGAGGGTTAGGGAGGGAAAGGGGGGGGAATGGGAAAATTTGTATTTGTAAAACTTTTCAATAAAAAAAAATGCGCCAACCCCCCAAAACAAGTTGGAGCTACAAGCCTTCCTGGGTCTCCTTAACTTCTATGCCATATTCCTGCGAGACAAGGCAATGGTAGCTGAACCCCTTCACCGATTATTGGCTAAAAATGCACCCTGGGTTTGGGGAAAGACTGAGGCTGCTGCTTTCACCGCCGTGAAAAAACTGTTGTCCGTGGGCAGTTTCCTAATCCAGTACAATGCAACGCTTCTGCTTGTACTAGTCTGCGACGCGTCCCAATTTGGAGTAGGGGCCATCTTGAGCCACAGACTACCTCTAGAATGGACTAGAGGTGCCTATCGCTTACTATTCCCTCACCCTGTCCAGTGCCAAGCGGAACTACAGCCAGCTGGACAGGGAGGCCCTGGCAGCCGTATTGAAAGTAAAGAAATTCCACAAGTACCTGTTTGGTGGATTTTTGAACTTGTCACGGACCACCGGCCGCTTTTGGGTCTCCTGGCTGGGGATTGGCTCACCCTCACTGCCTTGTCTCCAAGAATGACTCATTGGACCATCTTCCTAGTGGCATATTCCTACTGCCTTGTCCACCGACCCGGACTAAGTTTAGGGCATGCCGATGCCCTCAGCCACTGCCCGCTACCAGAAGACCCAACCCCGGGAGTACCAGTCCTACTCATTGACGCTTTGGACTCGGGTCCTCTCACTTCTGCCGAAGTGGCGAGACCCTTGGCTAAAGACCATGTTTTGAAAACAGTCATGAGCTGGGTCACGAGGGGGTCGTCGGGAAAGACCGAAGGTGGGGAATTTAAAGCTTTCATAAACAAACAAAACAAACTGTCTATGCAGGGGGTTGCTTATTGTGGGGTGATGGTGTCATTGTGCCCTTAGGCTTAAGGGAAAAGGTTTTGCGCATGTTACATGACGGGCACCCCGGGGTCGTAAGCATGAAGGGGCTAGCCAGGAGTTATGTTTGGTGGCCACAAATGGATAACGACATTACTGAGTGGGTGGGAAAGTGTCAACCCTGCCAGGAGTCCAGGCCAGATCCCTCCACAGCACCAGTCAGGGAATGGGAATGACCCCAAGGTCCTTGGGCCAGAATCCATATCGATTTCGCAGGGCCCTTCCACGGCCAAACATTCCTGATCCTTGTCAACGCCTACTCCAAATGCCTCAAAAGCATCCTAATGCAATCCATGACCTCCGAAACAGTAATCAAAGTGCTTCGGAAACTCTTCGCCACTCATGGGCTACCCGATACCCTCGTTTACGGCCACCCAATTCGAGGGTACCTAGCAGAGTTGGGAATCAGGCACGCCCTTTCTGCACCTTTTCATCTGGCCAGTAATGGACTGGCCGAGAGGTTTGTGAGAACGGCCAAAGAGGCACTCTCACGGCTGGATGCTGGGGACTGGCAGGCCCGAGTAGATAAGTTCCTAGCTCTCCAGCATGCCACACCATGTACTGCCACAGGGCACAGCCCGGCTGAACTCCTAATGGGCTGGAAACTTAGGTGCATCCTGGACTGGTTACAACCCAATTATTCCCCGGACGGATTCAAGGGGGCCGATAAGAAGCTGAGGAAATTCCAGATAGGGACACCAGTGTTTGCCAGGAACTACGCAAATGGGCCCTTATGGGTAGCCGGGACAATTTCAGATATCACAGGCCCCAAGTCATACATGGTAGACATGGGCGATGGGAGGATCTGGCAAAGGCACATTGATCAACTCCGAAAAAGGTTGGCCATGGAACCAGAACCACACACAGAAAGTCCAAGCTCTAACTACCAAATTCTTCCCACAACAGCTAGCTCAAGCCCGAGAAGGTCGGAGGACTTATCTGGGAACTTCGGTGTCCAGGACTGCCCCAGCGAGACACCACTCCCAGCCGAGGGAATTGACGGCCCCGAAATAATCCAGAAGGTTCCATTGGCGGAGCTGGGAGAAACAAAAGGTCCCTCCGACCAGCTTGACACCATGCCTCTGACTGAACTGCGCAGGTCAACTAGGCGTAGGGAACGCCCTAGTCAGCTGCATGATTTTGCATGCAAAACAGTAAATGTAGAACCTAAGTGTCTTCTGGGAAGGGAGGGGTGTAATGTATATAGTTTTGGCGGAAAGTTTAAACTGTAATTGGTCAATTGTGATTGGTCAACGCCCTGGCCAGCAAGGTATATAAAGGGAGCTGTGTTGCTGTAGCATTCACTGAATGCACACCATACATTAAAGAGCTGTTGTTACCGAAGACCTTGCTTCTGCCTCTTCACTCACCCAACTTAACATTCTGGTTGCGTATAGACCTAAAATTTCTGCTCCATACAAGAGTATAGGGGTAACCTTAGCTTTATATACTTTAATTAATGGGGCCAGGGACTGAAGGTTAGGGATAACAATCTTATTTATTTTATTTTATTTTATTATTTTATTTTATTTTATTTTATTTTATTTTATTTTATTTTATTTTATTTTATTTTATTTTATTTTATTTTATTATTTTATTTTATTTTATTTTATTTTATTTTATTTTATTTTATTTTATTTTATTTTATTTTATTTTATTTATTTATTTATTTATTTATTTATTTATTTATTTATTTATTTATTTATTTATTTATTTATTTATTTATATATGCCGCCCTTCTCCAGAGACTCAGGGCAGCTTACAATGCGTTAAGCAATAGCCTTCATACTTTTGTATATTTTATACAAAGTCAGTTTATTGCCCCCACAATCTGGGTCCTCATTTAACCTACCTTAGAAAGGATGGAAGGCTGAGTCAACCTTGAGCCTGGGGAGAATTGAACTCGCAGTAATTGCAGGCAGCTGGATGTTAAATGCTGCCTTAGTAGGAGGCATTAGCCTCCTACGCCACTCAGGCTCAGTTTATCTGCTGATGGTCATCAATTTTTCTATGTTGTTATTAATACAGTACGGTTGATAAATCCCCGTCAAGCAAGATTTGATCTAAAATGTAGATCTTAGACTAAGTTAATTTGATGTGATTTAAAGAATATAAAGTTTTTCAATTTACAAACCTTATTTGAAACTTCATTTAAAAAGTTTGATAAAATAACAATGGTTTTAAATCAACTTAAAGGTGATAATCAGAAGCAAGCAACAACTGTTGGATTGGATGGACTGGATGGATGGATTTGAACTTAATTTGCTGCTGGCATCCCTGAAGAAGGAGTCTGCTTTGAAGGCAGGATGCTTGGAGATGGCTGGAGAGGCCATGGACCCTGAAGACTCAAAGTGGACAGAACAGATGACTGATGAAATGGATTCTTTCAAGAAGATTGAGGGAGATTGGGGAATGAACTTGTCATATTTAACTGGAAAACAAGTCTTAAGAGTCCTTGAGTTTCAATTTACAGGAGGTCCTGTGACTTTGGGGAATGGAAATCAGTTGTTGGGAAAGACCCTAATTAAAATTTTAAGGAAGTGTATTATTATTAAGAACCAAACAAGGATAGAGAGATTAACGCTGGAGAGATTCTGGATAGATCAGAGATAATGATTGTGGTTGTCTCTGGTAGATAAGAAGCCCCTGTAAATTTTCTGTGAGTTAAATATAATAGCAGATAACAGACCATTTTGAAGGTTTGAAATTTAACTTTATTGGTGGATTGCCTGTTACTACGTTTTTTATATACAGCAGATAGATGAGAAGTCAAGTAGTTGCAAATAAATGGGTAGTTTATAATTGTGGGCCTATTTTGCAAGGGGGGAGAAACTATTATTGCTGTATTGTATTCAACTTGGGGGGGGGGGACAATATGCATGTATTTATATATTTTTAATGCAAAATTTTAAAAACAGTTTTGTCTAGTTTTGTTTTGCCTTTGTAATAGTTTTATTTTCCAAAACTTGTATTTTACCTTTTTGAATAAAATAAAATTTAATAAGAGGAATATCAAGTTTCCAGAAACAATATTTATGATTAGCACACAGTGCATGAGTAAAAAGCAGTAGAAAAATATCTGATTTTTAGCAACTAGGACTTGACTAACAATAGAGTCTCATATAAGAACATGAATGATGGACTGGAAGAAAGATGAGGGATACCAAACTTGATATGTATGTTTGTGAAAATGATCTCAAAATCGTAGTTAACTGGAAACAGAATCTGAGTCAGCAGCGAGATGTTCATGGAAAGAAGGCAAATGCAGCCATAAGAAGTGAACATTCTGCTTTGGGGGACCCCATCTCAAGGACCAGGCCCCCTTGCAGGCACCACACTTGGAGGAGAATTTGCATAAAATCTACATGAACTTCAGGGAAGGAGAAATAAGCCAAGGAAGAGATCAAAGCAGCTGCTCTTAGCCTTGAGGAAAGATAACAAGGAAAAGAGCTGAAAATCAGGAGGAGTCTGGGAGCCCCTTTTCCAACTGACACAATCTCTCGATTGGAGAAGGGAGGATGCAGCCCTCTTCCAATAGCCATCAAAGAGCCATTTCAACCCGTTTCCCACAGAAAACAAAACTCTCTCTCTCTGTATCTCAGTATCTTCTAGCCAGGTTTTCCCTACGTAGCCAAGGTTTTTTTGTAGCTCCATCTCAGTAGAATCTCATCTACTCGGTTCTGGGCTTTTTTCTTTTCTAACACCTAGCAAGCTCTCACTGCTAGGTGGGAGACCTAAATAGATCCATTTCTAGCTCGTTAGCTGTCATCAGTAGGCCACACCCATATCCTCCCTGTAAAGGCACAGTATCAATTTTCTTACTTCTTCGTAGGGTTTAAACCTTGGCTACGTAGGGAAAACCTGGCTAGAAGAAAAACACACATAAACCCTACGAAGAAGTAAGAAAATTGATACTGTGCCTTTACAGGGAGGATATGGGTGTGGCCTACTGATGACAGCTAACGAGCTAGAAATGGATCTATTTAGGTCTCCCACCTAGCAGTGAGAGCTTGCTAGGTGTTAGAAAAGAAAAAAGCCCAGAACCGAGTAGATGAGATTCTACTGAGCTGGAGCTACAAAAAAACCTTGACTACGTAGGGAAAACCTGGCTAGAAGAAAAACACACATAAACCCTACGAAGAAGTAAGAAAATTGATATATATCTATATCTATATCTATATCTATATCTATATATCTATATCTCTATATATCTCTATATATCTATATCTATCTATCTATCTATCTATCTATCTATCTATCTATCTATCTATATCTATCTATCTATCTATCTATCTATCTATCTATCTATCTATCTATCTATCTATCTATATAAATATATATCTATATCTATATCTATATCTATATCTATATCTATATCTATATCTATATCTATATCTATATCTATATATATATTTATATATATATCATCTCTCTCCCTCCTTCCTCTCCCCCCTTCTCTCTTTCTCATCTCTTTTTCTCTGTTTCTCTCTCATCTCTCCCATCTCTTTTTTTCTCATCTTTTTCTGTCTGTCTCTCATCTCTCTCTCAGTATCTCTCTCATCTCTCTCCCCTTTCTCTCTCTCTTTCTTATCTCTTTCTCTCATATCTTCCCCCTCTCTCTTATCTCTCTCTCCCCTCTCTCTCTTTCTCATCTCTCTCTCTCTCTCTGACTCTATGTCTGTATCTCTCTCTTTCCCTGTCTCTCTGTCTCTGTCTCTCTCTCATTTCTCCCCTCTCTTCTCTCTCTTTCTTATCTCTCTCTCAGTATCTCTCATCTCTCTCCCCTCCCTTTCTTGTCTCTCTCATCTCTTTCTCTGTCTGTCTCTCTTTCTCATCTCTCCCCCTCTCTCTCATCTCTCTCTCCCCTCTCTTTTTCTTTCTCTCTCACATCTCTCTTTCCCTGTCTTTCTGTCTGTCTCTCTTTCTCATCTCTCCCCCCTCATCTCTCTCTCCCCTCTCTTTTTCTTTCTCTCTCACATCTCTCTTTCCCTGTCTTTCTGTCTGTCGTTCTTTCTCATCTCTCCCCCCTCATCTCTCTCTCCCCTCTCTTTTTCTTTCTCTCTCACATCTCTCTTTCCCTGTCTTTCTGTCTGTCTCTCTTTCTCATCTCTCCCCCCTCTCTCATCTCTCTCCCCTCTCTTTTTCTTTCTCTTTTTCTCACATCTCTCTTTCCCTGTCTTTCTGTCTATCTCTCTTTCTCATCTCTCCCCCTCTCTCATCTCTCTCTCCCCTCTCTTTTTCTTTCTCTTTCTCACATCTCTCTTTCCCTGTCTTTCTGTCTGTCTCTTTTTCTCATCTCTCCCCTCCCTCTCATCTCTCTCTCCCCTCTCTTTTTCTTTCTCTCTTTCTCACATCTCTCTTTCCCTGTCTTTCTGTCTGTCTCTTTGTCATCTCCCCCCTCTCTTCTCTCTCTTTCTCATCTCTCTTTCTCATCACTCTCTCTCTCTCTCACACCTCTCTCTCACACTCTTGCTCTCTCTCATTCTGATTCTAAGGCGTGACCAAGGTGCATGCAGCATCAACAAGGGCTGGAAGAAATGCCTGTGAGACCTAGAAAGAGATGAAGCTTCACTCCCGCTCTGGAATATAGAGAGAATCTCCATCCCCCAGTCTTCCCTTCTCAGGCCAGGCACTGAGTGATTGAGGGTGTGTGTGTGTGTGAGGCGCAGGGACAGCCAGTGGTGGGATCATCCAACAGGAAGGCACAGCAGGGAGTTGCCGTCCCCCTGCTGTGACAAGAGGCACAGGTTGCTGAAACTCATTGCTTTGGCCCGCCTGTGCCGCCACTGCCCCTTGCTGCAATAGCACCATTACCTCGTTCTGGCCAGCAAGGGCTGCCCTATTCCTTGCACATTCACCAGCTGCAAAGCTGCAAGTTGCAGGTACCTCCCTCTATGGCAGAGATTTCCAGCCCCACCACGACCTGCCTGGCCAGTCCCATATTCCAGAGCTCTAGTCACAGGACTGGCCCATTGGTCATCAATTGGTGACCTCTGGGCAATATGGTTTCAAGGTCTCCTCCAAATTTATAAAGCTTGTTGTTAAATATTGGGTGAAGAAAGGAGTCGAAGCCAGCAAATGTATCAGTTTGTGTTTATTCATCATAGAACAGCAACATTATAACAACAGCTGAAGGTGCAGGCTGGCAGCACTCTTTATAAAGGGCTGTCAGCCATTAGCCAATAGATTCAAAGTATTTTCCTGCACCTAGCATGGACCGGAATGAAAACTTCCAACCGTGCATGCGCATTACACAGTAGCTGTCATGCCACAACATGTAAATATTGTGCTGTTGTTGCTCTAGCCCAGTGGTCGGCAAACCACGGCTCGCGAGCCACATGCGGCTCTTTGGCCCCTTGAGTGTGACTCTTCCACACTCGTGATGCCCTGGCCGGCTGTGGCTGATCCGGGAGTGTGTGCACGCATAGGGAGACCCTCCTCAACCGAGCGCTGAAGCTCAGGAAAGGTGCGCGCAGGGTGGGCTTGCTTAAGGAAGGTCTCCCCACATGTGTGCATGCTCCCGGCTCAGCCATAGCTGGCCAGGCATCACGAGAGTGGGAGGAGGAGGAGAGTACAGGAGAGAAGCTGCCCTGTACCTACCTTCACGCCACATTTGCACCTAAGGCCGCCTTTGCTTCCTGCCGCTTCAGGCTGGAGTTCGCAGCCTGGGTGGGGGAAGTGTAAATGGCAGCTACTTTGAGCAAGCCGCAGTGCTATTACGCAGGGCTCCAAGTGATTGGAGAAGCAGCAGAAAGAGTAGCCAGGGATGCGCTTTCAGCGGGTAAGCAAAGCTGCCTCTGCCATGAGGAACTTTGGAGAGAGGGTGGGGCAGGCTGTGGGAGCAGCCTGTCTCTTAGCTGGCGAGAATGGCCACAGCCTTCCCCTGCCCTCTCTCTCCAAAGTTCCTCGCGGCAGAGGCAGCGCTGCTTATCTGCTGAAACCAGACTCCATGAAACCTTCCAACCATGCATGTGCATACACAACACCCCTCCCCACCTAGCAAGAGCCTTCAGTCTCCAGTCTTTACGCTACAGGCACAGTCTTCCTCCAGTCTTTACGCTACAGTCACTGTCACAGGTTGACAGTGGATGCGCATTGACTTGTGGTTTCCTCCCATTCTTGACGAGTTGGCAGGAACAACAGATACTTGGGCGGAGTTCTCTTGTTCTCTTCTCATTCATGAAGAGTTGGCGTGGGATGCTAAGTTGTTTGGGTGGAGCCTTTGTCCGGGGTCGTCTACGGTAGAGTCTCAGTGGCAGGTGCCTCCAGTGTAGTGGGATTCAGTCCTACAGCAGTAGTGGGTTTCACAACCCATTGCTATCGGTTCGCTTGTGGGCATGCACACAGTTTCCACACAATAAGCAGCCCCATTGGATGGGCAGTTCATGTTGCTGGGTGTAAAATGGCTTGAACTCTGAGCTTACAGGTTTCTTGGACCACCCCCTCCACACCCAGTTGAGTACCTGTGTAAGTATTCAGTTCTTGTATGAGTGTCAAGCGACTTTGGCTGCTGTGATGGGGCCGGACGGTAATATCTCAATCAACAGTACTGCTGATGCGGGGGCTGGGTCTTCTATGGCAAGGGATAGTGGGCATCGGCTGAGGGTGGCAGCATGGCTCAGCAACTTGCCGGGTCAGTGTGTGAGATGGTAATTGTAGGTGGTCAGGAATACAGTTCGAGGGGACAGGACTTGCAGTGTCTGTCGGTCCCCTGCAATTAGGCCCAGCAGTGGCTTGTGGTCAGTCACCAATTCGAATGGTCTTCCATATACATATTTATGGAACCTCTTGACCCCAGCAACTGCAGCCAATGCTTCCTTGTCAAGTTAGCTGTAATTCTGCTCCGCCAACAATAGCATTCTTGAGAAGAATACTATCAGGGCCTCCCATCTGTCTAGAAAATGGTGGTTTAGAACTGCTCTGACCCTGAATGGCAATGCATTACATATTAGGACTAGTGGCAGGATCTCATTATATTGAATGAGGACACTGTCAGAGGAGATTAGTTTTTTTACTCAGTTGAATGCTGCCACTTCTTTCCAGGCCCAGGACCATGCTGCCTTCTTATCCAACAGTCAGTGAAGCGGTTCTGTGATGGACACTTTGTGCCACAAGAATATACTGTAGAAGTTCAAGAGCCCCAAGAATGCTTGGAGCTCTGTCTTGTTTCTAGGAGTTGAATTGCCTGTATTTTCTCTTTTGTGGAGTATCAACAGGCTGCATCAATAAGGTATCTGAGGAACTCGACCTGTGTGACTGCTATCTTGCATTTCTCCTTCTTCACCTTAAGTCCTACTTCCTGGAATCTTTGAAGTACTTTCTGCAGTCAGTCAAGCAGCTCAGTTTTATTCACGCTGGACACCAATATGTTGTCAAAGTAGGAGACAACTCCTGGAATGCCTTGCAATAGGTGCTCCATTAAACTTTGAAAATGTCCCGGTGCCACACTCACCCCAAACTGTAGAAGGCGGCATCGGAAAGCTTCCCGATGGGTTACAATCATTTGGGCTTCAGATGTGGCATCATCTATAGGTAGCTGCTGGTAGGCTTGGGTGAGGTCCAGTTTGGTGAAGACCTTACCCTTGCCCAGAGAGTGCAGCAACTGTTGCACCACCAATACCGGATATGCGTTTTGCTGTAATGCTTTGTTGAGGATGCACTTGTAGTCCATGCATACCCGGACTAAGCCATCTGGCTTAACTGGAGGCACTATAGGCTCTCCCAACGGGCATGGTTGACTGGCTCCAATATGCCTTGCTGGATAAACTTGGCCTCAATGAGAACAGTATTTGTCATGGCTTGAGCCTGATTGGAGCCACTTGGGGGTCCAGGTTAAAGGAGATGGGGGTGTCCTTGTATCTTCTCAGCTCTCCATTGAACACCTCAGCAAATTCTCCGATTAAGTCATTGGTGGTCGGTTCATTGATGGAATTCACGCCTGTGATTCCTAGTCCCAGGGATGCAAACCAGTCTAGTCCCAGGAGGCTTGGCAGGGATCCGTCCACTACAATCAGTTGGAGCAGTCCAGAAAACTTTTAAAACTCACTTGGAATGTATCACTTCCGAGGATGGGGATGCTATTCTGTTGGTACTCGTGGAGGCGGATGTGGCTGTGTGTTAGTTTTTTCCTTGTGATGTGTGGCACCAGTCTTTGCATGGTTTCCCAGGAGACAATGGTTGTTGCCGATCCGGTGTTCACTTCCATCTGGCATCCGGAACCCTCAATGCTGACAGTGACATGGATCTTATTGGCTCTGGGGGACTGACTTGCTAGCTCACCGTTTCTGTCCCGCATAGCCTGAGCGTGTAATGTTCCAGTAGCTTCTCTTGTAATGTGTCATATGATGCCTTCTGCATCGGTTGCAGAGGGCTCTGGCTGTCTCAAAAATTTCCATACCACAGTAGCTCAGGAATAATGTCCGTTTCCGATTATCCGTGATGATGTTGAAGTTGTTGGCTTCCAGGATGCACTCAAAATGGACTATGTAGGAGTCTCATATTTCCAATGTGGGGTTGAATGGCGTGAATTGCAGTAGCGCAGCCATCTCCAATAGTTCTGTGTGATCTGGGTCGCAATAGACTTTGGTGCTTGTTCTTGTGCAGTTCTGTGATCGCAAATTGTCTAAACGGCTTCAGTTTCCATCCGATCCCATCCTCATCGCCAGTGTTAAATATTGGTCGAAGAATGGCGTAGAAGCCAGCAAATGTATCAGTTTGCATTTATTCAGCATAGAACAGCAACATTATAACAACAGCTGAAGCTGCAGGCTGGCAGCGCTCTTTATAAAGGGCTGTCAGCTGTTAGCCAATAGATTCAAAGTATTTTCCCATGCCTAGCATGGACTGGAATGAAAACTTCCAACCATGCATTCGCATTACACAATAGTTGTCATGGCACAACATGTAAATATTGTGCTGTTGTTACTCTAGCCTAGTGGCCTGGGGCAGATAAGCCTAACTATATGGTCTGAAGCCAGACTCCCTTTTCTGTCAGCCTTTGGAGAAGACGGAAGCAGCCGGTTTGACCGAGACACATGGTCATTCGGAGACGGCCTCCGTCCCTCACACGGAGCATCGCTGGAGAGGTTCCAGCTGCTTTTTTGTTGGCTGTTAGTTAATGCTACCTATCTCCTATTTATATTTTCACTCTTTGCATTTCCCCAGTTTCTCTGTGCCCTGTTCTCCCAATGAAACATCCAGATCCACCCCAAGCTCCCTTTCACTGGAGGAGAAGAGGGGGGTTTAGCTGCCTGTCGAGCTGCACACAGACCCACATGCAGTTGGGACAAAACAAAGGTGGAATTCCACGATACAAATCACAAACCCAGACATACGGCAATTTATTTAAAAAAAAATACAGCATTTTCAAATTAATTTAAAATTTAATTTAATTTAATTTAATTTAATTTAATTTAATTTAATTTAATTTAATTTAATTTAATTTAATTTAATTTAATTTAATTTAATTTAATTTAATTTAATTTAATTTAATTTAATTTAATTTAATTTAATTTAATTTAATTTAATTTAATTATTTAATTTAATATCACATTTCTATGCCGCCCAACTCCCAAGGGACTCTTGGGAAATTAGCAGAGCAAAATATAAAAATGCCATGGTATCTACTCTTTGGAACCATTATTCCCTGAGTAATTGAATTGGCCAGATCTGTTGAGGTGGTTCCCCTCCTTCTCCTCTGGATTCCTTCTCTAAAGGATCTAAGATTAATGGATCAATATTGGGACCCCATACCTGCCACGGCTGCAGCCTTGGAGACCCCAAGATCTTTTCTCCCTCCTTCCTTCTTCTCCTCGATCTGGAGGAATAAGCGGCATTCAAGGCCTGGGCCAGAGTCTTCATGAGACTGAAAGTGTGATAGTGATTTGTGAACCTTCTTCTGTTCCTTTTCTCCTGGGTCTCTAGTGGGGCTTTCTGGGTGCATCTTCTGCGGCCTTTGAAAGAAAAGATGTTATTTGAAAGAAAACAACTAAAATAATGATGTTGAAACTGGCGTTCCACAAACATATGGGGTTCATAGGCATCATCTTTTGGCATATTTTTCCCCAGATAATTAAAGTTCCAAATACTATGGATGTATTTGAGAAGTCTGCCCTTGTTTTCTGAATGCTTTAAAAAACTTGTGAGGATCCAGAGTTTCCCTTCAATAGGTCCTGGCAAACGCATAAGTATTAAATGGAAAGGAAGAATTCTGTCCCAAATGGAAACACGTTCTATGAAGTGAACAAAGACATTGACTTGTCTCCACTTAGAGAGGGCCTCCCTGAGGGCTGATGTATAGCCAGTCTTTGAGAAACGTTGTGATATAACAACACAAATTCCATTCCTGACAAGCATAGGAGTAAAAGTCCTCATGAAATTTTCTCCATTATCTGTGTCTGAAGCAAAGAGGCCAATCAAGGTCCATCTGAAATGGAGGAGCAGCTGGACAGTCACTGGGTACCGGATCCCTTGTTTGGGGAGTATCAGGTGGAAAAAGGGAAATTGACTTTTATCAGTCACAGCCTCTCCAGGTGTTTCCTCGTTGATCTGAAAAAGCAATGAAGAATGCTGTGTTATATTTGGGGTCAGATCAAGTCCAAAATATTAGATTTTAATAAATCCATTCTGGTTCTCATGAATGTATTAGAATAATTTGTTAATTAGACATTGTTTAAAATAGTAAAGACAGAATATTAGCAAAATTGTATAATAAAAATGGAAAATACAGTAATAAATTAAAAAACAATAAAAATGTAAATCATATTGCTGTATCACCCCTACAGTTTACCGCAATTAGATTAACATGTACAAATGCCAACTGAACGATTCTATTCCAATAAAGGGCCTATTATAATTTTTGAGGATTGCTGCACCTTTTTCTGCTTCTCCTTTGTGGAGGAAACTTTTTAGTTTCTTTCTCCAGTTATACAAGAAACAGGGAGACCTCAGTTCCTAATACGATTTGTCAGTTGTATAATCCAAGATTGGTCTTTCGTTGAAGTTTCGTCTGTTCTAACAGCCACAACCCTCTTCATGGATTACTGCCTTGTCATGGCAAAGAGGCTTGCGTAGCTCAATGAAGCTATGAGCTATGCCATGCAGGGCCACCCAAGATGGACAGGTCATAGCAGAGAGCTCTGACAAAATGTGATGCACTGGAGAAGGAAATGGTAACCCACTCCAGTATCTTTGCCATGAAAACCCCATGGACGGTAGTACCAAAAGGCAAAAGGTCGGAAGGTGTCCAATATGCTACTGGGGAAGAGCAGAGGGCTAGTACTACTAGCGCCAGAAAGAGTGAAGTGACTGGTCCAAAGCCAAAAGGATGCTCAGCTGTGGAGGTATCTGGTGATGAAAGGAAAATCCAGTGCTATAAAGATCTATTCTCCATAGGAACCTGGAATGTAAGATCCATGAATCAAGGCAAGCTGGACAAGATGACAAGACTGAACATCGACATCGTAGGAATCAGCAAACTAAAATGGACAGGAATGGGTGAATTTAATTCAGATGACCATCAGGTATACTACTGCAGACAAGAAACCCCAAGAAGAAATGGAATAGCCTTCATAATCAATAAAAGAGTAGGAAAAGCAATACTGGGATACAATCCTCAAAATAACAGAATGATCTCAGTTCAAATCCAAGGCAAACCATTCAATATCACGGTAGTCCAAGTCTATGCCCCAACCACTGCTGCTGAAGAGGATGAAATTGACTGGTTCTATGAAGCCCTACAGCACCTTATAGAATTAACACCAAAAAATGATGTCCTTATCATCGTGGGGGATTGGAATGCTAAAGTAGGAAGCCAAAAGATAACTGGAGTAACAGGCAAGTTTGGCCTTGGGAGTTCAAAAGGAAGCAGGTCAAAGGCTGATAGAATTTTGTCAAGGAAATACGATGGTCATAGCAAACACTCTTTTCCAACAACCCAAGAGATGACTCTACACATGGACATCACCAGATGGTCAACACAGAAATCAAATTGACTATGTGCTCTGCAGCCAAAGATGGAGAAGTCCTATACAGTCAGTAAAAACAAGACCATGAGCTGACTGTGGCTCAGATCATGAGCTTCTCGTTGCAACATTAAGGCTTAAATTGAAGAAAGTAAGGAAAAGCACTAAGCCACTCAGGTATGAACTAAATCATATCCCTGATGAATATACAGTAGAGGTGACAAATAGATTTAAGGACTTAGACCTGATAGACAGAGTGCCCAAAGAACTATGGACAGAGGTTTGCAACATTGTACAAGAGGTAGCAACTAAAATCATCCCAAAGAAAAAGAAAGGCAAGACAGCAAAATGGTTGTCTGAGGAAGCTTTGCAAATAGCTGAGGAAATAAGGGAAGCGAAAGGCAAGGGAGAAAAAGAAAGATACATCCAATTGAATGCAGGATTCCAGAGAATAGCTAGAAGAGATAAGAATGCCTTCTTAAATGAACAGTGCAAAGAAATACAAGAAAACAATAGAATAGGGAGTACCAGAGATCTCTTCAAGAAAATTGGAGATATGAAAGGAATGTTTCATGCAAAGATGGGCATAGTAAAGGACCAAAATGGCAGAGACCTAACAGAGGCAGAAGAGATTAAGATGAGGTGGCAAAATTACACAGAAGTGCTACACTCAATTTGCTAGCCAATTTGGAAAACTCAACCATGGCCACAGGATTGGAAAAGGTCAGTGTCAGCTTCCGCCTTTACTGCTTTGGCTGCCATAAGAAACGGGAGGGGGACAGTTAGGGGGTGGGGTTGGGAATGGGGCAGGAGGAGTCTTCAAAGAAACGAAACTGAATCTCCGAAGGGGCTATCAGACCAACCGTCATTGCGTTCCTGATGGATGACGATGCCAGACATGATTCCACCTGACCTTTGGGAGACCTTATGATTGGATGATGAACGATGGACAGGGGAGGGGGATGCTTTCTAGTTGCAATTTTCACGCTTCTTGCTTAGTTTCAGCTTTACCTGGGTTGCTTTCACTTCATATTCTAGTAAAAGTACAATTCTCTATAAACAATGGAGTTTGGGTTATTCTTTCCTGGATTTTGAAGGAAGCACACCTGACATTAAACTGAAACTCACTCCAGTCATCCTGGGAAAAAAAAAACCCAAGGGGACTGAAATCCAAATTATGTCAGACCAAGAGGGTGAAGAAGACCAGATGGGGGCATCGGGTTCTACGATAACTACCCTTCAAGCAGAGAAAGAGGCTGCCGAATGGTTGGAAAAGCTCCGGCTGAAAGAGGAACCTGAGGAAGCCAGATGGTCGAAAGGAGTAGGAAGATTGCTGGACTGGGGGCGGGGGGAGAACCCCCCGGGGAGTAACCAGCTCCAGACCCCGTAAGAAAGAGGCAGTGTGGCTGCAAGAGCAAAAGGAAAGCTTCATGCTGACACAGGCATTGCAACTTCTCCATGATGTCAAAGAAAGCCGGAAAAGCCGTGAGTTTATTGGGTTCCCTGTGGAGAAGGGAGGAGACGGCCCCAGGGGGGGAGCCAGAAGAGACAGCCTGTGGGGGAGAGGAAGAAGAAGCTGAGGAAGGAACATCCCAGGTTTCTGCAGCTCGAGTGATGGATGCAGCAGGCCAGGGACCCCCAGCCTTGCAGGCCCCCCCTCGCAGGTGTAAAAAACCAAAAATTCCCCCCCCATCTGGGAAATAGGATGGGAATCCGAAGACCTTGGGGGTTTTTTTTGACCCAAGTGTGGAACCACATGCAGGATTGGGGGGAGGACTACTTATCAGATGCCGCTCAAGTGAGATGCGTCACGAATGCCTTAGAGGGATTAGCAGCTGACTGGATGGTGGTCCTCCACAATAATAACTCTCCCTTACTGAGAAATTACAACCAGTTCATGGGGGCCCTTAGGAGGCAGTTTGAAGACCACCTAGCTGAACGAAAGGCGAGACTCAGAATGAAGGGCATCCAGCAGGGCCGGAGATCTGTGGCAGAGTATACCCAAGAGTTTCGCGAGCTGGCACCCTATATGATAGGGTGGTCAGAAGTGGCTCTATTGGAGAGCTTCAAAGATGGGCTGAATGAAGAGATATACAAGGACTGTAGAAGCATGGGGGTCCCCGAAGATTTGCAGAGTTGGTATATAGTAGCTGAGGATGTGGAGATTGAGTTGGCCCGAAGCCGACTCTAAGGAGGGCGTGCAGGGGACCAGTCATCCTCCTTCCACCGTAAAGGAGCACCAAAGATGGCTGAGGGGAGAGCAGAATTCAAACCCAAATCGAAGCCCTTCACCTGTTTCAAATGTGGAAAGGAAGGACATCGGGCGACCGAATGCTTCTCCAAACCAGTGCCAAAGGCTGCCGACTCAGTGCCCAAGAAGGCCGACAAAATACCTGCCAAAACTCGCGGCACTGCCCTGAAAGGAGAAGTCATTGAGTTTGCTCCCCAAAACCAGGGTGAGCTGGGAACTCCGACCAACGCCGATGACAGCGAGATGGACTCCGATTCCAACACCGATGATCGGGTGAGTCACACGGAAGACCCCATGCTCATTCCTGTAGAAGTAAGGATACCATCCACAGGGACCCAGGTGCAGATGTTAGCCCTATTAGACTCCGGATGTACCAGGTGCATAATCAGCCCAAAGGTGGTGGAAAAAATGGGTCTGAGACTAAAAACATTAAAAAGACCCATTGCCTTCTGTCAGTTAGACGGATCGATTGCAGGAGGGGGCCCAGCCAGTTTTATGACCAAACCCCTTGAGTTGCAGTTGGGAGATCATGTAGAGAATCTCAGATTTATTGTGGCCCCTGGCATGGAAAGAGACCTCATACTTGGACTGCCCTGGCTTCGTAAATGGAATCCACGGGTAAATTGGAAGACGGGGGTCCCACGCATCCGTGCTGGAAAACCGAGACTAGAGAGGGAAGAAACTCCCCTGGAGGACGGAGTAGAACATGAAAGGGCGGAAATGGCAATAGGCCACATCGAGGGGGAGGAGAAGATTCCGAAGGAGTATTGGGATCTCCGTGAAGTTTTTAGCGAAAAGGCCTTGGATGTGCTGCCTCCCCACAGGGCTATGGACTGTACCATTGAAATACTCCCCGGGGTGAAGCTTCCCAAACCAAAAATTTATTCCATGACCCCTCGAGAACTAGGGGAATTATGAAACTTTATTGATAAAAACCTAGAACGGGGATTCATCCAACCAGCCATGCCTAGGGTGGCGGCGCCAGTGATGTTCCGGGAGAAGAAAGATGGCTCCTTCCGTCTGGTGGTTGATTATAGAAATATCAACGCGATTTGCGTGGAAAACTTTTACCCCCTGCCACTCATGAAAGACATGTTAGTTCACTTAGGGAAGGGAAAGATCTTCACCAAACTCGATTTACGAGAAGCATACTACCGAGTGAGAATTAAAGAGGGGGATGAATGGAAAACAGCATTTAATTGCCCACTGGGATGTTTCCAGTTTAGAGTGCTCCCTTTTGGCTTACAGGGAGCTCCTGCTGTATACATGCAACTGATCAATGAAGTATTGCATGAGCACTTGTATAAGGGGGTGCTGGTCTACTTGGATGATATTCTTATCTGTCTGAGAACATGGACGACCATGTGAAATTGGTGCGAACTGTCCTGAAAAAACTCAGGGCTGCTGAACTGTATGCCAAACTTTCGAAATGTGAGTTCCACCAAGACAAAATCGACTATCTTGGATATCGCATATCGCATGAGGGAATAGAGATGGATCCTGGAAAGGTTCGTGCAGTATTAGAATGGGCCGCACCACGCACCCGCAAACAACTACAGAGTTTCCTGGGGTTTGCAAACTTTTATAGACAGTTTATCCCCTCATTTGCCAAAATCGCACTACCAATCACAAATCTTCTGAAAACAAAAGGTGAATTAAAACCAAAGCCCTCGCGACCACTTGAATGGGCCATGGACTGTAAAGCCGCATTCGAAAAGTTGAAATGGCTGTTTGCGGCTGAACCAGTACTCAAACATCCAGACATGGAACAGCCTTTTGTAGTACAGGCTGACGCGAGCGATGTAGCTGTGGGAGCAGTACTCTTGCAAAAGAATGCAGAAGGGGAACTACAACCCTGTGCTTACACGTCCCGTAAATTATCAGAAACGGAAAGGAGATAGGCCATATGGGAAAAGGAGGCTTTCGCAGTGAGGTGGGCGTTGTTAACGTGGAGACAATTTTTAGAAGGAGTGAAGCATCCTTTCAAAGTTTGGACTGATCACAAAAATTTGGAGGCGTTGAAAACACCGTGTAAACTGTCTCCAAAGCAAGCTCGTTGGGCCCAGCACTTCAATCGTTTCAATTTCACTCTACGCTACCTTCCTGGTGGGAAGAACTTCATGGCAGACGCACTTTCCAGATTGCCTCAGTACAACAGCACCAAGAAGGAAATGGTTCGACCTATTATCCCTTCGACACAATTAGCAGCCCCAGTTACTACCAGAGCACAGACAAAGGCCGAGCCAGAGCTCTCAGGCGATTTGCTTCAGAAACTATGAGAAGCCCTGGAAACTGACGATTGGTTTAAGAACCACTCGAATGAATGTACACTCTGTGATGGACTAGCTTGGATTGGGGCAAAATTGTATGTCCCTGCCAGTTTAAGAGTAACAGTGTTGCAGTATGCCCATGACACCAAGGCGGCGGGACACTTTGCATTTGTTAAAACTCTACATCTTGTTAAAAGACAATTCTGGTGGCCTGCACTCAAAAAGGACATAGAGGGGGGACTTCCGCTGGCACCGCCGGTGCTGCTGCAGCTCCTTTGCGAGCTGCTACTCCCGGGATCTGTAAAACTGCCAAAACAGCGTAAATCAGATGGAACTTCCCCCTCAGGCAAAGGGGGGGGTGAGTGCTCAAGTATATAGGGTAGAGCCCCCCAAAACCTCCAGGATTAACCCTGGAGGCACAGAAGGTGAGGGTTCCCCAAACGCCTGGAAAGCAGCTCCAGACTCGGGATTCTGTCTTTGATGGATTAAGGCGTCGCGACCATCCCTGTGAAACAAGTGATTTCAAGGATTGATTTTCACGCAGGCAGAACAAAACAGGAGAGCTTCTCGCAAGTATTTTTCTTTCTTTAACTCTGATGAATAATGAGTCCTTTCAGATTCGAGTGAAAGCTTTAAAGAGATCCAAAATGGCGCTGATTGAGGACGGAAGCTTAAGAGGAAAGTGATTGTTAAAGCTTGTTTGCGCTTGTTAAGGTCGTTATAGCTGTCAGTACTTTGAAGCTTTGCTGAATGAAGTTTGCAGTATAAGAAAAGATGGCAGAAGTAAAGATTTTTGAAGAGAATGGAGATTTCTCAGCAGATAATTCAGCAAGTGTACAAATACTGACAGTGGACTTTGTGGATGCATGGCAAAAATCATTTATGGAAAGACTGGATGAGATCTTTGAGAAGTTTATTACTCAAATTGCTAATAAAGTCGCAATGTTGAAAGAGGAGGAAGAACAAAAAGCGCCTGAGGAACATGGAAAGGATGTTTTTCAAACTATGAAAAAACTGATGGCCTTGAAGGAGGTTAATCCGGAGATATGGAGAGAGATCTATCCAGAGGTTTTGATGCAGATGAAAGGAAAAGTGCTGGGAGAAGCTTGGATTGTCACGATATCAAGAAGGATTAGAAATGGAACATTACAATTTCTTTACAAAAATGGACTTTTAATCCTACTTAAAGAGGTGTGTTGCTTAAAAGGAGTTGCTTTGCGAGCTGCACAGGATTGGAAGATAAAATTACAGTCGAATATACAAAAGCTTGTAAAAATAAAAGATGGTGGAATAAAGCGGAAGAAGAAGGCTCGGAAAAAAACCAGGGGGAAATGGAAGTGGAAGAATTTTATTCCTCTTTGTTAGGCAGGATAACATGGTGAATGATTGTATTGGTATTCAAGATTTTTACTAAGGATATGATTTGTTTGGTTTTGAAAAATTTTTTTTCTTTACTTATGACTGGGTGTTTCAACTGTTATAAAAATGGATTTTTAAAAAAGAAATTTTCTTTTGGATGTTAAATGACTGGAGGTTTCAACTGTTATATAAACGTGAACAAGGATATGATCTCTTTGGTTATGATTGGATGGATTATATCTAAAAATTATTTTAAGTAATGGATTAAATGAGAAATTTCCTTTTGGATGTTAAATTCAAGGCTATAGATTTTTCAATATATTTTCAAGGGCTTTAAATTGTTTGTTTATTGTTGAACTAATTGGGATTAACTACCTTTAAGCAAGAAAAGTTATATTTTGTTTTGAACAAGGAGAGTTAAAGTACAAGTGATAGATAAATCTATAGATAGTTAGTTTGTGGGGTTTTTCATTAAGGTTTGTTAAATGTTTTTACCCTGTACTTGTTCTGGGAAGTCCTGAGAGGGGGTTGGGGGTTGGGATGGGAGGGGGGAAGGGAGGGGGGGAATATATATATATATATATATATATATATATATATATATATATATATGATTGATTTTTTCTTTAAGATGTATGTTGACTATGAAATAAAAGTTTAAAAAAAAAAAAGGACATAAAGGCATATGTGACTAGCTGTCCCGTGTATGCCTCAGCTAAAAGACCTCCAGGAAAACCCCCTGGATTACTTCAAGGTGTGGCTAGACCGAATGCCCCGTGGAAAGAGATATCCATGGATTTTATTGTGGACCTACCAGAGAGTGAGGGGTGCACTGTTATTTGGGCAGTAACGGATTTGTTTTCCAAACAAGTGCACTTCATCCCTTGTTCAAAGATCCCTTCAGCAAAATCCCTTGCAAAACTGTTTATTTGTCAAATTTACCGACTACATGGAGCTCCAAAATGTATAATTTCGGACAGGGGTGTACAGTTTACTTCCAACTTTTGGAGGAGTTTTTAAAGTTTATAGGCTCCGCCCAGGGGCTAAGCTCCGCCCACCACCCCCAAACTAATGGGGCTTGTGAAAGAACCAATGGAGTATTAGAACAGTACCTGAGATGTTATGTAAATTACCAGCAAGACAATTGGGTGGACTTGTTGCCATTTGCGGAGGTGGCATATAATAATTCCATACACAGCAGCACCGGGTTCACTCCGTTTAAGGTAGCATCGGGCCAGGATTTCGTGCCGATCCCCGAGCTACCACAAGACGACCCACAGAACCCATCCTTTTTTTTTATTGAAAAAGTTTTCAAATACAAGTTTTCCCCCTTTTCCCCCCTTTTTCCCTAACCCCCCCTCACCACCCATCCCCCCCGTGACTTCTTCTTCACAACAATAAGCTAATTCATAATTAATTACATAATATTTTACCATGCCCTTACTCACTCCTCAAAGTACTGACCCTTAGCATAATATTCTTATAACTCCGCTTTTCTCAATAATCTACCCTTTTTCTCCTCCCCCAAACTTATAAAATATTATTATTACTACAACATAACCTTTAATCTTTTATATATATTAATATAACATTTCAAAGCAGCCTTCTCCAAATTTAACATTTATTCAGTTCTATCCAATTCTTCCACTCCCCAAAATATATGACTTAAAAATCCTTTTTCTTAAACTAATCAATCACTAAACTAGCCTATTTCAACCCAGTTTCCTGCAAGATTACCATACACTACAATTCTAAATAATTCTAAATAATTCTAAATATAATCCACTGCCCACTCTGCTAAAATATACATATGTCTATATATACATTCCATTTTATAAAAAGAGAAAAAACAATAACTTTAAATTTATAATTCATTTAGTATCTTCTTTGATGTCTTTCCACTAGATTGTTAAATCCATCATCCATAATAGGGTAACATAGCATCCTGGTGCAACAGTTTATTCAAAATCTTCAGTCATCTTCTGCCCCCATCAATAATGAATATCCTCATGTATATATAAAAGTAAAAACAACCACCCGAGTGACATTATAATTATATTCCATATAGTTGTAATTGTGGTTTTCATCAGGATTATAAATTCCCATCATCTTAGTGGGTAACAGCCAGATCTTCTGCATGCCCCAGCATGACTCTCTTGCCTTGTAACTCAAAATAGTTATAATATATTTATCGGTAAAAGAAATCCAAAATAGATAGTTCAAATCCAACAATGTAAGGCTCTTTCCACATCCCAAAATCACGGCATTGCAGAGATCTGCCACTTTCCTCAAGATAGTATTAAACGATAATTTGCCTCCAATATCTTTTCACATATTCATTTATTTTTTAAAATCCCTGGCTTCACTGTTGCTTGGTTTAGAAACTACTATTGCTACGAGATCTGTTTCTTTTCTTTTTCTTTTTCGGGTTGCATTTCCATCCAGATTTCCTTCCTACAAGTTGTGTATCAGCTGATCGGTTGTCATTCTGCTTTGTAAATTGATCTTGTTGGTTTTGTTTTATTATCTCATATGTCTTTTCCATCACTTGTATATCAACTGGTTGATTTACGCACTTGTCTGTAACTTGATAATTCATCACATTAGAGTCAGATGACACTGCTCTCAAATTTATAGACAGTCCAGCTGGGGTATCCAAGGAGTCCGAAGACAGTTTATCTACCACAGCCTCTGTAATTTGATGTTTTCCCTTTATTTCCAACTCCTTTTGCTTGTCCTGTGTTATGCCTAAAGATGTTAAATTTATTTTTAAAATTTTTTGATAAAATTCTTCCGCTTTTTCGACAGTATTCAGTTGGTATCTTACTCCTTGGTATCTCAATATTAAACCAACTGGGACGTCCCACCTAAATAGAATATTCCTTTTTTTTAACTCATTCACTAGAAAACCAAATTTCTTCCTCTCCATTAACATCTTGGGCGGGAGTTCCTTAAAAATCCAAATCTTTCTTCCACGAAATTGCAAAGTAGAATCATAAGAATTCTGCACAATATTATTTCTAATTTCTTTGTCTATAAAATAAATCACCACATCTCTAGGCAATTGCCTTTGTTTTGCCAACCAGGAGTTTATTCTATAAATTCTGTCAATCCTGCAAAACACTTCATCATGTTGAACCTTTAAAATCCCAGCCAGAATTTCAGAAGATATCTTCCTTAAATCATCTCTGTCATTTTCCTGCAGACCTCTCAGTCTAATTGCATATTCTGTAAAATTGTGTTGGATCATTAAAACTTCTCTTTCAATCCTCTGTTGTACATTTTCTTCATTACCAGTCTTTTGGTCAGCCTCCATTTTAAGTTTGTCTTCTGAACTATTATCCTGAGTGTTTGCCAAATCCTTTTTAATTTTTTGGATCTTGTCATCCAAATTCTCCTCAGTTTCTTTCATTTTAGACTCTAATAATTTAGTATTTGCTTCCAACTGAATCACAAAGTCTGCTAAGCCATTAGCTGTTTTTAAAATCTTTCGATCCAAAAAGCCAAACTTAGATTTCACCAATTCACCAATTTCTTTGATTTCCAACTTAAATTTTTCAAGTTGCTGATTCACAATCTCATCCCTTCTTACAATCTCCTCAAGAAGAAATTCTATTATATTAAAGTCAGGTTTCTGAGACTGGAGAGTTAAAACTTGTTGATGTAATTTATTAATGGGGGAATCCCCCCCCACTGCCTGTTTGTCTAGCTTTATAAGTCTCAGTGCCATTTTTCCACGCAGACAAAATTTACTGGAAAAGAGAAAAAAAAACTTTTTTCCAACCAAGATCAATATCAGATCCCCAAGGAGAAAAAAAGGAAAAAAAACCAAAAGTGAGAGTGAGGTTTTGCCTTCAGTTACAGCCAAAAGTATTCATTCCGCTACTTTGTAATTGAAAATGGAAGGAGTTTCCCTTTCAGCCTCTCTTCAAGCTGCAGCAGCAATCGCCATTTAAAAAAAACTTTTTTCCCTTCACTTCACTTCTTAGGCAAAATAGAATAAAAAGAATACTTGCACTTCAGGATCAGAGGTCCAGCTCATATCTTCTTTAATTAATTTATTTGACAGATTTACAGGCTTGCTTCTGCCCCCTAGCTCTGCGTGTAGCAGAGATTTCCCAGAGCCCGGAGCATCGGCTGGGGATACGGGGAGTCTCTTCCGCTCCCTCCCAAAAGTAAATAAAAAACTTTTGGGATTAGGCAGAGGACTCTACCCACCCCAGCCGGCTCTATCTCTGTTTCCTAATGGAAATGGAGTTTTTTCGAGCCGCCATTCCGCTGAAAAAGGCGGCTCTTACAGGCAGTGGGTTCGACGATCCCGAAGGAGCGTCCAGCGGGGACAAGCAGCAAACCGGAAGTCCCCACAGAACCCATCCTTGATTGAGTGGATTGAACAACTAAGGAGCACTTGGGCAGTAACTCGAAAAGCTTTAGATGAGGCACACCGAGCTCATAAGACTCAAGCTGATAAGAAAAGGTCCCCTGCACACGTCTATAAAGTGGGGGACAGGGTTTACCTCTCCACCAAGTACTTACAGACCTCCCAAAAATCAAAAAAGCTTGGTCCCAAGTATGTGGGTCCTTTCCGAGTCACTAGATTGATTAATGCAGTAACAGTTGAATTGGACTTACCAAAAACGTTGAGATGAATACACCCTGTATTTTATGTTAGCCTGTTGAAACCAGAACACTCGTCTTCTTTATGACCGAACCAAGACTCCCCTCCAGTTCCCATACTGATAGAGGGGGAGTAACATTTTGAAGTTAAAGAGATTTTAGACTCTAGGAAGCACCATGGTAAAGTGCAATATCTGGTGGCCTGGAAACATTTTCCTTTGTCTCAAGCTGACTGGGTGAATAAATGGGATGTTCGGGCCCCAAAGAAAGTACAGCAGTTCCATACCAAGTACCCTGATAAACCCTAATTTCTTTGTGTTGTTTTGTTTTCCCTTTTCCCTTTTTCTTTTTCTGTTTCGGACTAACGTCTTTTCTGCAGAGGGGCAGAATGTCAGCCTCTGCCTTTACTGCTTTGGCTGCCATAAGAAACGGGAGGGGGACAGTTAGGGGGCGGGGTTGGGAATGGCGCAGGAGGAGTCTTCAAAGAAACGAAACTGAATCTCCGAAGGGGCTATCAGACCAACCGTCATTGCGTTCCTGATGGATGACGATGCCAGACATGATTCCACCTGACCTCTGGGAGACTTTATGATTGGATGCTGAACGATGGACAGGGGAGGGGGATGCTTTCTAGTTGCAATTTTCGCGCTTCTTGCTTAGTTTCAGCTTTACCTGGGTTGCGTTCACTTCATATTGTAGTAAAAGTACAATTCTCTATAAACAATGGAGTTTGGGTTATTCTTTCCTGGATTTTGAAGGAAGCACACCTGACAGTCAGTTTACATTCCAATTCCAAAGAAGGGCAATGCCAAAGAATGTTCAAACTATCACACCATTGCACTCATATCACATGCTAGTAAAGTTATGCTCAAAATCCTACAAGCTAGGCTCCAGCAGTATGTGGATCGAGAACTACCAGAAGTACAAGTAGGATTTCGAAGAGGCAGAGAAACTAGAGAGCAAATTGCCAACATATGGTGGATCATGGAGAAAGCGAGGGAATTCCAGAAAAACATCTACTACTGCTTCATTGACTATGCTAAAGCCTTTGATTGTCTGGATCACAACAAATTGTGGCAAGTTCTTAAAGAGATGGGAGTACCAGATCATCTTATTTGTCTCTTGAGAAACCTATATGCGAGTCAAGAAGCAACAGTGAGAACTGGACACGGAACCACTGATTGGTTCAAAATTGGGAAAGGAGTACGGCAAGGCTGCATACTGTCGCCCTGCCTATTAAACTTATATGCAGAGCACATCATGAGAAAGGCGGGACCAAATGAATCAAAAGTTGGAATTAAGATTGCCGGGAGAAATATCAACAACCTCAGATATGCAGGCGATACCACTCTAATGGCAGAAAGTGAAGAGGAACTAAAGAGCCTCTTGATGCGGGCGAAGGAAAAGAGTGCAAAAGTTGGCTTGGAACTGAACATTAAGAAAACTAAGATCATGGCATCTGGCCCTCTCAATTCCTGGCAAATAGATGGGGAAGAAATGGAGGTAGTGACAGATTTTATTTTCCTCGGCTCCAACATCACCGCAGATGGGGACTGCAGACAAAAAATTAAAAGATGCTTGATCCTGGGGAGGAAAGCTATGGCAAATCTACACAGCATTCTACAAGGCAGAGACATCACCCTGCCAACAAAAGTGTGTATAGCCAAGGCTATGGTTTTCCCAGTTGCAATGTATGGCTGTGAAAGTTGGACCATAAGAAAGGCTGAGCGCCAAAGAATTGAGGCCTTTGAACTATGGTCCTGGAGAAGACTCCTGTGAGTTCCTTGGACTGCAAGGCAATCAAACTGACTGCTCTTTAGAATGAGAAGAAAGGACTCACTGGAAAAAAGCCTAATGCTGGGGAAGATTGAGGGCAAAAGAAGAAGAGGACGGCAGAGAACGAGGTGGCTGGATAGAGTCACTGAAGCAGTTGGCGTGAACTTAAATGGAGTTCAGAGGATGGTAGAGGACAGGAAGGCCTGGAGGAACGTTGTCCATGGGGTCGCGATGAGTTGGACATGACTTCACTACTAACAACAACAAACAGCCGCAACAGAGTCTGTCACTTTCCATAGATTAAATTTTATGCCAATGCCCATATTTTCTGATTTTAGACAAAGCAGAAATTGTGTAAATTCCCAAATCAGCTCTGAGGGCAGCAGCTGGAGTCCTTTTACCCACCCCAAGATACTCCTCAGAGGCTGTGATTTGGTTGGTTCTGCTAGTGATTTCTCTCTGAAGCCCCAAACATCAGATTGATGTAAGAACATGGGGGGGGGGGGAAACTGGGCCTCGTATAATTTAATAATTGGGGTTGAGGAAGCTGGAGAGCTATGAGGTTTTCATTTAAGCACCACTTTCACTCCTGCCCTTTCTCTAACTGAGCTCCTTTGACAATGAGGGATCAAAGATTCAGTCTCAGAGAAACTACCCCAGGTAAGGAAAAGTGTTACTTGCTCTATTGACTAACCACTTATGGCTATGATGTCATTTCCCAAAGATCATAACTTTTGAACTTGATTTATAAATTATCAGATAATTATTATGACAAAACAATCCAAGTCTTCTTCACAGAGTATACAATCCAATGTGTAAGTATGATAAAATCATATTATCAGTGTAAATCACCATGTCCCAAAAATATTTAGCATGCTAAACATGTGTACCTGTAACAGAATTTATAACAAAATAAAAGGACTGGGACTTCCGCTTTGGCATTGCGGCGAGACAGTTGGGGAAATAGCGGGCTCTGATGAGCCCCGCGAAAACCCCGGCTGCCGAACTGCCACCGATGGGTCTTCAGACTGGAACCGTCCTGCAGGGACTGGGGGAAAGGAGGGGAACCTCAGACGACCAAGAGGAACAGGCAAGTTCCTCGGAAGTCAGAGGGAACCCTCTGTGTGTTGGTGGCGGGGGGAGGCAGCCATGGCGGCTGCCACGAAGCTGAGACAACCGGGCAAGAAATGTGCTGGAGGAAAGTGGGTAGAAATGGAGCTCTTTGAAGCCAGGTGAGTGACAACCAACCCAGGCTTGAACAACGCCTAGAGAAAAATTAACACCTATAAGACCCCTAGCTATAAAATAGTGGCTGAATAACAAAGGGGCTGAAAGTTTAAAGAAACAAAGACCTGATAAACAACTAAGCTTTCCCATATCGAGATATGGGACAAAGACTGGATATTTTAAAACTTGAATTGGATTTTAAAAAAGAAGATTTGATACTTTTAAAATTAAAAGGAGAAGAAATAAATTGGATTGTTACATAATTGCACAAAATGATACTTGCATGACTAATGGAAAATGTGGATTGTAGAGGGACACCATCTGGTTCAAAAAGGAACTTTGTAACTCTTTTTTGCTATGGGAAATTTTGAGCTTTACAGATAAAAGTCATGGGATCTTGCTGAGGAGATTTTTTTTCCCTGTCTGCAGGCAGCTTGACTTTTGCGAAAAGAAAAGGAAATTATAATGGAACTCCTATAGTTGAAACAATAATAACGTAAAAAAATTGGTATGAAAAAGGATAAAGATAAATATGGTTAATTTAAAATGTTAAAAGGAATTTATAAATATATTTAAAAGTATGTTTTAAGCGAGAACCATGTCTCAATGTTAAATTGTTATGAAAAAGGATATGGATAAATATGATTAACTGAAAATAAGCAATGTATAGATGGATGGAAACAACAAAGAAAGGATTAAGTAGGGATCAATAGTTAAACCAACTATGATTATGCTGTGTTTAACAGCAAAAAAATAAAAATAGATATGCTGTGTAGCAGCCAGAAAACAAAAATGACTATGCTGTGTTTAACAGCCAAACAAAATGGATATGCTGTGTAACAGCCAAAACATAAAAGGATATGCTGTGTAACGGCCAAAAAACAAAATGAGCATGCTGTGTCTCAACAGCCAAACAAAAATGGTCATGCTGTGCAACAGCCAAAATAAGAATGGATATGCTGTGTGACGGCCAAAAAACAAAAATAAGTATGCTGTGTTTAACAGCCAAAAATAAAATGGTTATGCTGTGTTTAACAGCCAGGAAATAAAAATGATTGGTTTAACAACAAAGATGAAGATAAAGATGTTGGGTTTTATAGCAAAAATAAAATTAGGTGGGATAGCCAAATAAGGAGGAGTATGTTGAGATTAATAGTTAAAATGAAATGAATAAGTTAGGCTTAACAACAGAAATAAAGACTATAAATGTTGAGTTCAATAGTAAAAATAAAATTATGTTGGAATTAATTATTTTATGGATGTTTATAATAATTGTGATGATTTATATTGTTAAAATACACTGTTCAAAAAAATAAAGGGAACACAAAAATAAGGCATCCTAGATCTGAACGAATGAAATATTCTTAGTAAATACTTTGTTCATTACATAGTTGAATGTGCTGACAACAAAATCACACAAAAATTATCAATGGAAATCAAATTTATCAACCCATGGATGTGGAGTTACACTCAAAATTAAAGTGGAAAAAAAACACTAAAGGCTGATCCAACTTTGATGTCATGTCCTTAAAACAAGTCAAAATGAGGCTCAGTAGTGTGTATGGCCTCCACGTGCCTGTATGACCTCCCTACAATGCCTGGGCATGCTCCTGATGAGGTGGCAGATGATCTCCTGAGGGATCTGCTCCCACACCTGGACTAAAGCATCCCCCAACTCCTGGACAGTCTGTGGTGCAACGTGGTGTTGGTGGATGGAGGGAGACATGATGTCCCAGATGTGCTCAATTGGATTCAGGTCTGGGGAACGGGCGGGCCAGTCCATAGCATCAATGCCTTCGTCTTGCAGGAACTGCTGACACATTCTAGCCACATGAGGTCTAGCATTTGCGTGCATTAGGAGGAACCCAGGGTCAAACACACCAGCATATGATCTCACAAGGGGCCTGAGGATCTCATCTCGGTACCTAATGGCAGTCAGGCTACCTCTGGCGAGCACATGGAGGGCTGTGCGACCCCCCCAAAGAAATGCCACCCCACACCATTACTGACCCACTGCCAAACCGGTCATGCTGGAGGATGTTGCAGGCAGCAGAACGTTCTCCACGGCATCTCCAGACCCTGTCACATCTGTCACATGTGCTCAGTGTGAACCTGCTTTCATCTGTGAAGAGCACAGGGCGCCAGTGGCAAAGTTGCCAATCTTGGTGTTCTCTGGCAAATGCCAAATGTCCTGCATGGTGTTGGGCTGTAAGCACAACCCCCACCTGTGGACGTTGGGCCCTCATACCACCCTCATGGAGTCTGTTTCTGACCGTTTGAGCAGCCACATGCACATTTGTGGCCCACTGGAGGTCATTTTGCAGGGCTCTGGCAGTGCTCCTCCTGTCCCTCCTTGCACAAAGGTGGAGGTAATGGTCCTGATGCTGGGCTGTTGCCCTCCTACGGCCTCCTCCACGTCTCCTGATGTACTGGACTGTCTCCTGGTAGCAACTCCATGTTCTGGACACTACGCTGACAGACACAGCAAACCTTCTTGCCACAGCTCGCATTGATGTGTCATCCTGGATGAGCTGCACTACCTGAGCCACTTGTGTGGGTTGTAGCCTCCGTCTCATGCTACCACTAGAGTGACAGCACTGCCAGCAATCAAAGGTGACTAAATCATCAGCCAGAAAACACAGGAACTGAGAAGTGGTCGGTGGTCACCACCTGCAGAACCACTCCTTTGTTGGGGATGTCTTGTTCACTGCCTATGCTTTCCACCTGTTGTCTATTCCATTTGCACAACAGCCTGTGAAATTGATTGTCAGTCAGTGTTGCTACCTATGTGGACAGTTTGATTTCACAGAAGTGTGATTGACTTGGAGTTACATTGTGTTGTTTAAGTGTTCCATTTATTTTTTTGAGCAGTGTATATCCATCTAAGCAAATGAAAGAGAAAAATGGAATTACAATTGGTTAGGATTTAAGATTTAAGTAACGGGTTTTTGGGGATAATGACATAGTTAAATAGATAAAATTGAGGGAAATAACTGAGTAAAATATTAAGTTGTGTTGATTGAAAATTAAGATTTGTTAGTGATTTGTATTAATTTGTGACTAGATCAAAAGCTTTGTTTTGAAAAAATGTGTTTTATGTTTATGTTTTAAAAAAATAATAAAAAACTTTTCATAAAAAAAATAAAAAATAAAAGGGCTGGAAGGGACATTGGAGGTCTTTTAGTCCAACCTGCTGCCAACCATGCCAGCCATGCAGGATGCTGCCCAGAGTGCGAGGCAGGCAGGCTGTTCGCGCCGGCAAAGGTTGGTGCAACCCTCTCCCGCCAGGGAACATGACGGCTTCCTGGCTGGCACGCAACTTGCTGCTTACTGTGACCGCTTCCTGGCTGGTGGGTCTCCATGAGTGAGGAGCTACACTCTCCTCTGGTCCTCCTGGAGCTGCTCGCCTCTCTGCTGGCGGCTTCTCATTCTCCTGGCTGCTCCAGGAGTAGCCTCTGTCTCTAAGCCAGCATGAATGGCCTGCCACCACAGCCTGCCACCGCCCTCTCTGCCTTGCTGGCTGCTCTGGCGCCGCTGGGGAAGTGGCAACATGAGAACCGCCATTGCTGGGGGCAAGAGGGTGGCGGCGGCAGGAGCAGCCAGCAGGGCGAGGGGGGGGGAAGAGGGCTGGTTGGGTGCCTGACTGGCGGCTTCCCTCCTAAGAGGAGTGATTACAGGTCTAAAAGGAGACGCGGTGGCCAGGAACACTGCGAAGAACAATCTCGGCCGATTTGCACGGCCTTCCTCCAGTTGCTGGAAGTAAAAGGTGGCTCTGCGCAGCTGCCCAAAAAACTTTTCTCCGATGGCCATTCTCTTTTGCATGCTCAGAGCCCCATGCTGCTGAAATGTGAGGGTCTGTGTTGCTCTCTAGCCCACCCTCCCCCCGGCCAGACCGCCAGCCTGGAATTCACTGTGGCTTCCCCATTCTGGTAGCTAATCCTACCTGAGCCAGCTAAACAACCCCTCTTGCAGCCACTTCTCGAGCAGGGGGAAAGACGGGAGGGCTGGAGGGGGAGTAGGAAACCAATCCAAACTCTCTCCCTTCCCCCTTCTTTCTCCCGACCCCGCCAGCCACTCTTATTTTACCCCTAGTGAGGCAGGGTAAACACTCGGAGCTGGATCAGTTCATGCAACCAATGGCTCAGAGCAGCTGCTTCGCTTGAAGAGGAGGGGAAAAGGATCGAGGGAAGAAAGCAGGAGCTCTGGCAGTCTGTTATTCTGTTAAACGTTTTTCCAGAGGCTGATGGCAAGACACCATCAACAAAGACATGGGTATCAGGGTTCTGTTAGATCATGGGAGGCAATGAAGAGGCAGGAGGACAGACAGTAACTTCAGCTCTTTATTTAAGTAAGTGACTTCTGCTAAGGCTGAGCCGGCAGCACTCCCTTTTAAAAGGAGCAGTCCCACTGATTTAGCCACTGACAACGCTTTACATTTCCCTCTGTTTGAATCCACCAATCAGTGGCGGCCCCTGTTTGAATCCACCAATCAGTGGTGGGCATGCAAATGTCCAGCTAAACCCGGACCTGAGTGAAGACTACACCCCTGGCTTCACTTGCTATTTACATATGTAACACCCTTCCCCTCTGGAATAATCTTACCCAATCATCGGGGTCTACAACACATAGTCACATAAGTAGGTGGGGCGTTGATGGTTCCTACCTGACCTGCGCAGTTCATTCAAGTTAGTGTCAGCGACCTGGGTAGTCAGGCCTGCTGCTGCTCCCACTCCTGGTATGGAACTTCCTGGAGACTTTCAGTGGGTGTGGCGGACCCAGCCTGGCTTACTTCTCCAGAGTCTCATTGCTGGCCGCTTGGCCCTACAGGTGGGTGTGCGGTTTCCCTTGGGCTTGAGTGTAGGTCCTCTGTGTCTGGGTAAAGTAGGCTGCAATCTATGTTTGTTTTGTATCCTGCTTTGGGCAGGGCACTGTCTATTCCTATGGTTTTTTCACGTTCAGTTTGGGGCTGATTATTTTCGAACTGTCTTAGGCTCAAGTTCCCTATTCATCCCCGGAGTTGGTCTATGTGCCTTCTCCAAACTTTTTCATCCTCTAGTTCTACCTGGTATGACTTGGGACCCGTAATGTTAATTATTTTTGCCTTTAACCAGGCAGGGGTCCCTGCATAATTGAGAGCATATACTAGATCCCCTACCTGGAAACTCCTGACCTTACTGGTAGAATTGATGGGGGTGTCTGTGGTATAATTGGGGTGCAGTCTGTCTAACAGGGATCTTAGCTTTCTTCCCATGAGTAGCTCAACTGGACTCCTATTCGTGGTCGCACTAGGGGTTATATGTTGCATTAATAGGCATTTGTCTATTTTGGTTTGCCAATCCCCAGGGCCCATTCTTGCTAGTGTTTCTTTGATCGCTCTAACCATTCGGTCAGCCTGCCCATTACTGGCCGGCGAATATGGTGCAACCAATGCAGGCTCTATGACCTGTTCAGCTAAAAACACCTCGAATTGTCTGGCGGTGAATTGTGCCCCATTATCTGATACCAAGACATCGGGTAACCCGTGAGTGGAAAATACCTTCCTCAACACCCTAATTACTGCCTCAGCCATTTTGCTGGGCATCAAATTAACTTCTAACCATTTCGAGTATGCATCTACAATGATCAAGAATGTTTGGCCTTGGGCTGGTCCCACTAGATCTATGTGCAATCATGACCATGGGCCCCTTGGTTTGTCCCACTCTCTTATGGGTGCCTGGGGTGGCGCTGGTTTAGATTCCTGACAGGGGGTGCACGTTGCCACCCACTCCATAACATCCCCATCCATGTTGGGCCACCACATGTAACTCCTAGCCAGAGCCTTCATGCATACTATCCCGGGGTGACCCACATGCAGCGCTTCTAACACCTGTTCCCTTAGTTTTTGTGGAATTACCACTCTGTCTCCCCACAATAGACACCCCTTCTGTACCGACAATTCCCATTTCTTATTTACAAATGGTTAATATTCCTCCCCCCATGGTTCCTCTGGCCAACCTCTCAACACCCAGTTCAAAACCCTTGACAGGATTCTATCTTTAGTCGACTGACCTGCTATGTCCGTTGCTGTCAGTGGGATGTCTGTGGAGTCCTCGATGAGTAGAACGGGTGCTACTGGTGCTGGGTCTTCAACGATGTCTGGAAGGGGGCACTGGCTGAGGGCGTCTGCATGTCCGATGTCCTTGCCCGGTCAATGTATTAACTGGTAATTGTAAGCCACTAAGAAAATTGTCCACCTTGTCATCCTTGGTGATAATGTGTTTGGTGTTGGCCGGTCTCCCGCAATAAGTCCCAGTAGTGGTTTATGATCAGTGACCACAACAAAGTCCCTTCTGTACAAATATTCACGGAAACGCTTAACCCCCGCTACCACGGCCAGTGCTTCCTTATCTAATTGACCATAGTTCCTTTCTGCTGATTACAGTGTCTTTCTCACCCCAGGGACTGCTTCCTTGATTGTTCACCAGAATACGATGGTCAGGTACGATCCCGTGTCCACTGCCATCTTGCATGGGTGTCTTTTGATGCGTACCTCGACGTGGATTTTTTTCCCTTTGTTGCCGCTGGAATGGCTGATAGTTGTCTGATGGGCTTCCTTGGTGTCTCCGGTTCTCTCTTTTCGGTGGCTGCTCCTTTGGAACTGTGCTCTGCTGGGTCTGTCTGGGTTCTCAGTCTGCCACGTGGTCTGTCGAGGTCTGTACATGGCTGGCTGGCTGGCTTGACATGCTCTGGCAATGTGCCCTTTCCTTTCACATCTCTGGCAAATGGCATCCTGGAACCTGCAAGTAGATCTGGGATGATTCTCTCCACAGCCTGCGCACATCTGCGATCTCTCCCTCGACTCGGTCCTTGCGGATCTCTTCTCAGACTGCATCCGATGTATGTCCTTGTCATCATCTGTAGAGTCATCAGTTTCCCAGCACTCCTGGTTCACACTGGTGGTTTTCGGCTGCCCGTTGGTGATTCCCGTCTTCTGGATTGCCACTGCTGTTTGATCTGTGGCTTCAGCTGCCCACACTTCTTCTAAAGCAATTTTGAATGTGAGGTTCGGCCTGGATAGTAATCGCCTTTGCAATTGCAGGTCTCTGAGTCCAAAAACCAATCTATCCATTGTGGCCTCCTCTATATTGCTGAATTCACAGTGCGCCGCAGTCTTCCTTAGGGCTGCAACATATTGATTGATGGTCTCACTGTCCTCTTGGTTCCGATGGTAAAACTCATGCTTGTAAACCATCAGAGAGGGTACGGGAGCGTAGTGAGCCCGGAGTGCTTCTTGCAATGTTGGCCACAGCAGAGTCTGCAGGTCAGCGGGTTCTGAAACAGCTTCGGCCATGTTGGCGACTTCAGGTCCACAGTAGCTCAGGAAAAGTGCCCTTTTTTCGGTTGTCCAAGAGTCCTAGCAGGTCATTGGCTTCCAGGAAACAATGGAATCGAAGCATGTATTTCTTCCATGTTTCCTTAGCCGAATTGAATGAAGCTGGTGGAGCGTAAGATGTCATCCTGGAATCGATGCAGTGGTTCAACTATTGGATAATGGTAGATGCCACATGTTGCTCCTTCTATTCAGCCTGAGTCCTTCGTCATCTTCGATCCCATCTTCGTCGCCAGTGTTAGATCATCGGAGGCAATGAAGAGGCAGGAAGACAGACAGTAACTTCAGCTCTTTATTTAAGTGACTTCTGCTAAGGCTGAGCTGGCAGCACTCCCTTTTAAAGGGAGCAATCCCACCGATCCAGCCACTGACAATGCTTTACATTTCCCTCCGTTTGAATCCAGCAATCAGTGGCGGGCTCTGTTTGAATCCACCAATCAGTGGTGGGCATGCAAATGTCCAGCTAAACCCGGACCTATGTGAAGCCTACATTCCTGGCTTCACTTGCTATTTACATATGTAATAGGTTCCAATTAACAAGCCCAATGCAATCAAAACTCCAAGGCCTGAAGGAAATATGAGGCTTTCTCGATCTCAAGCCTCATATTTCCTCTGATTCCAAAATATACCAGAAGAAAAAGATGAGGACCTGGGTGAAATAATGTCAGAGATAATGGCTGAAATTATACAAAAAGATAAATTGGAAATAAAAGGATTTTTGGACGAAACTTATCGTGTACACACAAATTATATAAGAAGACACAGATTGGCAAGAGAAGTACACGTTAGATTCTCAAAAAGATTAATTAGAGACGAGGTATACAGAAAAACTAGAGAAGGGATGTTGACATATAAAGGAAAAGAAATTACAGTATTAAAACAAATACCCAGAAGAATTAGGAATCAGCACCAACAATACCAGTTTTTAACGAATCAGCTGAACAGATATAAAATACCCTTTAGATGGCTAACTCCGGAAGGTATCCTGGCCACGTGGGAAGACAAAAAGTACAAAATAGATACATTAGAAAAAGCAAAGGAATTCTACACCGCACACTTTAACCAGGAAGAAGAACAGGAAAGTAAAGAAGAAACAGACAGTAGAAGCCAGGACGAAGAGCAAATAGAGGCAGTGCGAGAGAAGGAAGTAAGGAGAACTCAAGAGAAAGAAAGGGAGGACAGAGAAGGTGCAAGAACAAAATCTCGGATGGAAACTAGACATACTAAAAAACAAATACTTTAGATAATGGAAGAGGCAAAGAAACTTTTTTCTGTAAATATAAATGGTTTGACTGCACCAAAGAAAAGATCCCAGACATTTATAAAATTACAAAAATTAGAAGCAGATGTGATTTGCCTCCAGGAGGTACATATTAAAAAAGGACACCAGAAACTTTTAGAAAATTCAAAATTTATATGTATTATATGTATCCCTGTCCCAAATAAAGAAAAGAGGAGTAGCGGTGTACGTCAAGGATAGGATTTATTCGAAATTAATACATGCAGATGAGGATGGTAGAACGGTGATGGTCAAGTTAGTATTGGAAAAAAGGAAAATACTATTAGTAGTAATTTATGCCCCCAATCAAAACCAACAGGAATTTTTTAAGGGTTTACATAATAAAATGGTAGAATTGGACTATGAAGATATCTGTTTAATTGGGGACTATAATGCGATAGCAGATGTGAAAAAAGATTACAAACGAGTAAAAAGAATAAGAAAAAAAAAAAGAAATACTTCCAAAAGAATTTTTTAATATGGCCAGGGAAATAAATTTGAGAGATGTTTGGAGGGAAACCCATGAAGATCAGAACCAATTCACCTATTACTCTCATCCCCATCAATCCTGGTCCAGGATTGACATGGCCTGGATGACTGCAATATTAGAAATGGGGTTGATAAAATAGAGATAGAAGCAAATCAATGGGCAGACCATAATCCAATTCTTGTAAACTGGAAAGGAGAAAAAACATTTAGGAGATGGATGATGAATCAAAGAATTTGTAAACAAAAAGAATTTAAACATGTTAGAAAAGGAATTAGAATTATTCTTTAAAATAAATAAAAAAGAAGATAATTCTCTACAGAATACTTGGGATACGGCAAAAGCATATATAAGGGGCCTGACTATTGGATATATAGGGAAAAAAAATAGAGAAAGGAAACAACACCTAGATAAACTACAGGAGGAACTTAAAAATATAGAATATAAACTTCAACAATATCCCCATAATAAAAAAATAAAAGAAGAATGGAAGTTAGCTAAACATAACATAAATTTGATGAACCAAAAAGAATTAGCGCAGAAAATAAAAATGGCCAAACAAAATTACTTTGAGTTGGTGAACAAACCAGGTAGATGGCTGGCCTACAGATTGAAAAAAGACAGAGACAAAAGAATGATATATCATCTTAAAGATGAAAATGGGGAAATCCACTATAGTAGGAAAGCGAAAAAAGAAATTATTCGGACATTTTATGCAAATCTGTATAGACAAGAAGAAATAGAAGATGAAAAGATAAAACAATATATAAAAAGGTCAGACATACCTGTAATTACAGATGAACAAAGAGAAATGTTAAACAGGCCAGTAACTGAGATGGAATTGGACGCTGCATTGAAAAAGCAAAAAAATAACAAAACGCCGGGCCCAGATGGCCTTCCGGTGGAATTATATAAAATGGTACAAGAAATAATAGGAGAGACCATGCTGGAATTATACAATGAAGCGCTAGAGAAGACAAAAATTCCTCTATCCTGGACGGAAGCAATAATTACAATTATACCTAAAGACGACATAGACCACCAATTAATTCAAAACTATAGACCAATATCTCTATTGAACACGGATTATAAAGTATTTGCAATAATTATGGCGGAAAGAATAAAAAAAGTACTAAATGATTACATTCACCGGGACCGAAATAGATTTCTGCTGGGCCGTCAAATTAAGAACAATATGAGAGTAATAATAAATGCACTCGAGTACTATGAAGCACATCCGGAGAAACAAGCTTCGCTGATTTTCCTCGATGCCCAAAAAGCATTCGACAACTTAAATTGGAAATTTTTAAAAGGGCAATTAGAGACTATGCAATTTGGATCAAACCTTGAAAAAATTATAGGACAAATATACACAAAGCAAACAGCAAAAGTAATAATAAATGACGACATGACAGATAAATTCGATATAATAAAAGGGGTTAGGCAGGGCTGTCGACTTTCTCCACTATTGTATATCTTAACATTGGAGATTTTGCTAAAAAAAATTAGAGAAGATCAAGAAATTAAGGGGTTAAAAATAAGAAGAGTTCAGGCTTTTGCCAATGACCTTGTATTTATAACTGAAGAGCCATTGGAAGTAGCACCAAAATTGTTTAAGAAAATAGAGGAATTTGGAGAGTTGGCCTGTTTAAAAATAAATAGAAATAAATCGAAATTAATAGTTAAAAATCTTACGAAAATTCAGGAGACAGAATTGGAGAACAGTATACAAATCCAAACAACGAAGAAAATAAAAAATTTAGGGATCTGGCTGTCACCAAGATCCTCGTCAATAAAAGAAAATAACTATGACAAATTAATAACACAGATTAAAAAAAATATTTGGATAATTGGAAAAACCTATAAATATCATTACTGGGAAGAATCTCCACTATTAAAATGAATGTCTTACCAAAGCTGCTGTATCTGTTTCAGGTTGTCCCAATAAAATTAGAGAAAAACTTCTTTGAAACTTTAAATAAGATGACTTCTAAATTCATTTGGCAGGGGAAACGCCCACGAATAAAACTTAAACTACTTCAGGACACCAAGGAAAGGGGAGGAACAGCACTCCCAGATTGGGAACTTTATTATCACGTGGCGGCGCTAGTATGGGTCAAAGACTGGATGGAGCTGGAAAACAGCAGAATACTAACAATTGAAGGGCATGACCTACAAGTGGGCTGGCACTCCTTTCTATGGGATGAAAAATATAAAACCCATATCTATTTTAAGAGACATACAATTAGGAATCCATTACTATTAATCTGTCTTAAAATTAAAAAGCAACAGTATACAAAAATACTGATCTGGCTCTCACCATCAGAAGCGATAAGACATCCAAATTTAACAGAACCTAAAAATATAATTAGATACAAAGACTTAATTGACCATCAAGGGAAACTGAAAACTAAACAACAATTGGAAGCAGATCTAAATAGAGAAATTGATTGGTGGTCCTTCTCACAGATTCAATCCAAACATAAGGAATATATAAAAACATGAAATTTACAAAGAAAAACAAGAATTAGACAAAATTATATTAGACTCAGAAGAGAAATTGATTAGTAAAATCTATAAATTTTTGTTGAGGTATAAGATGGAGGAGGAAACAGTTAAGAATACAATGATTAAATGGATGCAAAATTTTACATATGCAATAGAATTGGGGAAATGGGAAGAGCTTTGGCAATTGAATAGGAAAGTAACATTAGCGGTGGCATACAAGGAAAATCAGCTGAAGATGTTTTACAGGTGGCATATGTCGCCCACAAGATTGGCTAAAATTCATCTGAAAAACAGTCCTCTATGTTGGAAATGTAAAAACTCACAAGGTACTTTTTATCATCTATGGTGGATGTGCCCAGCGGTAAAGAAATTTTGGTCCAATATCAAGAAATGGCTGGAACAAATTACTAATCTCCAAATAGATAAGAAGCCAGAAACCTTTTTATTGGGAATATTTACAAAAACATACCCTAAAGATATTAAATATTTGTTGATAACTGCAGCGCGGATAACCTACGCCAAAAATTCGAAACAGGAAAAGACCCCAACAGAAGTAATGGATAAAATTATCCAATGTGCTGAAATGGATAGGTTAACAAAAGAGCTTAAGGAAAAAGAAGAGACAGAGTACTATAAAATATGGGATAAATGGTACCAATGGTATAACATCACTATTGAAGAAATACAGTTAAAGATAGAATAGAAATGTAAATATATATACAACTAACTTTACATGTCTGTGAAGTTTCCGAAAGATGCCCTAATTAATTAATGAGCCATGAGCCAAACTTCAAAAGAAATACAGTCATTTATTAGGTGCACCATTTCGGCAATATTCGGGTGCACTAACCCCATGTAGATTTACGTTCCCTTATGACCCTGTCTCTCCCCTCCTCTCTGGCCATGTCATAAATCACATTCTCCAATTAACCACTTTGGCCGGCTGTGAAATCCAACACCCTCCTTCTGATTGCGGTTAGGAAGCATGTATGGAATGTAACTTCAATTAGGGAAATCAATCAGCTCCATCAGTTCTCCCTCCCTCCTGCTCATGGCAACTTGAAAGCTTTGCAAGTTGACATAAGATATAATCTCATTATGTATTGTATATATTAATAAGGGGGGAATTCTTAGGGGATGAAAATGAGGGGGGGGGGGAAATGGAAAAGAAAAGAAAAGAAAATACGAAACAAATGCTTCAAAAGTTTAATTTACTTATACATTGATTGTTGTGTAAATGTTTTTTATATGTGTTTTATATGTGTTTTAATAAAGTTTATATTTTTTTTTAAAAAAAAACAAAAAACCCCAAGGCCTGGAGTTTCCTCAAAGTAACAATGCGAGCCAGAGGCCTCTGCCCTGGAGACGCAGATGACTGCTCCAAGTGGCGTTCAAAGATCCAAAAAGCAGACCCTCCATCTGCGGGAATATGCAGGGAAGAGGAAGAAGTAGTTTCATTGAGGACCACACTCTGAGTCCATCTGGAAGTGATGCTGTCTATCCCACATGTTTTTAGCTTATCAAGAAGTAGACTGTGGTTTACTTTGTCAAAGCCTCTCTGAAATCCAAGAATACTACTGTATGTGCATTGCATTTCACTGGTCCACTAAAATTTAGTAATTTTTTGTCAAAGAATGCAATAACATTTATGATCTGTTTTTGGATCCTTTATTAGCCCTAGTAAATCATTCATATCTATACTGAATAACAAAGGTTCAAATATGCACCTTTTCCTCCCCTCTTGATAAGTATCAATCCTTCTTCTCATGGCTCCATTGAGCCCAAACCTCCTTCTCAAACAAGGGCTTGGATCAGGGCCAACAGGCTGAGCTCCATTTTGAGGGCAATCCATTTTCCTCCATCATATTTCTCTGTTTATTGTGTCAAATGATGCATTAAGACCAACAAAGCCAGCAAACATCTGACTGGCATATTTTATGATTTGATATTTCAAGACAATTTTTTTTGCCAATATTAGATTATTAACATGCATTATTTATTATAAAATCTATCTAGCCTTTAACTCTACCTAAAGCCTTCTGGTTCTCCTGTAAGGAATGCATTTTTCTCAAGTTTAACTAAGGGGATCAAGACATAAATTTTAACCACAATATCTGCCAGTCTATTTGGTCTATAATTGCTAGAGTCCTTTTTATTCCACTTTTTAGATAAATAAAATGCTACTATTGCCAATTTCAATCTGACTGGATAGGGCAGGTCTTATTTATATGTGAAAATGAAGAGGCCCCAACAACCAGGATATTTTTTGATCAATTAAATAGTTGGTAGAATGTCTTCTCCAGGGAATGTATTACTTGCCTTTCAGGCCTTTTATGATTAATCTCAACATGAACATAATGGGGTAAAATATTGACATTTCTGCTAATATGGAGAAAAGCAGCTCTTGAATTCCATGGAGAAGACATGATTGCATCTATTGCTCACCCACCACCACCCACCCCTCACTTTACCAGATGGAGAAAAATAGACACAAACCTGTGGGACTTTGTAGGTGCCTCCTAATCTTGATATCTGGATGGAGATCTCTCTGTCAGCTCCATCAAGAAGAACCAGAAGGTTGTCCTTCCTTCCACAGCCGTAGTTGGGGACATTGGCTTCTCCAGTGGAGAGCATGTCCAGCAAGGCATCTGAAGTGCCAAGTGTGCTCAAATAGTTGTTATGGATGTTGTAGCCAAGTGTGAGGTTGTGCAGGAGCTGGAGATTCTTGTTGACTATTTGAATGTTGAAAATGTATCGTGAGCAGGAGAAAAAAACATAAACATCCCTGTTATAAAAAAAAGTGTTATTATAATCAACAGCAACAACAAATACTTCTTTTAATATATAATCCTCCACAAGCCTACTGAGTTTTAAGCCAACATTGATCCAAAACCAATGATCAATTACACAAATATGGGAATTGGCTGAGGTATGGCAACTACGACTGGTCCCTGGTGGCGCAGCAGACTAAAGCACTGTTATTAACATCAGCTGCCTGCAATTACTGCAAGTTCAAATCTCACCAGGCTCAAGGTTGACTCAGCCTTCCATCCTTTCTAAGGTGGATAAAACGAGGACCCGGATTGTGGGGGCAATAAGCTGACTTTGTATAAAAAGAACACCGCTTAGGAGGAGCCAAAAGCCCTACTAAGCAGGTATATACAAAAGTATGAAGGCTATTGCTTAACACATTGTAAGCCACCCTGAGTCTCCGGAGAAGGGTGGCATATAAATAAATAAATAAATAAATAATAATTAAAAAAACCCAGAACCCTGGTCCCACCACTACTTTAAATAAAATTCATTATTCAAGTAATAAATTAAGGATTGAACTGAGAGAGAAAAATAATCAGTTTTTTTTCAGACTGATTTTTGAGTCTCTTTCACAAAATCAGACAAAAGGAGAGAAGCCATGGAAATCAAAATCATTCAGGAAATTAGAGATATTCCCCAATATAGGAATCATAAAAAAAAACAACAACAGAAAAGAAGGAGGGAGTGCAACTCCATAACTCTGAATGACTTACAGATCATGGAAAACAGACTGAAAAGAAGGAGCCACGTTGAAAAGCAATTTTGTATGCAATCTTTTATTTCCAGTGATGACTATACCAATGAGATGGTCTCCTGGGCTGTAAAAGCTCCGTGGTTGTTTTCCACCCTGGTTCTCCAAACTCAGCGGGCATTTAATTCTCAGCTTCCCAGAGATTGGATGGGACAAAAGCAGCATCAGAACCAGAAGCAGGAGGTCCATAATTTATGGGATGAATCAATGAATCCCTTTCCTGTTTCTAAAGAAGAATTAGAAGAATCAAAGGACTCTCACAAGATGGAATGTCCAGTTGCTTTCCTAACTGAAACACAGAGAAACACCCAGCATCACCTGCAAAGGAGAGAGACGTAGCTTCAAGAGCACAGACTCTGCTTGTCCCAAAACTCCATATTTCTCTGCCCAAAGTCTCCCCTGGAGGATTCGGCCAAACAGCAGAGCTGAAACTTTTATCATAATTCTATAGATAATTATAATTCAAGTAGTTCTTGCACTCAAAAATTGTTGGGAAATTCTCTGAAGGGAAATGAAAGGGAAATAATCCCCATGTGATTCATAATAACAGGGGCAGAGATGGAATTAAATAGTTCATTTAGAATTGAGAGGTTTGGGAGCTCCATGCTTGAAACTGGCCCCGGAGGGAATACAGTGCACCTGTGGCTGAAGAAAAAATAAAATCTGATATTTGTTTGTATACTGATTAAAGATAAAACTCTGGGGGCCAATTAATGCCAGAACATGAAATAGCTGCCAGCTGAGTAGGAACCAAAATGTACTTTATTTTGAAAGTTAATGCTCATGGGCACCACACAAAAGGGCTGATGCAATACTGTGGCCAAACTCGAAGAACAAAATCAACTTTAATGAAAAACTAGCTTTTTGAACTTTGCAAATCACATACACACACACACACACACACACACACAGAAGTTAGAAAAAACGAGTGAAAAGAGTGAAATCAAGGCTGCCTCTCACCCCATGTGGGGAGGGGAAGGAGAGAAGGAGGGAAGGGGAGCTCAGGACCCTCGTGTTCCAGATGGAAAGTTGATCTGCAAAACCCAACTTCCATCTTCAGAGACCTGGGAATGCAGAAGCTCATGTCCCATGTTCCACTGCCACGCTTTCCCATGCACAGGCCAGGCAAGGGGGCTCTTGCAGGGATGCCAGACAGGACTCTGCCCGGCTGAGTGGGGAACCCCTCTTGGGAGAAGGAAGCTGGGGAGCCTCGTGGTGGGGAAGAGAAGCAGATCTGCAAAATCCCCCTCCAGATTCCATATTCTGAGTCCTGGGAAGTGGGAAGACCATATCCCATGTTGCACTGCAACCCCTTTCCATGCATGGGGCACTCATGGGAAAGCAAAGCCCAGACCCATAGAGAAGGCCCAGGATGGCCAGGAGGGGATTCAGGGCAGCCCCAACCCCCCCACTCCTGGGAAGAGTCTAATCTGGTTTATGGGTCCCAGGGTTGACTGTTGGGGGGACGCAGCCCCCAAGGTTTCTCCAACTTTACTTGGACTTCGTGTCTCTCCAGGAGAGGCTCCTGTCAGGGAGAAGCCATGCATAGCTGGGTCTTCCAAGGGGGATCCAGGATTGCCCAGGGGGAAAAGGGTGCTGGCCTTACCCTGGAGGGACCCTCCATGACTCTGAGGAAGATGGGGGTCCCCCCGTGGACCCTGCAGACTCTCCTGAGCCCCCAATTGAGACCATTTTCATTGCAGCCTTTTCTGGAGAAGGGGCTTAAGCCAATTGTGAAATTCAAATTTTTTTACTACTGGTTCTGTGGGCATGTCTTGGTGGGCATGGTGTGGCTTGGTGGGTATGGCAGGAGAATAATACTGCAAAATTCCCATTCCCACCCCATTCCAGGGCAAGGATATTGCAAAGTCTCCATTCCCACCCCACAGTTTCTTGAAGATTCTAGCCCATGCCATGAATGCTGCATATTCCTCCAGATCATGGAGGAGACCATTGGAACCACCGTCATTAGGTGAGGCAACTTGGTCAGTGGGGAAGCCAGTGGGAGGTCGCAAATCTCAGGCCTGCAGGCAGGGAAGTGGGGGAGGGGAGGAGGTTCAGAAAAGTTCCTAAAAGCCAAGATGTTCCCACCCTTACTCAGCCCCTTCTGGGACCTGGATGAATGCTCGGGATTTAGCACTCTTGCCACAGTCAACGATGCAGCTGTTTTCAAACAAGATCCCTTCAATCTTGTCCAGGGGAGAATCTCAAGGTTGTCTTTCTCTGAATATCACCCAACCCTTCACAGACAGGACAAACTTGGAAGAGGAGTAGGAAAATGCTTTAGGTATAAATTGTAGAGTGGAAAATTAAAGGGCCTGAATATCATTAGATGTTGCTCTTTTATTTCTCTGGATGATGAAAGGAAAAAAAAATAACACTGGGAATTTCTTAAAGGTGGACACATAAATAACAACAACCCCAAATTGAAATCCTAGAGAACTGTTGTGATCAACACTTTCTGTACAAAGGATTTTACCAGAATAGCAAGAAGGAACCATATAATAGTAATGGATAATTGCTTTCCCAGCTGAGAACAGGTAAACATTTCAGGTGAATCTGCCATCTTATCTCTTTCCTATTCCCTCTCTCCCACATATACACACTTAGCCACTGTCAGTAGGAATAATTGCTCAAATGATTTCTTAGAAGGTGTCATATTGGCTGACAGTTGCCGAAAAGCAAATTCCTCTGAATGACTATTATGGAGTTCTCTTTAGCAAGATTTATTGAAATGAAAGGAAAGGGAGTTAGAAGAATTTCAGCCATTCAACCGTTTCCCATTTTGAAACAAGTAGATATGATGTTCTTTGATCCCTGCATACTATCTAAGTGGAAATAAATTATATCTTATTTGAAATTAAAGTAAATCTTACAGTTATTTAAATGTCGTAATAGTCTTATGTCTCATGTTTTTACATTTGTTCTGGCTGTAAGCTGCTCCTTTGTGTTCAGGTCTGGCCTCAGAAGGATAATGTAACACTTGGGGATGAAGATGCAGCCCAGCAGACCAGCACTGGAGGCCAGGATGGAGAAGACCTGAACAGCCACCATGTATTTCCCTTTGGTGCTCAGGTAGGTGGGCACAAAAGTCACCCAGACACTGCAGAAGACCAGCATGCTGAAGGTGATCAGCTTGGCTTCGTTGAAGGCCCCGGGCAGATTCCTGGCCAGGAAAGCCACAGTGAAGCAGATGGCAGCCAGGAAGCCCATGTAGCTGAGGGTGACGTAGAACATGACAACGGCCCCTTCGTTGCACTGCAGGATGATCTCTCCAGGCTGGGAATGGAGGTCAGAGTCAGGGAATGGGGGACAAACTCCCAGCAAGCTGGAGCAGATGATAATTTGGACAGCAGAACAAGAAAAGATGATGGAGTTGGCCAAGCTCTTCCCCAACCATCTCTTTGCTCGGTTTCCTGGTTTTGTGGCCAGGAAGGCCAGCACCACTGTGATAGTTTTGGCCAAGAGAGAAGAAATGGCAACTGAGAAGATGATGCTGAAGACTGTTTGTTGGAGAAGGCAGGTGGCTTTCCTTGGTTGACCAATGAAGAGAAAAGGAGACAAGAAGCAAAGCTGGAGGGAGACCAGGAGGATGTAAGAGAGGTCCCAGTTGTTGGCTTTGACAAGGGGAGTTTCTCGGTATTGAATGAAGATGATTAAAACAAGGCCTGTGGTTAGGGACAAGAGTAGTGCAAAAGATACCAGGATGATGCCCAGATGTTCTTCATAAGACAGGAAGATTATAACTTTGGGAATACATTGGACTCTGTCTTGATTTAGGTATTTATCATCTGGACACTTGGTGCATTTTTGTGCATCTGAGAAAGCCAAAACACAATATTTCTTTAATATACTGGGTTTTTTTTTACAATTCAAGAAACACCTTTTTTGGACAAAGCCTGATTCCAGGAACATTTTCCAAGATGTGTTGCTTAACCATTCCACAGAAAAAACCCTGATAATATAATTGTCTGAAAGCTTTATAGCTAAGGTATATGAAATTCGTGTATTTCTAGTGCATTTTGAATAAACAAAAATAGAGTTGAGCTTCAATATATGTTTTAATTTGCACTTTCATCAAAATCCTGTGGATAAACCCATTTCCATCAGGCCTTCCTTTCCCCTGGTGTCACCCACCTTCCTGAGTGGAGAAGGTCCCCTCCGGACAAGAAACACAGTCATAGCAGCAAACTGGCTCTCCTTCTCGAGCCCTCTTGACAAACTCAGGACGACAACTTTCCACACATTTGGACTGAGGCAGGGACTGAGCAGAAAAACAAGGAATGCCAAAGAAAATGTGTTAGGACTCACCATCCATGTTAAAATAGAGGTAGACATTGAACATTACACAAGTAGATTCTGGGCTTTACTGAGGTAAATATGAAATCTGTGACTCAGTGGTGAAATCTGAACCGATTTGGTAATGGTTTGCTGGCTGCGCATGCGCACTGCGCACCAAGCGTGCACATGTGCAGTGTGCACCAAACACGCACTGCACATTTAAAAAGCTACCAGTTTGGGCAATCCGGTAGTTAGCTACTGGTTTAGTTGGATTGGTAATTTAAAAAAGCTACGATCCGACGATCACCTGTGCTGTGCAGTTTAGCTTTCCATGCGCAGTATGCGCCAAAAGGAGTCTTGGGAAGGTATGTAGAATAGTGAGGGGGGGGTCAGCTGTGGCACGCAGTTTGGCTTCACTAGAAAGGAGGAAATCCTGCTTTCTAGCAAAGCTAAACTGTGCAGCACAGGTGATTGTCAGATTGTAGCTTTTTAAACTATCGGTTTGGCTGAACCGGTAGCTTTTTTTAATTTCCAGTTTGCCTGAACCGGTAGTTTTTATCGCTACCAGTTCTCCCGAACTGGACCAAACCAGTAGCATTTCACCCCTGCTGTGACTCCTTCCCAACAGGTGTAGGAGAGGTGATCCTGGCAGATTCTTTCTTTAGTTCCTCCCTTTTGTTTCTGGCATAACACGTTGCAATAAAGGACTTTTCTACTTAATAAAGTCTGGAGGGATGGAATTGAGAAAAGTTTTAAGCATTAAGTGACAGACAATCAGTTCCTCCTCATGGCTATATTAAAATGCATTCCTCCATTCTTCTTCTATCCATGGTTATGATGTTCTACTCATATTAAATTTTAAATACATTTCTTGTCAAATATTTATTAAATTATTATTTTATAAGATTTATTTAAGTAGAACAAAATGTGATTAAAAAGGAAAGTTCTGACCAGTAGGATCTGGAAAGGTTTCTTCTGGACTACAGAAAGCCTTGCAAAGCTGCTCCACTTGACATTAGTTCGAAACAGTTTCCCCGTTAAGAGACAAAGGAAAACTCCTCATAAATTATAGCTGATGATGTTACCTAGTTGGGTAATGAAATGCCTGGAAGAAAACAAGCAAGCTCAGAGAGCACCAAGGAGCCCTCATGTCAACCCTGAGCTACAAATATTCTCCTTTATTAAAACTAAAGGTTTCTGTATAGTTTCTAGAACTGTAGTGAGATTGAGGGGAGATCATGAGAAGGTGTCCCTGAAAATGATTAAGTCGCAAATCTTTGGCTGCAACAGATGGGACATGAGTGTGAGTCCTGGGTCAGAAGGAGATATTTCCCATCCAGTTATCCAAAAAAAAAAGTCCTTTGTGTTGAAGAACTACAATTAAGAGACTCCAACTGGCATGGAAAGACAGACCCACATTTCATATTAGTTAAATTGGGAGAGTCCTTTTCACCCAGAGGGACTGAAGGTGGCTAACACTCAAGATAAACAAGGCCATTCAAGGGATTTTCAGATGAAGAGCCCTCTTATCAACCAAAGGCCAAATCTAAGTAGCATTTCCACTCACAATCTGTCTCGTTACTTCTGATATCAGGAAGGGCTTTTCTTTGAATCAAAGTTGTGTTTCAGTGTTTCAGGTTTCTGGGTCAAGGGATTTTCTCACTGGCCATTTTATGAGAATTGAAAGGCTTGGACCTCCTTCCTAGGGGCAGAAACCCAATTGCTCCCCCCAGTTGGGTGAAAGACAGATACAGCTAACTTTGACCAGGTCTGGACTACTTAAAACTATCACAGACCTCCCCTTTCAGGGAACCATTCCCAATGGCCTTTTCCTAAGCAGGACAAGACAAAGCTTCTCTCCCAATGGAACCCCCAGGAGCTCCATCCAGTCATGATCCAATTTCATCTCCTTCAATCCAAACCTCAATTCAGGGTCTGTTCAACAGAATTCCCTTCTGCTTTGCTGCTTGAGGACAAGGAGCAAGCAAACCTGAGGCTCTTAAACATACAACCTCCAGCGCTTGAGGGTTTGTCATCCCAGGTTGGACATGGCTGAATCAGCCAAAAACAGTCTTCAGTATTACAGCATCTGAAGAACAGCTTGGTCAACAGTACTGAAGCCTCCCAAGTGGTCTATAGAAAGAAAACTATAAGATTTCTACTCCCCATGTTCAATTCTCAGTGAAGGTCATTGACCTTGAAAACTGGGCTTAGTCCACATGAAATGGGTCCTAAATCTTTGGAAAAAAGAGGAAAGAACCAAAATTTCTCCCACCTTGTTGAGCAACTTTAGCCATGGAAGAGCTCCTTGGAGGATAGTAATTCTCTGTCTTTCCAAAGTCCCCATTCGCTGTCTGATGGGATCTTTCTTGGGGACAAACAAGGAGCTCATGAGTGCCAGATCTACTGTTAGATCTCCATTTTGATCTAAGTACAGTTTCTTCTCGGAAATATTCCAAAATTGATTCTTCTGCAGGAAAGAATGGAATTAGAAGGGGAGCATCCAAGAATTTTAAAATCTGAAAGCTTTTTTTAAAAATCCCATTTAGCCTTTACACATTTGAATCTTTCTTCTATAGTTGACTAAATCAAATCAAATCAAATCAAACCTTTATTATCAATGCACAATATTGTACAATGAAATTGAATGAGCCTCCCTTGGTGCAGTCCCTCCCCCCCCGAAACACAAAATACATCTCAATAACTCAATAGATGAAAGAAATAGAATCCCTAAACCCAAATAAGTAATAACTAACACACATTCCCATATACCTATATGAATAGAATAGAATTCTATCTGTCCTGGTCCTATTAGATCTCTCAGTGGCTTTTGAAACCATCGACCATGGTATCATGCTGTGACGATTGGAGGGGTTAGGAGTGGGGGGGCACCGTGTTGCGGTGGTTCTCCTCCTTCCTCTCTGACCGTATGCAGTTTGTGTTGGCAGGGGGGCAGAGGTGGACCTCGAGGTGCCTTGTATGTGGAGTGCCGCAGGGGTCAGTCCTCTCACCCCTTCTGTTCAACATTTATGTGAAGCCGCTGGGCGAGATCATCCGTGGTTTTGGGGTGAGATTCCATCAGTATGCTGACGATACTCAGCTGTACATCTCCACCCCGGACCACCCCAATGATGCCCTTGACGTGATGTCTCGGTGCCTGGAGGCCGTGCGGGTCTGGATGGGGAGAAATAGGCTCAAACTCAACCCCTCCAAGACCGAATGGCTGTGGCTTCCGGCGTCCCAGTATAGTCAGCTGGTTCCATCGCTGACTATTGGGGGTGAGATCCTGGCTCCCTCAGAGATGGCTCGCAACTTGGGTGTTCTCCTGGATGCACGGCAGTCTTTGGAAGATCACATGACGGCCATGGCCAGGGGACCTTTCTATCGGGTTCGCCTGATGCACCAGTTGCGTCCCTTTCTGGCCCGGGATGCCCTGCGCACGGTCACTCATGCCCTTGTCACATCCTGTCTGGACTACTGCAATGCTGTCTCCATGGGAGCACCTTGAAGAGCACTCAGAGGCTCCAACTGGTCCAGAATGCAGCCGCGTGGGTGGTTATGTAACACCCCTCCTGCGCAAGCTGCACTTGCTCCCAGTGGTCTTCCGGGTGCGATTAAAAGTGTTGGTCACCACCTTTAAAGCACTCCATGGCTTAGGACCGGGATATGTACGAGACCGCCTTCTGCCATCAACAACCTCCCACCGGCTGATACGCTCCCACAGAGATGGGCTCCTCAGGGTGCCGTCGGCCAAACAATGCCGACTGGCGACACCCAGGGGGAGACCCTTCTCTGTGGGGGCACCAGCCCTCTGGAATGAGCTGCCCCTAGAGCTTCGTCTTAGCCCTGACCTGCGTACTTTTCGCCACGCCCTTAAGACCCTTCTGTTCCAGTAAGCCGGACTGGCCAAAATGAATTTTAAATGGGTGTATGTGTGTTTTTTAAATTGAGGGCCAATTTTTATATATTCGATTTTAATTGGTTTTAAATTTTATAAATCTATGTGTTTTTAATATGGCTGTACACCGCCCTGAGTCCTTCGGGAGAAGGGCGGTATAGAAATCTAATAAACTTTAAACTTTCTCTGTATGCTAATTCATCTCCTCCTGTAATAAGACCCAGCACGATGGTATCATCTGCAAACTTTATTATCACGTTAGATGAATCAGAAGACATGCAGTCGTATGTGTACAATGAGTACAGGTAGGGACTGGGCACACAGCCCTGAGGAGAGCCAGTGCTGAGCTTCAGGGAGGAGGATGTGAAAGACCCAGTCCTCACTGTTTGTGGCCGGTCTGTCAGAAAGTCTTTAATCCAATCACAGGTGGGAGAAGGAATATTCAAGTCAGTCAACTTTCGATGAGGATGTCCAGCAAAATGGTGTTAAAAGCCAAGCTGTAATCTATGAAAACATTCTGAGGCAGTTCCCAGGTTTCTCTAGATGACTCACTACAGAATGAAGGGCATTCATTCTGCAATGGCATCGCCTGTCAACCTATTTCCTTTGTAGGCAAACTGATGTTGGTGGAAGTTTGATGGAAGGCATGACCTGAGGTGTTGAAGAACCAGTCTCTTGAAGCACTTCATCACTACAGACGTCAATGCAATGGGTTTGTAGTCATTCAGGCTGTTTATGGCTGTTTTCTTCAGGACTGGAATGATAGTGGCTGCTTTCAGACATGATGGAACACTGGCCGTTTGCAAGGAGATGTTAAAGATCCTTGTTAGGACCTCTGATAGTTGGCCAGCACAGATTTTTACCACTATCCCCAGCACCCCATCTGGACTTGCAGCTTTATTGGAATTCACGGCCTTTGTCTAACAACAAAATAGCCTTATTTAGAAAAGCAGGTGTTACCGCTACCTTCATAAATAAAAAACAAAGAAATTTCAGCAAAATTTCTCAATCATATTTTGGCAAAATATATATTAACAAAATATAGTTGATGCAATTGGTAAGTTTTGGGAACATTCTAGAGCAGGTGACAAATAAAACGAATCATAGGAAAAAAGAGATTATTCATAAATATCTAGAAAACATCAGGTTGATTATTAGAAACCATTTAGTGACCATTCAAAGTTTCAACTGCACTGAAAAAAGTGACTTAGGATAGTTTTTCCCACGATCATGGCAGCATCCCCAGGGTCTCCAGGCAATCAACATCTGAATTCTTGGCATCTACTTATGATGGTTGCAGAGTTTTAGGGTGATCTCATCTCCTTTTGCGACTTCTGACAAGCAAAATCAATAGGGAAGCCAGATTCTCTTAATAACCATGTTACTGACTTAACAACTGCAGTGATTCACTTAAGAAGAAAAGGTAAGAAGGTCATAAAATAGGGCAAAACACACTTAATTTAATTTAATTTAATTTAATTTAATTTAATTTAATTTAATTTAATTTAATTTAATTTAATTTAATTTAATTTAATTTAATTTAATTTATCGCATTTCTATGCCGCCCAACTCCCAAGGGACTCTGTGCGGCTTACAGCAAAAATAATGCGAACAATGAACATAGAAAAATTATTAAAAAACATTATAAAAACATTTTAAAAACATTAAAAGCCCATGCACACCATTCATGGCCAGATCTTGCAAGATTGCAACAATGAGATCAACGATCCCCAGGCCTGCCGGAAAAGCCAGGTCTTCACCACTTTCCGGAAAGCCAATAGGGTGAGGATGGTCCGGATCTCAGGAGGTAACTGGTTCCAGAGAGCTGGGGCAGCCACAGAGAAGGCCCTCCCCTGCGGGCCCGCCAGCCAGCATTGTTTAGCTGACGGGACCCAGAGGAGACCAACTCTGTGGGATCTTACTGGTCGCTGGGAGCTATGCGGTAGAAGGCGGTCTCGAAAATAGCCTGGCCCTGAGCCATGTAGGGCTTTAAAGGTAATAACCAAGACCTTGAATTGTGCCCGGAGACCAATAGGGAGCCAGTGCAGCTTGCGGAGGATTGGTGTAATGTGGGTGTATCTAGGTGCACCCACGACAGCTCGTGCAGCTGCATTCTGGACCAACTGTAGTCTCTGAACACTCTTCGACCGAGCCATGAGGCACCCCACAAACGAGGAGTCTAGGGGTCGACCTCTGCCCTCCTGCCAATACCGACTGTGACCAACCAGAGAGATAGGAGAACCACTGTAACACGGTGCCTCCCACTTCCAACTCCCTTAGTTGTCCTAGAAGGATACCATGGTCAATGGTATCGAAAGCTGCTGAGAGGTCAAGTAGCACCAAGATAGAGGAATGACCCCCATCTCGGGCTCGCCAGAGATCATCCATCAGCGTGATCAAAGCAGTTTCCGTGCTGTAGCCAGGCCTGAAGCCAGACTGAAAAGGGTCCAGATAATCTGTTTCATCCAATGACTGCAGGAGCTGAAGTGCCACCACTTTCTCTACAACCTTTCTCACAAAGGGTAGGTTGGAGACTGGATGAAAGTTTTTTAATTCTGCTGGGTCCAGGGAAGGGTTCTTGAGGAGGGGCCTTGCAACTGCTTCCTTTAATGGCTGCGGGAAGGACCCCTCCCTCAAGGACGCATTAACTAAAGCCTGGAGCCAGCCTCATGTCATCTCCTTGCCGGCCGAAGCCAGCCAGGAGGGGCACAGGTCCAACAAACAAGTGGAGGAGCTCATCACTCCTACAGCCTTGTCCACTTCCTCAGGAGTCACTGGCTCAAACTCCTCCCACACAATAGGACTAAGACCCGCCCCCGTCATCTCGGTCGGTATTGTCCAATCAGAGTCCAGGTCCATCCGAATCTGAGTGACTTTATCCAACAGAAACTGCACAAACTCCTCAGCTCTCCCCTGCAAGGGCTCCTCCATTCCCCCTACATTAAGGAGGGAACGAGTCACCCTAAATAGAGCGGCTGGGCACGAATCAGCGGATGCAATATGTGCGGAAAAATGCGAACATTTTGCCGCCCGTATCGCCACTAAATAAGTCCTAATAAAGGATCTTAAGAGTGTTCGGTCAGATTCGAAGTTACTGGTCCTCCAGCGTCGCTCTAGATGTCTCTTCTGGCGCTTCATCTCCCAGAGCTCCTCGGTAAACCAGGGAGCTTTCCTGGATCCACCACCATGGAGAGGTCGCAAAGGTGCAATCCGGTCCAGTGCCCCAGATGCCGCCCTATTCCAGGCAGCCACCAGGGACTCAGCCGGACTGTGGACAAGGGAGTCAGGTATCTTAACTTAACGACCGTCTTGCTTAGCAACAGAAATGTTGAGCTCAGTTGTGGTCGTAAATCCCATCCTACCTCTTCCAATAATTGGAAGAAGTTGCACAGAAGCTCCAGATCTCCTCCATGTTGTTCCAGAGGGAGGGAAATGGGGAAGTGAGCTCAGTCAGAAGGGATGAGATTCTGGCTGAAGGAGAGGAAAAACACCCTGAAAAGAGGAGCCATTTCAGAGCTGAGCCCTCAAAGCAGAGAAGTTCAGCCTCCCCTTCACTGAGGAGGTAAAGGCTGAGCAGCCATCATTCAGAAAAGCTTCGACTGGGATTCCTGCAGAGAGGAGGGTTGAGAAAGAGGCAAAACCTCCCAGAATGGCAGAGGGAGGGGGGCTTAAGCTCCTTCCCCAGAAAAGGCTGCAATGAAGAGGGTCTCCTCAGCTGGGGGGCTCAGGAGGGTCTGCAGGGGCCACAGGGGGACCCCCATCTTCGTCAGAGTTATGGAGGGTCCCCTCCAGAGTGAGGCCGGCCACCTTTTCCTCTCAGGCAATGAAGGAGCCCCCTTGAGAGACCCAGCCTTCCCCGACAGGAGCCTCTCCTGGAAAGACACTGAGCCCAAGTGAAGCTGGAGAAACCCTGGGGACTGAATCCCCCCCAACATTCAACCCTGGGACCTATAAAACAGGTTAGTCTCTTCCCAGGAATGCACCAGATCCCCTCCTCCTTCCTGGTCATCCTGGCCTTTCTTTGTGGGTCTGGGCTTTGCTTTCCCCTGGGGCATCTAGGTGTGGAAAGAGGTGGCTGAGCAACATTGGATATGGTCTCCCCTTCCCAGGACTCAGAAGATGGAACTTGGAGGGGGATTTTGCAGATCTGCTTCCCTTCCCCACCATGAGGCTCCTCAGCTTCCTTCTCCCAAGAGGGGCTCCCCACTCAGCCGGGCAGAGTCCTGTCTCGCATCCCTGCACGAGCCCCCTTGACTGCATGGGAAAGAGTGGCAGGGGAACATGGCTTCTGCATTCCCAGGTCTCTGAAGATGGAAGTTGGATTTTGAAGATCAGCTTTCCATCTGCAACACGAGGGTCCTGAGCTCCCCTTCCCTCCTTCCCTCCCTCCCCTCCCCACATGGGCTGAGAGGCAGCCTTGATTTCTCCATCTCTTTTCACTTGTTTTTTCTAACCTCTCTCTCTCTCCCCCCCCTCTCTCTAGATGTGATTTTTTTAACTCTGTAAAGTTCAAAAAGCTAGTTTTTCATTAAAGTTGATTTTGTTCTTAGAGACTGGCTGCACTATTGCATCAGCCCTTTTGTGTGGTGCCCTTGAGCATTAACTTTCCAAATAAAGTAAATTTTGACTTCAACTCAGCAGGCAGCTATTTCAGATCTGTGACATGCTAGGGCATTAACTGCCCCCCCATTTTGTCTTTAATCACTATGCAAATAAATCTCAGATTTATTTTTTCTTCAGCTACAGGTGCCGTGTATTCCCTCCAGGACCAGTTTCAAGCATGGAGCTCCCAAACCTCTCAGTTCTAGATGACTGATTTAATTCAATCTCTGCCCCTGTTATTATGAATCACATGGGGATTATTTCCCTTTCACTTCTCTCCAGAGAATTTCCCAACAATTTTTGAGTCCAAGAACTAGCTGAATTATCCAGGGATCCCGCCTGACAGGTAGAATGATGATAAAACTTTCAGCTCTGCTCTTTGGCTGAATCTTCCAAGGGAGACTTTGGGCAGAGAAATATGGAGTTTTGGGACAGGCAGGGTCTTTGCTCTTGAATGTACATCTGTCTCCTTTCCAGATAAAGTTGAGTGTTTCTCTGTGTTGAGAAAAAGCAACTGGATGTTCCACCTTGTGAGAGTCCTTTGATTCTTCTAATTCTTTTTTAGAAACAAGAAAGGGATTCATTGATTCATGCCATGAATTATGGACCTCCTGTTTCTGCTTCTGCTGTTGCTTTTGTCCCATCCAGTCTCTGGGAAGCTGAGAATGAAATGCCCGCTGAATTTGAAGGACCAGGATGGAAACAGTCCATGGAGCTTTTACAGGCCAGGAGACCATCTCATTAGTATATTCACAACTGACAAAACAATGTTGCAAACATTTTGGCCTTTCAACATGGCTCCTTCTATTCAGTCTGATTCGTAAGTCATTTAGGGTGATGGAGCTGCATTCTTTCCATTTGCATTTTTAACACTCTCCTTTTCTTCTTATTTCATTCATTCCTATATTGCAGTACTTGTCTGATTTCTTGAATGATTTTGATTTCCATGGCTTCTCTATTTTGTCTTATTTTGTGGAAGAGACTCAGATCCAAAGATGGCACTAGAAAAACCCTTGAAAGAATTCCAGATTTTCTTCTTCTCCCAGTTCATTCCTTTAATTCATCCCTTAAATACTGGGTTTTATTTAAAGTAGTGATCCTTGGTTTTGAATCAATAGAGTCTAGTTAAGATTCCGTAGGCTTGTAGAGATTATTATTTTTTAAGCATTTGTTGTTGCTTTTGATTATAATAATTAACCTTTTTTTTACAGTATGGTTTCTTATGGTTTTTCAGATGCCCTACGATTAATTTTAGCCATTCAAATGGTCAACAGGAATTCCCAGCTCCTGCACAACCTCACACTTGGCTACAACCTCCGTGACAACTATTTGAGCACTTTACGCACTTCAGATGCCTTGCTGGACATGCTCTCCACTGGAGAAGCCAATGTTCCCAACTACGGCTGTGGAAGGAAGGACAACCTCCTGTCTCTTCTTGATGGAGCTAGAAGGGACATCTCCATCCAGATATCAACATTAGCAGGCACCTACAAAGTCCCACAGGTTTGTTTGTGTTTCTCTATTTTGGTGTTTTGATGCAACCATATCTTTTCCATGGAATTCAAAAGCTGTACAACATATCAGCTATGTTCATATTCATCCTAAAAGGCCTGAAGAGCAATAAGGTCCTTGGAGAGAACTTTCTACCAGTTATTCATCTATTCAAAAAATATCTCTAGTTGTGGAGGCCTCTATTGGTATTTCATTTTCACATATAAATGATACCTGCCATACTCAATTGGCAATAGTAGTGTCTACATGTTTTTTGAAAAAAAGAATTAAAAGGATTCTAGCAATTCCAGTGAAAAGATGGCCAACTGACTACATGCCCAGGGTTTTTCTCTGGAATTCAGCTTCTTCAACTTACCAACAGAAGGAACCAGCATATGATTCTCCTGGGTTAGGGAACATCCCAGAATTATCCCTCAAGGGATAATGTCCTCCCATACAGCAACAGGTCTGCAAGGAGCTTGTGTGGAGGGGTGGGGGTGGGGTGGGGGTTGAAGAATGCAGCCATTTCACAATTTATTTTTCCAATGAACAGTAAATTGTGCCTTTCATTTCTTAATCATTTTTAAGGATTATTAATCTTTATTAAGCTAAAAGAGGCTCTCATTAGCTACAGCCTGCTATTCCCTTTTGAAGATCTGTGCCATTCTGGAGCCACCACCCGCTTCAACCAGGTCAGGGAATGCACCATTTCCCAATTCCAACCTTGCCCCGGAGCAGTCGCCCACTCACCCTTCGCCTTGGGTTGGGGCCCAGGGCCCAGGGATGCACCATTCCCCAAGGCCCCAGAGCCTCTGCCTGCTCGCTGCCTGCCTCAACCAGGTCAGGGAATGCACCATTCAACACCAGCCTTGCCCCGTAGCCGCCGCCCACTCTCCCTTCACCATGCGGCATGTCCTTACCTTTCTCCCATGGCTGGCTGCCAGGGAAGGCAAGCACCTGAAAGTTACTGGAGCTGCTCTCCTTCTTGAATGTGCCACCACCATCGCTGTCCTGTTCCACATGCCAGCTGCGCAAGCGAACACCCAACCTGCCGCTGATGAATGAATGAAATAAACAGTTTTGGGGCACTTTTTTTTTCTTGGCAGCCAGCCGCAGGAGAAAGGTAAGGAGTAGGACACGCTGCATGGTGAAGGGCGAGTGGGCGGCGGCTCCGCAGCAAGGCCGGAGTCAGGGAATGCTGTATTCCCTGACCCGGTTAAGGTAGGCGGTGAGCAAGTGGCAGCTCTGGGGCTTCGGTGAATGGCACATCCTTGGGCCCCGGCCCCCAACCCAAGATGAAGGGTGGCGAGTGGGCGGCGGCTCCACATAAAGGGCAGAGTCAGGGAGTGGTGCATTCCCCGACCCAGTTGAGGTAGGCAGTGAGCAGGAGGCAGCTACAGGACTTCAGTGAATGGCACGTCCCTGGGCCCTGGCCCCTGACCCAAGGTGAAGGGCGAGCAGATGGTGAGTGAGCGATGAGTGGGTGGTGGCTCTGGGGCAAGGCCGGAGTCTCTTTCTAGGCACGTCACTTCTGCCTGTTGGGCCACTTCCTGAAGCTGGCAGCTCTGCAGCCACCTGCTTTACTTTTTCCCTCTTTTTCTCAAGGGAGGCTTGTGTGGTGGCACCAGCAGAAGCACTGCAGGGAAGTGGCCCAACAAGCAGAAGCGCTGCACCCAGAAAGAGAAGGGCAAGAAGGCCCAGTGGGCTGCAGAGGCAAAGGCAAGCTCTGGGGCGGCAGCAGCACTCCGAGAGAGAAGGCGGATGTTCCGGGGCTGCACATGCAGTGCTGCCACCACCGCCTCATTTGGCCCCAGTGCATGCGCAGAGGCTCAAAAAACCAGGTTACTTCCTGGTTAAAACCAGGAGGTAATGACTTCTAGGTGGGTGGGCGGAGCCTCCATCTGCCATCGCTACTGGTTCTCCAAACTACCGGCCATCATCGCTACCAGATCGGCCGATCTGGTCCCATCCGGGAGCATTTCACCCCTGCCCCAGACCCAGGAAACCTCTTTCCTACAGCCTATGCAGAGGTTCTGCCTTTTGCTCTAGGAACATGCTATAAAAATTAAGCAATCCCAGTGTCAGATCCCTAAAAGTGATACTGCCATTCAAGTGAAGGAAGGGGGGACGTGGATTCGATTTACTAGCATGGCCTGTGTCATCAGATATTTTACAACCTATATCCTGGCGCCAAGGAAGCCTGAGATTCCCTTTACCTGCAGGAATTTATATGATAGCCATGTGGGTTGTCTCACTTTAAAGGGAAGTGGTGGGAATGCATGTGTGTTCGGGTTCTCAAAGGAAATAGTAAAGAAAACATCTTCACACTTGTGTATTGGCTGAAATCTGCATTCTGACTTAAAGGGAGGGGTCTCTACCACTTTAATCCTACTGCTTTGCCTAAGGGCATTCAGATTGTGCTTTAGCTGGATGGTTTTCACTTCTGCTTAATAAAAGAATCCTTTTGAACAACTACGTTTCAAGAGTTCGTACTTTCTTTCTTTTTTTTTTTAATATACTTTATTGATTTTTTAAAAAAAGGTTTTTTTAAAAAGAAAATATCAAATCTCAGGTAACATCTGAGGTATCGTGCGATTGCATATATACAGTATATACACAACAAATATCTTCAAATCTATCATTATTAGAAATAGGCATATCCTTATAGTCTTGTTCTATCATTCCACCATTTATACCACCTTTCCCATACTGCCTTAAATTTTGAATTCTCGTCATCTTTAAGCATACTAGTTAATTTTGCCATTTCTGCACATTCCAATATTTTATTTATTATTGTCATCTCTGGAGGTATTTGTTTTTCTTTCCAGTATTTTGCGAAAATTAATCTGGCCGCTGTTATAATATGTATAATTAATTGTGTCTTGTCCTTAGAGAGTCCATCTCCCATCATTCCTAGTAAGAAAATTTCTGGAGATAATTTTATATCTTCTTCCACTATTTCCCGCAGCCAAGTTCGTATTTTTGTCCAGAACTTTTTTGTCTCTGAGCAGGACCACCACATATGAAAGAAGGTGCCAACCTCCTTTCCACACTTCCAACAAATTCCTGAGGCGTTAGGAAATATTTTTGCTAATCTAGATGGGGCTAAATACCATCTGTGAAATATTTTGTAGTGGTTCTCCCTATAAGTTGCTGATTTAGTAAAATTATAATTTCTATTCCAAGCCTCCTCCCAGTCATTGAAATTTAGTCTGTGGCCAATATTTTTTTCCCAAATGCTTAGTTGGTTCCTAGCTATCCCTTCTGCTCTGTCTTCGCCTAATAGGAGGTTATAAAATCTGGCTAGCATTTTCTTTTCAATTCCCAACATAATTTTATCTAGATTGTTGTACTTCATCTCTATACCAAATTGATCCCTATCTTTTTGATATCTAGAACTTATCTGCGTGTAGCTCCACCAGTCCAAATTAAAACCTTGATTATTTAGTGTTTCTCGTGATCTAAGAATACCATTTCCATCTAATATGTCTTTATACATGCCAAATTTCCCAATATCCCTTTTATTAGTAGCAATCAACGCCTCCATAATTGAGAACCAAATCAGTATTTTCGTATAAAATCTTTGTCTAATTTCTTCCCATGTTTGGATCAGAGTCTCCCTTAATTTGTGTCTGTGGAAATGTGATTTCTTTTTGTTCTTTTGGCCCCATAAATAAGCGTGCCAGCCTGCCTGTAGATCGTGGCCTTCTAGCGTCAGGATTCTCTTATTTTGTAATGTGACCCATTCTTTGATCCATACTAATTTAGCCGCTTTCTGGTAGACTTGCCAATCCGGTAATCCGAAACCGCCCATGTTTCTTTTTCCTTGCAGTGTTTTATATGCAATTCTTGCCTTCTTCCCTTCCCACAGAAAATCTCTCACCTTCCTTTCCAAATCTAGGAAATATTTTTTATCCAGGTTCACCGGAATGGTTTGAAATAGAAATATAATTTTGGGGAGAATATTCATTTTAATTGCTGAAATCTTACCTGTAAGGGATAATTTTAGTTTCTTCCATCTATCTATGTCTTTATTTTTTGTAGTAATGGACTATAATTGTCCTCTTTTAAGGAGGAATACCTTACAGTGATCCAGATTCCCAAATATTTTATTTTCTTTGCTATTTGAAGCTCCAGGGACTTTTCTAGCCTCTTCTTATTTATCTCCGCCATATTTCTTACTAAGATTTTAGTTTTGGTTTTGTTAAGCTTAAAGCCAGCGACTTCACCATACTGTTGTATTTCCTGGAGTACCTTGGGACCAGATTTCAATCGGATGTGAGGGCGATCTGGCTGCGACATCTGTCACCCCATTGATCGCCAGGGTTGATTCGGCTGATCTGGCTGGCTAGGCGGGTGTTCCCTTCCTCCCTCACTGCTCCATGTGCGTCCCTCCCGAAGCTGTGCACTCGGTGGAAGAGGACGACCATCCCAGATAGAAGGAGTGTACCGATCTTCGGTCAAGGGTATACGATAGCTGCGCTCCCCTGCTAGAACCTCCAAACAAGCTCAAGAGTTCGTACTTTCTTAAGTTGGAAGGAGAGGCGATCCTTACACCCAGAAATGATGAAAATGATGTATTTATCACTGAAAACAGAAGTAAGGGAAATAATTACAATGTTGCATGGAGAACCGAAACCTGATGATCCAAAAATTGTGTTAGAGTACACTCAAGCTGACAAGGAAATAATGAATGAGAAGCAAGACATAGAGATTGAAAATAAAGAGGAAGACAAAGACAACAAGATTGACTATGAAAAATTAAATGATTATGTGGGTAGTAAAAATAAAAAGAAGAATTTTAAAGATTACTTTGGGATTAACAATGGAAAAAATAGAAAGGGTGGAAAGACACAAAGAAGGAAAAAAGGATGGAACACAAATAATATAAAAAATTTAAATGATTACACTGGGATTAACAGTGGAAAAATAAGAAAAAGGGAAAAGAGATGGAAAATAATGGGAAATACAGGGCAAAACAGGAGAGTTTGGGATTTTAAAGCACAAAAGAAAAGAAGGGGGAAGGAAAATGAAAAAAATAAAAATAGAAAGGGAGAAAGAAATGAAAGAGGAATATGTTGTATACATTTAGAACTGAAATATGAATTGAAGTAAGATTTATAGATGTAATGAATGTTAGAAAAAAGATGAGACTGTGATAATAATTAAATAATATAAAATAATGGAAAACTATATGGATGTATGAATGAATTGAAATAACTTTTAGAAATATGAATAAGTTTGATAAATGATGATAATAGTTGGAATATTTTTATCTGAAATTATGGAAATTGTAACAATTGGAATATTCTTAATTGCATTGTTGGAATTTATATAATGATAAGTTTTAGAAATATGAATAAGTTTAATAAATTAGAGGATAATAGCTGGAATATCTTTAAATTTAATTAGGGAAATTGTAACAATTGGAATATTTTTAATTGCATATTTGGAACCTAATCAAAAAAGAAAAAAAATGAAATGATATTGTATTATGAATTAATTATATTGTGGTGAAAATAGAAATGATTAAGATGTTATTTGAAGAGGTATAAAGAGGTATGTTTGACAAAGTAACTGAAAATTAGAGATAAGATTCAAGGAAATATATGGTAGAAAGCTATTTGGTTTATTATTATTATATAAAGAGAAAAGATGGCTATATAATTAACTGATTTTTATTAAAATGTTGGATTGTATTATTTGGAATAAGATTTAAGAAAATATATGGTATAAAAGAATTTGGTTTATTAGTTTTATAAGAAATGAATGATTGTAATACTACATAATTAATTGATTTTTAATAAGTTGTTGGATATTGAAATAGCTGATAATGGAAAACATTAGTGATTATATTAAGGGAATGTAAGGGAATACTAGGAATTATATTATATGAGATTTTAAATTTAAGGGGTTTAATATAGAGATGAAGGGAAAAATTGAATTTGGTTAAGATTAGAGGTTAGGATGAAGGGTAATATTGGTTTATAAAAAAATAGAGAGAATAACTACTACGGCAAAAAGGGAATATATAAATTGTAAATTTAGTTGAAATGACTAAAAATTGTCTAAATTTGTGAACCGGCCAATATTCTGTTCAGAAAAAATACATTGAATGTTTGTTTGTGTAAAAAATAAAAAAAACTTTTAAAAAAAGCAATCCCAGGAATGCTTGCAATTCCTTCTTATTCTTGGGTGTGGGCGCCTCCTTAATCACTGAAACTTTGCTTTTAGTTGGGTGTATCCCAGACCCGTCAATCATATATCCCAGGCACAGTAATCTGGCATTTGACTTTAAGCCCGGCTTCTCTGAATTTAGCGAGAATGGTTCTCAAATGGTCAAATAGAATTGTTTTGTTGGCAGCGGACACCAGGACATTGTCAAAATAGGGTACTACCCCAGGAATACCCTGCAATAGCCATTCCATGATGCTCTAGAACAATCCTGGTGCCACTCTCACACCGAATTGTAGCCGGTTGCATTTGAATGCACCTCTGTGCGTGACAATCGTTTGTGCCTCAGCTGTGCTATCATCGACTGGCAACTGCTGGTACGCCTGTGCCAGGTTGAGCTTAGCAAATGTTTTTCCTCTACCCAATGAATGAAGCAAGTGTTAAATGATTGGAACCGGATAGGTGCTCCATTGGAGAGCTTTATTGATTGTACATTTGTAGTCTGTGCAGACGTGGACTGGGCCATCAGCCTTGATAGGTGTGACGATAGGGGTTGCCCACCGGGCATGTTCGACGGGTTCAAGGATTCCCTGGCCAATTCTTTGTCAATTTTAGGTTTGAGAGCAAGGGGGACCCTCTGCGATTTAAGCCTAATTGGGGTCTAGGCTGAAAGAAATAAGCGTTCCTTTATACTTGCCCAGGCCATTGCTGAAGACATCTTCAATTTCTCGGATGAGGTTGTCTGCATCATTGTGGTGGATGGCGTTGATTCCGGACACCCCCAGACCCAGGACCTCAAACCAGTCCAAGCTGAGAAGGGTAGGCCAATGAGGTTTGAGTATTTTCCCACCAGATTGGCGGACCTGAGTGAAGCCTATGCTCACTCTATTTCAATATGCAATAGGGTGAGTCTCCAGAATGAGAGGTTACTTGAATTAGAGGGCCATAAATTAAGGTTTGGATGGCACGGCTACTTATGGCATGATAAAAGTAAAGTTAATGTTGATTTTAATCATCATTTTGTTAGAGGTGCCACACTAAGAATTTGGAATAAATATAAAACAAGGCTTTCTACAAAGCTGCCCCTTTGGGTAGGAAGCTTTTTTTTAGAAAAGAAATGGTGGCAAAGGCAAACCGGTTGACATGAGGTAAAATTTCATCCTTCAACTCTGGTGACCCAATACTAAAGCCGAGGGAAGAATTTGAATCAGAAGGTTACGTTTGCCATTGGTTTACTTATTAACAACTAAAAGAAAGATTTAAACTGGATAAAAAGTGCTACGGATTTGACTTTGTTAAAAATGAATTGGAAATCTCATTATATGGCAATGATGAATATATTACTGCTAAGATTTATAAAATGTTATTGAAAGTGAACTTAGAAAATGAACATGTAAAACATTGTATGATTCAATGGGCAAGGAATTTTGGATATAATGTGATGCTTGAACAATGGGAAAATATGTGGATAAAGGGTTTAAAATTTACACTAAATTATAATCTAAAAGAAAATTTCTAAAAGATGATGTATTGTTGGTATTTAACATCAGATAAGTTATCTAAGATGTATAAAGGGATGTCAAATGAATGTTGGAAATGTAAAAGCAAAGTAGGGACTTTTTATCATCTATGGTGGACATGTGATAAAGCAAAGAAATTTTTGGAGTATAATTCACGCTCTAATACAGAAAATCTTGAAAATGGAAATAGAAATGAAACCAGAACTTTTCCTTTTGGGTCTAGTAGAAAAAGACCTGGAGAAAAATTCAGAATTTTGTTACTACATTTGTTGACAGCAGCAAGACTATTGTATGCACAAAAATGGAAGGACACTTTGATTCCTACTATGGACGAACAGTTGCAGAAGTTGATGGAGTTGGTTGAAAGGGCAAAATTGACTATGTTGATTAAAGAAAAGAATATAAGTACTTTTGTTTCCACATGGAGACGGCTTCTGAACTTCGTGCTTGAAGTGGAAAAGAATGAAACTTTGATTTTGAGTTTTACCAAGTAGATTGATAGATCTTTACAGAAATGGCTTGTTCATATTATTATGAAAAAGCAGAAAGTTGTGATTTGATGTTAATGCTTTATTTTACTGCAACAGGGAGTCAGAAGTCAATGTTTCTTTTCCTTTTCTTATCCTCCGACACTTCTCTTCCCCCTTTTCCTCCCCACTGTTTTCCGATTTACTTTTGTATTCTGTAATTTACAATATTTTATAACTCAATAAAAATGTTTAACAAGAAAAAAAAAAGAAATCAGAAATGCCTGAATATCTAAGGGCAGTGTTTACTTGAGCAAGATTTCTAATACCTAAACACTGTGGTTAAATATCAAAGGTTTAACTAAGTCCCTTATAATTAACAGACTTTTATTTGTGGAGCTCCAAAGACAGAAGATGTAATACATCTAAAAATTGAATGTCAATTGTAGAAGAAAGAGAGAGATTAGTATCTTTGGCTGCACGTTAGACAAACAACCCCTTGGGATACTTACGTTACAGCAACATATTTCCTGTGCTGTCAGAATTCAAATATTTATATAGAATCAGTTGAAATCTCCATATATGAGTCTGATTGCAGTAAATTATTGGAGTGATAAAGAAACTGCATTTTTATTCTTTTTCTTTTTCTATTTGTTTCTTGTATTTCATTTTTATATACTACGCTGTTAATATTCTGTGTTTAAAATTCTGTTTCTTGATATTGCCTAATGGCTAATCAACAATAATCTCTTTAATTTGCTCATCAAAACAATGTTGGATTTATTAAAAGCTAATATTTTGGACTTGATTTGACCCTAAATATAATACAACATTCTTTATTGCTTTTTCAGATCAATCTTGAAATTGCTTCAGAGGCTCTGAGTGATAAGAGTCAATTCCCCTTTTTCTACCGGATGGTCCCCAAAGAATGGATCCTATACCCAGCAATTGTCCAACTGCTGCTCCATTTCAGATGGACCTTGATTGGTCTCTTTGCTTCAGACACAGAGAAGGGAGAGAGTTTCATGAGGACTTTTACTCCTTTGCTTGTCAGGAATGGAATTTGTGTTATTATATCACAACTGTTCTCCACAAGTGGACACACAGCAGCCCTCAGGGAGGCCCTCTCTAAGTGGAGACAAGTCAACGTCTTTGTTCACTTCATAGAATTTGATACCCTTTTGAACAGAGTTCTTCCTGTCCATTTAACATTTGAAGATTTGCCAGGACCCACTGAAGGGAAAGTCTGGATCCTCACAAATTTTGTAGTGTACCCAACAAAAAAGCACAGTTTTTTCAACTACATCCATAGCATTTGGAACTTTGGTTATCTGATAAAAGAAAGGCCAATGGATGATGCCTTTGAACCCCATTTCTTTGCAGATGAAAAGTTTTACGATCTTTATTTTCACTGTTCTCTTTCAAAGCCTGTCTTTTCTGTCAAAGGCCGCAGAAGATGCACCCAGAAAGCCCCAATGGAGACCCAGGAGAAAAAAAACAGGATCCAGCTCCCAAATTACTACCACCATTACAGTCTCATAAAGACTCTGGCCCAGGCCTTGAATGCTGCCTATTCCTCCAGATCGAGGAGGGGAAGAAAGGAGGGTGAAAAGACATTGGGGACTCCAAGGCTGCAGCCATGGCAGGTATGGGGTCCCAATATGGATCCATTAATCTTGGTTCCTTTGGAGAAGAAATTCAAAGTAGAAGGAGGGGAATCATCTCAATCTACTTGTCAAGCACAGGAAAATTATGAAGCCCAGGCAGTTCAAATGAACATAAAGTTCACCCCAAGCTCATGCTGTCCACAAGACTCTGAACCACCAATGGTCAAGGAAAACAGGCGGTAGAAAAGGGTCAACAGAATTCAAGGGGGGCTGGACCCAGATCTCCTGTGGGCGGGACTGAAGACCAATGATGCATTTGACCCCCTCACTCAGGCTCAGTCTGGTCATCTCCTACCCTACTTTTGATCAGCAGATTTGGCCAATCTAATTGTTCAGGGGGTAATGTTCCAAAGAATAGATAGCAGGACAGACAATTTTTGATATTAAACGTGGCTACTGCTAAAAGGCTGCGTACATAAATAAATTCCTGCATGTATGGTTTGTGAGTGGGATCATAGAATTTTACCATTATGAGTTTGTAAGAGAATCTGAGACCATCCAGTCCAATCCTCCTATCTGCAGGAATCCCAGTTGAAGCTTCTCTGACTGATGGCTGCTCAATCTTTGCATCCTCAGTGAAGGGGAGACTGAACTTCTCTGCTTTAAGGGCTCAGCTCTAAAAGGTCTCCTCCTTTTAGGATGTTTTTCATCTCCTTCAGCCAGAATCTCCTCTCTTGTCACTGAGTTCATGATATCAAGTCTGACACTTTGAAATAACAGTGAGAAGATCTCACTGTAGCTTCTTCCAGTTATTGGAAAATGCTGTGTCCTCTCTTCTCCACCTGAGAGATTATGTACGTTGGAGAAGCTGCTCCCAGGCATGTTATTTTTCACTCCAATAGGATGACTCTTCTCCTTCTTGTCTTTCCCCAAGGCTAAGAGCAGCTCCTTTGGTTTCTTCCTTGGCTTCCTTTCCCTTCCCTAAACCTTGATCCAGGTTTTGTGCAATGTTTCCTCCTAGCATGGTTCTCCACAGAGACCTGGTCCTTGAGTTGGGATCTCCACAAACCAGGATGCTCACTTCCTAAGATTCTTATGGATGCATTTGCCTTCTTTCCATGAGCATCATGCTGCTGGCTCATATTCTGTATGCAATCAGCTAGTATTTTGAGATTATCTTCACAAACATACTTATCAAGTTTGGTATCCCTCATCCTTCTTCCAGTGCATCATTAATGCTCTTATATGAGATGCTATAGTATGTCAAGTCCTAGGTTCTAAATATCAGATATTTTTGTATTGCTTTTACTCATGCACCCCTTTCTCTGAGGAATGTCAACTCGCAAAGCATCCCTGGCCTGCTCTCAGGTTGCCATAGGCAAGCAGGATGGGAAACTAATGAAGCAGCACAGCAGCCAAATACAGGAGCACATTCCAGACATATCTCTCTCAAGGCTGTCTCCCAGGGTTACCCACAGTGGCCAGAGGGGAATGATCTCTACAACCCGTGAAATTGCTCCGTTGGCTAATGTGATTAATGACACACCCTGGGCAGGGGTGGGTTCTACTTACCTTTACTACCGGTTTGCAACGGGGCTGCGCGCGTGCTCACTTCGCTCGCATGCGCAGAAGCATCTGCACATGTGCAGCAGCATTTTGATGACATCAGGGTCAGTGGGCAGAGCCTCCCGCTGGTTTTACTACCAGTTCTATAGAACCGGTGCGAACCGGGGGCAACCCACCACTGACCCTGGGACGGGGGGGGGGGAATAGAGTCAAGATTGGGGTGTAAATTATGTCAGAGGGGTCAGAGTTGGCTTCACTTGGAATGTGCTGGCATGAAGCTCCTAATAAATAACTGGGTTTCTTTTGAAGGTTGGCTCGAGGCTCATGATTTAATTAGGGCATCCATCAGAACCCTGACAAGGAAAACAAATATTTCTCTGGAAACTTGGTATTGTTTAAATTAGATTAAATTAGCTTTGTCTGAGAATTGTTAGAAATCATCAAGTCTTGCATGACAGAGATTTATCGACCCTATGTATTAATGACAACATAGAAAAATTTATTTATTTATTTATTTATTTATTTATTTATTTATTTATTTATTTATTAATCAAATTTCTATACCGCCCTACTTCTGAAGGACTCAGGGCGGTGAACAGCCAAGATAAAATACAGATAATACAAATATTAAAAAATCCCTTAAAATTATTAAATATTTTGGCCAAAACACAGATTAAAACACCCAATTTATAAAATCACACAAATTAAAAATTTAAAAGAGGAGAGTTAGGCCAGGCCAGCCTGCTGAAATAAAAAAGTTTTGAGAGCACGACGAAACATGCGCAGGTCCGGGATCCTCCGTATCTCTGGGGGGAGCTCGTTCCAGATGGTAGGTGCCCCCACAGAGAAGGCTCTCCCCCTGGGGGCCGCCAGTCGACACTGTTTGGCTGACAGTACCCTGAGAAGCCCCTCTCTATGGGAGCATATTGGTCGGTGAAAGGCTATTGGTAGCAGAAGGCGGTCTCGTAAATACCCCGGTCCGATGCCATGAAGCGCACCCGGAAGATCACCGGGAGCCAGTGCAGCTCGCGCAGGAGGGGGGGTCACATGGGAACGCCACGTTGCTCCCATAACCACCCACGCGGCCACATTCTGGACCAGCTGGAGCCTCCGGGTGCTCCTCAAGGGGAGCCTCATGTAGAGAGCATTGCAGTAGTCCAGGCGGGACTACTGATGACTAATGATGACTAAAGAGAAATTGTTATTCATAACCACCAGTTTTTTGAGAAAAGTTAAAAGGATGAAAACTTATCTAAATATCATTTAAGATTAATTAATTATCATACCATCAACCTCTCACTTAATTAAAAAAAAATTGTTAGCACTTTACTGAAATCAAATTATGTCACAAGCATTGCCACAATCCATTTAGTAAGTGTAATGATGTGTGAGAATGACTTTTGGGATGAGGAGAAGAGAGGCTGCCTGGGGAAAGATCAGATAAGAGGGGAGAATCCTCCCTGCATAATGGGAGAGAAAGAAACTCAGAAAGAATCTTCGTTAACTTTTCAGACTGAAAAAAAGAGTTGGTGGGAGATTTGTTCTTTCAGATTTGCAAAATTCTCTTAATGTAGCATTACAGTAATGTTGAATGATCATGTTTCCAAGGGAGAAGATTACCCTGACAACTTTCTGCTTGTGAAATCCATGATTTTTGGGTATTTACAAATAATCTCTTTTTTCTGTTATTCAATTTATTTATGACCTGCTCTAGAATATTCCTTATAATTGACTAGTTGTGTCACTTACATTTTCTCAATGTATATTTTATCCATATATGATTGACAAACTTTGCTGTAACTTTTTCATTCACTTTTGAAGATAATCATAACACTTATTCTCTAAATTAAGCATATTTGCAACTTATACAACTGTAGAAGAAAGATTCAAAAGTGAAAGATCATGTGGCATAAGAAACAAAGTTTTCTGCATTTAAAATCCCAGGATGTTTCCATTCTAGTTTCATCACTTCCTAAAGAAGACTGAGTTTTGGAATATTTCCGAGAAGAAACTGTATTTGGACCAAAATGGAGATATAGCAGCAGATCTGGCCATTCGGAGCTTGTTGGTTGTCCCCCAGGAGGATCTTAAGGAAGAGATTCCGGGGATTTTTATAAGACAGAGACTTACTGTCAGAGAGGATGCTCTTTCACGGATGAAATTGCTCAACAAGGTGGGTGAAATTTTGTTGTCCATTCCTTGTTTTCCAAAGCCTGAGATCCCATTTTAAATTAGTCCCCAAGGTGGTTGATCTTCACTGAAAATTGAATGTGGGGAATAGAAACCTGATCATCTTCTTACACTGCTTGGGAGGCTTCAGCATTATTTCATTCTGTGGACCACCTGCAATTCAATATCTCCATCAAACGGGTTGGAAACCCACAAGTGCTGGGGAATGTGTTCCTAATAGGTTTGTTTGTTCCTTGCACACAGATAGCAGAGAAGAAAGTGTTGAGTATTGAATGGCAGATTCAAACGAGCCAATCAATGAAAGAGACCCGGGAGCAAGCGTCAGTGGCTGAAACAGCGGACAGCTCCTGGCTATAAAAGGAGCTGCTGTGGCTGGGATTAGCCATTGCAGTTACGGAGTTTAAATAAAGTATTTGTTGCCAGTCCTTCTTTGCGCCCTATACTTTACACTGGCGACGAGGATGGGATCCTGAAGGACAAAGAACGCAATGATACATCTCCACAAGCAATCATCAGCCACCTAGATCAATGACTACAGACACCGGTCAGATCATTGGCTAATAAGAATGTCTTCGATCAGCCCACCCGCACCGTTCAACGGGGCTGGAGAAGATTGGGAGTCGTATATGGAAAGGTTCTACATGTACATGGAGGCAAACGACCTGTTGAGTTTGTCGGAACAAAGAAAAAGAGCCCTCTTTCTCACTCATTGTGGTCCAGCCGTCTTCAAAATGGCAAAAGCGTTCGCCGCCCCTGCTGAGTTGAGAACCATGACTTGGACGTCCCTACAAGGAATCCTGAAGGCACACTATGCACCCCAAACATCGTCCCTGGTAAGAAGGCACGAATTCTACCGAAGGGACTAGAGGGAGGGCGAGACGATCAGTGAATTCATGGCGATCTTAAGAGAGATAGCTGCCGCATGCAACTTTGTGAGCCTAGAAGAAGCCATGAGGGATCGGCTAGTGTTGGGACTAAGGGACCTCACACTACAAAGTAGATTGCTGGCCAGGCCCCAAATAATGTTCAAGGAGGCCCTGGAAGAAGCCTCAGCAACGGAGGTGTCCCAGAAATCCGCAGCAGCCATGAAGAAGGTCAACAAGGGGCTGCAAGGGAAAGAGGAATCCTCGGTCCATTACAATGAAGCAGAAACTGAGTCAGAGGAAGAGGAGGATGAGGACGAAGTGCACCACCTTGGTCCGGACCAAAAAGGGAAGCCAAAAGGGAAAGGAAAGAAAGACTTTTGGTGTGCGGGGTGCGAAGGCAACCATCCCAGGGCAGAATGCAAGTTCCGCGATGCGATATGTCAGAGATGTGATCGAAAAGGCCATATAGCGAGAGCATGCAGAGTGACCCAACCAGCACCCCGGAGGAGCTGGCCGAACCAACCACCCAGTTCACCACAAAAGAGCCGACCGTTCCAGACAAGTGGGAGATGACAAGCATTTGGAAGGGGTCGGAAAAGTGAGGATTCTGGATCAGAGAGGGGAGAGACCCACCAGACAGTAATCGTAGGCCATGCGAGCGTGGGAAATTCAAACAAGATGGCGGCGACCATCCTCATTGAGGGGAGACCCTGCAAGATGGAGGTCGACTCGGGGTCACACCTATCTATGGTATCCTGGAAGACCATCAAGCGACTGGTCCCTAACATCTCGACCCAGGCTCTCAAGCCTCAATGACTCACACTAGTGGATTATCACTAGTTCTGGGTTCTGGGCACAAAAGACTTTAACATCCAATTCAAGGCTTTCAGAGGGAAGCTTCCCCTCACCATTGTGGATCGGGACAGACCCAGCCTTTTGGGCCTGGAATGGTTCGAACCTTTGGGGCTAGCTGTAGTTGGAATCGATCACATCGGAGGCGACCAATGGGAGGCAGAACTGATGGAAGAATTTGTGGACGTCTTCAACGGCGAATTAGGCAAGTACACGGGGTCCCCAATATCGTTCAACCTAGACCCCCAAGTTGCCCCCATCTGAATCAAGCCCCGGAGGGTTCCTTTTGCTCTACGGCCCAAGATAGATGAGCAACTAGTCATCTATCTAGTCATCCAGGGAGTCCTAGAGCCGATCAACCATGCGAGGTGGGAAACCCCAATTGTGACCCCTATCAAGCCAGATGGATCAGTGCGTCTCTGAGGAGACTATAAAAGTACATTAAATAAGGCGTTACAGCAAAGCGCATACCCTGTGCCAGTGGTCCAACACTACTAGTAGAGACTATGGAGAATGCTCAAGTCTCGGCGGGAGACATCGTGAGAGCCACAGCGAAAGATAGAACACTGGCGCACATTTTAAATTGGATCTGGAAGAGATGGCCGGACACAAACCTAGGCACGGAATTCCAACCCTTCAAAATGAGACAAACAGAACTCTTGGGACTAAGGGGGTGCGTATTGTGGGGAGACAAGGTAATCATCCCCGAAACATTACGACAGGACATTTTACATACATTACACGAGGGCCACCCGGGGATCATAAAAATGAAAGCACTGGCCAGGAGCTATGTGTGGTGGCCAGGGATGGACAAAGAGATAGAAACCTGGGTGGCGACCTGCAAGCCATGTCAAGAAACTCAACCAGCCCCCCATGCAGCCCCCACACATGACTGGGAGAACCTGGGAGCACCTTGGTCCCGGATACACATAGACTTTGCGGGCCCATGCCAAGGGAACACGTTCCTCATCATCGTGGATGCATATTCCAAATGGTTAGAAGTCAGTCTGATGCTATCAATGACAGCAGAAGCAGTCATCCGAGTCCTCAGGAGGCTATTTGCAACTCACGGGTTACCCGACCTAATAATCTCAGACAATGGGCCCCAGTTCACGGCAAATGTTTTTGAAATGTTTCTTGCCAATCAAGGGATCTGGCATGCCTTGTCAGCACCAGGAAAGCCTTCAACGAACGGTTTGGCTGAACGAATGGTGAGAACAACTAAAGAAACATTGACCAACTGGGGCCGGGGGACATACAAGCCAAATTCGACAAACTCTTGAGCATGCAACACATCACACTGAGCGCCACGACACGCCGAAGCCCAGCCGAACTATTAATGGGAAGGAAGTTGAGGTCCACATTGGACAGACTACACCCACAGTTCAGTACAGAAAAGCCAGCCGACTCAACGAGTAGAACTAGACAGTTCCAGGTGGGGAACAAGGTTTACGCAAAGAACTTCAGCAGAAAGCCCCTATGGATAACAGCGGAGATCACACAGATCACTGGTCCACTATCATACAGATTCCAGACAGCGGACGGCAGTGGACAGTGGAAAAGACATGTGGACCAATTAAGGGGACGACTAACCAGGACAGAGCCCGAGCTGGAGGAAAGGAACCTCGAACACAGAGAGGAAAGGCCCCCGGATGGAAACACCAATACACCAATACAGGAATGTACAGAACAAGCCTCAAGAAACCCGGGAAATAATAGCAGACACTTACCTGAGAGTCAGGAGGAGGATCTGAGTAACCAGAGCAGCAGTCCATTCCAGTCCGGGGAGGAAGGAGTTAACATCCGAAAGGAGAAGACCACGCCAGCCGCCGAGTTCGAGAGAGTTCCGGAGGCAGGACCAGAAGAGCTGCGGAACTCAACCTCTCACTCGGACAACGCTGAACGGACTGATCTGCCCAGGTCCAGTCGTGCCCTGAGACGGCCCGCCTACTTGCGAGACTTAAATACTCAAATACTTAAATAAAGTATTTGTTTCTAATGGAGTGTCCAGTCCTTCTTTGTGCCCTATACTTAACAGAAAGGAATTCCGTTGACCAGGGCCTGAATTCAGATGAATTTGAATCATGACTGGATGGAGGTCCTTTTGGTCCCATTGGGAAAGAAGCTTTACCTTGTCCTGCTTGGGGAAAAGTATTCATAGTCTGGGATACTCTTAAAAAGACCAGACCTGGTCAGAGTTATCCCTGCCTCTCTTTTACCCCCCGCCCCAGGATGGAGCAATAGGCCTTCTGCTCTCAGGAAGGAGCTCCAAGGCTTTCAGTTCACATGAAATTATCATGATTGTTCTGATGTGCCCTGATCCAGACAGCTGAAGCTGTAAAACAAGACTTTGATCCAAAGAAAAGTCACACTTTCCTCCTGGAAGAGAGAATTTGGAAGGAAATGCTACTTAGTTGGCCATTGGCTATGAAGAAAACCCTTCATCTGAAAAGCCCTTGAATGCCATTGTTTTCTTGATCATTGGCTACCTTCAATCTCTCTTGGAGAAAAAGGTGTCTCCAAATTTAACTAATAATAAATTTGCATCTTTCTTTCCGTGTCAATTAGTGTCACCTATTTGCAGTCCTTCAACAGAAAGGACCTTTCCTTGGATATTTTTAGTTGGGCCTGAAAAATATCCCTTTCTGACACCGAGTTCATTCTCGCGTCCCATCTTCTCTGCAGCAAAAGAGGCCTGGTGTGCCCTGTTTGAGGGACACCTTCTCATGACCTCACCTCCATCTCCTCTTACGATAGTTCTAGCAACTAGACAGCTTTAGTCTCAGTTCCCTATCATGGCAGTCAAATAAATTGAAAAATAAATATACAAATCAACAACAACAAAAAATTTCCTTTCCTGCTGACAGACGTAATTTGTAAGGATTTTTTTTCTTTCTATCTTAAGCAGAAGATTCATAAATGACTTAGATGCGGGAATATATAATAATGCAGAACTCATCAAATTTGCAGCTGACACTAAGCTGGCAGGAATAGCAGGAATAGTCAACACCCCTGAAGCTCAGGATCCAAAAAGATCTTCACAAAGTTGAACAATGGGCCCTATCCAACAAAATGAATTTTAATGTGGAGAAAAGCAAAGTTTTACATTTAGGCAGGAAAAATCAAAGGTAGAAGTACAGATTAGGTGACACCTGGCTCAAAAACAGGAACTGTGAGGGACCTTGGAGTCCTAGTGGATGATCACTTGAATATGAGCCACAGTGTGCAGCCGCCATCAAAAAAGCTAATACAATCCTAAATTGTATAAACAGAGGCATAGAATCAAGATCACATGAAGTATTAGTGCTGCTTTATAAAATTCTAATAAGACTACATCTGGAATATTGCAACCAATTTTGGTCACCATTCTACAAAAAAGATGTTGAGACCTTGGAAAAAGTTCAGAGAAGAGCAATTAAGATGATCAAAGGCCTGGAGACTAAAACATATGAAGAACGGTTGCAGGATTTGGGTTTGGCTAGTCTAGAGAAACAAAGAATTAGGGATGACATGATAGCAGTATTCCAGTATTGGAGGGGCTGCCACAAAGAAGAGAGAGTCATATTATTTGCCAAAGTACCAAAGGGCAGGATAAAAAACAATGGTTCGAAACAAATCAAAGAGCGAAGCAACCTGGAATTAAGGAGAAACTTCCTGACAGTGAAGACAATTAACCCCCTCCTTGAGCAGGAGGTTGGACTAGAAGACCTCCAAGGTCCCTTCCAGCTTCTATTCTATTCTATTCTATTCTATTCTATTCTATTCTATTCTATTCTATTCTATTCTATTCTATTCTATTCTATTCTATTATTTGACTGTTTTGGATTACTTTCAAAGGGGAGCAGGTTTGCAATGTTTTATATAGTCCAGAAAATACTATTCCAGATCCTACTCGTCAGAAGTTTCTTTCTTCATCGCAGTTTTATTTTAATAAATATAATAGAATAAAACTTTACAAAATCTTTTAAAATAAAATTTACTCTCAAATTTAATATGTATAGATAATCATATTTTAAATTCATGAGGGTATGAAGAATGGAGGAATGTGTGCTAGTAAGAGCATGAGGAGGAATTGATTGGTTGTCACTCAATACTTAAATCTTTTTTCAATTCCATTCCTCCAGACTTTAGAAATGTTCTTTCTTGCAATGTGATAAGCCAAAAGCAAAAGGGAGGAACTAAATGAAGAATCTTCCAGTATGTTAACGTTCTGACTGACGAACTCAACCAAAGCAGGCACCCTCGAGATTTTTTGATACTTGAATAGAAATTTTATTGAGTACATCATTTCAGCACAGAAGAAGATAAAACCAGCTCTGATTATTTCCCATGCTAACCTACATAGTTACAATATTGTATTCCCCCTTCCCCTGTTAGTACAGATCACATTGTCCAATTGAGTGTCATTATTTTGTTATGAGAAAAGTGTCTAGGTTGATAGACATTTGCCAATGTGTCCTTGGCTGTCACAGTTCCTTGACTTGAAGTCTGGAGCCTGCATTCCGTCTCATCCTTCCCTCCCTAGTTTTTTGGCAAGTTGAAAAGTGATAATAATTACAACAGCAGAAGCATGCTTCAAGTTTGACACAGTTATTATAACTTCTACGTCTAATTAAACTGAGAGATTTCATATTTGTCTCAGTGAATCCCAGAGTAATGGGCATTATCCCATGGTAATGTCCATGTCTATCTCCATTTTCCATGGATGGAGAGTCCTAACACATTTTCTTTGGCATTCCTTGTTTTTCTGCTTAGTCTGTGCCTCAGTCCAAATGTGTGGAAAGTTGTCAACCTGGGTTTGTCAAGAGGGCTCGAGAAGGAGAGCCAGTTTGCTGCTATGACTGCGTTCCTTGTCCGGAGGGGACCTTCTCCACTCAGGAAGGTGAGTCACACTGAGGAAAACGGAAGGCCTTGTGGAACTGGATCCATCCAGAGCATTTTATTTATTTTATTTATTTATTTTATTGAATTTCTATACCGCCCTACTCCCGAAGGACTCAGGGCGGTGAACAGCCACAGAATAAAACACATAAATACAGAAATTTAAAATAGAATAAAAACGAATTAAATAATTTGGCTGAGACAAATTTAAAATACCCAATAATTTAAAAACAAATTAAAATTTACATTTAAAAAGGGGAGAAGATTTAGGCCAGGCCAGCTTGATGAAATAAAAAAGTCTTAAGTGCGCGACGGAAGGTGCGCAGATCCGGGATCCTCTGTATCTCTGGGGGGAGCTTGTTCCAGATCGTAGGTGCCCCCACAGAGAAGGCTCTCCCCCTAGGGGCCGCCAGTCAACATTGTTTGGCCGACGGCACCCGGAGGAGCCCCTCTCTATGGGAGCGTACTGGCCGGTGGGAGGCTACTGGTGGCAGCAGGCGGTCCCGTAGATAACCAGGTCCTAAGCCATAACTTGCATGAAAGTGCAAGTTAAAAGACAAATTAAAGCTCATCTGTTTTTTTATTTTTTTTATTTTCAACCTACACAATTTCTTATGTAAAGAGAAGAAGTGGAAAAAGACCAAGGGGGGAGGGGCTGAGAAGTAATAGGAGGATGGAAAATGGGTAAGTTTTACTACTACCAGAGAAAATATGTCTGTCCTTCCACATTAACCTTTGTAGGAACGTCTGAAGCAGTGGTGAAATGTAAAATTTGTTACTACCGGTTCGGTGGGCGTGGCTTGGTGGGGGGTAATGTGACTGGGTGGACGTGGCCAACTTTTTAAAAAACTTTTTAAAAGCATTTATTCTACTACTTTAAAATGCTTTTAAAAGGCTGTGATGATCCCAGCTGAATTGCTTTGTTTTCTTTTAAAAGCTTTTTTTTTTTGCTTTTAAAAGGAAAAAAAGCCTCTGATGGTCAGGCAACTCAGTTGGGATTGTCACAGCCTTTTAAAAACATTTTTCCTACAGCCTATTTGGCAGAAGAGGTTGTAGAAAAAATTCTTTTAAAAGGCTCTGATGATCCCAGCTGAGTTGCGCAATCGTCAGAGGCTTTTAAAAAAACTTTTAAAAGCATTTTTTTTCGGCCCAAGAAAAAATGCTTTTAAAAGTAAAAAAAAAAAGCCTCTGATGATCGCGTGGCTCAGCTGGGCATGTGGGGGTGGGCAGGGATTTTTGCTACCAGTTCTCTGAACCACCCGCTGTCATTGCTACTGGATCAGGCGATTCGGTCCGAACCGGGAGCATTTCACCCCTGGTCTGAAGTCTTTGCAACTTGAGAAATTAGCAATAGCAATAGCATTTTAGACTGATATGCAGCCCCATAGTGCTTTATAGCACTCTCTGGGGGGCAATATGCAAATAATGCTGACATTGTAAACATTTCATTTTACTGGCCTCAGAAGGATGGAAGGCTTGAATTGGTCAGGATCGAACTCCAGACTGTGAGCAGAGTTAGCCTGCAATACTGCTCTTAACTACTCTTCCACCAGGTTCAGCTCCTGGAAGGATTATTGCAATGCACTCCACATGCGCGTCCCATTGTGGATCACTGGAAAAAGTAGCTGGTCCATAATGAGGTGGTGGGGACAGTTATGGGTGCACAAGTATGACCACTAGTCCCAATAGGAAGTCCAGATTGTTTGCAACTTCCAGCCAACTAGATTTCACAAGATAGGCATCTTCTGCAGTCAATATATTAAGAAGAGCTATTTGGAAGGACCTAGGAAATGTGCCTAGAAAGAATAATTGACTCATCATTTATCTCTAATAATTAGGATAATATGAAGTCTCATATGAAATCATTCAGAACTTCTCACAATTTCATAGAACTTAGCTTTACATTGCTTAGATAATGATTTCCTTCTTACCTACTTTTTGTGGATATGTTAAGAAATACTGTACATCCTGGAAAATGGTCCTGTTATCAGCTGTTGACCCAAAAAGTATTTCTTGAAAGGTAAAAGGACAGCCTATTAAAGAAATAGTGCTTTCTGGTTACACAAGAAATGCTTTACGTCCTAGGCCTCCCCCCCAATTTCATACACCTTAGCTATATATAGTTTTTTATAAAATGATACTTTCAATTTTTTCAATGGAATTGTTAAGCAATGCACCTTGGGAAATGTCCTTCTTACCAGCTATTTCCCCCAAAAAAGTAGTTCTTGAAATGTGAAGGAAGAATGTTAAAGAAACATTGTTTTTTTTGTTTTTTCAGATACAGAAAAATGCACCAAGTGTCCAGATGATAAATATCCAAATGAGGACAGAATCCAATGTATCCCCAAAGTTATAACCTTCCTGTCTTATGAAGAACATCAGGGCATCATTCTGGTATCTTTTGCCCTACTCTTCCTCCTAACCACAGGCCTTGTTTTAATCATCTTCATTCAATACAGAGAAACTCCCCTTGTCAAAGCCAACAACCGGGACCTCTCGTACATCCTCCTGGTCTCCCTCCTGCTTTGCTTCTTGTCTCCTTTTCTCTTCATTGGTCAACCAAGGAAAGCCACCTGCCTTCTCCGACAAACGGTCTTCAGCATGATCTTCTCAGTTGCCATTTCTTCTCTCTTGGCCAAAACCATCACGGTGGTGCTGGCCTTCCTGGCCACAAAACCAGGAAACCAGGTGAAGAGATGGTTGGGGAAGAGCTTGGCCAACTCCATCATCCTTTCTTGTTCTGCTGTCCAAGTTATCATCTGCTCCATTTGGTTGGGAACTTCTCCCCCCTTCCCTGACTCTGACCTCCATTCCCAGCCTGGAGAGATCATCCTGCAATGCAATGAAGGGGCTGTTGTCATGTTCTACGTCACCCTCGGCTACATGGGCTTCCTGGCTGCCATCTGCTTCACAGTGGCTTTCCTGGCCAGGAATTTGCCCGGGGCCTTCAATGAAGCCAAGCTGATCACCTTCAGCATGCTGGTCTTCTGCAGTGTCTGGGTGACTTTTGTGCCCACCTACCTGAGCAGCAAAGGGAAATACATGGTGGCTGTGCAGGTCTTCTCCATCCTGGCCTCCAGTGCTGGTCTGCTGGGCTGCATCTTCATCCCCAAGTGCTACATTATCCTTCTGAGGCCAGACCTGAACACAAAGGAGCAGCTTACAGCCAGAAGAAATGTGGAAATGTGAGGCAGATGACTTTTAACTCCAAGCTATTCTCCATACATGAGTGGGGCAATTATTTTTATTCAAATAAATAAAGGGTGACTGGAAGATTGTGTAGAAATCAATTTCTTGGAGGAATGAAAATATATTAACAAGATAGAAATAAAGAGTTAATGCACGTGCAACCATTATGCCCTCATTTCTGAATTCTTTTTATCCAAATTGCTGTGGCAATGCAACTGATATGTTTCTTTTTATTTAGACAATATCTCTTTCTTGAGGATGGTAACAGTGGGTGGGCATGAAAGTACCTTAATGTGTGCTAATTATGAATATTCATGGTTATATCATCTATTAGATATACATATTGAGTGTTATCATTTTGTCCTTCTTTCCAGAAATGTATAAATATGAGTGCATCCTTTTGTCTGTGGGAATCTGTCCTGCTGTTTTCTGGAGGGAAATTCCTCCAGTGGAAACTGAATAAATAATAACTGCAGTGAGCCTGGATTATTGGGTTTTGGGGTCCTGTGTTTGATTCCACAGAAACTGGTGTCAGGAGTGGGATTCACAATCTTTGATCTGCTAACAGGGGGAACAGCTGGGGCAGCCCTATAGGGTGAGAGTTGCGAGATTGATTATTGATTATTGATTTATTTTATTTTATTTCTATACCATATTGATCCCATATGACCCTTCCTGATGCCACATAAAGACACTGTTTAGGAGTGTGTGAGAGGACACAATCTGTGTCTAAGTGTCGAGTTCTGGGATAGCGGGAAACTCCTTTCCTGACATCACCTGAAATGTGGTGGGGAGCGTTGTTGGGTGTATGTGATCTCTTCTATCCCAATTTTCAGCCACCCTGGCCCTGCTGTGACCTCAGCTGAATGATGGCCGGAGGTGTCCAAGAAGCCAGGGGGGATTCGGCTTTGGAGGGTGAGTGTGACCTTTCTATGTGGGAGAACAGAGACTGAGGCACAGAGGCTCTGTGCAAATTCCCTTTTTCCTGTTGTCTGAATGGAGGAATTGCCTGAGCTGATCCTAGGCAGGGAGGGAAGTGGATGATGGGCTCAGGCAGACTCTGATTGGGGAAGGAATCTTTCACAAAGAAATAGATAAACCCTCTGTGGCAGGGGTGGGTTCTAAATTTTTTTACTACCGGTTCTGTGGGCATGGCTTATTTTGTGGGCGTGGTTTGATGGTCATGTGACAATTCTTTAGGATTTAGCAGAGGTACTGGTCTACCAGGCTTTTAACTGCTTGCCGAGTTGTACCGGTCTACCCATTTGTTTTTGGAGGCACCGATCTACTCATTTGTTTTTGGAGGCATCGGTCTACTCATTTGTTTTTGGAGGCACTGGTCTACCCATTTGTTTTTGGAGGCACTGGTCCACTCATTTGTTTTTCGAGCGCTCTGGTCTACCACCACACTGCCTTTTACCACTGATCAGCTGTAGGGCGGCCCTTTGAAGCCCTGCGGCAAGAGTTTAAACAGTTTTTTTCCCTTCTAGCTGATCAGCTGGGACTTGGGAGGCAGCGAATAGATTGGGGGCAGGGCCAAATAAAAGGTAAGAATAATGCGGGAGGTGGGGGTGGGTGGGAGGACCCAGCTCCTGAACAAAGAGAACCGGTTCGGTGATGTCATATCATCACTGCTACCGGCTTGGCTGAACTGGGCCGAACCGGGAGGAACCCACCACTGCTCTGTGGCCCAGGGCTGGGTGGGGGTCTGAGGCCCTCAATGGTGCCTCCAGAGGCAGTGAAAGAAAGGGTGGGGTGGTGAAATTGGAAGGGATGATAAAAAAAAACTTTTCCTCCCAGGTGGGAAGAGAAACAGCTCCAGATGTGAATCCAAGGACCCCAATAATCAGTGCACGGAAGGAAAAGGGGAGACCAGGAACACCCACCAATTCCAGACATGGACCGAGATCAGACAGATTGTGATCTGAAGGGGAAATGTAAGAATCTCTGGGAGAAAAGCAAGTGGGAGATTTGTCCATTCTGGGGGTCTCGCAGGGGGATCCACAGGGGCTCCTGATGGTTTTGGGAACACCGGTGGGGAACTCCGTGTTTGGTTGAATGTCTGAAGCAGTGGAAAGAGTCAGACTCAGTGGTCATCCTGTGTCCAGGGAAATGGATGCTTTTCAGGAGAGGAGAGATGGTCGCAAGGGGGTTACTATTGGCTTGAGATGGCTGGGGTCAGTCTGGGTGCAAATGGAGAAGTTAAAAAATCCCTTCTGTCCTCCAATCCTTCCCTTGATCTGCTGGTCTGTCCAATTTCCAAAGAGACGAATGTGGCCAATCTTTTGGCCTCCTGGAAGGATCCAGGGGAGAGTGGGGGGGAGAGTGAGGGACCCCCAATCATGCAGGCGCTTCTGGCTGTAAACAGAGGATGGGCGAAGACCCCTTTGGAGAAGAAGCTGCATTGAGCTCTGAGGGAGCAGGTCAGGGGTTCGAGAGGGAGTGGAGCATAGAGCCGAAGGGTATTTATGTAGGTTTTTTCATGTTTCTGAACTGCCCACCTTCCTCAAAGAGTTCTCCACTTTGTGAGAAAATCCACAAGACTGCAGACAACAAAATCACAACCATCCCCCAAAGAGTTAGAACACCTGAAAGTGGCTGACACCAACATGGAAACAGCTGGGCTGTTGGTCTCTTTCAATATTATACAGTGAGTCTATGAGTAGAAGAAAAAAACAACTGGCAAAGTTTTTTGGGTAATTATGATATAATTGGATGAAATAGAGGCTTTTTTATGGCAAAATAAAACTTTTGGATAGTTTTTGTGGGGTGAGGAGGCAAAGAAGATACAATAAAATAAAACTGGGCTTCTGGCATTGTTGGGCACAGCGTTTGGGTGAGGTTTGTCCCTACAGTTAAGCAGCCAATTTGTCTCCAGATTGGAGATTTTTTCCCCTTGTAATTCAGCCAAGAAGCCCAACTGATCCTCTCACGAGTCCTGGAAGAAACCCCAGAGCTCTTTTGAAACCCAGGATGCATTTGAGAGTCTACATGGAAAGAATTTTGCAGCTCAGGGTTAAAATGAAGCCGAAGAGTTTTAAAGCTACAGTAATTTTCTTATTGAGAATTCATTTGATGCTATATAATTTATATCCTTTATAGGATATACTTTATATACCCTTTGTACTGCATGCTATACACCAGAGGTCTTCAAACTTGGCAGCTTTAAGGCTTGTGGACTTCAACTCCCAGAATTCTCCAGCCAGCCTAGCAATTCAATTCTGGGAGTTGAAGTCCACAAGTCTTAAAGCTGCCAAGTTTGAAGACCCCTGCTATACACGCTTTATACTGCTTTGGTAAGACAACACTTGGAATCCTTGGATAACCAGTTTTAGTCACCATGATACAAAAAAGATGTTGAGAGTCTGGAAAGTGTGCAGAGAAGAGCAAGAAAGATGAGGAGAGATCTGGAGGCTGAATTGCATGATGAACAATGGCAGGAACTGGGTCCATTCTAGGCTAATGAAGAGAAGGATTTGGGGTGTCCTGATAGCAGACTTCCAACAGTTGAGAGGCTGTCACAGAGAAGACGGGGTCCACCTACTGTATTCTCCTAAAGGCAGGACATGAAGTGACAGATCGAAACTGATCCAGAGGAGAATTGATCTAGAATTAAGGAAACATTTCCTGACAGTGAGAACAATGAATCTGTGGAAAGGCCTCCCTCCAGAAGTTGTGGGTGCTCCATCCCTGGAGGCTTTGGAGAAGAGACTGGAGAGACATTTGACTGGGAGGTTGGAGGGTCTCCTGCTTGAGCCAGAATCCCTTCTAATTCTGTCTTTCTTTCACCTTGTGAGGCTGCAATCTGAGGCCATCAAAGCTAATCGCAACTAGAGAAATCCTATCATGCCATTACATATATAAGTGATAGAACATTATTTTCTATCTAAGTCTCCCCATCAGTTGGATTCCACCTGGATTGTTTCTTTCCTCCAGCTGAGAAGAGGAGGAATTCCTGGGTCTCTAGAAGTTGGGATGGATTCCATGCAAAGACAGACAGGGAGGACTTTTTGCTCATTTGTCAATGTTAAAAGAATGGGATATTTTTGCTCAGTTCATATGTCTGTATAACATTATGCTGCTTTTCTTTGACATTTTAGCTGTGATTGCCTTGCTCCACAGACGTTAAGAAAGGGAGTGGGAGTGGGGTCCTCTCCTCCCTTCCCCTCCCCTCAATATTTCCCTTTATTATCTTCCTTGCCTCGTTTTGCTCTCTGGGCTCCTGGTCCCCTCAGTGGCCTCTCTGAGCTCCGCTCCCACCTCCTGCCCACTCTCCCAGCCCTTTCCCTCCCTCCCTTGAGATCTGCCCCGGAGCCACTCCAGGGCAGCGGGCGAGAGTTGGGGGCTGGAAGGGCTTCGTCCCAGCCGGGCTGCGGGTAGGGAGGGCAGCTCTGCACCTCTTCCCTGCTGGACCACTTGGACCAGAGGCTGCAGGCACCCCCACCGAGGAGAGCCACGCAGGGAACAGCAGCAGGCAGGAGGCCTGGAGGGTTTGGAGCAACCCCAGACCCCATGGCAGCTGGAGGGGCCCCCGCTCTGGTTGGGGAAGGGACCTTTGCCAAAGAAATCCCAAAAAATAAATAAAAAGAAACAGGGAAACCCGCTGTGGCCCAGGAATGGGGGGGAAGGTTCGCCCCCCCCTCTTCTGCTTCCTTTTATGAATTAATTTGCTCCTATATTGCAAGGCTCTAATCTGAAGCCATCAAGGCTAATGAGAACCGGACAAAGACCATCATGCAGGGGTGAAATGCTCCCGGTTTGGACTGGATCGCCCGATCTGGTAGCGATGGCGGCGGGTGGTTCAGAGGACTGGTAGCAAAAATCCCTATGCCCTCCCCCACACCATGCCCAGCTGAGCCGCACGATCATCAGAGGCTTTTTTAAAAAACTTTTTAAAGCATTTTTTCTACAACCTCTTCCAACGAAAAAATGCTTTTAAAAGTAAAAAAAAAAAAGCCTCTGATGATCGCGCGGCTCAGCTGGGATCCTCAGAGGCTTTTCAAAGCATTTTTTTCTGCAACCTCTTGGCTGAAGAGGTGGTAAAAAAATGCTTTGAAAAGTCTCTGACGATCCCAGCTGAGTTGCCTGATCGGCAGAGGCTTTTCAAAGCATTAGAAAAAATGCTTTGAAAAGTTTTTTTTTTAAAAAAGTTGGCCACACCCACCCAGTAAAATTACCCCCCCACCAAGCCACACCCACAGAACTGGTAGTTACAAATTTTACATTTCACCCCTGCCATCATGGCATTACAAATATCAGTAATAGAAAATGGTTTTTTTTAATTGATCTGCCTCCCCGTCAATTGGATTCCACACAAGCCGTTTCTTTCTCCCAGCTGAGAAGCAAAGAGGAGGACATCCAGGGTCTCTGCAGGGCTGTGATAAAAGTCCCTGCAGACACAACCAGGGAGGTGCGGCTGTTGCTTTGTTAAGGGAAAGAGAGGGTGGGTTTTCATGGTTTATTTGTCTATATAAAATTTGTGTGTTGAAAAACCTGCTGAGTTTTACAGAAACAGAAATTTTAAGTTTCTCCCTTTAAAAAGCTGAATTTCTTTTCATGGTGAGTGTGAATGCTGCCCTGCCCCCATCCAACATTTATTCTGATCTCTGAGTTTTGTGTGAATGTTGTGATAAGTCAAGAAAGTGGAGAATAATTTTTCTGTGTTTCTTTCTCTCTTTTCTATTTGCTTTCGCCCTCCCCAGCTTCCAAGCCTCTGGATTTTACAAGATTCTCTATAACAGGTAGTCCTCGATTTATGACCACAATTGGCTCCAAAACTTCTGTTGCTAAGCGAGACAGTTGTTAAGTGAATCACTGCAGTTAAGTTAGTAACAGAGTTGTTAAGTGAATCTGGCTTCCCCATCGACTTTGCTTCCCAGAAGATCCCAAAAAGGGATCACGTGACCCTGAGACCATCCTCAAGACCTTCAGGGAAAGGCTGAGCAGGTGAGAAACTTTCAGACAGCAATTTGATCTTAATTTCTCCTTCGCTCCCTCCGTGTGGAGCTTCACAGGGATCATCATAGCTACACCATTTTTCCAGAGAGAAAGAACTGAGGAAGAACTCCTGCAGGTGACTGATGTGCAGAGACCAGCTGGTACCACTTAACAGTGCAGCGTCCAAAAGAAACACAAGGGCAGACATTACAAAACCTGTTAAGGATATTGTTGTTGTGTTACCAACCAGCAGAGTGTAGAGCACAGAGAAACGTTGCTGAGAGCAATGAATAAGAGATGTGCAAACTGGTTTATCAAAAGTTTACTTTATAGTGAAATAACAATCTCATAGTCTTTTAAATCAATCCAAGTCTTTTCCAGTTAAATCAGTCCAGTGATACAAAAACTCTTCTTACCACACAAACAGTAGTTGGTTAGAATAACAAACTCACTCTGGTTCACAAACCACGATGGTAGCAAATCCATCCAACGATGATAGCACAATGGTTGCAACTCCACACACAATGGTAACTTATCATAACTGAATACGTTACAGTACCTTTCTTAAATACGTTCACAACTAATTACAGCATGACTCAGCATTACAATGAATCAGCAGTAAAACTTTAAAGTCACACAATACATATTCATATTAAAGTCACAGAACACATATATTGCCTGGACAACTTGTTAGGCTCAAAACATATCCTAACAAAACCGGAAGACAAGAGAGAAACTCTTGAAAAAAAAAAAAATGAAACCTCCGACGCTGCCGTATAAACTGGAGAAGAAATGGCTGGAAGCTTCTGGGGAGAATCTCAAAGCCAAGACATCCACAGAATCCAGGCAAAGTATCCTGGGATGGCTTCTCTGAAAAGCCCGACAGAGGCTTCTTCTCGGCCATCAAGAGACTCCTTGGCAGGATGGCTACTGGCACCCCTGGTCATCCTTCAAAAGGAAGGTCCTGGAGCTTCCAGGGAGGAAGTGAATGGTTGGCTGGATGTATCCAAAATTCTTCTCCAGGAAAAAGGGGCAGAAACACCTCATTGAAATGTGCTGGAAGCATCTGCTCAAGCCCTTCAACAGAAGACTACGGTAGAGTTCCACACTCCATGCATTGAGATGATTCTCCTCTGAGGGGATCCTTTGATGGGAAGCAAGGGGTCTCCTCTTCCTCTTTCCAGCCATTGAGTGCTGAAAGGGCTTCTCCTCTTGGCTGTTTGGCTGCTTTTCCTCCAAATTTGAGGTCCCAGTGAAGTTGGATATGACTCTCCTTCCAGGTCACATACATTTCCTTGCAAGGACATCAGATTTGGCTCTGAATAATTCTCATCAACTCCCTGATAAAAATAAAGAAAATCCCATTGACACAAGAATGAGAGATCCGTCTATGTCAATTGTGTATTTCTGGCATTGGGTTCCTGCACGGGGAAGAGGGTTGGACTAGATGATCATGAAGGTGCCTTTCACAGCTTCCATTCTGTGATTCTCTGAATGTCTGCAATACAGGCAGTCCTTGACTTATGACCATTCATTTAGCAATTGCACTCAGCAGCATTTTTTCATGCAGCTATTGACAAAAATAGGATTGCCAACGTGATCATCACCGTCCGATGATGGATATGGCACAAGAAGAAGAAGAATAATTCCATGTAATTAATTTAATGGGTTTCAAGGAATCTAAAATGTCCTTGATATTCCATAGTTTTGGATGACATATACAAAGTTATCTGCCGAGGGAAGATTTTATGAGTCTATTTTGTATCATTTAAAACTTTTCTTTAAAACCCCCAGTGAATTAAAAATTAGAATTTTAGAAAAAATAGAAAAATTAGAAAAGGAAAATTTACTAATTCATCTGACAGTGTACTGAGGAGTCCTAACCAACCTTTCCCTGACCTCCTGAGAGCAATGGGGAAAGTGAGGCACAGAGACAGTGAAATCGGAAAACCATTTTTGGATTCAAAGATGACATTCAGACATTCCCCATTTCCCAGAAGCTGCAGAAGGAGAGAATCAGAGTCTCTCCTGGTCTCCTCCTTCATGATTGCCCTGGAGATGCTCTGAGGTCCTTCCTGCCCCCTTTTCTCTGGGATCCCTTCCTGGGGATCACGAAGAGCCTCCGATCCCTCCCAGCCACCATGGGATCAAGTGGGAAAGGAGCCCCAGAGGAAAGAGATCCCTGTGTTGGCTGAGATGGGGGCTTGGAGGGGACAGGAGACCCACATTCTGGAGAGGGAAGATGGAGGGTTGGAGAGAGGAGGGAAGGGGTCCATTTGTGCCAAAGCAGAGGCCCCTCCCCTCAATGGAGGCCTCACGCACCCCCCCCCAATTTTCTGGGCTGCTCCCTCATCAGCCCCTCCCCAGGATGGTCCAGAATGACCCCTGAGGATTTCAGAAGTTGGTACATTCCAACATTCTTAATTGTGATACTAATTAAGTAATATAAAATAAAGCCAAATTTTAAAGGGGAATGTGGTTACCTCCTGCCAAGCCTTGGAAGAAATAATGGACGCTGCTTGACCCCTCCAGAGTGAGTCTGGCCGCCTTTTCCTCCCGGGCAATGCTGAATCCCCCTTGGAAGACCCAGCCCTGCATGGCTTCTCCCCAACAGGAGCCTCTCCTGGAAAGTCACAAAGCCCAGGCGAGGCTGGAGAAACTCTGGTGGCTGCATCCCCCCCAACATTCAACCCTGGACCCATAAACCAGGTTCGTCTCTTCCCAGGAATGCCCCAGATCCCCTCCTCCTTCCTGGCCATCCTGGCCTTTCTCCGTGGGTCTGGGCTTTGCTTTCCCCTGAGTGCCCCATGCATGGAAAAAAGTGATAGTGCAACATGGGATATGGTCTCCCCTTTTTCCAGAACTCAGAAGATGGAACCTGGAGGGGGATTTTGCAGATCTGCTTCCCTTCCCCAACATGAGTCTCCCCAGCTTCCTTCTCCCAAGAGGGGCTCCCCATTCAGCCGGCCAGAGTCCTGACTGGCATCCCTGCAAGAGCCCCTTTGCCTGGCCTCTGCCTGGGAAAGGGTGGCAGGGAAATATAGGATATGGGCTTCCACATTCCCAGGTTTCTGAAGATGGAAGTTGGATTTTGCAGATCAGCTTTCCATCTGCAACACGAGGGTCCTGAGCTCCCCTTCCCTCCCTCCCTCCCTCCCTCCCTCCTTCCCTTGGGGTGAGAGGCAGCCTTGATTTTGCCATCTCTTTTCACTCATTTTTTTCTAACTTCTCCCTCCCCCCCCCGTGTAGATGTGATTTTTTTTAACTCTGCAAATTTCTGAGAACTACTTCTTTTCACTAAAGTTGATTTTGTTCTTAGAGACTGGCTGCACTATTGCATCAGCCCTTTTGTGTGGTGCCCTTGAGCATTAACTTTCAAAATGAAGTAAATTTTGGTTCCAACTTAGCTGGCAGCTATTTCAGATCTGTGACATGTTCTGGCATTAACTGGCCCCCAGAGATTGGTCTTTCATCACTATGCAAACAAATCTCAGATATTTTTTTTTTCAGCCACAGGTGCCATGTATTCCCTCTGGGGCCATTTTCAAGGATGGAGCTCCCAAACCTCTCAATTGTAGATGACGGATTTAATTCAATCTCCGCCCCTGTTATTATGAATCACATGGGGATTATTTCCCTTTCACTTCTCTCCAGAGAATTGCCCAATGATCTCTGAATCCAAGAACTAGTTGAATTATCCAGGGATCTCTCCTGACAGGTAGAATTATAATAAAAGTTTCAGCTCTGCTGTTTGGCTGAATCCTCCAGGGGAGACTTTGGGCAGAGAAATATGGAGTTTTGGGACAGCAGAGTCTGTGCTCTTGAATGTACGTCTGTCTCCTTTCCAGATAAAGCTGAGTTTTTCTCTGTGTTGAGAAAAAGCAACTGGATGTTCCACCTTGTGAGAATCCTTTGATTATTCAAATTCTTTTTTAGAAACAAGAAAGGGATTCATTGATTCACCCCATGAATGATGGACCTCCTGCTTCTGCTTCTGATGCTGCTTTTGTACCATCCAGTCCCTGGGAAGCTGAGAATGAAATGCCTGCTGAGTTTGGAGAACCAGGATGGAAAACAACCACAGAGCTTTTACAGCCCAGGAGACCATCTCATTGGTATAGTCATCACTGGAAGTAAAAGATTTCATAGAAAGTTGGTTTTCAACGTGGCTCCTTCTGTTCAGTCTGTTTTCCGTGATTTGTAAGTCATTCAGGGTGATGGAGTTGCACTCCCTACATCCTAACACTCTCCTTTTCGGTTTTTTATTTTTCATTTATTCCTATATTGGAGAATATGTTTAATTTCCTGAATGATTTTGATTTCCATGGCTTCTCTCTTTTCTCTGATTTTGTGAAAGAGACTCAAAAATCGGTCTGAAAAAAACCTGATTATTTTTCTCTCTCAGTTCAATCCTTAATTTATTACTTGAATAATGAATTTTATTTAAAGTAGTGGTGGAACCAGTTGTAGTTGCCGTACCTCAGCCAGTTTCCATATTTGTGTAACTGATCATTGCTTTTGGATCAATGTTGGCTTAAGGCTCAGTAGGCTTGTGGAGGATTATATATTAAAAGAAGTATTTGTTTTTTCTGTTCATTATAATAACATATTTTTTTTACAATAGGGATGCTTATGGTTTTTTAAATGGCTTACGATTGATTTTCACCATTCAACTGGTCAACAAGAATTCCCAGCTCCTGCACAATCTCACACTTGGCTACAACATCCATGAAAACCATTTGAGCCCTTTACGCACTTCAGATGCCTTACTGGACATGCTTTCCACTGGAGAAGCCAATGTCCCCAACTACGGCTGTGGGAGGAAGGAGAACCTTCTGGCTCTTCTTGATAGAGCTAACAGGGACATCTCCATCCATATGTCAACATTAGGAGGCACCTACAAAGTCCCACAGGTTTGTGTGTGTTTTTCTCCATCTGGTAAAGAAGAAAGGAAGCTTCTGCCTTTTCTGCTGTAAAATAATAATTGTCATCGAATAGCGTTCTTGTTCAATATAACAAAACTTTACCTCTCATTTTAACTTGTGATGCATCCCCTTATGGGGTCAGTGCTGTACTCAGCCATTGCCTGCCAGATGGAACAGAGGCTCCAATCGCATTTTATTCTGAAACATTATCTAACACTGAGAGAAGCTAGACAAAGAAGCACTGGCTGCAGTTGCGGGAGCCAAGCGTTTTCATGAGTACCTATATGGCAGAGACTTTGAACTCATTACAGATCACAAGCCACTTCTTGGCGTCATTGCAGGGGACCGCCCCACCCCCGTTATGACATCGCCACGTATGACCAGATGGGCAATTTTCCAGGCTGCATATAAGTACAGACTAATGTACCGGCCAGGCAAAGATATTGGGCACACAGATGCCCTTAGCTGTTGCCCCCTTCCAGACTTCATTGAAGATCCAGCTCCCGTCGCACCCATCCTGCTCATTGAAGATTTTGCAGCCAACCCAGTTCACAGCAACAGAAATAGCGAGAGGGTCAGCAAAAGATAAGACTCTATCTAAAATTCTGAATTGGGAGTGGAGGGGCTGGCCGGTGGGGCCAGTGGGGGATGAGTTCAAACCACTCATAACCAAACAATATGAATTGCCAGTGCAAAAGGGATGTCAATTGTGGGGGGAGCAAGTGGTTGTACCACAAAATCTGAGGAAGCAAGTATTAGAGGCATTATACGTGGGACATCTGGCATTGTCTGAATAAAAGCATTGGCCAGAAGCTATGTGTGATGGCCAAAGATGGATAGGGATATAACCAGGTGTGAAATGCTCCCGGTTCGGACCGGATTGCCCAATCTAGTAGCGATGGTGGCGGGTGGTTTGGAGAACCGGTAGCAAAAATACCTGCCCCCCCCATGCCCAGCTGAGCCACGTGATCTTCAGAGGCTGGTTTTTTTTACTTTTAAAAGCATTTTTTTCTACAACCTCTTCGGCCAAAAAAATGCTTTTAAAAGTAAAAAACCAGCCTCTGATGATTGCACGGCTCAGCTGGGATCGTCAGAGGCTTTTAAGAGCATTTTTTCCTGCAACCTCTTCGGCCGAGTCAGTGCCCACCCAGTCACATTACCCCACCACCATCAAGCCACGCCCACAGAAAAGGTAGTAACAAATTTTACATTTCACCACTGGATATAACAGAATGGGTTGCAACTTGTACACCATGCCAGGAATCCAGACCAGCACCACCTAGGGCACCCATAAGGGAACGGGAGAAACCAAAAGGGCCATGGTTAAGGATACACACTGATTTCGTGGGATCGGTACAAGGGCAAACATTTTTAATCATTCTAGAAGCATACTCAAAATGGCTAGAGGTAATCCTAATGACCACAACAACGACAGAAGTAACAATTAGGGCATTAATGAGAGTCTTGGCAACCCACGGACTACCAGACATCTTGGTATCTGACAACGGGGCACAATTCACAGCAAAACAATTTGCATTATTCCTAGTTGAGCAAGGGATCCTACATGCTCTGATCACTCCTTTCAATCCATCAGGGAATGGTCAAGCTGAACGGATGGTGCAATCCATAAAAGAAACCTTAGCTAGGATGGGCTCTGGCAACTGGCAAGCCAAAATAGACCAGTTCATGTCACCAGCACATAACCCCGAATGCAACCACAAACCGGCAGAATTATTAATGGGGTGCAAGCTGAGATCACAACTAGATAGACTACACCCAAATTACGACGCAGAGTCACCCTTAAATTTGACCAGTCAAACCCAGTCATTCGGAATAGGCGACCTAATACAACTATGCCGGGGATCCATCCTGGGTGAGAGCTAAAGTGATTGCTATCATTGGTCCCCGATCCTACCGAGTTGAGCTAGAGGACGGAAAACCTGGAGAAGGCACATAGACCAACTCTGGACAGAATAGGGAAATCTAGCCTAAGACAAGCAGAGGGAAATCCACCTCAAACAGTTTCCAAATCACCAATAGACCCTGAAAGTGCTCCAGCCCGAACAGTGTCTAATAGGACAAAAGTCGTCAAACACTAGCAACCCAGATAGCATACACTCAGAACCGAATAAAACACACATAGCGGAATGGCCAAGCATTCTGCAAGGAGTTCCTGGAGAGGCCGTCCGGGTAGAGTCAGCAATGCCAAAGGGCGGTATAGAAATCAAATCAAATAAATAAAACTAAATAAATGCCAGAGGAGAAGTCACAGGCAATTCCAGCTGTTGACTCTGGCCAGGCGTGCTGAAACGGAATCACACAGATCAAATCGCATCCATCAACAACCCACATACCTGCATGATTATGTGCTTGGAAATATTAATGAATGGTTCTAACACCATTCTAGAGGGGAGGGGTATTAAATATGAAAATATGTAAATAGAACAGTAGGTTTCCCTTCGGTCTGAGCTTAGAGAGAAATTAGCATACCCATCGCTCACTGCTCCAGGAGAGCAGCAGGAAAAATAAAGTGATGCCAATGTCTGGGCTGCCGAACAGGATCTTTTAAAAAGGGGGCACTGTTGGCCAGCCAGGGAGTTGTTTTCTTCTATAGAATTAAAGAGCTGAAGTCACTTATTGGAGTCCTGCCTCTTCCTTTCAACCCCAATGTAACACAATTTCCTCAAAGAACAGTTTTCTTGGATACATCATATTGGCACAACTGGTGAAAGCTGACTCTAAAAGTTCCTGTGGCTTTCACCTAATTAAAAGTTTCCCCTTTCCCCCAGGTCACTGGTCATGCTGTCCAATCCAGTTGCTGGCTGGTTGCTTGGTTACTTCCCCCTCCTCTGGCCAGCTACCTGTGAGAATGTCCTTGGTTCCCACAGGAAAACTTTATTCTTCTGGCTACAAAACCCCAGCTAACTATTTCCCCATTCCTTCTGTTGTGTGGCAACCCTGAAGCCTCCAAGACGGCCTCAGCCAGGTTCATTTCAGGATTGACAATACAACTGACAAATGTTAGGAACTGAGGTGTCTCTGTTTCTTGTACAACTGGAGAAGAAGCTAAAAAGATTCCTCCAAAAGAATCTGGAATATAGAAGCAGAGAAAGATGCAACAATTCGCAAAAATTATAATAGGCCGTTTATTGGAATAGAACACGTCAGTTGGCATTTGCACATATTAATCTAATTGTAATAAATTGTAGGGGTGATACAGTAATATGATTTACATTTTTATTGTTTTTTAATTTGTTTATTATTTTCCACTTTTATTATACAATCTTGTTAATATTCTGTCTTTAATATTTTAAACAATATCTAATTAACAAACTATTTTAATACATTCATGAGAACCAGGTTGAATTTATTAAAACCTAATATTTTGGATTTGATCTGACCCCAAAGGTAACACAGCATTCTTCTTTGCTTTTTCAGATCAATGAGGAAACATCTGCAGAGGCTCTGAGTGATAAAAATCAATTCCCTTTTTTCCACCAGATGCATCCCAAAGAAGGGTTCCAGTACCCAGCAATTGTCCAACTGCTCCTCCATTTCAGATGGACTTTGATTGGGCTCTTTGCTTCAGACACAGAAAATGGAGAGAATTTCATGAGGACTTTCCCTCCTATGCTTGTCAGGAATGGAATTTGCATTGTTATATCACAATGGTTCTCAACAACTGAACATATAGCATCCCTCAGGGATGCCCTCTCTAAGTGGAGACAAGTCAACATCTTTGTTCACTTCATAGAATTTGAGTTCATTTGGAAGAGAATTCTTCCTTTCCATGAAACACTTTTGCGTTTGCTAGGACCCATTGAAGGGAAAGTCTGGATCCTCACAAATTTTTTAGGGTATGTAATAAACAATCGCAGACTTCTCAAATACATCCATAGTATTTGGAACTTTCGTTATCTGTCAAAAAAAGGGCCAAAAGATGAGGCCTTTCAACCTCATTTCTTTGTGGAAGAAAAGTTTCAAGGTCATTATTTTCACTGTTCTCTTTCAAAGAATGTCTTTTCTGTCAAAGGCCGCAGAAGATGCACCCAGAAAGCCCCACTGGAGACCCAGGAGAAAAGGAACAGGAAGTGGTTTGCAAATTTTGTCCGTGATTACAATATCATAAAGACTCTGACCCGTGCCTTGAATGTGGCATATTCCTCCAGATTGAGGAGGAGAAGGAAGGCTGGAGAAAATATCTTGGGGACTCGAAAGCTGCAATCTTGGCAGGTATGAGGTCGCAATATGGATCTATTAATCTTAGATCTTTTGGAGAAAGAATCCAAAGGAGAAGGAGGGGAATCATCTCAACAGATTAAGCCAATCTACTTTATTTTTCACTCTGTAAGACACACTTTCCCCCTCAAACTAGTGGGTGGAAATGTGTGTGCGTCCTATGGAGTGAATATTGCAGTGGGGGGGAAGGAGGGTTGGTGTGGTGGTGTCAAACTGTTAACTCCACCGCTGCCTGTCACCCCTGCTGCTGCCATTCACCACAGCTGGGGAATGTTGGAGCCTTTGCTGCCGAACAGCTGATTGGCGGTTAGATCGGTCTCCCAGAATACCGCTGATCAGCTGTTCCAGGCAGTGGGGATTACTGCCACTGTTCACCACTGCTGCCATTCGCCACCATTTCTCGCTGTCGCCGATCACCACTACCAAATGGTGGCAGTTGCAAAAGGCAGCAGTGGCGATTGGTGGCAGTGATTAGCAATAGCAGTGAATGGAGGCAGTGAACCCCCATTGCCTCGAAGAGCTGATCGGCAGTGTTTCTGGTTGTCCAACCCATTGATTGGTGGGGCTAAGGGAGGCTGGGATCCAGCTGTCGCTCAGCTGATCAGTAGTGGGCGCAACTGAGCAGAGCCCTGATGAGTCATGTGCTGGGGCTGCAATAACATGCTGAAGCTGACCAGGCTGTTTGCTGCAAGGATGGTAGCCAGATGAATACCAATGGATGCTGGGAGGCAGAGGCAGATTTTTTTTTTCTTATTCTCTTCCTCTAAAGCTAATGTGCATCTTATGGTCTGGAGCATCTTATGTTGCAAAAAATATGGTAATTCTTTCTTTATTTCCTGATAAACCCTTCTTTGCAGAAAGAAGTCAGCAGAACAGCTGTTTGGGATTTCAGTTTGTGATTGTTTTTATTTTTTACACTCTGTCTCTTGATTCTGCAGCAAGTCCCTGCCTTGTTCATTTACTCAAATGGCAGGGTCCTGTTTTAATGCCAAGTCATGAGAAGGAAACTTTTATCAAGAAGAGATAAAAGAGATAAGAGATTTAGCAACTCTACTGTATTATTGACAACATAGAAAAAATGATGATTAATGGCAAATCGTTATCCATCACCTTCAGAGGAAAGATTTAAAAAGATTAAAAATTATTTGTGTATCATTTTGAAAACACTTTTTATCCACTTAGTTATCATACCACCCCTCAGGTTTCTAATCACATCGCAAAATTGTTTGTGAGTCCTTTATGGGAATCCAGTTCTATCACCAGTGTTCCCACAATCTATTTACGAAGTGTAATGATATGTGAGAATGACTTTTGCGATGAGGGGAAGAGAGGCTGCCTAGGAAAGGATCAGATAAGAGGGGAGAATCCTGCAGCTGCATAATGGGAGAAAAAGAAACTCAGAAAGGATCCTGGCTAACTTTTCAGGCTGAGAAAAGAGTTGGTGGGAGATTTGTTCTTTCAGATTTACAAAATTTTGTTAATGTCGCATTACAATCAAGTAGAATTAGCACATCTGGAGGTGTTTTCCATCAGGATGACCAGGGAGAAGATTAGCCTGACAACTTTCTTCTTGATAAACCTGTGCTTTCTGGGAATCAGCCTGTTGTTTTCAAAGAGTTTATGAATCATCTTTTATTTCCTCTGTTCATTTTATTTGTCATCTGCTCTAGATTGTTCCCTATCATTGACCAATTGTGTCAATTATATTTTCTCTATATTTTGTCAGTATATGATTGACAATTTTTTCTCAAACTTTTTGATTCACTTATGAAGACAATGGCAGTATTTGTATCCTATTTAAACATATTTGGAGATTAGGCAATTGTAGAAGAAAGATTCAATGTGGGATAAGAAACAAAGTTTTCTGCTTTTCAAATTGCTGGATGTTCCCATTCTAGTTTCATCCCTTTCTGAAGAAGAATGAGTTTTTCAATATTTCTAAAAGAAAACTGTACTTGGACCAAAATGGAGAGATAACAGCAGATCTGAAGATTATCAACTTGTTGGTTCTCTCCAAGGAGGATGCCAGGAGTGAGACTCTGGCGTATTTTGAAAGACAGAGACTTTCTATCGACCAAGATGCTCTTTCACGGCTAAAGTTGCTGAATAAGGTGAGATAAACTTTGCTGTCTTTTCTCTGTTTTCCAAAGCCTGAGGTCCCATTTCAAGTGGGGAAAGCCTACAGTCTTCAGGGTGGTTGACCTTCCATGCCAGTTAGTGTCATCTAATGGAAGTTCTTCAACAGTCGGGACCTAAGTGGAGTGGCTTTGCCATGTTTTATGGAAACCTTTCAAGATCTTACTTCTCAGAAGTTTCTTTCTTCATCATAGTTTTTTTCTACATTAAAAATCTAATGGAATAAGTTTCCTAAAATTTTTACAGTAAATTTTATTCCAGGGGTGAAATCTACTTTCCTTCCCTAGCGGTTCGGAAGTGTGCGCTCTGCACAAATGCGCACACATGTCACGTGCACACTTGGACCCTCTGAGCATGTGCAAAGCCTTCTGCACATGTGGAGAGGGTAAAATAAAAGGTTAATTCCTGGTTAAAACCAGGAAGTAACGATGACCGGGTGGGTGGGGCAGAGCCTTGCGCTGCTGCCACTACCGGTTCAGTTGAACAGGTCCCAACTGGTAGCATTTCACCCATACTTCATTCTCAATTTTAATATTGATATATTGTCATACTTAAACTTTTTTCAATTCCATCCCTCTAGATCAGAGATGGCTAACCTTTCTGCCATCGCATGCCAGGAGTGGGGGGAGGGGGGTTTGCCTGCACCACCAGAAGTTGGCAAACGGGCTGCTTCTGGCCTCTGGAGGGCCTCGGGGGGGGGGTGTTGGGCAAGGCCGTTTTCACCCTCCCCAGACTCCTAGAAAGGCTCTGGAGCCTGGTGAGAGAAAAAAATGAGCCTTCCACCCCCCCAAGGCCCTCTGGAGGCAGGAAACAGCCTGTTTCCCTACTTCTGGTGGGCTCAGAAAGCCCGAAAATCAGCTGGCGCTTGCTGGAGCTGAGCTCACATGCCCACCAATATGGCTACGTGTGCCACCTGTGGCATGCGTGCCATAGGTTTGCCATCCCGGCTCTAGACTTTATTAAGTAGAAAAATACCTTATTATAATGTTAAATGCAAAAAGCAAAAGGGAGGAACTAAATGAAGAATCTGCCAGTTGTTTTACCTCCTGCATCTGTTAGGAAGTAGTAGAAATTTCATATTTACCTCAGTGAAGACCAGAGGCTACTTGTCTCCATCCATTTCTACCTCCATTTTCCATAGGTGGAGAGTCCTAATGTATTTTCTTTGGCATTCCTTGTTTCTCTGCTCAGTCCCTGCCTCAGTCCAAATGTGTGGAAAGTTGTCATCCTGGGTTTGTCAAGAGTGCTCGAGAAGGAGAGCCAGTTTGCTGCTATGACTGCGTTCCTTGTCCGGAGGGGACCTTCTCCACTCAGGAAGGTGGGTGACCCCAGAGAAAAGGAAGGCCTGGTGGAAATGGATTTATCCAGAACCTTTTCTTTCTTTTTTTCAAAGTTTATTTCCATTTTTAAAAACAATGCTTTACATATATACATACAAAATTATTGCAACTAACATATACAAATATGCGCCTATACCACTAATGAAATCCGTTTTATTTCCCTCCCTTTCCTTTCACCCAAATATATCATAAATTCCAACATTCATAATAATCAGAATCTTTTTGGTTCCTAAGTAATTTCGTTAACCGATCTGCCTCTGCGCATTCTGTAATTTTCCAAATCAATTTATTCTCTGTGGGTATTAATTCGTTTTTCCATTCTTGCGCATATAATATCCTAGCTGCAGTAATAATGTGGAGGATCAAGTACCATTTTTCCTTAGATATTTTATCTGGTTTCATTCCCAATAAAAAAAGTCTCTGGTTTCAGATCTATATTATATCCTGTAATTTCCACTATCCAATTCCGAATCTTGGACCAATATTTGCCTGCTTTGGGACACATCCACCATTGGTGATAGTATGTCCCGCTACTATTCCCGCACTTCCAACATGCTGGGGAGACTCCCGGAAACATTCTTGCTATTCTTGCAAGAATAGGGGGGATATGCCAACGATAGACCATTTTATAAATGTTTTCCTTGTAGGGGGTTGACAAAGTAAGTTTCATATTCCTATTCCATATCGCATCCCATTTATCCATATTTGGGGAAAATCCGAGATTCCTCCCCCAGGCAATCATGGTGTCCTTAATCACCTCCTCACCAATCCATCGTGATACCAAGAACTGGTAGCACCTTGAAAGTAATTTCTTTTCAATTCCCAATAAGATTTTATCTAGCTCCTGTAGTAACCTCCTTTCCTTTATCCCTTCTGACTCTCGATTGTATTTGGGCATATGCCCACTAATCTACCTTCTTGCCCTGATTCATAAGCTCTTCACAGGTCTTCAAGTCCCCTTGAGGGTCAAGCAAGTCCTGATAAGTCCAAGGTGTTTCCTTGTTATATAGTGTTGAGTGTGTTACTGCCTCTAATGGGGCGAACCAAATCGGAATCATTGTGTAGTGCTTGTTCCTAACCCCTTCCCCAGATTCTAATAGGATTCTCCGAAGGTAGTGTCTCTTAAAGTGTCCACATTTCTTGCCCCTCTCTCTCCATAGGAAGTGGTGCCAACCTTGACACAAATCATAGCCCTCCAATGTAAGAGTCCTCTTCCTTTTTAGAAGCATCCAATCTCTAATCCAGGTTAAATTGGCTGCTTGGTAGTAAAGCTCCCATTTTGGTAGACCAAATCCCCCACTACATGGAGTCTCTTGGAGCATTTTAAATTTAATCCGGGGCTTCTTTTTCTGCCAAACAAATTTCCTCACATAACTATCTAGCAGTTTAAAGAAACCACTATCCAGTCTTGCGGGGGTAAGTAATTCCATTTCGGAAGCACGTGGGTTTTAATCGTAGCTATCCTTCCCAGTAAGGAGAGTGCTCCCACTTCTCTAGGTCTATCTTTGTTTGGGCTAACAGCTTTGTGTAATTGTCTACTATAATAGACGTGTTTTTGGAAGACGTACAAACACCCAGATATTTAATTCTTTTCGTCACTTGAAAGCCCAATTCTCTCTCCAATTCACTCCAATGATTCCATGTCATATTCTTTGTTATAATCTTCGTCTTATCTCTGTTAATTCGGAGACCTGCAACTCTGCCATACTTCTCTATCTCCTGGAGCAAGTTTTTACCTGATTCTACTGGATCCTCTACAATAAAAACCAAATCATTCACAAAAGCCTGGGTTTTATATTCTTCAGATCTCACCATCAACCCCTTTATTCCCTGATTCTTCCTAATTTTCCGTAGAAGAGGTTCTAATACAAATAGAAATAGAAATGGGGACAGTGGGCATCCTTGTCTTATGCCTTTTCCGATTTCAATCTTATCCGTTTCTTCCCCATTAATTAAAGCTCTAGCTATTTGAGTTAAATAGATCGATCTTATCGCCCGTATATAATTATCTCCAAATTCCATCTTATCTAGCAAGGCAAAGATAAATTTCCAGCTAACCCTATTAAAGGCCTTCTGAGCATCTATAAAAATAAATGCTACCTTTTCATGAAAGTGCAAGTTAAAAGACAGATGCTCACCTGTTTTTTTTTAACCTGCACAATTTCTTATCTAAAAGGAAGTAAATCAAAAAGGTTTTGAAGGAGGGGCTGGGAAGAGATGGGAGGAGGAGGTGGCAGACTGGGCAAGCTTTACTAACAGCAGAAGAAATATCTCTTCTGTTCTTAGTTTGGTTATGTGCTGCTAAATTCACCTTTCTAGGAACATCTGAGTTCTTTGAAACTTGATGATATTTTGGGTCCACCTTGTGAAAGACATTTCAATTCACTATATATTGGATCCTCCCCTTGAGGATCATTGAGAAGGTATCACTGGTCCATAATGTGGTGCTGTGGAGGGAATTCATTACACAAATAGTCTGCCAGTCATGTAGATCAACCAACCAACCAATCAGAGTACAGTTAGAGGTTTTTAATCCTACCCCCTGCCCAAGCCGGAGGCCATTTCAGACAAGTGACTGTCCAGTCTGTTCTTAAATCTCCAATGTTGAAGAACCCACAACTTCTGGAGGCAAGCTGTTCCACTGGTTAATTGTTCTCACTGATAGGAAGTTTCTCCTTAATTTCAGATTGCTTCTAGATCTTACCGGATACTGTAGGTGTCCTCCAAGTTCAGTATATTAACTGCCATGTGGCAGGACTCAGCATGTTTACCTAAAAAGATTATATGATTCATTATTAACCTCTAATAATCTAGGTTCCTATGAATATTCTACACATTAAAAGGAAATAATTAACATCCTAGGACTTCCCTCAACTTCATATACCTAGCTACATTTTTAAAAAATATCCTTCTTATGCTCTTTGTAATGAAATAGTTAAGAAATACTTCTTGGAAAATGCCTGTGGTATCAGCTGTTATCCAAAGAAGGTATTTCTTGTAAAATAAAAGGACAGAATATTAAACAAATATTGCTTTCTTGCGTTCTCAGATACCGAAAAATGCACCAAATGTCCAGATGATAAATATCCAAATGAGGACAGAGTCCAATGTATCTCCAAGGTTATAACGTTCCTGTCTTATAAAGAATATCTGGGCATTATCCTGGTCTCTTTTGCCCTACTCTTGTTCTTAATCACAGGCCTTGTTTTAATCATCTTCATTAAATACCAAGAAACTCCCCTTGTCAAAGCCAACAACTGGGACCTATCCTACATCCTCCTGGTCTCCCTCCTGCTTTGCTTCTTGTCTTCTTCCCTCTTCATTGGTCAACCAAGGAAAGCCACCTGCCTTCTCCGACAAACGGTTTTCAGCATCATCTTCTCAGTTGCCGTTTCTTCTCTTTTGGCCAAAACCATCACGGTGGTTCTAGCTTTCCTGGCCACAAAACCAGGAAACCGAGTGAAGAGATGGTTGGGGAAGAGCTTGGCCAACTCCATCATCCTTTCTTCTTCTGCAGTCCAACTTGTCATCTGCTCCATCTGGCTGGGAGTTTCTCCCCCCTTCCCTGACTCTGACCTCCACTCCCAGCCTGGAGAGATCATCCTGCAGTGCAACGAAGGGGCTGTTGTCATGTTCTACGTCACCCTCAGCTACATGGGCTTCCTGGCTGCCATCTGCTTCACGGTGGCTTTCCTGGCCAGGAATCTGCCTGGGGCCTTCAACGAAGCCAAGCTGATCACCTTCAGCATGCTGGTCTTCTGCAGTGTCTGGGTGACTTTTGTGCCGACCTACCTAAGCACCAAAGGGAAATACATGGTGGCTGTGCAGGTCTTCTCCATCCTGGCCTCCAGTGCTGGTCTGCTGGGCTGCATCTTCATCCCCAAGTGCTACATTATCCTTTTGAGGCCAGACCTGAACACAAAGGAACAGCTTACAGCCAGAAGAAATGTGGAGATGTGAGGCTGATGACTTTTAACTCCAAGCTATTCTCCATGCATGAGTGGGGCAACAATTTTTCTTCAAATAAAGGAAGTCTGGAAGATAGTGAGGAAACCAATTTCTTAGAAGAATGAGAATGTGTTACCAAGATAGAAATAAAGAGTTAATGCCCTAATTTCTCAATAGATTTTATCCAAACTGCTGTGGCAATGCAACTGATGTTTCTTTTTTTTTAAGACAATATATCTTTCTTGAGGATGGTAACAGTGGGTGGGCACGAAAGTACCTTGATGTGTGCTAATTATGAATATTCGTTATATCATCTATTAGATATACATATTGATGATTATAATTTTCTCTTCCTTTCCACAAATGTTTAAATCTGAGTGCATTCTTTTGTCTGTGGGAATCTGTCCTGCTATTTCCTCAAGGGAAATTCCTCTAGTGAACCTTGAATAAATAATAACTGCAGTGAGCTTTGATTATTTGTTTTTTTTGGGGTCCTGTGTTTGATTCCACAGAGACTGGTGTCAGGAGTGGGAGTCACAATCTTCGATCTGCCACCAGGGACAACAGCTAGGGCACCCATATAGGGTGAGTGTTGTGAGATTGATCCCATGTTCCTTCCTGATGCTACATAAAGTCACTGTTTAGGAGTGTGTGTGTGATACCACAATCTGTGTCTAAGACTCTGTTGCGGCTGGGAAGGTTTGTGGAGTGTTTGTGGTCCCTTCCATCCCAATTCTAGCCATTGTAAGGACCAGCCTCTCCCCCCTTCCAAGAAAGTATAGACTCTTGAAAACTTCGTATTTCAAAAGGAACCTTTTATTGAAAATGGATGAAAGCAAGTCAAAATTCAAAGCAGGCTCTGAGATCCCTCAGGACATGCAGTCCAGGATAAAGGAAACTAGGAATCCCTTCCCACCATCCAATGTGGATTCCCACCAATCCCCAGGTGTGAAGATGATATCATACCAGCCTCTCTGAGAAGCAGATAAGAAGAGCTTCTTAGGTCCATCTTGCAATCCACACGTCCCCCCCTCCCCTCTCATTTCCCAAGAGGTGAGAATTCTCCAGGCATTTCTGGCACCATGCAACGGTTATAAATTAGGCTAAAGTTTATACAAAGAGGACCAGGCAGGAAATAGGATACTTAGGGTACATAGGAAAGAGAACTGAATGTGACAAATCCAAATCCCTCCCCTTCTTCCACGAAGAATGGCAGATACACAGATCTGAAAGCCATCCTGGACCTGCTATTAGCTCAGCTGAGCGATGGCCGGAAGTGTCCAAGAAGCCACTGGGAAATTGGCTTTGTGGAGTGAGGGTGACCCTCTGTGTTGAAGAATGGAGACAGACCCACAGGCTCTGTTCAAACTCTTTGTCCTATTTTCTAAATGGATGAATTCAGCTGATCCTAGGCAGGGAGGGAAATGGATGATGGGACTCAGGCAGACTTTGATTGGGGAAGGAATCTTTCCCCCCAAAACAGAGAAACCCGTTGTGGCCCAGGGCTGGGAAGAAAAAGCCGTGCAAGTCCATCAATGGAGACTGGACAGCCACTTGTCTGAGATGGTATAGGGCAGAGGTCCCCAACCTTTTGGACCTCAGGGACCACCAAGTTCATAATTTTAAATTCTGTGGACCACTAATACGAATCCAGCGAGCCGCTTGCTGAAGCACCTGGACTCCCAGTGATGGGATGGGGTCCTTCAGGCACTCTCTCTCCTCTCTCTTTCTCTCTCTCCCACTCATTCTCTCTCTGATTCCCTCACTCTCTTTCTCTCTCTCTCTCTTTCATTCTGTCTCTTTCTCTCTTTCTCTCTGTTTCATTCTGTCAGCCTCTCTTTTATTCTCTGTCTCTCTCTCTCATTTTCTCTCTCACATTATAGACCAAGGAAGAACATCCAACATTCTTCTTCTCTCATCCATGATGGTGATGTTGGGATTGAGAGGTTGCTGCAGGGATGGGGGCCGCCTTGACATCATCTGACTGGCTGTTGTAGTCAGAGGGAGACAGCTGTTCTGGTGACACCCTCAAGGCCCTTTCTCTGGGGATTGAAGAAGGAAAAGAGGATTAAATTTGACTGGTGCATTATTTCCTTAACAGTCATAATAAGGCTTATTCTTACTGGGAGCTCCATTAATTAGAGGTTTTCAAGGAAAATTGGGCAACCATTAATCTAGGATGATAAAACAGACTCCTTGGGCAGCTGGGGTACAGGGTGGACGGAACTGGCATTCACCCCACCGAAAGCAAGATAAGGGCCATTAAAAATGCACGAACTCCCAAAAACAAGGCTGAACTACAAGCATTCCTGGGTCTTCTAAACTTCTATGCCATATTCCTGCGAGACAAGGCAACAGTAGCTGAACCCCTACACTGGTTATTGGCTAAGAACACAACCTGGGTTTGGGTAAAGACTGAGGCTACCGCTTGTGCCGCTGTAAAAAAACTCTTGTCTGTGTATAGTTTTCTAGTACAATACAATGCAACGCTTCCACTTGTGCTAGTCTGTGATGCGTCCCCTTTTGGAGTAGGGGCCATTTTGACCCATAGACTACCGAATGGACTAGAGGCGCCCATTGCTTACTATTCCCTCACCCTGTCCAGTGCTGAGTGGAACTACAGCCAACTGGACAGGGAAGCCCTACTCCCTCGGGAGTAAAAAAGTTCCACAAATACCTGTTTGGGCAGAGTTTTGAACTAGTCACGGACCATTGGCTGCTTTTGGGCCTCCTGGCAGGGGATCGGCCCACCCCTGCTACCTTATCTCCATGAATGACTCGTTGGACTATCTTCCTAGTGGCATACTCCTACCACCTTGTCCACTGACCAGGACTGAGCTTAGGGCATGCCGATGCCCTCAGCCGATGCCTGCTACCGGACATCCTAGAAGACCCTACCCCGGGAATACCAGTCCTACTAATTGACGCTTTGGACTCAGGGCATCTCACTTCTGCTGAAGTGGCCAGAGCCTCGGTTAAAGACCATGTACTGAAGACTGTCATGAGCTGGGTCACGAGGGGTGGCCGGGAAGGACTGAAGGTGGGGAATTTAAGCATTTTGTATCTAAGCGAAATGAATTGTCAATGCAAAGGGGGTACCTATTGTGGGGTGATCGTGTCATTGTACCCTTATACTTAAGGAAAAAGGTTTTGCGTATCTTACATGACGGGCACCCGGGAATTGTTAGGATGAAAGGGCTAACCAGAAGTTACGTTTGGTGGCCAGAAATGGACAACGACATTACCGAGTGGGTGGGGAAGTGTCAACCCTGCCAGATTCCCCCACAGCACCAGTGAGGAAATGGGAATGACCCCAAGGTCCCTGGTCTAGAATCCACCTCGATTTCACAGGCCCCCTTCATGGCCAAACATTTTTGATCATTGTGGACGCCTATTCTAAATGGCTCAAAATCAACTTAATGCAATCCAGACATCCAAAGTGGTAATCAAGGTGCTTCAGAAACTCTTCACCACCCATGGGCTACCTGATACCCAGACAATGGGCCCCAGTTTACTGCTACCCAATTCGAGGGGTACCTGGTGAAGTTGGGAATCAGGCATGCACTTTCTGCACCTTTTCATCCAGCCAGTAACAGCCTGGTTGAGAGGTTCATGAGAACGGCCAAGGAGGCACTCTCACGGTTAGACGCCGGGGACTGGCAGGCCAGAGTAGGAAAGTTCTTGGCTGCCCAACATGCCACACCATGCACCACCACTTGGCACAGTCCGGCTGAACTCCTAACGGGCAGAAAACTTAGGTGCATGTTGGACCGGCTACACCCCAATTACACCCCGGATGGGTTCAAGGGAGCCGATAGGAAGCTGAGGGAATTCCAGATAGGGACACCAGTGTTTGCCAGAAATTATGCCAACGGGCCCCTATGGTTAGCTGGGACGATTTCTGACATAACCAGTCCCAAGTCATACACAGTGGACATGGGAGATGGGAGAATCTGGAGAAGGCATATAGATCAAATCCGAAAAAGAGTAGTCGCAGAACCAGAACCACAATCAGAAACTCCAATCCCTAACTACCAAACCTTTCCCACGACAGCTAGCTCAAGCCCGAGAAGGTCAGAAGACTTATCTGAGGGTTTCGGTGTCGAGCGCCGCCCTAGCGAGACGCCAGTCCCAGCCGAAGAAATCAATGCTCCCGAAGTAATCCAGGAGGTTCGATTGGCGGAGCTGGGAGAGACAAAAGGTCTCTCCGACCAGCTCGACGCCACGCCTCAGACTGTGTCAGATCCCTAAAAGTGATACTGCCATTCAAGTGAAGGAAGGGGGGACGTGGATTCGATTTACTAGCATGGCCTGTGTCATCAGCTATTTTACAACCTATATCCTGGCGCCAAGCAAGCCTGAGATTCCTTTTACCTGCAGGAATTTATATGATAGCCATGTGGGTTGTCTCACTTTAAAGGGAAGTGGTGGGAATGCATGTTTGTTCAGGTTCTCAAAGGAAATAGTAAAGAAAACATCTTCACACTTGTGTATTGGCTGAAATCCGCATTCTGACCTAAAGGGAGGGGTCTCTACCACTTTAATCCTACTGCTTTGCCTAAGGGCATTCAGATTGTGCTTTAACTGGATGGTTTTCACTTCTGCTTAATAAAAGAATCCTTTTGAACAACTACGTTTCAAGAGTTCGTACTTTCTTAAGTTGGAAGGAGAGGCGATCCTTACAGAAAGCACAATCTGCAAAACGGTCAACCCAGAGAAGCAATCTTTGCTCTACTGAGGGGACCTTGCAAACCATGTCTGAACAAAGCAGAGAGCTGGGAGAAACCGATTGCTGGGGAGAGACAGCAACCGCCACCCAGTCGGATGCCTGTCTCGGGCAACCCATCGGAGAGGATGAGGTAACCCTGGAGAATCCTGAAAAGCCCCGCTGGTCGATTGGCATCGGGAAGAAAGATGGCTGGGATGAGAGAACCAGAGGAGTCACCCTCAACCGTGGCAACTGAAAACCGGGGTGGAAACTGGAACTAGAAGCCCTTACTGACCAGGAGGGGTTAACCGAAGCACCCTTGAGGGAGGACTATCTGAAGAGGCATATAACCCAATTGGTGATGGAGACTTTGGAAAATCTTAACATCCGAAGGGAGCCAGGACAACAACCAAAGAGCACTGAAAGGGCAGCAGTCATGGATGATGCCAGGGGAGGCACCCCCCTCCTGGAGGCCGCCTATCAAGCAGATGGTGCAGCAGCTATGGGAGAAGACCCAGCAAACCCTCCCCCCCAGGCAGCACGCACACCGGCGCCCATTCCCAATCAACCCCGGGCTCCTCAGCTGGAAAGAGAAACTCCCCCTCTTGGGGTGAAGTTTGATGGGAATCCGCAACAATTAGGATTCTTTGTGGCACATGTGCTCACCTACATGCAAGAGTAGGGGTGTGATTTCCAAACCCAAGGCTCCCGAATGCGAGTTGTGACCCTAGCCCTAGAGGGTGCCGCAGCCAGATGGATGGTGACCCTACATAATGCCAACACACCAGAACTGCGGAATTTCGACCATTTCATGATGGCCCTGCAACGTCGGTTCGAGGACCCACTGGCAGATCGCAAAGCACGCGACTGCATTAAGGTGGTGAGGCAGGGGCGACGGCCAGTAGCAGAGTATACTGAAGAATTCCGGGACCTCACGTGTCGTGTGCACTGGCTGGAAGATATTTTGGTGAGCTGTTTTTTTGTTTTTTTTTTAATTTGATTTATATGCCGCCCTTCTCCGGAGACTCAGGGCGGCTTACAGTGCGTTAAGCAATAGCCTTCATACTTTTGTATATTTATACAAAGTCAGCTTATTGCCCCCACAAACTGGGTCCTCATTTAACCTACCTTAGAAAGGATGGAAGGCTGAGTCAACCTTGAGCCTTGGAGAGATTCGAACCAGCAGTAAATTGCAGGCAGCTGTGTTAATAACAGGGTGCTTTAAACCACTGTAGTACCAAGGCTCGTTTTAAGGACGGACTGAGTGATGATCTATACAATGCCTGCGTGGCCCGAGGGGCACCGAATGACCTACATGAATGGTATGTCATCGCCGAAGAAGCTGAGATCGATATGGCCAGAAACCAGTATCGAGCGGGGCGAGCATGGAAGAAATCCTCACCCCAATGGAAGCAAGAGCCCCACAAACCACAAACCGCATTCTCCCCGAGATCTTCAGCCTGTTTCAAGTGTGGAAAAGAAGGGCACCGAGCTGCAGAGTGTCGTTCGCAAACACCCGCCCGGAACCACCCATCGGGGGAGGGTCCTGGAAAACTGGGTCGGCGTGGGAAGGAGACTGTCCTGAGGAGCAGGGAGGCCGTAGAAGTCCCATCCCCTCCCCTCTTTGGGGAAGAAACCCTGGCATCTGAACGGGAGGAATCACACTCGTTTGGAAGTGATCCAGATGATGAGCCACTGGTAAGCAAACCAATTAAACCGCTTACCCTCCCCTTAAGACTATTTATCCCAAACCAGAACAGGGAGATAAGTATCCCCACCCTAGTGGATTCGGGGTGCACCCGTTGTTTGATCAGCCCAACCTTAGTAGGGAAGTTAGGGATTAACGTAAGAAAGCTGAAAACCCCCATTGCTTTCTGCCAACTAGATGGGTCAATAGCAGGAGGGGAGCCAGCTTCTCTGGCCACCGTGCCTCTACATATAGGCATTGGAAGCCACGAGGAAAGGCTTACCTTTATAGTCGCACCTGGCATGGAATGGCCGTTGGTTCTGGGCCTTGCGTGGCTAAAAAGATGGAACCCACAAATCAATTGGAAACAAGGCATCATAAAATTTCAGCGGAAGGTGACTTTCGCTGAGTATCCACATAAAGGACTTGAGGGGGCAGAGAATCGAGAAATGGCCATGCCTGGTCACGCCACACCAACTGAGGGCATACCCATAGAATACAAGGATTTAGCTGAGGTTTTTAGCGAAAAAGCCACAGGGGGGGAAACACACTGGACTTGGTTTTTGTCTCTGGACAGTGGTTGAGTGATCTCAAGATAGGGGATATAGTCATTGAGCCCTTGTCATGGTCAGATCACTCGCTCCTTCGCCTTGACCTTCGAACCGCGGCACCCCGCTGCAGGGAGGCGGAACCGGTAAGATGGTACCGCCCCAGGCGCCTGATGGAACCTGATAGGTTCCAGACGGAGCTTGGGCCAATCCCGGAGGTTCTGGCTCACGCCTCATCTGGGGACCTAGTGGCCGCCTGGGACAGGGCGGCTGCTGGAGCCCTGGATCGAGTCGTGCCTTTGCGGCCTCTGACCTGGCGCCGATCTCGCCTGGCTCCTTGGTTCACCGAGGAGCTGAGGGAGATGAAGCGCCGGAAAAGACGCCTAGAGAGCTGTTGGAAGGCTAGTCTTTCTGAATCTGACCGAACACTGGTAAGATCTCATATTAGGAGTTACCTAGTGGCGATAAAAGCAGCAAAATGTACTCATTTTACTGCTCTTATTGCGTCATCAGATAATCGCCCGGCCACCCTGTTTAGGGTGACCCGCTCCCTGCTCCACCAGGAAGCGCGGGAGGACCCCTTGGAGGGAAGAGCCGAGGATTTTGTTCAGTATCTGTATGACAAAATCACTCAGATTCGGGCAGGTCTGGACTCTGACGGGATAGATCCAGCAAAGGTAACGGAGACAGGTCTTGAGACTGTTATCTGGGATGAGTTTGATCCTGTGACCCCAGATGACGTGGACAGGATTCTGGGTAGATTGAACGCGACCACATGTTTGTTGGACCCGTGTCCCTCCTGGTTAGTGCTGGCTTCCCGGGAGGTGACGCGAGGCTGGCTCTAGGGGATTATAAATGCTTCGTTGGGTGAGGGTGTCTTTCCCGCCGCCTTGAAAGAGGCGGTGGTAAGGCCTTTCCTCAAGAAGCCTTCCCTGGACCCGGCAGTATTGGCTAATTATCGTCCAGTCTCCAACCTTTGCTTCGTTGCTAAGGTTGTTGAGAGTGTGGTTGCGCGACAGCTACCCCAGTACCTGTATGAAGCGTCGTATCTAGATCCATTCCAGTCGGGCTTCAGGCCTGGGTACAGCACAGAAACGGCATTGGTCGCGTTGGTTGATGATCTCTGGAGGGCTCGGGACAGGGGCTGTTCCTCTGTCCTGGTCCTGTTAGACCTCTCAGCGGCTTTTGATACCATCGACCATGGTATCATGCTGCACCGGCTGGAAGGGTTGGGGGTGGGAGGCACTGTGTTACGGTGGTTCTCCTCCTTTCTCTCTGACCGGTCGCAGTCTGTATTGACAGGGGGGCAGAGATCGACCCCGAGGCCCCTTATATGTGGGGTGCCGCAGGGATCGGTTCTCTCGCCCCTTCTGTTCAACATTTATATAAAGCTGCTGGGCGAGATCATCCGTGGTTTCGGGGTGAAGTACCATCTGTACGCTGACGACACCCAGCTGTACATCTCCACCCCGGACCACCCCAACGATGCCCTTGAAGTGATGTCCCAGTGCCTGGAGGCCGTACGGATCTGGATGGGGAGAAACGGGCTCAGGCTCAACCCATCCAAGACCGAGTGGCTGTGGTTTCCGACGTTCCGATATAGTCAGCTGGCGCCATCGCTGGCTATTGGGGGCGAATCATTGGCCCCCACGGAAAGGGCTCGTAACTTGGGCGTCCTCCTGGACTCACGGCTGTCTTTAGAAGAGCACTTGACGGCCGTGACTGGGAGGATTTTTCATCAGGTTCGCCTGATTCGCCAGTTGCGTCCCTTTCTAGATCGGGACTCGTTACGCACAGTCACTCATGCCCTCGTCACCTCTCGTCTGGACTATTGTAACGCTCTCTACATGGGGCTCCCCTTGAGGTGCACCCGGAGGCTCCAACTGGCGCAGAGTGCGGCTGCGCGGGTGGTTATGGGAGCAACATGGAGCTCCCATGTAACACCTCTCCTGCGCGAGCTGCACTGGCTCCCGGTGGTCTTCCGGGTGCGCTTCAAGGTTCTGGTTACCACCTTTAAAGCGCTCCATGGCTTAGGACCTGGTTACTTACGGGACCGCCTACTACCATTAACAGCCTCCCACCGACCAGTACGCTCCCACAGAGAGGGGCTCCTCCAGGTGCCGTCGGCCAAACAATGTCGGCTGTTGGCCCCTAAAGGGAGAGCCTTCTCTGTGGGGGCACCAACGATCTGCAATGAGCTCCCCCCAGAGATACGGAGGATTCCGGATCTGCGCACCTTCCGCCGCGAGTTGAAGACGTTTTTATTTCATCAATCTGGCCTCGCCTAAATCTTCTCCCTTTTAAGTGTAAATTTTAAATTTTTAAATTCTTAATGTATTTTAAAAAATGGGTATCTTAAATTATGGGTACTAATTCAGCCAATTTTATTTAATTCATTTTATTCGATTTTAAATTTTGTATATCTATGTGTTTTATTTTATGGCTGTGCACCGCCCTGAGTCCTTCGGGAGTAGGGCGGTATAGAAATTCAATAAAATAAATAAATAAATAAATAAATGAGCTCCCCCCCCACCGCACCACTGACTGTGCAATAGAAATCTTACCCGGCGCGAAACTCCCTAAACCCAAGATGTACAGCATGTCACCGAGGGAGTTGGAAGATCTGAGAACATTCATTGAGAAAAACCTAGCAAGGGTTTCATCGAGCCAGCCCGACCAAAAATTGCAGCCCCAGTGTTGTTTAGAGAGAAAAAAGATGGTTCAAAACGCTTATGCGTTGACTACCAGAACATTAATACTATCAGTGTGCAGAACGTGTATCCTCTCCCCCTTATGAAAGATATGTTAGCACACCTCGCTAAAGGGAAAATTTTTTCAAAGCTGGACTTAAGGGAGGCTTACTACCGGGTCAGAATTAAGGAAGGGGATGAGTGGAAAATGGCATTTAACACCCCCCTCGGCTGCTACCAATTCAAGGTGCTCCCCTTTGGGTTACAAGGAGCTCCTGCAGTGTTTATGCAGTTAATAAATGAAGTGCTGCATCAGCATTTATATAAGGGGGTTCTGGTCTATTTGGACGACATTTTAATCTATACCGAGACCAAAGCAGAACATGTAAAACTAGTCAGGGCAGTTTTAAACAAACTCCGTGCTGCCAAACTTTATGCCAAACTTTCCAAATGTGAATTCCATCAAGAGAAGATTGACTATTTGGGATACCGCATTTCACACCAGGGGGTTGAGATGGATCCTCTAAAAGTGCAGGCTGTACTTGATTGGGACCCTCCACGCACATGTAAACAGTTACAGAGCTTCCTGGGGTTTGCCAACTTTTACCGCCAGTTTATCCCTGCATTCGCTCAGATTGCCCTCCCCATCACCAAGCTCTTAAAAACAAAGGGGGAGGACAACCCTAAACCAAAGCAACCATTGAACTGGACTATGGAATGCCAGGCGGCATTTGAAAAACTTAAACAGCTGTTCTCGGCAGAACCAATTCTACAACACCCGGACACGGAGAAACCATTTGTCATACAAGCAGATGCCAGCGATGTGGCAATAGGAGCGGTCCTGCTTCAGAAGAATGAGCAAGACCAACTACAACCCTGCGCTTACACATCCAAAAAGTTGAATGAGACTGAGCAAAGGTGGGCTATTTGGGAGAAAGAGGCGTATGCAGTTCGTTGGGCATTGTTAACCTGGCGGCACTTCCTAGAAGGCAGTAAGACACCTTTTGAAGTCTGGACTGATCATAAAAATCTAGAAGCCCTAAAGACCCCAAGGAAACTCTCCCCAAAACAAGTACGATGGGCTCAGTACTTTAAACGGTTTGATTTTACTCTAAAATACCTCCCAGGGGGGGAAAACTTCCTGGCGGATGCGCTATCCAGAAAACCGCAATACATTCGTGCAAGGTCAGACGTAATCAAACCTATAGTACAAAACAGTCAACTAGCCGCTAAAGTAGTCACCAGATCCCAGGAAAAACAAGAAACAGTGACAGACAATGACACCACCCAAAATTTTAAATAAGCATTGGCCACTGATGAATGGTTTTTGAACAACAAATCCAGCTGTCTGATGAAAGAAGATTTGGCTTGGGTGGGGGGGAAGTTGTATGTTCCTGCAAGCCAAAGACTATGCTTAATGGTACGGTGCCATGACTCCAAATTAGCTGGACATTTTGGGTTTGTGAAAACTTTACACCTGATTAAAAGACAATTTTGGTGGCCATCACTAAAAAAGGACATAGAAAGCTATGTAGCTAGCTGCCCCATTTGTGCAGCAGCAAAAAGACGCCAGGGGAAATCCCCAGGTCTATTGCAGAAGGTAGCTGAACCTTCAGCGCCTTGGAGAGAGATTGCTATGGATTTCATTGTGGAATTGCCAAACAGTGAGGGAAATACTGTTATTTGGGTTGTGACAGACCTATTTTCAAAACAGGCACATTTTATACCCTGCCAAAAGATCCCAACTGCTAAAAGTTTAGCCAAATTATTCCTAATACACATTTATCGACTTCATGGGGCTCCACAAAGGATCATCTCCGACAGAGGGGCTCAATTCACCTCCAACTTTTGGAGGGCGTTTTTGGGCTTACTTGGTACTGGCCAGGGGTTGAGCACATCTTTTCATCCGTGTACTAATGGCAATTCTGAAATTTTGAACTTGGTACTAGAACAATATTTAAGATGTTTCATTAATTTTCAACAGGATAACTGGACCGAACTTTTGCCTTTTGCTGAAGTTGCGTTTAATAATGCTGTACATTCAAGCACTGGTTTTACCCCTTTTAGAGTAGCAACAGGCCAGGATTTCAGCCCCATGCCTGAACTACCCACAGAAGAACCCACCATCCCCTCACTTAAGGAGTGGATGGATAATTTGCAAAACACGTGGCCAGTGGTTAGATTAGCCTTACAGGAAGCTAGAGAAGCTTTTAAGATTCAAGCTGACAAGAAAAGGATGGAACCCAAACCTTTTCATATTGGAGACAGAATATACTTATCTACAAAATTCTTGAAATCATTACAACCATCAAAGAAACTAGGGCCAAAGTTCGTTGGACTTTTCCCCATCACTAGAATCATCAATCCAGTAGCAGTTGAACTACTCCTTCCAAAGACACTCAGGCAGATCCACCCAGTATTCCATATCAGTTTACTCAAACGAGAAGTAATCTCATCCCTCAGACCACCTGCATCTACACCACCTGTTCCCATCATGATTGAAGGTGAACAACACTTTGAAATCAAGGAAATCCTTGATTCTAGGATCCACAGAGGGAAAGTCCAATACTTAGTTGCTTGGAAACATTTACCATCAGCACACAATGAATGGGTTGCCAAACACCACGTTAGGGCTCCAATCTTACTGAGAAAATTTCACTCCCAATACCCTAACAAACCTTGTTGATCTACTATCATGAAATCCTGTGTATATTTGTTTTTGTTTTTTTACAGGTGGACCCTTTTGTTTTCTAAGGAGGGTAGCATGTCAGATCCCTAAAAGTGATACTGCCATTCAAGTGAAGGAAGGGGGGACGTGGATTCGATTTACTAGCATGGCCTGTGTCATCAGATATTTTACAACCTATATCCTGGCGCCAAGCAAGCCTGAGATTCCTTTTACCTGCAGGAATTTATATGATAGCCATGTGGGTTGTCTCACTTTAAAGGGAAGTGGTGGGAATGCATGTGTGTTCGGGTTCTCAAAGGAAATAGTAAAGAAAACATCTTCTCACTTGTGTATTGGCTGAAATCTGCATTCTGACCTACCACTTTAATCCTACTGCTTTGCCTAAGGGCATTCAGATTGTGCTTTAGCTGGATGGTTTTCACTTCTGCTTAATAAAAGAATCCTTTTGAACAACTACGTTTCAAGAGTTCGTACTTTCTTAAGTTGGAAGGAGAGGCGATCCTTACAGACTGAACTGCACAGGTCAACTAGGCGTAGGGAACACCCTAGTCACCTGTGTGATTTTGTATGTAAAAATGTAAATATCGAGCCTAAGTGTTCTCTGGGAAGGGAGAAGTGTAATGTATATAGTTTTGGCGGGAAGTTTTAAAAGAACAATAACACATTGGTGATTGGCTAACTCCCTGGCCGGAGAAGTATATAAAGGGAGCTGTTTTACTGGATGCTTTGCTGGATTCACACTGTGAATTAAAGAGCTGTTGTTACTGAAGATCTTGCTTCCGCCTCTCATTCACCCAACTTAACACAAACCCCAGGTCAACTTTTCCCTGATTTCACGGGGGCAGGAGTGGGATATGGAACACTGGAGGGCAACCAGGGAATCAAGGATTTTCCCCTCTTTTTTAACATATATAAAAATATTTCTTTTTCTTATCCATCAGAAGAGGATATAAATCCACCACATTCTTTTAATTCCATTCCTGGAGACCAGAGGCAGAGCAAGGGAAGCTCTCTGGGGCAGAGAGTCAGCTGAGGAGGAACAAACTGCCTGCTTTGCCCAGAGGCTTCAGCCAGGCCTCCATTCCCCCCTCAGACCCTCCATCCTGGCTTCTCTCCTCAGGGGGGACCTGATGGCCAATCAGCCCATGAAACACTTTGGGAACCCCAAAGTCTCTTAATTTGGGGGGGGGAGGTTGGACCATCGATTAGAACTGAAGAAAAGCTTTTCTTCCTGCGAGGCTCCTTTTCACATGAGATTCTCCGCCCAGTGTGGGGAAAGTTCCCCACGGCCTCCCTGGGAGGAAATCAGGTTCAGCTGCAGCCTCTTCAGAGCCTATAAGGACCCCAGCTGCCCCTCCCCCTCTCCTCTGGGGTCTCTCCTGGGGGGACCCAGAAATCAAGGGGGCTCATTTCTGACTGAAAAGGGGCTTCCTCCCCTCTGGGCCCCTCCAGGCTCCAGGGAGACATGGCAGAGACCCTCATGGAAGAGAGGAGCCCCTTTGAGGCATCAGCCTGGCCTTCAAAAGTAACAGCTTGAACCCAGAGCCACCCAGGACCTCATAGCCAGGCCCTGAGAGGAGAACCTGGGATATGGGCCATCCTCTGCTCCTCCCCCTAAGGAGGGACCAGCTATTACTTCATATCCCTTCCCACTGAGCCCTCTCCCCCAATTCTCTCTTCTAAGCAAAGGTGGACATATCAGTGTTCCTCATCCAGAGAAGAGATACAATATGTGAACAATGGATCCAAATGAACCAGGGACTCAGGTGCCCCAAGAGCAGCTTCAAAGCACTCAGAGGTTTTTTTAGGGAAGAGGTTCACTCCACAGCCTCAGAGATGGGAATGTCAAAAGTGTCCCACTTTTTAAAATCAGCTCCAATTTAGGATTCATATATGAAGTTCTGATATAAAAGAAAATCCCAAACAGGCCCCACTCTTAACAGTAGGCAGAATCCAAGGGGACTGATTGCTTCCTTAGCATTAGAAGACAGGCAGCATGAAAGTTAAGGGTCACTATACTTCTAGGTGACCTTCTCCAACAGACTCTGGAGAGGAGAGACCCGGTTGAAGGACAGCAGAAGCCAATTCCCTGGTGTTGAAGGATCTTCTAGCATCACTTTTTGGACATGTTCTGACAGGAAAGACCACAACCACTACAGAAATTGACCCCAGGAGTGTAGTTGTGGCTTTTCACAAACAAGCTTTTCTCCAACCTCTCCTCTGCACAGAAGTAGTTCAGGATCCCAAGAGGAGATGTTGCTTCTCATTGTAATTAATAATAATTATCTGAGCCTTGGAGATCTCCATATCTGTGATAGAGACATCAGATTGAAGCCATAAGCAAAGGATCTTGTATCAGAAAAGGATAAATTCTGTAGGTCAAGCTCTGTGGAAACAAGTTTTGGGACAGGCAGGATATGTGCTCTTGATTGTACCTCTTCTCTCCTTTCCAGATGAAGCTAAGTGTTTCTCCGTTTATATCAGGAAAGTGACTGGCATTTCCATCTTGTGAGGGTGCTTTGAATTCTTCCAACTGTTCCTGCTGTTGGTGTTAGAAACAAGAAGAGGATTAATAAAACTCCATGAATTATGGACCTCCTGCTTCGGCTTCTGATGCTGCTGATGTCCATGCCAGTCTCTGGGAAGCTTGGAAGGAAATGCCTGCTGAGTTTGGAGCACCAGGATGAAAAACAACCCTGGAGCTATTACAGGCCAGGAGACCATTTCACTGCGATATTCACAACTGAAACAATAATATCGCCTATAATGTTGACTTTCAACGGTGCTCCTTCTTTACCTTCTCATTCGTAAGTCATTCAGGGGGATGGAGTTGCATCCCCTCCAATTGCAGTTCTAACACTCCTTCTTTTCTTCTTATTTCACTTACTTTTGTAGTGCAAGAACTTGTCTAATTTCCTGAATGATTTTGATTTCCATAACTTGCCTCTTTTTTCTTATTTTGTAGAAGAGACTCAGATCCAAAGATGGGGTTATAAAAACTGAAGGAAATCCAGATTATTTTCCTCCCCCCGTTCACTCCTGAATTCATCATTGAATTCATTTTGATTAAAGGAGTGATTGAAACAGTTTTAGTTCCCTCTGCCCAGCCCATTCCCATATTTGTATAACCGATTATTGGTTTTTGGATCAATGATGGCTTAAGACTCAGAAGGCTTGTGGAGAAAAAAAGGAATAAATTATTTTTAAAAGTTTGTTGTTACTGTTGATGATAATAACATGAAGATTTTTTTTTTTTACAGTAAGGTTTCTTTTGATTTTTTTTACACCCTACAATTAATTTTCGCCATTCAAATGGTCAACAAGAATCCCCAGCTCCTGCACAACCTCACACTGGGCTACAACATCCATGACAACTATATGAGCCCTTTACGCACTTCAGATGCCTTGTTGGAAATTCTTTCCACTGGAGAAGCCAATGTCCCCAACTACGGCTGTGGAAGGAAGGAGAACTTTCTGGCTCTTCTTGATGCAGGTAAAAGAGAAATCTCCACCCAGGCTTCAACATTAGCAGCACCTTACAAAGTCCCACAGGTTTGTGTGCGTTTTTCTCTATCTGGTAAATTGAGTGGTGGGTGTTGGTGGGTGAGCAACAGATGCAACCATACTGTATCTTCTGCATAGAATTCAAGAGTTGTTTTGCTCCATATTAGCAAATATGTCAGGTATGTTTTTTTCTCTTATGTTCTTGTTCAAATTCCTTATAAAAGCGAGAAAAACAATAAGTTCCCTAGAGAGGACTTTCTCCCGGCAATTCAACTATTCAAAAAATATCCTTAGTTGTGGGTGAACTAATTGGCATATTCATTTTCACATAGAAATAGTACCTGCCATATCCAGTTGGATTCAAGTTGGCAATAGTAGTGTCTATATATATTAAAAAATGGAATAAAAAGGCAATTATAGGCCAGTTAGTCTAGTAGGTATTGTGGCTAAAATATATGCCATGTTCCTCTTAAGTAAACTTGAGATTGGATAGAACAAAAGTGTGTTCCTTGCAGAAGAACAAAAAGGAAGAGGAAAAAGTAAAGGAAAAGTTTCATAAAGTTGTATAATTAATCAATAAATTAATAATCTAATATTGACAGCAGATTTGTTTTGAAATATCTAATTATATAATATGTCAGTTTGGTAAACCACGGTTTGCTGGTTGCATAGATGTAAGTGCATCATTTGACACAGTTAATGGAGAAATATGATGGAGGAAATTGATTGCCCTCAAAATAGAGCTCTGCCTGTTGGCCCTGATCCAAGCCATTGTTTGAGAAGGAGGTTTGGACTCAATGGAGCCACAAGAAGAAGGATCGATACTTACCAAGGGGTAACAGAGAAGAGTGCATATTTGAACCCTTGTTATTCAGTCTAGATATTAATGATTTACCAGGACTAAGGAAGGATTCTCATGTACACGTCTAAAGTGCTAAATTATTAATTTATTTAGCATGTGGCACAGGTATAATTAGCCAGAAGACTACAATGTTAGTACATAGTATTTCTATCACTGCTGAAGAGTTCTAGTATGTTTAGTTTGTGCTTGTGAGCTTCTCCAGGGTGCACCACAGAGGGTGAACTAGCTCTGCACCAGAAAGATGAGAGGTGTCCTGTGGCATCATCCGGGCTTCGCTCACCACTGATGTAGCCTTGCAGTTGGGTGTCACATCCGAGAAGGTCCAGCACTGGCAGGGCCCAGAAACTCTTGGGGTTTCTGCCATGTCTCTGAGGTCTGACCTTAGATGGTCTGACCTTAGGTGGACTTGCTGGAATGGTCCCTCCTGGGAAGATTGGCACCTGCCTTGAATGTTTTCCACTTCTGAATAATCTACTTTGCTATAGAAGGATGGACTTTAAATTGTTTGGAAATGGCCTTGTAACCCTTCCCAGATTGATAGGCAGCAACAACTGCTTCTCTAAGATCACTGCTGATGTCTTTGCTCTTTGGCATTGTGTTAATACACACCTCAATGCTGAGACCAGCAAACTCCTGAAACTTTGGCTTTTATAGAGGCAGTCAGACTTGTGATGATCGATTAATCCAGGTCCCTTGATCAGCAGCACCAGGCTACCTCTTAGTCTCTTCACACCTATAGAAGCAGCCAGGGTGTCCTTGGCCTTTCACACCTGGCTTCTCCATTTTGGCTCTCTTTCTGTAAAATAAATGATGACCTGGAGTAATTGTCATGATAAATGCCTAACTACTATATCTCCCTGATCACCCGGACCTGCAAGGGTTAACTGACCACATATCCCATAATCCCTGTAACCACTCCTTACCTCTTTGCCCCTCCTCCTGGGTACAAAAGGTCCAACCACATGGTCCACAGATTATTCCAGATGTATACCTGAAAGAGAAAGGTACAAGGTCAGTGACCTCCAGTACCATCAGTTCTATAATAAAGCTACAGAAAAGAATTGGAGTCTGTCTTTGAGTTATTGGGCTAGATCCAGCTTTTAACAGTAATATGTCCTGTGTTGTTGTCCATCTGAGGTTGTATTTACCTATTTTTAAGAACTGCTTAAGACCAGATGTTTTTTACTATGTCCTCATACGTGAAACCAGAAAACTCACAGAGTGTCTCCTTCCTTTTCCACATGAAAGAAATTCTTAGTGTACAATTAAACCTCTGGAACCAGGCAGAGTCCCCAAGTTTTCTGGGTTAGAAGATGCAGAATCTATCTATCTATCTATAAGTGTGTGTGTGTGTGTGTGTGTGTGTGTGTGTGTGTGTGTTCCAGCATAAGTCTAGAATGCCTCCAGCAATTTCAATGAAACTTAGTACACAGATGACTTACTCTCTAGAAAAAGATACTGTGGGGGGTAAGACACCCCTAACACCCCCCGGGGCATGTGTTCTGGCCATGTTCTGGCCATGATCATTAAACATTACTGCAACTCGGCCTGCCTGCACCACTACGGGACCAACACAATGTACTTCACGCAGAGTACATACGAGAAAAGAACTACAACGTCGAACAGCTTAGTGCATATATCGCGGACAAAAGTGTACCAAATACCAATATCAGCTAGCAAAACTACAAGGTGGTATCATTTTACTTGAGGCTTCTGGGGACACAGGGAAAACATTTTTAACTAATTTAATTCTAGCCGAAATCAGGGCTCAGGGTGAAGTTGCTCTTCCTGTCTAATACAGGATTGGGATAAATAAATACCTGGGCAATGCCAGGTTATCAGCTAGTTTCAAATAAAGTCCTCTAGGATAAGGCAACTGACAAATTATATTAGGAGCTCTTATCTCCTTATCTCTTGTATAACTAGAGAATGGGCCAAAAAATAATCAAGGTGGGAAATGAATGAATGAATGAATGAATAAAGTTTCTCCAAGCATCTGGAATATTGAATGTCAACTGTCTAAGAGAGAGAGAGATCAGAGTCTTGGACTGAACATTAGACAAACAACCAATTGGGAAACTTGTCTTAAAACAACACATTTGCTGTGCAGTCAGAATTAAGCATTTACATATAATACGGCCCTTTATTGGCACAAATCATTCACTTGACATCTACATATGTGAGTCTGATTGTCCCAAAGGTGCTTTTTCAAGAGGCAACTGGACTTTCTGGTTTTTCTTTGAAGACATTTTGCTCCTCATCCAGAGCTGAAGAAGCTTCTTGGATGAGAAGAGAAACATCTTCAAAGAAAAACCAGAAAGTCCAGTTGCCTCTTGAAAAAGCACCTTTGGGACAACCATGACCTGAATGATGGAGAATCTCCATAGACATGTGGTTCTAATTGCAATAAATTGTAGGAGTGATACAGAAATATGATTTATGTTTTTATTCTTATTCTTTTTTATTTAATTTGTTTCTTGTATTCCATTTTTATATACAGTGTCGTTAACGCTCTGTGCTTAATATTCTGTTTCTTGCTATGGCATAATTGCTAATCAATAATTTATTTAATTTGTTCCTCAATACCAAGTTGAATTTATTAAAAAAATAAAAGTTTTGGACTTTATTTGATCCTCAATATAACACAGCTTTCTTCCTTACTTTTTCAGATCAGTCATAGCATTGTTTCAGAGGCTCTGAGTGATAAAAGCCAATTCCCCTTTTTCCACCAGATTCTCCCCAAAGAAGGATTCCATTACCCAGCAATTGTCCAACTGCTCCTCCATTTCAGATGGACCTTCATTGGCCTCTTTGCTTCAGACACAGAGAAGGGAGAGAGATTCATGAGGACTTTCCCTCCTATGCTTGTCAGGAATGGAATTTGTGTGGTTATATCGCAACTGTTATCAAGAATTGGATATACAGCAACCCTCAGGGATGCCCTCTCTAAGTGGGGACAAGTCAACGTCTTTGTTCACTTCATGGAAGGTATTCCCATTATGGACAGAATTCTCCCTTTCCATTTAACACTTATGCGGTTGCCAGGACCCATTGAAGGGAAAGTCTGGATCAGTACAGCTTTGGGAGGATTTCAATCGAAAAAGCACAGACTTTACAAATACGTCCATAGTATTTGGAGCTTTGCTTTTCTGGGAAAAGAAAGCCCAAAAGATGCTTCCTTTGAATCCCATTTATTTGTGGAAGGAAAGTTTCAAGATCATTATTTCCACTGTTCTCTTTCAAAGAATGTCTTTTCTGTCAAAGGCCGCAGAAGATGCACCCAGAAAGCCCCACTGGAGACCCAGGAGAAAAGGAACAGGATGCGGATCACAAATCAATATCATTGGTACAATATCATTCAGACTCTGGTCCAGGCCTTGAATGCTGCCTATTCCTCCAGATCGAGGAGGGGAAGGAAGGAGGGTGAAGACACATTTGGGTCTCCAAGGCTGCAGCCGTGGCAGGTATGGGGGTCCTGATATTGTGGGATATGAACTACTGCTTCTAAAATAATGTTTCATTATAGCTTTTGCTTCTGCATAATAAATAAAGAAAATAAGGAACTAGAACTTTAAGGAACTTTTTGAAAAACTAGCGAAAACAATCTTGTTTTTACAGTGAACAAAGTGGTTCAGACAAGTCTAGAAAGGAGAAGGATACTGCAAAATCTCCATTCCCTCCTCATTCCTGGGGGAAGGGTATTGCAAAATCTCCATTCCCACCCCTGGGGCCAGCCAGAGGTGGTATTTGTCAGTTAGTTTCTCCGAACTACTCAAAATTTCCGCTACCGGTTCTCCAGAACCTGTCAGAACCTGCTGGATTTTACCCCTGGATGTATGCATTTTAAATACATTCATGTCTTTATGGGTTTGTGATTAGCAGAGTGGGGCTGCAGGAGGCAGGATGGGATTTATGACCACAACTGAGCTCAACATTTCTGTTGCTAAGCAAGACGGTCGTTAAGTGAGTTTTGCCCTATTTTATGACCTTCTTACCTTTTCTTCTTAAGTGAATCACTGAAGTTGTTAAGTCAGTAACATGGTTGTTAAGTGAATCTGGCTTCGCTATTGATTTTGCTTGTCAGAAGTCGCAAAAGGAGATGACCTTAAAACTCTGCAACCATCATAAGTAGATGCCAAGAATTCAGATGTTGATCACCTGGAGACCCTGGGGATGCTGCCATGATCGTGGGAAAAACTATCCTAAATCACTTTTTTCAGTGCAGTTGTAACTTTGAATAGTCACTAAATGGTTTCTAATAATCAACCTGACGTTTTCTAGATGTTTATGAATAATAAACAGAGCCTTGGTACTACAGTGGTTTAAAGCACCCTGTTATTAACACAGCTGCCTGCAATTTACTGCTGGTTCGAATCTCTCCAAGGCTCAAGGTTGACTCAGCCTTCCATCCTTTCTAAGGTAGGTTAAATGAGGACCCAGTTTGTGGGGGCAATAAGCTGACTTTGTATAAATATACAAAAGGATGAAGGCTATTGCTTAACGCACTGTAAGCCGCCCTGAGTCTCCGGAGAAGGGCGGCATATAAATCAAATTAAAAAATAAAAAATAAAAATAAAATCTCTTTTTTCCTATGATTCGTTTTATTTGCCACCTGCTCTAGAATGTCCCCAAAACTTATCAATTGCATCAACCATATTTTGTTTTTTTGTTTTTTTGAAGTTGTTCAGCTTTATTTCTTATACACATAACATAAAATGCACATTGTCTTATACATAATTAATCCTACATATACATGTTTTCCTTAAAGAAAGCATTAAAAATAAGGCATTTTAATTACATTCGGAGTTACTCTTCTACCCTTTCCCCCTCATTTTGCAACAAACCTTATTCTTCTCTTTTCTTTCCCTTCCCTTCCCTCCCTCCTCTCCTCTCCTACTTTCTCTTTCCTCCTCTCCTACCTCATCCTACTTCCCTTTTCTTTCCCCCACTCCTCTCTTCTTTTCCCCCTTCTCACCTTCTCTCCTACTCCTGTCACCTACCCTTCCTTCCTCTTCTTTTCCCTTCCTTCCATTCCTCTCCCTCCCTCCCCTCTTTCTACCCTCTCCTCCTCTCTCCTTTCTATCTTCTTTGCTGTGGAATATTCTCCTTCTTTGGTATCCGAGCAACTCCTGTATTCTAATAGTATATACTTTCTTTCAATTTCTTTTCAGATTTATTCTATCTATCAGTATTATCATCATAATTGTATTTTGTTAATATATATTTTGCCAAAATATGATTGAGAAATTTTGCTGAAATTTCTTTGTTTTTTATTTATGAAGGTAGCGGTAACACCTGCTTTTCTAAATAAGGCTATTTTGTTGTTAGACAAAGGCCGTGAATTCCAATAAAGCTGCAAGTCCAGATGGGGTGCTGGGGATAGTGGTAAAAATCTGTGCTGGCCAACTATCAGAGGTCCTAACAAGGATCTTTAACATCTCCTTGCAAACGGCCAGTGTTCCATCATGTCTGAAAGCAGCCACTATCATTCCAGTCCTGAAGAAAACAGCCATAAACAGCCTGAATGACTACAAACCCATTGCATTGACGTCTGTAGTGATGAAGTGCTTCAAGAGACTGGTTCTTCAACACCTCAGGTCATGCCTTCCATCAAACTTCCACCAACATCAGTTTGCCTACAAAGGAAATAGGTTGACAGGCGATGCCATTGCAGAATGAATGCCCTTCATTCTGTAGTGAGTCATCTAGAGAAACCTGGGAACTGCGTCAGAATGTTTTCATAGATTACAGCTTGGCTTTTAACACCATTTTGCTGGACATCCTCATCGAAAGTTGACTGACTTGAATATTCCTTCTCCCACCTGTGATTGGATTAAAGACTTTCTGACAGACTGGCCACAAACAGTGAGGACTGGGTCTTTCACATCCTCCTCCCTGAAGCTCAGCACTGGCTCTCCTCAGGGCTGTGTGCCCAGTCCCTACCTGTACTCATTGTACACATACGACTGCATGTCTTCTGATTCATCTAACGTGATAATAAAGTTTGCAGATGATACCATCGTGCTGGGTCTTATTACAGGAGCAGATGAATTAACATACAGAGAAGAAGTCCAGAAGTCATCCACATGGTGCTCAGAAAACAACTTGCATCTAAACACCAGCAAGACAAAGGAGATGGTGCTACACTTCCAGAAGCAGAGACAGGAACCTGCCCCACTCTACATCAAGGGGGGTTGTGCGGAGAGGGTCTCTTCTTTCAAATTCCTGGGAGTGCACCGGGGTGAAATGCTACCGGTTCCCTGTGGTTTGGGTGAACCAGTAGTTTAAAAAAGCTATTGGTTCCTCTGAACTGGTATTTCCGACGATCAGCTGTGCAGCGCGGTTTAGCTTTGCTAGAAAGCAGGAAATCCTGCTTTCTAGCAAAGCTAAATCACATAGCACAGCTGATTCCCCACCTCGCTGTTCTACTTACCTTCCCAAGCCTCATATTGGCATGCACTGTGCATGTCCGTGCACCCAGCGCGCGTTTGGCATGCAGCGCACATGTGCAGCCAGCGAACCGGTAGCAAACTGGTACAGATTTCACCACTGGAGTGCACCTTAGCCAAGATCTCACCTGGAAAAATAACATGATCCAGGTGGTCAGGAAGGCTCAACATAGATTCCATTTCCTTAGGGTCTTGAGGAAAAATCAGGTGGAACAACAACTGATGACTTCCTTTTACTGGTCTACGATAGAAAGCGTCCTTACATATTGTGTTATGGTAGGGTATGCTGGCTTGACAGCCGCGGACAGAAAGGCATTACAGAGGGTGAAGGGCACAGCATAAAAAATTATGGGCTGTCCCCTGACACCACTGGACGAAATCGCCAGGACCCGCTGCCTCAACAGAGTGAGGAAAATCCTCAGGGATGATTCACACCCTGGTCAACACTTCTTTTTTTTTTTTATTGCAAAAGTTTTACAATTACATTTTCACCCCTTTTTCCCCCCCCGCCTCCCCCCCAAACTTCCCAACCTCCCTAACCCTCCCTAACCCTCCCCTCCCCCCAGACTTCCCTATAATATATTCATACTCATAAAAAACCCTTAATATAACACTTATATATAAACTTGAACCCCTCCCTCCCCTGTATAATTTTTCTCTTTACCTCATTACATTAAAATATTTCCAATACATTATTTTCAAATAAAAGCTATTTGATACTTTCTAGTTTGATATTTGTTCTGAACATATTCTATCCACCTTTTCCATTCCCATTCATAAGTCTCTTGTGAACAATCTTTTAAATATGCTGAAATCTTCGCCATCTCTGCAAAACTGGCCATCTTCAAAGTCCATTCCTCGATAGTGGGCAAAGCTTCATTCTTCCAGTATTTACCTATCAACAATCTTGCTGCTGTTATCATATACAATATCAATTTTGTTTCACCCAATGTAAAACCCTTAACTATACCCAATAAAAACAGTTGTGGAGAAAATTGAATTTTTTTCTTCAAAACATTCTGCATGACCCACCAAATTTTTATCCAAAAAGCCTTAACTTTCCTACAGGTCCACCAAACATGATAATACGTAGCATCCAAACATTCACATCTCCAACATTTTGGCTGAACATTAGGGTACATACATGACAACTTTTTGGGATCTAAATGCCATCTATAAAACATTTTATAGAAATTTTCCCTCAGGTTCTGCGACTATGTAAATTTAACATTCTGAACCCAAATTTTTTCCCATGTTTCCAACATCACTGGTTCTTCAAAATTTTGTGCCCACTTAATCATACAATCTTTAACTAATTCAGTTTCTGAGTCCCTTTCTAGCAAAACATTATAAAGCCTTTTGATATGCATTGGACCTTTCTCTCTTATATGTCTAACCAATTCTTCCTCGTGCAACATAATACCAGTTTTTTGGTCCTCTTTCCATCTCAATTGTAATTGATTATATTGTAACCAAGTTAAATTAATCCCTTCGTCCAACAGTGTCTGCAATGTCTTCAGCTGCCATCTGCCCGCATCTGTAAAAAGAACCTCTTTGTATAAAAACCCCCCGAGTGACATTATATTTGTATTCCACAAAGTATGACCAAGATCCAGCCATAGCGGTATTTTATAATCCCATTTGAGTCGGTGCTTCTTCCAAACTCTCATCAAAGAGTCTCTAAGTATATGACTTTTAAATACTTTATCAACTTTATCATCATAAAATAAGTAAGCATGCCATCCAAATTCCAGATCAAAACTTTCTGCATTCAGTATTCCAGCCTTTTTACTTCCAAACCAATCACTTGTTAAAGTTAAAGCTGCTGCGTCATAATATAGCTGTAGGTTTGGAAGTTTAAGACCTCCTCTTTCTGGAACATCTTGCATAATTTTCCATTTCACTCTCGGCTTCTTCTCGTTCCAGACGAACTTATTCACTCCAGATTGCCAAACTTTCAATTGTTTATCACTTTTAAGCACCGGAATCATTTGAAACAAAAAAAGAAATCTTGGCAAAATATTCATCTTAACTGCTGCTATTCTTCCAAGTAGAGACAGCTGCAGTTTTTTCCAAGTCTCCATATCTTTCTGCACCTCTCGCCACAACACCTCATAGTTATTTTGAAACAATTTCATATTTGATTCTGCAACCTGAACTCCTAGATATTTTACCTTAGGTACAGTCTCAAAACCTGCCCTCCTTTCAAGCTCATGTTTACGATCTTGTGTCATGTTTTTAGCTATCATTTTAGTCTTTTTTGGATTCAATCTAAAACCTGAAACTTTACCATAGTCTTGTATAATGTCCTTCATCAAGATTATTGATTCCATTGGTTGTGATAGGGTAACAACCAGATCATCTGCAAATGCCTTTATTCTGTAATCCTCTTGCCTAATCTTTATACCTTTCAAGATATTAGAGTCCCGTATTGTATTTAGCAAGACTTCTAGTGTTAAAATAAATAAAAGTGGGGACAACGGACATCCCTGTCTTGTTCCTTTTTCAATTTTAAACTCTGTTGTCAGACTTCCATTAATAATGATCTGTGCCTTTTGCTCTTGGTAAATTGCCGAAATCGCCTGTATAAATTGATCCCCAAAGTCCATCTTTTTCAAAGTCTTTAATAGAAAATTCCAATCCACTCTATCAAAGGCCTTCTCTGCATCCAAAAAGACCAGCACTGCAGGGATCTGTCCTTTATATATCTGCCCTCGATAAATCCCGCTTGATCATCATGAATCACCTTTTGAATTACTGGCATCAACCTGTTGGCTAGTACTTTCGCAAAAATTTTATAATCTGTATTCAAAAGAGATATTGGTCTATAGTTCTCTGGTTTTTTAGGACCGATTTGTTCTTTTGGTATCAAAGATATGTAAGCTGTTGTCCATGATGGGGGTATTTTACCCCCTTGCTGAATATTGCAAAATAAATCTCTAAGTTGTTCCACCATTTCAGCTTGCAAAGTTTTGTAATACACTGCAGTGAAGCCATCCGTGCCAGGAGCTTTGGCTGTTTTTAACTGTTTAATTGCTACTATTATCTCCTCCTCTGTTATAGGATAATTCATTCTTTCCTTTTGTTGATCAGTAATTTTTGTAACTCTTTTATCGTTTAAATATTTTTCTATAAATCCATTCTGCACCTCCTCTTTAGCATATAATTTAGTATAATAGTCCACAAAAGCTTCTTTAATTAATTTTTGTTGAAAGATTTCTTTCCCTCCAATATCAATACTATCAATAGTCCGTATACTTTGTTTTTTCCTCAATGTGTAAGCCAACCATCTGCCCAGTTTATTAGCGTTACAAAATGTGTTATGCTTCGCATATTGTAAATTTGTTGCAACTTGTTCCACCATAAGCATTTGAAATTGGTCTTTCAAAAGTTTTATAGCACTACGTATTCTTTCATCTGTTGGATTTTTAATAAGTAACTGTTCTTTATTCTTTATTTCTATTTCCAGTTCAGATCTTTTCTTTTGTCGGAACAGTCTATGTTTAGAGTTCATGTAGATAAGTACCCCTCTCATATAAGCTTTACTTGCATCCCACACAATTTCAATTGGGGTACCTTTATTCAAATTTATTTCAAAAAATTCTTTCAAATGCTTTTTAAGTTCTGTTGTATTTTTTTCATATCTAAACAAATTCTCATTTAATCTCCAAGAACGTCTCTCAACCTTATCCATCTCAATTTCTATCCATACTGGGCTATGGTCAGTCAAAGTTCTTGGAAAAATCTTTGTTCTTTTTGTCTTAACAAGTAAATCATCTGTCAACAAAATAAAGTCAATCCTAGAGAAGGATCTGTGTCTGTCAGAAAAAAAAGTATAGTCCAATTCTTTTGGATTATGTATTCTCCAAACATCTTTTAGTTCCATATCTTCTTTCATGTCAAAAAAGGTCTGTGGTAATCTGATTCTAGACTTTGCCAAACTCTTTTTATCTAATTTAGAGTCGATTACTCCATTCCAGTCTCCCATAATTAAAATAGATCTGTAATCCCATTGCAATATTTTAGTATGTAACATCTTATAGAAATAGTCCTGTTGTTGATTGGGAGCATAAATCCCAATCAGAAGAATTTGGCCATTTGCTGTAGACAATTCAATTGCTACAAACCTACCATCTTCATCTGTTTCTATAACTTTAGCTGTTAACTTTTTATTTACATAAATTACCACACCATTCTTTTTTTGCGAAGTTGAAGATATAAAATGTGTTCCTAGTTTGGAGTTTATCAAATATTTTTGATCTTGAGTTGTGATATGCATTTCTTGTAAACAAATTATATCATTATTAAATTGTTTCAAATATGTAAATAATTTCTTCCTTTTCTGTGCTGAATTCAACCCATTAACATTCCAGGATAAACACTTAAACATCATCAGCCTCTTTCTGGAGCAAAGAGCAAAATAATTGAAGATCATCCGAAAGCTTCGATCTCGCTCCTCCCATAGCTCCAGTCTCTTGTACAGTACTCTTATCTGCCTCCTTGTCTTGTCTTTCCTGTTGTTGTTGTTGCTTTTGTTTAAGTAACTTAGCTTGAGCTCGAGTTATACGTTGATCCTTAACTTCAATCATCCGAACCGGGTCCAAGATTGGAGAAGATTCCAGCAAAGGCTCATCCAGAAAACCTCCTTCTGCACCTTGCACTTCTTCTAATTCCTGCTTAGACTGTTCTTGCAGTTCTCGTTGAGGTTGCTTCTCTTCACTCTCTTTAATCTCCAAAACTGTAGATGTACGTGGAGATGGTGTTCTTTCCTTAAGAATAGTAGTGTAGAAGTGCTGTGCCTTCTCCACGGTATTCAAACGGTATCTTTCTTCCTTGTATCTGAAAATTATGCCAACTGGTGCGTCCCACCGGAAAGGTATCTGTAAATTTTGCAATTCCTTAACAAGAAAACCAAATTCTTTTCTAGCTTTCAGCATTTTAGGAGGCAATTCTTTATAAATTCCAATTCGTGAGCCCCCCACTTGTACAGAAGTGTAAAAGGATTTTTGCAGGATATCGTTTCTTATTTCTCTATCTGTAAAGTATATGACCACATCTCTAGGTAATTGTCTTTGTCTGGCCACCCAAGAGTTCACTCTGTAAATTTTGTCCATTTTGTGAAAAACCACATCTGGATTAACTTGTAAAATCTTAGCCAGGGCCTCAGAACAAACTTGTCTCAAATCCTGTCTTTCCTCCTCTCGAATTCCTCGAAGCCGTATAGCAAACTCCATTGCCCTGAATTGTATCATGACAATCTCGTTTTCAACTCTTTGCATTTTATTGTCAACATCAGCAATTTTATAATTATTGTCTTTCATCTTAACATTAACTTCTGATTTAAGTTCTTCAACTTTATAATCAACTTTCCCAATAAATTCTGCCAGGCCAGATGCCACTTCTGATATTTTTTTGGTCACCTTGTTTTGATTCTGTTTCACCATATCTTTAACTTCATTAATTTCCTGCATAAACTCCTGATGTGATTTTTGAAGTTTATCATCTATCTCCTGATGTGATTTTTGAAGTTTATCATCTATCTCCTGTTGAGATTTTTGAAATTTATCATCCAAAGTTTTAGAAATAAATTCTTTTAAATCTCCCACATCAAATTCTTTTTTCTGAGTCTGTAACTGTTGAGCAGGGGGAAGCTGCGTTTCATGTTTGTGTGTGGGGGATCCCCCCCTGTTGCCTTCCCTTCCTGCTTCTTTGAAGCCATCCTGCCACGTAGGCTAGTTTTTCTGAAGAGGGAAGTTCCTTTTCCTTTCCCTCCTGCACAAAGACTTCTAAAAAAGTCCCCCAGATTTAGTCAAATAAAACTGAAGTAAGACAAAGTCAAATTTTTAGAAAAAGAAATTTTTTTCTTTAGATAAAGCAACTTTGTAGCAGCTTTGTAGCTTTATAGCAAAGCAGGAAGGCTTCACAAATCCACTTTCACTAGCTCGTTAACTCAAATGCTGGGCGCCATATTTTTTCAAATCACTTTCACTCACTCGCTTTCTCTTTTGAATTAAAAAGTCAACAAAGCACTAATACTTGCAATTTTCAAGTTTCTGGATTCAAGTTGATATTTCCGCTGTTTGTTAGGGTTAATTCCTTTCACTTTAAAAGTTTGCTGCTGCCGGCTTGTTCTGCTGAAGGCAGAATCGTCCCACGCTGCCCGGAGTCTCCGCAGGTTGGGAGGGAGCCGCGCCTGTTTTCTCCCCCAGAAACAATTCCCTGGGGGGTTACAGGGGCTCAACCTGTGCCCTGCTGTCTCTGCTCCTACAATCTTCAAGATTTCGGAGTTTTCGAGCCGCTCCTCGTTCGCGGGGCGGCTCTACAGGCGGCGGGGCTGGCGGTCTTTAAAAAAACACCGCCGTCACCGAAGCTTGCAAACCATCAGGCAGGAGCTATAGAAGCATCGCCAGCCGAATGAATAGGCTGAAGAATAGCTTTTATCCGTGGGCCGTCAGACTTCTGAACGCAACATAACACCATAATTAGGTTTAATATGATAGACTTGCAGGACCAGCACAATGTGCAACATGTTCATAGCGGTGTAATATAATATAATGTTACAAACCAACAAGACAGACACCGACTTCAGAGGATAATTAGAACTGCAGAAAAAACAATGACTACCAACCTGCCTTCCATTGAGGACCTGTATACTCCACGAGTCAAAAAGAGGGCTGTGAAAATATCTACAGACCCTGTAGATATCTACAGATATCTACAGATCACAGCCTGGACATAAACTGTTTCAACTCCTAACCTCAAAACGCTATAGAGCACTGCACACCAGAACAACTAGACACAAGGACAGATTTTTCCCGAACGCCATCACTCTGCTAAACAAATAATTCCCTCAACACTGTCAAATTATTTACTAAAATTGAATTACTATTAATCTTCTCATTGTTCCCATCACCCATCTCCTCCCACTTATGACTGTATGACTGTAACTTTGTTGCTTGTATCCTTACTATTGATATTGATATTGTTTTCTGATTGCTTATTTGTACCCTATGACTATCATTAAGTGTTGTACCTTATGATTCGTGATGAATGTATCTTTTCTTTTATGTACACTGAGAGCATCTGCACCAAGACAAATTCCTTGTGTGTCCAATCTCACTTGGCCAATAAAGCATTCTATTCTATTCATATAGGTATATGGGAATGTGTGTTAGTTATTACTTATTTGGGTTTAGGGATTCTATTTCTTTCATCTATTGAGTTATTGAGATGTATTTTGTGTTTTGAGGGGGGCAGCTCATTCAATTTCATTGTACACATGTTGAGCATTGACAATAAATGTTTGATTTGATTTGATTTGATTTAATTTGATTTGATTTAGTCAACTATAGAAAAAAGATTCAAATGTGTTAAATGTGCTAAATGGGATTTTTAAAAAAGCTTTCAGATTTTAAAATTCTTGGATGCTCCCCTTCTAGTTCCATCCTTTCCTGCAGAAGAATCAGTTTTGGAATATTTCCGAGAAGAAACTGTACTTGGATCAAAATGGAGATCTAACAGCAGATCTGGCACTCATGAGCTCCTTGTTTGTCCCCAAGAAAGATCCCATCAGACAGCGAATGGGGACTTTGGAAAGACAGAGAATTACTATCCTCCAAGGAGCTCTTCCATGGCTAAAGTTGCTCAACAAGGTGGGAGAAATTTTGGTGTCTTTCCTCTTTTTTCCAAAGATTTAGGACCCATTTCATGTGGACTAAGCCCAGTTTCCAGGGTCAATGACCTTCACTGAGAATTGAACATGGGGAGTAGAAATCTTATAGTTTTCTTTCTATAGACCACTTGGGAGGCTTCAGTACTATTGACCAAGCTGTTCTTCAGATGCTGTAATACTGAAGACTGTTTTTGGCTGATTCAGCCATGTCCAACCTGGGATGACAAACCCTCAAGCGCTGGAGGTTGTATGTTTAAGAGCCTCAGGTTTGCTTGCTCCTTGTCCTCAAGCAGCAAAGCAGAAGGGAATTCTGTTGAACAGACCCTGAATTGAGGTTTGGATTGAAGGAGATGAAATTGGATCATGACTGGATGGAGCTCCTGGGGGTCCCATTGGGAGAGAAGCTTTGTCTTGTCCTGCTTAGGAAAAGGCCATTGGGAAATGGTTCCCTGAAAGGGCAGGTCCATGGACTGTGATAGTTTTAAGTAGTCCAGACCTGGTCAAAGTTAGCCATATCTGTCTTTCACCCAACTGGGGGGAGCAATTGGAAGGAGGTCCAAGCCTTTCAATTCACATAAAATGGCCAGTGAGAAAATCCCTTGACCCAGAAACCTGAAACACTGAAACACAACTTTGATTCAAAGAAAAGCCCTTCCTGATATCAGAAGTAACGAGACAGATTGTGAGTGGAAATGCTACTTAGATTTGGCCTTTGGTTGATAAGAGGGCTCTTCATCTGAAAATCCCTTGAATGGCCTTGTTTATCTTGAGTGTTAGCCACCTTCAGTCCCTCTGGGTGAAAAGGACTCTCCCAATTTAACTAATATGAAATGTGGGTCTGTCTTTCCATGCCAGTTGGAGTCTCTTAATTGTAGTTCTTCAACACAAAGGACTTTTTTTTTGGATAACTGGATGGGAAATATCTCCTTCTGACCCAGGACTCACACTCATGTCCCATCTGTTGCAGCCAAAGATTTGCGACTTAACCTTTTTTTTTTTTTTTAATTTGATTTATATGCTGCCCTTCTCCCAAGACTCAGGGCGGCTTACAATGTGCTCAGCAATAGCCTTCATCCTTTCGTATATTTATACAAAGTCAGCTTATTGCCCCCACAACTGGGTCCTCAATTTACCTACCTTAGAAAGGATGGAAGGCTGAGTCAACCTTGAGCCTTGGCGAGATTTGAACCCTGCAGTAATTGCAGGCAGCTGGTCTTAATAACCAGCTTAATAACAGGGTGCCTTAAACCTCTGTACTACCAAGGCTCTTTCAGGGACACCTTCTCATGATCTCCCCTCAATCTCACTACAGTTCTAGAAACTATACAGAAACCTTTAGTTTTAATAAAGGAGAATATTTGTAGCTCAGGGTTGACATGAGGGCTCCTTGGTGCTCTCTGAGCTGCTTGTTTTCTTCCAGGTGTTTCATTACCCAAACTAGGTAACATCATCAGCTATAATTTATGAGGAGTTTTCCTTTGTCTCTTAACGGGGAAACTGTTTCGAACTAATGTCAAGGGGAGCAGCTTTGCAAGGCTTTCTGTAGTCCAGAAGAAACCTTTCCAGATCCTACTGGTCAGAACTTTCCTTTTTAATCACATTTTGTTCTACTTAAATAAATCTTATAAAATAACAATTTAATAAATATTTGACAAGAAATGTATTTAAAATTTAATATGAGTAGAACATCATAACCATGGATAGAAGAAGAATGGAGGAATGCATTTTAATATAGCCATGAGGAGGAACTGATTGTCTGTCACTTAATGCTTAAATCTTTTCTCAATTCCATCCCTCCAGACTTTATTAAGTAGAAAAGTCCTTTATTGCAATGTGTTATGCAAGAAACAAAAGGGAGGAACTAAAGAAAGAACCTGCCAGGATCACCTCTCCTACACCTGTTAGGAAGGAGTCACAGCAGGAGTGAAATGCTACTGGTTTGCTCCAGTTCAGGAGAACCGGTAGTTTAAAAAGCTGTGATCTGACGATCACCTTTGCTGCACGGTTTAGGTTTCCTAGAAAGGAGGATTCCCTCCTTTCTAGCAAAGCTAAACTGCGTGCCACAGCTGCCCCCCCCCCTCGCTGTTCTACTTACCTTCCCAAGACTCCTTTTGGCTCGTATTGCGTATGGAAAGCTAAACCGCACAGCACAGGTGATCGTCGGATCATAGCTTTTTTAAACTACCAGTTCAACCGAACCAGTAGCTAATTACCAGATTGGCCAAACCGGTAACTTTTTAAACGCGCAGCACATATGCAGCCAGCAAACCATTAGCAAATCGGTTCAGATTTCACCACTGAGTCACAGATTTCATATTTACCTCTGTGAAGCCCAGAATTTACTTTTGGCATTCCTTGTTTTTCTGCTTAGTCCCTGCCTCAGTCCAAATGTGTGGAAAGTTGTCATCCTGGGTTTGTCAAGAGAGCTCGAGAAGGAGAGCCAGTCTGCTGCTATGACTGCGTTCCTTGTCCGGAGGGGACCTTCTCCACTCAGGAAGGTGGGTCACACTGAGGAAAATGGAAGGTCTTGTGGAAATGGATTTATCCACAGCATTTTGACAGAAAATGCAAATTAAAACATACACTGAAGCTCAACTCTATTTTTGTTTATTCAAAATGCACTAGAAATACACGAATTTCATATACCTTAGCTATAAAGGTATCAGAAGATTATATTATCGGGTTTTTTTCTGTGGAATGGTTAAGCAACACATCTTGGAAAATGTTCCTGGAATCAGGCTTTGTCCAAAAAAGATATTTCTTGAAATGTAAAAAAAAACCCAGTATTTTAAACAAATATTGTTTTCTTGCGTTCTCAGATACCGAAAAATGCACCAAGTGTCCAGATGATAAATATCCAAATGAGGCCAGAGTCCAATGTATTCCCAAAGTTATAACCTTCCTGTCTTATGAAGAACATCTGGGCATCATCCTGGTCTCTTTTACCCTACTCTTCTTCCTAAACACAGGCCTTATTTTAATATTATTCATTAAATACCGAGAAACTCCCCTTGTCAAAGCCAACAATCGGGACCTCTCCTACATCCTCCTGGTTTCCCTCCTGCTTTGCTTCTTGTCTTCTTCTCTCTTCATTGGTCAACCAAAGAAAGCCACCTGTCTTCTCCGACAAACAGCTTTCAGCAGCATCTTCTCAGTTGCCATTTCTTCTCTCTTGGCCAAAACCATCACGGTGGTGCTGGCATTCCTGGCCACAAAACCAGGAAACCGAGCAAAGAGATGGTTGGGGAAGAGCTTGGCCAACTCCATCATCCTTTTCTTTTCTGCTGTCCAAATTGTCATCTGCTCCACCTGGCTAGGACTTTCTCCCCCCTTCCCTGACTCTGACCTCCACTCCCAGCCTGGAGAGATCATCCTGCAATGCAACGAAGGGGCTGTTGTCATGTTCTACGTCACCCTCGGCTACATGGGCTTCCTGGCTGCCATCTGCTTCACGGTGGCTTTCCTGGCCAGGAATCTGCCTGGGGCCTTCAATGAAGCCAAGCTGATCACCTTCAGCATGCTGGTCTTCTGCAGTGTCTGGGTGACTTTTGTGCCCACCTACCTGAGCACCAAAGGGAAATACATGGTGGCTGTGCAGGTCTTCTCCATCCTGGCCTCCAGTGCTGGTCTGCTGGTCTGCATCTTCATTCCCAAGTGCTATATTATCCTTCTGAGGCCAGACCTGAACACAAAGGAGCAGCTTACTGCCAGAGTAAATATAAAAACATGAGATATAAGACTATTATGACATTTAAATAATTGCAATATTTACTTTAATTTGAAATATAATTTATTTCCACTTAGATAGTATGCAGGAATCAAAGAAAATCATATCTAAGATATTTCCAAATGGGAAATGGTTGAATGACTGAAATTCTTGTAACTCCCTTCCCTTTCATCCCAATAAATCTTGCTAAAGAGAACTCCATAATAGTCATTCAGAGGAATTTGCTTTTCAGCAACTGCCAGTGAATATGGCATCTAAGAAATCATTTGAGTAATTATTCCTACTGACAGAGCTAAATGTGTATATGTGTGAGAGAACGAATAGGAAAGAGATAAAATAGATGCTGTGGGAACCAAACTCCAAACAGGTTGTTTGATAATCTCCATGAAAACCATTGAAATGGCAGATTCACCTGAAATGTTTACCTGTTCTCAGTTGGGGAAGCAAATATCCATTACTATTATATGGTTCCTTCTTTATATTCTGGTAAAATCCTTTGTACAGAAAGTGTTGATCACAACAGTTCTCCAGGATTTCAATTTGGGGTTGTTGTTATTTATGTGTCTACCTTTAAGAAATTCCCAGTGTTATTTTTTTTTTTCCTTTCATCATCCAGAGAAATAAAAGAGCAACATCTAATGATATTCAGGCCCTTTAATTTTCCACTCTACAATTTATACCTAAAGCATTTTCCTACTCCTATTCCAAGTTTGTCCTGTCTGTGAAGGGCTGGGTGATATTCAGAGAAAGAGGACCTTGAGATTCTCCCCTGGACGAGATTGAAGGGATCCTGTTTGAAAGCAGCCACATCGTTGACTGTGACAAGAGCGCTAAATCCCAAGCATTCATCCAGGTCCAAGAAGGGGCTGAGTAAGGGTGGAAACTTCTTGGCTTTTAGGAACTTTTCTGAACTTGCACTACAGTAAACACTAGTAGTTCCCTGTGCCGAAAATCTAAAAGACCTATGATTTGATTCATAGCCAACAAAAAACATTTTTCTGGCTCTCTGTTGATCCTTTCTCCTTAAACTAGATGGAATATGTACCCAAGCTGGGGCTCCAAATGTGTGTAAGTAACTAAGATTTGGTTTCCTCCCATGCCATAAGGTGAATGGTATTTCACCTGTAGAGGAATGAACCATGTTGTTTAACACATGGTTAGCACACATAACAGCCTCACCCCATAAATTTTCAGGCAAATCAGAATCTGCCAACATAGTTCTAGTCATGGCTTATAATGTTTGACCTCTTCTCTCGATATACGAATTGTGTTGTGGTCTGAATGGAGCAGACCGTTTATGCTGGATCCCTGCATCCTGCAAAAACTTTTCCAACCTTTGGTTGGTAAATTCTGTACCATTATCAGTCACTAAGCATTTAACCTTAAATTTCTGTTTCCTTTCCACAAAACACAGCCAGTTGTTAATATGCTGGAATGTTTCACTTTTTGTTTTCATAAGATAACAGAATCCGTATCTTGAATACTGGTCTACTATGCTCAGAATATAGCAGGCACCTCCTATGCTAGGTTTTTTGGGTCCAATTAGGTCTACAAACACTACCTCTAATGGATTTTTGGTTTTGAAACCATTAACACGGTTTGCTGGTGTTACCCTACTTTTTTGCTGACTACAGGCATTGCAATTCAGATATTTACTACATGCTTGTTTTATCCCTTCAGATAACTGAACTGTTTTCTTTAACATCCTGAAATTTAAATGCCCAAGTCTCTGGTGTAACAAATGAATACATTCATCATGTGGTTTAACATTCTTATAAACAGACTTAGACTTAGCCACCAATACTGGGTTATCCCTTAAAATAAATAAATCATTTTCTAAACTTGCAGTAACAACCTTGCCATCTTTCTCAATAAAACACTTATCATTTTTAAATGTTACTGTAAACCCAAATTGCAATAATGATTTAACAGATAATAAATTGAATTTTAACCCGGGAATATATAACATAGGCAATGGTTCATTACTAAATGACCAACGAGCAACACCCTCACCAGCTACCTTAACCTTCCAGCCATTTGCTAGTTTAACATGTTGGTTACTCTTCTCCATTTTAACAATTTTTTTTTCTTTTTCTAGAAATAGACTGAGAAGCACCACTGTCAACAACCCAACAATCCTGGTTAACATCAGTAGTTGAACTGGATATAGCTAAATTACAACCCTTCTTGGGTCTAGTATTGTCCCTAACAGACATTTTCTTATTCTTACAATACTTAGCTATATGCTCTTTAGCCCCACAAGCAAAACAACGTTTTACAAAATAGGCAGTTGAATACATTTTTTCTTCTTTTGGTTGTTGCAGTCTCAACTGATCCCTTTCTTGTCTTCTTTTGGATTCTTCCAATAACCTACCGGTTATGCCAGCCAATGTCAGTTCATCTCTGGACAAAATCTCTAATGAAGAAACATAGTCGTCATAACTATCGTCCAAAGAAGAAAGAATTATATAAACTTGTTTTAGTTCTGAGAAAACAAGTTCCTTTTCATGCAGCTCCTGGAAAATTCTGGTCATGGATTCCAAATGAGCCATCATATCTCCATCTTTAAGAAGATATTGTTTAAATAATGTCCATGTGAGATAAATATGAGCACCCACAGAGTCACAAACATATAGTCTCTTCAACTTGGTCCAACACCTAGCAGCAGACTCTTCGCCATGAATATGGACAAGCTGCTGGTCACCCAGTGTTAGTCCAATAATGCAAAGAGCTCGTTCATTGTCTCTGTTAAACTTGGCTAATATCTTCGCATCTTCCTCATCAGCAGGATCCCATGCTGTTACATCCGGTGGATTATTAACTATGTCCCACAGTCCTTCTCTACGCAAAAGTAGATTACATTTTGCAGACCAGGATACATAGTTTGTTCCATCCAGCCGGGTTATCATGGAAAAATTTGCTGCTTGTTCTAGTGCCATCTTCACTTGGATTGTATATCACAAACACAGTTTGTACTATTCACATTAACTCTCAGTTTAGCTCTTAACAATCCTAGTTAGTTCTGGTTGGCTCTGGGCCCATAACCAATGTTAAGGATATTGTTGTTCTGTTACCAACCAGCAGAGTGTAGAGCACAGAGAAACGTTGCTGAGAGCAATGAATAAGAGATGTGCAAACTGGTTTATCAAAAGTTTACTTTATAGTGAAAAACTTTATAGTGAAAAAACAATCTCATAGTCTTTAAATCAATCCAAGTCTTTGCCAGTTAAATCAGTCCAGTGATACAAGACTCTTCTTACCACACAAACAGTAGTTGGTTAGAATAACAAACAAACTCACTCTGGTTCACAAACCATGATGGTAGCAGATCCATCCAATGATGATAGCACAATGGTAGCAACTCCACACACAATGGTAGCTTATCATCAACTGAATACTTTACAGTACCTTCCTTAAATATGTTCACTAGTGATTATCTAATTACAGCATGACTCAGCATTACAATGAATCAGCAGTAAAACTTTAAAGTCACACAATACATATTCATATTAAAGTCACAGAACACATATATTGCCTGGACAATTTGTTAGGCTCAAACCATATCCTAACAGCCTCAATGGCCCCTTTGGTCTTCTATGGTATTAAAAGACCCTCTTAAATTCTAAGATACATTCCCTCTCTCCTTTCATCAAAGTCATTGATTAAAAAGTTAATGAATCCAGTATTCAGAGTAGGATATTGAAACTTAGATGTTGAGAGTTTGGAAAAAAGTGCAGAGAAAACCAACTAGGACGATTAAAGTCCTGGAGATGGAAACATATGAAGAACTGTTGCAGGAACTGGGCATGGCTAGTCTAGAGAAAAGAAGAATTTGGGGTGAAATGATTGGAATTAAGGAGAAACTTCCTAATAGGGAAAACAATTAATCAGTGGAACAGCTTGCCTTCAGACATCGTGGCTGCTTTATCACTGGAGGTTTTTAAGAAGAGGATGGACAGCCAAATGTCACAAACTGTATAGGGTCTCCTGCTTGAGCAGAGTGTTAGACTAGAAGACCTCCAAGGTCCCTTCCAGCTCTATCCCGATTGATTGTCATTGTGACCAGATCCAATAGTTTATGATCCAGCTTGATAACTGTCAGGTGTGCCTCTTTTCAGTACTCAAGAAAGAAAAACCCCGACTCCATTTTCATAGAGAAAGGTACTTTTACTGAGTATGAACTGAATGCAACCAAAGAAAAGCAAGGTCTGAGGCAATAGGCGTGAAAATCGCATATAGAAAGCATCCCTAACACCCTCCCCGCAATCGTCCAGTCAGGATTATCCAACCCACATCCCCCCCAGGGGTCATGTGGGGTGCAGCGTTCGATGGTGCCATCCTCCTGGTATGCCACAACGGTTGACCTTGAGTGGTTATCAGCGCTCTTCTCAGCTTCAGAGAAAATGCTGACGAAAACGTTTAAAACCATTTTTTCTATAACCTGTTCGGCTGAAGAGGCTGTAGAAAAAAATGTTTTAAAAGCCTCTGACGATCCCAGCTGAGCTGCGCGATCATCAGAGGCTTTTTAAAAAACTTTTAAAACCATTTTTTTGGCCAAAGAGGTTGTAGAAAAAATCCTTTTAAAAATAAAAAAAAAGCCTCTGATGATTGCCCGGCTCAGCTGAGAAAATAAGTAGGTGAAAAGTCAAGCCTTATCTTTTTATGGCAGCATCAGAATGCTGACACCCTACTTCATTGTAGAACAGAGAACTGAACCCCCAGGGGTATCTGTAATTTTTCACTAACAGGCTTTTCTCCAGCCTCTCTTCTGTACATGGAGCCCAGAAGAACTTCAGGATCCCAAGAAGAGAAGTTGCTTATCACTGTAATTAATAATGTTGATCTGTGCCTTTCAGATCTTAGGCTACTTCTCCAGTGACTGCCTTTGATGCAGACATCAGATTGAAGCCATATGCAAAAGATCTTGGATCAGAAAAGGATAAATGCGTCAGGTCACACTCTATTTATAGAAGTTTTGGGACAGGCAGAGTGGGTGCTCTTGAATGTACCTTTATCTCTTTTTCAGGCAAAGCTCAGTTTCTCTCTCTCTCTGAATCAAGAAAGCACTGGCATTTCCATCTTGTGAGAGTGCTTTGGATTCTTCTAAATCTTGTTCATGTTTAGAAAGGATTCACCCCATGAATTATGGATCTGCTGCTTCTGGTTCTGATGCTGCCGATGTCCCAGTCAATTTCTGGGAAGCTTGGAATGAAATGCCTGCTGAATTTTGAACACCAGGATGGAGAAAGACCCTGGAGCTATTACAGCCGAGGAGACCATCTCATTACTATAATAATCTCTGCAACGGCATTATTGCCTACAACCTTGCTTTTCAACATGGCTCCTTCTAGTCAGTTTGACTTGTAAGTCATTCAACAGGACGGAGTTGCATTCCCTCCGTTTGCAGTTCTAACACTCTTTTTCTTTTCCTCTTATTTCACTTCCTCCTATATTGAAGGAATTGTCTGGATTTCCAAAGCTTTTCTCTTTTGTCTTATTTCATGGAAGTAACTGAAATCCAAAGATGGAGCAGGATAAAAGTTGTAAAAACTCCAAATTATTTTCCTCTCTCCATCCAAACCTGACTTGTATACTAATTTTTGTTTAAAGTTCTGATAAAAAACAGTTGTAGTTGCCCCTGCCTATCCCAGTTCAATGTTTCATAATCTCTCATTGATAAAACAATTCCTGAACTTTATAGAAACAAATGACTTATTTTCAGAATTGCCAATTTTTTGTCACTTATTAAAAATCCTTTCTTTTATGTTGGTTCTAATATAAGACTGAATTATTTTTGAATTCTGTTTAGTGGGCAGATAAAAATAAGGACTTCTTCAAATAATGGTGTATTTATGATTCGTAATCATGGTGGAGGATTATCTCCATCCCATCTTCTCAACATTCATGAAAATTACAGAGTGATGGATGACTATCATTTGCCTCTGGTTCTAGATCACTATTGGCTTAAGACTCAGTCAGCTGGTGGAGACAAAGAGGATTAAATTGAAAAAAAGGATTTACTGTTTCTGTTCATTTCATTTCATTTATTGGATTTAAATCCAATAAATGAAATTATTGGACACTCAGCCATGTCATTAATCTGAGAAAAAACCCCCCAAATTTCACACCCTGAATCAAAAAGTACTAAGGCAGGACTGGAACTCACAATCTCCTGGTGAGCGGCCCAAAGAAACCCACCTGACTTTCTTGCCTAAAATGGGATTAGAACCCAATTTGCTATCATGTTTAGGGTAGGACTAGGAGCAGTAGGGCTCAGCCCTTGGCTGCAGTCGCCCCTTCGACCTCCCACCCACGGAGGACATGCCACGCTCCGCTGCCAGTCAACTGCCCCCCTTATTTTCTCAACTCCTCACAATTCCTGTCTTTCTTTTAATCGTCTCATCAAATCACAAACACCTCTGAACATGGCACAATTCTGTAAATAATGGGGGGAGGGGAGGGGGCTGCTGAATCCACGGTGGGGCCTTTTTCTCAGTGGCGGGAGTCAGACTGCTCTGGAAAAGGGGCACCAAGTGATCTCCCCAGATGCCGATATTGGAAGGAGAGGAACTAGAGGCATCCCCCCCACACTGGTGAAATTCAAATTTTTTTACTACTGATTCTGTGGGCGTGGCTTGGTGGGCGTAGCAGGGGAAGGATATTGCAAAATCTCCATTCTCCACCCCACTCTGGGACCAGCCAGAGGTGGTATTTGCTGGTTCTCCGAACTACTCAAAATTTCTGCTACCGGTTCTCCAGAACCTGTCAGAACCTGCTAGATTTCACCCCTGATCCCCCCTCTCTGGCTGGGAATGGAGGACAGTGTGAGGTGAATAGGGGATTGGAGTCTTCCTGCTTTTTGATACCTCCCTGTTCCTGTGAAATCAGGGTCACATGATCCTGCCAAATTCACTCACCCAATGGCTTCATCTACTGCTGGTATTCAAAAGGAGCCATGGGGGACTCTGGTCAGTCAGGTGAGGCTAGTCCTGAGCTTCCCAGGTGACTGGAGGCAGTGAAGTTCTGGATGGGGAGGAATTGGGCCCACCTGAACCCGAACAAAAGGAAGCTTGGCCCCCCTCTATCCAAAGGGGGTTTGTTTTCTCTCTCCCAGAGGCAGATGGTTCCTCACCTTCTACACATGCTGCCATCTGTAATTGGTGGAACGAAGAAGGGCTGAACTTTCTCCATCAACCCCCCCCCCCATGCAACTTCCCAATAAGCAGAAGATTGGGGTGGGTGGTGCAGGAGCCATCGGGCCTCAGCCCAACAGCCATCGAGAAAGGCAGAAGCAGAAAGCCAGTTCTTCTGGCCTTGGGGGGCAGAGTCCCTCAGCTGCCCCCTCCCTGGCTTCTCAGACAGCATCTGCCAGGCAGAAGGACCACCGCCCCAGGAGTGCCAGGTCGGAGAAAGACCGGAAGAGCGACTGGGGGGGGGGCAAAGAAAGCTGGGGGTCCTTTCAGATCACTGGGGGGGGTGTTAGGAGATCAAATCTGCAGCTGCATTAAAAGCTCTGCGGTGATCCCGGAGCTCTTGTCACCGTGCATGGAAGCAGGCAAAAAATGGGGGGTTGACACTTGACTAAGGTGACCAGATTTTAAGATTGGTAAAGAGGGACACGATTGTGGGCGTGGCTTATTTTGTGGCCGTGGCTACCTGGTCATGTGACTGGGTGGCCGTGGCTACCTGGTCATGTGACCGGGTGGCCATGGCTATGTGTATAGGGACTACTCAGAGGGCTGAAAAAAGTTATTTCTGACAGGTCCTCGCACTTTTGACCGGTCCTCACACTTATGACCATCCTCACATTTATGCCCATTGCGGCATTCTTAACAACCATGTCACTCATTTCACAACTGCTTCTCTTCACCATGGTGATAAGATAGGGCAAAAAAACGTAAAATGTGAAGACAGTCGTAAGTTCAAGGACTGGTCAAAAGTGTGAGGACCAGTCAGAAATAACTTTTTCAGCCCTCTGAGTAGTCCATATGCATAAAAGGATACAGCAATAGAGAGGGATGAAGGAAGGGAAGGGAAATTAGAGTAGGAGTGAGGGTAAGAGGGGGAGGAAGAGAGGAGGAGAAGGAGAAAGGAAGAGGAAGTAGGGAGGAGAAGAAGAGGGGGGAAGAGAAAGTAAGAAGGAAAGAAAAGAGAGAGGTGGTAGGTTTGAGGAGAAAGATTGCTGTACAATAAAAAAGATGAAAGGGAAGAAAGCCAACCCCAAACAAATATAAAGATATTAAGATAAAGAATGAATGGTTAAACTTTAAAGAATAAAAGAGAACAAATATGAATAAATAGCAGTAATTAGAAACACACATACAAACATACAATTTATTTTCTTTGAACAGAGTATTTGGCCGGTTCACAAATTTAAACAGTGTTTAGTCACTTCAATTAAATTTACAATTTCTATATTTCCTTTTTGCCATATTTATTCCTCATCTATTTTTTTAAAAAAACCAATATTACCCTTCATCCTCATCTCTAATCTTAATCAAATTCAATTTTTCCCTTCTATTCTATATTATACCCCTTCCCATTGTCATCTATTTTTATATCCATCCTCACATTGTTTAATTATGTAATTATGTAATACAGTTGTTTAATACAAATTCAACATTTTAATATAAATCAATTAGTTATAAAACTATCTTTTTTGTATATTAATCAATATGAACATGAATATTCCAATTATTTCCATGCAATCCAATTTCTTACAAATCAATTAATTATATTTACCAATAATAATAAACCAAATAATTTCCCCCATATATTCCTCTGAACCACAACTTAAACATTTCTGCTTTCAACACAATATACAATTAATAGTATCTCAATTATTACAATTCCCTAGTTAAATACAGCTTTTTTTTCTTTTGTGTTTTAAAATCTTGAACTCTCCTCCTAAATTTCCCATTGTTTGCAGTTTTTCACCTACCTTTTTTGGGGAGGAAAAATAAAAATAAAAATAAATCTCTCTCTGCCTCATTTTGTCATGTTGCACCAAAGATCCTGGTTTCGGTTTCGTTTCTGCAGCTTAGCTAGGGGAAAAAAAAACTGCTTCAGGAACTCTTTACACTGATTGCCTGTAGGGCGGCCCTTTGAAGCCCCGGGCAAGAGTTTAAACAGTTTTTTTTTTCTTCTAGCCATCAGCTGGGGCTCAAGAGGCAGCGGGACTCAGGAGGCAGAATGAAAAATCGGGACTTTTTTGAAACGCCGTGGGACGCGGGACAAATTGCTAAAAATCGGGACTGTCCCGCCAAAAGCTGGACGTCTGGTCACCTTACACTTGACCCCCCTCCTCCCCCGTCCAAGAGAAGGTTCTCTTCCCTCCCGCCCTCCTCCCCCTTTCCAAGAGGTGTAACTCTGCCAGCGCCGCTGCTCCTTTGGCCTCCCAACTAAGAGTTCACAGAAGTTGCTCCTCACTGTAATTATGACCATCCGAGACTTTGTTATGCTACTTCGACTGCCTTTTATGTAAACATCAGACTGAAGCAACATGGAAGAGATCTTGCATCAGAAAAGGATAAATGCCTCAGTTCACACTATGTGTGAGACAGGTTTTGGGACAGGCAGGGTCTGTGCTCTTGAATGTACCTTTTGCTCCTTTCTGGGCGAAGTTCAGTTTGTCTCTGTCTGGATCAGGAAAGCCACTGGCCCTTCCATACTTTGAACCCTTCTAAATCTTGTTCATATTTAGGAAAGGGGATTGATTCACCCCATGAATTATGAACCTCCTGCTTCTGCTTCTGTTGCTGCTGATGTCCCAGCCGGTCTCTGGGAAGTTTAGAAGGAAATGCCTGCTGAGTTTGGAGCCCCAGGATGGAAACAATCCATGGAACTATTACAGGCCAGGAGACCATCTCATTAATATAATCATGAGTTTAACAAAAATATTGCATACAACATCGCCCTTCAACATGGCTCCTTCTCTTCACTTTGACTTGTAAGTCATTCAGGGTGATGGAGTTGCTTTCCCTCCATTTGCAGTTCTAACACTCTCCTTCTTTTCTTCTTATTCCACTTACTCCTCTATTGCAGGACCTGTTTAATTTCCTGAATCGTTTGGATTTCCATTCCCTTTTATCTTATTTTATAGAAGTAACTGAAATATAAAGATGGGACAGAATAAAAACACTAACAACTACAGATTATTTTCCTCTCCCCATCCAAACTTGGGTTCATCACTTGAATATTAACCTTTGTTGAAAGTAGTGATTGAAGTACTTCTAGTTGCCCTTTCTCAGTCTGGTTCCGTATTTTTATAATCAGTCATTGATATAGAAATCCTGATCCTTATAGCAACAAATGACTTTTTTTTAGAATTGCTAAATTTTTGTCAGTTATCAAACATCCTCTTCCCTTTATGATGGTTCTACTTTAATGTTTGAATTGTTTTGAATCCTGTTTAGTCAGCAGATAAAAATAAGTACTTCTTATTTTCTTATAGTACTTATCTTCTTATAGTACTTATAAGTACTATTTGTGATTTTTAACCCTGGTGGAGGACTAACTCCATCCCTTCTCAACATTCGTTAAAGTTACACAGTAATGGGTGGCTATAATTTGCCTCTGGTTTTGGATCAGCATTGGCTTAAGAGTCGGTCAGTTTGTGGAGACAAAAGAGATTAAATAGGGGGGAAAAGTATTTTGTTTTTTTTCCTGTTCATGATGCTGATAATAACAGGAACATTTATTTACAGTAAAATCTCTCTCCAGACTTTTTTAATGCTACTCTATATTTTTGCCTTTGAACTGATCAACAAAAATCCATATCTCCTGCACAATTTCACATTGGGCTACAACATCCATGACAACTATTTGAGCACACTTGGCACTTCAGATGCCTTGCTGGCCATTCTCTCCACTGGAGAAGCCAATGTCCCCAACTATGGCTGTGGAAGGAAGGACAACCTTCTGGCTCTTCTAGATGCAGCTGACAGGGACATCTCCATCCAGATATCAAGATTAGGAGGCACCTACAAAGTCCCTCAGGTTTGTGTGAATGTGCTTTTTTACCTGGCAGACTGAGTGGGATGGTGATGGGTGAGTGATAGATCCAACCATTTCTTCTCTATGGAACTTGAGCTGCTTTTCACCAGGGCCATTGTAGGTGTTATGGTTGAGGATTGGAATTGACAGTAGGGCAGGGAAGGATCAAAAGAGACATATGCATCATGGTACCATCCGCATTGCTTTGAGGGCTTCTACTGCACTTCTACTTGTGAAGCGGTAAGAGAAGAGCGCCTCCATTATTCAGTCACGATTCAGTCATTTAGACTTCTCAGGATTAATGAAGGATCCTAAAATTAGGATGCCTAAGAAGCATATTTTTATGCTGACTATATTTTATCATTATTATAGTCTAAAGTTGGGTTGAATATTTTGTTGAAAAGAATTGGTTCCTACCATCACAATAATTCTCTGATTATTAATAAATCAAAGTCAAAAGTTATAGTCTTTGGAAAATGACATCATGGCTATAGAGGGCTCTTCCCTTGCTAGCCAATAGAGAAAATTAACACTTCTTCTTCATCAATGAAGTTCATTTAGAACAGAGTCCTAGGTTAATTTGCTTCTTAAATTAAAAAAATAACAAAAAAACCCCACCAACTATAGCTATCCAGCTTCCTTAGCCCTATATATTAAAGTCTGTATTGCCAAGGTTATCTGCAAGGGCTAATGTCAAACTGAAATTTGGTAGTTAAAAATAAATCACTAGTAGAAGTAAACCTGTCATTTGCACCACCATAACTGTCTGGTTTGGCACTGCCACCCAACAAGACAGACACGGAGTTCAACAGACAATTAGGACTGCAGAAGAAGTACCGGTAATTGCAACCAGCCTGCCTTCCACTGAGGACCTGTATACTGCACGAGCCAGAAAGAGGGCTATGAAAATATCCACAGACCCCTCATATCCTGGACAGAAACTGTTTGTTTTGCATGCCAAAACAACCAGGCACAAAGACATCCCACCCACCCCCCACCCCCATGATATCACTCTGCTAAACAACTAATTCCCACAACACTGTTTTATGCCCTGGATGTTATGATTATGATTGTGATAATCACTTATTGCTTGTTTGTACACTGAGAGCTTATGCATCAATCAATCAGAATAGAGCTGGAAAGGACTTTGGAGGTCTTGTAGTCCAGCTCAAGCAGGAGACCCTCAACCATTTCAGACAAATGGCTGTCCAGTCTCTTCTTAAAAACCTCCAGTGATGAAGCACTCCCATGCTGGCTACCAGTTATAACTTTGTTTCTAGAAGTTCACAGATCTGTTTTTGATTATTTTTTCCAGTATCTTCCCAGGTATTGATGTTAGGCTGATTGATCTGTAGTTTCCTGGGCCTGTTTTTTTTTTTCCCTTTCCCTTTTTGGAAGATGGAACTTACATCAGCCCTTTTCCAAACCTCTGGTAGTTCCCCGGTGCTCAAATATTTTTGAAAGATATGATACAATGGTTCTGATATAACATCTGCCATATCCTTCTGAATTCTGGGGTGTAATCCATCAGGTCCCAATGATATATATTCATTAAGATCAGAAAGATGTTCTCTGACCATTTTCTTGCTTAATTTTAATTTTTATTTCTAGTCTGTTTACTGTTACAGTTATGCTTTTGGTAGGTTGGGTTATATCTCTGCTTTCTCTCTACTGCCTGTTACTTCCTTGTCATCTTCTCTCTTTAGTGGACCGACTGTTTCCTTTTTTCTTGTTATTTATATGTTGAAAGAAACTTTTTTTAAATATTATCTTTGACTTTTTTGCTAGTCTTTGTTTCTTCTGTTCATTCATGCACCAGAAACAAATTCCTTGTGTGTGTCCAATCACATTTGGCCAATGAAGAATTCTATTCTATACTTTTCTATTCTAGAACAAACCCGATCACAGCAGCTTAGTAGTATCTTGGATAAAAGGATTTCAGCTTCTGCCCTTAGAGCTGAATTGGGACTTTATAATTTCTTTCTTTAAAATTAGGGCTTATTACTGATCTCAAAGCTATGGAAATTTGGACATTTAGAATAAACAAAATTTCAATTAAAGACCACTTTGATTACACATCTGACAAATTATATTAGAAGCTGTGGTTTCCCTGACTCTTGCAAACAGAGAGAAAAAGCTAGAAAGGTTGCTGCACAAAGGATACACACAGGATATCAAAGCGGAGGAAGTTGTAGCCATCCTCAGTAAGTTTGGAACATTGAAATGGATGAGCAGCTACAAACAGACCTTCCAAATTGCCAAGTATTGAAATTATTTGAGCAAGATTTCAGCAACTGGATACAATGGTTAAATATTGAAGTTTTAACCATGTTTCTTATAATGAACAGACTTTTATTTGCAGAGGACCAGAGACAGAAGAAATAACACATCTTCACTGCTTTTTCAGATCAGTGATGGAATTCCTTCAGAGGCTCTGAGTGATAAAAAGAAATTCCCCTTTTTCCATCGGATGCTCCCCAAAGAAGGGATCCAGTACCCAGCAATTGTCCAACTGCTCCTCCATTTCAGATGGACCTTCATTGGCCTCTTTGCTTCAGACACAGAGAAGGGAGAGGATTTCATGAGGACTTTCACTCCTATGCTTGTCAGGAATGGAATTTGTGTTGTTATATCACAACGATTCTCAACAACTGGATATACAGCAGCCCTCAGGGAGGCCCTCTCTAAGTGGAGACAAGTCAACGTCTTTGTTCACTTTATAGAATATGTTTCCATTTGGGACAGAATCCTTCCTTTCCATTTAACACTTATGCATTTGCCAGAACCCATTGAGGGGAAAGTCTGGATCCTCTCAGCCTTGGGTACTATGATAAAGAGAAGGCACAGACTTCATAAATATCTCCATAGTATTTGGATGTTTGATTTTCAGAGGGAAAAAAGGCCTCAGGATGATACCTTTGAACCCAGTTTCCTTTTCAAACACCCATTTCAAGATCATTATTTCCGCTGTTCTCTTTCAAATAACTTCTTTTCTGTCAAAGGCCGCAGAAGATGCACCCAGGAAGCCCCACTGGAGACCCAGGAGAAAAGCAACAGGATGCAGATTCCAGATTCCCACCCTTTGTACAGTATCATGAAGAGAGCCTGGGACAGAATTAACAGTGTTGTTCAGACTCTGGCCCAGGCCTTGAATGCTGCCTATTCCTCCAGATCAAGGGGCAGAAGCAAGGGGATCAAAGGGAGGCTGGGGAACCGGAGGCTGCAGCCGTGGCAGGTAAGCGGTACCAAGAAGGATCCATCAAACACAGTTAGAAAGTGTCCAGAGAAGATGGTGAGGAACTTTCTGAATCTTTTTGAGGTACAAAAGGACAAGGATTTTAGCCAATTTAATCACTCGCGGGATAACGTTCCAAAGAAAGGGCCCCAGGATGGATTTCCTTGTGTATTAAACAGCCAATTTTAAAACCGTGTATACATTTTTTAAAAAAATGTATACATGGTTTGGAATTAGTATCACAAGATTTTACATTTAAAACATTGAAGGAGACCCTGAGACCACCTAGCCCAACCCCTCCTCTCTGCAGGAATCCCAGTTAAAGCTTCTCTGACTGATGATTGCTCGGTCTTTGCATTCAGACTGGAGCAGATGATGAAGCTAAGCCCAAGAATGGGGTTACATGCATCATCAGTGTTGAGTCCTTAGGTCCCCACAAGAGTCCCAAGGCCAACCCCCCGTGAATTCCATTGACTTTTATCTAGCATCAATTTGGGTTGACCATTATTAGATCAAGCTAATAGGAAGCCTGTAGGAAACTTTCAGAACATTGAACAATTCCTGCTTTTGGTTCTTATGCCTGGCAAAGACAAATAGCAAAAGGGAAACTGAATTTAAAGGTGGTGCTCCATGGCTTAGGACCTGGGTATATACGAGATCGCCTTCTGCCACTGATAGCCTCCCATGGCCAATACGCTCCCACAGAGAGGGACTCCTCAGGGTGCCGTCGGCCAAACAATGTCGACTGGCGACACCCAGAGGGAGAGCTTTCTCTGTGGGGGCACCCGCCCTCTGGAATGAATTTAAGGGCCGTGCCCTTAAGACTCTTTTGTTCCAACAGGCCAGGCTGGCTTAGAAAAGGAATTTTAAATTGGGTGTTTGTTAGCTTTTAACATAAGGGCCAAATTTATATATTTATTTTAAATTGTTTTTTAAAGTTTGTGAGTATACGTTTGTTTTAATATGGCTGTACACCACCCTGAGTCCTTCGGGAGAAGGGCGGTATAGAAGTTTAATAAATAAATAAATAAATAAATAAATAAATAAATAAATAAATAAATAAATAAATAAATAAATAATTTTCTCTGCTTTACTTAATTTCCTGTCTTGGAACTGAGTTCATGTTTCCATGTCTGATATTCTGGAGTAACAATAAATAGATGTTACGCTTGTGTGTAACATCTTTCAGTTATTGGAAGAAGGCTGCATCCTCCCTTCTCCAGATAAGAGATTGCCCCAGTATCAGTGGTGGGATTCAAATTGTTTTACTACTGGTTCTGTGGGCGTGGCTTGGTGGGCGTGGCTTGGTGGGCATGGCAGGGGAAGGTTACTGCAAAATCCCCATTTTCTCCTGATCAGCTGGGATTTGGGAGGCAGAGAATAGATGGGGGCGGGGCCAGCCATTGGTGGTATTTGCTGGTTCTCCAAACTACTCAAAATTTCTGCTATTGGTTCTCCAGAACCTGTCAAAACCTGCTGGATTGGTTCTGCAACCCAACAAGACAGAGACAGACTTCAGAGGATAATTAGAACTGCAGAAAAAAACCATGACTACCAACCTGCCTTCCATTGAGGACCTACTGTATATACTGCATGAGTCAAAAAGAGGGCTGTGAAAATATTTACAGACCCCTCGCATCCTGGACATAAATTGTTTCAACTTCTACCCTCAAAACGATGCTATAGAGCACTGCACACCAGAACAACTAGGCACAAAGACAGTTTTTTCCCAAACGCCATCACTCTGCTAAACAAATAATTCCCTCAATATTGTCAATTAGTTACTAAGTCTGCATTACTATTAATCTTCTCATCGTTCCCACCACCCATCTCCTCCCACTTATGACTGTATGACTGTAACTTTGTTGCTGGTATCCTTAAGATTTATATTGACTGTTTTCTAATAGGATTTGATTGCTTATTTGTTCCTAATGACTATCATTAAGTGTTGCACCTTATGATTCTTGATGAATGTATCTTTTCTTTTATGTACACTGAGAGCATTTGCACCAAGACAAATTCCTTGTGTGTCCAATCACATTTGGCCAATAAAAAAAATTCTATTCTATTCTATACCACCTAGTATGCCTAGTATGCCTGTTTTTTAAAAGAAGTTAATGAATTATTTCTTCCTTTTTTTAAAAAAAATTTGTGATCTATTCTAAAATATTCCATTTAATAGGCACATTTGTTCAATTATGTTTTGCAAATATATTTTTTTCAATATGTGATTGACACATTTTTTGAGCCATTTTCACTTTGGAAGAGAGTGGCCACCCTTTAGTTCTCCACTCACAATATTTGCAAGTTAGAGAAGAAAGAGTCAAATGTGGAAAGACCCTACGGGATAAAAACCCACCTGCCCATTTCTATTCTAGCTAAATCCCTTTTTGGAGAAGAATGAGTTTGGCAACATTTCCAAGAGGAAACTGTATTGGGACCAAAATGGAGACATAGCAGCAGATCTGAACATCATGAGCATCTTGGTTTTCCCCCACATGGATTTCATCCCAGAGCAACTGGGAAATTTTGAAAGAGAGAGACTGGTTATCAAACAAGACGCTCTGTCACAGCTAAAGCTGCTCAACAAGGTGGGGAAAATATTGGCGGTTTTTCTGTTTTGCAAAGCTTTAGGATATAGCCATGGTGGGTGAATTCAATGTGGCGAGTTGAACCCTTGCAGTTTCTTAGACTGCTTGGGAGGCTTCAGGGCTCTTGGCCAAGGTCTTCTTAAAATGTTATAATGTGGAACAGTCTTTTCAACTGATTCAGTAGAGTCCAACATTTTTGTTTGTTTGCTTGCCTTCTTGCTTGTTTAATTTATATGCTGCCCATTTCACTTTACAAGGCCACATAGGATGCAAAATGAAGAATCTTAGACAACAGATCAGGATGTTTTCTGTCCCCTCTGCCATCTGGTACCTCCCTAGACCTGGTGACAGAGGCTGTCAAGTGCTGGGTTTTGTGGTGCTGATAGCCTCAGCCTGCTTTGTTCCTTGTCCCAAATCACTGGGGTTATTTTGATGTTGGATATTTTAATGAAAGGAATTAGAGAAACTGGACACCTGTGGTTGGGGAGCTGCCTTATGGTGTTGGCACAGGCTGCAGCCAGTGGTGGGATTCAAGTAATTTAACAACCGGTTCTCTGCCCTAATGATTTCTTCCAACAACCAGTTTGCCAAACTGCTCAGAAAGTTAACAACCGGTTCTCCCAAAGTGGTGCGAACTGGCTGAATCCCACCATTGGCTGCAGCCCTTAAAGAACTCCTCTTCAAATGGGAGAGCCAGAAACCTCTTTCTCTAGAAACAAATCCTGTGTGTAGACAGGACTTCACCTGATCTACACATTCCCTATACAGGCTCCAATTATATCTGCCTCTTCCCAAAAACAGCCACCTTAGTTTTGGACAGTGATATTCAGGACGTTGAATGCACAGGAAGTACTAAACCTGTGACTTGATAGTTATCTACCATGAGCTCTCTGGGCGAAAAGGAGGCTCCAAATTTAAGTAACAATGAAAGTGGGACTGTCTTTCCATGGACTCACCTAATTGTAGTTCTTCTACATGCTGCAAAAGTTTCCTGACCAGCCCTGTTTGAGGGACACATTCTCATGACCTCACCTCCCTCCAGTTCTAGAAACTAGACAGTCACTTTTAATCTCATTTCATCCATGACAGCTGTATGAATTGAAGAAATAAATATATAAATAAACAAGGAACATCTCCCTTAAAGGTTACAACTGTAATTTCTAAGGAATTTTGCCTTTTTATTTAAACTGAGACTGTTTTGGACTATATTCAAAGGGGGGGGCAGGTTTGTAATCTTTTATTTAGTCCAGAAGAAACCTTTGTAGATCCTACTGGTCAAGGGTTTCTTTCTTCATAACGGTTGTATAACATTAAAAAAAATAGAATAAAAATGTAATGAAATCCTTGGAATACATGTTATTCTAAAATTTAAATTGAATAGTTTATCATCCTTAAAAATCACATATATGAAGAATGGAGGAATGGATATTAATACAGCCATGAGGAGGAATCCACCGGTTGTCACTTAAGGCTTCAATCTTTTCTCAATTCTCTTCCTCCAGACTTTATTAAGTAAAAAAAGAAGTGTTGGTAGTTATATCTTTTGTAATCTTTCAGCACAAATTAGAGATTTCATATTTTGCAATAGTGGTTATTTCATCTTTCCCTAAGTCCCATCTCATCTCGTCTTGTGTCAGAAATGCAGGAACTCAAAAAGGGGGAAATTGTAAATTCAAATTTAAAAAGATTAAAAACTTTTTTATACATCTAGCCCAGTGCCAGGCCGTGTGGATGGCAAGGATATTTCTGAGCAGCGGTCCCAGGGGGCCCTCTAAAAGATGGGGCGTTGTTTGAATGGTGCCACATTTGCAGTAAATGTCCTTGTCCTCGGGGAGGGACCCCCATTTTAACATGTGGCCTTTAGTTCTAGCCAAACCTGTATGCAGTCTATTTAAACACCTTCAAACCATCAAAGTTCCTTCTCCAAGCCTCTAGGCAACTCCTCAAGCAGTTCTATCCAATTATGAAGGTCTTTGAAGTTCCCATCTTTTTAATTGCTTACCTCAGTGAAGCCCAGAGGCTACTTGGCTAATGTCCATTTCTACCCCATTATACATGGATGGAGAGTCCTAATGTATTTTCTTTGGCATTCCTTGTTTTTCTGCTCAGTCCCTGCCTCAGTCCAAATGTGTGGAAAGTTGCCATCCTGGATTTGTCAAGAGGGCTCAAGAAGGAGAGCCAGTTTGCTGCTATGACTGCGTTCCTTGTCCGGAGGGGACCTTCTCCACTCAGGAAGGTGGGTCACACTGAGGAAAACGGAAGGCCTTGTGGAACTGGATCCATCCACAGCATTTTCATGGAAGTACAAATGTTAAAAGATACATTGAAGATTTTCTTGCTTATTTTCAAAATGCACAGTTTCTTATCTAAAGGGATGAGTAGAAAAAGGACCTTGAAGTGGGGGCTGAGAAGTGATAGGAGGAATGGCAGATTCCTGCCCTCTTGACTTTTCAAGAAACGTCAGAGTTTTTTGAAACTTGAGGGATTGTTTTAGGTGCACCTCCCGGAAGGAGGTGTTCTACATGGGCCTCCCCTTCAGAATCACTGAGGAATCACTGGTCCTCAGTGAGGTGCTGTGGATAGTCCTGAGTCTAGCTCATTGCACATATAGTAACAGTGATTCTAGTAGCCATTCTAGATTACTTGCAGGACTTGGCCAGACGGCTGGATTTCAAAAGATAGGCATCGTCTTGGTCCAATATTCATTTTTTATTTATGTACTTACTTTATTTATATCCTGCCTTTATTAAGCTTACAGAAGTGCCCTCTGTCAGGGCTCAGGAAGTTTACGTGGAAAGGTTAACAGAGTCATTATTTACCTCTAATAATGCAGGCTTTTATGAAGGTTCAGCATATTACACAGGAAATCTTTCAAGTCCCACCACTGCTTAATACCATAGACTTTACCTATATAAATATTTTAAAATGATATTCTTTTTAACTTTTTTCTGTGGAATTGTTAAGAAATACATCTTGAAAAATCTTCTTGTTTTCTGCTTTGTCTGAAAAAGCTATTTCTTGAAATGTAACAGAATGTTAAAGAAATATTGTTTTTTGGTTTTCTCAGATATGGAAAAATGCATCAAGTGCCCGGATGATAAATATCCAAATGAGGACAGAGTCCAATGTATCCCCAAATTTGTAACCTTCCTGTCTTATGAAGAACATCTGGGCATCATCCTGGTTTCATTTGCCCTACTCTTCCTCCTAACCACAGGCCTTGTTTTAATCATCTTCATTAAATATAGAGAAACTCCCATTGTCAAAGCCAACAACCGGGATCTCTCCTACATCCTCCTGGTCTCCCTCCTGCTTTGCTTCTTGTCTCCTTTTCTCTTCATTGGTCAACCAAGGAAAGCCACCTGCCTTCTCCGACAGATGGTTTTCAGCATCATCTTCTCAGTTGCCATTTCTTCTCTCTTGGCCAAAACTATCATGGTGGTGCTGGCCTTCCTGGCCACAAAACCAGGAAACCGAGTGAAGAGATGGTTGGGGAAGAGCTTGGCCAACTGTATCATCCTTTCTTCTGCTGCTGTTCAAATTGTCATCTGCTCCATCTGGCTGGGAGTTTCTCCCCCCTTCCCTGACTCTGACCTCCACTCCCAGCCTGGAGAGATCATCCTGCAATGCAACGAAGGGGCTGTTGTCATGTTCTACGTCACCCTCGGCTACATGGGCTTCCTGGCTGCCATCTGCTTCACGGTGGCTTTCCTGGCCAGGAATCTGCCTGGGGCCTTCAATGAAGCCAAGCTGATCACCTTCAGCATGCTGGTCTTCTGCAGTGTCTGGGTGACTTTTGTGCCCACCTACCTGAGCACCAAAGGGAAATACATGGTGGCTGTGCAGGTCTTCTCCATCCTGGCCTCCAGTGCTGGTCTGCTGGTCTGCATCTTCATCCCCAAGTGCTACATTATCCTTCTGAGGCCAGACCTGAATATAAAACAGCATCTTACAGCCAAAATAAATGTAAGAATATGAGACATAACACCATGAATTTAAAGAACTGTAAAGTTTTCTTTTATTTGAAAAAACACATTATTTCCACTTAGATAGTATGCAGGAGTCAAAGAATATCATATCTACGGTACATGTTTCAAAATGGGAAATGGTTGAACAACTTCAATTCTTTTAGCTCCCTTCCCCTTCATCTCAATAAATCTTGCTAAAAAAAAACTCTGTGAAAGTCATTCAGAAGAATGATAGCTACTGAATGTGATTCATTTTAAGAAATTATTTGAGCAATTATTCCTATTGAGACTGCATGTGTCTGAGAGAGTAAGAAGGACAAGAGATAAAATGGAAGCTGTAGGAACCCAACTCCAATCATGTTGTATGATCATCTCCCTGAGAACCATTGCCTGTCCCAACAGGCCAGATAGGGTAGCTGCCTCCAGGTCCTCATCCAATGAGACCGAGTTAGCACACCTTTCCCATAGCTGCCCCTGCCCTGTGAAAGAGGATTCTCCATGAGATCCACCATCCTCTCTCCATCTGCTTATTGGGTGATAAGGGCACCACAAATAGCCGATTCTTTCCCCAATACATGGGCCAGGTTGAGAAAAAACAGCAGGAAGTTGCAAGTCTCAGGCCCAGGAGGGGGAGGGACGGAGGGGGTTGGGGAAGCCAGGGGAGGGGAGGGGAGGGTGCATGGGGTTGGGGGAGGTTGCGTGAACGAGGGAAACTTCCTCAGTGACTTTCAACCTTCCCTGCCAGTTTCCCCATTGACTTTATGGGGAAGCCGGCAGGGAAGGTTGCAAGCGGTGATCCCATGATCCTAGGGCATTGCAACTGGGGGTAAGTGGGAACTGGGTGGGAAGGATCCAGATAGCGATTGTGTGATTGTGAGGGTGCTGGGATGGCCAGAACTCCATGGACCAGCCACAACCAGCATTCATTTAGTGCTGTTGTAACTTGGAACGGTTGATGACCAAATGGCCATAGGTCGAGGACTTCCCGTACTGTAAGATACTGGGATCTCCTTTTCCTTTTGTTTTAGCCATGAAGAACTAGTAGGATAACTATTCACTTTCTGGGCCATTCAGATACGATGCAGGGAGGAAGGTTGGCAGGGAAGGTCAAGATAGTGGCCACAATTCACATCAAAATGGGCTGAGCTTCGCTTGCATTGTTGTGCCCCCCATCCTGACTGTTCTGACCACGTCCTGCAGAGCCTCCCAGATGCCATCGCTGGAGCTCAATGGGGAAATGAGTTCTTCCTCCTTCACTTCATCAGGTCTCCCTTCTTTGGGGAGGGTCTCCTATGAGGGGGCAGGTGGCCTTTGAGTCCTGCAAGGTGGGGAAGAGGGTCCCATTGGGGCACGGAGGGAGCCAGAAGCTCCGAGAGGCTCTCCCTAGTAAACCCGGCTGGATCTACTATCTGATTTGGGGGCTGGATGACCCCGTGGGATTCGTTGCCAAGTTTGGAAATAATCAATCACCAGTCAAAACTCCCAAGAGAAAACAATGGTAATTTTATTCTTCACTTTGCACAGCGAGTGGACCACTATGCACACTCAGCTACAGAGGACACACCCCAAATCATCAATACATTTGCCTTATATCCCCTGGTACCCTTACAAATTTACCTCCCACCTCTTCTTCATTGGCTTAGTAATAATGATGTCACAACCTATCCAAAGTGTCTAAAGTGAATACGTTATCTCCGCCCCTGATTACATCTCCCACTACTCTAATTCTATCTCCCCCTGACCTTATTTACGAATTCCCTTTTATGGTCCTAGTTCCTAGAGCTATTCTGTAGAGTAACTATCATATCAGTCAATTCTGGTTAATTTCTAGCATAGCAGAGGCCTCTGATTCCAGCTCCTACATACAATTTTCAGGCTTCAGCCCAGTTTATGAGATTAGAAACATGTACAATGTATTTTCGTCACAGGCCAACATGTCTTCTTACAATTCTGTAAAAACAATACAACTCTGTTTCTCACAATATCTTAATTACTAAGCCAATGAGGAAAAGGTGGGAGGAAAATTTGAAAAGGCAATAGGGGATACAAGGCAAATGTATTGATGATTTAAGGCAGAGGTCTTCAAACTTGGCAGCTTTAAGACTTGTGGACTTCAACTCCCAGAATTCTCCAGCCAGCCTAGTAATTCAATTCTGGGAGTTGAAGTCCACAACTCTTAAAGCTGCCAAGTTTGAAGACCTCTGCCCCCAAATTTGGGGACTCCTGATTTAAGGGGTGTCCACTGTGCCTCCGTGTGTGTGGTGGTCCACCCTCTTTGCAAAGCAGTAAATAAAATTAGCATTGTTTTCCCTTGGGAGTCTCGGCTGGTCATTGTTTATTTCAAAACTAGACAATAAATCCCACATTCTCTTCACAGGAATGGGGGGTGGGGGCTGCCCTGGATCCCCTTCCTGGCCAACCATTTCTCTGCAGAGAATTTCCCAACAATCTTTGAGTCCAAGAACTAGTTGAATTACCCAGGGATCCCTCCTGAGAGGGAGAATTATAATAAAAGTTTCAGCTCTGCTGTTTGGCTGAATCCTCCAGGGGAGACTTTGGGCAGATAAATATGGAGTTTTGGGACAGACAGAGTCTGTGCTCTTGAATGTACGTCTTTCTCCTTTCCAGATGAAGCTTGACTCCTCTGTGTTTCAATCAGGAAAGCAACTGGATCATATTCCACCTTGTGAGAGTCCTTTGGATTCTTCTAATTGTTCTTTAGACACAGGAAGGGGATTGATTGATTCACTCCATGAATTATGGACCTCCTGCTTCTGCTTCTGATGCTGCTTTTGTCCCAGCCGGTCTCTGGGAAGCTAAGAATGAAATGCCCACTGAGTTTGGAGCACCAGGATGGAAAACGACCACAGAGCTTTTACAGCCCAGGAGACCATCTCATTGGTATAATTATCAGTGGAGATGAAAGATTGCATATAAAGTTGCTTTTCAACGTGGCTCCTTCTGTTCAGTTCGTTTTCCATGATTCGTAAGTCATTCAGAGTTATGGAGTTGCACTCCCTCCATTCTAACACTCTCTTTTCTTTTCTTTTCTTTTCTTTTCTTTTCTTTTCTTTTCTTTTCTTTTCTTTTCTTTTCTTTTCTTCTCTTCTCTTCTCTTTTCTTTTCTTTTCATTTATTCCTATATTGGGGAATATGTCTAATTTCTTGAATGATTTTGATTTCCATGTTTTCTCTCTTTTGTCTGATTTTGTGAAAGAGACTCACATCTAAAAATGGGTCTGAAAAAAAGCTTGAAAGGACTCCAGATTATTTTCCTCACTCAGTTCAATCCTTAATTTTCCCTTGAATAATGAATTTTATTTAAAGTAGTGGTGGAATCTGTTGTAGTTGCTGTACTTCAGCCAATTTCCATATTTGTGTTACTGATCATAGGTTTTGGATCAATGTTGGCTCCAGGCCCAGTAGGCTTCTGGAGGAGTATTTATTTAAAAAAAGTATTTGTTATTGCTGTTGATTATAATAACACATTTTTTACAATAGGAATTATTATCATTTTTTATATGGCTTACTATTAATTAATGCCATTCAAATGGTCAACAAGAATTCCCAGTTCCTGCACAATCTCACACTTGGCTACAACATCCATAGTAACTATTGGAGCACTTTCCACACTGCAGATGCCCTGCTGGACATTCTCTCCACTGGAGAAGCCAATGTCCCCAACTATGGTTGTGGAAGGAAGGAGAACCTTCTGGCTCTTCTTGATGTAGCTGCCAGGGACATCTCTGTCCAGGCATCAACGTTAGTAGGCACCTACAAAGTCCCACAGGTTTGTGTCTATTTTTCTCCATCTGGTAAAGTGAGGGGTGGGTGGTGGTGGGTGAACAATAGATGCAATCATGTCTTCTCCATGGAATCCAAGAGCTGCATATTAGCAAAAATGTCAATATTTTACCCCATTATGTTCATGTTGAGATTAATCATTAAAGGCCTGAAATGCAAGCAATACATTCCCTGGAGAAGACATTCTACCAACTATTTAACTGATCAAAAATATCCCTGGTTGTTGGGGCCTCTATTGGCATCTTCATTTTCACAGAAAAATAATGTCTGCCCTATCCAATATAGAGGAAATTGATTGCCCTTAAAATGGAGCTCAGACTGTTGGCCCTGATCCAAGCTCTTTCTCCAAGCTCTTCTTTGAGAGGAAGGTTTGGCTCAATGGAGTAATAGGATGGCTCCCATCCAGGAGGATAGATACTTACCAAGAGGAAAGGGAAGGGTGCATGTTTTTTTAAATGTTTTATTAGTTTTAATATAGGGAAGGGGTATATTTGAACCCTTGTTATTCAGTATAGATGTGAATGACTTACTAGGACTAATGAAGGATCCAAAAACAGATCATAAATAAATTTTATTTCATTTCTTGACAAAAATTACTAAATTATGGGACCAGCGAAATGCAGTGCATGTAGTATACTTGGATTTCAGAAAGGCTTTGACAAAGTAAACCAGCAAGCTACAAATATGTGGGATAGACATCATTACCCCCAGATGGACTCAATTTGTGCTCCTCAAATGGAACTACATCTACATGGAGGGAAATAAGTAGTGGGGGACACCAATGTTCCATTTATTTATTTATTTATTTATTTATTTATTTATTTATTTATTTATTTATTTATTTATTAATTATATTTCTATACCGCCTTTCTCCCGTAGGACTCAAGGCGGTGTACAGTCAAGAAAAATATAGACACACAAACATCATAAAATTGCTAATTAAAATTGTTACTTAGTTTGGTCAATTAAATAAAACCCAGAATTAGATAACATTTAAAAAATCATTCGCATGTTTGTATGTTTAGCCCTGCCTGTTGGAACATCAGGGTCTTGAGGGCACGGCGGAAAGCACGGAGATCAGGGATATTCCGTATCTCTGGGGGCAGTTCATTCCTTCATTTAAGGCCCAGTACTCTTCAACATCTTCATGAATGATTTGGATGAGAGGATAGATGGGAAACTCATCAAATCGGCACATGACACTAAAATGTCAGGAATAGCCAACACCCCAGAAGATAGGCTCAAGATCCAGATGGATCTAGATAGACTGGAACACTGGGCTTATCTAACAAAAAGTTCAATGTAGAGAAATGCAAAGTTTTACCCTGAGGCAAGAAAAACCAAATGTATGCTTACAGATTAGGTGAAACCTAGCTGAATAGCAGTAACTGTGAGAGGGATCTTGGAGTCCTAGTGGACAGTCACTTAAATATGACCCAAAAGTGAATGGCAGCAGCCAAAAAAGCCAATTCAGTCCTAGGCTTCATCAACAGAGGGATAGAATCAAGATCACATGAAGTATTAGTCCTGCTTTATAATGCCTTGGCAAGACCACACTTAGAAAAGTGCATCCAGTTTTGGTCACCATATTATAAAAAAGATGTAAAGACTCTAGAAAGAGTGCAGAAAAAATGATTAAGGCCCTGGAGACTAAAACATATGAAGAAAATTTGCAGGAATTGGGTATGTCTAGTGTAGTGAAAAGGAGTAATGGCAGTGTACCAATATTTGAGGAACTGCCACAAAGAAGAGGAGGTCAACCTATTTTCCAAAACACCAGAAAGCAAGACAAGAAACAATGGATGGAAACTAATAAAGGAGAGAAACAACCTAGAACTAAGGAGAAATTTCCTAATGGTGAGGAATGGAACGTCTCCCATTCAGAAATTGTGGGTTAAAGTAGTCAATAACAGGTAGGACGTTAAGGTAGATGATCTTGTGTACTAAGCTTAGGTAGGAACATAGACGGCGTAGTTCAAGGTTATCCAGGCCTAAAATTTCAAGCCTGATGTCTGGGGCTTCAGAGAGAAACCACTAGCAGAACCAACCCAATCACAGCCTCTGAGGAGTATCTTGGGGTGGGTAAGAGGACTCCAGCTGCTGCCCTCAGAGATGATTTGGGAATTTACACAATTTCTGCTTTGTATAAATTCAGAAAACATGGGTATTGGCATAAAATGTAATCTATGGAAACCGGCAGACTCTGAAAATTGTGGCTGTTGGAACAGACAAAAATTCAATCAAAAACCTCTTGGATTATGCAACTGACAAATCGTATTAGGAACTGAGGTCTCCCTGTTTCTTGTATAACTGGAGAAAGAAGTTAAAAAGTTTCCTTCAGAAAGAAACTCAGATACAGAAGCAGAAAAAGATGCAGCAATTCTCAAAAATTATAATAGGCCCTTTATTGGAATAGAATACTTCACTTGGCATTTGCACCTTATAATCTAATTGTGGTAAATTGTAGGGCTGATACAGCAATATGACTTACATATTTTATTGTTTTTTAATTTGTTTATTATTTTCTATTTTTACTATAATATTCTGTCTTTAATATTTTTAACAATGTCTAATTAACAAACTATTCTAATACATTAATGAGAACCAGGTTGGATTTATTAAAATCTAATATTTTGAATTTGATCTGACCTCAAATATAACACAGCTTTCTTCATTGCATTTTCAGATCAGTCTTATAATTGCTTCAGAGGCTCTGAGTGATAAAAGTAAATTCCCTTTTTTCCACCAGATGTTCCCCAAAGAAGGATTCCAGTACCCAGCAATTGTCCAACTGCTGCTCCATTTCAGATGGACCTTGATTGGCCTCTTTGCTTCAGACACAGAAAATGGAGAGAATTTCATGAGGACTTTCCCTCCTGTGCTTGACAGGAATGGAATTTGTGTGGTTATATCACAACAATTTTCACAAACTGAACTTACAGTCCCCCTCAGGGAGACCCTCTCTAAGTGGAGACAAGTCAATGTCTTTGTCCACTTCATAGAACATGATTTCATTTGGGACAGAATTCTTCCTTTCCATTTAACACTTAGGCGTTTGCCAGGACCTGTTGAAGGGAAAGTCTGGATCCTCACAAGTTTTATAGAGTATTCAATAAACAAGCGCAGACTTCTCAAATACATCCATAGTATTTGGAACTTTGGTTATCTGAAAAAAGAAAGGCCAAGAGATTCTGCCTTTGACCCTTATTCCTTTGTGGAAGAAAAGTTTCAAGATCATTATTTTCTCTGTTCTCTTTCAAAGAATGTCTTTTCTGTCAAAGGCCGCAGAAGATGCACCCAGAAAGCCCCACTGAAGACCCAGTGGAAATGGGACAGAAGATGGATCACAAATCGGTACTATGATTACAGTATGATAAAGACTCTGGCCCAGGCGATGAATGCTGCCTATTCCTCCAGATTGAGGAGGAGAAGGAAGGAGGGTGAAGAGAGACTGGGGGCTCCAAGGCTGCAGTCATGGCAGGTAAGGGGTCCCAATATGAGTCCATTAATCTGAGTTCTTTTGGAGAAGGAATCCAGAGGAGGAAGAGGGGAACCATTACAGCCTATTTATGCTGCAAAAGGTCAACAGATTTGGACCATCTAATTGCTCCTGTCTGACACTCCAGAATTACAAGGAACAGTTCTTAAATTTTTGCCTAATCTGTTTCAGTTGCTGGAAGAGTGTTGTATCCTCCCTTGTCCAATTGGGAGATTTTGTAAGTTGGAGAAGCTGCTCTCATAATCTTCTCCTTGTCTTTTCTCAAGACTCACTTTCAGGTTGCAATCAAGTACGATTTTGAGATCAATTTCACAAATATGTATTTATTTATTTGCAAATAAGGTGGTAAATACTGTAGATCCAGCATATCTTCCTCCTTCAATCAATCAATTTTTATTACAGACAGAGACCAGCATTACAAATAAAATAATTAAAATAATAGGAAATCATAAATATTTGTCTGGAAACTCTGTAATGTTTAAATCAGATCAAATTATATTTGCCTGAGAACTGCTATAAAACTTTTATTAGATCTTGTATGACAGAGATTTATCAACTCTACTGCATTGATGGCAATATAGAAAAATTGATAACTTACTTAATAGGCTTCTAATGACATTACAAAATTGTTTTTACTATTTTATGAGATCAAGTTATATCAATAGTATTTTCATAATCTATTTAGGCAGTGTAATGATTTATGAGAATAACTTTTGGGAGAAGACATGCTGCCTGGGGAAGGGTCAGAGAAGAGGGGGAAGCCTGCAGCTGCATAAAAAGGCAGAAACTAAACTAAAACTCAGAAAGGACCCTCCCTCACTTTTCAGGATAAGAAAAGAGTTTTGTACTTTCAGATTTACAAAATTCTGTTAATTTAGGATTACAATAAAGTAGAATTAGCACATCTAGTTGTGTTTCCCATCTGGGTTATCAGGGAGAAGATCAACCTGTCAACTTTGTTCTTGATAAATCCATGCTTTCTGATCATCAAATTGTTGCTTGCAAGGACTTTGAAAATCTCTTTCTTCTGTTTTTCAATTTGTTTGTCATCTGCTCTACAGTGTTACCAGTGTTACCAGTGTGTCTATTATATTTTCTCAATATATGCAACATATGATTGACCATTTTAAAATCATTTTGTTAACTTATGAAGATAGTGGCAATACCTTTTTTCCCAATTAAGCAAACTTGCAAGTTAGATAACTGTAGAAGAAAAAATCAAATATGTGATAAGAAATGAAATTTTGTGCTTTTCAAATTCTTGGATTTCAATCCTAGTTTCATCCTTTTCTGGAGAAGAATGAATTTTGCAATATTTCTGAGAAAAAACTGTACTTGGACCAAAATGGAGAGTTAGCAGCAGATCTGAGCATTGACAGCTTGTTGGTTCTCCCCAATGAGGATCCCAGGAAAGAGACTGTGGCATATTTTCAACGACAGCGAATTATTATCAAGCAAGATGCTCTTTCACGGCTAAAGTTGCTCAATAAGGTGGGAGAAATATTAGTGTCTTTTCTCTGTTTTCCAAAGCCTGCGGTCCCATTTGAAGTGGGCTCAGCCTAGTCCCCAAGATGGCTGACCATCACTGAGAATTGAATCTGGGGAATAGAAACTGGATTGTTTTCTTGGACTGCTTGAAGGCTCCATGAAGAGTGGAGGAATGTATGCAGTGGTGAAATCTGAAGTGGTTTACTACAGGTTCGCTGGCTGCGCATGCGTGCTGTGCGCCAAATGTGCACTGTGTGCACGCATGTGCAGTGTGCACAATGCACCAAATGCAAGGTGTGTGCACGCGCAGTGCACATCAAAAGGAGGCTTGGGGTAAGTAGAACAGCGCACGCGTGGGGGGATCAGCTGTGGCGCGCAAGCTTTTTTTTTACTTTTAAAAGCATTTTTTTATAACCTATACGGCTGAATAGGTTTTAAAAAAAATCTTTTAAAAGGTAAAAAAAAGGCTCTGATGATCGCAAGGCACAGTTGTGATTGTCAGAGCCTTTTTTTTACCTTTTAAAAGCAAAAAAGCAAAACCTTCTGCACATGCACAGAGGTACAAAATACATTACTTCCTGGTTAAAACCAGGAAGTAACAACAACCGGGCGGGTGAGTGGAGCCTCGCACCGCGATCGCTACTGGTTATCCGAACCACCCGCCACAATCGCTACCAGATCGGGCAATCCGGTCTGAACCGGGAGCATTTCATCCCTGAATGTATGTTTGTTTATAAGGACATGAGAAGGAACCCCCTTGTCACTGAGTTCTTAAATCTTCTCTCAGTTCCATCTCTCCAGATTTTAGTAAGTAGAAAAATCCTTTATTGCAAGATTAGATGCCAAAAGCAAAAGGGAGGAACTAAATGAAGAATTTGCCGGTTGTTATACCACCTGCATCTGTTTAGAAGTAGTCAGAGATTTCATATTTACCTCAGTGAAGCCTAGAGACTACTTGTCTCCATCCATTTCTACCTCCATTTTCCATGGACGGTAACTCCTAATATATTTTCTTTGGCATTCCTTGTTTTTCTGCTCAGTCCCTGCCTCAGTCCAAATGTGTGGAAAGTTGTCATCCTGGATTTGTCAAGAGGGTTCGAGAAGGAGAGCCAGTTTGCTGCTACGACTGCATTCCTTGTCCAGAGGGGACCTTCTCCACTCAGGAAGGTGGGTGACAACAGAGGAAGGGAAGGCTTTCTGGAAGTTGATCCATCCAGAGCGTTTCCATGAAAGTGCAACTTGAAGGACAGATTTAAGCTATTTTTAACCTGCACAATTTCTTATCTAAAAGAAAGAAAAGCAAAAACACCTTGAAGGAGAGGCTGGGACGAGATGGGAGGAGGGTGTGGCAGATTGGACAATTTACTAATAGCAGAGGAAATATTTCTTCTGCTTTTGTATATACAGTATATGAGTCCTCCAAAGATTACCTTTCTAGGAACGTCTGAGTTCTTTTAATTTTGAGGAATTGTCTTAGGTCCACCACCGGAAAGGCTTCTTGCAATGGGTTCTACTTGGTTCTCTTGAGGATCTCTGAGAAGCTGTTACTGGTTCAGAATGAGGCGGTGTGGATTGTTATGGGTGGAACACATTGCATCCCTCTTACCTTTTCTTTTCAGTACCCTTTCCGGATTATTTGCAGGACAAACTTTTTCTGCCAGCCAACTAGATTTCAAAATATAGTATCCTCTAAATTCAGCATATGAAGAGATGTCCTGTGGCAGAACGCAGGATGTTTGCCTAGAAAGATGATCTGATTCATTATTTACCTCTAATAATAGAGTTTCCTATGAATTTTCTGCACATTAGACAGGTAATAATTATCACCCTAGTACTTCCTCCAACTTCATAGACTTAGCTATATATTTATATATATTTAAAGGGCAGAATGTTAAAGAAACATTGCTTTTTCCTTTTGTCAGATATGGAAAAATGCATCAAGTGTCCAGATGATAAATATCCTAATGAGGACAGAATCCAATGTATCCCCAAAGTTGTAATCTTCCTGTCTTATGAAGAACATCTGGGCATCATCCTGATTTCTTTTGCCCTATTCTTCCTCCTAACCACAGGCCTTGTTTTAATTATCTTCATTAAATACCGAGAAACTCCCCTTGTCAAAGCCAACAATCGGGACCTCTCCTACATCCTCCTGGTCTCTCTCCTGCTTTGCTTCTTGTCTCCTTCTCTCTTCATTGGTCAACCAAGGAAAGCCACCTGCCTTCTCCGACAAATGGTTTTCAGCCTCATCTTCTCAGTTGCCATTTCTTCTCTCTTGGCCAAAACCATCACAGTGGTGTTGGCTTTCTTGGCCACAAAACCAGGAAACGGAGTGAAGAGATGGTTGGGGAAGAGCTTGGCCAACTCCATCATCCTTTCTTGTTCTGCTGTCCAAATTGTCATCTGCTCCATCTGGCTGGGAGTTTCTCCCCCCTTCCCTGACTCTGACCTCCACTCCCAGCCTGGAGAGATCATCCTGCAGTGCAACGAAGGGGCCGTTGTCATGTTCTACATCACCCTCAGCTACATGGGCTTCCTGGCTGCCATCTGCTTCACGGTGGCTTTCCTGGCCAGGAATCTGCCTGGGGCCTTCAACGAAGCCAAGCTGATCACCTTCAGCATGCTGGTCTTCTGCAGTGTCTGGGTGACTTTTGTGCCCACCTACCTGAGCACCAAAGGGAAATACATGGTGGCTGTGCAGGTCTTCTCCATCCTGGCCTCCAGTGCTGGTCTGCTGGTCTGCATCTTCATCCCCAAGTGTCACATTATCCTTCTGAGGCCAGAGCTGAATACAAAGGAGCAGCTTACAGCCAGAACAAATGTAAAAACATGAGGTATAACATCCTGATTTTTAAAGGGATTGTAAAATATCCTTTTATTTGAAAGAACACATTAATTATTTCCACTTAGATAGTATTCAGGAGTCAAAGAAAATCATATCTACATGTTTCCAAATGGGAAAGAGCCTTGGTGGTGCAGCAGACTAAAGCACTGTTAAGTAACACCAGCTGCCTGCAATTATTGCAAGTTCAAATCTCACCAGGCTCAAGGTTGACTCAGCCTTCCATCCTTTCGAGGTAGGTAAAATGAGGACCCGGATTGTGGGGGCAATAAGATGACTTTGTATAAAAAAGAAAGGGGGGGCAAAGCCCTACTAAGCAGGTATATACAAAGGTATGAAGGCTATTGCTTAACGCATTGTAAGCCACCTGAGTCTCCAGAAAAGGGCGGCATATAAATCGAACCAATAAATAAATAAATAGATAAATAAATAAATAAATAAATAAATAAATAAAATGGTTGGATATCTGTAATTCTTGTAACTCTCTTCCCTTTCATCTCAATAAATCTTGCTTTAGAGAAGTGTGAAAATTCTGACTGACAAACCCAACCAAGCCAGCCGTGTCGAGACAATCAGCTCTCTTTAACCAAGACTTTATTGAGTACATCATTTCGGCACATATGAAAGCAAAGCCAACTCTAACTAATTCCCGCAGTTTTTGCATAGGTAAAGAATAGATTCTTTTAGCACAGGTCACATTGTCCAATCAGGTGTTCTGGTGTCAATATGGCAAGTCTTTGCCAAACATCTGTTGAGATAACCTTGGTTCCCATGGGATGGTTTCTTATTGTTGTCTGGGGCTAGCATTCCAAACCTTTCCCTTCCCCCATCTCTGCGGTAAGCTGAGAAACGAAAAAAAAATGGCTGCAGCAGCATAGGCACATTTCAAAGTTGACAGTCGGAGCCCCCTAGAACCTGGAAAATAATAAGCATACACTCGTCATTTCAGGGGTTCCTTATCCTGCTAGGAAGGGCCCCTTGGTTTCTGGGGATATTTTTCATGGAATCTCCCTACTAATTTATCTGCCTTCATATTCTGTGCTTTTATCCATCGGGCCTCTGAAATTGGGTACCCCTCCCACTGAGGTGTTGGAGCTCTTCCTTATAGAGCCCAGAATCCAGAATCCTTTTGATCTCATAATGCTGCTCACCCCTCCTCCCACAATAATCAGACCAGGAGCATCTTTAGCCACTGGTCTCAGTTCAGACCCCACCACTGTCTTCAGCAGATTGCAGGGGAATTCTGGGTGCTCTTTCCCCAATATGTGAGGTAGTCTCAGCTCCACCCTGACTCGGTTTATGGCCTTTAGGATGGGAAAAGGTCCTAGGTACTTTGGCCCCAGCTTTTTACAAGGTAACCTTAGCTTTAGGTATTCTGTAGACAAATACACTTTGTCCCCTGTGTGGAACAGTCCTTGGGATGCTTGTCTCTTGTCTGGCTGAATTTCTCTCGGTTGCTTTAGCTGGTACCTTTTTCACATTTCCCCAGCCATTCTGGAGGGGACCCCCCCCCATCCAGTCAGGTTTACAGAGGAAGGGGGCTCCCTAGGGTACTCTGGCAGGGGTAAAAATTCTACCCCCATTGCCACTTTGAAAGGGGTGAGTCCCGTGCTACTGGGCACCGCATTATTGTAGGCAACTTCAGCAAATGGCAAAAGATCTACCCAGGTAGACTGCTGATAGTTGACATAGCAACGTAGGTATTGCTCTATCACACATTCTGCGAACATTCGTACTTGGGTGGAAAGCCGAGCTAAGCCCTTGGGATGATCAATTTTATGAATTCCCTCCAGAGCTTCATGGTAAACTGGACTTCTCGGTCCGAGATAATTTGCTTCGGCACCCTGTGCAGCTGATAAATGTGTTGCAGAAACATCTTAGCCAGTTTCTGGGCTGATGGGAGGCTCGAGTGTCTACGAAGTGAGCTTGCTTGGAAAATAAATCTAGTACTGTCCAAACTATGGTATTTCCCCCACTTTCTGGGAGTTTGAGTATAAAGTCCATTGCTTTCTCTTCCCAAGGTCATGTTGGCTCTGCCACTTGCTGCAACAGCCAGGGACTTTTTCTCCCATCTCTTCTTCATCGCCGCACACACTGCACAACTTTTCACATAGCTCTCTATCTCCTTTTTCATCCCTGTCTTTTAACCAAGTGCTTTAAGAACCCAAATGGCCAGCTTGCTTAGTGTCATGGCTCTGCTGCAGGACTTGGTCTCGTAGGCTGCTGGGGACATACAGCTTGTCCCCCTTCCACCCCAGTCCTTCTCTTGAAGCTAACTTCCCCCCATGGGCTCCAAACCAAGCATCCGTTTCTAATTCCCTTTTCATCTGCTGCATCAAATCACTGCTGGAGTCTGATGACTTTTTTCTCGTTTGTTGTCTCATGGTTGCTTGTGCCGCTCGCTGCTTTGTGGGGATGATTGCTGATCTGTCCCCGTCCACACACACACACAAACACAGCCAGCCGAGGGTTAAGGAAACACTTTGGCACACACCCAGGTCTTATCTCCAACTTGGCAGCGATTTACACACCGTCTGCCAAGTGCATTTATTTCCACAAAACAGAAAGATAAGATACTTAGCGTACAAAAAATCCAAGCAGAATAATATTCCTCTCAGAAGTTCCGGACGAGGCTTTAGTGACTATCCAAGGTTTACTTTTGTTCGTCACAAGGATCACTGACCACTACCCTCTATTATATAGTCTCTGGGGTGTGGTCCAGTGACTCAGTTCTAATCCCTAGCACGCCTCCTGAGCTGCTGCAATCGTTTATCACGCCTTCGGAGGCGTGCGTCCAGGAATGATGTTTCTTCGTCACTCTGATCCGAGCCAGCTGTCTCCCTACTGATCTCCTCTCCCTCGGCCGGCACCTGAGACAATGCCAGAGGGGAGGGGCCTGGAGAGGGAGGCCTGGCTGACTCCTCTTCCTCATGCTCGGAGCTTTCTTCCTCCGATGGGACAGGCTCAGAGGGCGGGGCCACAACACATTGCATTGACTATCTCCTCTTGGTTACTTTGGTAAGGATTAGCAAGGTTAGCAGGTTAGCAATGCCCATTTTACCACGAATGCTTCCTCTACCCCCACTGCCCAGCCTCTTTCAGTTCATTTAATTTCCGTCAGGTGTAACTTTCTCTCTCTATTTTTCTGGAGGAACACTGCTCGCACTGCCACATCCAGTGGTGGGATTCAATTTTTTTTACTACCGGTTCTGTGGGCATGGCTTGGTGGGTGTGACAGGGGAAGGATACTGCAAAATCCCCATTTCCTCCCTATCAGATGGGACTCGGGAGGCAGAAAAGATATGGGGGTGGGGCCAGTCAGAGGTGGTATTTACTGGTTCTCCGAACTACTCAAAATTTCCGCTACCGGTTCCCCAAAATTGGTCAGAACCTGCTGAATACCATCTCTGGTGGTTACTAAATGAATGGTCATAAGTCAAGGGCAACCTGTTTTGCACACATTCAGAGAATTATGGAATGGTAGCTGTGAAAGAGGCCTTCATGATAATCTAGTCCAACCCTCCTGCTCAGTGCAGGAATCCACTCAGGGGTGAAATCCAGCAGGTTCTGACAGTTTCCGGAGAACTGGTAGCGGAAATTTTGAGTAGTTCGGAGAACCGGCAAATACCACCTCTGGCTGGCTCCAAAGTGGGGTGGGAATGGAGATTTTGCAATATCCTTTCCCCAGGAGTGGGGAGGGAATGATGATTTTGCAGTAACCTTCCCCTGGAGTAGGGTGGGAATGGAGATTTTGCAATATCCTTCCCCCAGGAGTGGGGAGGGAATGGTGATTTTGCAATTTCCTTTCCCCAGGAGTGGGGAGGGAATGGAGATTTTGCAGTATCCTTCCCCTGCCATGCCCACCAAGTCATGCCCACCAAGCCACACCACATCCACCAAGCCTCACCCACAGAACCGGTAGTAAAAGAATTTGGATTTCACCACTGGTTCAAGGGTGCCGATTGCTTCCTGGGTGTTAGAAGACAGGTGGCACTAGAATTAAGTGACATCAACCTAGAGTGCTGACAAGCTCCATAACTCTGGGTGACTTTTCTCAGCAGTCTCTGGAGCGAAGAGACCATGTTGAAGGACAGAATAATTTAATTCCCTTGTTATTGAGCTATCTTCCTCCAGCATCATTTTCTGGACATGTCCTGACAGGAAGGATCACAGCCATTACAGAACAATAGCCCCACAGGTGTATCTCTGGTTTTTCACTCCTGTGATTTTTTCCAGCTACCCCTCCTCACATGGAGCCCTGGGATGCCTCTCACTACGGTTCTCACAATACCAGCATCTGAGATCTTTTCTGCTACTTCTCCAGTGACGTCCTTTGTAAACATCAGACTGTAGCAACATAGAAGGGATCTTATATCCGAACAGGATAAATGCCTCAGATCATGTTCTGTGGGACAGGCAGAGGCTGTGCTCTTGAATGTATCTTTCTCTCCAGCTGAAGCTCAGTTTGTCTCTGTCTGAATCAGGAAATCCACTGGCATTTCCATCTCGTGAGAGTCCTTTGAATTCTTCTAATTCTTCTTTAGAAATGGGAAGGGGATTGATTGATTCACCCCATGAATGATGGAGCTCCTGCTTCTGATGCTGCTGGTATCCCATCCAGTCTCTGGGAAGCTGAGAATGAAATGCCCGCTGAGTTTGGAGAACCAGGATGGAAAACCATGGAGCTATTACAGACGAGGCGACCATGTCATTCATATATTCACAACTGAAAGAATAGTAGCATCTATTTCTTTGCCTTTCAACACAGCTCCTCCTAGTCAATCTCATTCGTAAGTCATTTGGAATTGCTTTCCCCCCATTTGCAGTTCTAACACTCCTTCTTCTCTTCTTATTTCACTTACTTCTATACTGCAGGACCTGTCTAATTTTTTGAAAGGCTTTCATTTCCGAGGCTTGCCCCTTCTGTCTGATTTAGTGTGAAGGACTTAAATCCAAAAATGGGGCTGAAAAAAACTGAAGAAAGTCCAAATTATTTTCCTCTCCCAGTTCAATCCTGAGTTCATTACTTGAATATTGAACTTTGTTTAAAGTAGTGATTGAAATACTTGTTTTTCCTCAGCCTAGTCCATTTTAATATTTGTATAACTGGCCGTTGGTTTTGGATCAATAGACTTTTTTTTTAAAATTTGATTTATATGCCGCCCTTCTCCGGAGACTCAGGGCGGCTTACAATGCGTTAAGCAATAGCCTTCATACTTTTGTATATTTATACAAAGTCAGCTTATTGCCCCCAGAAACTGGGTCCTCAATTTACCTATTTTAGAAAGGATGGAAGGCTGAGTCAACCTTGAGCCTGGTGAGATTTGAATTTACAGTAATTGCAGACAGCTGGTGTTAATCACAATGCTTTTAGTCTGCTGAGCCATCAGGCCCTTACAAGCCTATTAAGTCTTCCTAAGACTTAGTAGGCTTGTTAAAACAAAGAGGACTGATTTTTTTAAAAAAAGTATTTTCTTGTTGCTCTTGATGATGATGATAATAACATGAACATTTTTTACAGGAGAGTTTCTGCTGGTTTTTCAACAATCTTACAATTCATTTTCACCTTTCAATTGGTCAACAAGAATTCCCATCTCTTCCACAATCTCACACTTGGCTACAACCTCCATGACAGCTCTTTGAGCACTTTACGCACTTCAGATGCCTTGCTGGACATGCTCTCCACTGGAGAAGCCAATGTCCCCAACTACGGCTGTGGGAGGAAGGACAACCTTCTGGCTCTTCTTGATGGAGCTACAAGGAAAATCTCCATCCAGGCGTCACCATTACTAGGCACCTACAAAGTCCCACAGGTTTGTGTGTAAATCAGAATAGAGATGGAAGGAATCTTGGAGGTCTTCTAGTCCTACTCCTCGCTCAAGCAGGAGAATCTATACAATTTGAGACATTTAAATCTTCTTAAAAACCTCCAGTGATGAAGCCCCCATAACTTCTGACTTCAAGGTGTTCCATTGATTAATTGTTCACACTATTAGGAAGCTTCTCATTATTTCCAGGTTGCTTCTCTCCTTGAGTAGTTTCCACCTATTGTTTCTTGTCCTGCCCTCTGGTGCTTTGGAAAGTAATATGTTCATATGTTTTAGTCTTCAGGCCTTTAATCATCTTAGTTGCTCTTCTTTGCATTTTTTCCAAAGTCTCATCTTTTTTGTAATGTAGTGGCCAAAACTGGATGCAGTATTCCAGGTGTGGTCTTACTAAGGATTTGTAAAGCAGTACTAATACTTCACATGATTTTGATTCTATGCCTCTAGAGATTAACGTCTTGCCTGCATTAATGAAGGATCCTGAAGTACACATATTTATTTGAACACACTGATTTACGCTGATAAAATGATACTGCTATCATTGTCATAAGATGGATTGTGTAGGCTGTTGAGAAAACTTCAATTCTATTCCGTGGTTTTGGGGTGAAGTGTCATCTGTATGCTGATGATACTCAGCTGTACATCTCCACCCCAGACCACCCCAACGATGCCCTTGATGTGATGTCTCGCTGCCTGGAGGCCGTGCGGGTCTGGATGGGGAGGAACAGGCTCAGACTCAACCCGTCCAAGACCGAGTGGCTGTGGCTGCCGGTGTCCCGATATAGTCAGCAGGTGCCATCGCTGGCTATTGGGGGTGAATCTTTGCCCCCCCACAGAGAGGGCTCGCAATCTGGGTGTCCTCCTGGACGCACGGCTGTCAATAATAATAATAATAATAATAATAATAATAATAATAATAATAATAATTTTATTTCTATACCGCCCTTCTCCCGAAGGACTCAGGGCGGTGTACAGCCAATTTAAAAAAACAGGACACAACAATAATTAAAAATTAAAATAATTAAATAGATTTGGCCGATTTAAAACCCCAAAAATTTAAAATACCCCAATTTAAAATTATTATGTTGATAGCCCTGCCTGGCGGAACAACAGGGTCTTCAGTGCGCAGCGAAACACCCGGAGGTCGGAGATCTTACGTATTTCCGGGGGCAGTTCATTCCACAGGGCTGGGGCTCCCACAGAGAAGGCCCTCCCCCAAGAACATGTTATTGGGAAAATAGTGGAGTGCGCTGTAATGAACAAACTGACTTCAGAAATTAATGACAGAGAAGATTCGGAATTTTATAGCGTGTGGGACATGTGGTACGAATGGCTGGGGAAAAGAAATAAAGAAGGAAATAGAGTACAGAGATTAAATATTAATTAATCAACAAAATCCATATGAACAGTATTACATTTAGTCTTAGAGATTTGAGCACTATTATCTTTAAGTGTTTTGAAATTAAATTTAGCTTTAAGAAACAATATCAAATAAAAGACAAGTAATAATGCATGTAGATGTATATATGTATATAATTGCACCAATGAACCGAAAATGTATTGAATGTATCACTATATATTATAATAAAAATCAAATTAAAAAAAAAAGGCAATCCATCTTTCTCCCCATTTATATAACTTTGGTATATAATGCCAAAGTTACCCCCAAGCTCTTATATGGTGTTGAAGTTTGGGGGCATTAAGTTTGGGGCATTATATCACTAGTAGAACCAACCTAATCAAAGAATTTGAGGGGTATTTTTGGGATGGGTGAGGGTGGGGATAAAAGGACTTCAGCTGTTACCCTCAGAAGTGAGTTGGGATTTTTTTTCAACGTGTCCTTTGTCTAAAATCACTGTATTTATTAATGTATAATGAAAACTATGGAATCTAATAATTAACAATAAATTATTCTAAGATATTCATGAGAACCAAGTTGGATTTATTAAAAGGTGATATTATGGACTTTATCTGACCCCCAATATAACACATCTTTCTTCATTGCTTTTTCTAGATCAGTTGTGGAACTGCTTCAGAGGCTCTGAGTGATAAAAGGAATTTCCCCTTTTTCCACCATTTGCTCCCCAAACAAGGGGTCCGGTATCCAGCAATTGTCCAACTGCTGCTCCATTTCAGATGGACCTTGATTGGCCTCTTTGCTTCAGACATAGAGGAGGGAGAGAATTTCATGAGGATTTTCCCTCCTATGCTTGTCAGGAATGGAATTTGTGTTGTTATGTCACAACTATTCTCAACAACAGATCATACAACACCCCTCAGGGATGCCCTCTCTAAATGGAGACAAGTTAATGTCTTTGTTCACTTCATAGAACGTGTTTCCATTTTGGACAGAATTCTCCCTTTCCATTTAACACTTATGCGTTTGCCAGGACCCATTGAGGGGAAAGTGTGCATCATGTCAGCCTTGGGTTATGTGACAATTGCAAATCACAGACTTTACAAATATGTCCATAGTATTTGGAGATTTTCTTATCTGGAAAAAAAAGGAAGGCGAAAAGATGATGTCTTTGAACCCCACTTCTTTGTGGAACCCCGGTTTCAAGGTCAGTATTTTCACTGTTCACTATCAAAGGACGTCTTTTCTGTCAAAGGCCGAAAAAGATGTACCCAGAAAGCCCCACTGGAGACCCAAAGGAAACGGAACAGGAACTGGATCCCAAGCTCTGAACATTTTTACAGTTTCATTAAGACTCTGGCCCACACCTTGAAAGCTGCATATTCCTCCAGAGCAAAGAGGAGAAGCAAGGAGGTCGAAGAGAGTTTGGGGCCTCCAAGGCTGCAACCCTGGCAGGTATGGGGTCCTAACCAGGATCCATCAAACTTGGTTAGTTTTTAAAAAGCATTCAAAGGAGGTTGAGGGGAACCATCTGAACCTCTTTGTGGTGGAAAAGGGCAAGAGGTTTGGCCTATTTATTTATTTATTTATTTTTAAATAAATTAAATAAATTAAATTATTTATTTATTCGATTTATATGCCGCCCTTCTCCGGAAACTCAGGGTGGCTTACAATGCGTTAAGCAATAGCCTTCATACTTTTGTATATACCTGCTTAGTAGGGCTTTCGGCCCCCCCTAAGCGGTGTTCTTTTTATACAAAGTCAGTTTATTGCTCCCACAATCCGGGTCCTCATTTTACCTACCTCGAAAGGATGGAAGGCTGAGTCAACCTTGAGCCTGGTGAGATTTGAACTTGCAGTAATTGCAGGCAGCTGGTGCTACTTAACAGCACTTTAGCCTGCTGTGCCACCAAGGCTCCTTTAATCACTCATGGGATAACATTTCAAAAAATGGGCATCATGACAGGTATCGTACATAGAAACAATAAGTAATAGTCATTTCTATAATAATTACCTACTTAATCAACAAAATTCAGAGTCAGAACATAATTTTTGTTAGATCTTGGGCGAGAATGGAAGCGAGACCAGAGTGACTTAAACAAAGCTCTTTTTATTAGGTTCATAGGAACAACAGCTAAAAAGCCTGGCTGGCAGCGCTCCTTTTATAGGAGGCTGTCAGCCGGTCAACCAATCAGTTTGAAGTGTTTTCCCGCTTCAATAGCGGACCTGAGTGAAGACTTCAGCAATTTGTTTAGTTACTAATTTCAATACGTAACAATTTTCATCTCTTTTGATCAGAAAGTCCAGAAGTGGTTTTCAAGCTATTTACATTCCTTTCCTTAATCAATGTTGTTAACTTTGCCACGTCCACCAATTCTGTCAGATTCTCAATCCGTTCTTCGATTGTGGAAGTTGACGCCTCTTTCCATTTTTGAGTGCATAACATTTTCACTATATTTCTTTGCCTTGTCACAAGTCAGCCATGTATCATAAAAAGGACCTTCTTTACAATTGCTTTTCCAACAGACATTTGAAACATCTTTAAATATTAAATTTTAAAAACCAACAGTACATCACTTTATACAATTTCACTATAAATTTCCTATTACATTACAATTCACTGTAAATGTCCAAGAAATCATTTTTATAAATATTATTGTCAAGTTTTGTACACCATCCTTCTTCCAGATTAATGAAATTATCAAGTTAATTATATGATTATATGATTATTTATCTAATAAATCAGTTGACACCATCAATTTATTATAATCAGTGACCAATATACATACGTAATAATATCGAAAATGAAACCTTATTATAGATCTATATTGTAGTTCCCATCTGTCTGTTCTTACACGAGATACCATTGTTTGTCAAATTCAAATTGATAAACATCAGATATTTTTCTACTGGATTTTATTTTGTCCCTCTATTGAGAAATCGTAAATATTTTTTCTGGAAGCTGGAAATCTTTTAAAAGTGATCTAAATAGCCTTATCTAAGAGTTGGTATAAATTATGCATCACAAAAATCATTATAGATCAATTCCATCTGCCTTTATTAATAGATATATTGAAGACTAGATGATCAAGGAGTAATAGTAATTCTTATCTCCCCAGTTCTATGAGGAACATTAAAAATTATTTGAGTTCAATTTTAAGGCAGTTTCCCCCCACTTAATTATCATATCATCCAACCCTCACTTAACTAGGTTTCTACTGATGACTTTATGAAGAAATTCAATGATGAAATCAAGATATACCACAAGCATTCCCACAATCTATTAACAAAGTGTAATGATACCTGGGAATGATTTTGGGGATGGGGAAAGAGATACTGACTAAAAATGACCAGATAAGAGGAAGAGGAGGCCTCAGATGCATGACAGACAGAAAAAGTAACTCAGAAAGGATCCTGACTAACTTTTCAGGCTAACAGAAGAGTTGGTGGGGGATTCATATTTTCAGACTGATGGTATTCTATATTATTCATTATAGTAAAGTAAAATTAGCTCTTCTGTTTATCTAACAGTAACCTGGGAAAATCCATGCTTACTAGTAGTCACTGATTTCAAGGAGTTTATGAATAATCTCTATTGGTTTGTTTTTTTTGAATGTTTTTTGACTGCTACAGGAAGTTCTATATAATTGACAATTTTTGTCAATTATTTTTCATTAATATATGATTGAAAATTTTTCCTGAATCTTTGTTTTTAAATTTTGAAGATAGTGGTAACTCATGTTCTCCCAGCTCAGAATGCTGCAAATTAGACAACTGCAGAAGAAAGATTCAAATGTGAAAAGACGATGTGGGATAAGAAACCAGATTTTCTGCTTTTAAAAATTCTGGATCTTTCCATTTTAGTTTCATCCCTTTCTGTCAAAAGAAGAGTTTTGCAATTTTTCTCAGGAGACACTGTACTTGGACCAAAATGGAGATGTAGCAGCAGATCTGGGAGTCACCAGCTGGGTGTTTCTCCCCAAGATGGATGTCACCATAAAGCAACTGGGGAGTTTTAAAAGGCAAAAATTTATTGTCAACCAAGATGCTCTTTTGCGGCTGAAATTGCTCAACAAGGTGGGTGAAATCTTGGTGTCTTTTTTCTGTTTTCCAAAGCCTTAGGGGCCAATTCAAGCGGGCTAAACCTCGTCACTGCGGTGGATGACCTTCGCTGAGAATGGCATGTGAGGGAATGATAGTTTTTTTAAGACTGCTTGGGAGGCTTCAATAGTATTGAAGGACGTATCCTTCAGATGCAATAGTATGGAACTGTTGGAAGTTAAAACCCAACCCTCTCCTAGAGAAGTGAAATATTTTGGGATACACTGTGAGAGTGTTCCAGCTGAGCTATTCAAAATCTTAAAAGACGATGCAGTAAAAGTGCTACACTCAATTTGCCAGCAAATTTGGAAAACTCAACAGTGGCCACAGGGATTGGAAAAGGTCAGTTTACATTCCAATTCCAAAAAAAGGCAATGCCAAAGAATGTTCAAACTATTGCACCATTGCACTCATTTCACATGCTAGTAAAGTTATGCTTAAAATCCTACAAGCTAGGCTCCAGCAGTATGTGGATCGAGAACTACCAGAAGTACAGGCAGATTTGGAAGAGGCAGAGGAAGTAGAGATCAAATTGCCAACATACGCTGGATCATGGAGAAAACTAGGGAGTTTCAGAAAAACAGCTACTTCTGCTTCATCAACTATGCTAAAGCCTTTGATTGTGTGAATCACAACAAATTGTGGCAAGTTCTTAAAGAGTTGGGAGTACCAGACCATTTTATTTGTCTGTTGAGAAACCTATATGCGAGTCAAGAAGCAACAGTGAGAACTGGACACGGAACCACTGATTGGTTCAAAATTGGGAAAGGAGTCCGGCAAGGCTGCATACTGTCGCCCTGCCTATTAAACTTATATGCAGAGCACATCATGAGAAAGGCGGGACCAGATGAATCAAAAGTTGGAATTAAGATTGCCGGGAGAAATATCAACAACCTCAGATATGCAGATGATACCACTCTAATGGCAGAAAGTGAAGAGGAACTAAAGAACCTCTTGATGAAGGTGAAGAAGGAGAGTGTAAAAGTTGGCTTGAAACTCAACATTAAGAAAATTAAGATCATGGCATCTGGCCCTCTCAATTCCTGTCAAATAGATGGGGAAGAAATGGAGGTAGTGACAGATTTTATTTTCCTGGGCTCCAAGATCACTGCAGATGGGGACTGCAGCCAAGAAATTAAAAGACGCTTGCTCCTGGGGAGGAAATCTATGGCAAATCTAGACAGCTTACTAAAAAGCAGAGACATCACCCGACAGAGAATGAGGTGGCTGGATGGAATCACTGAAGCAGCAGGCATGAGCTTAAATGAACTCCAGAGGATGATAGAGGACAGGAAGGCCTGGAGGAACACTGTCCATGGGGTTGCAGTGGGTCAGACATGACTTTGCAACTTTGAACAGGAAGTTCAAAGCCCAGAGACGGAATAGAACCCAGGGACTCTCAGCAACTCCTCCCTTTTTTTCTTCAAGATCTCAAAGACATGTGATTCCCTTTTCTTTGTGGCCAGGACCTCAAACCATGTTGTCCTGTTAACCAATAAACCTTCTTTCCAAGCAACTTCCATGAATCCAGTGCCTCTTTCCCCACTTGGAACTGAACCCAGATGGACATTTCTTCCAACAGAACAATGTTTTAAGCAGACTCAGCCATGTTGGACATGAGATCTGGGGTGACAATTGTTTAGGACACAGATGATCATCCTTTTGGGTCCTCCCTGTATTTTATTATCTCCATAAACCTGGTGAGAGGAGCCATCAAGGGCTGGGGACTGTGGTGCTGAAAGCCTCAGATTTGCTTCTCCCTTGTCCTCAAATAGAAGGGAAGAAGAAGGCGATTCTGTGGGTCAGTTCCTGAGCTCAAGTTTGGACTGAATCCAATGAAGTTTATTTAAGACTGACCGGAGGTCCTGTGGATCCCAGTGGGAAATAAGCTTTGGAATTAGAATTCAACTCCTCCAAATTTAGATGCCGTCTGTCTCCCTGTCCAGAGTGACTCTGGGCTGCTTACAATATTGTATTGTTTGTATATTGTATAATGTCATGACACAAGAAATTGAAGTACTGCAACATTTATTTGATTGAAAGAAAAGCCCTTCCTGATATCAAATGTAATGAGGGACAGTTTGAAAGAAACGCTACTTAGATTTGGCCTTCATCTGAAAACCCTTGGAATACAATTGCTTATCTTAAGTTAGCTACTTTCAGTCTCTCTGGGGAAAAAGGATTCTTCAAATTTAACTAATATTACATCTGGTTTCCCCCTCCTCGCCCATGCCACTTGATGTCACCTAATTGTAGTTCTTCTACAGAAAGGACCTTGTCTTGGATAACTAGGTGGGCTTTAGAAATACCCCTTTCTGACACAGGGATTGTATTCATAATAATAATAACTTTATTGTCATTGTACGTGTCTACACAGTATACCCATAAAATGAAATTCACTTAACACCCAAATACCAGGTCCAACACACATAACAAACCCCAAACACACTCCCACCCACCACAATTCCCCATCCCTAAACCACCCAAACATCCACACAACAGACCAAGTAATGCTGTCCAACAGCTCACTGATGGTGGCCCTTTAGCTCACTGATGGTGGCCCTTTCATGGCCCATGTGCTGCAGCAAAAGATGCCACATCTACCCTTTTTGAAGGACATATTCTCACAATCTCACCTCCATCTCACCTCACTACAATTCTAAAAACTAGAGTTGATTTTATTCTTAATTCACCAGCCTATGAATTGAACAGATAAATATACAAATCAATGAAGAACACCTGATTTCAAGTTGACAGCCCTAACTTGAAAGGAATTTGTCCTACCTATATTAACTGGGTCACTGTTTGTACTAATTTCAAAGAGAAAATTTAATAGGGATACATCATCATGCTTTACAATCAAGAATGGAGGGCAATGAGGAGGAACCAACTGGTTGTCACTTAAATATTAAATCATTTTTCAATTCCATCCCTCCAGATTTTATTAAGTAGAAAAGTCCTTTTTTGCAACGTGATATGCCAGAAGCAAAAGGCAGAAACTAAGTGAAGAATCTGACAGTAGCTGTATCTCCATGGTTTTCATTTGGACAACCATGGAGCGGTATCAAATGGTTGTCATTTAGAACTAGTCAGAAGTTTCATATTTACCTAAGTGAAGCCCAGAGGCTACTTGTCTCCATCCATTTCTACCTCCATTTCCCATGGATGGAGAGTCCTAATGTATTTTCTTTGGCATTCCTTGTTTTTCTGCTCAGTCCCTGCCTCAGTCCAAATGTGTGGAAAGTTGTCATCCTGGATTTGTCAAGAGGGCTCGAGAAGGAGAGCCAGTTTGTTGCTATGACTGCGTTCCTTGTCCAGAGGGGACCATCTCCACTCAGGAAGGTGGGTCACACTGGAGGAAAAGAAAGCCTGGTGGAAATGAATTCTTAGAGGGTCACGATTTACAAGAAAGATGGCACGCCCATTTGTGGGACCCAAGAAATAAGAAAAAATCCTATTTTCACAAACATAAAGTAAGGGAGACCCTTATACAAATGTGGGAGGTAATCAGGCAGCGGTTTTACGCCAAAGTACCAAATTGGCTTTCTATTATGGAGGCCCTGACCTCCCCAAATAGAAGAGACATTACAAAATTTGGCACATATAAGGATTTATTAGATGATAACGGGAACCTTAAATCCCTGGACACACTGAGAGACCAAGGCTTTAACCTAGACTGGTGGAATTATTTACAGATAAATTCAAGGTATCAGAAGGATAGGGATCAATATGGCATATAAGCAAAGCATAGAAATTTAGACAAAATTTTGTTGGGGGTGGGAAAGAAAATGTTAGCAAAAATATATAACCTTTTATTAGACGGGGACAGGGCAGAAGATATAGCTAGAAACCAGTTAAACATCTGGGAAAAAAACATTGGATATAGTTTAGATTTTAATGACTGGGAAGAGGCCTGGAATAGAAATTATAAAATGACTAAAGCAGCAATATATAGGGAAAATCATTATAAGATGCTCCATAGGTGGCACCTAGCGCCAGCCAGACTAGCGAAAATGTTTCCTAGTGCTTCAGCAACTTGTTGGAAGTGTGGTAAGGAGGTTGGCACCTTCTATCATATGTGGTGGACCTGTTCAATGACAAAAAGGTTTTGGTCTAGAATTCGAATTTGGTTACAGGAAATAATTGAAGTGGAATTAGACTTATCCCCAGAAATATTTCTTTTGGGAATAATTAGGAATGGGCTTACTAAAGACAAAATCCAACTTATAATTCAATCCAGCGGCCTGCCCCCACCGCAGGGAGATGGAACCGACCAGATGGTTCCGTCCCAGGCGCCTGATGGATCCCGAAAGGTTCCTGACGGAGCTTGGGCCGTTTCCTGAGACTCTAACACACGACTCGACTGAAGAGCTGGTGGCCGCCTGGGAAAGGGCGGCCGCTGGAGCTTTGGACTGCGTCGTGCCTTTGTGGCCTCTGACCCGATGCCGATCTCAATTAGCTCCTTGGTTCTCTGAGGAGCTGAGAGAGATGAAGCGTCGGAAAAGACGCCTAGAGAGCATTTGGAGGACTAGTCAATCCGATTCCGACCGGACACAGGTGAGGTCTTATATCAAGACCTACCTAGTGGCGATAAAAGCGGCAAAATCTAACCATTTTTCCGCTCTTATCGCATCTGCAGAGAACCGCCCAGCCGCCCTGTTTAGGGTGACCCACTCCCTTCTTCGGGGGGGGGGGAGTGCGGGAAGATCCCTTGCAGGGTCGTGCTGAGGATTTTGTGCAATTCCTGCACGATAAAGTCGCTCGGATTCGGGATGGCTTGGACTCCGATTGGATGAGTCCATGGGAGGAGACCGGGGCAGGTCTTGAGAATGTTATCTGGGAGGAGTTTGATCCTGTGACTCCCGAGGATGTGGACAGGGTTCTGGGTAAGATTAGTGCCGCCACGTGTTTATTGGACCCGTGTCCCTCCTGGTTGGTACTGGCCTCCCGGGAGGTTACACGAGGCTGGCTCCAGGGGATTATAGGTGCTTCTCTGAGTGAGGGTGCCTTTCCTGCCGCCTTGAAAGAGGCGGTAGTGAGGCCCCTCCTCAAGAAGCCTTCCCTGGACCCGGCTGAATTAGCCAACTATCGTCTAGTCTCCAACCTTCGTTTTGTGGCGAAGGTTGTTGAGAGCGTGGTGGCACGACAACTTCCCCGGCACCTGGATGAAGCTATCTATCTAGACCCGTACTAGTCGGGCTTCAGGTAGGGGTACAGCACAGAAACGGCATTGATCACATTGGTGGATGATCTCTGGAGGGCTCGGGACAGGGGTTGCTCCTCTGTCCTAGTCCTATTAGATCTCTCAGCGGCTTTTGATACCATCGACCATGGTATCATGCTGCAGCGGTTGAGGGGGTTAGGAATAGGGGGCACCGTTTTGCGGTGGTTCTCCTCCTTCCTCTCCGACCGCTTGCAGTTCGTGTTGGCAGGGGGACAGAGGTCGACCTCGAGGCGTCTCGCATGGGGAGTGCCGCAAGGGTCAGTCCTCTCTCCCCTCCTGTTCAACATTTATGTGAAGACACTGGGTGAGATCATCCGTGGTTTTGGGGTGAAGTGCCATCTGTACGCTGATGATACTCAGCTGTACATCTCCACCCCAGACCACCCCAACCATGCCCTTGATGTGATGTCTCGCTGCCTGGAGGCCGTGCAGGTCTGGATGGGGAGGAACAGGCTCAGACTCAACCCCTCCAAGACCGAGTGGCTGTGGCTTCCGGCGCCCCGATATAGTCAGCAGGTGCTATCGCTGACTATTGGGGGTGAATCTTTGCCCCCCACGGAGAGGGCTCGCAATCTGGGTGTCCTCCTGGACGCGTGGCTGTCTTTAGAAGAGCATATGACGGCCGTGGCCAGGGGGGCCTTTTATCAGGTTCGCCTGATTCGCCAGTTGCAGCCCTTTCTGGATCGGGACGCCCTGCGCACGGTCACTCATGCCCTTGTTACTTCCCGGTTGGACTATTGTAATGCTCTCTACATGGGGCTCCCCTTGAAGAGCACTCGGAGGCTCCAACTGGTCCAGAATGCGGACGCGCGGGTGGTTATGGGCGCAACCCGTTGTGCCCATGTGACACCCCTCCTGCGCGAGCTGCACTGGCTCCCAGTGGTCTTCCAGGTGCGATTCAAGGTGTTGGTCACCACCTTTAAAGCGCTCCATGGCATAGGACCCGGGTACCTCCGAGACCGTCTTCTGCCACCAATAGCCTCCCACCGACCAGTTCGTTCCCACAGAGAGGGTCTCCTCAGGGTGCCATCAGCCAAGTTATGTTGGCTGGCGACGCCCAGGAGTAGGGCCTTCTCTGTGGGAGCCCCAGCCCCAGCCCTGTGGAACGAACTGCCCCCGGAAATTCGTAAGATCTCCGACCTCCGGGTGTTTCGCTGCGCATTGAAGACCCTGTTGTTCCGCCAGGCTGGACTATCAACACAATAGTTTTAAATTGGGGTATTTAAATTTATTGGGGTTTTAAATCTGAGCCACTTTATTTAATTATTTTAAATTTTATATTGTTGTTTTGTCTGTGTTTTTAAATAGGCTGTACACCGCCCTGAGTCCTTCGGGAGAAGGGCGGTATAGAAATAAAATATTATTATTATTATTATTATTATTATTATTATTATTATTATTATTATTATTATTATTATTATTATTATTATTACAACAGCGGCTAGATTAGTTTATGTGAAATTTTGGAAAGATAAAACTCTACCACCAGAGGAAATTTTAATAAAGAAAATTTTAGAGTGCGCAGAAATGTCAAAACTAACGAACGAGCTAAATAATGACGAAAAATCAAAACATCATGTAGTATGGGGAAAGTGGTATGAATGGTTAAATAATAGGATAAAATCATGATGTCAGGGTATGCTTACTATTATGCTTATTTCTTGCAACTTAAGTGTGAAGTATACCTGATGTATATCTTGTAAATATGTACAAACACTGCACTTCTGATTTTAGTAGAGATTTGATGTTTTTTTTTAATCATAAAACCAATAAAGTATATTTTTTTTTAAAAAGAAGAAAGTTCTTCTTACATGTTGAAAGACACATTTGAAGCTTAACTGTTTTCCTGTTTATTTTCAAAATGCACAATTTATTATCTAAAGGGAAGACTAATCAAAACATCTTGAAGGAGCAGTTAGGAAGAGATAGGAAGGTAAGGCAGATTGTGCAAGCTTTACCATTGGCAGGGACAATAATTCTTCCACTTTGTAATTTGTTTTTCTAGGAAAACCTCAGTGCTTTAAAACTTCAGGAATTGTTTTAGGTCTGTTGCTTTTTCTTATCTGAAGCAGACTTACATTATGTCATCCTCCAAAAATGATGCATAAAAAGTTGTAAATTATAGTATTATATTATTATTATTATTATTATTATTATTATTATTATTATTATTATTATTATTATTGCTTTTTGGATTTCTCAGATACAGAAAAATGCACCAAGTGTCCAGATGATAAATACCCAAATGAGTACAGAGTCCAATGTATCCCCAAAGTTATAACTTTCCTGTCTTATAAAGAACATCTGGGCATCATCCTGATTTCTTTTGCCCTATTCTTCCTCCTAACCACAGGCCTTGTTTTAATCATCTTCATTAAATACCAAGAAACTCCTCTTGTCAAAGCCAACAACCGGGACCTCTCCTACATCCTCCTGGTCTCCCTCCTGCTTTGCTTCTTGTCTTCATCTCTCTTCATTGGTCAACCAAGGAAAGCCACCTGCCTTCTCTGACAAATGGTTTTCAGCATCATCTTCTCAGTTGCCGTTTCTTCTCTCTTGGCCAAAACCATCACAGTGGTCCTGGCCTTCCTGGCCACAAAACCAGGAAACCGAGTGAAGAGATGGTTGGGGAAGAGCTTGGCCAACTCCATCATCCTTTCCTCTTCTGCTGTCCAAATTGTCATCTGCTTCATCTGGCTGGGACTTTCTCCCCCATTCCCTGACTCTGACCTCCACTCCCAGCCTGGAGAGATCGTCCTGCAATGCAACGAAGGGGCTGTTGTCATGTTCTACGTCACCCTCGGCTACATGGGCTTCCTGGCTGCCATCTGCTTCACGGTGGCTTTCCTGGCCAGGAACCTGCCTGGGGCCTTCAACGAAGCCAAGCTGATCACCTTCAGCATACTGGTCTTCTGCAGTGTCTGGGTGACTTTTGTGCCCACCTACCTGAGCACCAAAGGAAAATACATGGTGGCTGTGCAGGTCTTCTCCATCCTGGCCTCCAGTGCTGGTCTGCTGGTCTGCATCTTCATCCCCAAGTGCTACATTATCCTTCTGAGGCCACACCTGAACACAAAGGAGCAGCTTACAGCCAGAAGAAATGTGGAGATTTGAGACAGAGGAATATCAAGTCTCAACATGTTCCAAGAGGCCAAACATAGAAAATGATTCAAGCTGTTCTCTGTTCATGAGTGGGCCAATGATTTTTCTTGAAATAATTAAAGAGCTGCTGGAAGATTGTGAGGAAAACCAATTTGTTGGAGGAATTTGAATGTCTGTTAACAAGAGAAAAATATAGAAGGAATGCATGGGGCAACATTGAGACCCTTATTTCTCAATACATTTTATAAAAACTGTGATGGAAATGAAACTGGTTTTTTATTTATTCAATAACACATTCTTGGAAAGAACTGAGGCTTGCTAATTATGAATATTTGTGCTTACCTTATATATTAAACAACTTAATAGATATTATTAATATCTCTGCTAAACAAATAATTCCCTCAACACTGTCAAACTATTCACATTAGGCTGCATTACTATTGCCATTGGTCTTCCCATCGTTCCTGTTGCCCATCTCCTCCTACTTGTGACTGCATGACTGTAACTTTATTGCTTGTATCCTTGCGATTTATATTGATATTGATTATTTCCTAGTATGATTTGATTGCTTATTGTACCATATGACTGTCACTAGGTGTTGTGCCTTGGGATTCTCAACAAGCATATCTTGTCTTTTTATGTACACAGAGAGCATATGCACCAAAGACAAATTCCTTGTGCGTCCAATCACACTTGGCCAATAAAGAATTCTATTCTATTCTATTCTATTCTATTCTATTCTATTCTATTCTATTCTATTCTATTCTATTCTATTCTATTCTATTCTATTCCATTCCATTCCATTCCATTCCATTCCATTCCATTCCATTCCATTCTATATGCATATGTATGATTATCATTTTATTCCTTCATTCATGAAATATATAAATATGAGGGCATCCATCCTTTTATTTGTGGGATTTCATCCACTATTTTGTGGAGGAAAATTCCTCCTCTGGACAATGAATAAATAATAACTGCAGTGAACTTTGATTATTGCTTTTTTGGCTCCTGCATTTGATTCCACAAAACCTGCTTTCAGGAGTGGGATTCCCAATCTTTGGTCAGCAGCCAGGGGCAACAGCTGGGGAACCCCTTAGGATGAGTGTTGTGAGACTGATCCCATGTGCTTTCCTGATGCAACATAAAGGCACCGTTTAGGAGTTTGTGGGTGGCCACAATCTGTGTCTAAGAGTCTAATTGTGGCTGGGAAAGTTTGTGGTGTGTATGTGATCCCTTCCATCCCAATTCTCAGCCACCCAGGCCTGGCTGTGAGCTCAGCTGAGTGATGGTCAGAGGTGTCCAAGAAGCCAGGGGGGATTTGGCTTTAGAGGGGTCAGTATGACCTTTCTGTGTGGAAAAATGGAGACTGACCGGAGGCTCTGTGCAAACTCCCTTTTTCCTATTGTCTGAATGGAGGAATTCAGCAGATCCTAGGCAAGGAGGGAAGTGGATGATGGGGCTTAGGCAGACTCTGATTGGAGAAAGAAACTTTCCCAAAGAAACAGAGGAACCCACTGTGGCCCAGGGCTGGGAGTGGATCTGATGTTCTCGCTTCTGCTTGCAAAGTTTTCTTTTTATGAATTAATTTGCTTTCTATATTTCAAGGCTGTAATCTGAAGCCATCAAGGCTAATGAGAACTGGACAAATACTATCATGGCATTACAAATAGAAGATGATTTTTCATTGCTCTGCCTCCCCGTCAATTGGATTCTGCACGAACCGTTTCTTTCTTCCAGCTGAGAAGTAAAGAAGTGTCTCTACAGGGGTTGTGAACTTGTGATAGAATCCCTGCAAACACAAGCAGGGAGGTGGATTTATTTGTCTATATAAAATTATGAGTGTGTGTACACGAAACAAACTCTCCAGGCGAAAACCTGTTGAGCTTTATAGGAACAGTGTGGAAACTGTACATTTCTCCCTTTAAAAAGCTGGATTTCTTTTGGTGCTGAGTGCGAATGCTGATCATGCTCACATCCACCATTTATTCTGGTCTGTGTGAGTTTTGCGTGAATGTTGTGATAAGTTAAGAAAGTGGAGATGTTTGTTTCTTTTTTGTTATTCGTTTTTCATTTTTTTTATATATATATTGTTTTTCTTCCTCTCTTTTCTATTGACTTTGGCCTTCCCCAAGCTCCAAGCCCCCTCTTCTGGATGTTGTAAGACAGGTAGTTCTCGAATTACGATCACAATTGAGTCCAAAATTTCTGTTGCTAAGTGAGACAGTTGTTAAGTGAATCACTCCAGTTGTTAAGTTAGTGACAGAGTTGTTAAGTGAACCTGGCTTCCCCACTGACTTTGCTTCTCAGAAGATCCGAACCATTACAACCATTTCAATCACTCCTTTAAACAAAAGTCAGCATTCAAGTGATGAACTCGTTTGGATGGAGAGAGGAAAATAATCTGGAGTTGTTACAGTTTTGATTCCGTCCCATCTTTGGATTTCAGCGACTTCCACAAAATAAGACGAAAAGAGAGAAGCTTTGGAAATCCAGACCATTCAGGAAATTAGACAGGTCCTTTAATACAGGAGTAAGTGAAATAAAGAGAAAAGAAGGAAAGTGTTAGGAATGCAAAGAGAGGAAAGGAAACTCCAGCACAGGGAATGATTTAGGAATGAAACTGACAAGGAGGAGCCTGGTTGGAAGTCCTTGTTGTATGCGATCTTCCTGTTCAACTGAGGATTCTCCCCATGAGATGGTCTCCTGGCCTGGAAGAGCTTCCCCTTCAGCCTCTCCCGTCTCAGATGGCCCAGGAGAAGCTCCGGGTATTTGGGAGGCCGTTGCCTGGAGGGGATGAGATCTCCCTGGACCAAATTCTCTCCCTCCGACAGCCGAGGCTCTTTTCCTTTGCATTGGGAGCACTCAGAGATCTCCTGGAGCAATCCCACCTCTGCCACCAATTGTTGCCTCTCTGTGTGTGTGTGTGTGTGTGTGTGTGTGTGTTTGCACAAATAGGAAAGCTTACACATTTTTAAAATTAAAATAAACAGACATTCTAAATTCTAAATCCTTTCAATCAGTGCAGAAAGTAATGTTAACACTGTAACTATTTTAGCTATTTTCTATAAGCTGTTTGACAACACTATTTTCTTTAACGTCCAATTTCACTTCATCTTCTGATCTTTCTGCTCTGCGTCTCCAATAGATTTGCTTAAGGCTGACTTTTAACATTCTTTGGTTTTAATTGCTATATATCTCATGGATCACACCCTACAGAGCTAAACAACTTTTTCAACAGAGTTTGATTTCTCTTTTTTTCTGTATTCACTCTTTATTTTTCTTCTGTCAAAGTCTAAATTTTCTTTTCTTTTTTTAAATATATTTTTAAATATTCCTTCATTTTCTCTGACCCTTCCCTCCTTCTGATTCTGGGCTGCATCTGAAAAGAAGAAAGCAGATTTCGCATTCAAATCCTCCTGTTCTTTTTAAAAAAAAACATTTTATTAGATTATAGAATAAAATACAAAAATAAAAAAAAAACAAAGAGGGAGAAATGGGGGCGGGAGAAAAGAAAAAAAAGTGCTGACTTCAGACTTCCTCTGTTGCAGTAAAAGAAAGCATTAAAATCGAATCTCAACTTTTTACTTTTCCATAATAATATAAAGCGTTTCCTAAAAGAAAGCAGACTTTGCATTCAAATCCTCCAGTTCTCAGGGAAGACAAAAATTCCGCCTCTCTTTCTCTCTAGTGGCTGCCTCTATTCCTGGCCTGCCCCCTTTGCCATGACAACCCTGTAGCCAATCAAAGAGGGGGAAGAGATGGTTGCCTGGGGGCTTCCCTGCCCTCAGCCTGATGGAGAAGAGACTGAAGAAGCCAAGCCAAGCCAAGGGGGGGGGGGGAGGATGTCAAATAAAGAACAAAATTCAAAGCTTTGGTGGGGGGGATGAAAAAGAGGGAAAATCTCCCAGAATTGCAGAGATAGGGGGGCTTAAGCCCCTTCCCCAGAAAAGGCTGCAATGAAGAGAATCTCCTCAGCTGGGGGCTCTGGAGAGTCTGGAGGGGCGAGGGGGGACCCCCATCTTCCTCAGAGTCATGGAGGGTCCCCTCCAGGGTGAGGCCAGCCGCCTTTTCCTCCTGGGCAACCCCAGATTCCCCTTGGAAGACCCAGCCCTGCATGGCTTCACCCGACAAGAGCTTCTCCTGGAAAGACACAAAGTCCAAGTGAAGCTGGAGAAACCCTGAGGGCTGCGTCCCCCCAACATTAACCCTGGGACCAGTGGTGAAATCTAAAAATTTTCCCTACCGGTTGTGCGGGCATGGCTAGGACGGTGTGGCTTGGTGATCATGTGACTGGGAAAACCAACTATCATACTTTACACAAAAATAATACAAAAGCTACACAACTGGCTCACACACAATGCAAAAGCAGCTGGACTTCACACATAATGGAAGCAGGAAACTCACAGGGTCTGCAAACTGGAAGTATTTGTTAATACCGGTTCGGGCGAACTGGGCTGAACTGGTAGCATTTCACTCCTGCCTGGACCCATAAACCCAAGAGAAGCTCCCCACTCAGCTTTGCAGAGTCTTGTCTGGCATCCCTGCAAGAGCCCCCTTGCCTGGCCTCTGCATGGGAAAGGGTGGCAGGGGAACATGGGATATGGGCTTTTGCCTTCCCAAGTCTCTGAAGATGGAAATTGGATTTTGCAGATCAGCTTTCCATCTGCAACACGAGGGTCCTGAGCTCCCCTTCCCTCCCTCCTTCCCTCCTCCCCTCCCCACATGGGGTGAGAGGCAGCCTTGATTTCTCCATCTCTTTTCAGTTGTTTTTTTTTCTAACCTCTCTGTCTGTGTTTTTGTCTGTGTGGGGTTTTTTAACTCTGCAAAGTTCTGGTAACTAGTTTTTCACTAAAATTGATTTTGTTCAACAGACTGGCTTCACTATTGCATCAGCTCTTTTGTGTGGTGCCCTTGAGAATTAGTTTCAAAATAAAGTAAATGTTGGTTCCAACTCAGCAGGGAGCTATTTCAGATCTGTGACATACTCTGGCATTAACTGGCCCCCGGAGTTTTGTCATTATTCGAACAAATCTCAGATTTATTTGTTTCTTCAGCCACATTAAGTCTTGCCAAAAAATGGCAGTTAATATCCTGAGATTCTTCCTCAAATGGCATTTCTGCCTTGTGCCACTATTCACAAGTAGCCCTCCTATTATCTGACCAAACCAGGGCACAAGCCAAAATCCATCTTGTGTGCAGGGGCCACTTTCACGTAGGTCAACTAGACAGCTTCCCCAGGACTCCATCTGCTCTGTGAATTACGAGAAGAGACACAAACATGTTTTCCATTCTGCTGCGTGAAGAGAAGCTGTTGCTAGGAGGATAGGACAATGGCTTTTCCTTGCAATTATCAGAAGAACAGTCATTCTTCATGTATCCCCTGTGGATTTCTAGACACAAAGATCTTACAAGATAAAACCTGCTTTAAAAAATATCTCTGATGGGGGGCAGGAAATGTCACTTTATCTGGTCTTGCAAAGAACTCGCTCCCGGGTTTGAAGAGACTCCCATGCCTTTGTTTCCTCTATGGTCATGGCCCAAACACAGGTAAGAGGAAGCATTGTTGATATAAATTTGTCCTGGTGCCATCCAGGTGGCACAGGTGGTGTCTGCTCTGCTAAAGTTCCAGTGAGATTTCAGGAGCAACCTTCAAATCAGTTTCTGCATAAACCTTGATTTCTGTTCTAGGAGGGAAGGTGATAAGAATGACCAGGCAGGAGTCATGCTGCTTCTGATACTGATGCTCTTCTGGCTCCTGGTTCCAACTATGGTGAAGAGGCTGCAAAGCATATGTGTGTTCAAAGATTATATCCCATTAGAGGAAAGCTACTACAGGTCTGGTGATCTCATTATTGGTGGGAATTTGCCCTTCGGAACCATTTTAAAGACTGTTGTTCCAGACTTTAATGCACTGAATCATCTTCTGCAGAATACGTAAATTTAAACTGGATGGGAAACCAGGAGATAATTATTATCTTTGCTTTAAATGCAGGGACTTTTTTCAGAAATCCTTCTAGTGCATTGACCTGTCCGGTGTAGTGCACATTTTGTGCTTTTCTCAGTAAATTACCAAGCTCTTAAAATAGGCTGGAATTCTCAGTCTCTTCATCAGGAAGATGATAAACAACAAAAATGAAGAGGGAAGCTGTGCTGGCCCAGTGAAGAAGTTAAATTATAATATTAATCTGAATAGTAACTTGTGGTTGAAAATGCAAATAAAAGCTCAACACTCTTCAAGTGTTCAGTAGTTACACAAATCCCTCTCAGTGTTGGAATCAGCAGTGCTGATTGAATAATGGCCTTCAGTAAATCTATGAGGTGACCTCCACTGTAGTCCTGTGCTCAGCAATCCTTACCACATCTGAAGAAGCTGCTCCAAGAGAGACCTTAAATAATTACGGTGAAAGGAGAGCAGTTGGAAAGGATTACAGCCACTGCACCAAAGTGAAGATGGCAGGGAAGACAGAGAGTATTAAACAGTCCATGAAAGGCTTGTCTCCTTTCTCACAAAGTCATTCAAGTTTAGCCAAGGAAAATCCTTTGGAAAAAACCCATACCCAATAAAATTTGGGAATTTCTGCCCCAAAAGTTCCCCCAAACAGTGAAACAAATTCTACAACCATGCACAAGCTTTCCTGTAATGTTCTCCAAAGTTTTTCTCACTACAGTCTCATCACTAGTAACTACCAGCAGTTCCTTGCATTGATGTTTGCTGTCTCTGAGGTCAATAAGGATTTTCTTCTGCTCCCCAACATCACCCTTGGCTTCCACATCTATGGCCATTTCCAGAGGGAGATATTTATTTCCTTAAACAGCCTCTCCATGCTCTCCTCACGAGGCCAAGTGGTTCCAGATTACAAATGTGACCAACAGGACACTTTGCTGTCCATCATTGGTGGTCTCAATGCCAAATTCTCAAGGCTGATGGCCTCCATCTTCAGCATCTTTAAGGTCCCACAGGTAAGAGAGTTCTCTTGGATACAGTATGGCGTAGAGAGAGATCAAAACACACAGAGAAGCCAAAGATGAACCTAAAAGTAGTTTTTTGTTGGGTTGGGAATATAATGAGCTTGTGACTCTTAGTTTATTCTTTATTAAAGGGTAGCCATCATTTTAGTGGCATTCTCTGTATGAGGTTGTTGGTTTCTTCTCTTGTCTTATGACGTACTGAAAGCAATAAAAATGGCTAAGAAGGGAAGAAGATGAAGTTTGCCAGTCAAAGTGAGTCAGCCTGACTGGAGGGCCATCAATCACACAGTGGTCACTACTAAAGTCAGCATAAAACTTTTATTTTGTCTTTGAAAAAAATAATCTCTTTTTCTCCAGCTCGGTGTTGGCTTTGAGTTCTCTCAGGGAGAGAGAAGAGTTTATCCTTCCTTCTTCCGGATTAATCCCAAAGAATCTCCTCAGTATGTGGGTTTAGTCCAGCTGCTCCTGCATTTCCAGTGGAACTGGGTTGGGCTTCTGGCCACTGAAGATGACAGGGGAGAAGATTTCATTTCAACTCTGATGCCACTGCTCCAGGAGAAGGAGATCTGCTTGGCCTTCACTCTAATTCTGAAACCTGATAATTTTGAAATCACTCTGAAGAAGTTTATTCTCAATTTCCCTACTTTGTCTAAAACAGAAGTGTTTGTTTTGTTTGCAGATTCACTTGTTACTATCAGGGGCGATAATTTTTTTTGAAAAAGTCAGAAAAGTATCATTTAGGAAAGTTTGTATCTTCACTTCCCATTGGAAACTTGGTGTGGACAGATCTGAAGACACATTGAAATATATACATCTTTTGCATGGGGTTTTGCATTTTAGGGACCACTCCGGTGATGTCTCTGAATTCAGCCACTTCCTCCTGTCTTTAGACCCTTTGAGCCCCCAAGGAGACGTCTTTCTCCCTCAATGGTGGGAAAGAGTCTTTGGCTGCAGGATCCATAAATCAGGAAAAATCCCTCCAAAGGGGAAAAAACAATGTACAGGAAAGGAGAATGTGCAGAATCTGCCCAATTACACTTTTGAAAAAAGAATGACAGGAGAAAGTTACAATATCTACAATGCTGTTTATGCTGTGGCACACGCTTTACATGCAATGTATGGATCCAGAGTCCTACCGACCATGATGAGGCTTGGAAAGAGGATCTCAGATGTCCAGTCATGGCAGGTAATTTTTGTGGCTTTTGACTGGTCCACAGACACTTAAATTGGAAGTTCCCCATGTGAATTTCTTCAGTTCCTGATTAAATGTCTTCATACTCCCATACCAATTCAACTGAGACCCTGCCCCTTTTTTTAAGAATATCATTTGTTATGCTACTCAGCTTGCTGTGTGAAAATAGCTTCTGATTAACAATGGATGGAAACTAACCAAGGAGAGAAGCAACCTAGAACTTAGGAGAAATTTCTTTAGGAACAGTTTACTGTAGAAGTTGTGGTTGCCCCATTGCTGGAGTCATTTAAGAAGAGACAGGTTAGCCACTTGTCTAAAATTGTAGAGGGTCTGTTGCTTGAGCAGGGGGTTGGACAAGAAGACCTCCAGTGTCCCTCCCAATACTATGATTCTGTTTCTATGATAACCACAGCACAGAGCAAGATTCAAAACGGTCCTGATTGGATCCAGGTCTAACATTCATCAGAATTTTCTGCATCAAAGACTAAAATGTTGGACCTCTCTGAATAGTGAAGTGACCAACCAGGCCAGATACTTCCTTCCACATGGCCCTGTTGATCAAACCTGGTTCCTTCATTCTGCTGTCTTTGTCAACGAGGCAGAGAAAATCAGTGGAATTTTCCATAGTTCTGATAGAAATTATTTATTCATTTGAAACATTCATTTACCAGTTAACAAGACTTTGGACTAAAGGAACTATTTGAAAGTGCATGTAGCCAAGTATCACAAGAGGAAAATCCTAAAATTAAATTTAGACTTAGAACTAAAATTCTTCTGGTGAAATTTGAGTTGGAAACCATGCCCAGTGATAAAGGGAAAATGTTTAGTTTCAGAGTTAAATATTTGGTGTTACATGTTTTTTCTCAGATCACCACCAAGAGATGGACCTATCTTCTCAAATATAAACCCATCTTCTAAAGATGGCCATTATGTGATGATAGAAGCCATGATGTCTCATTGGAGTAGCCCAAATACTCCAATTTCTGAAGCTCTCCTTTCTTTCAGATCCTTGCATATTTCAGGAACGTGCAGTTCAACAACAGTGCTGGAGATGAAGTCTCCTTCTTAGAAGATGGACTGGGATCTGCTCGTTTTGATCTTCTCAACTGGGTTCTCCTCCCCAATCGATCTTTTGAACCCATAAAAGTTGGGCATATAAATCCTGAGGCTCCCCCAGGCCAAGATTTCACCATTAACTCTGATGGAATCACCTGGGCTACAAAGGTGAGCTGCAAGGAAACATTGCAAGTTCATGAAAAGATTCATTCTCTTCCTGAGATGCAAAACATCTTCCTAAATTGAAAAATAATCAATTGAGTCAAAAATTATGGCAGTTATTTGGTGAAAAATCTGCTTTGCATGTAACACCTTTGAGGTCTGATTTGTTTCATTCCACAAAAGGTTAGGATTGGGAACAACATCTGCTTGAAACACAGGATGCAATTACAGAAAGAACAGTGATTTCCATGGACCATTGTCACTCAGTTGTATCCTCGTGGTTCTTTCTTTTAGAAATACTGTAGTTCGACTTCCGGTGGTGATGTCGCATCAGTGCGGAGCAAGGAGAACGGGGCTCTGTCCTTTTTGCATGATTTTTCTCATCTGGAGATCTATTGAGGTGCCATAAATCCTAGAGGGATACACGGAATAGAGGGGAAACTGAGGGGTAATGAGGAGGAAAGCGACCTCCCATTATGAAGAAGGGAAGTTCCTTAAGTCTGATGAGAAGGAGGTCAGTCATTATGGCGGACCCAGAGCTGTGACTCCCAACTGTGTATCAGAAGAAAAAAGAGAAAGCAGTGTGAAAGCATCGGTGGCAGCTTAGTGGACCCAGCGTTTGAAGAGATTGTGCCCGAGAAAAAAGGGAACTGGAAATAGCACTACAGTGAACATAAGTCTCCAAGGAGAGGGGAGAAATGACCCCTGAATATAGCGGCGATTTGGCAATGGGAGCGGAGGAGTACAGAAGATCAAGAATATTAAATTGTGAAAAACAGAACATGGAGAAGTCCTGGATAGGGGCAAATTAACTTGTAAGATACATTAATAAATCAGAGTGGGATCATGCTGGAATAGAATACTTTGAAGTGTGTGGAACTTTCTGGACTTTGTGAGTTTTGGGAGATTTCCAATATTTTGCGAAGATAATTCTCGCTGCTGTTAAGACTTGTAATACTAAATACATACTTTTCTTATCAAATTTTTCTGGTATTATCCCTAATAAAAACAGTTCAGGTTTAAAATCTACATGTTTCCCTATTATCTTTTCTAGCGATCTGTGTATTTTTACCCAGAATCATTTAGTTTTAGCACAAGTCCACCACATATGATAAAATGTGCCCATCTTTTGATTACATTTCCAACATTTGCTAGACATATTTTTAAACATTTTAGCTAACCTAGCAAGTGGAAAGCTGGTTTGGTTTACTTCTCTTTTCCCTTCTCTATAACTCTTCCAACAAAACATTATTTTTAATTCACATCTTTCTAATAATTGCTTTTAATATGTATTGATATGATAACATGCAGATATTTAATCAGTAACTGAAGAAATGCATATGGAAACCTTCCTCTCTAACAAAGCCACAGAAATTACCTGCCATGACTGGATATTTGAGATCCTCTTTCCAAGCCTCATCATGGTCAGTCGGGCTCTGGATCCATACATTGCATGTAAAGCGTGTGCCACAGCATAAACAGCATTGTAGATATCACATTTGTAACCTGGAAAGATGAAGAAACACTGCAAGAGGAAGAGATAATTAAGAAGATACTAGACTATGCAGAAATGGATAGACTTACATTGAAAATTAAACAGAAAGAAGACACAGAATATTATCAAACATGGAACTTATTTTACCAGTGGTTGGAAAAAAGGGGTGGAGGGTAAAAATGGAATCTGTATTGTTAAGCAAATTAAATACTCGGACAACACGACGTTTATTAAGCACTAAGAAATGTTATTAATACAAAATTAATAAAATTTATTACAAAAAGAAAAAAAAGAAAGACCTTCATAAAGTTTCAGGAGGTAACCATGACAGGGAGAGATGTCAGCTGAGACCAAAAGAACAATCTGGCTGTGTTTGAGAAAGAAGCTTCAAGAAGTCAGTTGAAGTCCTAGTTGGCATATTTGCAGAACAACCTCCGTTGCCCTCAGCATGTAACCAAAATCCAACTTGTAGAAAGACACTCAATTCGTTTTAACCTTGGTTTATGTTTCTATAGGTTAACATCCTATGTGACCCCACCCAATTTGTTCAGTTTTATATTTATTGCACTGCTCAGCTTGTTGTGTGAAGGCAGCAAGTCTTTGTACACCTGAGCACATAAAGCAAAATAGTCTTAATGGGTTGTTTGTCTCAAACCCATCAGACTTTTCTGCATTAATGGATAGACATTGAACTTCTCTGAACAGTGAAGAGACAAACCAGGATGAGCCCTTCCTTCTCCTTAACTCCATTTCATCAAACATGGTTCCTGCATTGTGCTTCAATTCTCAGACAGAGAAAATCAGAGGAATTGTACTCTCTTGCCATACAAATTATTTAATTGTTGCTAAAGTGAATTTATCGCTTACAAGACCTCAGGACAAAGTAAATATTGAAAATTAAATATACCAAGTATCACAGGAGGAAAAGCATATGATTAACTTTGGAATGTGGCACTAAAATTTTTCAATGTATTTATTCTGATAAAGCTTGATTTGAAGAAACTATGATACAAAGAATCAGTGATAAAGAAAAAAAATGTAGTTTCAGAGTTAAATATTTGGTGTTACTTCAGATTCCTCAGTTCTCCACCAAGAGAACTCCTCTAGCTTTTCACACATGAACTCAACTTCTCAAGATGGTCTCCATGTTCTCAAAGAAGCCATAACCATAATTCTAACCAAATGCTCCTATTTCTAAAGGTCTCTTTTATTTCAGTTTCTTGCCTATTTGTGCAATGTGCAGTTCAACAACAGTGCTGGAGATGAAGTCTCCTTCTCAGAAGATGGACTGGGATCTGCTCGTTATGATCTTCTCAACTGGGTTTTCCTCTCCAATCGATCTTTTGTCCCCTTGAAGGTTGGGCAAGTAAATCCTGAGGCTCCCCCAGGCCAAGATTTCACCATTAATTCTGATGGAATCACCTGGGCTACAAAGGTGAGCTGCAAGGAAATATTGCAAGTTCATGGAAAGATTCATTTTCTTCCTGAGATGCAGAACATCTTCCTAAATTGAAAAATAATCAATTGAGTCACAAATTATGGCAGTTATTTGGTGAAAAATCTGCTTTGCATGTAACACCTTTGAGGTCTGATTTGTTTCATTCCACAAAAGGTTAGGATTGGGAACAACATCTGCTTGAAACGCAGGGTGCAATTACAGCAAGCAACAGTGATTTCCATGGACCATTGATGCTCAGTTGTACCCTCATGGTTCTTTCTTTTAGAAATGCTGTAGTTCAGTCACAACCCTTCCTCTGCAGGCTGAGATCCCAGTTCCAATTTCCAGCATCTGTTGGTAGGTTGGAAGTGCCGCTATCCTGAATCCCACAGCAGCTGTCCCTGGTTTTTGATAGACAAGGGTTAACAATTTTGTTAGAAGAGATTCTGAACATAGAAATGGGAACGTGGAATAGAAATAGGCATGTAGGAACAAATTAAAGAAGCATGTTCATTGCTTAGGTCATTTCAAATATTTCTCTTTCAGACCATCCCCTTTGCCAGGTGTGGCATGAAGAAGTGCCATGCAGGAGAGAGGAGAAGAGTTCCAGAGGACAAGCAGGTTTGCTGCTACCAGTGTGACGCTTGTCCAGAAGGGACCATTTCTAATCAGACAGGTAGAGCAGATTTCAAAAGTAGATCTTCCAAGATCAAAGAAGTCATTCATTAAATCTATTTTGTTTTTTGTGATCATTTTTGATATGGTTGACATGCACTCATACTTTTCAGCAGAACCTTTCAGTTGGTGGATCTAAATTGCCCTGGCCATAGAAGTCACCTTTCCCAATTCTCAGCAGTTCCATGCAGGATAGTTTTAGGACAGAATTCATGATTCTCCAATTTGCATTTCAACTCCTCTTCTAATATCTGATTGTGGAAACCAAATTCTAATCTTTTCCTGAGGAAGTGGGGTTTTCAGTCCAAGCTTCAATTCTTATTACTTAGTGCATGCTTCATCCATCAATACTATCAACCTCTGAGGAAATAGGCCTGCCAGAGAAAGAGGAGATTCATCTGTCTCTTTGATAGAGGAGCGATCAAATAAGTCTGAATGAACACATTTGAAGCACAAAGCAAAGTGGTTAAGGCAGGGATCATGTACACATAAACAAAACAGCAACATTCCTGGATAACAGGTCTATCGATCTTCTGTGTGATCCATTATAAAGTAGGGGAAAAAACAGGTAGCAATCTCAAAATGAAAGCCACATTACTCGTGGAAGTCCACACTGAATGGGTAGCTGGAACTGAACTAATCCTCGTCACTGGCTAATCTATCCTAGAATCATTATAAACGCAGCATGATTTCCTTGAATATATGAATTCTTAAACAAAGATTCTTGATTTCAGATGCAGCTCACTGTGAACCCTGCCCAGAAGACCAATATCCCAACAAGGACAAGGACCAATGCATTGCCAAGAAGATCCACTTCCTTGCCTATCAGGACACACTGGGATACACATTAGTTTCTCTCACTCTTTTTCTCTCTGTGAGCACATGTGCAGTCCTGGTGATTTTCTATAAACATCATGACACACCGATTGTCAAGGCCAACAACAGAGAACTCACCTACATCCTGCTGGTCTCCCTCCTGCTCTGCTTCCTCTGCTCCTTCCTCTTCATTGGTCAACCAGGGAAGATCACCTGTCTCATACAACAATCTGCCTTTGCCATTCTCTTTTCCCTGGCGGTTTCCTCTGTGTTGGCAAAAACTGTCATGGTGGTTCTGGCCTTCATGGCCACCAAGCCAGGGAACAGGACAAGGAAACTCTTAGGAAAACCACTGACCAACTCCATTGTCATAGTCTGTCCTCTGGTCCAAGGAGTCCTTTGTGCTTCCTGGCTGGGAACCTCTCCCCCATTTCCCAACATGGACTTCCACTCCTTGTTTGGAGAGACCATCTTGGAATGTAAGGGAGGCTCAGCTTCAATGTTTTACACTGTCCTTGCCTATCTAGCAGTTTTGGCCCTCATCAGTTTCTCAGTGGCTTGTATCTTTTTCCCCAAATGCTACATTATTCTACTGAGGTCCGATCTAAATTGTAGAGAAAATATAGTAAGAAACAAGAATTTCTAACAAATGCAATGATCGGTCTCATATACATTTGTCTTTGAGGCATGTTTAGAATATGATGATTTCTAAAAAAAAAAAAAATGTCATCAAAGAGGAATTTCTCCATTAAAAAATTCCTTATCAAATGCTGCAACTGGTTAAAATTTACCTCTGGTCAACAGCAATCACCCAGCCTTTTATTTATCATGCCTTCAAAATATCCTCATATTGTCCAGTGCCTGATGCTGATGGAAAACTAGTTATTAAAGATGTATTCATTTTTTCAAGGAGAACATTTTCTCATTTTATTCTTTTTAATTTAATTATTTTTAATAATATGGCTTCCAAAACTGACAATAGTGTTTTAAAGAGTTGGTATCAGTGCTTTTAGGCCTGTATGGTTGTTTCCTTAGATGTTTGAGGCTTTATAGAGTTCTCTATCAGTATTCAGTTATTTTTAATAACATCTCCCTTTCCATAAAATGGCCTCTCATGTTGGAAATAGAAACAATGGAGGAATGTGTGCTAATTGGCCCATAAAATAGCAAACTCAAATTCTCTGATTTTTAATAAGCTTTATCAAAATTTCTATGGCAATGTGTGAAGGAAAGGTTCTGTAAACAAATGGACCGTGGCCCGATACGCACACAAATGCACTAGCATGGAAGTTAGCAGAGGAATCTTGAGAAACTATTTTAATAAAAACACATAAAAACAAAACCTACAAGAAGGCATCAACATCCCAAAAGATTTTCCTCTCAGCAAAGTCCATTTAGCTCTTATCTTCTTCCCAAATGTGGGAGACATTCAGCGCTCTTTGTCAGCCTTCTCAGGAGCAAGGCAGTGACTCAGCTCTTTGTAGTGACTTCAGCTCTGGAGGTAGCTCTGCTCGGCATCTCTGCATCTCAAGCTCTGCTCTGCTGTTTGAGGCTCAGAAGTGGCTGTAATTCTGCTGCTACTTATATACTGACCAACTGACCATTGGAAAGTGTGGGAAACTCAGAGCCAGGAAGCTGTGCTCTGGATTGGTTCATTCAAAATGTTCAAAACAATCAATCAATTAATTGCAGCAACATGCTGAGAAGTTTTTCCTCTCACACAATGTAACTGGCATACTTTTTTTATTAAGAGAATATTTCTCATTTGAAGATAGTAACAATAGAAGAGTGGCAACATAATTGATAGTTCGTTAATTATGAATATGTATGCTTACTTCATCTATTCCTTATGCACATATCATTTTCTCCTTCTTTCTCAAATGTATAAATATGAGTGCATCCTTTGGTCTTCAAGAGTTCCTCCCACTATTCTCTGGAGAAAATTTATCCTGGGCACACTCTTAACAAGCAACACTGCTTTGAGACTGATTGATTTTTGGTCCTGCATTTGAAGCCTGAAGGCTTCAGCAGTTGTAATACCTACATAAACATGACAGATGGTGCCTGTTTAGCAACAATACTGAAATAGTGATTTTGCAACCATCACATTGATGGGAATGAGACAATTGGCTGCCCCAGCCACCTCACCCCAGCCTCCCCATCCCAGTTAACCCACCATGGCCACCCCACCCCATCAGTCCCTCCCTGGTAGCTCCTCCCTATCACCCCCCCCAGCTTACTCTCCACAGCCACCCTCCCCCATTGCCTCACCCTGGGTTACTCACTGTAGTGCAAATTGCCCTGGGAGATTTGAGTTGAGACACTCAGTTGAGCCCTGAGTGTCTCAACTGTTCCCAGACCAAAACCATTCCAGAAGGTCCTTCCCACTGCACCAACCTCCTCCTCCTCCTACACTGACTCTTGGATTTGGTGGCAATTCCCCATTTTTTTCATCTCCTCCCACATGAGAATCACTCTCAGCAAAGAAGGATCCGGGCCAAGTGAGTTGTAAACAGTAAGAGGCTCAATGTCAGATCTGCCATAAAGGCTGGGAGGGGGGAGATAGGGAAGGGGGGAATGACAGGTAACAGAAGAGGCAACTAGAAACAATGACTGAACAATCCAAGGACAGAGGCATGGGAACAGAATGCAAAGGGCCACCAAACAAGTGGTAGGATTCAGCCAGTTCGCACCACTTCGGGAGAACCGGTTGTTAACTTTCTGAACAGTTTGGCAAACTGGCTGTTGGAAGAAATCATTAAGGCAGAGAACAGGTTGTTAAATTACTTGAATCCCACCACTGCACCAAACGGGCTCCAAACTTTAGAAACCAAAACAGTTCATTTTAACCTCATTGGACACTAACAAGATGACATATGGGGGAGGGCCTGGGAATAGGGAAAATTACATGGTTTATGCGGGACTCTTCAGATCTGGTTTTGCTTATGCTCTAACCAGTTGACTTTTAGTAAAAGTATATCCAACACTACAAATAGAGTCAAGGATTTTTCTTTCCTAAATGGCTAAGCTGGGACAGGCCTGACATTCTGTCCACCAGCAAGGCCAGCAAAGTATTATGCAACCTTTAGTCCCAACTGGAGACCCATAAATGCTGCTTCCTAAATTAGAGGCTCTGTCACTCCAGGAGAGATTGAAAACTTTCTCCCCCCAGACAGTTGTACAAAGAGCACAGTCCTGCCCTGAATTGATAGGCTACAGCTTGCAGGCCCCTCTTTGCAAACTGGACACCCAGGAATTGATCAGCAAACTGAAGTGCTGGATTGGCTACTGCATGGTGGGAACAGAAGCTGTCTGGCCCACATGCTCACCCTTTGCATTGAACCAAAGTGGGGCAGCTCAAAGGGAGTCAAAAGGCAATCACCGTCACTCTTGCCACGGCCTGGGGTATCCAGTTTGCAAAGAGGGTGTGTGAACCATAGCAGCTAGGGAGGGGTGAATGCTATGGGTCAGCTGGGATGAGGAGGCTTGGATGAAGTGGCTGTAGCCAATTGTCCTAGACTACACATTGACAGTCTTCGCAGGTCTATAAAGCATAAAAACTGATGTTGTTCCATAAGTGTTGGGACAGATTCGCTTAGCAAGCACTTCTGGCATGATTTTGGTAGCAGGCACCAGTGGCCTCATTCAGTTGTGGTCACTTGGAAAATAGTGGCCACTTCTGTAATTGCACCATGTGGCCGTGTGACAAAGTCATTTGTTCTGCTTCCCTCTTGCTGTTTGTGCAGCGTTGCAGAAAACTCCAGAGCTCCCACGAAGGTGAAGTTTCAGGTGGGCCAAGTAGCTTTCCTATTCCAGGTAGTGGCCAAGGCCTCAGAAGGACCATGAAGCAGAGCCTGGGGTATAATCCTCAGTTCCCTTTGGAACCCCATCAGTCACTAAGAGCGGACTGGTCAAATAGATCCGGCCTCCCTGCAGACAGAGGCAGCATAAAAGAATCTCAAAGTAATCAGGCCATGATCTGGCCAGGATAAAGGGGACCAGGATAGCCCCTCCTCAGATCACATTGGAAGTGCTCTGTTTTGAGATGAACCAAAAATGATGGTGGCCATGTTGAAATGCCTCTCAGGCCTTCCCTGGGGGTGGCAAATGGACATCTCTCAAGACCATAAGTCTGGGGAACCCCACAGTCAACTGTGAAATGTCCTCCAGAGGCCCAGACACGGAGGTTGCTGTGCAGCAGGAAGGTTGGTACAGTAGTATTGATCCCAACTGGTCCTGTGAATGAATCTTCAAGAAAAGAATTTCAGACCAGACAATTTGGGGAGCAGCACCTCAAAAGACTAAAAGAGACACCTGGATGGCAATTGCTACCTTTAGGCTACAGCAACAGAAATTTGCAAGTCTTGCCAAAAAAATGGCAGTTAATATCCTGAGATTCTTCCTCAAATTCCATTTCTGCCTTGTGCCACTATTCCCAAGTAGCCCTCCTATTATCTGACCAAACCAGGGCACAAGCCAAAATCCATCTTGTGTGCAGGAGTCACTTTCACGTAGGTCAACTAGACAGCTTCCCCAGGACTCCATCTGCTCTGTGAATTACGAGAAGAGACACAAACATGTTTTCCATTCTGCTGCGTGAAGAGAAGCTGCTGCTAAGAGGATAGGACAATGGCTTTTCCTTGCAATTATCAGAAGAACAGCCATTCTTCATGTATCCCCTGTGGATTTCTAGACACAAAGATCTTCAAGGATAAAACTTGCTTTAAAAAATATCTCTGAGATCACCAGATTGGGGGCGGGGGCAGATATGTCACCTTAGCCTGCCTTGCAAAGAGTTCACTCCTGGGTTTGAAGAAAACCACATGCCTTCTTTGCCTCTTTAATCACAGCCCAAACACAGGTAAGAGAAAACATTCATTCATTCATTCATTCATTCATTCATTCATTCATTCATTCATTCATTTATTTATTTATTTATTGGTTCGATTTATATGTCGCCCTTTTCCAGAGACTCAGGGCAGCTTACAATGCGTTAAGCAATAGCCTGCATACTTTTGTATATACCTGCTTAGTAGGGCTTTTGTCCCCCCCCCCTAAGTGGTGTTCTTTTTTATACAAAGTCAGCTTATTGCTCCCACAATCTGGGTCCTCATTTTATCTACCTTCGAAAGGATGGAAGGCTGAGTCAACCTTGAGCCTGGTGAGATTTGAACTTGCAATAATTGCAGGCAGCTGGTGTTATCTTAACAGTGCTTTAGTCTGCTGCGCCACCAACATTGCTGCTATAAATTTGCCCTGGAGTGATCCAGGTGGCACAGGTGATGTCTGCTGAGATTTCAAGAGCTACCTGCAATTCAGTTTCTGCACAAAGCTTTATTTCTGATCTAAGAAGGAAGAAGACAAGAAAGACTCAGACATGAAGAATAGAATCACAGGGCTGGGAGGGACTTCTGAGATCTTCTAGTCCAACCCTCTGCTCAAGGCATGAGCCCTATACCACCCTAGTCCAATGGTTCTCCAGGCTATTTTGAAAAGCTCCAGTGACTGGGTGGGAGTCATGCTACTGCTGATGCTCTTCTGGCTCCTGGCTCCAACTTCTGCGAAAAGGCTGCGACCCATATGTGTTTTGACGGATTGTTTCAAGTCAAAGGAAAGCTCCTATAGGCCTGGTGATCTCATTATTGGTGGGAATTTGCCCTTGGGAACCATTGCAAAGTATCCTGACCTAAACTTTTATACAGTTGATATTATTTTCAAGAATGTGTAAGTTTCAGCTGGAGAGGAAATGCAGATAAATCATTTCTTTGCTTTAAATTCTGGGACCGCTTTCAGAAATTCTTCTAGTATTTTGCACTATCCTAGTGTGGTGCACCTATTGTGCTTCTATCAATAAAATACCAGGCTCTTAAAATAGGCTGGAATTCTCAATCTCTTCTCAAGGAGATCATAAAAAACAAACATGAAGAGGGTCACTACATTAGAAGCTGTGCTGGGCTAGTGAAGAAGTCAAATTATAATATTAATCTGGACAGTAACTTCTGGTAGAAAATTCAAGTAAAAGCTCAATCCTCTTCCAGTGTTCAGGAGTTACAAAAATCCCTCTCAGTGTTGGAATCAGCATTTTTCATGAATATTGGCCTTCAGTAAATCTATGAGGTGGCCCCCACTGTAGTCTTAGTCTCAGCAATCTTTACCACACCTGAAGAAGCTGCTCCAAGAGAGACCTTAAATAATAACAGTGAAAGGGAAGCAGTTTGTCAGACCAATTCTTGAATACAGCTCGTCTGTCTGGAACCCGCACTGCATATTGGACATTAATACAATTGAGCATGTCCAGAAATATTTCACAAGAAGAGTCCTCCACTCCTCTGCTTGCAACAAAATACCTTATGCCACCAGATTTGAAATGTTGGGTTTAGACAACTTAGAACTTCGCTGTCTTTGGTCTGACCTAAGCATAGTACATAAAATCATTTGCTACAATGTCCTACCTGTTAATGAATACTTCAGCTTCAACCGAAACAATACAAGAGCACACAATAGATACAAACTCATGGTAAACTGATCCAAAGTAGACTGCAGAAAATACCACTTCAGTAACACAATGCGCCTGGAATGCACTACCTGACTCTGTGGTTTCTGCCCCAAATCCCCAAAACTTTAACCTTAGACCGTCTACTGTAGACCTCACCCCATTCCTAAGAGGTCTGTAAGGGGCGTGCATAAGTGCACCAGTGTGCCTACCATCCCTGTCCTAATGTTTTCTTTTATTTGTATCCTTTTCATGTATTTATGATTATGTTTACACTTGTATCGGTCATAAAATACATGCTTGATGAAAATAAAAAATAAAACAAACAAACAAACAAACAAATTGGAAAAGATTACAGCCACTGCAGCAAAGTGAATATGGCAGGGATGATAGAGAGTATAAAACAGTCCATGATATCTATGGAAAGGCTTCTCTCCTTTCTCATAAAGAAATCCAAGTTTAGCCAAGGAAAATCCTTTGAAAAAAACCCAAACCGAATGAAATTTGGGAGTTTCTGCCCCCAAAAGTTCCTTCAAACAGTGAAGAAAATTCTACAGCCATGCACAAGATTTTCTGTAATGTTCTCCAATGTTTATCTCACTACAGATTCATCACCAGTTACTACCAGCAGTTCCTTGCATTGATATTTGCTGTCTCCGAGGTCAATAAGGATTTTCTTCTGCTCCCCAACATCACCCTTGGCTTCCACATCTATGGCCATTTCCAGAGGGAGATATTTATTTCCTTAAACAGCCTCTCCATGCTCTCCTCACGAGGCCAAGTGGTTCCAGGTTACAAATGTGAAAATCCAGACACTCTGCTCTCCGTCATTGGTGGTCTCAGTGCCAAAACCTCAAGGCTGATGGCCTCCATCTTCAGCATCTTTAGGGTCCCACAGGTAAGAGAGCTCTCTTGGATGCATTATGGAGTAGACAAAGACCCAAAGCACAGACAGAAGCCAAAGATGAAACTAAAGGTAGTTTTTTTCGGGGGGTGGACATATAATGAGCTTGTGACTCTTTGTTTATTCCTCATTAAAGGGTAACCATCATTTTAGTGCCATTTCTTTATGAAGTTGTTGGTTTCTTCTCTTCTCTTCTGACATACCACAACCAGTAAAAATGGCTAAGAAGGGAAGAAGATGAAGTTTGCCAGTCAAAGTGAGTCAGCCTGACTGGAGGGCCACCAACCACACAATGGTCTCTACTAAAGTCAGCATAAAACTTTTATTTTGTCTTTGAAAAAAAGAATCTCTTTTTCTCCAGCTCGGTGTTGGCTTTGAGTTCTCTCAGGGAGAGAGAAGAGTTTATCCTTCCTTCTTCCAGATTAATCCCAAGGAATCTCCTCAGTATGTGGGTTTAGTCCAGCTGCTCCTGCATTTCCAGTGGTACTGGGTTGGGCTTCTGGCCACTGAAGATGACAGAGGAGAAGATTTCGTCTCAACTCTGATGCCAATGCTCCAGGAGAAGGAGATCTGCCTGGCCTTCACTGAAAGGTTGAAATTGGATGATGTTCAAATCACTGTGAAAAAGTTTATTCTCAATTTCCTTACCTGGTCTAAAACAAAAGTGTTTATTCTGTTTGCAGACTTAACTCTTGCTGGCATTTTAGTAGGGGTGGTATATTCTTTTGAAAAAGTCAGGAAAGTATCATTTAGGATAGTTTTTATCTTCGCTTCCCATTGGAAACTTGGGGTGGAAGAATTTGAAGAAACATTGCAATATATAAAGCCTTTCCATGGGGTCCTGCATTTTAGGGACCACTCTGGGGATGTCTCAGAATTCAGCCACTTTCTCCTGTCTTTAGACCCCTTGAACCCCCAAGGAGACGTCTTTCTCCCTCTATGGTGGGAAATAGTCTTTGGCTGCAAGATCCATAAACCAGGAAAGATCCCTTCAAACGGGGAGAAACAATGTACAGGAAAGGAGAATGTGCAGAATCTGCCCAATTACACTTTTGAAAAAAGGATGACAGGAGAAAGTTACAATATCTACAATGCTGTTTATGCTGTGGCACACGCTTTACATGCAATGTATGGATCCAGAGTTCAACTGACCATGATGAGGCTTGGAAAGAGGATCTCAGATGTCCAGTCATGGCAGGTAATTTTTGTGGCTTTTGACTCAGTCCACAGACACTTAGGATGGAATTTCCCCTTATGAATTTCTTCAGTTCCTGATTAAATGTCTTCATACTCCCATACCAATTCAACTGAGACCCTGCCCCTTTTTTTAGTTTAGCATTTGTTGTGCTACTCAGCTTGCTGTGTGAAAACAGCTTCTGATTAACAATGGATGGAAACTAACCAAGGAGAGAAGCAACATAGGACTTAGGAGAAATTTCATAAGGAATGGTTTACCTTTAGAAGTTGTGGTTGCCCCATTGCTGGAGTCATTTAAGAAGAGACAGGATACCCACTTGTCTAAAATTGTAGAGGGTCTGTTGCTTGAGCAGGGGGTTGGACTAGAAGACCTCCAGTGTCCCTCCCAATACTATGATTCTGTTTCTATGATAACCACAGCACAGAGGAAGATTCAACATGGTCCTAATGGGTTCCTGGTCTGAAATTCATCAGAATTTCCTGCATGGAAAGGCTAAAACATTGGACCTCTCTGAATAGTGAAGTGACCAACCAGGTCAGATGTTTCCTTCCACATGGCCCCACTTGGTCAGACCTGGTTCCTTCATTCTGCTGTCTTTGTCAATGAGCTAGAAAAAATCAGCGGAATTTTCCATGGTTCTGATCAAAATTATTTATTCATTTCAAACATTATCAGTTAACAAGACCTTGGGTCAAAGTGCATGTAGCCAAGAATCACAAGAGGAAAATCCTAAAATTAAATTTAGATTTTAGAACTAAAATTCTTGTGTTTTGATCAAATTGGAGTTGGAAACCATGCCCAGTGATAAAGAGAAAACATTTAGTTTCAGAGTTAAATACACCTGATTCCTCAGATTGCCACCAAGAGATGGAACTAGCTTCTCAAATATAAACCCATCTTCTCAAGATGCACTTTATGTGATGTCTCGTTTATTGTTGTATCCCAAATACTCTAATTTCTGAAGGTCTCCTTTCTTTCAGATTCTTCCCTATTTGAGCAATGTGGAGTTCAACAACAGTGCTGGAGATGAAGTCTCCTTCTTAGAAGGTGGATTGGGATCTGCTCGTTATGATCTTCTCAATTGGGTTCTCTTTCCCAATCGATCTTTTATTCCCATAAAAGTTGGGCAAGTAAATTCTGAGGCTCCCCCAGGTCAGGATTTCACCATTAACTCTGATGGAATCATCTGGGCCACAAAGGTGAGCTGCAAGGAAATGTTGTAAATTCAGGGAAAGATCCATTCTCTTCCTGGGATGCAGAACATCTTCCTAACTTGAAAAATAATTAGTTGAGTCAGAAATTATGGCAGTCATTTGGTGAAAAATCTGCTTTGCATGTAACATATTTGAGGTCTGATTTGTGTCATTCCATAAAAAGTTAGGCTTGGGAATAACTTCTGCTTGAAACACAGGATGCAATTATAGCAAGCAACAGTGATTTCCATGGACCATTGTCACTCAGTTGTATCCTCGTGGTTCTTTCTGTGAGAAATGCTGTGGTTCAGTCACAAGCCTTCCTCTGCAGGATGTTACCCAATCTCCAGCATCTATAGATGTCTCAGGAATGCCAGTGGCCTGAATCCTTCAGGAGCTGTTCCATATTTCTGATAGATGGTGGCAATGGATTTATTTAGAAGAGAATCTGAATACAGAAGTAGGAATAAGAAAGGGGAATAGCAATGGGGAAAAGAATGAAAGAAGCAAGTCCATTGCTTAAATAATTTCAAGTATTTCTCTTTTAGACCATCCCCTTTGCCAGGTGTGGCATGAAGAGGTGCCAGGCAGGAGAGAGGAGAAGAGTTCCAGAGGGAAAGCAGGTTTGCTGCTACCAATGTGACCCTTGTCCAGAAGGGACCATTTCTAATCAGACAGGTAGACCATACTTCAAATGTAAATCTTCCAGGATCAAGGAAGTCATTCATTAAATCATATTTTTTTTGTCATTGTGATCATTTTTGATATGATTGACATGCACTCATACTTTTCAGGAGAACCTTTCAGTTTAAAGATGTAAACTGCCTTGGCCACAGAGGCCACCATTCCCAATCCTTAGCAAGGATAGTTTGAGGGCACAATTTATGAGTCCCCAACATCCACTTCCATTTGCATCCCAAAGGGAGTGATGAAAGAACCCACTGTGCAATTTATGGGACATCACAAAGAGCAAATCATCCTTCATTTATGATGATCCTGGGGATAGATTAACCGGAGACAAGGATTGAATTCCAGCTATCCATTCACTGTGTCCTTCCATGAGTATTGTGGCTTTCAGTCTGAGATTGCTGCCTGCTTTTTTCCATGTGCTGCCTGTGTTCAATTTATAATGGAACACACAGGAGATTGATAGATCTTTTATTCGGGAATGCTGCTGTTTTATTTGTGTGTATATCTCTGCCTTAACCTCTCTGTTTTGTGCTTCAAATCCATTCATTCAGACATTTTTTGCTGCCTCCTGCTCTGCCAAAGAGACATAGATAAATGGATCTCCTCTTTCCCTGGCAGGTCTATTTCCTCAGAGGTTGATAGTGCTGACGGAAGAAGCATATTCTGAAAAATAAAAATTAAAGCTTCGACCGCACACCCCACTTCCTCAGGAAAGAGTGGAAATTGTTTTTTGCAATTGGATGTTAGAGTTGGAGTGGAAATGCATGTTGTGGATTCATACATTCTGCCCGAAATCTATCCTGCATGGAATTGTTGAGGATCAGAAAGGAGGACATCTCTGAGGGAGGGATAATGTGCATGGTAGATGCCCCTGAAATTCTTAAACAAAGACTCTTGATTTCAGATGCAGCTCACTGTGAACCCTGCCCAGAAGACCAATATCCCAACAAGGACCAGGACCAATGCATTGCCAAGAAGATCCACTTTCTTGCATATGAAGACACTCTGGGATACACCTTAGTTTTTCTTGCTCTTTTTTTCTCAGTGATGACATCTGCAGTCCTGTTAATTTTCTATAAACATCATGACACACCAATCGTCAAGGCCAACAACCGAGATCTCACTTACATTCTCTTGGCCTCCCTCCTGCTCTGCTTCCTCTGTTCCTTCCTCTTCATTGGTCGACCAGGGAAGATCACCTGTCTCTTCCAACAATCTGCCTTTGCCATTCTCTTTTCCCTGGCAGTTTCCTCTGTCTTGGCAAAAACTGTCATGGTGGTTCTGGCCTTCATGGCCACCAAGCCAGGGAACAGGACAAGGAAACTCTTAGGAAAACCACTGACCAACTCCATTGTCACAGCCTGTCCTCTGATCCAAGCAGTCCTTTGTGCCACCTGGCTGATAACCTCTCCTCCATTTCCCAACATGGACTTCCACTCCTTGTTTGGAGAGACCATCTTGGAATGTAAGGAAGGCTCAGCTTCAATGTTTTACACTGTCCTTGCCTATCTAGCAGTTTTGGCCCTCATCAGTTTCTCAGTGGCCTTTCTAGCTAGGAAATTGCCTGATAGTTTTAATGAAGCCAAGTTCATTACTTTTAGCATGCTGGTCTTTTGCAGTGTTTGGATCACTTTCCTCCCTACCTATCTGAGCACCAAAGGGAAGTCCATGGTGGCTGTGGAGATCTTCTCCATCTTGGCCTCTGGGGCTGGTCTCTTGGCTTGTATCTTTTTCCCCAAATGCTACATTATTCTACTGAGGTCCGATCTAAATTGTAGAGAAAATATAGTAAGAAACAAGAATATCTAACTATTTCAACAGCTGGCCTCGTTTATATTTGTCTTTGATGCATTTTTAGAATGTGATAAGATTTCAGAATAAATGATGATATGAAGGAGAATTTTATCCATACAAGAATTGCTTATCAATTGCTACAACTGGTTATAATAAAGCTGTTTTCAGTCACAATCACCCAGCCTTTTTTTTAATCATGCCTTCAAAGCATCCTTGTGTTGTTCTGTGCCCTGTGTGGATGAAAAGCTAGTTTTTAAAAATGTGTGTATTATTTCAAGGAGGAAATTTTCTTATTTTTACCTTTTTAATTTAGTTGTTTTTTAATATAGTGTTTTAAATGGTTTGGTACAGAATCAGGTTTTTTTAAGCATATATGGATCTTTTTGTGTGTGTGTGTGTGTGTGTGTGTGTGTGTGTGTGTGTATTAATTTTCAATATATAATTTTTATGTTTTATTAAAATAAAAAGAAGGGAAGAAAAAAATAGGAAATTAAGGGAAGGAAAGGGAGCGGGGAAAAAGGGGGTGTGAGATACAAGGGGAAAGAGAAAAAAGAGAGAAAAGGGGCATTGACTTCCAACACTTTTAGCACAGTACAAGATAAACACACTCCAACCTCAACTTTTTGCTTTTATACATTAAAATATAACTAGCTATTCCTATAACGTCAAATCTTTCTAATCAAGAAAACCAAAGTCAAAGTTTCATTTTTTTCTTCACAAGCACAAATTCCAGAAATGATATCAGAATAAAAACTTATTTTCTTCTTTGAATAAAATAATCAATTTAACCATTTCTCCTTTATTTTTCTTGCTATGGAAATAAAAAGCTCCCCCCACCCTTTTTTCAGTAAGGTCAAATAATTTGAAAGAATACAATGAATTTTGTAAATAAAAATGGTGAACTGTTCACAAAGATTACTAGGTGTAAGCAGTATTAAGTCATTTTTGAGAAGATCTCTCTTTCTTTCAAATGGCCTGTCATGTGAGAGAAATGAACATAGAAGGTGTGTGTGCTATTTGACCCATAAAATAGCAAACTTAAATTCTCTAGTTTTCAATAAGCTTTAACAAAATGCCTGTGGCAATGGAAAATAATGTAACTGATACGTTCTTTGATTAAGGGAATGTTCCTTTTTGACGACAGTAACAGTAGATTAGTGGGGAAATAACTCATAAACTGTTAGTTATGAATATGTATGATTATATCCTCTATTTCTTATGCATAAACCATTTTCTCCTCCTTTCTCAAATGTACAAATATGAGTGCATCCTTTGGTCTTCAAGAGTTCCTCCCACTATTCTCTGGAGAGAATTTATTCAGGGTGCACTGTTAACAAATAAATCTGCTGTGAGACTTGATTATTGGTTTTTCATTCTGCATTTGAATCACTGTGGTTTTGGGCGGATTAAGGATTAAGAAGTTGTAACAGCCATATAAACATTACAGACAGTCCTTTTTTAGCAACAATGTTGAAATAATAATAAATTTGCAATACATCACATTGATGGGAATGGGACAATTGGCTGCAATTGCCTCCCACTGGTCACCCCACCTCACACCCCCCCCATCCCAACCAACCACCACAACCACTCTTCTCTGGCAGCCCCTCCCCATCAGCCTCAGATATCTAAGGAAACATCCATATATGCTTAAAAAGACTGAAACAGAACCAAACTCTTTAAAACACTATATTAAGAAATCAGTTATTTATTATAACTTTACAATACATCACATGGATAGGAATGGAACAATTGGCCGCAGTCACCTCCTCCTGGTCACCCCACCTTGCCTGTCCCAACCCACCCACCCACCAAAACCACCCTTCTCTGGCAGCCCCTCCCCATCATCCCTTCCCCTGTTGCCTTGCCCTAGGCATTTTGCCACAGTACAATTTGACCTGGCAGATTTGTTGCATGGAACAATTAACTGCATGTGTCTCGACTGTTCCCAGTCCCCCACAAACTGGCTCCTCATTTTACCTACCTCGAAAGGATGGAAGGCTAAGTCAACCTTGAGCCTGGTGAGATTTGAACTTGCAGTAATTGCAGGCAGCTGATGTTACTTAACAATGCTTTAATCTGCTGTGCCACCAAGGCTTTGGACTCTTAAAGTCCAAAGGTGATAAATACTCAGATAGAGGAGTTACCCACCCACCCACAACCACTCCATCCTACCAAGGTTCAGTTGAAGGCTGTTGTTCCCCATCCAGATTCCCAAAATGTTCAGGCAGCATGAAGCAACATCCATAGAATCTGTTAGTTCACTTGGGACACAGATGTACAACAGGGTATCATCTGCATACAGATATATCTCATTCTACGGTAACATGTAGATGTTGAACAGGAATAGAGAGAGCACCAAGTCCTGTTTCACCCCAGAAACCAGGGCCTGCCTGGTGGACCTCTCATTCTCCCTCAACATCAAATGCAACTGGCTATGGAGGAAGGAGATGAACCAGCGCAAAATTCTACTCCACTCCCTTAAATCTTGGAACCAATCCAAACATATACATGGTCAATCATATCAAAAGACACATAAAAGTCCACAAGAACAAGAATGGATGCATGGAACTTCTGGTTGATGTCGCAGTGGGATCAGAAACATGGGCAGGTCTCCACACTCCTGTGCCATCTTCTCTCCATCAGTGGGCTCTGAAAGGAGCCAAAGCCACCCTGTAGGGGTGGAGAAGCAAAGAGGGGCACCCTGTGAGGTCATGGAAAGTTGCAGCTCTCCTGTGTGTTCTGGAGCTCTCATTCCCTTTCAGCCACAGCGAGGAGAAGAGGCAGCCTAAAGATGGCTGCCATGAAGCTGGAACAACCAAGGAACAACTAAGACTGGTGCTGGAGCAAAGTAGGTGAACAGTGACTGGAACTGAGAGAGAGGATTCCTTTCGCTTAAAATTTAACCCCAAGGAATAATTTAGAACTATTTGCTCAGAACTATTTATTTATTTATTGGTTCGATTTATATGCAGCCCTTCTCCGGAGACTCAGGGCGGCTTTCAATGCATTAAGCAATAGCCTTCATACTTTTGTATATACCTGCTTAGTAGGGCTTTCGCCCCCCCCCCCACGGTGTTCTTTTTTATACAAAGTCATCTTATTGCCCCCACAATCCGGGTCCTCATTTTACCTACCTCGGAAGGATGGAAGGCTGAGTCAACCTTGAGCTTGGTGAGATTTGAAATCGCAGTAATTGCAGGCAGCTGGCAGCTACTTAACAGCATTTAGTCCGCTGCACCACCAAGGCTCTAACTAGTTGTTAAAGTGGTGATTAAGCATTCTGAGAAAAATACTGGACTGGAAGGAAAAGACACAAAGAGAGAAAAACAACAAATCTTTAAAAATACAGAAAACTGGACTCTTAAACTGGGAAGTCATGGTAATGCTTTAAAATGCTGGAATTATCTATTTTTAAAAAATTATCCTGCTTTCATAATTGAAATACAACTAAAATTATGATTGAAAGACTAAAATTAGATTGATTAGTGGCAACATGGAAGTTTAAGTTGAGAGCGCCACCTACTGACGAAAGGAAAAGGTACACTGTCAGCTTTGGAAGCCATGTTAGGCCGGAAGCTCCAATGCTGCCACCTTCTCATGTGTGGGAAAGTAGGAGAGAGGGTTAGTAGACATAATAGCATCCTTCCTGTCGATCAAGGTCAGGGCGATCCAGCATCTGGAGAAGGAGTGGTCAGGGGGCTGGATCGGGATGGAACGGAGGTTGATTGTAGCATGTGACCGACTGGGTGGAAAAGGGAATGGTTTTGGGAGCTTTGACTTACTGAAGGAAAACCCGGGCTTTTCAGCTATTTTAAAATTTAAAATAATTAAATAAATTTGGCTCAATTAAAACCTCAGAAATTTAAAATACCCCAATTTAAAATTATTATGTTGATAGCCTGGCCTGGCGGAACAACAGGGTCTTCAATGCGCAGCGAAACACCCGGAGGTCGGAGATCTTACGTATTTCCGGGGGCAGTTCTTTTTTTTTTTTTTTTTTAATTTGATTTTTATTATAACATATAGTGATACATTCGGTACATTTTCGGTTCATTGGTGCAATTATATACATATATACATCTACATGCATTATTACTTGTCTTTTATTTGATATTGTTTCTTAAAGCTAGATTTAATTTCAAAACACTTAAAGATAATAGTGCTCAACTCTCTAAGACTAAATATAATACTATTCATATAGATTTTGTTAATTAATTAATATTTAATCTCTATTTCCTTCTTTATTTCTTTTCCCCATCCATTCGTACCACATGTCCCACACGCTATAAAATTCCGAATCTTCTCTGTCATTAATTTCTGAAGTCAATTTGTTCATTTCGGCGCACTCCAATATTTTTCCAATAACATGTTCTTGAGGTGGTATTTGTTTTTCTTTCCAATACTGGGCAAAGGAAATTCTAGTGGCTGTCAGAATATGTATAATTAAATACTTTTTCTTTTTTGCATATTCAGTTTTCAAAATTCCCAGGAATTTTTGGGGGCAGTTCATTCCACAGGGCTGGGGCTCCCACAGAGAAGGCCCTCCCCCTGGGTGTCGCCAGCTGACATAACTTGGCCGATGGCACCCTGAGGAGACCCTCTCTGTGGGAGCGGACTGGCCGGTGGGAGGCTATTGGTGGCAGAAGATGGTCTCGAAGGTATCCAGGTCCAATGCCATGGAGCGCTTTAAAGGTGGTAACCAACATCTTGAATCGCACCCAGAAGACCACTGGGAGCCAGTGCAGCTCGCGCAGGAGGGGTGTCACGTGGGCACAACGAGTTGCGCCCATAACCACCCGCGCGGCCGCATTCTGGACCAGCTGGAGCCTCCGTGTGCTCTTCAAGGGGAGCCCCATGTAGAGAGCATTACAATAGTCCAACCGGGAGGTAATAATAATAATGGATGGAAACTGACTAAAGAGAGATTCAACCTGGAAATAAGGAGAAATTTTCTGACAGAACAATCAACCAAGGGAACAGAAGTTGTGGGAGCTTCATCACTGGAAACTTTCAAGAAGAGGCTGGACTGCCATCTGTCAGAAATGGTGTAGGGTCTCTTGCTTGGGCAGCAGTTGGACTAGATGACTTCTAAGATCCCTTCCAACTCTGTTGTTCTGTTATTATTCCCAAACTCTGCTTGAAGGTTTCCTTCTGGGCCCTTTGAGCTGCCCCTTCCCGCCCCTCCATGTGTGCAGCTCCCTCTATTGCAGATAGCAAGGAAGGGGCCACCGAGGCAGGGCTGTGGACCAATGGACAGCAACATCTGGAGAAGGTTTCGTCTCCCTGGGGGAAGAGGTAGGAGACGACACCTCTCCAGATCAGGGTGGGCCGAAATGAATCTTTTGTTAGGGTTGGGTGGGTTCCTCCCCATCCAGACCTTCACGCCGCGTAAGCATCTGAGTAAGTAGCGTTGCACGTTTTCCTAGACATTAAATATTGAAGTTAAAAAAATGGGGGGGGTAGTTGATTGATGGCAGAGCGTGGCATGTCCTCCTTGTGTGGGAGGTCAAAGGGGCAACGCAGGCGGGGCTGTGTGCTGCAGCTCCTCTCCCAAGAGTAGCGCGGGGTTTTGGCAGCACGGGGCAAGGACGTGAAGGTCAGTGGTGTGTGTGTGTGTGTGTTTGTTGCTGGTCCGTGATTGGTGTGGCTGGTCATCTGCATTTTGGCAAAGGAAGCCCCGCCTTGGTTGCACCTTTCACCTTTCTTTTACATCTCCCAGAGGGAAACCTTCAGTCCGGATTTGGGTAGATCCAGATCCAGAGAAGAAAAGACAGCGGGATTCACTCATTACTCTTATTAATCCATCTTAATATGAAGGGTTTTGTCTTGATCGCAGATGTGCAGAGGCTAATAATTAACTTCTGGGATCATTGATTGGCCCCGAGCCCCCCAGCCAACTTTCCTGCCAAAGGTGGGATTTGAACCTGGAATCTCTCAGTTTCTAGGCTGCTACTTTGATCACTAGGCCACCTCAGGCAGATTCAGCACAGGGAGAGTGAGCAGCTCCCCTCACAAGCTCCAGGCAGGGCGCAATAGCTTCCCGGAAGACCTGGCTCTGCCCGGTTAGGAAACTACCCAGGAATAATATCTGATTCAGACCTAAACCGTCTTCAGGCCCAGAGCAGAAGAATCAGAATAAAATGTATTCTGTGTATCAGTTACTCTGTGAAACCTGTGGCAGATTCCCCTGGATGGCCTGGATTCCCCGCGTGTGAAAATGGGGGCCCAGAAGTCCCAAAGAGAAAGACCGAATCTTGCTCCACAGGGAGCCTTGAAGGACAGGCAAGGAAGCTCAGCCCCGGGTGCAAGAAAGGAGGGAGGGGCATTTCTGCAGCACCCACAAGAAGGGCCCGATCCCCTCGGGGGAAGACCAGGCGGAGCTGCTCGGCTGACAGGCAGGTTAACAGGTGACGTTACTGCTTTTCTAGGCTATTTTGGCTTCAGTTGCGCCCAAGAGGAAACCCCACACCTTGCAAAGGCCACAATTGCCCCACCCTCGCCTTGCTCGGCGGACCTCTGGAAGCCGGTTAAGGAAGAGAGCAGACTGGTCTCCTTCCCTCCCCCACTCCTTTTTTCTCTACTTACTATTGTTGTTTCATCACTTTCACTTTCTGGGCCCTCGTCCTCTCGGCCTGAGCCTCCCTCTCACCCTCTGCCTTGGCACCGCAGAAGCGCCCCCCCGCCTCCACCCCCAGAGGCTGTCCAGGAGCCTCTCTGGGAAGCCGGTGGGAGTGCAGCGGACAAGGAAGCAGCAGAGCTGGCGGGCACCTGGACTGCCTTCCTCCCAGTCTGGCCGCGGGGATGGAGGGCTAAGCGGATGGCTCTGCACCTTTTCCCTCCTGGCTCCGTTGGAGCTCAGAGGCTGCGGGACCCCGCCGAAGAGCGCTGCCCGGGGCGGAGAGTGGCACGGCCTGGATCCAAGAGTGGGAAAGCCGCCCCGGGCGGGCTGGAGGTCTCCGGGGGGCTGGAGCCAAAGCGGGGCGTCTGAGTGGCAGCTTCACCTGACGCCTCCCTGCAAGAGGCGGCCAGCCGTGCAGGCGAGGAGGAGGGCGATGGAGAAGTTATTCTCCAGGGCAGAGGATCCCTCACTGCTGGGCTCCAGGAAACCTCGGGGATTTCACTTCTCAGTGCCCTTCGCTGAGGTTGCAGCCCCGTGGGCTGGGGAGGAGGGGATTAGATTTGGATGTCTGAGGGGTCCTTATCACCCAATAAAGGGATGGAGGGGGGAGGATGCAGGATCTCATAGAAAACCCTCTTTCCCAGGGGAGGGGCAGCTGTGGGATAGGGGTACTGACTGTGTCTCTAAGCGAGAGAGTCTTCAGGGACGCCCCCCCCCTCACCTGGCTTGGTGAGCAATGGTTCTCATGAAGATTATCCTATAACTCTTGGAGGATAGCTTCCATTTTACCCCATTTCCTACTCCCTCTTTCTCACACATCTATACTGTCAGCCACTGACAGTAAGAAGAATTACTCAGATTATTTTTCATAATGTGTCTGTTTCATTGATAGTTGCTGAATATTAAATTATCTGAATTACTTTCAAAAGTTCTCTTTAGCTAGGTCTATTGGGTTGAATACGGAAATGCAATAATTCCAGTCATTCAACCATTTCCCATTTGAAAACAGATACATATATTATTCTTAGACTCCTGCATACTATTTAAGTGGGAATAATTATTGCCTTCTTTCAAATAAAAGGAACCTTTTTCATTCTTTAAATATTCTTTTTTTTAATTTTAAAAACAAACTTTATTCGTATTTAAAAAAACATTTAAAACAAATATAAGAAAAACAAACAAGTTTCTCTTAATCAAAAACACAAATTACATATACATATATAGTACATATACAATACTCAACTTCATCTATTGACTACTTTCTATTATTATATATACATATATACATACACACAGTGGCTTATTTCCTTTTCTATCTCTCTGACAGTGCGGTTGTTTATTATATTGATTTCTTCTGAATTTTATCTTTAACCATTCCCCCTCCTCTGATTTATCCACTGGTACCAGCTATTCCATATTTTGAAGTATTTTGAGTCTTCCTTATCCTGTAACTCTAGAGTTAGTTTGTCCATCTCTGCGCATATATAAATTTTTTGTATTAATTCCTGGTCAGTTGGCATGCGATCTATTTTCCAAAGTTGTGCTAACGCTAATCTAGCCGCCGTTATAATGTGGAGTATTAAGTATTTTCTATCATTTCTAATATTCTTATTAATCATGCCTAGTAAAAAGACTTCGGGTTTTAATTCAATTTCGTAATCTGTTATTTCTAATTTCTAATATCCATGTTTTTATTTTGTTCCAATATCTTAATTTCTGGGCAAATTTCTTTATTGAATACCGATTATAAAGTCTTCATGAGTATAATTGCCAATAGGATGAAAACATTACTACATAACAAAATACACCAGGATCAAAACATTTTTTTGCCCACAAGACAGATAAAAAATAATTTAAGAATGGTAATGGATGTTTTAGAATATTATGAGGTCCATCCAGAGAGACAGGTAGCGCTGATCTTTCTGGATGCACAAAAAGCGTTTGACTAAGTAAACTGGCAATTTATGAAGCAGCAAATCAAAAGTATGAATTTTGGAGAGAGATTTACTAAAATGATAACATCAATATATCATAACCAAAAAGCATGTGTCTTGGTGAATGGGGATCCAACAAAATTATTTGGAATAAATAAAGGAGTAAGGCAGGGATGTCCGCTGTCCCCCCTACTTTTTATTTTAACTTTGGAAAACTTGTTAATTAGAATTAGAGCAAATAAAGAAATTCAAGGATTAAAGAATAAGAGAGAGGACTACAAGGTCCAAGCTTTCGCGGACGACCTTGTTTTCTTCATAGAAGACCCAATAGAAACAACCCCGAAATTAATAAAAGAGATTGAAAAATTTGGAAAGGTAGCAGGTCTAAAAATTAATAAAGAAAAGACAAAAATGATAACAAAAAATATGACAACAAAACAAGTAGAGAAATTAGTAAAAGAATCTGGACTGCAGGTAGTTAAAAAAGTAAAATATTTAAGGATAAATTTGACGGCCAGAATGGCAACAATAAAAGAAGATAATTATGACCCCTTAGTCCAGAAAATAAAGGAGGACCTAGAAAAATGGGGGAAATTAAAATTGTCTTTACTGGGGAAAATAGCAGCGATAAAATCAAACATACTTCCAAGACTCCTTTATTTGTTCCAAACAATTCCAATAAAATTATATAAGAATTTTTTTGATAATTTGGACAAAATAACTAAAAAATTTGTGTGGGAAGGGAAAAAACCAAGAATAAAATTAAATATATTACAAGACGACAAAATTAGAGGCGGATTTGGGTTCCCGGCATGGGAAAAATATTACAAGGCTGCAAGCTTATTATGGATTAAAGAATGGATAACCTTGGATAATCAAAGACTGTTAAATCTGGAAGGGCATGACTTAATGAAGGGATGGCACGCCTTTATATGTAGCTCAGGAAATAAAATATATAAACATTTCAATAACCACACTATTAGGAAGTCTTTAATTAACACATGGCAACAAATCAAACATAAACACTATATGAAAATTCCCTGCTGGCTATCAACCATAGAAGCAATAACTCACCCCAACATATTAACAAAACAAAAGATCTTAAGATATAGAGAAATAGTAGATGTTCAGGGGAAATTGAAAACTAGGGAAGAGCTCAAAGAACAAGGAATAGTAATAGACTGGTGGCCCTATTCGCAAATAAAGGTAAGATACAGAAAGGACCAAGAGGAGGGAGGAATAGACTTAAAACAAAATCGATTGGACAAACTACTAGAGTCTAAAGAAGGGAAATTAATTTTGAAAATTTATAAATATTTGAATACGATTTGGCAGAAGAATTGGTCAAAGGGCAGATGATAGCGTGGGCAAGGAACATTGGGCACAGCATACAATTGGAAGATTGGGAAAGAGCATGGGAAAACAACTATATCATGACAAAATCGGTAGCCTATAAAGAAAATCATTATAAGATGTGGTACTGATGGTATCTGGCACCCGCAAGGTTAGCAAAAATGTATCCGAATGTAAATTCGGCCTGTTGGAAATGTAAAAAAACACAGGGAACTTTTTACCATGCTTGGTGGCTTTGCCCATTCTTTAAATATTCTAATAGATCATGTTTTTACATTGATTCTGGCAGTAAGCTGCTCCTTTGTGTTCAAGTCTGGCCTCAGAAGGATAATGTAGCACTTGGGGATGAAGATGCAGCCCAGCAGACCAGCACTGGAGGCCAGGATGGAGAAGACCTGCACAGCTACCATGAATTTCCCTTTGGTGCTCAGGTAGGTGGGCACAAAAGTCACCCAGACACTGCAGAAGACCAGCATGCTGAAGGTGATCAGCTTGGCTTCATTGAAGGCCCCAGGCAGATTCCTGGCCAGGAAAGCCACCGTGAAGCAGATGGCAGCCAGGAAGCCCATGTAGCTGAGGGTGATGTAGAACATGACAACGGCCCCTTCGTTGCACTGCAGGATGATCTCTCCAGGCTGGGAGTGGAGGTCAGAGTCAGGGAATGGGGGAGAGAGTCCCAGCCAGATGGAGCAGATGATAACTTGGACAGCAGAAGAAGAAAGGATGATGGAGTTGGCCAAGCTCTTCCCCAACCATCTCTTCACTCGGTTTCCTGGTTTTGTGGCCAGGAAGGCCAGCACCACCGTGATGGTTTTGGCCAAGAGAGAAGAAACTGCAACTGAGAAGATGATGCTGAAAGCTGTTTGTCGGAGAAGGCAGGTGGCTTTCCTTGGTTGACCAATGAAAAGAAGAGAAGACAAGAAGCAAAGCAGGAGGGAGCCCAGGAGGATGTACGAGAGGTCCCGATTGTTGGCTTTGACAAGGGGAGTTTCTCGATATTTAATGAAGATGATTAAAACAAGGCCTGTGGTTAGGAAGAAGAGTAGGGCAAAAGAGACCAGGATGATGCCCAGATGTTCTTCATAAGACAGGAAGGTTACAACTTTGGGGATACATTGGACTCTGTCCTCATTTGAATATTTATCATCTGGACACTTGGTGCATTTTCCTGTATCTGAGAAAGCGAAAAAGCAATATTATTTTAAAAATATTCTGTCCTTTGGATTTCAAGAAACACCTTTTTTGGACGACGCCTGATTCCAGGAACATTTTCCAAGATATGTTGTTTAACAATTCCACAGGAAAAAAATAATAATATAGTTTTCTAATACCTATATAGCTAAGATATATGAAATTGGAGGATTTCTAATGCATTTTGAATAAACACACAAAAATGTTGAGCTTCACTGTATGTTTTAATTTGTACTTTCATCAAAATGCTGTGAATAAATCCATTTCCACCAGGCCTTCCTTTCCTCTGGTGTCACCCACCTTCCTGAGTGGAGAAGGTCCCCTCCGGACAAGGAACACAGTCATAGCAGCAAACTGGCTCTCCTTCTCGAGCCCTCTTGACAAATCCAGGATGACAATTTTCCACACATTTGGACTGAGGCAGAGACTAAGCAGAAAAACAAAGAATGCCAAAGAAAAGATGTTAGGACTCTCCATCCATGGAAAATGGGGGGAGAAATGGACATTAGACAAGTAGATTCTGAGCTTCACTTAGGTAAATATGAAATCTCTGACTCCTTCCAAACAGGTGTAGGAGATGTGATCCTGGCAGGTTCTTCCTTTAGGTCCTCCCTTTTGCTTCTGGAATAACACATTGCAATAAAGTATTTTTCTACTTAATATGAATGGGATGGAACTGAGAAAAGATTTAAGTATTAAGTGATAAACAATTGATTCCTCCTCATGGCTGTATTAAAATGCATTCTTCTACTCTTCATCTATCCATGGTTATAATGATCATATTAAAATTTTGAATATATTTGTAGTCAAAGATTTATTAAATTGTTATTTCATTATTTATTTAAGTAGAATAAAATGTGATTAAGAAGGAAACTTCTGGAAAGGTTTTTTCTGGACTACAGAAAACCTTGCAAAGCTGCTCCCCTTTGACACTAGTTCAAAATAGTCTCCCAGGTAAGAGATAAAGGAAAATCCCTCATTAATTATTGCTGATGATGTTATCTAGTTTGGGTAATGAAATGTCTGCAATAAGGAAGCTCAGAGAGCAACAAGGAGCCCTCATGTCAACTCTGAGCTACAAATATTCTTCTTTATTAAGACTAAAGTTTTCTGCATAGTTTCTAGAACTGAAGTGAGATTGAGGGGAGATCATGGGAAGGTGTCCCTGAAAAAGACTGAGTCGCAAATCTTTGGCTGCAACAGATGGGACATGAATATGAGTCCTAGGTCAGAAGGAGATATTTCTAAGGCCCATCCAGTTATCCAAGAAAAAAGTCCTTTGTGTTGAAGAACTGCAATTAGGAGACTCCACTTGGCATGGAAAGACAGATACACATTTAATAAATTTGGAGAATCCTTTTTGTGCAGAGGGACTGAAGGTGGCTAACACTCAAGATAAACAAGGCCATTCAAGGGATTTTCAGATGAAGAGCCCACTTAAAAGCAAAAGGCCAAATCTAAATAGCATTTCCTGTCACAATCTCTCTCACTACTTTTGATATCAGGAAGACCTTTTCTTGGAATCAAAGTTGTGTTTCAGTGTTTTAGGTTTCTGGGTCAAGGGATTATCTCACTGGTCATAGTTAATTCATGTGAACTGAAAGGCTTGGACCTCCTTCCTAGGGGCAGAAGCCCAATTGCTCCCCTGTTGGGTGAAAAACAGATATGGCTAAATTTGACCAGGTCTGGACTACTTAAAACTATCACAGACCATGGAACTTGCCTTTTCATGGAACCATTTCCCAATGGCCTTTCCCTAAGCAGGACAAGAGGAAGCTTCTCTCCCAATGGGACCACCAGGAGCTCCATCCAGTCATGATCCAATTTCATCTCCTTCAGCCCAAACCTCAATTCAGGGTCTGTTCAACAGAATTCCTTTCTGCTTTGCTATTTGAGGACGAGGAACAAGCAAACCTGAGGCTCTTAACAACACAACCTCCAGCACTTGAGGGTTTCTCATCCCAGGTTGGACATGGTTGAATCAGCTAAAAACAGTTTTCAATATTACAGCATGTTGGTCAAAAGTTCTGAAGCCTCCCAAGTGGTCTATAGAAAGAAAACTGTAAGGTTTCTACTCCCCATGTTCAATTCTCAGTGAAGGTCATTGACCCTGGAAATTAGGCTTATTCCACATAAAATTGGTCCTAAATCTTTGGAAGAAAGATGAAAGACACCAAAATTTCTCCCACCTTGTTGAGCAACTTTAGCCGTGAAAGAGCTCCTTGGTGGATAGTAAGTCTCTGTCTTTCCCAAGTCCCCATTCGCTGTCTGATGGGATCATCCTTGGGGACAATCAACAAGCTCGCAATTCTCAGATCTGTTACTATATCACCATTTTGATCCAAGTACAATTTCCTACCAGAAATATTGGAAAACTGATTCTTCTGTAGGAAAGGATGGAACTAGAAGGGAAACATCCTGGAATTTTAAAACCTGAAAGCTTTTTTTGAAATTACATTTAGCCTTTACACATTTGGATCTTCCTTCTAGAGTTTTTAAAATTATTATTATTTATTTTTAATTTATATATAAATATTTTGAAAACAGTGTATTGTCCAGACACTTCATTTTATGAAAAAACCAACAGATATATTATTAGTAGTAATAATAATATGCATAGTTATTATAGCAATAATTATAGTTATATTAGCTTATTTGTAATCATATTGATTATACTAGCATGCTTTTATGATCATAAATAACGTTCATTTTTTACATACACATAACAATAATTTTTCTTCTAACTTCTACCTCTTATATCTAACCACTGATAAAACCTATCCCATGTTGAATAAGTACCCTGTATGTCCTTTATCTTTTATTTTTAATGTCAATCTATCCATCTCAGCACAGTCCAATATTTTCTGAATTATGTTTTTGTCTGGTGGGATGCTCTCATTTTTCCAATATTGTCCAAATACAATTCTCGCTGCTGTCAATATTTATTTATTTATTTATTTATAATTAAATTTATATACCGCCCTACTCCCAAAGGACTCAGGGTGGTGAACAGCCAGAAAGTAAAATATACATAATACAAACGTTAAAAACCATTTAAAATACATTAAATACTTTGGCCAGATTTAAAACACCCCAATTATAAAACCAATTTAAAAGCAATTAAAAAGGGAGGTTAGGCCAGACCAGCCTGCTGGAATAAGAATGTTTTGAGGGCATAGCGGAAAGTGCACAGATCTGGGATCCTCCGTATCTTTGGGGGGAGCTCGTTCCAGATGGCAGATGCCCCCACAGTCGACATTGTTTGACCAACGGCACTCTGAGAAGACTCTCTCTATGGGAGCGTACTGGTCGGTGAGAGCTATTGGTGGCAGAAGGTGGTCTCGTAGGTACCCCGGTCCTAAGCCATGGAGCGCTCTAAAGGTGGTAACCAAAACCTTGATGCGCACCCGGAAGACCACCGGGAGCCAATGCAGCTCGCGCAGGAGGGGAGTCACATGAGAGTGCCACATCACTCCCGTAACCACCCGTGTGGCCGCATTCTGGACCAGTTGGAGCCTCTGGGTGCTCCTCAAGGGGAGCCCCATGTAGAGAGTATTACAGTAGTCCAGGTGGGAAGTGACGAGGGCACGAATGACCGGGTGTAATGAGTCCCGATCCAGAAAGGGACACAACTGGCGGATCAGGCGAACCTCATAAAAAGTCCTCCCAGCCACAGCTGTCAAATGCTCTTCTAAAGACAGCCGTGAGTCCAGGAGGACACCCAAGTTGTGAGCCCTCTCCATGGGGGCCAACGACTCGCCCCCAATAGTCAGTGATGGCACCAACTGTCGGAAACCACAGCCACTCGGTCTTGGATGGGTTGAGCCTGAGTCTGTTTCTCCCCATCCAGATCCGTACAGCCTCCAGGCACCGGGACATCACTTCAAGGGCATCATTGGGGTGATACGGGGTGGAGATGTACAGCTGAGTGTCATCAGCATACTGATGCTACTTCACCCCGAAACCACGGATGATCTCACCCAGTGGCTTCACATAAATGTTGAACAGAAGGGGCGAGAGGACCAACCCCTTTGACACCCTACATACAAGGGGCCTTGGGGTCGACCTCTGCCCCCCTGTCAACACAGACTGCGACCGGTCGGAGAGAAAGGAGGAGAACCACCACAACACGGTGCCGGGCAGGCCAGGGGTGATGGCAACGGCAGAGTCGGCACTCAAGGAGGGCAAGGTTAGCATGCTCCCAGCCATGCCCTGCACGGCCTCTGCCAGCTCAGGGCAGCAGACAACAAGTAAGTAGTTAGTATTAAATACAAACAGTTCAAAAACAGACTTTATTAGAACAACTGAGAATTAACTCATTCTCAGCGTAGTCCAAACTAAATTAAAGCAAATTCTTCAAAACACCATTCCTCAGTTTATCACCGACCTTGGGATAATTAGGCAAACTTCCAAAGGCTTTTCTTGGCAAAAGCTCAGAAGCAGAAGACGCTGACAAAAAATGAATACAGTGAAACATTTGCAGATGACCTGGTTTTTATATCAGAAGAACCATTAGAAACCAGCCCCAGGCTGATAGGGAAAATTGAGGACTATGGAGAAATTGAAGGACTGAAAGTAAATAAAGAAAATACTAAAATATTAGTTTAAAACTTTACAAGCAGAAAAATGAATTGACAAAGAAGATAGATCTTCAGATAGTAAAGAAAATGAAAGTGAAATATTTAGGAATTTACTTAACAGCAGGATCTGCTGCAATTAAAGATGATAACTATAAAACAAATGCAACCAGATGCCAGGTACCTATTTCCATATGAGCTGGACATTTATGAAGGCAAGAAAATACTGGACAAAAATACACGCATGGCTGGGAAAGATGATTAAGCAGCATATAGATTTAAAGCCAGAAATATCTTTGTTAGGTATAATACCAGAAAGCTAGGATAAAGGGACTATATACTTAATGCTTCATGTATATATATCAATTGTGCATGCCTCAAGATGGCGGTGGCCAAATGAGTTCCGTTTAGGGGGATGGAGTAGTTGCTGGCGTCGGGGTCTTCGGGAGCCGTTTTGACCACCTCCGGCTCCAGCCCCAGTGAGGGGAATGTGCGCCCTGCCTGATGAGGGCTTTTCGCCCTCCGGAATGCAAGGGGAGGGCTGGACTCATTGTTTGGCGGCACCGCGGGAGATGGGGTGACGGCCTTGCTGCGACAGCTGTTTCCGGCTTTTTCAGCGCTGGAGGAAGTGGAGGCTGAAGCGGTCGGCAGCAGTCAGCGGTTGTGCGGCGGTGGCAGCTTGGAAGTGGCCCCTCCCCCCCTCGCCCCTCTGGGACCTCTGGGATGCTCTTTTTTGGATGTTTTCAGGGGGCCCCAGGGTGCTTGGGGAGCCTAGGTGCCTGGTTGCGAGCTGGCGACGATGGCGGCGGTGGCGGTGGAGGCAATGGCAGCCACAGACCGGCCGGCCAGGGAAACAGCTTGCAGTAGGTGGATGGGGGAGATACGGACAACCTTTGCCCTCAGGACTACCATCTGGCCTTTATTGACTGAGACCCCTACTGTGATTGGGGATTTTGAGATCAGAGCTGTGACTGCAGGTTTCTGGAGATTTGGGGATCGGAGAGGCGGGAGGCTGACCATGGTTTGGTTTATTGGTCGCCTCGGTTGGCCCCTCCTCCCCCCCCTTCCCCCAGGTATGGGTGGGTGTTGGCCACAGAGGGAAAGCCGAGATAATCACTGCCACCCCACCACATCCTGACCTGGATATGGGGCTGGAGTGTCAAAAAAAAAAAAAGTGTCAAAAAATCCCAAAAATTTTAGCCACCTTTTCAGTGGGCGTGGCTTGGGGGGGTCATGTGACTGAGTGTGTGAGTGATGAATATGTATACTGGCCATGCCCAATCAATCATGCCCCCCACCTAGCCACACCCAGAGAAGCGGTAGTAAAAATTTTTAGAACCCGCCACAGATCCCAAATGTTTTGTAATTAAGTCTCCCCTTTCTGGTTCTCTTTAAAGAAAAATCACATTTCCTTTTCCATCATCTGTATAAATTTTTTATCTTTTAGTATACATTGGTTCAAAGTCCATCTTACTCTTCTCTTTTGTCTTTTCCAACTGATTTTTATTGGATTGCGGTCGACCGATAGATTTGTTTCTATTTCTTTTTTTTTTTTAAATACTTTATTGAATTTTCCAATTTTTAAAAAGACAATGTACAATCTCGATCTTGATCCGAGGTACAGTGTTTACACATTTCATGAATCAAACATTGGATGGATTCCATCCATAACTATACGATATACCATACAATTCTATACAATTCTCTACATTTCTATACAATTAAGTCCATTTTGGGTGTCTAACAAATCATAGCCTATTATATTTTTATCCTATTCTTTAACCAGTTATACCAAATTCCCCATACTTTGTAGTACTTAGAATTCTCTTCATTTTTTAGCTCGCTCGTCAATTTAGCCATCTCTGCGCACTCTAGAATTTTATTTATTAATGTTTCCTCAGAGGGGGTAGAGTTAGATTTCCAGAGTTTCGCAAAGGCTAATCTAGCCGCAGTAATAATTTGAATTGCCAGTTGGGTTTTATTATTATCGAGACCATCTTCAGTCATACCTAAGAGAAAGGATTCCGGGGCCAGGGCTATCTCCTGTCCTGTTATTTCAGAGAGCCAGAGTCGAATCTTTAACCAAAACTTTTTGGTCTCAGGGCAAGTCCACCAAAGATGATAAAAGGTGCCGACCGTCTTTCCACATTTCCAACATAAAGCAGAGGAATTTGGGAATATTTTGGCCAGCCTGTCCGGGGCTAGATACCACCTATGCAACATTTTGTAGTGATTTTCCCTGAATGTTGCCGATTTCGTTATTTTGAAATTCCTGTTCCAAGCTATCTCCCAGTCATTGAAATTAAGGCCATATCCTAAGTTTTTCTCCCAAATGCTTAGCTGATTTTTAGCTATCGTCTCTGCTCTATCCTCATCTAATATAAAGTTATAGATTTTCGATAACATTTTCTTATCTGGTCCCCAAATAATTTTATCAAAATATCCATATTTCATTTCAATACCACATTTATCTCTATCTTCTTGAAATCTAGACTTAATCTGGAGATAGTTCCACCAATCCAGGTTAAACCCCTGGTCCCTCAATACTTCCAAAGGTTTGAGCTTCCCTTCTTCGTCCAAGATATCCTTATATGTGCCCAATTTATAATTCCCTCTCCTATTTGGGGCCACTAGAGCTTCCATAATCGACAACCAGCTAGGAACCTTGGTATATATCTTCTGTCTAATTTCCAGCCACATACGAATCAGTGTCTCTCTAATTTTATGTTTATGAAAATAAGTTTTCCTCCTATCCTTTGTATCCCAGAGGTAAGCGTGCCATCCTTCAAGGAGATCGTGTCCTTCTAGTGTCAAAATTCTCCCTTCTTGTAATTTGATCCACTCCTTTATCCAAATTATTTTTGCCGCCTTTTGATATAATTCCCAGTCAGGGAGCCCGAACCCTCCCAAATTTCTTTTCCCTTGAAGTGTCTTAAGAGAGATCCTCGATTTCTTACCCTCCCACAAAAAATTCCTGATATGTTTATTCAAATCCAAATTTTTTTTTTATCTAGTGATATCGGTATATTTTGAAATAGAAATAAAAATTTAGGTAAGATATTCATTTTGATCGCCGCAATTTTACCAGTCAGGGACAATTTAAGCCTCCTCCACCTATCGAGGTCTTGATTAATTTTCTGCAATAAGGGGATATAATTATCATCTTTTAATGAAGAGAGTCTCGCAGTAATCCATATTCCCAAATATTTTATTTTCTTAACTGCCTGGAGGCCTAATAAATCTTCTAATTCTTTCATTTGTAGGTTTGTCATATTTTCACAATTATTTTAGTTTTGTTCTTATTAAGTTTAAGGCCCGCGACTTCTCCATAATTCTGTACTTCCTGCATTAATTTTGAGCCGGTGTCTAATGGGTCTTCTATTATGAAGGCAACGTCGTCCGCAAAAGCCTGGGTTTTAAATGTTTCCTTCCTGATCTTCAAGCCTTTGATATCTTCATTAGCTCTAATCCTTCTAAGTAAGACCTCTAGTGCTAGAATGTAAAGTAAGGGGGATAGAGGACATCCCTGCCTGACTCCTCTTTGGATCTGAAATGTCTGAGTTCTGTCTCCGTTCACTAATATATTTGCCCTCTGATTTTGGTAGATATTCTCTATCATCCTCCTAAAGTTAGTCCCAAATCCCATTAAATCTATTTGATTTATCATGAAAGTCCAATTCAAATTGTCGAATGCCTTTTGGGCATCGACAAACATTAAAGCCATCTGTTTTTCAGGGTGTTGTTCATAATATTCAATGGTATTTAGGACTGTTCTCAAGTTGTCTCTAATCTGTCTCCCTGGGAGAAAACCATTTTGATCCTTATGTATCCATCGGTTTAGAATTTTCTTGAATCTCTCCGCTATTATAGTCATAAATAATTTGTAATCTACGTTAAGCAGTGAGATAGGTCTATAGTTGAAGATCTGCTTCGGGTCGGCACCTTCTTTCAGAATGATCGTCAAATACGCTTCCCTCCAGGAGTCTGGGATTGTTATGCCAGCAATAACATCATTTAGAATTTCTAACAGTTCCAGTTTCAGGGCATCATCAAATTTTTGATATAGTTCCCCGGGGAGACCATCAGGGCCTGGAGTTTTATTCTTCTTTATTTTGGATAAGGCGGTTCTTAACTCCCCTATGGTGATCTTTTCATTTAACATTTCCTTTTCTTCTTCCGAAATTTGAGGAAGGTTGGCTTCCAACAAATACTGTTCTACCTTGTTTAACTCAATTCCTTCATTTTTGTAAAGACATTCATAAAATTTTCTTATGCTTTCTAATTTATCTTCTTCCTTCGTCAACAGGATGCCCTGTGGGTCTTCTAAAGCTAGTATTTGGTTTTTTTCCTTCTCTTTTTTTAGTTTATACGCCAACCATCTCCCCGACTTGTTAGCATTCTCGAAACAATAATGCTTAGATCTTCTTATTTTTTGAGCCATCTCCTCCTGGTCCAATAGATTCAATCTATGTCTCATCAACAACCACTGTTGTTTCGTCGCCTCATCTCCCGGTCGTTGCTGTAGTTCAACCTCAGTTTGTAATAATTTTTGAGTAAGTTCTTCTCTACTCTTTCTTTTTTCCTTATTTTTAAAGGCAGTATATGAAATAGCTACTCCTCTGACATAAGCCTTCATGGTGTCCCACACAATTTCTTTGGCTGTCTCTCGATTCCCGTTTTCTAAGAAGAAGCGTTTGATTTCTTCATTCAATTTGAGTGTGAACTCTTTTTCATTTAGGAGATTGGTCCTTAAGCTCCATCTCTGTTGTATTTTCTTCGTATCATGGGACCAACTAATTTCAAGGAGCTTATGATCTGCCCAAGTATTGGTGCCCATGTTAACTTTCTTAATTTCTAACGCCAATTTTCTAGTAACCCAAACCATATCGATTCTGGACCAGGAGTTCTGTGGGATGGAATAAAATGTAAATTGTCTGTCCTGGGGGTGTAAGGTACGCCACATGTCAATTAGATTTATCTCATCCACCAAATCAAAGAAAGTCTTTGGTAAGAGAGATCTTTTATTCTTTTTGGCTATATCACATTTATAATCAAGCTTTGGATCTACAATTCCATTAAAATCCCCTAGCATACATATTTCAAGATGTGCCCAATTTGCCAACTGTTCCTGCAGTTTCCTGTAGAATTTCCCTTGTTTTTTATTCGGTGCATAAACCCCTACTAATAGCAGCCTAGAGTTACCTCTCATTATTTCAACTATAAGTATTCTCCCTTTTCCATCTTTATATTTACATTCTGCCATTATTCCTTTCTTAACATAGATAGCGACCCCCCTTTTTCTTTTCTCAGCTAGTGAGGAAAATACTTTACCAAATTTACAGTAATTTAAATAGTCAGCTTCATCTTTTTTTATATGAACCTCTTGGATGCAGATAATATCGGGATTTTGTTTCACCAATTTCGACAATATTATCCTTCTTTTTTTGTAATCATTTAAGCCGTTCGCATTTACCGATATGATCTTAGTTTCGTTCATTCCTAAAATTGGTTTCTAGTCTCTTGTTCTTATTTACCTTTTAAAGTTACTGCTCTCACTGGTCTTGATTTTTTTCCTCTTTCCTCAGTATCCTCCTTTTTCTTCTCCTCTTCTATATCTTCCCTAGTAATTTGCTCTTGGGATATCTCTTCTTCCGTATTTACTATCTCGTTATCCTCCTTACTGGTTTGTTCCTCCTCTCCTCCCCTTAGTTGTTCTAGAAAGTCTTGAGCATCACTTAGACAGTCAATTCTTATTTTCCTCCCTTGCCAGGAAATTTGCAATCCTTCTGGCAGAAGCCACCTAAAAATTATATTTCTCCTGATTAGGTGATTTGTCAAGAACCTATAATTTTTCCTCCTTTCCCTCACTCTTCTCGGAATTTGTTTCAAAATATTAATTTCTTTTCCCCCATAGGTAATTTTTTCCTCCCGGGCTATATTGTATAGGATGTCCCTAACTTTTTTTCTAGCAAAACGCACATGGATCTCTCTGGGGAGTCTATTTCTTCTTACGTAACTTGTCTGAACTCTGTACACCTCGTCAATCTCACGAATTATTTCCTGCTTGTCTTGCTGCAGAGTTTCTGCAATCAACTCCGCCATCTTATCACCTAAGTCCTCATCTTTTTCTTCCAGGATGTTCTGGAAACGCAAGTAAAACGAGGCCTTGTCCATCTCAAGTTGGATCAGCGCGTCGTCTGTTTCTTTGTTTTGTGCCGACAAAGTTTGGTCCGCTGTGTCCAGTTTTTTCTCGTTTTTTTCAATTCTTTGTTCTGCTTTTAGAATTCTATTTTTGTTACTAGCTATAGCAGTTTGGATCTCATTCATTTTAAAATCAAGAGCATGGATGTCTGATTTTAATTCAGAGTGACTATTCAAAAGTTTTTCTTGCATCGCAAGCATTGTTTCTTGGATTGACTGAAGAGATGTTTGTACTGTTTGCAATGTAGGAGTTACAGGGGGTTTGTCTAGTTTCTGGAGACCTTCCGCTGATTTCTGGGTGGCTGGGGAAGACATCGCTAAGGTAGGTATAGATGTCGCTTTTTTACCGGTTTTCGCAATTGTGGAGGTCAAACTTGCCATTTCTTTCAGAACCGATTTTTGGTCTCTTATTATCTCCTCTATCTTTCTCCAAATTCTCATCCAGTGGCACTTGCCACGTTTTCTCTGAGGAGCTTTCTTAGACCTTTATTTCGCTCCTTTATTGGTCCTCTCTACACACTCAATAAATTCCAATTAATACTAAGTTCTAAATTTCTAAGTTACTATAGTAGGCTGCTATAAAGTTTCCAGCGATTAACAATCACTAATTATATAATTATATAATTCTCCTCTAAATAGGTAAACAGAATATCAATACTAGTCAATTAATCACTTAATAAAATCTAAATTCAATCTTAGTAAAGAGTAAGTAATATAAATAAATTGTTAAAGGCTAGCAGTACACGTAATTATTTTAAGTTAATAAATTCTAATTTCAAATCCTAATAGAGAGTATTGATATAGATAAATACAAATAGATATTCTAAATTATATAAGTTGACCACAATGAGTTAATGAGTTAATAAATTCTAAGTTCAGATCTTAATAAAAGTTGAATATAAATAGATATAATAGATATAAATAGGTATGAATAGATTACAATAAATATAAATAAATATAAAATCCTATATAATAATTTAATTAGTAGGATACACATCCGAGTTCTTGTATATGATCAAACCCTATTTTTTTTTCTTAACTAGTGATAATTATAGAAATCTAGGTTCTCATATATAATCAACCCTTTTTTTTTTTTTTGTATATATCTATAAAATGACTTAACAGGTCTAATTAATATTAATTATAAAATTAGAGGGAGAAACAGAGTTCACTTATTAATATCACAGATACTCAAGAGAAGGATAAGGGAAATATAAACATATAGATATGTGGGTATAAGTATGTTGTTTTATAGTATTTATAGTATTTACGGGGTTATAAATAGGAGATCTTCAGTTTCCCACTTTGCTGGGCTCCAACGAAACTCAATGGTAATAGTCTCTGCCAGAGCGTCTTCTTGTTCAACCACTGCTATTCCACTCTTCCGGATCAATGGACGCACTTCCTGTTTGCTGGAAGCCTCAAACAGCTAGTCACTGTATTTCTCCTGCTTTCTTCCACTCAATCACAATACAAAAAGCCAGCCACACCAATGGTCTTTCCTTTTTCCTTTACTCTCTCGCCACACTGCACCCTCCAGAGCTCCTTACAGACGCAATCCACTCCCCCCGTTTTCTCATCTGCTCTTCGGCTTGTCGGATCGCCGGGAGTGCAAGCTGCTCTACCCTCTCTGTCGCTGCCTCTCGCCGCTCCGAGCACTCCTCTCCCGACTCCACCGATCCCCTCTCTACCGCACGATCATAGGTATAGGGAAATAGGCTTAAATCTGTCACCGCACCTCCGATCTTCTTCTTAGCTTCCCGTCTTTGTTGGCTATTGCTGCTTCGCGCCCGCCATCAATGGCCGGCTCACCGCGTTGGCTAGACAGAGCCGCCTGGTCCAGCGAGAGGTGATCGCACCCACTTCCCGTTTGCCTGGCTTCCTCTTTTGCCCGCAGGGCTCTCCGGGTCCCGCGTCCCCCGAGGGGATCCCCAAAACGCGGTGCTAAAAGGTGTTGAGGAGCAGCGAGCTCTCACTCAACACCCTGTCACTGCAAATCACCAAATAGATTTGTTTCTATTTCTATCTCTTGCACACTTGTGCTTAACTCCCCTGACATCCAAATCAAATCTATTCTAGATCAAGATTCATGTCTGTTAGAGTAAAATATAGAGTAAAGTATATTGATTTTTCCCTGGGTTTGTTTCTCTCCAAATATCCTGTATACATATTTTTTCTGCCATCTTAAAGAAAGTTCTAGGTAAGGTCTTTCTTGTATTTTTACTTCTAGAGTTGACTAACATCAAAAAATGCTTATCTAGAAAAATAGGTGTTACTGCTATCTTCATAAATAAAAAACAAAGGTTCAGCAAAATTTCTCCACCATATATTGGCAAAATATATATTAACAAAATATAATTGATGCAATTGGTAAGTTATAGGAAACATTCTAGAGCAGTTGACAAAGAAAATGAATCATAGGAAAAAAGAGATTATTCATAAATGCCTGGAAAACATCAGGTTGATTATGAGAAATGGTTCATTTAGTGACTGTGCAAAGTTACAATGACACGGAAAAAAGTGACTTAGGATAGTTTTTCCCACCATCATGGCAGCATCCCCAGGGTCTCCAGGTGATCAAAATTTGAATTCTTGGCATCCACTTATGACGGTTGCAGAGTTTTAGGGTGACCTGATCTCCTTTTGCGACTTCTGACAAGCAAAATCACTAGCGAAGCCAGATTCACTTAACAACCATGTTACTGACTTAACAACTTCAGTGATTCACTTAACAAGAAAAGGTAAGAAGGTCATAAAATAGGGCAAAACTCACTTAACAACCGTCTTGCTTAGCAACAGAAATGTTGAGCTCAGTTGTGATCCTGCCTCCTGCAGCCCTCTTCCAATAACTGGAAGAAGTTGCACAGAAGCTCCAGATCTCCTCAATGTTGTTCCAGAGGGGGGAAAATGGGGAAATGAGCTCAGTCAGAAGGGAGGAGATTCTGGCTGAAGGAGAGGAAAAACACCCTGAAAAGAGGAGCCATTTCAGAGCTGAGCCCTCAAAGCAGAGAAGTTCAGCCTCCCCTTCACTGAGGAGGCAAAGGAGGGTTGGGCTAGATCAGGGGTCTGCAACCTTAAACACTCAAAGAGCCATTTGGATCTGTTTCCCACAAAAAAGAAAACACTGGGAGCCACAAAACTCTTTTGACATCTAAAATGAAGATAACACTGCATATATTGTTTTTTTCCTTTATGCTATGTATAAAAAACTACAGTGTGTTGCATTTATAAAATCAATGAACTACTACAGAGAAAACAATTTATTTCTGCATGCAACAAAAACATTTTGAACTCCGAAAAAAGACGTCTCTGTCTCTCTATCTCTGTCTGTGTGTGTGTATGTTTGTCTGTCTGTCTGTCTCTCTTTCTTTCTCTCTCTCTCGTCTCCCTCTCCTCTCTCTGTCTCTCTCTCTATCTATTTGTATGTGTGTGTGTGTGTGTATGTATCTGTCTTTGTGTCTCTCTCTCTCTGTCTTTTTTTCTCTCTCTCTCTCTGTATCTCTCTCTGTGTGTGTGTGTGTATCTGTCTTTCTTTGTGTGTGTCTCTCTCTGTCTCTCTTCTCTCTCTCTCTCTCTGTCTCTGTTTGTGTGTGTGTGTGTGTGTATCTGTCTCTCTGTGTGTCTTTTGTCTCTCTTTCTCTCCCTCCCTCTCTCTCTCTCTCTCTCTCTCTCTCTCTCTCTCTCTCTCTCTCTCTCTCTCTCTCTGTCTCTGTCTCTCTGATTCTGATTCTCTAGTGCATCATCTCTAGCTGGGTCTCTTCTGGGCTGGAGGAAGCACCCATGAGACCCAGCAAGAGATGAGGCACCGGAGAATCAACCAAGGCCACTTCTCTCCATTACAGTGCTTCCTGCACGCGGCTTACAGCTCCCAGCCTGAAGGGGTGGGAGGCAAGGGCTGCCTTGAGTGCAAATATACCGCTTGATGACGGCGGAATGCTGTTGCCGCACAAAGGCAAGTACATGGGCGCTTCATTCCTGCACTAAGGCTCTGACCATCGCGTCACCATGTTCCCCCACCCCAGCGGCCCTTTGGCTGAGCACGGTGGGCCTGGAGAGAGTTTCCATCCCCGCCGTTGCCCTTACCTTCTCAGGCCAGGCGAGGAGCTGCAGCAGAGGGATGAAAGAGCCACATGCCGATCCCTGGGCTAGATGGTCTCAGGGTCTCTTTCAAAATTATAAAGGTAAAATTGTACTAGACTGTTCAATAATATGACTTCATTTTACCCAGAAATCCCCTATCTCCATGGCCTGGTGTGATTATGCATCAATAACTTTCCATTGTACTTTTGCATAACTTGTTTATTTTTGAAATGTTTCTGTTAAGCTATTACTCAGAAAGCCCCCCCCTTTCTTTCTAGACTTTTCTGAACCACATTGTTAATTGTAAAAACAATACCATTTTAACTAGTTTTTCAAAAAGTTCCTTAACTTTCTAGTTCCTTATTTTCTTTAATTATTATGCAGACGTGAAAGCTATAATGAAACATTATCTTAGAATGTTTAGAACATTTAGAATGTTAAAAACATTATTTTAGGAATACTTCATATTCCACAATATCGGGACCACATACCTGCCACGGCTGCAGCCTTGGAGCCCCCAACCTCCCTTCGCCCTCCTTCCTTCCCTTCCTCCATCTGGAGGAATAGGCGGCATTCAAGGCATGGACCAGAGTCTTCATCATACTGTAACGTTGGTAGTCATTTGGGATCCATCTTCCATTCCATTTCCATTGGGTCTCTAGTGGAGCTTTCTGGGTGCATCTTCTGCGCCCTTTGACAGAAAAGACATTCTTTGAAAGAGAACAGTGAAAATAATGATCTTGAAACTTTTCTTCCACAAAGAAATGGGGTTCAAAGACATCATCTTTTGGCCTTTCATTTGCTAGAAAAGCAAAGCTCCAAATACTATGGATGTATTTGTAAAGTCTGTGCTTTTTCAATGCATATCCTCCCAAACATGTAATGATCCAGACTTTCCCTTCAATGGGTCCTGGCAAAAGCATAAGTGTTAAATGGAAAGGAAGAATTCTGTCCTTAATGGAAACATATTCCATGAAGTGGACAAAGATGTTGACTTGTCTCCACTTAGAAAGGGCATCCCTGAGGGCTGCTGTATATCCAGTTTTTGAGAATTGCTGTGATATAATCACACAAATTCCATTCCTGACAAGCATAGGAGGGAAAGTCCTCATGAATCTCTCTCCCTTCTCTGTGTCTGAAGCAAAGAGGCCAATGAAGGTCCATCTGAAATGGAGGAGCAGTTGGACAATTGCTGGGTAGTAGAACCCTTCTTTGGGGAGCATCTGATGGAAAAAGGGGAATTGACTTTTATCACTCAGAGCCTCTGAAACAAATTTATCACTGATCTGGAAAAGTAAGAAAGAAAGCTGTGTTATGTTGAGGGTCGGATAAAATCCAAAACTTTAGTTTCTACTAAATTCCACTTGGTATTGATGAACAAATTAAATAAATTATTGTTGATTAGCAATTATGCCATATCAAGAAAAAGAATATTAAGCACAGATTATTAACATTATGTATAAAAATGCAAAACAAGAAACAAATAAATAAGAATAAGAATTAAAAAATATAGATCATATTTCTGTATCAGTCCTACAATTTATTGCAATCAGGCCCACGTGTCTATGGAGATTCTCAGTCATCCAGGTCATGGTTGTCCCAAAGGTGCTTTTTCAAGGGGCAACTGTGTCAGAGTTTGTTGCAGCACACACAATCAGACAATTCAGCAGGATTCAAATCTTCTTTATATACATAATAGCACATAAGGCATATATACAATACCCATGCTGGTTTTTCCAAACTGGTAGTGAGGAGAAGATAGTAGGTACAAACACAGGCCGGCTCAGCAGAGACAATTTATTTATTTATTTATTTTATTAAATTTCTATACCGCCCTTCTCCCGAAGGACTCAAGGCGGTGTACAGCCAGAAGATATATAGGAGACAATAAGTCTCCTATATACAGAACAGTTGAGCTAAGCCATGCCCAGGCTCCTAGCTGTCTCTTGTGGCTCACACAGCAACTACGGTTTCAGTTACCAAACAGTCCCCATTGGCTGACCTTGTTGCAGGGGTTAAATGCTCCCGGTTCAGACCGGCTTGGGCGAGTAGGTAGCGATGGCGGCAGGCAGTTCAGAGAACCGGTAGCAAAAATCCCTGCCCCCGCCCCCCATTCCCAGCTGAGCCGCACGATCATCAGAGCCTTTTTTTTCTTTTAAATGGCTCTGACGAGCCCAGCTCTGATGATCTCAGCTGTTGCCTGCTAATCAGTAGCAAAAATCCCTCCCCCTCCCCCTCTCAGCTTGCTTACCTTAGCTGCTGGTCGCAACGCCTTGCTGTAATCCCTGCAATCCATTGCATCAGCAAGCAACGGAATCTCCCTGCCTGCAATCAAGCAGGCAGAGAGCTGTGGACTTCAACTCCCAGAATTCCTCAGCCAGCTTTGCTTTGCTGGCTGAGGAATTCTGGGAGTTGAAGTCTACAAGTCTTAAAGTTGCCAAGGTTGGAGACCCCTGTTCTAATGGGTAAGTTTTTTTCCCCTTTGGGAGCTTTAAAAAAATAGTTAATTGGGGTTTTTTTTAGTTGTTCTTTTTTTAGACCTAGCCATTTAAAGTTTAGGAAGTTTTAAATTTAGCTGCTTTTATATAAAATAAAAATAAAAATAAAATAAAATAATATTTGTGCAGCTTTCTGAGATTTAGTGTATTTCTGTAGTGTTTCACTCTAACTACACAAACACACAAAATCTCACAAAGCTGTATGTGGAATTTTGTGTGTGTAAAGTGTGAAAGTTGGTTTTTTGGGCTTTTTGTGGCTGTGTGAGGTTCCTGCTTGTTGCAGGGGCCATTTTGGGTCTAGCACAGCTGCTTTTATATTGTGGGTGAGCCAGTTGTGTTGTGTTGTGTTTTGTAGGTTAAAAAAGGGCAAAGAAGTGACTTTGACTTGGCCACGCCCATCTGACCAACAAGCCATGCCCTCCCAGTCACCTTACCACCAAGCCCCGCCCACTAATTAAGCCACACCCACAGAACTGGTAGCAAAAAAATTTAGATTTCACCCCTGCCTTGTTGTCATGTCTACTCCATTGGCTGACCTTTTTGCCATGCCTATTCCAGTTCATTAATATATCTACACTGAGAAACTGGACTTTCTGGTTTTTCTTTGAAGACGTTTGGCTTCCCATCCAAGAAGCTTGGTCAGCTCTTGATGAGAAGTAAAACATCTTTAAAGTAAAACCAGAAAGTCCCGTTGCCTCTTGAAAAAGCATCTTTGGGACAATTAGATCCTGATATGCAGATGTCAAGTGAAGGTTTTGTTCCAATAAGGGGTCGTATTATATGTAAATGTTTAATTCTGATTGAACAGCAAATGTGTTGCTTTAACACAAGTCTCCCAATAGGTTGTTTGTCTAATGTGCAGCCCAAGACCCTGATCTCTCTCTTATGTAGTTGACATTCACTATTCCAGATGCTTGGTGAAGATTTCTTTCTTTCTTTCTTTCTTTCTTTCTTTCTTTCTTTCTTTCTTTCTTTCTTTCTTTCTTTCTTTCTTTCTTTCCCACCGGTTATTTTTTGATTCATTCTCCAAAATTATACAAGAGATAAGGAGACCACAGCTCCTAATATAATTAGTCAGATGCATAATCCAAGAGGGTTTTATTTTAAATTCTGCATCTTCTAACCCAGAGAACTTTGGAACTCTGTCAGGTTCCAGAGGTTTAATTGTGCATTAAGAATGTCAGTCCTGTGGAAAAGGAAGGAGACCCTCTGTGAGTTCTGTGATTTCATGTATGAGTATGGCAGAACGTAAAGTGAAATTAAATATAAGAGTGAATTAATACGGGGCCAGCCTAGATGACCTCTGAAGGGCCCCTTTAACTAATAAATATAAGAGACAAATGCTAGGTTCAAAAAGTTAAACTGCAGAGTTTCTACAGTTGGAGAGTTCAAGAAGTCAAACCACAAGAAATTAACTAATCTTCCTGTTCAGGCAATAATGGGAGGAGGGAGAGAGCCTAACACGTAGGAGGTTTATTTCACATTTCCTGTTTTGTTACTAACTGAAAAGTATAAAGATACGTGTCTTAAACAAGATCTTTGTTCAGATGTTAGAATTTATATTAAGCTATCTGAACCTTTTGGCCAAAATAAAGCTTTTTCTGATTTCAAAATTCATCTCTTTTATTTTTCTGCGAAATGAGGTCATAGTAAAAAGCATCTGGTCTTCAGCAGTTCTTAAAAGTAGGTAAATGCAACCTCAGATGAACAACAACACAGGACATATTACACCATGTCACCATTTATTTTACAGAAAGAGAGCCAAAATGGAGGAGCCAGGTGTGAAAGGCTAAGGACACCCTGACTGCTTCCATAGGTGTGAAGAGGCCGAGAGGTAGTCTGGTGCTGCTGACCAAAAAATGATTACCAAAATGTATAACTTTTTATTAAAATTAAAAATGGAAGAAGAAACTGTCAAAGAAACAATGATTAGTTGGGCAAGACATTTTGGACATAATATTTATCTGGATCATTGGGAGAGATTATGGGAGAGAAATTACAAGCTAACGATGTCAGCTGCCTATAAATAAAATTTGTACAAAATGTTTTATAGATGGCATTTGCCACCAGCGAGATTGGCCAGGATGCTTCCAAATAGGCCCCCGAATTGTTGGAGATGTGGTTACAAACAAGGGACGTTCTACCACATGTGGTGGACCTGCCCTAAGATTACGAAATTGTGGGGGAAGATAAAAATCTGGCTGGATGAAATAAAAAGGCAGAAAATAGAAAAAAAGCCGGAACTATTCCTATTGGGCATTCTAGAAGGGAAAATGGAAAGAAGTATACAATATATTATATTACACATATTAACGGCCTGTAGAATTGTGACAGCACAGAATTGGAAATGTCTGGATATCCCACCATATCAAATTATAATTTAAAAAATATATGAATGTGCAGAAATGGATAAATTATCGATGAAAATGAAGGAGAGGGAAAATACTGAGTACTATCGAATATGGAATAGATGGTATTCCTGGCTGGAGAGTAAGCATAAAGCTTAAGGGAGATTTTTGTCATGAGACTGAATTCGGAATAGAGGTTAAAATAATTTAAATAAGAATGTTGGTTTATAGAGATACTTAGAAGTAGAAATTGTATATAGAGGTTAAATAGGTTAAGAGACACTGATGTAGGGAAAGCTGTTATGAGTAATGTAATTTTGATGCATTTGTTTTTGTGTGTTTTATAGTTTTTCTTTTTTTTGTTGTTGTTTCCGTGTATTGTGCTTTTTTGTGTGTGTGTGTATTGCGTATTTTAACTTTTGGAAACTTAATAAATATTATATTTTTTTAAAAAAAAGAATTTCAGTCATGTGGAAAAGGAAGGAGACCCTCTGTGAGTTCTATGGTTTCACGTATGAGGACATAGTAAAAAGCATCTGGTCTTAAGCAGTTCTTAAATGTAAATACAACCTCAGATAACAACAACATAGGACATATGGAGAAGCCAGGTGTGAAAGGCTAAGGACAGCTTGACTGCTTCCATAGGGGTGAAGAGGCTGAGAGTAGCCCAGTGCTGCTGATCAAGGGACCTGGATTAATTGATCATCACAAGTATGACGGCTTCTATCAAAACCAAATTTTCAGGAGTCTCAAATTGTGGTGTCCAGCATTGTGGTCTCCAGCATTGTGGTGTGTATTAACACAATGCAAAGGGCAAAGACACCAGCAGTGATCTTAGAGAAGCCATTGTTGCTGCCTATCAATCCGAGAAGGCCATTCCCAAACAATTTAAACTCCATTATTCTATAGCGAAGAAGATTATTCACAAGGGGAAAACATTCGAGGCATCTGCCAATCTTCCCAGGAGGGACCATCCCAGCAAGTTCACCCAAGGTCAGACTGTGCAATACTCAGAGACATGGCAAAAAAGCCAAGAGTTCCACCTCAGACTCTACAGGCCTCAGTGAGCATGTTAAATATTCCAGTTCACGACAGTAAAATCAGAAAAAGACTGAACAAGTTTGGTTTGTTTGGAAGGGTTGCCAGGAGAAAACTTTACTCTAAAAAGAACATGGCAGCACAGCTGAGGTTCGCCAAGTTGCATCTGAACAAACCACAAGATTTCTGGAACATTCTTGTTGTGGCCCGCCAGCGGCCTGCGCGGATCGTGGCTGATCCCGACGACAAGGAGGCTGGTGTGGTGTTGCGCCAGCAGCCTGTGCAGCCAGCGCTCGCGTCGGACAGCGAGGAGGCTGAAGAGGATGTGGTGCCAGAGGCAGAGACTCAGCCAGGGCCTCCAGAACCTCCAGAGGCTCCTTCAAGTGGAGAGAGCGAAGTGGAGGAGCTTCTCCTCAATGCTCGAGCACGCAGGGCTGCCAAAAGGCAGGAGTGGCTACTCAGGAGGAGGAGGTCTCCTCGAGAGTAGGGCTTGAGGATAATTGGCCACTCCCTTAGCCTATTTAAATTGCATGCCATTAGTAATTTCTTGCTGGAAACAACTTGTAAATATTATCAGAGCATTGTTGAAGAGTGAGTGTCTTATCGTATCTTGTTTTCTGGGCTGGTTGCCAACCTTTGCCGGACTTTGTTTATTCTAGCTACTTTATAAATTTGATAAGGACCATTGGTGTGTGTCAATATCCTCGGGAATCAGGAGCTGGGGCAGAAGAATTCTCCTTTGGACAGAAGGGACCAGAGTGGAGATGTCTGGACATAATGCACAGAGCCACGTTTGGTGAAAACCATACACAGCCTATCAGCACCATCAAGCCACACCAACTGCCAAGCACAGGGGTGAAGATTTGGGCTTCTTTTGCAGCCACAGGACCTGGGCACCTTGCGGTCATTGACTCGACCCTGAATTCCTTCCTGTACCAAAGTATTCCAGAGCCAAATGTGAGGCCATCTGTCTGACAGCTGAAGCTTGGTGGACTTTGGGTCATGCAAGAGGCCGATGACCCCAAGCAAACCAGCAAGCGGCTGAAAAAGAAAAGGATCCAGACGTTGCAATTGCCCAGGCAGAGTCCAGACCCCACCCCGATTGAAATGTGGTGGTGGGACTACAAGAGAGCTGGGCAAAAACAAACATCCACAAGCCTCAATGAACTGAAGCCATGTTGTAAAGAAGAGGGGGCTAAAATTCATCTCTCAATGATGGGAGAGGCACAGAAAATGATTACTTCAAGTTACTGCTGCTAAAAGTGACTCTACAAGCTATTCTATCATAAGGTGCACTTTGTTTTTCAAACATGGCTTCTCCATTTTGGCTTTCCTTTTGTAAAATAAACAAAGACAATAATGCAATATGTTGTGTGTTGTGTGTTATTCATCTGAGATTGTATTTACCTACTTTTAAGAACTGCTAAAGAGCAGGTGATTCTTATCAGATGTCCTGATACATAAAACCATACAACTCAAAGAGGGTGGACCTTCTTTTTCTCCAGACTGTATTTCAGCTCTGAGTCAGCAGCTGAAGTCCTTTTATTCACCCCAAAATATTCCTCAGATGCTGTGATTGGGTTTGTTCCAGTAGAGGTAGATATTAAGCCCCAAACTTCAGTTCAAAAGAAGGGCTTGGGGAAATAATTGGGAAGAAAGATGGATAGTTATATTTTCTTCAAGTGTAAGCAGTAAATTCAATCCTGCCATTGCTCTAAGTTGGCTCCTTTGATGATAGATGAATCCAAGATTCAGTTTCAGAGAAAAGTTATGCTAGGTAAGGAAAAGGGTTACTTGCTATATTGGCTACATTTGTTTTCCAAAGACCAAAACTTTTGGCCTTGATTTATCAATAATCAGAGAATTATTATGACAAAAGATTCCAAGTCTTCTTCACAGGGTGTACAATCCAATGTGTAAGTATGACAATATCACATTATCAGTGTAACTCAGGATTTCTCCAAATTTTCTCAAGAGTTTGTGCAATCTAACCCATAGAATAATAGTACTATATTATCAATTTAAATCAACATGTATTTAGCATTTACTGTAAGAGGCTCAGTGGCTTAAAGATGACGGAAATGTCTCTGTTCCAGCAGTTCAAGTTCTGTCACTGCATGGCAGGGTGAGCTCCCATCACTTGCCTCAGCTTCTGCCCATCTAGCGGTTTGAAAGCATGTGACAACGGTAGTAGAGAAATAGGCACCACTTTGGTGGAAAATATGCCGTGTTTGTGCAGATGGTGGGGCCTCTGCTGGTGCTGGACTTGTTCTGATGTGATACCCAACTGAAGGCGACATTGGTGGTGAGAGAAGGCCCAGATGATGCCACAGGACACCTCTCGTCTTTCTGGTGCGGAGCTAGTTCACCCCCTGTGGTGGACCCTGGAGAAGCTCATGAGCACAAACCAAACGGACTACCACTCTTCAGCAGTGAAACAAATACAAGATACTAACATTGTAGTCCCCTGGTTAATTATAACTTTTGTTGTTATTAGTTGCGAAGTTGTGTCCGACCCATTGCGACTCCATGGACAACGTTCCTCCAGGCCTTCCTGTCCTCTACCATTCTCTGGAGTCCATTTAAGCTCACGCCCACTGCTTCAGTGACTCCATCCAGCCACCACGTTCTCTGTTGTCCCCTTCTTTTGCCCTCAATCTTTCCCAGCATTAGGCTCTTCTCCAGTGAGTCCTTCCTTCTCATTAGGTGGCCAAAGGATTTGAGTTTCATCTTCAGGACCTGGCCTTCTAAAGAGCAGTCAGGGTTGATCTCCTCTAGGACTGACTTGTTTGATCGCCTTGCAGTCCAAGGGACTCGCAGGAGTCTTCTCCAGCACCAGAGTTCAAAGGCCTCAATTCTTTGGCGCTCAGCCTTTCTTATGGTCCAACTTTCACAGCCATCCATTGCAACTGGGAAAACCAGAGCCTTGACTATTCACACTTTTGGTGGCAGGGTGATATCTCTGCTTTTTAGAATGATGTCTAGATTTGCCATAGCTTTCCTCCCCAGGAGCAAGGGTCTTTTAATTTCTTGGCTGCAGTCCCCATCTGCGGTGATCTTGGAGCCCAGGGAAATAAAATCTGTGACTACCTCCATTTCTTCCACATCTATTTGCCAGGAATTGGGAGGGCTGGATGCCATGATCTTAGTTTTCTTAATATTGAGTTTCAAGCCAACTTTTGCACTCTCCTTCACCAGCATCAAGAGGCTCTTTAGTTCCAGCATATGTTGGCAATTTGATCTCTACTTCCTCTGCCTCTTCCAAATCCTGCCTTTACTTCTGGTAGTTCTTGATCCACATACTGCTGGAGCCTAGCTTGTAGGATTTTAAGCATAACCTTACTAGTATGTGAGATGAGTGCAATGGTGCGATAGTTTGAACATTCTTTGGCATTGCCTTTCTTTGGAATTGGAATATAAACTGACCTTTTCCAATCCTGTGGCCACTGTTGAGTTTTCCAAATTTGCTGGCAAATTGAGTGTAGAACTTTTACTGCATCGTCTTTTAAGATTTTGAATAACTCAGCTGGGATGCTGTCCCCTCCACTAGCTTTGTTGTTGCTCAGATTTCCTAAGGTCGGTTTGACTTCACAAAAAAAGCCTTTTTGCTTTCTTGCATTTCTTTTTCTTTGGGATGGTTTTAGTCTTGTACAATGTTGCAAACCTCCGTCCATAGTTCTGTTTCTCTCTATCAGATCTAATTCTGTCTATCAGATCTAAATCCTTAAATCTATTTGTCACCTCTACTGTATATTCATCAGGGATATGATTTAGTTCATAACTGAGTGGCCTAGTGCTTTTCCTTACTTTCTTCAATTTAAGCCTTAATTTTGCAACGAGAAGCTCATGATCTGAGCCACAGTCAGCTCCTGGTCTTGTTTTTACTGACTGTATAGAGCTTCTCCATCTTTGGCTGCAGAGCACATAGTCAATTTGATTTCTGTGTTGACCGTCTGGTGATGTCCATGTGTAGAGTCATCTCTTGGGTTGTTGGAAAAGAGTGTTTGCTATGATCATCGTATTCTCTTGACAAAATTCTATCAGCCTGTGACCTGCTTCCTTTTGTACTCCCAAGGCTAAACTTGCCTGTTATCTTTTGGCTTCCTATTTTAGCATTCCAATCCCCCATGATGATAAGGACATTGTTTTTTTGGTGTTAATTCTATAAGGGGCTGTAGGGCTTCATAGAAGTGGTCAATTTCATCCTCTTCAGCACCAGTACTTGGGGCATAAACTTGGATTACTGTGATATTGAATGGTTTGCCTTGGATTTGAACTAAGACCATTCTGTCATTTTGGGGATTGTATCCCAGGATTGCTATTCCTACTCTTTTATTGATTATGAAGGCTACTCCATTTCTTCTGAGGGATTCTTGCCCTCAGTAGTATACCTGATGGTCATCTGAATTAAATTCATCAATTCCTGTCCGTTTTAGTTCGCTGATTCCTAAGATCTTGATGTTCAGTCTTGTCATCTTGTCCAGCTTGCTTTGATTCATGGATCTTACATTCCAGGTTCCTATGGAGAAAGAATCTTTACAGCATCGGACTTTCCTTTCACCACCAGATGCATCCACAGCTGAGCATCCTTTCGGCTTTGGACCAGTCGCTTCATTCTTTCCGGCGCTACTGGTACTAGCCCTCTGCTCTTCCCCAGAAGCATATTGGACACCTTCCAACCTGAGGGGCTCATCTTCCAGCATCATATCTTTTTGCCTCTTGGTACTGTCCATGGGGTTTCATGGCAAAAATACTGGAGTGAGTTGCCATTTCTTTCTCCAGTGGATCACGTTTTGTCAGAACTCTCTGCTATGACCTGTCCATCTTGGGTAGCCCTGCATGGCATAGGTCATAGCTTCACTGAGCTACGCAAACCCCTTCGCCAAGGCAGTAATCCATGAAGGGGAATTATACCTTTGCCACATACTAATTAAATAAATAATGTAGCACTTTAGCCATGTAATGAAAATCCTTCCTTAGTCCTGGTAAGTCATTAATATCTAGACTGAATAACAAGAATTCAAATGCGCACCCTTCTGTGTTACCCCTTGGTAAGTATCGATCCTTCTTCTCATAGCTCCATTGAGCCCAAACGTCCCTCTCAAACAAGGATTTGAAGAAAGGGCCAACAGGCTGAGCTCCATTTTCAGGGCAATCAATTTCTTCCATAATATTGCTCTGCTTTCTGGGTCAAATGGTGCACTAACATCTATTTAGCCAGCAAACCCTGGTTTATCTGGCTAACATATTATTTAATTAGATATTTCCTAAAAAATATTAAGTATTTTTGAATATGTGAATATTAGATTATTAATTTATTGATTAAATATTATAAAATTATATAAAACCTTTCCCTCTACTTAATACCTTCTACAAGGATTGCACTTTTGTTCTACTCAATATCAAGTTTACTTAAGAGGAACATTGCATATATTTTAGCCACAATACCTAGTAGACTAACTGGCCTGTAATTGCTAGAGTCCTTTTTATTCTATTTTTAAAAATATATAGAGACACTACTATTGTCAACTTGAATACAATTGGATAAGGCAGGTATTATTTCTATGTCAAAATGAACATGCCAATAGTTCACCCACAACTAGGGATATTTTTTGAATAGCTGAATAGCAGGAAAATGTCCCCTCCAAGGGACTTATTACTCTTCAGGCCTTTTCTGAGGAATTTGAACATGAACATAATAGAAAAAAAGCATAATTCATATGTTCATTAATATGGAGAAAAGCAACTCTTGAATTCCATGGAGAAGACATGATTGCATCTATTGCTCACCCACCACCACCCACCATTCACTTTTCCAGATAGAGAAAAATACACACAAACCTGTGGGACTTTATAGGTGTTTGCTAAGGTTGACATCTGGATGGAGATGCACCTGTTAGCTGCCTCAAGAAGAGCCAGAAGGTTCTCCTTCCTTCCACAGCCATAGTTGGGGACATTGGCTTCTCCAGTAGAGAGAATGTCCAGCAAGGCATCTGAAGTGCGGAAAGGGCTCAAATGGTTGTCATGGAAGTTATAGCCCAGTGTGAGATTGTGCAGGAAGTGGGGATTCTTGTTGAACAATTGAATGGTGAAAATTAATTGTAGGGTATATGAGAAATCAAAAGAAGTCTTGCTGTAAAAAAATGTTCATGTTATTATCATCAATAGTAACAAGTAACTTTTTAAAAAGAACTTATTCCTTTTTCTCTCCACAAGCTTACTGAGTCTTAAGCCATCATTGATCCAAAACCAATAATCAGTTATTAATATGGGAATGGGCTGAGCAGAGGCAACTACAACTGTTTCAAAAATTCCTTTAAACAAAATGAATTCAATTGAAGAATTAATGAGTGAACAGGGAGAGGAAAATAATCTGGAATGCCTTCAGTTTTTTAACCCCATCTTTGGATTTGAGTCTCTTCTACAAAATAAGGAAAAAAAGAGGGAAGTTATGGAAATCAGTCATTCAGGAAATTAGAGAGGTTATGTAATATAGAAGTAAGTGAAATAAGAAGAAAAGAAGGAGAATGCTAGAACTGCAAATGGAAGGAATGCAACTCCATCACCCTGAATGACTTACGGATGAAAAGGTATAGAAGGAGCACTGTTGAAAGGCAACATTATAGGCGATATTATTGTTTCAGTTTTGACTATACCAATGAGATGGTCTCCTGGCTTGTAAAAGCTCCATGGTTGTTTTCCATCCTGGTGCTCCAAACTGAGAGGGCATTTCATTCCAAGCTTCCCAGAGACTGGCATGGACATCAGCAGCATCAAAAACAGAAGCAGGAGGTCCATAATTCATGGAGCTTTATTAATCTTCTTCCTGTTTCTAACACAAACAGCAGGAACAGTTGGAAGAATTCACTCTCACAAGATGAAAATGCCAGTCACTTTCCTGACATAAACAGAGAAACACTCAGCTTCACCTGGAAAGGAGAGAAAGGTACAATCAAGAGCACAGATCCTGCCTGTCCCAAAACTTGTTCCCACAGAGCTTAGGAACAAGCTCTTTTCTGTATCCTTTTCTGATACAAGATCCTTTGCTTATGGCTTCAATCTGCTGTCTCTATCAAAGGCATGGAGATCTCCAAGGCTCAGGTGGTCATAATTACAGTGATAAGAAACTTCTCTTGAGCTTCTTCTGGGCTCCATGTGCAGAGGAGAGGATGGAGAAAAGCATGTTAGTGAAAAGTTACAGAGACACCCCTAGGGGCTCAGTTCTGTTGTGGTTGTGGTCCTTCCTGCCCAGACATGTCCAGAAAGTGATGCTGCAGGAAGAGAATTCAGTAACAAGGTAATTGACTTCTGCTATCCTTCAACAAGGTCTCTTGTCTCCAGGGATTGCTGGGGAAGGTCACCCAGAGCTATGGAGTTTGGTGCCACTCTAGGTTGATGTCACAACTCTGGTGCTGCCTGTCTTCTAACCACCAAGGAGGTAATCAGTATCCTTGAATTCTGCCTAACATGAAGAGTAGGGCCTGTTTTGGATTTTCTTTTATATCATAACTCCATATATTAATTCTAAATTGCATTGATTTGATTTTTTGCCTCTGTGATCTTTATATGGTAATAAATTCCCATCTCTGAAGCTCTTTCTAGCCTCCCTCTGGTGAACCTCTCCCTGAAGCTACTTCTCAGTTCCCGCTGATAATAGAAGGACTTTCTATCCATCCCATTCCTTCTTCTCCCAGACTGAACCCTCTTTAATCCATTCTTTATTTCAGGGACTTCCAATATTTAAAGAAAAAAATAAGGCCTGATTACCAGACTGAAAATCAATCAGGCCTTAGATGTTCCCATTAAGTATTTTTTTGAAATATTTTCCATTTCAGAGATGGATCCAAATGAGCTGCTGTGGCCATTCAGTGATGAGAACCCAAAAAACGTCCTTGGAGACCCCTGGCAAGCTACCTTGTTGGTCTTTGGGATCTATTTATTCATTGGCCTCTGAGTTTTTCTCCACCAGTGCAGGTAAGTTCCTCCTGATCAGGAGATTGGTGTCACCACAACCTGGGGAGCCCTAAGACACTCAAAGTCCCCCCCCCAAATGTTGGTAGAAGTAACAAGAAAAAGGACAGAATCCCTCAGGGCTGGAGTGGACTTGGAGGTCCTCTAGTCCAACCCCTTGCCCAGTGGTGGGATTCTACTGGTTCGCACCGGTTTGATAGAACTGGTTGTTAAATAGTTAAGCAGTTCGGAAAACCGGATGTTAGAAGAAATCTCCTTTTGTTTTTTTCCACTTTACAGGGTTAATCCTGTAAGAAATTAAAACTTTCTGGTGTTGTTTCCTAGCCTAATCTTTATTGCCCTGCTTACAGAAACTGTCTCTCCGTTAACCCTTATTACATTCTTCTTACTGTCACTTCCTGTTCCGGAGCTTCTCGAAGTTTTTTTTTCCCCTTGACTTTCTTAAAGGGGAAGGGTTGTTTTAAGCTTTTTACACAGCTGTTGGGAGGAAATACTCCCCTGTTGGCGTTCTTCCAGCCAGGGTGCAATGATCAGCACTTTGAAGAAATAATTGAATAACGAAGCAGAAGCTTTTAATTCGTATTTTTAGAGTAGTTTGTTATATATATATATAAATGCCCATGGTATCAGCTGATATCCAAAGAAGGTATTTCTTTAAAGATAACAGGATAGAATATTAAAGGAATGCTGACTTTTGATTTTCTCAGATACAGAAAAATGCAACAAGTGTCCAGATGATAAATATCCAAATGAGGCCAGAGTCCAATGTATCCCCAAAGTTATAACCTTCCTGTCTTATGGAGAACATCTGGGCATCATCCTGGTCTCTTTTGCTCTACTGTTGTTCTTAATCACAGACCTTGTTTTAATCATCTTCATTAAATACCGAGAAACTCCTCTTGTCAAAGCCAACAACCGGGACCTCTCCTACATCCTCCTGGTCTCCCTCCTGCTTTGCTTCTTGTCTCCTTTTCTCTTCATTGGTCAACCAAGGAAAGCCACCTGCCTTCTCCAACAAACAGTCTTCAGCATCATCTTCTCAGTTGCCGTTTCTTCTCTCTTAGCCAAAACCACCATGGTGGTGCTGGCTTTCCTGGCCACAAAACCAGGAAACTGAATGAAGAGATGGTTGGGGAAGAGCTTGGCCAACTCCATCATCCTTTCTTCTTCTGCTGTGCAAATTATCGTCTGCTCCATCTGGCTGGGAATTTCTCCCCCCTTCCCTGACTCTGACCTCCACTCCCAGCCTGGAGAGATCATCCTGCAATGCAATGAAGGGGCTATTGTCATGTTCTACATCACCCTCAGCTACATGGGCTTCCTGGCTACCATCTGCTTCATGGTGGCTTTCCTGGCCAGGAATCTGCCTGGGGCCTTCAACGAAGCCAAGCTGATCACCTTCAGCATGCTGGTCTTCTGCAGTGTCTGGGTGACTTTTGTGCCCACCTACCTGAGCAGCAAAGGGAAATACATGGTGACTGTGCAGGTCTTCTCCATCCTGGCCTCCAGTGCTGGTCTGCTGGTCTGCATCTTCATCCCCAAGTGCTACATTATAATTCTGAGGCCAGACCTCAACACAAAGGAGCAGCTCACAGCAGCCAGAAGAAATGTAAAAACATGATATATAAGACCCTTATGATATTGCAAGTATTGTTAAAGTTTCTTTTATTTTAAAAAAGATTTTATTTCCACCTAGGCAGTATGCAGGAATTAAGGAAAAATATACTTATATGTTCCTTGCAACTCCCTTCCCTTTCATCTCAATAAATCTTGCTGAAGAGAACTCTGAGGTCAATGAACCTGACACTGTATAGAAAAATCATTTGAGCCATTGTTCTTACTGACAGAGGGCTAAAAGTGTCTATATGTGGGAGAGAAAGAGAGTAGGAAAAGAGATAAGAGGGAAGCTGTGGGAACCAACTTCAAACATGCTGCATGTTAACCTCCACAAGAACTACTGGAATGCCAGAATGAGCTGGAATGCCACGTTTGACTTTCTCTCAGCCAGGAAGCAAATCTTCATTTGCTGATTTCCTGATAAAGCCCTCTTTGCAGAAAGTGTTGACCACAAATGTCTTCTGGGATTTCACTTTGGAGTTGTTTTTACTTAGTTGTCTACCTCTTAAGAACTTCCCACTCTATTTTTTATTTCTTTCTTCACCCAGAGAATTAACAATATCCAATGATATTCAGGCCCTTTTATTTCCCACTCTACAATTTCTACCTGAAGCATTTTCTCTGCTCCTCTTCCAAGCTTGTCTTGTCTATGAAGGGCTGGAGAAGATGTCCAGAGAAAGGGAACCTCCCCAGGAAGAGGCTGAAGGGATCTTGTCTAAAGGCAGCCCCATCATTTAACCGAATGTTCTGGACTTTGGCAAACGGGTTCAATACTGCATATTCATCCAGGTCCAAGAATGGGGCAAATAAGGGTGGGAGCATCTAAGTTACCAGGAATTTGAATCCACGGAAGGTATTATGCTTTCCAAACACAGAGATTGCTGATCAATTAGCAATGAATTTGAGGTTTTGGAATGGCTTCCGATTGCAAATGAATCCCTTTGTGAATTCCATTTTAAGGAGATAAGAAAAGCTCTGATGGATCAGACCAAGATTAGTCACAGTGACCAACAAATATCTCTGGTTCTCCCACAAGCGGCAGAGACTTATGGCTTTGCCCAACATGGAACTGGTGTTTTCCCACAATTTCACTTCCCTCCATTGCATCACACAATATTAGACATTCAGCCCTCCCACATTCTGGGAATTCCCCAATTCTGGTATCCCACATTAATCTGAGAAAATATTCTTTTCAATGTTCATACCCCCAATCAATAAGTACTGAGGAAGGACTGGAAACCCAGCCAGCTTTCTTGCTTAAAATGGAACTAGAACTCACCAATCCCGGTGATAAAGTCACCTGACTTGCAATCATGTCTACCGCAGAACTAGAACTCAGAGCATCCTGGGCAGTGGCCCCAAACTCACCAAGCTGGCTTTCCTGACTAAGCTAGGACTGGAACTCCCAGTCCCCTGATGATTGGCCCCAGGATACCCATTTGGCTTTTATTTTGAAGGTGAGATTAAAACTCTAGTAGTGATTGGCGCAAAGTCACTCGGCTGGCTTTGATTCCCGCACTCTCACCAGGCACTCCTGCCCCCCCCTCCTTCACACAAAAGGTTCCTTCTGCAGCTACGCCTCCCGGCTCCCCCCTCACCTCGCCCAAACAGACAGCTGTCACTCAAGCCCCTGTCCTGTCCCGCTCCCTCGCGCCACACCCAGGTTGGGCAATCCCGGCAGGCGAGCTACCCAAGTCGCCTCCCGTCCCACTGCCTTGCCCTGCGGATGCCCTCCTCAGAGCGCAGCGGGCGAGAGAGGAGCCAGGAGTGCCTGGATGGGCTTCCTCTCATCCGGGTTGCACGGATTGAGGCCACCACCGGCTCTGCGCTGCTTCCCTCCCAGGTCGAATCAGGGCTCCATTTCCCAAAAGTTGCGGGTGACCCCGAGGAGAGAAGCAGTGCTCCAGCTCAGGGCTCCGGGGAGCCTGGCGGATTTCTCTCCCTTCCAGGTTGCAACGCGTCGGGCGGGGGAGAAACAGCGCCGGCTACACGCTCGGCTGCCAGCATTTCAGGGAGGAGAGGAGCAGCGGCTGCGCCAACTTGCATCTTTTGGAAGTGGGGGGGAGGGAAATCAATCTTCTTTGGGGGGGCAGGTTTCAAACTCCCCCCTTTTTTTGCCTGCATACGCAGTGCTTTTAACGCAGGAACGCTGAGGGTCTCCTCTGCAGGGCGAGCGCTGCAGAAAATCCAGCCAGCAGGGAAGTCTGTTTCCCCCAAAGAAAAGCCGGTCCCCTCCTTCGCTTACCCACCAACTGCAATGTATTAAGTCTGCTGAAGTAGGAAGTAACATTCTGTTCGTTGATTGGTTAAAGTAACGTTCTGTTCGTTGATTGGTTAAGGCGCCTGACAGCTGGCTATATAAGAGCTGTCAGGCAGAGTTCCAAGCAGTTTGTTATAGCTGTGGCAGTTAGCCCAGCTATTGTTAATAAACAGTTAATTACATGATCTTCGCATTGTCCATCGTCCTTGATCCAGCCAATACATTTCAACTGGCGATGAGGATCAACTGGTCGATCTATCGGTCATAGTAATAAGGAAAGAAGAGAGATTTAAACTGAAGAAGCAAAACGTGAGTCAGTTAGGAAAAAAGAAGAAGAAGAAGAAGAAGAAGAAGAAGAAGAAGAAGAAGAAGAAGAAGAAGAAGAAGAAGAAGAAGAAGAAGAAATGGTGTCCGCACAGACCTTTCCTCCTTTCACATTTTGAATGTTTCTTAATTGCAAATGATTATACAAAGCTGACGCCTGAGTGCAAACGTGCTTATTTCCTAAGTTTCTGCGGTACTAAAATGTTTGATACTGCAATGACATTAATGGCCCCACAATCTGTACATTCGGGAACATGGGAAGACTATTAAAAAATTAAAAAAACATTACGCACCAGCCCCCTCAAGAATAGCCCGTCGCCAACACTTTTACCATCGTGATCAGGCCCCTGGAGAGACTATTAATCAATATGTTGCGGCTCTGAGGTGGGCAACCAGGCATTGTGAATTCTTTGATTTAGAAGATTATCTCCTCGATAGACTTGTCAGTGGGGTCAGGGACCAAAGTCTTAAAAGGCGACTGATTGCGAATCACAACCTCACATTTCAAATGGCATTGGATGAGGCGTGTGCTGCAGAACTGGCAGCATTGTCACTAGCCGAGTTACCCCGTGGATATACTCCACCTAAGATGGAAAAAGACTCATCGTCTGTAAATGAGACAAATGAGAATCTGTCAGATTCTGATGGTGATTTTGAAGTGTGCCGTCTTCAAGAGTTTAGAAAACAAAACTCTGGCCCAACTAGCATGTCAAGGGGGCCGAACACATGTTTCAGCTGTGGAGGAAATCACCTGCGCGCTAATTGCCGTTTTAAAAACGCAGAGTGCCGCTGCTGTGGCTGCAAAGGTCATCTCGCCAGAGTATGCAGAGCCCCTCAGCCACAGTTCAAATCACGTGTGCCGCAGGATGGGGGCCAACAATATCGTCCTAATCCGTCTGAAGTTCGTAATAGTAACCAACGATCTTCTTCTGATGTGAATTTAGTAACACCACCAAATATGTTGAGCCAGCAGAAGATTCGCCTTACAGTATTCATCGAATGGAAACCGTGCACCATGGAAGTTGATTCCGGCTCTGCTACATCCTTGGTGTCATGGAGTACAATTAAATGACTAGTTCTGAAACTGGCTAAATGACAACTAGACCCCTGCCATCTCCTGCTAAAAGATTGCCAAGGAGCCAACATTCCGATTGTGATGGGGGGTTGTTTACTGTGGGGACACAGGGTGGTGATTCCAAAATCTTTACGGGATTCTGTGTTAAAATCATTGCATTCCAGACATCCAGGAATAGTCCGAATGAAGGCTCTAGCTAGAACCTATCTCTAGTGGCCTACTCTTGATAAATGTATCACGGACTGGGTGGCCACTTGCCGCCCTTATCAAGAGTCTCGGCCAATGCCCCCTAAGGGTAAACCCAGGAAATGGGAAGGCCCCGCTGGCCCGTGGTCCCACCTTCATATAGACTTTGCGGGGCCATTTCATGGTCAAATTTTGTTAGTGGTGGTTGACACATACTCTAAATGGATTGAACTGATACTTATGCACTCAACATCCTCAGAGGCTGTCATAAAGGCCCTTCATACACTATTCTCAACCCACGGGTTGCCCGACCTATTGGTGTCAGATAATGGGCCCCAATTAACTTCTACCACATTTGATTTTTTTCCTTGCCCAATTAGGTATCAGGCATGCCCTTATCTCTCCTTACCACCCGGCCAGTAATGGCCTTGTAGAAAGGGCTGTGAGATCCGCAAAGGAGGCATTAGGCCGCATGGGACAAGGGAAATAGCATGACCGTATAGCGGAGTATATGTTAGTGCAACACACCACCCCTTGTCAGGTTACCAATCGGAGTCCAGCAGAATTACTGATGGGTCGCCAGCTGCGTACAATTTTGGATAGATTACACCCCCGTTACGCCCCTGCCAAGCCTTTGGATTCAAGTAGGACATCTAAACCTTTTGGTGTGGGTGATAAAGTGTATGCCAGGAATTATGGGGGTCAGCCGTTATGGTTACCAGGTAAGGTGGTGGATATTACAGATCCATGCTCATATAAGGTTGATATGGGACAAGGCAAGGTTTGGAGATGTCACCAAGACCAGCTACGGGTCAGATGGGGTACTGAACACGATATAACAGAAAGAGAGAACCAGGCAGGAGAAAGTTTCAGCCAGGGGTTAAGGGGCATACCAGAAGCTGAGAAGCTACCAGACACTGAGCAGCAGATTCTGAGCCGGCAGATTACTTTGGATAATACAAACCCCGAGGGAGAAATTGAAACACAGGTCGAAAGCAGTAACGTACCTGTAGTTATTAGAACTGCTGGGGAAAGTAATTCCTTGCAAGAGTCTTGGGACTGTTGGGCAGAGCGAAGGGAAAGGAGGAGCTGGGATTTTGAAATGGGTTAGTCAGTAAGCAGAGAGCCCCACTTTTCTCTGGGGGAAACAGGGAGGAAAAGACTCCCCTGCTGGCGGGCTTTTCCCCAGCCCAGGTCGCCCATCCAGGTAGTTTAGTTTAGTTTAGTTTATTTGATTTGTATACCGCCCTACTCCCGAAGGACTCAGGGTGGTGAACAGCCAAACAATAAAATACATAGATACAAAAAATTTAAAAACCAGATAAAATCAAATTAAATCATTTTGGCCCAGACAGATTAAAACACCCCAATAATTTAAAAACAGATTAAAATTTACATATTTAAAAAATGGGTAGGACCCTGAGCATCCCTGCTTAGCACCGGAGACATTCCAGGCGTGCTGCCAGCCGAGCCATGGAAGCCGCTCCTGGAGAATCACAGATCTTTGGCCTCTTAAACTCTGCAATCGCTTCCTCTTGCTGCACCCCCTCCCCATGCACAGCCTTCCTTTCCCCGGACACAAAATGTTCCGTCAGCAGCTCCGCCTCTCTGCTCTCCCCACCCCCTTCGCCTTACCCAAACGTACACTCCCCTTGCCTGTCCCACTCCCCTACACCCAGGGGTAGCCGGAACAAGGCACCCCCCAACAACACCCCCCTTCCCCCAACATTGAAGCCATTGTCCCACACTGCCCCAAACCCTTGCCCCTCTTTGGAGTGGAGCCAGAGCACGCAGCCCTCCCCTGCAGTCGCCCCTTCAACCTCTCACCCACAGAGGACATGCCATGCTCCGCTCCGCCTCCAATCAGTTGCTCCCTCCTCCCCCCATTTTCTCACCTTCCAACAATTCCCGCTTGTTAAAAAGAGCAAGCTTTCTTTTCATATGATTAAACAAGGAACACCTCAGTAAACAGGGCACAAATCTACAAATAAGGGGCATGGGGATGAGTAAGAGAAGTATTCGAATCCCCCTTTCTTCTCTTCTCTGGATCCTCATCATATTCTGGAGAAGACCATATTCTGTCTTGATTCAAACTTGAGTCATGAAGACTCGCAAGATAAAGTCTGCAGATTTTGATCTAAGCATGGCATGACCCAGTCAGAGAGCGAGAAAGATTGAAGAACTGGTGGGCAGGCAAATCAGCTTCTCCGTACTTCAAGAACTTCCTGTTCAGTGTGGGTTTTCATACATCCAGCAATGTGGTCTCCTATCTTGAGCAGGCAACTCCGGGTTTCCTCCAGCTGCTCTTCCTCTGTAATGGCTTCTTCTGGCTTATCCAGATGCTTCAGGGTTCTTAACTGGCTTCATCAGCTCTTTGCTCTTTGCACTTGGGAGACAGAGAAAGCAAAGCTCCGCATTAGTCGCACATCAGAAGGAAGGCGGAGGAAAGGGAGACCCCGACTGAGGCAACCTTTTGAGGCTAGGGGCCCATTTGAATTTGGGGGAGGGGATCTGCTGTGGGCACCCTCTCAAAATGGCAGCCACGGGAGTCTTTCCTGTTCTCAAGACAAGTCACCATGGGGAAGCTCTAAAATCTTGAAAACCCTGCAAGAGATTCCCCATCTTTCTTTAGGTGAATTCATTAAGGTGGAGGAATGATGTTTTTGTTTCGATCCAAAGTAACCGATTATTTTATTATATAGGTAGCCCTTGACTTACAACAGTTCATTTAGCAACCGTTCGAAGCTACAACAGCACTGAACAAAGTGACTTATGATCTTTTTTTCCCCCTTATGACCTTTGCAGTGTCCCTATGGTCACGTGATTTACATTCGGATGCTTGGCAACCGATTCCTATTTATGACGGTGGCAGTGTCCTGTGGTCATGTGATCCCCTTTTGCAACCTTCTGTCAAAGGAGAAGTCAGATTCACTTAACAACTGTGTTACTAATTTAACAACTGCAGTGATTCACTTAACAACTGTAGCAAGAAAGGTCATAAAATGGGGGCAAAACTCACAGAGCTAATTTTCCACTTAACAAACATAAATTCTGGGCTCAATTATGGTCTACCTGTATATTTGTTTCTGGCCTGAAGAAAATCTGAAGTCCGTTTTTGTATCCTTCCTCCCCCCATCTTCTTGTCCTTTTTCAACTTTCCCCCCTTTGATGCCCCCATTCCCAATATTTAAATCTTTTGGGGTTGGTTACATTTGTATTTTATCTTTCATTGAAACTTAATAAAGAAGAGGTAAGTTGATTTTGTAACTAAATAGCCGCTGCCCTCCTGAGTCAAAGGGAAATTTTCTAGAGTCAACGACCAGCCCTCTTTGACTTTTCCCCATTCTGTTCCTAGAGAAGACTCACAATGGTGAATGTTGCCTGGTCTAAGTCATCCTCTTTCTCTTCTTCAATGCCGTAATGTGGACAGGACCTGACCCAGCAGTTTCTTCCCTTTTTTCCGGATTTGGCTTCGGTGCTGTTGGACTATGAAAAGACAAGAGGAGATAGCATCCCTCATGAAACAGCACAGGATGGAAAGTCACAGCTGTGCCAATAAGGAAATGCGAGAAAAACAAAACAAAACCAAGGATGGTGAGAAACTTGCATTCTGCTGCCCGGAATTTCCAGCTGATTTCTTTGCCCCTTCAAACAGGGCTCTCCATGTTTAGGATAATAAAGTAAAAGTAAAGATTTACTCTGTCCAGTCATGGCTGACTCTAGAGGATGGTGCCCATCCCCCTTTTTGGCTGAGGGAGCCAGCATTGTCCGAAAACAATTTCCGTGGTCAAGTGGCCAGCATGGCTATACCCCCAGGGCCCATGGAATGTTGTTACCTTCCCACCAAAGTGGTGCTTATTCATCTACTCACATTTGCATGCCTCCGAACTGCCAGGTGGGCAGAGGAGCTGAGGCAAGTAACGGGAGCACTCACAACTCAGCCAGCTACTCCATTAGTTAATTGTTCTCCCTGCCAGGAAACTCCTCCTTCTATCCAGGTTAGATCTCCCTCTGAGGAGCTTCCACCCATTGCTTCTTGTCCTGCCCTCAGATGCTATGGAGGATAAGTCAACACCCTCTTTCCCTTGACAGCCTTTCCAATATTGCAAGATACTATCGTGTCCCCCCCTGAGCTTTCTCTCCATTAGGCTAAACATACCCAGACCCAGTTAGTGGCTCATGACATGATTTAGCCTCCAGATCCATTATCTTCTTTGTTGTTCTTCTACAGCTTTCCAAAGTAGAAAAAAGAAACCAATATTTCCCCCACCTTGTTGAGCAGCTTGAGCTGTGAAAGAGCATCTTGGTGGATAATAAGTCTTTTTATGTACCCCAAGAAAAGGGCCTGAACCCCCCCCTCCCGATGACCCCCTTTGTGCCTGGCCTAAATCCCCTGAGGGCTCCTATTTTCGGGAGGCGAAGAGGTTCCACAGCAGAGGAAACAGTCTCTCCTCTCTCTCTCCCCAAAGGCAGCAAAGGGTTCTCCACATGAGCACACACGGGAAGGCATGGAGCTCTGAGGCAGCGACCCCATCTAGGAGCAAAGGAGAGAAACACCTGGGCCCAGAGAAGCCTCCACACACACATCCCACCCCTCTGTCCTGCTCGGGCTCAGCCGAAGCCAGTCGGACTCCGGAAAAGGCTTCACTAGGCAGCCAAAAGGCTTCCCTGAGGAACCCCAAGTTCTAAGAAATGGAGGCCACTGCGGGGCCTGTGCCAGCTTTAGCTGTCCCTCTTACTGCCTGTAGGGGGCAGTCTGTGGTCTGGCCTTTAAGTCACACCTGGCCTCCGCAGGCAGTGAGATGGACTGGCCATTGAAACTAGGCATTTATGGATGAAACATGTAACAGTGATACCCATTGTCATCGGGGCACTTGGTACCATGTCCAAGAATTTTATAAGCTACATCAACAAATTGCAGCTTCCTGCAATAACACCAGCGGAACTGCAAAAAACTGCACTACTCAGAACATCGTACCATCTTAAGAAGGTATTTGGTTGATACCTAGCACGCTGGCAGCAACCCGTATCAACCATTAGCACCAGTCCATGGTAATTGTGATGCATTTTTGAATGTTCAGTTGACTGAGTTTCATGTTTAATGAATAAAGTATATAATAATATAATATCTTTAAAATGGAAAATAAAGAAAAACTGAGAACCACATTAGTCCAAACACTTACCAACCCTCACATTATAGATCAAGGAAGAACATCTGACATCCTTCTTCTGTCATCCGTGATGGTGATGTTGGGATTGAGAGGTTGCCGCAGGGATGGGGGCCACCTCGACAGCATCTGACCGGCTGTTGTAGCCAGAGAGAGACGGCTGCTCCAGTGACATCCTCAAGGCCCTTTCTCTGGGGATTGAAAAAGGAAAAGAGGATTAAATTTGACTGGTGCATTATTCTCTTAACAGTCATAATAAGGCTTATTCTTACTGGGGGCTCCATTAATTGGAGGTTTTCAAGGAAAAATTGGGCAACCATTAATCCAGGATGATAAAACAGACTCCTTGGGCAGCAGGTTGGACTGAGGCCTTTAACTATCCTGACTATATTCACCTCCTACGTGTATATTTGGGGTGTGCCCTGGTCTTCCTCCCCTCCTCTGCCCCCCAACCTCCCTCCCCCCCTTTGGGGATCCCTCCCTGAGTCCCGGCTGGAGAGCAGAGAAAATATTCCCTTCAGCTTTTTTCTCCCCTCAAAATGGAGGGAGGAAGAATCACCTCAGAAAAAGGAGGCCACAAAATGGAGGACGCTGGGGGGGGGGGCTTTGCCCTCTTTAGCTGTCCTTCTCGCTGCCTGTGGGGAACAACTGGGACTGAAAGGCCAGACTGTAGACTGCCCCCTACAGGCAGTGTGAGGGACAGCTAAAGCATGGAAAGAGGATGGAGGACCTTAGTGCTGGACAGGGGTTTCTGGGAGTTGAAGTCCAGACATATTTGCTGAGGTTCAGCCACCTGCCCTGGGAGGCCCTGCACTGGACACTCGGACAGATGACCTTTACTGAAGGGCCACCAAGGGAGGGGGAGGTCCAACCCCCCCGTCCCCTTTTCCCTGATTTCACGGGGGCAGGAGTGGGATATGGAACACTGGAGGGTAACCAGGGAATCCAGGATTTTCCCCTCTTTTTTAACATGTATAAAATTATTTCTTTTTCTTATCCATCAGAAGAGGATATAAATCCACCACATTCTTTTAATTCCATTCCTGGAGACCAGAGGCAGAGCAAGGGGAGCTCTCTGGGGCAGAGAGTCAGCTGAGGAGGGACAAACTGCCTGCTTTGCCCAGAGGCTCCAGCCGGGCCTCCATTCCCCCCTCAGACCCTCCATCCTGGCTTCTCTCCTCAGGGGGGACCTGATGGCTGATCAGCCCATGAAACACTCTGGGGACCCCAAAGTCTCTTAATTCTGGGAGGAAAAGGTTGGACCATCGATTAGAACTGATTATAATTATAATTATAATCTCATTCTGCGCATGTGCCAAGATGGCAGCTCTCGCCTAATCTCCGTCTGATGATGGGGCGGCTTTGGGTCGTTTGGAGGTCCACCGGGGCTGATTTAACTCCCTTCAGCCCCAGCACCAACTAGGGGAGCCTTTTCCCAGCTCAACGAGGTTTCTCTCACCCTCTGGATCATCGGAGCTGGGCAGATATTGGCACGTGAAGGCACCATGGGAGGCTAACTCTAGCAGTTCCGTTAATGGCAGTTACATCAGTTCCTCCATTCTTAAAGCAACGGCGGTTGGAATGACAATGGTGGCAGGCAGCAGCGACGAACGGCGCCATGGCAGTCCCTGTTGAGCCCTAGACATCCTAGGGGCTCCAAATTGGTTTGGGGACTTGCAGGAAATCTGAAGCTGCCCTCACCGATGAGAGCTGCTGGGGCGGTAATGACTACCTCTTTAAGAGGCCTGAGCTAAGGCCAGTGACAGCTTGCAACGTCATCAGAGGGAATCTAAAATCTAAGGCACCTGATGGATCCTGATAGGTTCCGGATGGAGCTTGGGCCGTTTCCTGAGACCTTGGCTCATGACTCGGCTGAAGACCTAGTGGCGTCCTGGGATAGGATGGCCGCTGGTGCTTTAGACCGGGTCGTGCCTTTGCGGCCTCTGACCCAGCGTCGAACCTACCCAGCTCCTTGGTTTTCTGATGAGCTGAGGGGGATGAAACGCTGGAAAAGATGCCTAGAGAGCAGTTAGAGGACCAGCTGTTCCGAATCCGACCAAACACTAGTGAGATCTTATATTAAGACCCACTTAGTGGCGATAAAAGCGGCAAAATGTAACTATTTTTCCGCTCTTATTGCATTGGCAGATAATCGCCCAGCCGCCTTGTTTAGGGTTACCCACTCTCTACTTCAGCTGAGACCACAAGAAAGAAAGACCACAACCACTACAGAAATTGACCCCAGGAGTGTAGTTATGGCTTTTCACAAACAAGCTTTTCTCCAGCCTCTCCTCTGCACATGGAGCCCAGAAGAAGCTCAAGAGGAGAAGTTGCTTATCACTGTAATTATGACCATCTGGGCCTTGGAGATCTCCATGCCTGTGATAGAGAGAGCAGATTGAAGCCATATGCAAAGGATCTTGTATCAGAAAAGGATAAATTCTTGAGATCAAGCTCTGTGGGAAAAAGTTTTGAGACAGGCAGGATCTGTGTTCTTGATTGTACCTCTCTCTCCTTTCCAGGTGAAGCTGAGTGTTTCTCTGTTTATATCAGGAAAGTCCCTGGCATTTCTATCCTGTGTGGGTGCTTTGAATTCTTCTAACTGTTCCTGTTGTTTGTGTTAGAAAGGGGGAGAGGATTAATAAAACCCTATGAATTATGGACCTCCTGCTTCTGCTTCTGATGCTGCTTTTGTTTCATCCTGTCTCTGGGAAGCTTAGAATGAAATGCCTGTTGACTTTGGAGCACCAGGACGGAAACAGTCCATGGAGCTACTTCAGGCCAGGAGACCATCTCATTGGTATATTCACAACTGAAACACAAATATCACCTATAATGTTGTCTTTCGACAAGGATCCTTCTATATCTTCTCATCCATAAGTCACGTATTTCTATATTATAGGACTTGTCTAATTTTCTGAATGATTTTGATTTCCATAACTTGCCTCTTTTTTCTTATTTTGTAGAACAGACTCAAATTGAAAGATGGGGTTAAAAAAACCTGAAGGCAATCCAGATTATTTTCCTCTCCCCATTCACTCCTGAATTCATCGTTGAATTCACTGTGTTTAAAGGAGTGATTGTAACAGTCGTAGTTGCCCAGCCCATTCCCATATTAATAACTGATGATTGGTTTTGGATCAATATTGGCTTAAGACTCAGTAGGCTTGTCGAGACAGGAATAAATTCTTTTTTAAGTTTTTGTTACTGTTAATGACAATAACATGAACATTTGTTTACAGCGAGGCTTCTGATGAATTTTTATACACCCTACAAGTAATTTTCACCATTCAATTGTTCAACAAGAATCCCCAGCTCCTGCACAATCTCACACTTGGCTACAACATCCATGACAACTATTGGAGCCCTTTACGCACTTCAGATGCCGTGCTGGACATTGTCTCCATTGGAGAAGCCAATGTCCCCAATTATGGCTGTGGAAGGCAGGGCAACCTTCTGGTTCTCCTTGACGTAGCTAGAAGGGACATCTCCATCCAGATATCAACATTAGCAGACACCTACAAAGTCTCACAGGTTTGTGTGTGTGTCTTTCTCTGGAAAAGTGAGTGGTGGTGGGTGAGCAACAGAGCAATCTTCTCTTCTCCATGGAATTCGTTGCTTTTCTCCATGTTAGCGAACATGTCAATCATGTTTTTTCTCTTATGTTCTTGTTCAAATTCCGCATAAAAGGCCAGAAAAGCAATAAGGCCCCCGCAGAGAACTTTCTCCTGGCTATTCAGCTATTAAAAAAATATCCCTAGTTGTGAGCGAAATATTGGCATTTTGACATAGAAATAATACCTGCCATATCCAGTTGTACTCAAGTTGGCAATAGTAGGTCTGATCCATCAGAGCTTTTCTTATCTCTTTAAAATAGAATTTGCAAAGGGATCCTATTAAGAATTAGGAGCCATTCTGAAACATAAACATTGATTCCCAATTGATCAGCATTCTCTGTGCTTGGAAAGCAGAACAGCTTCCATGGCTGCCTCTTCCTAGAAAACTGGAAGCCCCCCCCCCCCATTCACCCCCTTCTGGGACCTGGATGAATATTATGCAGCATTGAAGGTTGGTGACATAGTCAGTGATGTAGCTGCCTTTAGACAGGATCCCTTCAACAACCTCCTGGGGAGAGTTTCAAGGTCCCCTTTCTCTGGGCATCTGGTCCAGCCCTTCACAGACATGACAGGCTTATTTATTATTTATTTATTTTATTTATTGAATTCGTATACCGCCCTACTCCCAAAGGACTCAGGGCGGTGAACAGCCATAAAATAAAACATATAGATAGAAAATTTAAAATAAACTAAAACGAATTAAATAATTTGGCTGAACAAATTTAAAACCCCAATAATTTAAAACCAAATTTAAAATTTAAAGGCTTGGAAGAAGAGCAGAGAAAATGCTTCAGGTAGAAATTGTAGAGTGGAAAATTAAAGGCCTGAAAATTGTTATTTTATTTCTCTGGTTGAGGAAAGAAAAAAATTACAGTGGAATTCCTTTACAGCTTTTTTTAATTTACTTTATTTATTTAGGTGTGAAGTACACACCAAAATAAAAAGATTCCCAGTCAGAAATCCCGAACACTTTCTGCAAAGGAAGTTTTATCAGTAAATCAAGAAAGAACTATATAGGGTATATAATAAAGGAGGGAGAAGAGATGGGGAATCCAGGGACATCCATGGAAGGGGAAAACAGTTCTGCCAGACAGAGAGCAGTTGATCCCTAAGATCCCCTCTCAGGAATGGGGGATCTCAGCATGTAGAGCATCTGGGATCTTTCTGGACCTGGTGGCCTCCAGTCTTAGTTCCAGGTGGATTTGGAGGGAAGTGGCTGTCAGGTGGATGGTTGCAGCCATAGCTCTGAATCGGGGTCTCTGCAAAGCAGGAGAGATTTGGGGGGTCTGTAGGGTCATTATTTTTCTCTCTCTAAACTCTCCAACTACAGCCAGAGACGCCCGTCTCAGCCTCAAGGACCCAATGTGGCAATCGGAAGGCTGAAGAACTTCGGCTGTTGTGGAAAGCGGAAACTTTGAATCCAGCCTGTCAATTCCCAAAGAAAGCTCGCCAGCCACATCAGCTTCACTAAAGATGGGGGGGGGGGGGAATCATCAGATTCATTTCATTTGTAAGACAGGATGAAAATCCCAAGGAAGCCAGCATGTAGGGTGAATTACGTTTGTTAAACAAGATGAAAAATCCAAGGAAGCCAGCACTCTTCAGACTCCTTGCCGGCCTTCGCAAGACAAATTAATTAAAATCAAATAAGAAAATACACAAAACAAGCCTCTAAATTCCAAAATGCTGCAGAAGAAACTGCATCCAAATCCACGTCCTGACCGAACCGATTGGTCAACTGTCCCAGAATCGAAGGCTGTTGTGGCTTCTGCCTCCATTCAAGCTTCTTTTTGGGCTGCTGGCTTCACTCTTCTTTCTTCTTCAGTTTCTCCCAGATGAGGACTGAGTGGATCTCTTCCCTGAGATTGGCAAGATCCTACTGATCTTGAGCAGAATTCTAAGGATTCCCACTCCTTTGATCTAGAAATTAGAAATCCTTCAGAGTTAAATACCAGGCAGGTACAGGTTCATACAGGGGTCTTCCTTAGTTTCCCTTAATGAATATAATACAGGCAAGTCCTCAACTTACAGGAATTCATTTAGTGACCATTCAAAGTTACAACGGTGTCACTGAAAAAAGGTGACTTATGACCATTTTTCACACTTATGACCTTTGTAGCATCCCATGATCCTTTGATCAAAATTCAGACACTTGGACAATAAGTCCAAATTGTTTGGACTTATGACCGCTGCTGTGTCCCAAGGTCATGGGATCCCCTTTTGCAACCTTTCCACAAGCAAAGTCAATCGGGAAGCCAGATTCACTTAACAACCATGTCACAAACTTAACAACTGTGGTGAGAAAGGTCATAAAATGAGGCAAAATTCACTTAACAAATATCTCCCCTCTAACAACAGAAATTTTGAGTTCAATTGTGCTTGTAAGTCAAAGACTATCTGTAACTATCTAAAAAACTATCTGTTTTTTTATGCAATGTCCTGGTGTCTGATCTTTGTCTCATCCCAGCTATTAACTCAGCCTAAAGTATCCTCTGATATCCATGATTTCCCACTTCTCCTGATAAGCCCCATTCCTTCCTTCATTCTCAGTTGTGGTTGACATAGTCAATTGGGGGGGGGAGGGGAATCTGGCAGCCCGTTAGTTTCTCAAACTGATTTCTCTCCCCCCCCCCCCGATGCATTCCTTCCAAGGTCCTTTTGGCTGGAGGGGCAGACAGGAGCCAACACCTGGCTTCTCCAGAGGTGTCTGTGGATGGAAGCCTCCCTGGTGATTCCTAAACCCCTTGACAAGCTCCTTTTAAATGAAGGTTTTCTGGTTATGAAAAAGAGCATTTGACCTTCCTTTGAAAGACTCTTTGAATCTTGTGCTGCACAAAAGGTCAGTTTATATCGGGAAGGAAAGTTGGGTTCTGCCAGCTAGAGGTTTCTGATTCGGCCACTACTAAGTGAATTACGGAGGGTGTGTGTTATACTTCAGATGAGAATAAGTCTCTTAGAGCCAGACTTTTACTGTTTTTACTACTTTTATTCGTTTTTCAACACTACACTGTTGCCCTGCCTGGTTGAGGCTCTCAGGACAAACTACCGTATATACTCGAGTATAAGCCGACCCGAATATAAGCCGAGGCACCTAATTTTACCACAAAAAACTGGGAAAACTTATTGACTCGAGTATAAGCCTAGGGTGGGAAATGCAGCAGCTAATGGTAAATTTCAAAATAAAAATAGATACCAATAAAATTACATTAATTGAGGCATCAGTAGATTAAATATTTTTGAATATTTATTTCAAAAAAAAACAGTAAACTAGCTCTATAAGTGCATAGTGTAAACTACACTATAACTAAATTACACAAGAGAATGTAGTATATATACCAAAAATAATTCAGTAACAATTTAATCTGATACATTGGGTTAAGTGATGTAGGGCTTGATCTAATTTCAGGCAAGTTCAAGCCTCTGTTAAGAGATACCTGCATTCTCTCTTTCTCTCTCCTCCTTCCTTTTTCTCTTTCTTTCTTTCTTTCTTTCTTTCTTTCTTTCTTTCTTTCTTTCTTTCTTGTCTCTTTCTTTCTTCTCTCTCTCACTTTCTTTCTCCCTCCCTTTCTCCTTTCTCCCTTTCTGTGAAGAACCCCAGAAGGTTTTTGGTAGGAGGAAGAAAAGCCAGACCTTTTGAAACGTTTTGTAGCTTACCCTGAGCAAGGATAGCTAGTGCAGGCACTTACAATAAGCTCTCAACTCAAGCTCAGTGCACATAGGGATTCCCAAACAGTGAGGCTGAAGTGTGAGTAAAAGGGTTTACCCTTCCCTCCCTCCCCACCCCCCCTCTCTTTCTTTCTTTCTTTCTCCCTCCTTTTCTCCTTCTCATCTGGCTTATTTATTTATTTATTTATTTATTTATTTATTTATTTATTAATTATTATATTTCTATACCGCCTTTCTCCCATAGGACTCAAGGCAGTGTACAGTCAAGAAAAATATAGACACACAAACATCATAAAATTGCTAATTAACTTAATTCTTAGAGCTCCACTATTGATTAGCTTAGCCTGAGCAAGGATAGCTAATGCAGGCACTTGCAATAAGCTCTCAACTCAAGCTCAGTGCACCTGGGGATCTCCCTAAACAGTGAGGATTTCTTTGTTTCTTTCTCCCTTGAAGCCCCCTCCCTCACAGCCTGTTTTTGCTTCCAGGGGGCTCCAGGGAGTCTTGCTAGGCACCCCCCTCATGCTCCATTTTGGCCTTAGCAAGCCTCCCTGCAGCCCCGGAAGCCAAGACGAGTTGCAGGAAAAAAAGCATTTTTTCTTCACTCGAGTATAAGCCAAGGGGGGCTTTTTTCAACATTAAAAATGTGCTGAAAAACGGCTTATACTTGAGTATATACGGTATATAAAATATATACCATCCTCATGCTGATACTGTTAAGCTTGCTATTCTTTATAAGCTTAACACATATCATAAGATTTGTACTGTCCATCATATCAGTCAAATATACAGAAACAGAAACAATCTGGGCACCAGGCGCTGAATGATGTGCAGCCTCCCACCTGCTGTAAAGTAAGACATTCCCCCAAAATAAGAATATAGGTTTTTTAAATACTTAAAATGGTCATTAGGGCACAGAACCAGTTGTTAAATTATTTGAATCCCTCCACTGCTGAATTTTGTTGAACTCTTTTCCGTTGATGGGTGAGACCATGCAGGCTAAAGAAGGTTGAGTGAATCAAAGACACACAGAGAGAGGAGACAGACACAGAGTTGAGACAGAGACAGATAGTGTCACAGAATGAAGGAGACCAAGAGGTGAGCAGGACTTGGTTTTTGGTCTCGGGTATTTTTTTTCTTGCTTGGGAGTTTGACCTTGGGAGGGTTAGTCTTGGAGGGGAACCACCAACCATTAAAACCAGAAATTGACTCTTCTTCCGCCATCCCTTTTCTCTTCCAGAAATGGACCCAAATGAGATGCTGAGGCCATCCCTTGACAGACCCCAGAATGTCCTTGGGGACTCCTGGAAAGTGACCTTGTTTGTCCTTGGGGTCTATGTATTCGTTGGCCTCTGCGTTTTTTTCCACCAGTGCAGGTAAGTTGCTCCTATTAAAGAGAGTGGTGTCACCACAACCTTGGGAGCTCTGGGGCACTGAAAGCCCTCAAAATGTTGGTCGGACTAACAGTAGAAAGGATAAAATCCCTCAGGGCTGGAAGGGACCTTGGAGGTCTTCTAGTCCAACCTCCAACCTTTTCTTGAAACTCTCCAGTAATGGAGCCCCCATTAAGCTTTATTATTGTTGTTAAGAAAACAATGTACCAGTCAGTTATATTTTATTCTCTTTTTCTTCTTCAATCCCCAGAAAAAGGTATCTGCAAGTGTCACCAGAGCAACAAAACGATGATGTTCAGGCTGCCATAATCACTGTGGAATCCTACATACCCGGATTGATCAATCCCAACATCACCATAATTGATGAACGAAGGATGTCAGATGTTCTACCTTGCACGACAATGTGATGGTTGGTAAGTTTTTGAATTAATTTGGTTGTCAGTTTTTCTTTATTTTTCTATTTTAAAGATATTCTGTTATTATGTTGTTATTTAATTCTTAATTCCTTTTGTTGTTTTGCATTTCTTGCTTTGGGGTTTTGGGTGGGGGTGGTTGGACTATGGAAGCCAACAAGAAAGAAAACTAGGAGCCTTTAATCTTAATTTGGTTGCTCAGTATTATTAATTGTTTTGTTTCTTGCTTACTATTTCATTATTATTAAAATATTCAATCTGTGCTTCTTTTGCCCCAGGGCAAATAGTGGTCATGGCTGAGATGCCAACCATCACATTGTTGACCAGGGCTGAATGTCTGACATTATATTTCATCAATTATGGTGATGTGGGAATTGATGGATTCTGGTACAGAGGTTCCTCAGTGATGGAGGCCGCCACCTCATCTTCAGCTGGTGGTTCTGGTGATGTTTGCAACCCCTTGAATACAGAGGCCAAACAATACATAAGTTCCCAAAGATGACCAAAGTCATTTTCCATCCCAAGATCAAACCCCCAAGCAAGAAAAAAAATACCCAAGACAAGAAACCAAGTCCTGCTCTTATAGAATGGATGTTCGCTCTGTGCATCGTCGTATCTATGTATCTATCTATGTATCTATGTATTACCCCCACTGGCAGTTGAAAAGAAGAAACAACCACAATCACAAATTGCTCCTAGAAGCACAAGGCCGAAGACACCAGCCTGAAGATGACGAATAAGACTTCGTCGAAAAGTCGCCAAGGTACTTCCAATTTTACGTGGGACAAAACCCAAATAACCAAAGACCTATATATATCAATATAACATCTCAATGGCAGAATAATCAGAGAAGCAATTGAAATAGAAAAAAGACCATATTGCATGAATAAATGGGATGACACTTCACGTCTGCCTACTATTTGGAAACCTGCTCTCATAGATAGACGAATCTTAACACCAAATATAAAACATAGACCAAACATTAATCAAAAAACAAATCCCAACCAAATCATATTCAAACCAGCCACAAAGATGAAGCCCTGCCACCTAGTGGAGAAAAACCGACCATACACCCGAAGCCAAGCCAATAAACACATACTGGGACTCCCAACCAATCAGAATGAAAAGGTGGAGCCATCCCAGAATACCAGCACCAGATTTGAAATAGCAACGGCAGTTACTGCAAAAGACTGCTGACATAAGCCTGATGATGGCAGATGGGATTCTGTCAAAACGTCGCTTCTACCCTTTTAGGGATATATCCACAATTACACGGGAAGAAACCCGAAATATTAAATATACACATATATATGAATCCATCAACCCCAACATCACCGTCATTGATGAATGAAGAAGGATGTCAAATGTTCTACCTTGTACGACATTGTGATGGTTGGTAAGTGTTTGAACTAATTTGGTTCTTTATTTTTCTATTTTAAACATATTATGTTATTATTGTTGTTGTAATTTAATTCTAAGATGGATTCCAGGGACGGGACAGAAATCCACGGGTGGCCGCAGTCAGTGGACATCCTGGAGGCTGCAAAAAGTGAGTGGACATAGGACTTGTCCCAAAGATGAGAGGTCCTAGCTGAAGGGAGAGAATTTGGGTTCTCTCGAGTTACCTGGTGCCTTTTGTTGTTTTGCATTTCTTGCTTTGGGGTTTTGGGTGGGGGTGGTTGGACTATGGAAGCCAACAGGAAAGAAAACTAGGAGCCTTTAATCTTAATTTGGTTGCTCAGTTTTATTCTTTGTTTTGTTTCTTGCTTACTATTTCATTATTATTAAAATATTCAATCTGTGCTTCTTTTGCCCCAGGACAAACACCGGCCATGGGTGAACTGCCAACCATCGCATTGTTGACCAGGGCTGAAGATCTGACATCGTCTTTCATCAATGATGGTGATGTGGGAACACAGAGGCCAAACAATACGTAGACCCCAAAGATGACCAAAGTCATTTTCCATCCCAAAATCAAACCCCCAAACAAGGAAAAAAAATACCCAAGACAAGAAATCAAGTCTTGCTCACCTACAGAACGGATTTACTCTCAGGGAAACTGACAGATCAGGACATTTTCATGGACTTGAGTTACAGCTGAATTTTTACATGGCCGCATTATTCTAGGTTTTTATTGTTATTTTTCCTCTTAAAAGATCTCAAATAGATTTTCAGTTGAATTGAATAGCTTAGATGTTATATTAATAGTGGAAAAAATTCTGAAGTTATTTATCTTGGTCTGATTTTTTATTTTTATTTTTTGCATCTATTCTTCTTCCTCCATCCCTTTTCTCTTTCAGAAATGGACCCTAATGAACTGCTGCGGCCATCCATTGACAGATCCCAGAACGTCCTTGGAGACCCTTGGAAAGTGACCTTGTTTGTCTTCTATGTATTCGTTGGCCTCTGCATTTTTTTCCCACCAGTGCAGATAAGTTGCTCCTGATCAGGGGACTGGCATCACCACAACCTGGGGAGCCCTAAGGCACTGAAAGGCTCCCAAAATGTTGGTGGAACTAACAGAAGGATAGAATCCCTCAGGGCTGGAAGGGACCTTGGAGGTCTTCCAATCCAACCCCCTGCCTAGCTGGGGTTGCCTGAGACCTCTCAGGATCTCTCTTTTAGCGTGTAACCCTCCATACTGAAAGGTCCACAGTTGCTGGAGGAGACACCCCTGGCATCTCCCCATAGCTGGATCAAAGATTATGACATCACAGCACATGTCATAAAATCTTGACTGGGCTGTCCTGGGTCATTTAACAGGGCTATCATAACAGCCATGGCAGGCAATTTCCTGCAAGGAATGAAATGGAAGGTAAAGCGTAAAAATAGAGGTAGGAGACAATTAAAAATAAGAGACTTATTATCTACTTAACTTTAGCAGCAAGTGTGAAGAGTTTAGATGGCAGAAATATCAGCTGGCACCAAATATTTGAGACTAAAGAACCCAGATAAAGCTATTGCTGTAAAAATGAAAGTATGTGGAATAAAAAGAGGGAATTTGGGGGTGGGTAGGTGGGTTTAAAAGTGCCTGTTTCCAAACTTTTCTTGAAAAGCTCCAGTAATGGAGCCCCCATTAAGAATAAGTACTAGTCAAGCTATATTTTATTCTTTTTTTCTTCTTCAATCCCCAGAAAAGGGTGTCTGCAAGTGTCACCAGAGCAACCAAGCAAAAATGTTGAGGCTGCCATCATCACCATGGAACCCTACATACCCAAATCCATTAACCCCAACATCACCATCATTGATGAGAGAAGAAGGATGTTGGACGTTCTACCTTGCACAACAATATGAGGTTGATAAGTGTTTGAATTAATTTGGGTGTCAGTTTTTTCCCATTATGATAATTATTGTTCTTTAATTCTTAGATGGATTCCATTCAAGAGGCAGGAAAACCCAGGTGACTGCTGTCAGTGGACACCTTGGAGGCTGGAAGAAGTGAGTGGACCAAGGATTTGTCTAAAAGAAGAGTCCTAGCTGAAGGGAGAGGATTTGGGTTCTCTTGAGGTCACCTGGTGTCCTTGGTTGCTTTGTATTTCCTGCTTGGGGATTTTGGGTGGGGATGGCTGACCTTAGACGCTAACAAGAAAGAAGAGTGGGAGCCTGGCAATTTTAAATATTAATTTGGTTGCTAAGTTTTATTTATTTATTGTTCCTTGCTTATTTTATTATTAAAATATTAAATAATATTTTATTATTCAAATATTAAATTGGTGCTTTTTGTGCCCCAGGATGAATAGCTGACATGGGTGAAAGCTGAAAACAACTGGAGCCCCATTTGGACCCATCGGCATTGACAACCCCACCATCGATCAATTGCCAAAGACAGCTTTCCTTTCGAACAGCTGACATCCAGTCTGAACATCTGGCTGACTGTGTGAAGAACCACAATCCCCCTGTGAACCTTGACGTGGTTATAGGCTTGTGTGCTCTGAGGAAGATGAGGGCTACACCTGAGGTTCAAGCATACTGGACAGGACTCATGAGAGGAATTGGGTAACATACATTACAGAAACCCAGATTGGCTCTCTAGTTGCCCAGGTCAGAAAGGATCATGCTAAGGGTTCAAATTCCTGGACATCTGGTGGAAAATGACCTGCAGGACTCAGGACTGCTGGCTGAGCTGGAAGGAAAGTGTTTTTCCGACTCTCCCCAAGATGGCAGCCAGACTCAGCAGGGGTTTTATTCCCTGCTCCTGGTTTCCTCACCAGAACTGGTTCTTTTCTTTTCTTTTTCCTTTTTATGTACTTTTTAATGTAGTTTTATTTAGCTTTGGGGGCTTGTTTGTAATTTTTTTTTCATTTTTTTGGAGGTTTTGAAAATAAAATAAAATAAAAAATTGATTTAAAAAAAAAAGAAATGATATGAGAAAAAGTACAAATGAAATCTTAATGAAAGATTCACATTGTAGCTACCATCCATTTGTTCTTATATCAGATAGAATAGCTTGTTAAGTCCTATTGAAAAATTATATATTTTTCTACTGGATTTTACTTATGCACTCTATTGGGAAATCATAGATATTGTTCTAAAAGCTGGGTGGTATTTCTAAAACAACATCAAAGTACCTTTGTCTAAGAGTTGATATAATGTTGCATCACAAAATCCTATTTCAAAGGTGTTAGTCATCACCTTTAAAGCGCTCCATGGCTTAGGACCTGGGTACCTACGAGACCGTCTTTTGCCACCAATAGCCTCCCACCGACCAGTTCGTTCTCACAGGGAGGGACTACTCAGGGTACCGTCAGTCAAATTATGCCGACTGGCGACTCCCAGGGGGAGGGCCTTCTCTGTGAGGGCTCCAACCCTTTGGAATGAACTGCCCCCTGAGATACGAAATATCCCTGATCTCCGTGCTTTCCGCCGTGCCCTCAAGACCCTGATGTTCCAACAGACGGGGCTAAACATATGAACATGTGAATGATTTTAAAATGTTATCTAATTTTGGGTTCTATTTAATTGGGCCAAACTATGTTATAATAATAATTCTAATTAGCAATTTTATGATGTTTGTGTATCTATATTTTTTCTTGACTGTACACCACCTTGAGTCCTATGGGAGAAAGGCGGTATAGAAATATAATAAATAAATAAATAAATAAATAAATAAATAAATAAATAAATAAATAAATAAATAAGTAAATTTCTTCAACTATCCTGCCTGTATTAATGACAATATAGACGAATAGATGAGCAAGGACCAATTGCTATTCATACCTCCTCAGTTTTATGAGGCATTATCTTAATTAATTAACTTAATTATCAGGAAGTAGTTTACTTTGCAGAATCAAGGTTTATCACCAGCATTCCCACAAATTATTAAGGAAGTGTAATGATATGTGCAAATAAAGTATGGCACCAGGCTAGAAAGAGGGAGATCCTGAGTTCAAGTTCAGTCACTATACCTATTACCTCACAGGGTTCTTGTTGTGAGGGGAAATAGAAGGAAGGTGTGTTTGATATGCTCACTGCCTTGAGTTATTTGTAAAAATAATTAAGGCAGGATAGAAACAAATAAATAAAAATCACTAAATGACCTTGGGGGAGAGAAGGAGAAGATGCTGAATAGGGAATAGTGAGATAAGGTGTGGGAGCCCCCAGGTGCATAATTGGCAGAGGAAGAACCTCAGAAAGGACCCTCCCTCACTTTTCAGGCTTTCAAAAGCATTGGCGGGAGATTTGTACTTTCAGACATGCAAGATTCTCTTATGTACCCTTCCAATAAACTAGAGTTACATCATGTTTCCAATCTGGTGTACCTGGGAGAAGATGGGGGGGGGGTTTGCTACCTTCTGTGCCAGGTGAGTCTGGCCAGAACCAGATCTGAGAGATCGGAAGTGGCTGCTGCAGACTTTTGAGGTACTTCTTCTTGTTTCCCCTCATAGTCTGAAGAGGGTGACTTTCTCAGTTGGCTGGAATGGCTTTTCTCCACTACACTGTAGTCCATCTCAGCCAGTTCATGCTGCAGACTCTGGAGGTGCTTTTTAAGTTCTGGCAGAAGGTTCCTCACCTCTTTGAGGTCTTTCTCAAAGTCAGCCTTCTCTTGTTTAAGATGGACACTTGGCTCAGATAGTTATTTATGGAGTTCTTCACTGCATTTCACCAAAGATGTGTTCTTTAGCTCCAACTGGTGGCATGATCTTCTGCAGGTTTTCTGCAGGTCTTCTGCTGTGGTCTTAAATTGATCCACGCGCTGATCTTTCATCCATTGATTGTCTTTCTGGAATTTCTGGGTCTGAAAGTCAAAGGAATTTCTCAGTTCATCAACCTGGAGGTTGGGACCATCAGTGGTTGCTGAAAGATCGCCCAAGGATATTGACTGTGTGACCATTTATTTCTTGTTGCTGACCTGTTTGAAAAATGGAGAGACACAGTCACATCCTCTCAGTTCAGTGCCAATTTTGCTAATCTGCCTTCTCCACTCTGGCTTTTTCCTACAGTTTTGGAGCCCATCGTTTTCTCTAACATGAGATGCAGCAGGAATGAAGAACCAACAATCTGCAGAGGGGCCTCCTGCCAAAGGATCCTTTAGATATAATCCACCCAGATCTGTTCTCAAGTACAAACCACCAGGTTCAAAAAATCACATTTGAGGGCACATCAAGTGAAAACCAGCTCTCTGGAGATGTTCCTAATGTTGGGAAAGGTGGAAGGGAAGAGAAGGAGAGGACAATTTGGAGTAAGGTTAGTGGATTTGATTACAGTGTGGATGGGTCAACTTTTGGAAGATCTGAAAGACAGGGGACAGATCATCCTGTGGCCACTCAGAGGATACACAATTTCAATGCTGTCAATCAATGAGGCCAAACTCCCTGGAGAAGTCGGTAATGCTGACGTGGGTGAAGGAAAGAGAACAAGAGAACAAGCACCATAAGCAGCTATAGTGAAGATGGGGGCAGATTGGGAGACCCAAAGTACCAGGTTGGGGACAGATCTCCATGGAGAAGATTGATCTATGGGCTGCTTGGTGTCAAAATCAACTTGATGACATAGAATCAATCCATCAATCAGGCAGGCAGGCAGACAGGCAGTTGACTTACAAGGCCCCTTTCAATTGCAGGCTTCTATTGTCCACTTCCTTTTCATTGTCACCTTAACCTACAAATAGGGAACAGATGAGGGTTAATACAATCAAATGACAATAGCCTAAAGCATTGATTAAATTACAATTTAACAACTTTGTGTAAAAACCACAAACCTGGCCCCTTTAAGGCATGGATAGTCTTCAACTCCCAGAATTCTGCATGCTGGCTGGCTGGAGAATTCTGGGAGTTGAAGTCCCCCCATACTTAAAGGGGCCTAGTTTGATAAACACCAACATGATCCCTTAATACTGATCTCTCTTCAAACTATCCTGACTTCCCATTTAATTCTGAGTCCAATTCAAGGCAGATCATCGCTCAGAACCCTCCAAAGGAGTCAGTATTGTCTCTCCATCTATTTGGCCATCTTTGCACTGCTTTGGTGCTTCTGATAATAGGAAAAGGTGGTAACCGATTTGAATTAAGAGAGACTACACCACCCCCACCCCCAAGTACCCCCGAGTCCCATCTCAGCCACGAAAGTCAGGTGGGTGACCTCGAGCCCCTCCCTCTCTCAGCCTTCACAAGGTTGTTCTTGGGGGGGAAGAAGGAATCTTAGATATGTTCACTGCCTTGAGCTATTTAGAGAAATAAAAAATGAAAATAAATGAATACTCCAGTCACCAGGCCAAGTGTGTTATTGGGAAATAATTATATCTGGCCAACGGAATCAGAGTTTAGGTTAATTTCCCCAAATCATTAAGCAGGTCAATCTCTAGCTTTGTGGTCGCAGTGCCCATGCAACTGGGACATCCTGTAGCCAATTTTTGGGCCCCTAAACCTTGCATCTTTTTCTAGTGCATTTTACCAGCCAGCCAGCCAGCCCCAGCCCCTTTCCGAAGACAAGAACCTTTGACATGGTGGATGAGGAGTTTGGTGACAGGTAAGGAGGCTGCGGACACGGCAGGTATCAGCATGTCTGTCGTGTTTGGTTGAACCCCATTTTTCTAATCTCCCCCCCCCTTAATTCTGCCTTAAAGGGAAGGGTCTATTTCTTCCGAGGAGCCCAGGCGAGGGAGACCCTGCGATGCCCCCAGTGCTGCCATCCAATCCAGCCACTTTCCAGGGATTTTGAGCAGAGCCTCCATTACGTGGTCCAGACTCCCCAAGGATGCTGGAGGTTGCCATGGAGAGCTCCAGCCAATGAGCTCAGGAGGAGCCTCTGATGTCACAAGCGAAGGCTCTGATTGGCCTGGACCTGAGATTTGAAAAATAACCACCAACGGCTGCCTTCACTTGGGGGCGGGGCTTGTCCATGGATGAACCGCCTCTGAAGGGGCTTCGAGCCCGGATTCGCTTCAGCCAGAGCGGCTCCCTCTGAAGGGGGAACTGGAGAGGTCGGGGAGCCCCAGATTCTGTCCCTTCTTTGCGGGTGAAATTAGAATTTTGTCCCTTGGATCTGGAATCTGGTATTAGGGATCCAGAGAGTCCAGGTTTCCCTCTCCAGGGGAGATGAAAGGGAAACAGGCATAAAAGATCAGATATGGTTCATATTCAAAAGGCCTTGTGAAATGCGCCTAAGAAACAGATAGGTCTTTGCCAGTTTTAGCTGTCCTTCTCACTGCCTGCGAAGGCCAGGTATGACTTAAAGGCCAGACCATAGACTGCCCCCTACAGGCAGTGAGGGGGACAGCTAAAGCTGGCACAGGCCCCGCAGCAGCCTCCATTTTGTGGCGGGAGTCTCTAGTAGAAAGAGGGAAAGCTGGCAAAGGAGGAAACTGGATGTAGTTTTTTTTTCCATCCTTTTTTAACTTTGTTCTGTGTGTGGAAGCTGATCTCTTCTTTTGGCACTTCTAATAAAGTCCATCTTGGTTTAAGCCCCGGAGTTTCCTCAGGGCCTTCCTGCCCCTCCTCAGGCCCGGCTGAGCCCCTGACTGCCAAAGCCAGGCCTGGATGGAGGAAGGTCTCCCCTCAGATCCTCTCCTGGGTCCCCACAGGGCTGGTTTTGGGGCGGGGGGGTGGGGATGGGAGAAAATGGGGGGCAGGGTCAGGAAGGGAGGGGGCGGCTGAAGGAGAAAAATGGGCCAGTGGCTCTTCCCCCTCCCCCCCACAGACGGGGGTCTCAGAAGTGAAGGGGCTCTGAGGAGGGGGAGGGTGAAACCCAAAGTCATTTTTTCCCTAAGTGAATGGGGGCAGGAGGGGGGCAGTGAAGACTGGAGGGTCCTGGGGAATGAAGATTTCCTTGTTTAGAAAGAAAAAAAGGGTTTTTTTTTAGTGCTAGGCCAGTCAGTCAGCTGAGAAAGTCACAAATTAGCTCTCCTGATATCCACTCAAGCCACTTAACCCGATCCTTTCGCTAAGGGCCGCATTCCCTCTTGCAGCTTTTAACTGTTGGGAGAAAAATCCTTCTGGGTTCAGTTCCAAGTGGGGAAAAAGACACGGGATTCATGGAAGTTGCTCGGAAAGAAGGTTTATGGATGAACAGGATCCTTGGAGATCTTGGGTGAAGAAAGGGGGCAGAGATGCGGAGAGTGCCTGGGTTTTATGCCCTCTGTTGGGCTCTGAACGTGAGCTTGTGTCCTGAATGGTGGTCAGACACCCATGGGGCCATGCAGGGGCAACGTTCGGCTGTGTTTTTGAGTCCCAGCCTTGGCTGACTCTTTGAGGAGGTAGATCTTTCTCATGTAGACTAGACTGGCTCAGGCCTTAATGGCCCAGCGACAAAGGTGTTGGGAAACATGTTTCTCCTTTTCTCATCCAGGGAAATATAATATTCTGCCTTTTTAATGTTTCCTGGAATAGTTCATTTTTCTAGGAGAGGGGTAGGTGCTAACTTCCTCCATAACCATGGTTTGTTTTCTGAGGCAGAACCCTTTGGCTGATGGGCGGATGAATTCTCAGAGTCCCAAAGTGAGGTACATTAATTCAGTGGAGACCAGCTGAATAATAATTCATAACTGAAATAAGCTGGGGACAATTTTCTATCTGCAAGGACCATATTCACACAACACTCTTCACCAGGCCAGGGAAATATTCTCACAGCCACCTTGAGACAAAACACAGGCCTAGGTGCAGCCTCCTGAGAGCCTGTAACAAACCACGGATGACAACGGCCACCTCTTCTCTCCTCTGGGATCTCCACAGGACTGGAGTGGGGAGCACATTTCTGAAAGAGAAGGGGCTTCCTCCCCTCTGGGCACAAACTAGCTTCAGTCAGACATGGCAGAGAACATCATGGAGGAGAGCAGCCTTGTTATGTATCAACTTGGCATTCAAGAGGAACAGCCTGAACCCAGAGCCACCCAGGATCTGCTATCAAGGCACTGAGAGGACAATCTGAGGGACATTCAGTGGGGCAACTTTCAAGTAATGGACCTGGGCTACAGGCCATTGTCTGTTCTTCACTGTAAGGATGGACCTGCCTGTTCCTTCTCACTTAGCCCACCCAGTTCTCCCCTCTAGGCCAAGTTGCACTTATTAATGTCCGCCTCCAGACAAGAAATATAATCTCTGAACAACCAACCCAGATGAGCCAGGAACACGGGGACTCTCAACAGCTCCTTCAAAGCCCTTGGAGGTCTTTGTGTGGGTTCTTACACAGCCTTAGGGATAGGAATGTCACAGGGGTCCCACCCCATCAAGAACATCCACACAACCAGAGCAGAGGTGGGTTTCAGCAGGTTCTGATCAGTTCAGGAGAACCGGTAGTAAAAATTCTGACTAGCCCCACCCCCATCTATTCTCTGCCTCCCAGGTCCCAGCTGATCGGGAGGAAATGGGGATTTTGCAGTAATCTTCCCCTGGAGTGGGGTGGGAATGGAAATTTTACAGTATTCTTTCCCTGCCACACCCACCAAGCCACGCCCACCATGCCACACCCATAGAACTGGTAGTAAAAATTTTTGAAGCCCACCACTGAACCAGAGGGAGGGTCACCAGTCCCCCAAACAATTTGCTGGGTGGGTGTGGCAAAAAAACACTGCACCATCCACTACACAGTGGGCACCTCCACGATCTCACCCACAGACCTCAAAGCATGCAGTTTATTTAGTAAACTAATAAATTTCAAAATGGAAAGGATCTGAGTATCTTAAATGAACTATGAAGGACAAGAGAGACAGTGGCAATGAAAAAGATTTCTATCCACTCTGTAACTCTCACTATTTACCCAATGAGATAGTCCACAGGCTGTCACTTTCTTGCCTTAGTCAGCTCTCATCCAAAAATTTATATTGCTAGAAATGATGGGAAGCGTAATTTCGCTTCAGGCAGAAGCAATTTTAAAACCAGCTCCAATTTAGGATTCATAAATCTAATATAATGGAAATATAATATAAGGGAAATCTAATATAAGGGAAAATCCCCAACAGGGCCAACATTTAACATTAGGCAGGGTTCAAGGGTGCCGATTGCGTGTCACCAAACTCCATAGCTCTGGCTGACCTTCCCCAGCGCACTCTGGAAACAAAAAACCATGTTGAAGGACAGGAGAAGTCAGTTCCCTTGAGGTTCAGATACCCCCCCCCCCCCGCATCACTTTCTGGACATGTCCCAACAGGAGGAATCCCAGCCACTACACAGCAGAGCCCCCAGGGATGTTTCCGTGGTTTTTCACTAACATGTTTTTCTCCAGCTAACCCTCCTTGCATTAAAGAACTTTACGGTCCCCAGTGGAAAAGTTGCAACTCCCTGTAATAATCACCACCCCAGTTTTCTGCTACTTCTCCAATAACTGTAAGCATCAGACTGAAGCAATGTGGAAAAGATCCTTCATCAGAAAAGGATAAATGTCTTAGGTTGCATTTGTGTGGCACAAGTTTTCAGGCAGGCAAGAGATTTCTTTTCCAGCTGAAGCTTGGATTGTCTCTGTCTGGATCAGGAAAGCCACCAGCATTTCCATCTTGTGAGAGTGCTTGGAATTCTTGTTCATCTCATCTAGTTCTTTTTGTTAAGAACTGATTCAGCCCCAAGAATTATGGACCTCCTGCTTCTGCTTCTGATGCTGCTGGTGCCCCAGCCAGTCTCTGGGAAGCTGAGAATGAAATGCCTGCTGAGTTTGGAGCACCAGGATGAAAAACAACCATGGAGCTACTACAGGCCAGGAGACCATCTCATTACTATGATCAACACTGCAACAGAAATATTGCATTCAACGTTTCCTTTCAATAGTCCTCCTTCTAATCCGTCTCATTCGTAAGTCGTTTAGAGTGATAGAGATGCATTCCCTTCATTTGCAGTTCTAACACTCTCTTTTTCTTCTTATTTCACTTAATTCTATATTACAGGATATGTTTAATTTCCTGAATGATTTTGATTACCATGGTTTTCCTCTTTTGTCTTATTTTGTGGAAGACACACACCCAAAAAATGGGGCAAAAAAAAAAAACCTGAAGGAAGTTGACGTTATTTTCCTCTCTTTGTAGAATCCTGCGTTCATCACTTAACTGGTCTTTGGTTTTAGATCAATGTTGGCTTAAGGCTCTGTAGACCTGTGGAGACAAAGAGGGTTGATTTAAAAAAAAAAAGAGAATATGATGTTCCTTTCGTTGGTAATAACATGAACGTTTTTTTTTTTTTATAGTAGACTTTCTTTTGGTTATTCAGAAACCCTACGCTTCATTTTTGCCATTCAAGTGATGAATAAGAATTCCCAGCTCCTGCATAATCTCACGCTTGGCTACAACATCCATGACAATTATTTTAGCACTTTACGCACTTCAGATGTCTTGCTGGACACACTCTCCACTGGAGAAGCCAATGTTCCCAATTACCTCTGTGGAAGGAAGGACAACCTTCTGGCTCTTCTTGATGGAGCTAGCAGGGACATCTCCATCCAGATGTCAACCTTAGTAGGCATCTACAAAGTCCCACAGGTTTGTGTGTGTGTGTGTGCTCCTTTATCTGAGTGGGATGGTGTTTGGAGAGCAATAGATCCAACCAAGGATGGGCTTCAAAAATTTTAGCAAGGGGTTCCCTGCCCGGTTGCTGGGTGGGTGTGGCCATGGTGGGCGTGGCCTAGTCTGCCTTCTGCAGCATTGGGGGGGGGGTGTTTTTGCCCTCCCTAGGCTCCGGAGGCTTTTCTCGAGCCTAGATGGATAATTTATTTTTTTATTTATATTCATAAATTGGATTGCTAGGCTATTAAAGAAACTTTGCTCCCACTGATATAATCATTCAATGATAATTGATGAATCAAAGTTATGGTTTTTCAAAAGCAACATCATAGCCATAGATGCCTATTTGATTGTGAGCCAACAGTGCCAGTAACACCTTTCCTTACCCGGGGTAATTTTCACTGAGACTGGATATTGCTTCCCATATCATCCAAAGATGATAGAGAAAAGGCACAAGTGAATTTAGTGTTTTAAAAAAACACATAGCTATCCAGCTTTCTTTCCATTTATTAAAGTATATAATGTCAAACTTACCCTAAGCCCTTATATCAAATTGAAGTTTAGGGCTTAATATATAACACTACTGGAACAAACCCAATGACAGCATCTGAGAAGTATCTTAAGGACGAATAAAAGGACTTCAGCTGCTGTCCTAAGAACTGAATTGGGAATTTATGCAATTTATCCTTTGCCTAAAATCAGTGTATATAGTTACAATTAAAACTGTGGAATCTGACAGACTCCCAATATTCTCTGTGCTAGAACTGTAAAATTTCAATTAAAGGCATCTCAGATTGTACAACTGACAAATTATATTGGGAGGTGTGTTCTCCCTTTGTCTTGTACAACTTCTATTATTGGAATGTCAATTGTCTAAGAAAGAGAGAGATGAGTATTTTGGACTGAACATCACATAAACAAATCTATTGGGATCCACATATTAAAACAATATATATACAATATATAATATATATATTAAAAATTCATCAGAATTTTTAAAAATGCATATAATACAGCCCTTTGTATCAGCAAAGCAGGTCCATTGAGATCTGGATATGTGGGTCTGATTGTGGTTAATTGTAAGGATGATACAGAAATAATTTACATTCTTTTTTGTTCTTAGTTTATTCTCACATTCTGTTTTTATAAACAGATTTATTAATGGCCTGTGTTCTACATTATGCATTTTGATATGATTTAATGGCTAGTCAACAATGAATTATTCTAATATGTTCATGAGAACTAATATTTGGATATGAACTAATATTTGGATTTGATCTGACCCCAAATATAACACAACATTTTTCATTGCTTTTTCAGATCAGTGCTGAACCTGTTTCAGAGGCTCTGAGTGATAAAAGTAAATTCCCCTTTTTCTACCTGATGCTCCCCAAACAAGGATTCCAGTACCCAGCCATTGTCCCACTGCTCCTCCATTTCAAATGGACCTTGATTGGTCTCTTTGCTTCAGGCACAGAGGAGGGAGTGAATTTCATGAGGACTTTTACTCCTATGCTTCTCCAGAATGGAATTTGTGCTGTTATATCACAACAATTCTCAACAACTGGTCATACAGCAGCCCTCAGGGAGGCCCTCTCTAACTGGAGACAAGTCAACGTCTTTGTTCACTTTGTAGAATACGATTCCCTTTGGGCCACAATTCTTCCTTTCCATTTAGCACTCAGGCATTTGCCAGGACCCATTGAAGGGAAAGTCTGGATCTTGACAGTCTTGGGCCATTTCACAATTAGAAGGCACAAACTTCTCAAATTTGTCCATAGTATTTGGGCCTTTGGTTTGCAGAAGAAGTCTGAGCAAATATATAATTCATTTGAACCCCATCTATTTTTGGAACCCCAGGTTGAAGATCATTATTTTCACTGTTCTCTTTCAAAACCCGTCTTTTCTGTCAAAGGCCGGAGAAGATGCACCCAGAAAGCCCCACTGGAGACCCAGGAGAAAAGGGACAGGATGCAGATCATTAATTACCCCCATCTCTACAGTATCATTCGGACTCTGGCCCAGGCCTTGAATGCTGCCTATTCCTCCAGGAGGAGGAGAAGGAAGGAGGGGGAAGAGAGGTTGGGGGCTCTGAGGCTGCAGCCATGGCAGGTAAGAGGTCCTGACAAGGATCCATCCACCTTAGTTACTTTTGAGAAAGTACCCAAAGGAGATGCGGGAGAACCATCTGAGTCTCTTTGTACCACAAAAGGAAAGGAGTTTGGCCAATTTAATCATTCATGGCCTAATATTCCAAAGATCACTCGAAGGATAGTGTTCCAAAGATCTGTCCATCATGACAGATATATTACAAATATACAGATATATCTGTATTTTGATATTAAAAACTTCTAATTAAGAAAAAGATGGGTGCATTTTAAATTGATTCCCATCTTTATGGGTTTATGATTAGATTGTATAGATTTCTTTCCTTCGTAAATCTGAGGGAGCCCCTGAGGCTATCTAACCCAACCCCTCCTCTCTGCAGAAACCCCAACCAATCAGAGAAGGGGAAACTGAACTCTCATTCACTGGCTCAGCTCTAAAACAGCTCCTCTTTTTAGGATGTTTTTCCTCCCATTCAGCCAGAATGTCCCCTCTTGTGACTGAAGTCATGTTTCCACGTCTGACACTCTGGAATAACAGTGAGCCAATCTTATGCTTCTGTCTGCAATCTTGCAGTGATTGGAAGAGGGCTGAATCCCCCCTTCTCCAACCAAGAGATTGTGTCAGTTGGAAAAGAGGCTCCAGACCCCTCCTGATTTTTAGCTTTTCTCCTTGTAATTATCAAGTTAATTATATGATTATTCCTCTAATAAATTAGTTGCTACCACCAATTTTATTATAATCAGTGACCAGTATACATTTTTAATAATATCAAAAAGTACAAATGAAGCCTTAAGGATAGATCTACATGACAGAGCTCTCATCCATCTATTCTTATATGATATACCTTACTTTGTCAAGTCCAAATTGCTAGATATATTTTTCAGATATTTTTCTATTGGATTTAATTTATGCACCTTTCACCGTTGAGAAATTATATATATATATTTTTGGAAGCTGGGAATGTTTTAGTTTTCACTTTAATTTATTTCTAAAAAAGTTCAAAAACAAACCACGAAAACATTAAAAAAACAAAGCACAAGAAGCAAGATATTAAAAACAAGATATTAAAAAAGAGTGCATTAAAAAGTCCTTTTTAAATACACATTTTTCTTTTTAATGTCTTGTTGAAAGTAGGATTTTAAAAAGTGAGCTAAGTAGCTTTATCTAAGAATTGGAATCAATCATGCGTCAAATTATCATGAATTATCAATTCAATCTGCCTGTTATAATGAATATATTGAGGAATAGATGAGCAAGGATTAATTTTTATTCATATCTCCCCAATTATATGAGGAATAGTGAAAATTATTTGAGTACAATTTTTAACCTAGTCTTTTTCCACTTAATTATCACATGAACTGACACTCACTTAACTTGTTTTCTAATCATGATCACATGAAGATGTTTGTTAATACTTTGATGAAATCAGGTTATAACCAAAGCATTCCCACAATCCATTAACAAGTCTAATGATATGTGGAAATGAGCTTGGGGATGGAGGAAAATATGCTGACAAGAAATGATCAGATTTTTAAGAAGAGACTGGACAGCCATTTGTCTGAAATAGCATAGGCCAGTGATGGCGAACCTTTTAGGCACAGAGTGCCCAAACCTGATGACCAGCTGGCCGGCGCTCATGCGTGCCTCGAAAACCCTACAACCAGCTGGATGAGCTGGGGCGATGGCGGGCGTGCCCACAGAGAGGGCTCAGCGTGGCACCTCTGGTACACATGCCGTAGGTTCACCATCATGGGTATAGGCCCTATAGGGTCTCCTGCTTGAGCGAGGGGTTGGACTAGAAGACCTCCTGAGTCCCTTCCAAATCTATTATTTTGTATTCTGTAGATAGGAGGCAGGAGAGCCTTCAGCTGCATAACAGGTAGAGAAAGAAATTCAGAAAGGATCCTGTCTAACTTTTCAGGCTGTAGAAATAGTGTGTGTGTGTGTGTGGGGGGGGTTATATGAAGTTTGATTAACATATTTTGTTAAATCTTTGTTTTGTTTTTTGTTTTTTGTTTTTGCTTTTACTTTTGAAGATAATGGTGACTCTTATTCTCCCAACTAAGAATACTTGCAGGTCAGTTAACTGTAAAAAATTCAAACATGAAAAAACAACATGAGAGAAGAAATCAAAATTTAGGCTTTTAACATTCCTGGAGTTTCCATTTTAGTTTCATCCCTTTCTGGCGAAGAATGAGTTTTGCAACCTTTCTGCGAGAAAACTGTACTTGGACCAAAATGGAGATATAGCAGCAGATCTGGTCATCAGGAGCTGGGTGGTTCTCCCCAAGATGGATCACATTTATCAGCACCCAGGGACGTTTAAAAGAGGGAGACTTCTTATCAACCAAGATGTTCTTTCAAGGCTAAAGTTGCACAACAAGGTGAGTGAAATATTGGTGTTTTTCTCTGTTTTCCAAACTTTAGGAACCATTTTCTTTGGGCTAAGCCTAATCACCATGGTGGATGACCTTCACTGAGAATTGAATGTGAGGAATCATAATTTTCTTAGACTGCTTGGGAGGCTTCACTAGTAATGAAGAAAGTGTCCTTCAAATGCTATGATATGGAACAATGTTCTAAGCTAATTCAGAGAACCTGGGATCCAGGGTGATGATTCTTTAGGACATAGATGATGGTCCTTTTGTCTATACTTATTATCTCCATAAACCTGGGGATAGATCCATTGAGTTCTGGGGATTGTAGTGTTGATAGCCTCAATTTTGCTTATTCCTTGTCATCAAATATCAAAGAAGAAGGCAATTCTGTTTACTAGAGAATGAGTTCAGGTTTGGACTGAATCCAATGAAGTTTACCAAATTTGTGGATGATACTAAGCTGGCAGGAATAGCCAACACTCTAGACGATAGGCTCAAGAGCCAGATGGATCTTGACAGACTTGAACACTGGGCCCTATCTAACAAAATGAAATTCAATGTAGAGAAATGTAAGGCAAGAAAAATCAAAAGCACACATATAGACTGGGTGAAACCAAGCTTAATAGCAATAACTGAGAGGGATCCTGGAGTCTTAGTAGACAACCAATTAAATATGAGTCAAGAGTGTGCAACGGCACCCAAAAAAGCCAATGCAATCCTAAATTGCATTAACAGAGGGATACCATCAAGATCAAGTGAGGTACTAATATCACTCTATAAAGCCCTAGTAAGACCACAACTAGAATACTGCATCCAGTTTTGGTCACCACACTATAAAAAAGATGTTGAGACTCTAGAAAAAGTGCAGAGAAGAGCAATCAAGATGATTAGGGGACTGGAGGTTAAAACATACAAAGAACAGTTGCAGGAAGTGGGCATGGCTGGCCTAGTGAAGAGAAGGACCAGGGGAGATATGATAGCAGTCTTCCAATATTTGAGGGGCTGTCACAGAGAGGAGGGGGTCAAGCTATTTTCCAAGGCACCTGAAGGCCAGACAAGGAATAATGGATGGAAACTAATCAAGGAGAGATTCAACCTGGAAATAAGGAGGAATTTTCTGAGAGTGAGAACCATCAACCCATGGAACAGAAGTTGCCTTCGGAAGTTGTGGGAGCTTCATCACTGGAAGCTTTCAAGAAGAGACTGGACTGCCATTTGTCAGAAATGGTGTTGAGTCTCCAGCTTGGGTGAGGGGTTGGACTAGATGACTTACAAGATCCCTTCCAACTCTAAGTAAAGAGATGTTGTGGATCCTAGTGGAAAAGAAGCTTTGCAATTAGAATTCAGCTTCTCCACATTTATATGCTGCCTGTCTCCCTGTCCAGAGTGACTCTGGATGGTTTACAATAGTGTATTGTTTGTATAATGTCTCATATTGTATAATTCCATGATTGAGAAAACGTGATCCAAAGAAAAGCCTTTCCTGATATCAAATATAACGAGGGAAAATTTGAAAGATTTACCTTGGGACTTTGGCTTGGAAGATAGCTCTTCATCTGAAAACCCCTTGAATCAGGGGTGAAATGCTCCTGGTTCGGACCGGATCACCTGATCCAGTAGCCATGGAGGTGGGTGGTTCAGAGAACCGGTAGCAAAAATCCCTGCTCCCCTCCCCCCATGCCCAGCTGAGCCGCACAATCACCAGAGGCTTTTTTTTTCTTTTAAAAGCATTTTTTCTACAACCTCTTCGGCCGAAAAAATGCTTTTAAAAGTAAAAAAAAAAGCCTCTGATGATTGTGCGGCTCAGCTGGGATCATCAAAGGCTTTTAAAAGAAAAAAAACCCTTTTTTTCTTCTAAATGCCTCTGACGATCCCAGCTGAGTGGCCTGATCGGCAGAGGCTTTTCTGCCGATCAGGCAACTCAGTTAGGATCGTCAGAGCCTTTTGAAAGCATTTTTTTACAACCTCTTTGCTGAAGAGGTTGTAGAAAAAATGGTTTTAAAAGTAAAAAAAAAAAAATGGCCACGCCCACCCAGTCACATTACTCCCCCCCAAGCCACGCCCACAGAACCGGTAGTAACAAATTTTAGATTTCACCACTGCCTTGAATGCCATTCTTTTTCTTGGTGGTCAGTTGCCTTGGTATGGTGGTGGTTGTATTTCGTCTATGGGATGGGTTTGGGTTTGAATCTGGTGAAGAAGATTGGTGGTGGTGTCATGTGTTAATCGGGTCCGGTGTTAATCTTCGTGGCTGGGACTCTTCTGTTGACTAGGGCTAGTTTCCAGATGTCCGGTAGGTGGGAGGAATCGTCGTGTTTATTCATGTTATGGGGGTGTTTCTCTATTTCAATGGCTTCCATGATTATTCTCTTGTTGAAGTGTTCAGTTTTGGAGATTAATTTGGTTCCTTCAAAGTTAATTTCATGTCCTGTTGTTTTAAGGTGCTGGAAAAGGGAGGAAGTTTTTTCTTCTTTTCTGATTGCATTCTTGTGTTCTGCAATGCTTGCATTTATTCTCCTATTAGTTTGTCCAATGTATGTGGCTGGACAGATTTTGCATGGTATTTCATAGACTCCTTGGTTTTCTAGCTGGATCTTGTCTTTGGGGTTTCTTAAGATGTTGGCTATTTTTTGGTCAGTGCAGAAGGCTGTCTTGATATTGTGTTTGTGGAGAATTTTGCTGATTTTATCTGTGGTGCCTTTGATGTAAGGGAGGAGGGCGATGCCGTTGTCCTGTTTTGTGTCTCGGTTCTTGGGGGGTGTCTCCCTTTGGATTAGGTTGGTAATTGTGTTTCTTTGGAATCCTTTAGAGATTAATACATTTGTGAGAGTGTGTAATTCAGTTTTCAGGTGGTCTTAGCTGGCTAGGCGTTTGGTTCTGGAGATGAGAGTCTTGGCTATGGAGTTGATCTGTGCAGGGTGGTGATGTGATGGTGTGTTTAAGTAGCGATTAGTCTGTGTTTTTTTCTGGTAGATGGTGTGTCCTAGGGAGCCGTTGGGTTTTTTGTAGATTAGGACGTCCAGAAAGGGGAGTTGGTTGTTAGCGTCTATTTCCATAGTAAATTGTATTTTGGGATGTAGGCTGTTGAGGTGTGTGAGAAAGTTGTCCAGTTTTTCTTTTCCGTGTAGCCAAATTATGAAAGCGTCATCTACATATCTAAGCCAGAGTTTGGGTTTGTGTTCAGATTTATCTAAAGCATTGGTTTCAAAGTGTTCCATGTATAAGTTTGCGATGACGGGTGAGAGGGGTGATCCAATAGGTGCTCCTTCTATCTGTTTGTATCTTTGTCCATTGTGGATGAAGTGTGCGTTGGTTAGGCAGTAGTTGGTCAGATCTAGGATGTGCTTGGAGGGTTGTATTTGTTTTGGATAGCTGTCAAGCCTTCTTTAATAGGTATTTGGGTGAAGAGGGATATGACATCGAAGCTCACGAGTAGGTCGCTGGGTTGTAGGTTTTGTTTCTTTATTGTTTCTATGAAGTGGAATGAGTTTTGTACGTGTGAGGTGATGGATTCTGTGTAGGGCTGAAGTTGTTTGGCAAAAAATTTGGCAAGATTCTGTAGAGGTGAGTCTATGGAGCTGACTATGGGTCTGAGTGGTGTTCCTTCTTTGTGTATCTTGGGGAGGCCATAGAGCTTGGGGCATCTGGATGATTTCTCTCTGGGGATGATTCTTTGCTGGATCTCTTCACTGATGGGAGAGGCTTTTATTTTGGATTTGGTGGGTTTTTCCAGGTAGGTGGTGGGGTCTGTGTTTAGAGGTTTGTAAGCGGGGTCTTGGAATAGGTTGGATAGTTTAGCTTGGTAGTCAGATGTGTTTAACACCACTGTGGCATTACCTTTGTCTGCTGGGAGAATGATTATGTTATTGTCTTTCCTCAAGTTGGTGAGTGCTTTTTGTTCTTCTTTGTGTGCACAGCCAAGCCCTCACCCAATCAGAGCATAGCCAAGCCCCCTCCCATTCAAAACACACCTCCACCCAATCAGAACACAGCCATGTTCCCACCTAATCAGTTCATACCCCCACTGGCAGTTGAAAAGAAGAAACAACCATGATCACACATTGCTCCTAGAAGCACAAGGCTGAAGACACCAACCTGAAAATGATGAATGAGACTTCATCGAAATGTCGCCAAGGTACTTCTAATTTTATGCGGGACAAAACCCAAAGACTAACCAAAGACCAAAGTCTTTGGAATAACCAAAGACCTACATATATATATATGTATATATATATATGTGTGTATAGTTAATATTTCGGGTTTCTTCCCGTGTAATTGTGGATATATCCCTAAAAGGGTAGAAGCGACGTTTCGACAGAATCTCATCTGCCATCATCAGGCTTATGTGAGGAGTCTTTTGCAGTAACTGCCGTTACTATTTCAAATCTGGTGCTGGTAGTCTGGGATGGCTCCACCTTTTCATTCTGATTGGTTGGGAGTCCCAGAATGTGTTTATTGGCTTGGCTTCGGGTGTATGGTCGGTTTTTCTCCACTAGGTGGCAGGGCTTCATCTTTGTGGCTGGTTTGAATATGATTGGGTTGGGACTTGTACATGCCTTTTGATTAATACTTGATCTATGTTTTATATTTGGTGTTAAGATTCGTCTATTTATGAGAGCATATATATGTATATATATGTTTACTGAGACACCTGGTCTACCCCAACATGTGGGAGGGGGCATTCTGCTCCCTTTTGCCTTTCAGCTCCAATCCAGGAGCCCTCAAGCAGTCGCATTCACGACAAACCATTTTATAACAAATATATATTTTGCTGATAAAGAAATAAAGGGAGACTAGTATAGATCTATTTCAAGCTTTTTAGCTCTCATCGGCCAGCCATAAGGGTATGGCTGGCTGATGAGAGCTAAAAAGCTTGAAATACTAGTCTCCCTTTATTTCTTTATCAGCAAAATATATATTTGGTGTATTTATTTATTTATTTATTATTATTTAAATTTTTATACCACCCTTCTCCCGAAGGACTCAGGGCGGTGCACAGCCAACACTAAAACACACATATACAAAATGTATGTATGTATGTATGTATGTATGTATGTATGTATGTATATATGTATTAAATAACAGATATACAATAAGTATAGTTTTATGTCCTTATAAGGACATCCGCCCGGATTGGCTGCCAGCCATCGGGTGGGAAAGTTTAAATAACTGTCAGGGGCGGTGCGACTGCCGGAGTGAATATAAGGAGAGCTCCAGCAGCGCGCAGCCAGTCTTGCTACTGTTTCTTGTTCTAAATAAAGTTACAAATGTAACGAGCTGGTCGCGTCTTCCATTCTTGCGCTGATCTAACACTGGCGACGAAGGACTAGAGAAAGAGACGAACCTCGTGGCGCCAAGCCAACAAGACCAAGACTCCGGCACCTGAAACCACAGTAGCCATTTCCGAAGGCATGGCATCCGCTGAAGTCACTTTGCCAGCCCTTGCTCCATTCCGCCCAGGGAAGGACAAGTGGAAATCCTACGTGGTCAAATTCCGGCAATACCTGAGAGGCAACAACATCAGGGATGCCGATGATGACCGAAAAAAGGGCATCTTCTTGGCCAACTGCGGCTCCGAAGTCCTTGATATGGCAATCAATCTCGTAGCACCACGAGACATCGAAGAAGTGCCATGGACGGACCTTCTGCAGATCCTGGAAGAATACTATGCCCCAACTGGAACACCAGTGGCGAACCGTTTCACCTTCCATCAGAGGGACCAAAAGGAAGGTGAGACCATTAAAGAATTCGTGGCCGCCCTGCGCCAGATTGCAGCCAGCTGTGAGTTCGACCACGTGGACAACGCCATCGCTGACCGTGTGGTTTTCGGCATGAGGGACAGAGGCCTGCAAAAGAAATTCCTGAGCAGGAAGAAACTCGTGCTCAAGGATGTGGTGGAGGAAGCCACCGCATCCGAAATCTCGGAGAAAGCGGCTGCCGCAGTAAGCAGAGCTAAGGGAATCCACAAGATTCACTCATCAGCGCAATCATCAACCGAGGATTCCACAGCTGGATCCGAGTCGGAGGAGGAGTCCACCGTACACAAGGTATCCAGACCCCCAAGGCGGGAAACCGCCCAACGAAGCTACAAGGGGGAGCGCTGTGCCAGCTGCAGAGGGGACCATGCCAGGGCGACCTGCAAGTGGAGAGATGCGACCTGCCGACGCTGCAACAGAAGGGGTCACATCGCCGAAGCTTGCAGAGCCGAGGAACCAGCCCCAGAGCCATCCAGCCACCGTCCCCGCGAGAATCGGAAGGATTACCAGAGATCATCCAAACGGTCCTCTGGCCCATCTAGATGCAGAGACGATGATTTTCCCTGGAGCGGAGTGGTCCACCAGACGACCATCGCACACACGAACTCACACAATGCCACCAAGTTCCACGTGACCATCCACGTGGAGGGAGCACCCTGCGAAATGGAGGTAGACTTGGGCTCGGTCTACTCCATCATGGACTGGCAACAATTGAAGCGCCTGCAACCCAGCATCACCAAGCGAGACCTGAAGCCATTACACTCCAAGCTCGTCGACTTTGGGGGGAACCCCATCGGAGTGTTAGGAAGAGCCAACATCCGAGTCGCCTACAACGAGTTCAAAGGCAAGCTTCCCATCACCGTCGTGAAGGACAGCCGACCAAACCTGCTAGGAGTGGAGTGGTTTAAGCCGCTAGGGCTTTCAATCGAAGGCATCAACCAAATTCGCAGGGACGAACTCGACAACCTCATCGAAGAGTTCAAGGAAGGCTTCGATGGTAAGCTGGGGAAATTTGTGGGGAGGCCAATCTCTTTTAATCTGGACAAGGGAATCACCCCAATTAGGCTGAAGCCCCGCCGGGTTCCATTTGCCCTGCGGCCTAAAGTAGACGAGCAGCTGGATAAGCTGATCGCCCAGGGCATCCTGGAACCGATCGATCATGCCTCATGGAAGACACCCATTGTGACCCCACTGAAGCATGATGGGTCTGTGCGCATCTGCGCCGACTATCGTTGTACCATCAACAAGGCGTTGGCACAGAGCGCATACCCAGTCCCTGTAGTGCAGCACCTGTTGCATTCCCTGGGAACTGGCACAATTTTTGCAAAACTGGACCTGGCCCAGGCTTACCAGCAACTGCCAGTGGACGAAAAAACGGCGGAGGCCCAAACCATAGTCACACACAGGGGGGCATTCAAATGCAACCATCTCCAGTTTGGAGTCAGCGCTGCCCCTGGCATCTTCCAATCAATGATGGAACGCCTCCTCCAAGGCGTTCCAGGGGTGGTGCCATACTTTGACGATGTGCTGATCTCCGGAGATTCACAGGCACAACTCCTTGAAAGGCTCAGGCTTGTCCTGCAGCGCTTCAAGGCCAAGGGCTTGAGAGTCAGGAGAGATAAGTGCATCCTAGGAGTACAGGAAGTCGAGTTCCTGGGCTACCTCATTGATAGCACTGGCATCCACCCCACCAAATCTAAAGTGAAGGCAATCCATGAAGCTCCGAGCCCCAAAAACAAAACGGAACTTCAGGCATTCCTTGGGTTGCTCAACTTCTATGCAATGTTTCTTAAACAGAAAGCCATAGTTGCTGAGCCACTCCACCGCCTGCTGGGGAAAGCGGCTTCCTGGAAGTGGGGCCAAGAAGAGGAAGCAGCATTCCGAGCCGTAAAAGGACTGCTAACTTCAAAAAGCGTCCTCATCCAGTACAATGAGACGCTCCCCATCAAGCTAACCTGCGATGCGTCGCCCTACGGGGTGGGGGCAGTCCTCAGCCATGAACTGCCCAACGGCTCAGAAGCCCCCATAGCATACTTCTCGAAGACCATGTCCAGCGCAGAACGCAACTACAGCCAGCTGGACAAAGAAGCTCTGGCCATCGTGGCAGGAGTGAAACGTTTCCACGAATACCTCTATGGGAGACGTTTCACCATAGTAACCGACCACAAGCCTCTCCTGGGGCTCCTCGCAGGTGACCAACCCACCCCGACCTTCATGTCCCCGCGGATGACGAGATGGGCCATCTTCTTAGCCGGCTACTCCTACAGGCTCGTGCACCAGCCAGGCACAGCCATAGGAAACACCGACGCGCTGAGCAGATGCCCATTGAAGGATCCAGTAGAAGACCCAGCCCCCACGCTCCACCTCTTCCACATAGACGACGACGCCAGCTGTCCAGTCTCGTCCGCAGATGTGGCCGTCCACACCCAGAAGGACCCCACACTCCGCCAAGTGAAGTCCTGGATCCTCAGAGAGTGGCCATCGGAGAAGACGGAGGAGAAGTTCAGCCCGTTCACCAGGAAGCAGAAGGAGCTGTCTACCATGAAGGGCTGTTTGCTATGGGGAGACAGGGTGCTGATCCCTAGCACTCTGCAACGGCGGACACTAGAGACTTTACATAAAGGGCACCCAGGCATCGTCCGCATGAAGGCCCTGGCACGGAGTTACGTCTGGTGGCCCTCACTGGACAGAGACATCGAAGAGTGGGTCTCCAGATGTGACCCGTGCCAAGAAGTTCGCCCAGCGCCGCCACAAGCCGAAACAGCTAAGTGGGAGACCCCCAGCAACCCCTGGTCGAGGATCCACATCAACTTCGTGGGTCCGATGCAAGGGCGCCACCTCCTCATTGTGGTAGATGCCTTCTCCAAGTGGCTCGAGGTGGTACCCATGGCATCTACCACAACGGAAGCGACGATCCGGGCCCTGCGTCGCCTGTTCGCCACCCATGGACTACCGGATGTGCTGGCCATGGAGGCGTTCCTGGCAGGACTGGGCATCCGCCATGCCCTGTCTGCCCCGGCCGGCTGGGAACGGGCAAGCGAAACGAATGGTGAGACTCACCAAGGAGGCATTCACCAAGATGGGCACGGGCGACTGGCAGGAAAGGATAGACAACTTCCTCCTCACCCAGCACATCACGCCGCATGCCACCACCCACAAGAGCCCGGCCGAGCTGTTGATGGGCAGAAGGTTGAGGTCACCATTGGACCGGCTACACCCCCAATACAGCCCAGAAGTGACCGCGACGGCCAGCCGCCCGCTTCGCGCCTTCAGCAAAGGAGATTTGATTTTCACGCTGAATTTCCATGGCTCTCCTAAGTGGCTGAAGGGGAAGATAGACAGCACAACCGGCCCGAGGTCCTACACCGTGGAGCTGGAAGATGGACAGGTCTGTAGACGTCACATCGACCAGCTCCGGAAAAGGTGGGGGGAGCGCAAGAAAACCAGCCTGAAGAGGTAGGCCTGCAACACCCCGACGAGGTAGGCCTGCAACACCCCGGCGAGGTAGACCTGCAACACCCCTGCGAGGCAGGCCTACAACACCCCGACGAGGTAGGCCTGCGACACCCCGACGAGGTAGGCCTACCACACCCCAGCGAGGCAGGCCACCGCCACCCCGACGAGGCCGGCTGAGCCCACTACCAGGCACTGACACACCGACAGTCCAGAGCGGTAGACCGGGGCCAGCCGCATGGGGGATGGCCAAACCAACCCGGTGAGGTGGGCACCCGGCACGGCAGGGCAAGAGACTACCAGCCCATCCCACAAGTAGACAGGGACCTGCCCAAGGGGGAAGCATCACACCCCCCCAGCAAAGGCGACCCACGACAGCCCTGCCAAGGAGACCTCCACTCCGGGCGAGTAGAGCGGGGACCATCCGAGATGGGCACACCGCAGCACGGGGGTGAGGGTGGCACACAACTCCCCAGCGAGGGGGACCCCCGCCCAGCACAGAAGACAACCCGGCAACAACAACCCAGCCCAGATGACCCCAACCACCAACCAACGGTAGACCAGGGACTAGGGCGAAGGGAAAGCCGACAACAACCCGGCCAGGGAGGCCTGCGACACCCCGGCACGGGAGACCTCCACCAACCCATGGAGGCAGCACCGCAACGCCAGCCCGACCAGGTCGACCACCGCCGACCCGACGGGGTAGGCCAACGCCAGCCCGGCCAAGGAGACCTGCGCCACCCCTGCGAGGTCGGACATCACAACCCGAGTCAACACCACCCACCGCTGGCAGACCGGACCCGAGGGCACCGATCTGAACCACCCACCAGACGACAACGAGCCGAACCGCAGCGCCCGGGAGACCGGGGAGGAGCAAGTGACAGCCTGGGACTTACCGAGACTCACACACTCTTCCCGGGTCGGAACCGAGCAGCCTCGACGAAACGATAGATCCACAGGCCAGGAGGAAGACCACCAGAACCAGCCATCCACGGTCTGCGGTCCGGCCAGAGGCGCTGAGGGTGACCCCGCACACTCACCAGCCGAACCGAACCCGGTTCCGGGGAGGGAACCAGGAGACACAGGAGCCCCGTCCGTCCAGGTCGGGGACGAGGAAGAAGTGAGACTGCGCAGGTCAACTAGGGTGCTGAGGCATCCTACGTACCTGCGGGACTACGTAATGTTTATAAATGAACTTTGAATGTTTTTTGCGGACTAAGGGGGGAGGAGTGTTATGTCCTTATAAGGACATCCGCCCGGATTGGCTGCCAGCCATCGGGCGGGAAAGTTTAAATAACTATCAGGGGCGGTGCGACTGCCGGAGCGAATATAAGGAGAGCTCCGGCAGCGCGCAGCCAGTCTTGCTACTGTTTCTTGTTCTAAATAAAGTTACAAATGTAACGAGCTGGTCGCGTCTTCCATTCCTGCGCTGATCTAACATATAGACATAATTATGAATATATGAGATGGATACAAATAAAATCTCCTACATCTGTTTGGAATGAGTCAGAGATTTCATATTTACCTCAGTGAAGATCAGAAGCTTCTTGGCTAATGTCCATGTCTACCTCCCTTTTCCATGGGTGGTGAGTCCTAACACATTTTCTTTGGCATTCCTTGTTTTTCTGCTTAGTCCCTGCCTCAGTCCAAATGTGTGGAAAGTTGTCAACCTGGATTTGTCAAGGGGGCTCGAGAAGGAGAGCCAGTTTGCTGCTATGACTGCGTTCCTTGTTCGGAGGGGACCTTCTCCACTCAGGAAGGTGGGTCACACTGAGGAAAATGGGAGGCCTTGTGGAACTGGATCCATCCAGAGCATTTTTGTGAATGTACTGTGAAAAAACACTTCTAAGCTTAACTGTTTTCTTGTTTATTTTCAAAATGCACAATTTCATATTTAATGGGAAGAATAACTGAAAGATTGAGAGATTAAGAAGAGATAGGAAGGTAAAGCAGATTGGGCAAACTTTATCATTGTCAGGGAAAATAATTCCTCTGCCTGTTAGTTTGGATGTGTCCTTCCATCTTAACCTTTCTAGGAACATCTGAATTGTTTGAAATTTGTCTTATGTCCATTGCTTTTCTTCATCTGAGGCATATTGACATTATGTCATCCCCCTAAATTGATGCATTAAAAGTTATATCAAGCAATCAATTCTATTAAGGTCATCAACCACTATAAGCAGAAAGATCTTGAAGGATCAGAGATAAGATCCTTTTGGATATTTTCAGCTTGTCCTCTCTCTCTCTCTCTCTCTCTCTCTCTCTCTCTCTCTCTCTCTCTCTCTCTCTCTCTCTCTCTCCCTCCCTCCCTCCCTCCCTCCCTCCCTCCCTCCCTCCCTCCCCCCTCTCTCTCCTCCCTCCCTCCCCCCTCTCTCTCCTCCCTCCCTCCCTTCTTTCCTTCTTCTCTCTCTCTCTCTCTCTCTCTCTTTCCTTCCCCCCTCTCTCATGAACAAATACAGACCTAAATTTCTTTCTCTTTGTAAATACTGTGGGTGGGTGTTTAAAAAACCACTCTCATGTTACCTTCATTAATCTTACTTCAGAGACTCTGTGTAATGTTTACATTATGGACTGAAATGATCTTTTTCTACCACCAAACTAGATTTCAGAGGAAAGACATCCACTGGTTCAGTGTATTGGGAAATGCCATCTGGCAGGACCCAGGAAGTATTCCTAGAAAGATTATCAGATTCATTATTTACCTTTAATAAAGTAGGTTTCTAGGAGAGTTCTTCTTATTAACCAGGAAATGCTTTAGGTCCTTGGACTTTCCCCAATTTCATACACCTGAGCTATAATATTTTTAGAAAATAGTATTTCCAAAAAAGTTTCTTGGACTTGTTAAGCAATGCATCATGGAAAATGTCCCTCTTATTAGCTTTTGTCCCAAAAAGATATTTCTTGAAAGTTAAAAGAATAGAATGTTAAAGAAATACTGGTTTTTGGCTTTCTCAGATACAGTTCGTGGTGTTCCTGGTATGTTCCTGGTATCACTTATTGTCTGAAGAAGGTATAACTTGAAAAATAAAAGTATAAGATAATAAAGGATTTTTTTGTTTTGTTTTCTCAGATACGGAAAAATGCACCAAGTGTCCGGATGATAAATATCCAAATGAGAACAGAATCCACTGTATCCCCAAAGTTATAACCTTCCTGTCTTTTGAAGAACATCTGGGAATCGTCCTGGACTCTTTTGCCCTACTCTTGTCCCTAACCACAGGACTTGTTTTAATCATCTTCATTCAATACAGAGAAACTCCCCTTGTCAAAGCCAACAACCGGGACCTCTCTTACATCCTCCTGGTCTCCCTCCAGCTTTGCTTCTTGTCTCCTTTTCTCTTTATTGGTCAACCAAGGAAAGCCACCTGCCTTCTCCGACAAACGGTCTTCAGCATCATCTTCTCAGTTGCCATTTCTTCTCTCTTGGCCAAAACTATCATGGTGGTGCTGGCCTTCCTGGCCACAAAACCAGGAAACAGAGTGAAGAGATGGTTGGGGAAGAGCTTGGCCAACACCATCATCCTTTCTTCTGCTGCTGTTCAAATTGTCATCTGCTCCATCTGGCTGGGAGTTTCTCCCCCCTTCCCTGACTCTGACCTCCACTCCCAGCCTGGAGAGATCATCCTGCAGTGCAACGAAGGGGCCATTGTCATATTCTACATCACCCTCAGCTACATGGGCTTCCTGGCTGCCATCTGCTTCACGGTGGCTTTCCTGGCCAGGAATCTGCCTGGGGCCTTCAACGAAGCCAAGCTGATCACCTTCAGCATGCTGGTCTTCTGCAGTGTCTGGGTGACTTTTGTGCCCACCTACCTGAGCACCAAAGGGAAATACATGGTGGCTGTGCAGGTCTTCTCCATCCTGGCCTCCAGTGCTGGTCTGCTGGTCTGCATCTTCATCCCCAAGTGCTACATTATCTTTCTGAGACCAGACCTGAACACAAAGGAATGTCTTACAGCCAGAATCAATGTAAAAACATGAGACATGAGACCATTATGATATTGGAAGAATTGTTAATGTTTGTTTTATTTGAAATAAAATATTATTTCCATTCAGATAGCATGCAGAAGAATATCATATGTCTGTGTTTGAAATGGTAAATAGTTCAACGACTGTTCCCTTCTGTTTCATCTCAATAAATCTTGTGAAAATAATAAACTCAATAAATTGTGAAAATCATGCAGAGCAATTTACTTTTCTGCAATAGCCAATGAACACAACACATTTTAAGAAATCATCTTATCCTATTATTCTATCCTATTATCAGTAGCTAAATTGTATGTGTCTGAGAGAGTGAATAGGAAAATGTTGTTTGATAAACTCCATCAGAACCATTGCCTGACCCATAAAGCCAGATAGGGTTGGTGCCTCCCAGTCCTCCCCCTCCCACAGCTGGTCCCACCCTACCATGTGCATCCTCACAACCCCCAGATACCCCGAAACCATTTTCTGGGTTAGGGTCAGGGTGGCAAGATCACACCATCCACCACGTTGTGGGCAGTTTCACCATCTCAGCTACAGGCTTCACAGCCCACACTTTATTCAAAAATCTTACATAGCCACTGAAAAACTACACAAAAAGAGTAAATGAAAAGGAAAAAAATGTACCAATTCTATAATTTTGTCCCTATTTACCAGTGGTGATATGCTCCCGGTTCGGACCAGCTCGGGCGAGTAAGTAGCGATGGTGGCGGGCAGTTCGGAGAACTGGTAGCAAAAATCCCTGCCCCCGCCCCCCATGCCCAGCTGAGCCACGCGATCATTAGAGCCTTTTTTTTCCTTTTAAATGGCTCTGACCAGCCAAGCTCTCACGATCCCAGCTGAGTTGCCTGCTAATCAGGCTACTTAGCTTGGATCGCCAGAGGGATGTAAAAGAAAAAAATGTTTTCCTTATAAATGGCTCTGCCTGCTAATTGGTAGCAAAAATCCCTCCCCCTCCCCCCCTCAGTTTGCTTACTTTAGCTGCTGGTGGCAACACCTTGCTGTAATCACTGTAATCGATTGCATCAGCAAGCAACTGAATCTCCCTGCCTGCAATCAAGCAGGCAGGGAGTTGTGGACTTCAACTCCCAGAATTCCTCAGCCAGCAAAGCAAAGGTGGCTGAGGAATTCTGGGAGTTGAAGTCTACAAGTCTTAAAGTTGCCAAGGTTGGAGACCCCTGTTCAATTGGGTAAGTTTTTTTCCCCTTTGGGAGCTTTAAAAAAATAGTTAATTGGGGTTTTTTTTAGTTCTTTTTTTAGACCTAGCCATTTAAAGTTTAGGAAGTTTTAAATTTAGCTGCTTTTATATAAAAATAAAAATAAATAATATTTGTGCAGCTTTCTGAGATTTAGTGTGTTTCTGTAGTGTTTCACTCTAACTACACAATCACACAAAATCTCAGAAAGCTGTATGTGTGAAAGTTGTTTTTTTGGGCTTTTTGTGGCTGCTTGTTGCAGGGGCCATTTTGGGTCTAGCGCAGCTGCTTTTATATTGTGGGTGAGCCAGTTGTGTTGTGTTATGTTTTGTAGATTAAAAAAGGGCAAAGAAGTGACATTGACTTGGCCACGCCCACCTGACCAACAAGCCATGCTCTCCCAGTCACCTTACCACCAAGCCCTGCCCACTAATTAAGCCCCGCCCACAGAACTGGTAGCAATTTTTTTTAGATTTCACCCCTGCTATTTACCTAATGATATAGTCCACAGGCTGTCACTTTCCTGCCTCTCATCCAAAAATTGATATTGTTAGAAAAGATGGGAAATGAAGGCCTTCATTCATAATGAAATTTTACTTCACTCACAAGGAATTTTAAAATCGGCTCCAACGTAAGATTCATATATGGAGTTCTGGTATAAAAGGAAAGCCCTGCACTTAACATTAGGCAGGGTTCAAGGCAGAGGTGGGTTTCAGCAGGTTCTGACCAGTTCTGGAGAACCAGCAGCAGAAATTTTGAGTAGTTCGGAGAACCGGTAAATATCACCTCTGACTGGCCCCACACCCATTTATTCTCTGCTTCCCGAGTCCCAGCTGATTGGGAGGAAATGGGGATTTTGCAGTATCCTTCCCTTGCCACGCCCACCAAGCCATGCCTACAGAACTGGTAGTAAAAAATTTTTGAAACCCACCACTGGTTCAAGGGTGCTGTTGGCGTCCTTGACATTCAAAGACAGGCAGCCCTACAGTTAAGGAACATCAACCTAGAGTGCACCAAACATTATACTTCTGGGTGACCTTCTCCAGCTGTATCTGGAGACAAGAGGCCATGCTGAAGGACAGCAGAAGTCAATTCTCTTGTTTTTGAACTGCCTTCATCCAGCATCACTTTCTGGACATGTTCTGACAGGAAAGACACACAACCACAACCAAAGTGTCCTCAGAGGTATATCTGTGATTTTTCACTAACGTACTTTTTTCTAGTCTCTCCTCTGCACATGGAGCCCAGAAGACATTTAGGATCCCAAGAGGGGAAATTATCACTGTAATTATGACCATCCAGACCTTTGAGATCTTATGTGACTTCTCCAGTGGCTGCCTTCCATGTAGAAAGCAGACTGAAGCCCAATGAATTATGGACCTCCTACTTCTGCTTCTGATGCTGTTGATGTCCATGCCAGTCTCTGGGAAGCTGAGAATGAAATGCCTGCTGAGTTTGGAGCACCAGGATGGAAACAATCCATGGAGCTTTTACAGGCCAGGAGACCATCTCATTGGTATATTCACAACTGTCAAAACAATGTTGCGAACATTTTGGCCTTTCAACATGGCTCCTTCTATTCAGTCTGATTCGTAAGTCATTCAGGGTAATGGAGCTGCATTCCTTCCATTTGCATTTTTAGCACACTCCTTTTCGTCTTATTTCATTCATTCCTATATTGCAGTACTTGTCTGATTTCTTGAATAATTTTGATTTCCATGGCTTCTCTCTTTTGTCTTATTTTGTGGAAGAGACCCAGATCCAAAGATGGCACTGAAAAAAAATCTTGAAAGAATTCCAGATTTTCTTCTTCTCCCAGTTCATTCCTTTAATTCATCCCTTAAATACTGGGTTATATTTAAAGTACTGATCCTTGGTTTTGAATCAATAGAGTCTACTTAAGGTTCAGTAGACTTCTGGAGATTATTTTTTTTAAGTATTCATTGTTGTTTTTGATTATAATAACAAACCTTTTTTTACAATAGGGATTCTTATGGTTTTTCAAATGTCCTACGATTAATTTTAGCTATTCAATTGGTCAACAAAAATTCTCAACTCCTGCACAATCTCACACTTGGCTACAACCTCCATGACAACTATTTGAGCACTTTCCGCACTTCAGATGCCTTGCTGGACATGCTCTCCACTGGAGAAGCCAATGTTCCCAACTATGGCTGTGGAAGGAAGGACAACCTCCTGGCTCTTCTTGATGGAGCTAGAAGGGACATCTCCATCTAGATATCAACATTAGCAGGCACCTACAAAGTCCCACAGGTTTGTTTGTGTTTCTCTATTTTGGTGTTTTGATGCAACCATATCTTTTCCATGGAATTCAAAAGCTGTTTGTACAACTTATCAGCTATGTTCATATTCATCCTAAAAGGCCTGAAGAGCAATAAAATCTTTGGAGATAACTTTCTACCAGTTATTCATCTATTCAAAAAATATATCTAGTTGTGGAGGCCTCTATTGGTATTTCATTTTCACATATAAATGATACCTGCCGTACTCAATTGGCAATAGTAGTGTCTACATGTTTTATGAAAAAAGGAATAAGAAAGATTTTATCAATTACAGGCCACACTTCCAGTGAAAAGACGGCTAACTGACTACAGGGAAGGATCCCTGAGGGGTTTTTCTCTGGAATTCAGCTTCTTCAACTTACTCTCCTGAGTTAGGGAACATCCCAGAATTATCCCTCAAGGGATAATGTCCTCCGACACAGCTACAGGTCTGCAAGGAGCTTGTGTGGAGGGGTGGGGGTGGGGTGGGGGTTGAAGAATGCAGCCATTTCACAATTTATTTTTCCAATGAACAGTAAATTGTGCCTTTCATTTCTTAATCATTTTTAAGGATTATTAATCTTTATTAAGCTAAAAGAGGCTCTCATTAGCTACAGCCTGCTATTCCCTTTTGAAGATCTGTGCCATTTTGGGGATTTCTTCTTGTTAAATGACAAGAAAGAAGGCTGCTAACGCAAGCTAAAATAAGGAAATGTGGACTACCTTTTGAAAAAAATTGATGGAGAAATATAAGGGCAGAAAGGTGTAGTTCTAGATTATTATTTTTAGTAATTTGTAGCTTGGTCTGCATTGCTGTGGATGACTAAAACTAAAACTTTCTGACTTTTATGATTCCTGATTGGTCAGCAATTCAAGAAGATGGAGGAGCAAATTATTAGAGATGTATTTGAAAAATCTTTAAATAAAATCCATCAGTTTATAGAACAGATGTGCTCAAAGGATGTTCAAACTACTTCAGAGATGCAAATATGTGTGCAAAGTTACCAAACCACGGAGGCAATTTCACAAGTAGCTGCCAAAGCAGAGGAGTCAACTGTAATTTCGGAATATAAATCTGACACCAATTTTTATTATGATGGTTGAAATAAAAGCCTCCCAACACAATTGAAAGAAGAGCTCCAAGAAAATTTGCAACTTTTAAAAGGACACGTTTGGGACTTTTCATATATATTGAGAAATCCTTGAGCAAAAGAGAAGTTTATAATTACTTGACAAACATTCCAGAGAAGAAAAAGATTTTATTCCATGAAGACAAGCTGGAAGGAGGGATTTAAACGTAGGATGGATTTTCATTGGTTTGACATTTGTAATTGAAAGATATCAAAAGCTTGAACATGTATTTTCTTTTATATATAATAAGTAATTCCTAAAATTTGTAAAATATTATTGTAAGTGTATTTGAAAATATGTTAAGAAAAAGTTTAAAGAAAAAGGTGCATTAGTTAAAGAAAAAATCTAGAGCTTTAAAAAGGATGTGTACAAGAAGGAAAAAAATATTCTATGAAGGTAACTTGAAGGGAGTGATCTAAATTTAATGAGTTAATTGGAATTTTATTGGTCTGAAAGTGAAGTTTAGGTATGCTAAGGGGAAGTTTAAAAAAAGATGTATTAGAATGTTTTAATTTTAGAAATGTTTTAAAAGAAAAGCTTAGTGATTTAAAATGGATGAAAAAAAATTCCCTTTAAGGTTAAAGAATCTGAAAGAATACCGTGAACTTTGTTAATATAAATGGTGATAGTTTATAAAGATTATCAAGTGCAAATAGAGATACAGGGTGTTTCAACAGCAAGGAAGATAAAGCAGTAACAGTTGATCTATTCAAAGAGCAGAATATATAATTATTTTTTTATTTAGATATCACTTCTGGATTTTGTGCTTGTGATGAAAAAAATTAAACTTGGACATTGGTTTTGCTGATTAGATAGATTTGTTGTTATAGAAATGGTGAGTTATATACTAATGTGTAAAAGTAAAAAGTTGTAATGTTATCTTCTATTGTGCTAAAAAGAGTCAGAAGTCAATGACTTTTTCTTTCCTCCCTTGTAACTCATATTTTCTTTCCGCCTTTCTTTTTTCTTTCCTTAATTTCCTATTTTTATTTGTCTTTGTATTTTATACATTGATAAAACAATAAAGTTATATGTATAAACAATTACAGGCTAGTTAGGCTAGTAGGTATTGTAGCTAAAATATTTGCCATGTTCCTCTTAAGTAAACTTGAGGTTGGGTAGAACAAAAGTGCATTCTTTGCAGAAGAACAAAAAGTTTTTAGGAAGAGTTAAAAGCTGTATAAATTTGTATAATAAGTAAGAAATCAATTAATAATGTAATATTTTCAAGACAGATTTGTCTTGAAATATCTAATCACAAAATATGTCTGTTGGGAAAACCACAGTTTGCTGGCTTTACAGATATTAGTGCAGCATTTGACACAGTAGAGAGAGAAATATTATAGAAGAAATTGATTGCCCTCAAAATGGAGCTCAGACTGTTGGCCCTGATCCAAGCCCCTTCTACAAGCCCTTGTTTGAGAGCGAGGTTTGGGCTCAAAGAAGAAAGAGCCCTGAAAAGAAGGATCAATACTTAACTAAGAGGGAAGGGAAAGGTGCATATTTGAATCCTTGTTATTCTCTCTCAATATTAATTACTTTCCTGCACTAATGAAGGATCCTGAAATGCATACATCTAACATGCTAAACGCATATTAGAACACCATGGTTTATGCTGATAATAGATTTTTATTAGTCATAATCATAAACTGGGTTGTGCAGGTTGCTAAGAAAACCTGACTTCTACTGCCGTAAGAATTCTATGATTTTTGATATACCAAAGTCAAAGTTATAATATTTAAAAACAATATCCTAGCCATAGGTGCTCATTTGATGGTGACCAATAGAACAAGTAACACCTTTTCTTAATATGGGTAGTTTCTCAGAGGCTGGATATTGCTTCCCATCAAGTGAATTTACTGCTTAAATTAAAAAAAAAAAAACCTATCCAGCTTTCTTCCCATTTATTAAAGTACATAATGCCAAAGGTACCCTCAAGCCCTTATATCAAACTGAAGTTTGGGGCTTAATATATATCACTCCTTTAATAAATGGGAAGAATAACCCCAATAACAGCTTCTGAGGAATATTTTGGGGGTGGATAAATGGACTTCAGCTGCTGCCCTCAGAGCTGATTTGGGAATGTGTACAATATGTTCTTTGTTTTAGATCAAGGTATATAATTATTAGTGTACAATTAAAAGTACGGAACCTTACAGACTCTCAAAATTCTATGTGTTATAATTGACAAAATTTCAGTCAAGTATATCCTGGATTGTACAACTGACAAATTATATTAGGAGCTGTGGTCTCTCTGTCTGTTGTACAACTGGAGAACAAGCTAAAAAAAATGTTTCACAAAGAATCCAGGATATTGAAAGAGAGAAATGTGTAACCATCCTCAGTAAGGTTGGAATGGATGAGCTGCTACCAACATACCTTCCAAATTGCCAAGTATTGAAACCAGAAATGCCTACAGGGTGAGTCTCCAGAATGAGAGGTTACTTGAATTAGGGGGCCATAAATTAAGGTTTGGATGGCACGGCTACTTATAGTATGATAAAAATAAAGTTAATGTTGATTTTAATCATCATTTTGTTAGAGGTGCCACACTAAGAGTTTCAAATAAATATAAAACGAGGCTCTCTACGAAGCTGCCCCCTTTGGGTAGGAAGTTTTTTTTAGAAAAGAAATGGTGGCAAAGCCAAACTGGTTGATGTGTGGTAAAATTTTATCTTTCAACTCTGATGACCTAATACTAAAACCGAGGGAAGAACTTGAATCAGAAGGTTACGTTTGCCATTGGTTTACTTATTAACAACTAAAAGAAAGATTTAAACTGGAGAAAAAGTGCTAGGGATTTGACTTTGTTAAAAATGAATTGGAAATCTCATTATATGGCAATGATGACTACATTACTGCTAAGATTTATAAAATGTTATTGAAAGTGAACTTAGAAAATGAACATGTAAAACATTGTATGATTCAATGGGCAAGGAATTTTGGATATAATGTGATGCTTGAACAATGGGAAAATTTGTGGACAAAGGGTTTAAAATTTACACTAAATTATAATCTAAAAGAAAATTTCTATAAGATGATGTATTGTTGGTATTTAACACCAGATAAGTTCTCTAAGATGTATAAAGGGATGTCAAATGAATGTTGGAAGTGTAAAAGCAAAGTAGGGACTTTTTATCATCTATGGTGGACATGTGATAAAGCAAAGAAATTTTTGGAGTATGATTCACGCTCTAATACAAAAAATCCTGAAAATGGAAATAGAAATGAAACCAAAACTTTTCCTTTGGGTCTAATAGAAAAGAACAATTCAGAACTTTGTTACTACATTTGTTGACAGCAGCAAGACTATTGTATGCACAAAAATGGAAGGACACTTTGATTCCTACTATGGACAAATGGACGAACAGTTGCAGAAGTTGATGGAGTTGGATGAAAGGCCAAAATTGACTACTTTGATTAAAGAAAAGAATATAAGTACTTTTGTTTCCACATGGAGACGGCTTCTGAACTTCGTGCTTGAAGTGGAAAAGAATGAAACTTTGATTTTGAGTTTTACCAAGTAGATTGATAGATCTTTACAGAAATGGCTTGTTCGTATTATTATGAAAAAGCAAAAAGTTGTGATTTGATGTTGATGCCTTATTTTACTGCAACGGGGAGACTTAGAAGTCAATGTTTCTTTTTCTTTTTCTTTTCTTATCCTCCCTCACTTCTCTTCCTCCTTTTCCTCCCCACTGTTTTCCTATTTACTTTTGTATTCTGTATTTTACAATATTTTATAACTCTATACAAATGTTTAACGAGAGAGAAAAAAGAAATCAGAAATGCTTAAATATCTTAGGGCGGTGTTTACTTGAGCAAGATTTCTAATACCTAAACAGTATGGTTAAATATCAAAGATTTAACCAAGTCCCTTATAATTAACAGACTTTTATTTGTGAGGTTCCAAAGATAGAAAATGTAATACATCTATAAATTGAATGTCAATTGCAGAAGAAAGAGAGAGATTAGGATCTTTGGCTGCATGTTAGACAAACAACCTATTGGGATACTTATGTTAAAGCAACATATTTTCTGTCAGAATTCAAATACTTATATAGAATCAGTTGAAATCTCCATCTATGAGTCTGATTGCAGTAAATTATAGGAGTGATACAGAAATTGCATTTTTATTCTTTTTCTTTTTTTAAAAAAATATTTCTTATATTTCATTTTTATATACTACGTTGTTAACGTTCTGTGTTTAAAATTCTGTTTCTTGATATTGCCTAACGGCTAATCAACAATGATCTCTTTAATTTGTGCATGAAAACAATGTTGGATTTATTAAAAGCTAATATTTTGGACTTGATTTGATCCTAAGTATAACACAGCATTCTTCATTGCTTTTTCAGATCAGTTATGAAACTTCTTCAGAGGCTCTGAGTGATAAAAGTCATTTCCCTTTTTTCCACCAGATGTTCCCCAAAGAAGGATTCCAGTACCCAGCAATTGTCCAACTGCTGCTCCATTTCAGATGGACCTTGATTGGTCTCTTTGCTTCAGACACAGAAAACGGAGAGAATTTCATGAGGACTTTCTCTCCCACGCTTGTCAGGAATGGAATTTGTGTGGTTATATCACAACGATTTTCAAAAAGTGGACATGTGGCATCCCTCAGGGAGGCCCTCTCTAAGTGGAGACAAGTCAATGTTTTTGTTCACTTCATGAATTTGATTCCCTTTCAGAAATAATTCTTCCTTTCCATTTAACATTTGAAGATTTGCCAGGACCCATTAAAGGGAAAGTCTGGGTCCTCACAAATTTTGTAATGTACACAACAAAAAAGCACAGTTTTTTCAGCTACGTCCATAGCATTTGGAACTTTGGTTATCTGATAAAAGAAAGGCCAATGGATGATGCCTTTGAACCCCATTTATTTGTGGAACCTCAATTTGTAAATCATTATTTTCACTGTTCTCCTTCAAAGCCTTTCTTTTCTGTCAAAGGCCGCAGAAGATGCACCCAGAAATCCCCACTGGAGACCCAGGAGAAAAGGAACAAGATCCAGATCCCAAATGACTCCCATCCATATAATATCATGAAGACTCTGGCCCAGGCCTTGAATGCTGCCTATTCCTCCAGATCGAGGAGGGGAAAAAAGGAGGGTGAAAAGACATTGGGGACTCCAAGGCTGCAACCATGGCAGGTATGGGGTCCATTAATCTTGGTTCCTTTGGAGAAGAAATTCAAAGTAGAAGGAGGGGTATCATCTCAATCTACTTGTCAAACACAGGAAAATTATGAAGCCCAGGCAGTTCAAATGAACATAAAGTTCACCCCAAGCTCATGCTGTCCACAAGACTCTGAACCACCAACGGTCAAGGAAAACAGGCGGTAGAAAAGGGTCAACAGAATTCAAGGGGGGCCTGGACCCAGATCTCCTGTGGGCGGGACTGAAGACCAATGATGCATTTGACGCCCTCACTCAGGCTCAGTCTGGTCATCTCCTACCCTACTTTTGCTACAAAAGATCAGCAGATTTGGCCAATCTAATTGTTCAGGGGGTAATGTTCCAAAGAATAGATAGCAGGACAGACAATTTTTGATATTAAACGTGGCTACTGCTAAAAGGCTGTGTACATAAATAAATTCCTGCATGTATGGTTTGTGAGTGGGATCATAGAATTTTACCATTATGAGTTTGTAAGAGAATCTGAGACCATCCAGTCCAATCCTCCTATCTGCAGGAATCCCAGTTGAAGCTTCTCTGACTGATGGCTGCTCAATCTTTGCATCCTCAGTGAAGGGGAGACTGAACTTCTCTGCTTTAAGGGCTCAGCTCTAAAAGGTCTCCTCCTTTTAGGATGTTTTTCCTCTCCTTCAGCCAGAATCTTCTCTCTTGACACTGAATTCATGATATCAAGTCTGACACTTTGAAATAACAGTGAGAAGATCTCACTGTAGCTTCTTCCAGTTATTGGAAAATGCTGTGTCCTCTCTTCTCCACCTGAGAGATTATGTACGTTGGAGAAGCTGCTCCCAGGCATGTTATTTTTCACTCCAATATGATGAGTCTTCTCCTTCTTGTCTTTCCCCAAGGCTAAGAGCAGCTCCTTTGGTTTCTTCCTTGGCTTCTTTTCCCTTCCCTAAACCTTGATCCAGGTTTTGTGCAATGTTTCCTCCTAGCATGGTTCCTCCACAGAGACCTGGTCCTTGAGTTGGGATCTCCACAAACCAGGATGCTGACTTCCTAAAATTCTTATGGATTCATTTGCCTTCTTTCCATGAGCATCATGTTGCTGGCTCATATTCTGTATGCAATCAGCTAGTATTTTGAGATTATCTTCACAAATATACTTATCAAGTTTAGTATCCCTCATCCTTCTTCCAGTGCATCATTAATGCTCTTATATGAGATGCTATAGTATGTCAAGTCCTAGGTTCTAAATATCAGATATTTTTGTATTGCTTTTACTCATGCACCCCTTTCTCTGAGGAATGTCAACTCGCAAAGCATCCCTGGCCTGCTCTCAGGTTGCCATAGGCAAGCAGGATGGGAAACTAATGAAGCAGCACAGCAGCCAAATACAGGAGCACATTCCAGACATATCTCTCTCAAGGCTGTCTCCCAGGGTTACCCACAGCGGCTGGAGGGAAATGATCTCTACAACCCAGAAAATTGCTCTGTTGGCTAATGTGATTGATGACAAATCCTGGGAGAGGGGGGAAACAGGGTCATGATTGGGGCATAAATTACATCAGAGGGGTCAGAGTTGGAACGTGCTGGCATGAAGCTCCTAATAAATAACTGGGTTTCTTTTGAAGCTTGGCTCGAGGCTCATGATTTAATTAGGGCATCCGTCGGAACCCTGACAAGGAAATTATAAATATTTCTTTTCTTTTTTTTGGCAAAAAGTTTTTATTTTTTTCCCCAAACATACAAATTACATCTTTTCGAAACAGAGCTTTGATCCGGTCATCAATTTGTTCAATTTTTTGTCATCTTTAACAACATTTGATCTATTCTATTTTGCCATAACACTTGTTTCTTAATCTTAAATCACATATTCAACTAATATCATCTTTAAAAAAAACCTAACACACATTTACTTAATCAAAACAGTTACCCTTCTATTAACCCACTTTAAATCTTAATTCAATTAATAACTCATAATACATTTCAATACAGTTCAAACATATTTATATTTCATAATGCACATCAAATCTTTATTCTATAATTACTTTATCAAATTTAAATCTTATCTTTAATCTTAAAAATATAGCAATTTAACATTTAAACATAGTTCTTAATTCAAATAATGCTATTTAATGCAATTTCCCAATTATCCCAAATTCTATCTGTTAAATCATACCATTTATATAACACCAATTAAATAATTTTTGTTTAAAAATCATAATCATATATTGTTTCAATTTTCTTTTTTACTTAAGTAAAGAATATTCAAATTATTACAATTGTTATACATATTTAAGCAATATCCCAATTATTATAGCTGTCAATTTTCTAATTTAATTCTTTTCTTTTATGCTTCCACTGTTAATCCCAGTGTAATCATTTTGTTCCACTGTTGAGAACATAAATATTTCTCTGGAAACTTGGTATTGTTTAAATTAGACCAAATTAGCTTTTCCTGAGAATTGTTAGAAATCATCAAATCTTGCATGACAGAGATTTATCGACTCTATGTATTAATGACAACATTAAAAAAATGATGACTAAAGAGAAATTGTTATTCATAACCACCGTTTTTTGAGAAAAATTAAAAAGATGAAAACTTATCTAAATAACATTTTAAGATTAATTAATTATCATATCATTAACCCCTCACTTAACTATTCTTTTTTTGTTAGCACTTTACTGAAATCAAATTATGTCACAAGCATTGCCACAGTCCATTTAGGAAGTGTAATGATGTGTGAGAATGACTTTTGGGATGAGGAGAAGAGAGGCTGCCTAGGGAAAGATCAGATAAGAGGGGAGAATCCTGAAGCTGCATAATGTGAGAGAAAGAAACTCAGAAAAGATCCGCGTTAACTTTTCTGGTTGAAAAAAAAAGTTGGTGGGAGATTTGCACTTCCAGATTTGCAAAATTCTCTTAATGTAGCATTACAGTAAATTTGAATTAGCTCATGTGATCATGTTTCCAAGCCTGACAACTTTCTGCTTGTGAAATCCATGATTTTTAGGAATCAACCTGGTGTTTCCAAGGAGTTTATAAATAATCTCTTTTTTCTGTTATTCAATTTATTTATGGCTTGCTCTAAAATGTTACTTATAATTGACTAGTTGTGTCACTTATATTTTCAAAGTGTACATTTTATCCATATATGATTGACAAATTTTACTGTAACCTTTTCATTCACTTTTGAAGATAATCATAACACTTATTCTCTTAATTAAGCATATTTGCAAGTTATACAACTGTAGAAGAAATATTCAAAACTGAAAAATCATGTGGCATAAGAAACAAAGATTTCTGCATTTAAAATCCCAGGATGTTTCCATTCTAGTTTCATCCCTTCCTAGAGAAGAACGAGTTTTGGAATATTTCTGAGAAGAAACTGTACTTGGACCAAAATGGAGAGATAGCAGCAGATCTGGGCATTGTCAGCTTGTTGGTTCTCCCCCAGGAGGACCTCAAGGAAGAGATTCTGGGGATTTTTGTAAGACAGAGACTTACTGTCAAACAGGATGCTCTTTCCAGGATGAAATTGCTCAACAAGGTGGGTGAAATTTTGTCGTCCAATGACATTTGCCAATGTGTCCTTGGTTGTCACAGTTCCTTGGCTTGAAGTCTGCAACCTGCATTCCGTCTCATCCTTCCCTCCCCCCTAGTTCTTTGGCAAGTTGAAAAGTGATAATAATTACAACAGAGAAGCATGCTTCAAGCTTGACACAGTAATTATAACTCTTACATCTAATTGAAATGAGTCAGAGATTTCATATTTGTTTCAGTGAATCCCATAGATGTCCATGTCTATCTCCATTTTCCATGGATGGAGAGTCCTAACACATTTCCTTTGCCATTTCTTGTTTTTCTGCTCAGTCCCTGCCTCAGTCCAAATGTGTGGAAAGTTGTCATCCTGGATTTGTCAAGAGGGCTCGAGAAGGAGAGCCAGTTTGCTGCTATGACTGTGTTCCTTGTCCGGAGGGGACCTTCTCCACTCAGGAAGGTGGGTCACATGGAAGGCCTTGTGGAAGTTGAACCATCCAGAGCATTTTCATGAAAGCACATGTTAAAAGACACTTTGAAGCTTACTTGTTTTCTTGTTTATTTTCAACCTACACAATTTCTTATCTAAAGGGAAGAAATGGAAAAAAAAATGGGAGGGGGGGCTGAGAAGTAATAGGAGGATGGAAAATGGATAAGCTTTATTACTGCCAGAGAAAATATCTCTGTCCTTCCACATTAGCCTTTCTAGGAACATCTGAAGTCTTTGCAACTTGAGAAATTAGCAATAGCAATAGAATAGCAATAGCATTTTAGACTTATATACAGCCCTATAGTGTTTTACAGTACTCTCTGGCCAGTTTACAAAGTCAGCATTATTTGCATATTGCCCCAACAATTTGAATCCTCATTTTACTGACCTCAAAAGGATGGAAGGCTTGAATTGGTCAGGATCAAACTCCAGACTGTGAGCAGAGTTAGCCTGCAATACTGCTCTTAACTACTCTTCCACCAGGTCCAGCTCCTGGAAGGATTATTGCAATGTACTCTACATGGGCGTCCCATTGTGGATCACTGGAAAAAGTAGCTGGTCCATAATGATGTGGTGGGGACAGTTATGGGTGCCCAAGTATGACCACTAGTCCCAATAGGGAGTCCAGATTGTTTGCTACTTCCAGCCAACTAGATTTCTCGAGATAGGCATCTTCTGCAGTCAATATATTAAGAAGAGCTATTTGGAAGGACCTAGGAAATGTGCCTAGAAAGAATAATTGACTCATTATTTATCTCTAATAATTAGGATAATACGAAGTCTCATATGAAATCATTCAGAACTTCTCACAATTTCATAGAACTTAGCTTTACATTGCTTAGATCAGGGGTCAGCAACCTTAAACACTCAAAGAGCCACAAAGGTCCTAACCGGAAGCCCTCATTCAATTCTGGAGCCGACCGGAAGTCTGGTTCCCCATCATAGTCTCCTCCTAGTGTGGCATCCTTTTTCCTCTGCTGACTGGAAGTCCGGTTCCCCCACCATAGAGTCTCCTCCTAGCACAGTGTCCTTTTTCCTCTGCTGACTGGAAGTCCGGTTCCCCCACCATAGAGTCTCCTCCTAGCATGGTGTCCTTTTTCCTCTGCTGACTGGAAGTCCAGTTTCCCCACCACAGAGTCTCCTCCTAGCACTGTGTGCTTTTTCCTCTGCTGACTGGAAATCCAGTTCCCCCACCACAGTCTCCTCCTAGCACGGCATCCTTTCCCCCCTACCTGTCCTAACCAAAAGCCCTATCAATTGCGGAGCCAACCAGGAACAGGGAGCCACAGCAGAGGGATGAAAGAGCCACATGCGGCTCCAGAGCTGTGGGTTGCTGATCTCTGGCTTAGATAGTGATTTTCTTCTTACTTTCTTTTTGTGGAGATGTTAAGAAATATATCCTGGAAAATGATCCTGTTATCAGCTGTTCTCCAAAAAAGTATTTCTTGAAAGCAGTGGTGAAATCCAATTTTTTTTACTACCAGTTCTGTGGGCGTGGCTTGGTGGGCGTGGCTTGGTGGGCGTGGCTTGGTGGGAATGGCAGGGGAAGGATACTGCAAAATCTCCACTCCCACCCCACTCTGGGGCCAGCCAGAGGTGGTATTTGCCAGTTCTCTGAATTACTCAAAATTTCTGCTACCGGTTCTCCGGAACCTGTCAGAACCTGCTAGATTTCACTCCTGCTTGAAAGGTAAAAGGACAGCCTATTAAAGAAATAGTGCTTTGGCTTCCGGTTTGGTTTCCGCCGCCACCGGACGGTCTTTCGGGACCGCCAGCCTCGCCGCCTGTAAAGAGCCGTCTCTACAGCTGAGAGACGGCTCGAAAAACTCCGTCTCCTTAAGGAGACGTGAGATAGAGCCGGCGAGGACAGGTAGAGCCCTCTGTGAACTCCCCAGAGTTTTTTTTTTACTCTTGGGGAGGAAGCAGAATGTGGCTCCCTATACAGCTCGCCGCTGCTCCGGGCGTCAGGGGAACTCTGCTTCATGCAGAGCCAGGCGATGGGACCAATCCAATCAACAAAATCTAACAGATTGTCTGAATAAATAGGATGAAATCTGGACTTGGGACCCTAAATCGCAAGTATTTCTAACAAATCCTATGAGTGATTTTAAAAGTGAAGAAAGAAAGTTTTTAAAATGGCGACTGGCTGAGGCTTGAGAAGAAGAAAGCTGAAATCGAAAGTCCTTCCGTTTGAATAGCTTAATACGCTACAAAGTATCTGAAACAATAGCGCTGGCTAGAATTGAAGAGAAAAATTTCTATTTTAAGTTTCTTTCTTCCTGGAGACTTGATATTGATATTGTTTGGAGAAAAGTCCTTAAAAAAAAAAGTTTGTTTGTGGGGCAGGATGGCGTTAAAAAAGACAAAGCCAGACAACCAAGCTGTGGGGGGGGGGGTTTCCCCCATTTACAAATCATATGAGCAAGTTTTGAGCTTGCAGATTCAGAAGAATGGCTCAGACCTACAGCAATTTGTTTTGGAGGAGATGGCAAGACATGATGAGATTGTGAACGAGAATCTTGAAAAATTCAGGCAGGAAATTAAAGAGTTGATACAACGAAAGTATGATAATCTGAAACAACAGATTGTAACAGCTTTCAAATTTTTTTCAGAAATAGTTCTAAAGATGGATAAAGATACCAATTTATTAGAGTCTAAAATGAAGGAAGATGATGATAAGATTTATAATTTGGACAATAAAATACAAAGAATTGAAAATGATTTGATAAATATTCAAGACAATAGCTCAGAAGTAAAGTCTAAAATAAAGGAAGCTGACAATGCAGATAATATAAAACAAAGGATTGAAAAAGAAGTTACAATGATGCAATACAGGTCCATGGAATTTGCAGTCAGAATGAGGGGACTACAGGAAAATAACAGAAATGACTTGAGAAAGATGTCTGCTGAAGTTCTGGCTGTGATTTTAAAGGTTAGTCCTGAAGAGGTATCCTGTAAGATTGATAAGGCCTACAGAGTAAATTCCTGGGTGGCAAAGCAAAAACAGTTGCCTAGAGATGTGGTGATTTACTTTACTGATAAAGGAATAAGAAATGATATTGTACAAAAGTCTTTTAACTCCACTCTAGAAATGAATGGAAGGAAGATTTGGATATATAAAGAGCTGCCGCCTAAGATGTTAAAAGATAGAAAGGAATTTGGATTTTTGGTGACTGAACTAAAGAAACAAAACATCCCATTTAGGTGGGATGTTCCAGTTGGTATAATATTGAGATACCAAGGAGAAAGATATCAACTAAATACTGTTGAAAAAGCGGAAGAATTTTACTACAAGGTTCTTAAAATGGATCCAACATCTTCACGTATGCTTTCAGTGTTAGGAACACAGGAGGGGAATAAAGAAAAGCAAAATGAACAAGAGATTAAAACTCAGGCTAAGCAGATGGAGATGGAGGTAATGGAAAAACAACAAGTTACAGAGGCCCTTTTGGACGAGCCGCTTTTGGATTCTCCTTCAGAGGTTATAGCTGGATTACCTATAAATATAAGAGAGGCGGCTTTGGATTTTAATGTGATGTCTTATCAAGTTACAGACCAGCATGGAACTCAAACAGCTGATATACAAGTCCTAGAAAGGCAACTAGGATGGAGATCTAAACCACAAAAAGTTAAGAAAAGAAGAAGCAGGTCCTACAAAATTAAAAAAATTTAAACTAAACAACTAATGCCAGTTACTTAAGAGACGATTAAATATAATAAGCGGGATTTATAGATGGCTGATACACGAAAATATAGCTGAGGCAAATTATTGACTTAGACTATTTTGAGAAGAATAACAGATCTCTGCAGTGCTGGTGCTTTTGGGATGTGGAAGATGGCCTCTGATAAGTGGACTGGAACTTTCTATTTTGGACTCTTCTGAAAAATGGATTACGTATATGCTGAGTTATAAGGCAAGAGAACTATGGGATTGGGGCATGCAGAAGATCTGGTTGTTACCCCAATGTGGTCGTTGGAATTAACAATCTAGATAAAAGACACTACAGAAGATACCATATGGAATATAAATATAAAGTCACTCGGGTGGTTTTCTATATATGAAAATATTTATTATTGATGAGGGCAGATGGTAATGGAAGATACTGAATATACTGTTGGAAGCTGAACCTGATGTTGCCCTAACATGGGCGATGGAATTAATAATCTAGTTGAAAGACGTTACAGAAGACACTATATGGATTATAAATTTAAAGTCATTTGAGGATTTTATTCATATATGGAAATATATCTTTTAGTGGTGTGGTGTGGGCAGAAGAACAAAGATATTAAAAATATTATGTATGGTAGACCTGTAGGAAAACGGGTGGAGATGGGTTAGGTTATTGATTGTTTAGTTTAGGAAAAGGGATGTTATATTTAGATATAAATATACGTAAAAGATTTGAATTAGGAGATATATTCATGGGGGAAGAAATGGGTAGATTATGAGCTGAATAAATGTCAAATTAGGATTTATCATATAGTTTTATAGCTGAAGGTTGCTTTGAAATGTATAGTATAGGGGGGATATAATAACAATGTTAGAAAGAAATGGTTAGCATGTGGGGGGTGGTGTAAAAGGATGGTAAAGTATTATATAATTTGATATCAATCTGGATTTTATTTTTGGAGAAGCCATGGGGGGTGGGGAGGGTGAGGGGGGGTTAGGGAGGAGGAGGGGAAAAAAGGGGGAAAAATCTGTATTTGAAAAAAATTTTCAATTAAAAAAAAAGAAATAGTGCTTTCTGGTTACACAAGAAACACTTTAGGTTCTAGGCCTCACCACAATTTCATACACCTTAGCTATATATAGTTTTTTATAAAATGATACTTTCAATTTTTTCAATGGAATTGTTAAACAATGCACCTTGGGAAATGTCCTTCTTACCAGCTATTTCCCCCAAAAAGTAGTTCTTGAAATGTGAAGGAAGAATGTTAAAGAAACATTGCTCTTTTGTTTTTTCAGATACAGAAAAATGCACCAAGTGTCCAGATGATAAATATCCAAATGAGGCCAGAGTCCAATGTATCCCCAAAGTTGTAACCTTCCTGTCTTATGAAGAACATCTGGGCATCATTCTGGTATCTTTTTCCCTACTCTTCTTCCTAACCACAGGCCTTGTTTTAATCATCTTCATTAAATACAGAGAAACTCCCATTGTCAAAGCCAACAACCGGGACCTCTCCTACATCCTCCTGGTCTCCCTCCTGCTTTGCTTCTTGTCTCCTTTTCTCTTCATTGGTCAACCAAGGAAAGCCACCTGCCTTCTCCGACAAACAGTTTTCAGCATCATTTTCTCAGTTGCCATTTCTTCTCTCTTGGCCAAAACCATCACGGTGGTGCTGGCTTTCCTGGCCACAAAACCAGGAAACCGAGTGAAGAGATGGTTGGGGAAGAGCTTGGCCAACTCCATCATCCTTTCTTCTTCTGCTGTTCAAATTGTCATCTGCTCCACCTGGCTGGGAGTTTCTCCCCCATTCCCTGACTCTGACTTCCACTCCCAGCCTGGAGAGATCATCCTGCAATGCAACAAAGGGGCTGTTGTCATGTTCTACGTCACCCTCAGCTACATGGGCTTCATGGCTGCCATCTGCTTCATGGTGGCTTTCCTGGCCAGGAACCTGCCTGGGGCCTTCAACGAAGCCAAGCTGATCACCTTCAGCATGCTGGTCTTCTGCAGTGTCTGGGTGACTTTTGTGCCCACCTACCTGAGCACCAAAGGGAAATACATGGTGGCTGTGCAGGTCTTCTCCATCCTGGCCTCCAGTGCTGGTCTGCTGGGCTGCATCTTCATCCCCAAGTGCTACATTATCCTCCTGAGGCCAGACCTGAACACAAAGGAGCATCTTACATCCAGAACAAGTGTAAAAACATGAGACATAACACTGTGACATTTAAAGAATTGTAAAATTTCCTTTTATTTGAAGAAATGTGTTGAACTATTTCCACTTAGATATTATGCAGGTGTCAAAAGAATATCATATCTACATGTTTCAAAATGGGAAATAATTGACTGACTATAATTCTTGTAACTCACTTCCCTTTCATTTCAATAAATCTTGCTAAAGGGAACTGTGTAAATGTGTGTGAGAGTTAATTTTGTGAAAGTCATTCAGAGGTTTTTGCTGTTCGGCCACTGTTAATGTACATGATAACTTTTAAGAAATCGTTTCAGCAATTATTCCTACTGACAACAGCTAAACGTTTGTGAGAGGGTGAGTAGGAAAAAAGGTAAGATTGAATGTGTCGGATCCCAGCTTCCCAGAAGTTGTGGGGTTTGGACTGGATGACCTACAAGGTCCCTTCCAACTCTGTTAATCTAATCTAATCAATTGAAATCTAATCTAATCTAATTGATTTGAATCTAATCTAATCTAATCTGAAGGAAATCAACAACTGGCCACCGATCTCCACAATCTCCATCTCAGATACACCAACAACAGCCAAGCCTCCTATAACTGATCCCATCCCTTTCGGCCCCCTACCTCTGTTGATTACAGAAAATGATACTGAAGGTCTGTTTCACAGACAAAAGCCAGGAAAAGCACCAGGCCCAGACAAACCAACTCCTTCTTGCTTAAAAGCTTGTGGTGACCAACTGGCCCCCATCTTCCCCTGCATCCTTAATAAATCACTAGAGATGGCTATGTTCCTTCTTGCTTCAAACACTCTACTACCATCCAGTTGTGAAATGTAAAATTTGTTACTACAAATTTCATGTTCTGTGGGCGTGGCTTGGTTGGGGGGGGTAATGTGACTGGGTGGGCGTGGCCAACTTTTTTTTTTTTTTTACTTTTAAAAACATTTTTTCTACAACCTCTTTGGCCAAAGAGGTTGCAGAAAAAAAATGCTTTGAAAAGCCTCTGACGATCCCAGCTGAGCCGCACAATCATCAGAGACTTTTTTTTACTTTTAAAAGCATTTTTTCGGCCAAAGAGGTTGTAGAAAAAATGCTTTTAAAAGTAAAAAAACAGCCGATGGTGATCATGCAGCTCAGCTGGGCATGGGGAGGGGATAGGGATTTTTGCTACCAGTTCTCCGAACCACCTGCCGCCATCACTACTGGATCAGGCGATCCAGTCCGAACCGGGAGCACTTCACCCCTGCTACCATCCCAGTGCCAAAGAAACCTCCATCAAGGAACTGAACGACTTCAGACCAGTTGCTCTTACATCCGTAATTATGAAAACCTTTGAAAGATTAGTGCTGACTCACCTGAAAACCATCATGGATCCACTGTTAGACCCTTACAATTTGCCTACCGAGCAAATAGATTGACAGATAATACTGTCAATATGGCTCTGCACTACAGTTTACAACATCTTGAATCCAGGGGTGGGTTCTACTTACCTTTACTACCAGTTTGCAATGAGAGTGTGCGCATGCGCAGAAGCTTCTGCGCATGTGCAGATCATCCATGATGACATCCAGATGGGTGGGCGAAGCCACCTGCCACTTATACTACCGGTTCGCAAGAACCGGACCAAACCGGGCATAACTCACCACTGCTTGAATCTCCAAAGACCTACGCAAGGGTCCTCCTTGTAGTATTTAGTTCAGCATTCAACACCAACATTCCAGACATTCTTCTAACTAAGCTAAACCAGCTACAGTACCTGAACACACTTGTAAGTGGATCATAAGCTTCCTAATAGACAGGAAGGAGCAGTGAAGCTAAGCAGAATCACATCAGATACCTGCACAATTAGCACAGGGGGCCCAGAAGGCTGTGTGCTCTCTCCACTTCTCTTCTCTCTATATACCAATGACTGCATCTCTAATGATCCATCTGTTAAATTACTGAAGTTTGCAGATGACACAACAATGATCGGTCTCATTCGAGACAATGATGAATCCGCATACAGACGGGCGGTTGAACAACTAGCTCTGTGGTGCAGCTAGAACAATCTGGTCTGCAATAGAGTAATAAATGTCTGGAACACTCTACCTGATCCTGTTGTTAGTCTCGCTAACCCCCATACCTTTTACCTTAAACTGTCTACCGTGGACCTTTCATGTTCCTTAAGAGGGCCCTAAGGGGGCATGCATAAGCGCACCAGTGTGCCTACCATCCCTGTCCTACTGTCCCCATTTATAAGTAATCATTCTATATGTGTATGGCTATGTTTTGCCAATTTACATCCTTTTATTTGTGTCATTTTTTTTCATGTGTCCATATCTATGTCTATACAGTTACTTGTTTCCTTCTACTTGTTGATAAATAAATAAATAAATAAATAAATAAATAAATAAATAAATAAATAAATGATTTGATTGCTTATTTGTTCCCTATGACTATCATTAAGTGCTGTACCTTATGATTCTTGGAGAATGTATCTTTTCATTTATATACACTGAGAGCATATGCACCAAGACAAATTGCTTGTGTATCTAATCACACTTGGCCAATAAAAAAATTCTATTCTATTCCATTCTATTCTATTCTATTCTATTCTATTCTATTCTATTCTATTCTATTCTATTCTATTCTATTCTATTATTTCAAAACAATCCAAAGAGAAGGAAAGGGGAAGGGATCTTTTTCCCTCCCGTTCAAGGCAGGGGACAGAGATGGAATGCAAGTTCCTCCCTCATTGGGAAGATCACCTGGAGTTTGTCCTCAGACAGGAGATCACATAGAGAACACCTTCTCTTTATTTATTTCAGAGACTGATGTGGATGTTCACCTTATGTGCAACATCCCTGGGAGGGTCAGTGCATAAGAATGAAACCTAAAACCCAACAAAATGATAGTAATCATGAAAAGGAGCCCATAAGGTGCCCCCAAACCATTCATTTCTCAAAGCTTCTGGACTCCAGTCTCAACTTTCTCCCTGTATCAGGGAAAAAAATCAGCTGTTTGAGGGGTCCTGATCACCCAATTAGGGGACGGAGGTAGGATGCAGAATCTCATAGAAAACCCTCCTTCACAGGGCAGGGGCAGCTGTGGGAAATTGTGCTGACTGGGTCTCTTGGGATGGCAACATCTAAGCAAGGGACCCTTCATCCCTCGACCTGGCTTGGTGTGAAGGGCAACGCTTCTCATGGAGATGATCAAACAACAGTGTTGGAACATGGTCCTTCCAGCTTCCATCTTACCTCTTTTCCTACTCCCTCTTCCTCACACATAGATATATATTTTCAGCCACTATCAGTAGGAATAATTGCTGAAATTATTTTTCATAAGGTGTCTGGTTCATTGGTAGTTGCTGAATATTAAATTCCTCTGAATGACTTTCACAGAGTTCTCTTTAGTTAGATTTATTGGGATGAATAGGAACTCCAATCATTCCAGTCATTCAACCATTTCCCATTTAGAAACATATAAACATATGATTTTCTTTGATTCCTGCATGCCATCAAAATGGAAATAGTTTATGTTTTCTTTCAAATAAAAGAAAAAAAGACAGCCAGTCAGTCTACCTCAATGCAATAGCATAAAAGAATGCAATTCTTTAAATAATATGATGTTACATCTCATGTTTTTACATTTATTCTAGCTGTAAGATGCTCCTTCGTGTTCAGGTCTGGCCTCAGAAGGATAATGTAGCATTTGAGGATGAAGATGCAGACCAGCAGACCAGCACTGGAGGCCAGAATGGAGAAGACCTGCACAGCCACCATGTATTTCCCTTTGGTGCTCAGGTAGGTGGGCACAAAAGTCACCCAGACACTGCAGAAGACCAGCATGCTGAAGGTGATCAGCTTGGCTTCATTGAAGGCCCCAGGCAAATTCCTGGCCAGGAAGGCCACCATGAAGCAGATGGCAGCCAGGAAGCCCATGTAGCTGAGGGTGACATAAAACATGACAACAGCCCCTTCATTGCATTGCAGGATGATCTCTCCAGGCTGGGAGTGGAGGTCAGAGTCAGGGAATGGGGGAGAAACTCCCAGCCAGATGGAACAGATGACAAATTGGACTGCAGAAGAAGAAAGGATGATGGAGTTGGCCAAGCTCTTCCCCAACCATCTCTTCATTTGGTTTCCTGGTTTTGTGGCCAGAAAAGCCAGCACCACCGTGATGGTTTTGGCCAAGAGAGAAGAAATGGCAACTGAGAAGATGATGCTGAAAACTGTTTGTCGGAGAAGGCAGGTGGCTTTCCTTGGTTGACCAATGAAGAGAAAAGGAGACAAGAAGCAAAGCAGGAGGGAGACCAGGAGGATGTAGGAGAGGTCCCGGTTGTTGGCTTTGACAAGGGGAGTTTCTCGGTATTTAATGAAGATGATTAAAACAAGGTCTGTGCAGAGGAACAAGAGTAGGGCAAAAGAGACCAAGATGATGCTCAGATGTTCTTCATAAGATAGGAAGGTTACAACTTTGGGAATACATTGGACTCTCTCTTTATTTGGGTATGTATCATCTGGACACTTGGTGCATTTTTCCCTATCTGAGAAAACCAAAAAGGAATATTTCTTTAATATTCTATCCTTTTATACTTCTAGAAATACTTTCTTGGGACAATAACTGATAATAGGTACATCTTCCAAAATGCATTGCTTAACCATTTTAAGAAACGAATATGAATATTTTTAAAAGTCTATGAAATTGGGGGAATATTTTAAAAAATTGTACATTTTGAATAAATTTAAAAAAGGTTGAGCTTCAGTCTTTTTGCAAGTTGGACTTTCTTGAAAATGCCCTGGCCATTTCCACAAGGCCTGCCATTTCCTTTGGTGTCTCCCACCTTCCTGAGTGGAGAAGGTCCCCTCCGGACAAGGAACGCAGTCGTAGCAGCAAACTGGCTCTCCTTCTTGGGCCCTCTTGACAAATCCAGGATGACAATTTTCCACACATTTGGACTGAGGCAGGGACTAAGCAGAAAAAATAGGAATGCCAAAGAAAATGTGTTAGCATCCATGGAAAATGGAGGGAGAAGTGGACATTAGACAAGTAGTTTCTATGCTTCACTTAGATCAGTGGTTGTCAACCTTCCTAATGCCGCGACCCTTTAATACAGTTCCTCATGTGGTGGTGACCCCCAACCATAAAATTATTCCTAAAACAGTTGAAAATACTTGTTTTCTAATGGTCTTAGGTGACCCCTGTGAAAGGGTCTTTGACCCCTAGAAGGGGTCGCGACCCACAGGTTGAGAACCACTGACTTAGATAAATATGACATCTCTGATTAGTTCCAAACGGTTATAGGTCCTATATATAGGAGATACAACCTCTGGCAGATTCTTCATTTAGTTCCTGAGTTTCAGTTCTGTCATATCACATTGGAAAAAAGGACTTTTCTGCTTAATAAAATCTAGAGGATGGAACTAGAAAGCATTAAGTGACAACTGCTGTTTTCTTTCTTGTGCCCTTATTAACATACATTCCTCCACTTTTCATATACTCATGATTTTTAAATAGGAGGATCTACTCCTATTAAATTTCAGAATAACTTTTACTCTAAAAGATTTAATACACTTTTATTCCATTAGATTTATTAAAATGAAATAAGTGTGTGATGAAGAAAGAATCCTCTAAGGATCCAGGAAGATTTCTTCCAGACAACCTAAAACATTGCAAAGCCACTTCCCTTTGAAAGTGGTCCAAAAGCACCTCCCAGTTAAGATGAAAAGAAAAAAAAAACCCTTACAAATCAGGGCTGTAAACTTTAAAGCAGATGTTCTTTGTTGATTTGTATCTTTATCTGTTCAAATCCTATGGCTGCCATACTGCTGAAATAAGACTAAAGGTTTCCGCACAGTTTCTAGAACTGTAGTGAGATGAGATGGAGGTGAGGTCATGAGAACGTGTTCCTCAAAAAGATCACGAATCTTTTGCTGCAGCACGTGGGACATCAGTATGAGACCTGGGTCAGAAGGAGATATTTCTAAGACTCAGCTATGTATCCAAGAAAAGGTCTTTTCTAGAGTTGGATCCTCCTTTTTCCCTAGAGTGACTTAAGGTAGCTAATACCTGAGATAAACAGTGGCATTCAAGGGGTTTTCAGATGAAGAGCCCTCTGACAAGCCATAGGCCAAATCTAAGTAGCATTTCCTCTCAATTTCTCCCTTATTCCTTCCGAGGGGAGGAAGGGTTTTTCTTTAGATCAAAGCCTTGTGTGAACTGAGAGCCTTGGACCTCCTTCCTAGGAGCAGAAGGCCAATGGCTCCATCCCAGGGTTGTGTGTGTGTGTGTGTGAAAGAGGGGCAGGGATAACATTGATAAGGTCTGGTCTGGTTAAGGACATCCCAGACCATGAACCTGCCCTTTCAGAGGACACTTTTCCCCAAGCAGGACAAGATGAAGCTTCTCTCCCAATGGGACCAAAAGGACCTCCATCCAATCATGATCCAATTTCATCTCATTCAGTCCAAACCTCAATTCAGGACCTGGTCAACAGATTTGCCTTCTTCTTTGCTATTTCAGGACAAGGAACAAGCAAACCTGAGGCTATTAGAACACAGTCTCCAGCCCTTGTGGACTTCTCATCAGTTTGATGGAGATACTGACTTCAGAGGGGAAAGAAAAGGGCCATGATCTGCACCCTAAACAACACTCACTCAACAGCCCAGGTTGGACATGGCTGAATCAGTTGAAAACAGTCTCCAATATTACAGCATCTGAAGATCACCTTGGTCAATAATACCGAAGCCTCCCAAGTTGTCTATGAAAACTATAAGATTTCTACTCTCCACATTCAATTCTCAGCAAAGGTCATTGACTGTGGTGACTAGGAGTGTCTAAACCTTAGAAATGGGTTCTAAGGTTTTGGGAAAAAAGAGAAAAGGCACCAATATTTTCTCCACCTTGTTGAGTAATTTTAGCCGCAAAAGGGCATCTTGGGTGATAATAAGCCTTTGTCTTTCAAAACGCCCCAGTTTTTCTTGGATGGCATCCTTCTTGGGGAGAACAACCAAGCTCATAATCGCCAGATCTCCTACTACATCTTCATTTTTGTCCAAGTACAGTTTCCTCTTGGAAATATTCCAAAACTCATTCTTCTCCAGAAAGGGATGAAACTAGAAGGGGAACATCCAAGAATTTCAAAATCTGAAAGCTTGGGGATTTTTTAAAAATCCCATTTAGACTTTTCACATTTGAATTTTTGTTCTACAAAAATTATTCATCCTCCAAATAAGAGTATTTAGGAGAACAGGTGTTGGCACCTTCTTCATAAGTGAAATCTTAGGGATGCAGTGGCTCAGTGGCTGAGACGCTGAGCTTGTTGATCAGGTGGTTGGCAGTTCAGCGATTCGAATCCCTAGTGCCACAAATTGGAGTGACCTCTTTACTTGTCTCAGCTTCTGCCAATCTAGCAGTTCAAAAGCACATAAAAAAATGCAAGTAGAAATATAGAGACCACCTTTGGTGGGAAGGGAACAGCGTTCCGTGTGCCTTTGGTGTTGAGTCATGCCGGCCACATGACCACAGAGACGTCTTCAGACAGCGCTGGCTCTTCGGCCAGCTTTGTAACAGAGATGAGCATCGCCCCCTAGAGCTGGGAATGACTAGCACATATGTGCGAGGGGAACCTTTACCTTTACCTTTTACATAAGTGAAAAAACAAGGTTCTGCAAAATTCCTCAGTAGTATATTGACAAGTTATATGTTGACAAAGTGAATTCAGTCACAAGAGAGGAGATTCTGGCTGCGTGAGAGGAAAAACATCTAAAAGGGGGAGCAAATTTTAGAGATGAGCCAGTGAACCAGTTAGCTTCACTTTCCCATTTCCTGATGACCAAGCAATCTCAGTTGGGACGTTTTAACTGGGATTCCTGCAGAGGAGAGGAGGCTTGTGCTACACGGCCTCAGAGTCTTAAAAATTGTACTTATAAAAGTACAATGTTACTATGCTTATACCAAATCCATAAAGACAGGAATTTATTTAAAAACGCCTACAGTACATCTCTTTAAAATTAGCACAGTTTAAAACCAACATTTTTCTGTCATGGTGCCTGCTTGTTTAGAAGACTACGTCTCAAGCAATTAGATTGGCCCAATTGTTGACCTTCTGAAGCACCATCAGATTCAGAAGATTCCCCTCCTTCTCCTTTGGATTTTTTCTTCAAAGGAACTAAGTTTAATCGCTCCTTCCTCATACCTGCCATGGCTGCAGCATCTCCTGACCCTCTTTCCTTCTCTTCTGGAATCTGGAGGAATAGGCAGCATTCAAGGCCTGGGCCAGAGTCTTCATGATACTATAATCATGGTAATAGTTTGGGATCCGTATCCTGTTCCTTTTCTCCTGGGTCTCCAGTGGGGCTATTTGGGTGCATCTTCCCCGGCCTTTGACAGAAAAGACGTTCTTTGAAAGAGAGCAATGAAAATAATGATCTTCAAACTGATTTTCCACAAAGAAATTGGGTTCAAAGGCATCATCCTTTGGGCTATCTTTAGCCAGAAAAGCAAAGGTCCAAATACTGTGGACATATTTGAGAAGTCTATGCCTTTTCATTATCAAAAGACCCAAGGCTGACATGATCCAGACTTTCCCTTCAATGGGTCCTGGCAAACGCATAAGTGTTAAATGGAAAGGAAGGATTCTGTCCAAAATGGAAACATGTTCTATGAAGTGAACAAAGACATTGACTTGTCTCCACTTAGAGAGGGCCTCCCTGAAGGGTGCCATGTGTCCAGTCATTGGGAATCGTTGTATTATAACAACACAAATTCCATTCTGGACAAGCATAGGAGTGAAAGTCCTCATGAAACTCTCTCCATTTTCTGTGTCTGAAGCAAAGAGACCAATTAGGGTCCATCTGAAATGGAGGAGCAACTCAACAATTCCTTGGTAGTGAAACCCTTCTTTGGGAAGCATCTGATGAAAAAAGGGGAATTTACTTTTATCACGCAGAGCCTCTGAAGCAGTTTCAAGACTAATCTGAAAAAGCAATGAGGAATGAGGTGTCAGATTTGAGATTGTCCAAACTATTAGCTTTTAAAAGATCCAACTGTGTTCTCAGGAATTTATTAGAATAATCTATGGTTTTTTTAGCTCTTAAGCCATTTCAAGATGAATAATGTAGAACTGAGAACATTGATAAATCTATCTACAGAAACAGAATGCAAAAAAAAAATAAGTAAAAAACAATTAGAATACAATCTGCAAATTATATTTCTGTATCACCCCTGCAATTTACTACATTCAGATCCACATTATGTGGATGTCAACTGAACTGTTTTGTTCCAATAAAGGGCCGTATTATATGTGAATATGTTGAATTCTGACTGCACAACAGCTGTGCTGCTTTACCATAAGAATCGCATGATGGTCTAATTGCAGTCCCAGATTCTGATCTGTCTCTTCTGCAACTGACATTCAACTAATTGATGTGTTATATCGTCTCTTTTTGGAGCTCCACAAATACAAGTATATTCATTATAAGGGACTTAATTAAATAGTTCATGTTTAACCACTGTATCTAGCTGCTGAAATTTTACTCAAGTAAATACCAGTTGAATAAGAAATTTAGGCATTTCAGCATTTCAACATTTGGCAATTTGGAAGGTCTGTTTGTAGCAGCTCATCCATTTCAGGGTGCCAAACTCACTCCGGATGGCTTTATATTTTTTCTGCTTTGATATCTCAGATTCTATGTCCTGCAATATTTTTAAGTACTTCTACAATTCTCTAAGACACATGGAGATCACAACTCCTGATACAAATAGTCAGTTGTACAATCAAAGAGGTTTTAAATGAAATGTTGTCAGTTCTAGCAAGGAATTTTGAGAGTCAGTCAGTTTCCATAGCTTTAATAGTACACTAAGAATTACACACCCTGATTTTAGGCAAAGGACAAATTTTATAAATAATTGGATAATTATTCTATTAGTAGAAGGCAAGTTTTTTCACAGCCTACACAAACCATCTGATGAGTATGGTAATAATATAATTTTATCAGTGTCAATCAGGATGTCCCAATATGCATTTAGCACCTTAGACATGTGCACTTCAGGATCCTTCATTACTCCTGGTAAGTCATTAGTACCTAGACCAGGGGTGTCAAACTCACGGTCTGTGGGCCAGATGCATCACGCACTGACCATGCCCATGCCCGGTTTAGCAAAGGGGGAAAAAGTTGTAAAAGTCACGTGATGCCGCTGTGACGATGCGATTTTGACACCCCTGACCTAGACTGAATAACAAGGATTCAAATATGCACCTTTCCTTTCCTCCTTGGTAAGTATCAATCCTTCTTCTCATGGCTCTATTGAGCCCAAACCTCCCTCTCAAACAAGGACCTGGAGGCTTGGATCAGAGCCAACAGGATGAGCTCCATTTTGAGGGCAATCAATTTGTCCCAAAATATTTCTCTGTTTACTATGTCAAATGCTGCAATAACATCTATAAAGCCAGCAAACCATGGGGAATAAACTGATAAATTTTGTGATTAGATATTTCAGCATGAATCTATCAATATTAGATTATGATTTTATGTATTATTTATTATACAAATTTATAGAACTTTTAACTCTACCTATAACTTTGTTCTTCTGCAAGAAATGCATATTTCTTCTACCCAATATGATGTTTAATTAAGAGGAACATAACATAAATTTAGTCACAATATCTATTAGACTAACTGGCCTGTAATTGCTAGAATCTTTTTATTCCAATATTACATATATAGAGACTACTATTGCCAATTTCAATCCAACTGGATATGATATAATACAGGTATTATTTATATGTGAAAATGAACATGCAAATAAAGAGCCCCATAACTAGGAATAGCCAATAGAAAGTCCTCTCCAGCGACCTTATTGCTCTTCAGTTCTTTTATGATGAATTTGAACATGAATATAATAGACTAAAACATAGTTGACATTTTCTCTAAAATAGAGGAAAACAGCTCTTATGATTGATTTCACCTATTGCTCACCACCCACCACTCACTTTACCAGATAGAGAAAAGCACACACAAACCTGTGGGACTTTGTAGGTGCCTGCTAAAGTTGACATCTGGATAGAGATGGCCCTTTTAGCTCGATCAAGAACAGCCAAAAGGTTGTCCTTCCTTCCACAGCCGTAGTTGGGGACATTGGCTTCTCCAGTAGAGAGCATGTCCAGCAAGGCATCTGAAGTGTGTAAAGGGCTCAAATAGTTGTCGTGGATGTTGTAGCCAAGTGTGAGATTGTGCAGGAGCTGGGAATTCTTGCTGACCACTTGAATGGCAAAAATGAAGCGTAGGGTTTGTAAAAAACCAAAAGAAGACCTACTGTAAAAAAAATGTCCACACCATTATCATCAAGAGTAATAATACTTTTTTAAAAAAATGTGTCTACTGAGCTTTAAGCCAACCTTGATCCAAAAACTAATGATCAGATATAGAAATATGGAAATGGGCTGGGCTGAGCCAGCTGCAACTCTTTCAGTCACTACAATAAACAAAGTTAAGTATTCAAATGATGAATTCAGGTTTGAACTGGGAAAAGAAAATAATCTGAAGTTCAGGTTCTTTTTTTCATTCTGATCTTTGGGTTTGAGTCTTTTCCACAAAATCAGGCAGAAGAGAAAAGCCATGGAAATTAAAATCATTCAGAAAATTAGACACGTCCTGCAATATATAAGTCAGTGAAATAATATGAAAAGAAGGAGAGTGTTAGAACTGTAAATGGAGGGAATGACACTTCATCACCCTGAATGACTTACGAGTGAGACTGACTAGAAGGAGCCATGTTGAAAGGCAACATTATGGGTGATATTTGTGTTTCAGTTGTGACTATACCAACGAGATGGTCTCCTGCCTTATAATAGCTCCATGGATTGTTTCCATCCTGGTGCTCCAGAGGGCATTTCATTCCAAGCTTCCCAGAGACTGGCTGGGACACCAGCAGCATCAGAAGCAGGAGGTCCATAATTCAGAGGGCTTTATTACTCCCCTTCCTGTTTCTAACATGAGCAACAGGAATAGTTGGAAGAGCTCAAAGCAGCTTCATACGATGGAAATACCAGTGGCTCTCCTGATCGGAGAAAACCTGAGCTTCATGGGGAAAGGCGCATTCAAGAGCACAAGCCCTGTCTGTCCTAAAATATGCGTCACATAGAGCTCAATCTAAGGATTTATCCTTTAAAGATACAAGATCCTTTGCGTACGGCTTCAATGTGCTGTCTACATCAAAGGCAATCACAGAAGAGCAGAAATGGTCTCAAAGGTCTGGAATGTCATAATTAAAGGGACAAGATGTTCCTAATTACAATGAGAAGCAACTTCTCATCTTGGGGTGAACTTTGAGGTTCCATGTTTGAGAGGAAAGGATGGAGAAAAGCATCTTAGTGAAAAACCACAGATACACTCCTGGGGACTCTGCTCTGTAGTGGCTGTGATTTTTCCTGTCAGGACATGTCCAAAAAGTGATGCTGCAGGAAGAGAATTCAGTAACAAGGGAATTGACTTCTGCTGTCCTTCAACAGGGTCTCTTGTCTCCAGGGACTGCTGGGAAGGTCACCCAGAGCTATGGAGTTTGGTGCCACTCGAGGTTGTTGCTGCTTAACTCTGGTGCTGCCTGTCTTCTAACCACCAAGGAGGCAATCAGTATCCTTGAATTCTGCCTAATGTGAAGAGTGGGGCCTGTTTGAGATTTTCTTTTATATCAGAACTCCATATATAAATCCTAAACTGGAGCTGAATTTAAAATTGCTCCTGCCTGAAGTGAAATTTCACTTTCCCATCTTTTCTATCAATTTTTGGATTACAACTGACTAAAAGGCAGGAAAGTGACAGGTTGTGGACTTTATTGTTGGGTAAATAGGAAGAAAATTATAAGAAAAAAACAAAGTTATTGTTGCTCAAAAAAATCTCTCCACTTGGGAGGGGCAGAAGCAGGGAGAAGGCCACCAGCTCAGGGAAGAGGAAGGCTTTTCAATCAGGAGCAGCTTCTGAAGGGAAGGTCATTTCAGGCTGCAGTTCATCTGCAACTTCCTGAAGGACCATTCAGAAGACCTTCAGATGTCTCTCAGGATACCCACCTCAGGAAACATGGGAACCACAATTCAGTAGTTTCTCAGGCCTGTATGAGATAGAAGACACATGGGTCCTCAATCTATGGCCCATGGGCCACATGTGGCCCGCTGAAGCCATTAATCCAGTCTGCGCAGGACCACGTAGCTGCCCCATCCACATTGCCATGCCTACCCTTCAACCAAGCTCAGGACTTATCTTCACTAGCCCGGTGGGCTGGAACTGAAAGGTAAGGCACACAATTTTGGCCTGCAGAGATGTTCTGGAGGTGGTGGAGGTGAAAAACAGGGCACACAGATGCCCCAGGAAGCAAAAAATAAAAATGGGTGAAAATGGTCTGTTTTTCACCTTCCCCACCTCTAGAAGATAGATAGAGATAGATTGACAGGGAGGGAGAGAGAGACAGAGACAGAGAGAGAGAGAGAGAGAGAGAGAGAGAGGGAGAGACAGAAAGAAAGAGAGAGAGGGAGAGAGAGAGAAAGAGAGAGAGGGTAAGAGAGAGGGAGGGAGAAAAAGAGAGGGGGGAGAGAGAGACAGAAAGAAAGAGAGAGAGGGGAGAGAGAAGGAAAGAGAGAGAGAGAGAGAGACAGAGAGAGATTTCTTAAGGTCCTTGGGGCTGAGAAGAATTGCTGTAAAACTGAGTTTCCTGAAGTGGACCACTAGACTCCTAAACAACTGAAAAAACGATCTAGTAAAAAAAAAAGGCAACCGAAAGAGCAACATGCAAACGAAAGCAAATAAAACATTCACAGGAGCAAAACAAATTAAAGTTTAATGGACTGTTAAATTGGCCACATCCAACTAGTCACATGACCTAGCCACACCCACCTAGCCAGTCTGGCCCCCCAACAGTCCCCTGTTTAAAAAGTTTGAGGACCCCTGCAGTAAGAGATATTCAGGTCCCTGTTGAATTAGATTGGCTGATATCTGATGAGTCATGCAAGGTGACCCTTTTACCTTTGGGATTTGAGGAAGCTCCTTCATGGATTTTTCTTCCAATCTCCTCAAGAAGAGATTAACTCTGCAATTCTAGGAGATGACTCCATTGGCCTCTGTCCCTCTGGTCTCTGCTTCTCCTGGACCCCCTGCCCAACTCAAGCAGAGGCAGTTTCTCTGAGTGGCATCTTTGACAAGGCCTCCTTTTACCTCCTTTACGGTTCTTGGGAAAATTTCTTACAAGAGAGCAATATGACCCTTTTGCGTCTTACTTGTTTTGTCAATGCCTCCCACAACATGGGCATCCTTTAGATGTGGGAACTTTAAATCTTCCAGATTTCTTAGCAAGCTTGATTATTGCTCCAAATTCTGGGATTTGACCTTTACACACTAATCCTAAACCTGCCAAATGCCGGTCAAGGTAAGGGACTGTAAGTAAAAGAAAAATGGAAAAATTCTGAAAGAAGAAAATAATAAGAGTCGAAAGCAGATTGGATGAGATTTTGAGATCAGTGAAGGTCAGCTGGATGCTGTGACTTTCTTTGATTCAGAGATTTGGGGTGGGGGCAGTTTCTAATCTTCAGATGTGTTGACCACCTCCAGAATCAGAGGGATCACCATCTACCCCCACTCTGGGCACCACCACCGTCTCAGCTGCAGACCTCACAGCTCATGTTTTTTTTTAAAAAAAAATGAACTAAGAAAGTCCAAGTCATGTAGGATCTCAGTGCCGTACATGAATATGGAAGACAACAGAGAGAGCAGCAAGGAAAAAAATTTCTATCCAGTCTATAACTTTCTCCCTATTTACCCAATGATAGTTCACAGGCTTTCACTTTCCTGTCTGTTACTCAGCCCTCATCGAAAAATTGATATGGCTAGGAAAGTTGGAAAATGGAATTTCACTTCCAATACAAGCAATCTGAAAATTTAACAGATTTTAAAATATATTTGGCAGGGAAAGAAGGCGAGGATAAAATTAAAGTCATTACAAATGCTAGAACGTGGGGAGGCTTTGGTTTACCTAATTAGGAACTTTATTATCAAGCAACAAGCCTGATATGGATTAAAGAATGGATAACTTTAAGAAATATTATATTATTGAATCTAGAGGGACATGATTTGTTGATGGGATGGCATGCTTTTTTATGGTATAAAGGAACAAAAATACAGGGGTATTTTAGAAGACACTACATATGTGAGGCTCTGCTATTGAATTGGGAGAAGATTAAAAAACAACATCATTTGAAAATTACAATTGAAGCATTTTCATATTCAGTAGTATTTAGAAGGGAACAAATTGTTAGATATAGTGAATTAATGGATGAAAAGGGCAAACTTAAAACAAAGCAAGAATTAGAAGAACAAGGTTTCAAGATGGATTGGTTTTCTTACTGGCAAATATGTTCTAGATATGAAGAAGATTCTAAACAAGGTTTTTATAATGTTATGACTAATTTAGATAAGATTTTAATGGGTTCTGATGACTATGTGATTAAAAAAAAATATGGATACTTGTTAGAGGTAAAATTGGAAGAAGAACAAGTTAAAGAGTCAATGATAGCATGGGGGAAAAACTTTGGTCATGGTATTGACTTAGAGAAATGGCAAAAATTGTGGTCGCAGAATTATAAAATGACAATGTCTACAGCATATAAGGAGAACTTGTATAAGATGTTTTACAGGTGGCACCTACCCCTGACAAGGATAGCCAGAATGTCCAAGACTAAATCGGAGAAATATTGGAAATGTCATCAGACTCCAGGATCATATTACCATATGTGTGGATGTGTAGAAGCTAAAAGATATTGGACTAGGATTTAATTTAATTTAATTTAATTTAATTAATTCAATTTATATGCTGCCCCTCTCCGAAGACTCAGGGCGGCTCACAATACATTTAAAAAAAAATCATTATAAAAAAACATTTAAAAAGTAAAAAAAAACATTAAAAACTCATTCACGCCATTCATGGCCGGATCTTGCCAGATCACAAGAGCAAGATCAATGGCCCTAGGCCTGCCGGAAAAGCCAGGTCTTCACCGCTTTTTGGAAGGCCAATAAGGTGGGGATGGTCTGGACCTCAGGAGGTTACTGGTACACATGTGGTTGGAAGATACACATGTGGTTGGAAAAAATGACAAAGAAACATATTGACTTTAAACCAGAGATATTTTTATTGGGGATTTTACCAGAAACATATAACAGAGAATTGCAATATTTAATTGTGAACGTTTTAACAGCGACTAGAATCATATTTGCTAAAAATTGGAAAGGAGAGAAGTTACCTACTGATGATGAGTTTATTAAGAAAATTATGGAATGTGCTGAAATGAGTAAATTGACATTTGAAATTAGAGAACAGGAAGACAAACAATATTATTTGATATGGGATTTGTTTTATCAATGGATAGATAATACATCATGGAATTGAAGTATGAAATATGGGGTTGATGTAAAGATAAAATATCTGATTTTTTTTCTATAAAAGATATAAGTTTCTGTTATAAATTGGTATTTTAGAAATGGATTTATGCATAAGAGAATATGAACCGTTAGACTCACTGTCTGTAATTGTTTGGAATGATGATGGTTTTATGTTTTGTTTTTGTTTTAAAATAAAAAAAAATCTCAAAAAAAAAAGAAGAAAAGAAAATTTAACAGATTAACAGAGTTGAAATACAACTCCAGTTTAGGATCCATCTATGGGGATCTAATATAAGAAAAAATTCCTAATAGGCCCAACACTTAACATTAGGCTGGTTAAGGGTATTGATTGCTTCCTGGATATTAGAAGATTGGCAGCACTTCAATTGAGTGATATTAGCTTAGAGTGGCATCAAACTCCATAGCTCTGGGTGAAGCCATGTTGAAGGACAGCAGCAGTCAATTCCCTTGTTATCTTCCCCCATCATCACTTTCTGGACATGTCCTGACAGGAAGGATCACAACACAACAGAACAGTTTCCCCAGGAGAGTTTCTGTGACTTTTCACTAACATCCTTTTCTCCAGCTATCCTTCCTCACATGGAGCTGCAAAGAAGTTCTGGATCCCAAGTGGAAAAGTTGCTTCTTCCTATAATAATCACCTCTTCTACTATGTCTCCAGGAACTGCCTTTGATGTAAACATCAGACTGAAGCAACATCGAAGAGATCTTTCATCAGAAAAGGATATATTCCTTAGCTTACATTCTGAGTTTTCAGACAGATAGGAGCTGTGCTCTTGAGTGTAGTTTTCATTCTTTTCCAGGGAGGCTTTGTCTGTGTCTGCCTGAATCAGGAAAGCCAATAGCACTTCCATCTTGTGGCAGTGCTTTGAATTCGTCTAATTCATCTTGATATTTTTGTGAACAATTGGGATTTAGCTCTATGAATTATGAACTTTCTGCTTCTGCGTCTGATGATGTTGGTATTCCAGGCAACTTCTGGGAAGCTTAGAAGGAAGTGCCCGCTGAGTTTGGAGCACCAGGATGGCAAACAACCATGGAGCTATTACAGGCCAGGAGACCATCTCATTAATATAATTATTAGTACTTCAGAAATATCTCACAGAATGTTACCTGTCAACAATACTCCTTCGTAAGTAAATTCCAGGTGATGGAGTTGCATTCTCTCCATTTGCAGTTCTAACCCTCTCCTTCTTTTCTTCTTATTCCAGTTACTTCTGTATAGCAGGGTCTGTCTAATATCCTGAATGATTTTGATTTCCATGGCTTCCCTCTTTTGTCTTATTTTGTAAAGGAGACTGAAATTCAAAGATGGGAGAGAAAAAAACCTGAACAAAGTTGAAATTATTTTCCTGTACAATCCTAGGTTCATCCCTTGACTGCTGCCCTAACTGTTGGTTTTGATCAGTGTTGGCTTCAGGCTCATTAGGTTTGTGGAGACAGAGGATTGGATTTTTTTAAAAAAAGAATTTGTTGCCACTTTTAATGAAAATAACATGAACATTTTTTTACAATAGGATTTCTTTAGGTTTTTTAAAAACCCTACGCTTCATTTTTGCCGTTCAACTGATCAACAACAATCCCCAGCTCCTGCACAATCTCACACTGGGCTACAACATCCATGACAACTATCTGAGCCTTTTACGCACTTCAGATGTCTTGCTGGACATGCTCTCCACTGGAGAAGCCAACGTCCCCAACTACAGCTGTGGAAAGAAGGACAAACTTCTAGTTCTTATTGATGCAGCAAACAGGGACGTCTCCATCCAGATGTCAACATTAGCAGGAACCTACAAAGTCCCACAGGTTTGTTTCTCTATCTGGTAAATTGAGTGGTGGTGGGGGGGGGGGAAGATAGTGGATGAGCAATAGATAGAATTGTAACTTCTCTGTGGAATTCAAGAGCTGCTTTTCACTATATTAGCAAACATGTCAATTATGTTTTGCCCTATTATATTCATGTTGAAATTCATCTTAAAAGGCCTGAGAAATAATAATGTTTCTGCAGAGGACTTTCTACAGGATATTCAGATACTCAACTATCTCTAATTGTGGAGCCCCCTGTTGGCATCTTCAATTCACATAGAAATAATACCTGTCATGTCCAGTTGGATTGAAGTGGGCAATAGGTGTGCGTGCATGTGTGCGTGCATGTGTATAAAAATAAAAAGGACAGGCCAGTTGTAATTAATATTGTGGCTAAAATATATGTCACATTCCTCTTAAGTAAGCTTGAGAGTGGATAGAAGGAAAGTGCATTCCTTGCAAAACAACAAAATGGGTTTAGGTAGAGTTAAAAGTTATATAAATTTGTATAATAAATAAATAATTTAATATTGACAAATGATTGATCTTGAAATATTGAATCACAAAAATATGTCAGTTGAGTAAACCTCAGTTTGCTGGCTCTATAGATGTTAGTGCAGCATTTGAGATAACAAATGGAAAAATATTGTGGAGGAAATCGGTTGCCCTTAAAATGGAGCTCAGCCTGTTGGCCCTGATCCAAGTCCTTCTTTGAGAGGGAGGTTTGGGCTCTTTGGAGCCATGAGAAGAAGGAGCGATACTTACCAAGGAGGAAGGAAGGGCTGCATATTTGAACCCTTGTTCTTCAGTCTGGATATTAATGACTTACCAAGAGTAATGATGGATCCTGAAGTACTAAGTACTTAGTCTAAGGTGCTAAATAGATATTGGTACACCTGGTTTATTCTGATACTTTATTATTACTGTAGTCATAAATTAGATTGTGTAAGCTGTTAAGGAAACAATTAAGAAGGCTCCCACTGACATAATAATTCAATGATTATTGATAAATCAAAGTCAAAAGTTATGATCTTTGGAAAATGACATTATAGCCATAGATGTCTATTTGAGGGTGAGCCAATAGAGCAAGTAACTCATTTTCTTACTTGGAGTAGTTTTCTCTGAGAGTGAATCTCGGATCCTTCATCATCAGAGAAGCCACTTAAAGAAAGGGTATGAGTGAATTTACTGCTGAAACTTAAAAAAAAAAATCATAGCTATCAACTTTCTTTCCATTTATGAACGGATATAATGCCAAAGTTACCCCCAAGCCATTATATCGAATTGAAGTTTGGTGTTTAATATATATCACTACTAGAATAAATCCAATCACAGCATTTGAGGAATATCTTGGAGGTAAACAAAAGGACTTCAAGCTACTACCCTGAATTGGGAATTTATACAATTTGTCTTTTGTCTTGTCTAAAATCTGGTTAATAATTATTATTGTACTATTAAAACTATGGAATCTGGCAGGCCTCTAAATTTCTCTGTGTTACAGCTGCAAAATTTCAATTAAGGACATCTTGTTTTATACAAGTAGCAAATTATATTAGGAGATGGCCTCCCTATATCTTGTTCAACTAGAGAACAAATCTATTCATGGAATTTCAACTATTTAATAAAGAGATAGATCAATAGTTTGGACTCTACATTAGATAAATGACCTATTGGGACTCATATATTAAAATCAGATATTTCCCAGGTGATTAGAATTCAAAAGTTAAATATAATAAAGCTCCTTATTTGATCGAAACGGTTCAGTGTGGGGTCTGATTGTGATGAATTGTAGGGGTGATGCAGAAATGATTTAGATTCTTTAACCTTATTCCTTCTTAATTTATTCTTGCATTCTGTTTTATATACTGACTTATTAATATTCTATGTTCTACATTATGCATTAAGGCTAATCAATGGCTAATCAAGAATAAATTGTTCTAACGTGTTCAAGAGAACCAGGTTGGATTCATTAAAAACAAGTATTCAGGACTTGTTCTGACCCCAAATATAACACAGCCTTCTTCATTGCCTTTTCAGATCAGTGTTGAACCTGTTTCAGAGGCTCTGAGTGATAAAAGTCAATTCCCCTTTTTCCACCAAATGCGCCCCAAACAAGGGATCCAGTACCCAGCAATTGTCCAACTGCTCCTCCACTTCAGATGGACCCTGATTGGCCTCTTTGCTTCAGACACAGGGGAGGGAGAGAATTTCATGAGGACTTTCACTCTTATGCTTGTCAGGAATGGAATTTGTGTGATTATATTACAACAATTTTCAACAACTGGATATACAGCAGTCCTCAGGGAGGCCCTCTCTAAGTGGAGACAAGTCAACGTCTTTGTTCACTTCATGGAATATGATTCTTTTTGGTTCAGAATCCTTCCTTTCCATTTAATATTTATGCGTTTGCCAGGACCCATTGAAGGGAAAGTCTGGATCTTGACAGTCTTGGGACATTTCGCAATTATAAGGCACAGACTTCTTAGATATGTCCATAGTATTTGGACCTTTATTTTGCAGCAGAACTATAGGCAAATATATTATGCATTTGAGCCCTATTTATTTTTGGAACCCCAATTTGAAGATCATTATTTTGGTTGTTCTTTTTCAAAGAATGTCTTTTCTGTCAAAGGCCGCAGAAGATGTACCCAGAAAGCCCCACTGGAGACCCAGGAGGAAAGGAACAGGATACCGATTATAAATTTCCCCTATTTGTATAGTTTCATTAAGACTCTGGCCCACGTCTTAAATGCTGCATATTCCTCCAGATCGAGGAGGAGAAGGAAGGGGGTCAAAGAGAGGCTGGGGGCTCCAAAGCTGGAGCCATGGCAGGTATGGGGTCCTGACATTGTAGCTTCCATCCTTCTGTTTTAATGTAAGAGATCATAACTTGTCAAGTCCAAATGGCTAAATATCACATATTTATCTACTGGATTTAATTTACACACCTTTCTCTGTTGAGAAATCATAAATATTATTTATGGAAGCTGGGAATTTTTAAAAAGTGATCTGAGTAATTTTCTCTAACGGTTGGAATAAATCATGCATCACAAAATAATCATTTATCAATTCTATCTGTCTGTCTTAATGAATATATTGAAGATTACATAAGCAAGGATGATTGTTATTCATATCTCCGCAGTTCTATGAGGAACATTAAACATTTCAGTATAATTTCCTAAGACTGCCTTTTTACTATCTAACCCTCACTTAACTAGGTTCATAATCATGACTTTATGAAGATGTTGTTTAATAGTTTCATGAAATCAAGTTATATCACAAGCATTCCCACAATCTATTAACCAAGTATAATGATATATGGGAATGACCTTGGGGATGGGGGGAAGAGATGCTAACTAGAAATGAACAGACAAGAGGGAGGAGAGCCCTCAGCTGCATAATGAACAGAGAAAGAAATTTAGAAAGGATCCTGCCCGACTTTCCATGTTGTAGAAACAATTTGGGGGGTGGGGGTTAGAGAATTATGCTCATAATGTAGCCATATAATAAATTAGATTTTGGTCCTCTGGTCATGCGTGTCTTGTGTTTATACTGGGAGAAGATTAACCTAGGAAATTACTTCTAGACAAACCCATTCTTACCAGTAATCACCCAGTTGTTTTCAAGGAGTTTATGAATAATCTCTTTATTGGTTGGTTGGCTTGATTGTGTTGTGACTGCTCTATCTTCTATATAAATGACAAATTTTGTCAATTATGTTTTATCAATATATGGTCAACAAATTTTGAATGTTTGTTTTTGAAGATAGTGGTAACTTTTGTTCTCCAAATTAGGAATACATGAAAGTCAGACAATTGTAGAAGAAGGATTCAAATGTAGAAAGACCATGTGGGATAAGAAATCAAGGTTTCTGCTTTTAAAAATGTTTTCCGTTTTAGTTTCATCCCTTTCTGGCGAAGAACGAGTTTTGCAATTTTTCCACCTTTGATTTTTACTTGGACCAAAATGGAGATGTAACGGCAGATCTGATCATCAAGAGCTGGGTGGTTCTCCCCAAGATGGATTTTATCATCCAGAAACTGGGGAGTTTTGAAAGGCAGACACTTATTATCAACCAAGATGCTCTTTCACAGTTAAAGTTGCTCAACAAGGTGAGTGTCTATGGAGATTCTCCGCCATCCAGGTCATGGTTGTCCCAAAGGTACTTTTCCAAGAGGCAAGTGGACTTCCTTTGTTTTTCCTTGAAGACATTTTGCTTCTCACCTGAGAAGCTTCTTCCGTTGCCTGTTGAAAAAGGACCTTTGGGACAAGAAGGTGAGTAAAATACTGGTGTCTTTTCTCTGTTTCCAAAGCCTTAGGACCCATTTCAAGTCTGCTAAGCCTAGTCACCATGATGGATGACCTTCAATGAGAACTGCATGTGGGGAATGATAATTTTCTCAGACTGCTTGGGAGGCTAATGAAGAAAGCTCCTTCTGATGATATAATATGTGTAGCGCCACCCTGAAAAAGGCCTTTAGAATCTGGATTCCTCTACCCCCTTTTTTCCAGGTACCCATACTCTTCCCTGTATTATGGTCACTGGCAGGTATCTCAATGTCCATCATTCTGGATGTCAGTCTGCTGTGAGGTGGCACCTCCACTCACCCAGCCCACCTCTACCAGGAACAGGTCTGGTGCCCCTTTGCTCACTCACTCGTCTAGGTCAGCTCGCCCCCATCGTGCCTGGTTGCTGGCTCCTTCATTGCCTGGATCAGCTTGCCTCTACTGCCTCCTGCTGGCCAGGCAGCCTTCCTCGCTCTCTTTTCTCCTGAGTTATTTTCTCCCGTTTACCCACCAAAGCCTCTCCTTTTATCTGCTTCTCTCCTTTCTTCACCTCTTCCTCCCTCCAGGGCTATTCCAAAATTTTAACTCCCCAATTTTTAACCTTATCTGAGATAAATGCCCCCCCCACACCTTTCAGGATTCCAGCCAACTCTCTCCTCAAGAGTCTTCCTGCCAAAAACCAGACAGAGCCCCCCTTTTTTTCTTCCTTTCCTGCCTCTTCCTCCCTCAGCAGAAGCTCCGGGACTTCCCCTGCTACACATGGGACAATGTTCTACTTCTGTCTGATTCAGAGAACCTAGGATCATCTGGGTGAGAATTCTTTAGGACATAGATGATGGTCCTCTTGTGTCTCCATAAAAGTGGTGAGAGAGGCCATCAAGAGCCAGGGATTGTGGTGCTGATAGCCTCAAGTTCATTTCTTCCTTGTCCTCAAATATCAAAGAAGGCAATTCTGCTGAGCAGGGCCTGAGTTCAGGCTTGGACTGAATCTGATGAAGTTTATTCAAGAGTGGCTGGAAGTCCTGTAGGTCCCAGTGCAAAATAAGCCCTGGAATTAGAATTCAGCTTCTCTAAAATTATGAGCTGTTGGTCTCCTTATCCAGAGTATAACAATATAATGTCTCATATTGTACAATGTCTGTACTCAGACAGCTGAAGCACTGAAACGTTTCATTGAACCAAGCAAAAGCCCTTCCTGATATGAAGGAGAATTTGAAAGAAATGCTATTTAGATTTGGTCTTTGGTTTGTAAGAGGGCTCTTCATCTGAAAACCCCTTGAATGTTATTGCTCATCTTGAGAGTTAGCTACCTTCAGTCTCTCTGGGGAAAAAAGGTGTCTCCAAAATTAATTAATAATAAAGGTGGGTCTATCTTTCCATACTGGTTGAAGTTACCTTATTCTAGTTCTTCAACATAAAAGACTTTGTCTTGGATAACTAGATGTGCTTTAGAAATTTCCCTTTCTGGCACAGGTTACATTCTCATGTTTCCCAAAGATGCTTTACTTACACTTTTTGAGGGACATGTTCTCATGACCTCTATCTCATCTCATTACAATCCTAGAAAATAATGACTCTGTTTTATTCTTGTTTTATCTGTATGGAAGCTACAGAAATTAATCAAATAAATAATGGAAATAATGGAAAATCAAAGAACAACTGGCTTAAAGTTGACAGCCCTAATGTGAAAGGAACGTTTCCTTTGTAGCTTAAATGAGGGACTTTTTGGGTCTACTGTCAGAGGGGAGCAGGTTTTCAATGCTTTATGTACTTTGTGGATCTAAATAGTCAGAGGTTTCTTCATCACAGTTTTTCTCTATTTTCATACGTACAGTAAAAATTTAATAAATCTGAAATTTATTCCAAATTTAATTCATTCTAAAATTTAATATAAATAGATAATCATACTTTAAAATCATAGATATATGAAGAATGGAAGAATGCAGTGTTAATAAGGCTATGAGGAGACTGCTTGTCACTTAATGTCCCTTAAACATCTTTTTTCAATTCCATCCCTCCAGATTTTACAATCCTTTTTTGTAATGTGATGTGCCAGACCCAAAACTCAGGACTAAATGAAGAATATGCCAGTTATTGTATTTCCTACAATCCTTTGGACCTAATCAGAGATGTCATATTTGCCTAAATAAAGCATAGAAACTACTTGTCTAATGTCCATTTCTCACCCCCATTTTCCATGGATGGAGAGTCCTAACATATTTTCTTTGGCATTCCTTGTTTTTCTGCTCAGTCCCTGCCTCAGTCCAAATGTGTGGAAAGTTGTCATCCTGGATTTGTCAAGAGGGTTCGAGAAGGAGAGCCAGTTTGCTGCTATGACTGCGTTCCTTGTCCAGAGGGGACCTTCTCCACTCAGGAAGGTGGGAGACACCAGAGGAAATGGCAGGCCTGGTGGAAATGGATTTATCCAGATCATTTTGATGAAAGTGCGAGTTAAACAACAGATTGAAGTTCACCTGATTTATTTTCAGTCTGAAGAATTTCTTATATAAAGTGAAAAATAACCAAAAGATCTTGAAGGAAAGGTGGGGAACAGATGGGAAGGAAAGGAAGATTACACATGTTTTTCCATTGTCAGGGAAAATAATTCTTCTCCTTGTTAGTTTGCATGTCTCCCTCCATGTTTATTTTTCTAGGAACATCTCAGTTCTTTAAAAGTTTAGGACTTGTCTTAGGTTCTTTGCTTTACCTCATCTGAAGCAGACTTATGTTATGTTGTCCCACAAAATTGATGCATAAAAAGTTATATCAAGCAATCAATTTCTATTAAGGTCATTAAAAAATATAAGTAGATGTCTTGGCAGTGGTTTGTTCTCTGAGCTTTCCATTAAGCTCCCAAATGTTTCATTATCAACCAGGTAACCTCATCAGCTTTGTTTGAAGTATCTTATATCTTATTCCATTTCTCTTTAGTTTATGTAGGTTTTGTGTGGTGGTACAGTCAGTTGGTCCAGTGGTGGGTTGCTACTGGTTCTACCCGGACTGGCGAACCAGAAGCGGTGGTGGCGGGAGGCTCCACCCACCTGTGCTGGACGCTTCTGCTCATGCGCATCGTGGGCGTGTGTGCGCACATGAACAGGTAGCAACAGGTTTTGCAACCCACTACTGAATGGGTCGTGTTTTTGGCCATTAGCTTGGTGCAGAAATCAACTGGTGAGGAGGTGGTCGGTTCTGTATTTCCTTGATCATTCGAATGGTCTGATTTCTTCAGGTTCATAAGCGCGTTCCAAATCAATATGTTTGTGGATTGCAGAACACCAGGTTTTGACGAATTCACGTGTGTGGTGAGTGTCCACATGGCCGATGATTTTTCTTCTGTCCCAGTCAAACTGGTGTCGATGTGACTCAAGTTCAGGGCTTATCTAGACTTACCTACCATAAGTAGATCGTCTTGACAGATCATGCAGGGAGAGCTTTTGGGGTCAACAGAGCGAAAAGAAAAGAAAAGAAAAGAAAAGAAAAGAAAAGAAAAGAAAAGAAAAGAAAAGAAAAAACTTTTGCCATGGTATCGCTGTGTGAGGGGAATGGTAAACTCAATGTGGAATTATTGGGGTTAAAATGTGCTTACTTTCCTCCAATACTTTAATTATCCATGTCATGGATTAGAATAGAATAGAATTCTTTATTGGCCAAATGTGATTGGACACACAAGGAATTTGTCTTAGGTGTATATGCTCTCAGTGTACATTAGGAGAATAAAATACATTCATTCATCATGAATAAAAGATACAACACTTAGTGATAGTCAGGGCTACTAATAAGCTATCAAATCGTACTAGGAAACAAATAAAAACTATATAAATTGAAAGATACAAGCAACATGGTTATAGTAATAAGTGGGAAGAGTTTAAAAGATAAAAAAATAAAAGGTAAAACACCAATATTCATTTTAATCCAGTTCAAATTCCTTTGTATCACTAGCAGTGGGCCTACCATATCTTCTTTTCTTCTTTTCTTTCTTTTTCTCTTTTGTTAAATAGTGAAATATAACCAACTTGCAACCCCAACTGAAAACAAAACCTGTTGTGATTCAAAATGGAAGAAAAATCCATACATGACTGGGAAGCAGGCCTAACAAAAAAAAAGGGGGGGGGGAATGGAGAATTAATAAAAATAACAAGCTGTACAATATTGGTTTCTACCACATGGAACTAGTTCAGTACTTGAATCTATTAGTAAATCTAGACAGTAAGGAATCAAATGGCTTTATCTCCTCATGGTTAGAATATAAAGACTTTGCCAAAAATAAAGTCTATTATTCCCCTCATTTATTATTTAAGGAATTAATCAGGCAACCTATAATTCCTATAAATCAATAAACAAATACATTTTTATTATTTTGTCAATGTAAAGTATCTAACTGAGATTAATATGGCAATCCCTCTGAAAATATATTTATTTATTTGTTTATAACCCACATTCTTATTATTTGTATAAATAACTCCAGGCAGCAAACACATATGATACTCATTCCTCCTCCTATTATCCCCACAACACGTGAGGTGAGGGGAGCCGAGAGAGAGCGTGACTGAGCCAGAGTTACTCATCCAGGTTTCATATTGAAAGCAGGATTAGAACTTACAGTCTCCTTACTTTTAGCCTTGTGCCCCCCCTCTCCTCCCTCTCTCTTTATATTTATACACACACAAACTATACCTCAATTTTGCATGATAACTTTCATTCTAATTTGATAAGTTTTACATTACAAGTTTGCTCTCCTGAAATGTTATCAATACACTTAGACATATTTAATTTCATATAACAAAACCCTCTGTATTGAGATTTTGATTGTACTCCAATGGAGAGAATAGTGTGGTCTCCTTAGGCACCACTTCAGAAATTCTATCTGAACCACATCAAAGACTAGTGAAACTGCTAAGAAATACCTACTGGAGAATGATTTTGATATTAGTTGTTGACCAAAGCAGGCATTTCTTTAAAAATACAAGGTAAAAATATTGAAGGAATATGCCTTTTTTCCCCTCAGATACAGAAAAATGTACCAAGTGTCCAGATGATAAATATCCAAATGAGGCCAGAGTCCAATGTATCCCCAAAGTTATAACCTTCCTGTTTTATGAAGAACTTCTAGGCATCGTCCTGGTCTCTTTTGCCCTATTCTTCTTCTTAACCACAGGCCTTGTTTTAATCATCTTCATTCAATACCGAGAAACTCCCCTTGTCAAAGCCAACAACCGGGACCTCTCCTACATCCTCCTGGTCTCCCTCCTGCTTTGCTTCTTGTCTCCTTTTCTCTTCATTGGTCAACCAAGGAAAGCCACCTGCCTTCTCCGACAAACAGTTTTCAGCATCATTTTCTCAGTTGCCGTTTCTTCTCTCTTGGCCAAAACCATCACGGTGGTGCTGGCTTTCCTGGCCACAAAACCAGGAAACCAAGTGAAGAGATGGTTGGGGAAGAGCTTGGCCAACTCCATCATCCTTTCTTGTTCTACAGTCCAAATTATCATCTGCTCCATCTGGCTGGGAGTTTCTCCCCCATTCCCTGACTCTGACCTCCACTTCCAGTCTGGAGAGATCATCCTGCAATGCAATGAAGGGGCTGTTGTCATGTTCTATGTCACCCTCGGCTACATGGGCTTCCTGGCTGCCATCTGCTTCACGGTGGCTTTCCTGGCCAGGAACCTGCCTGGGGCCTTCAACGAAGCCAAGCTGATCACCTTCAGCATACTGGTCTTCTGCAGTGTCTGGGTGACTTTTGTGCCCACCTACCTGAGCACCAAAGGAAAATACATGGTGGCTGTGCAGGTCTTCTCCATCCTGGTCTCCAGTGGTGGGCTGCTGGGCTGCATCTTCATCCCCAAGTGCTACATTATCCTCCTGAGGCCAGGCCTGAACACAAAGGAGCATCTCACAGCCAGAACAAGTGTAAAAACATGAGACATAACACTGTGACATTTATAGAATTGTAAAATTTCCTTTTATTTGAAGAAATGCATTGAACTATTTCCACTTATATATTATGCAGGTGTCAAAGAATATCATATCTATATGTTTCAAAATGGGAAATAATTGACTGACTATAATTCTTGTAACTCCCTTCCCTTTCATTTCAATAAATCTTGCTAAAGGGAACTGTGTAAATTTTGTGTGTGAGATAATTTTGTGAAAGTCATTCAGGGAGTTGAAGTCCACCCATCTTCAAGCTTCCAAGGTTGAGAAACACTGCTTTAGCGTCTCCAGTTTGAGAAGGAGGTTGGTCTTGAAAACCTCCAAGGTTCCTTCCAACTCTGTTGTTTTGTTATTCTGATTCAGTCCAAACCTGAATTCAGAGACTGGTCAACAGAATTGCTTATTAAAAACAATCTTATACACCTTTGAAAATTTATCTGGTATCAAATACCAACAAGTAATCATTCCATAAAAGTTCTCCTTTAGGTTGAAGTTCAGCATAAATTTTAATGTAGACCACATATTTTCCCACTGCTCCAATATTATGACCAAAATTCCCCACCCAGTGAATCATGCAATATTTAACATATTCACTGTTAGTGGATTCACCATCTTCTTCTTCTCTCTCTTTCTCTCTCTCTCTCTTTTTTTTTAGCTTCTTCTTATTTTATTCTTCCTGTTCTGATTGGTATTGCATTTGGATTTTGTTTGTTATATTATCATATCATTCTGGAATCTGGCATAATCTAAATGGAATAAACACAAAAAAATGATGATTTTCTTGACTTAGGTACTAGATGCTTAAATATTAAAAAGTTAATCTTTCAAATAATCTAATCTGAGTGTTGGAGTGGCGTTGCGCCGGGGGCAACCTGCCGCGCAGCGAGATTCTAAGCCCGGGGGTGGGGGGTTGCCTGAAGAATTGCAAGACGTGTCGGGCACCCCCGAAGATCTCTGGGATGCTGCCAAGCTCTTTCATAGTGCTGGCGATGATGGTGCGGTGGCTGCGGCGATAGCAATGGCTGTGGTGGCTGTCTGGCGGTCAGAGGGTGCTGGCGACCCCCCCCTTGGAGTTGGAGGTGGGGGGGCAACGAAACAACAAGAGGGCACTGGTGACTCCCCCTTGGAGTTGGAGGTGGGGGGCAATGAAACAACAAGAGGGCACTGGTGACCCCCCCTTGGAGTTGGAGGTGGGGGGCAATGAAACAACAAGAGGGCACTGGTGACCCCCCCTTGGAGTTGGAGGTGGGGGGCAATGAAACAACAAGAGGGCACTGGTGACCCCCCCTTGGAGTTGGAGGTGGGGGGCAATGAAACAACAAGAGGGCACTGGTGACCCCCCCTTGGAGTTGGAGGTGGGGGGCAATGAAACAACAAGAGGGCACTGGTGACCCCCCCTTGGAGTTGGAGCTGGGGGGCAATGAAACAACAAGAGGGCACTGGTGACCCCCCCTTGGAGTTGGAGGTGGGGGGCAATGAAACAACAAGAGGGCACTGGTGACCCCCCCTTGGAGTTGGAGCTGGGGGGCAATGAAACAACAAGAGGGCACTGGTGACCCCCCCTTGGAGTTGGAGGTGGGGGGCAACGAAACAACAAGAGGGCACTGGTGACCCCCCCTTGGAGTTGGAGCTGGGGGGCAACGAAACAACAAGAGGGTGCTGGCGACCTCCCCCCTCGGAGTTGGAGCTGGGGGGGGCAACAAAACAACAAAAGGGTGCTGGCAACCTCCCCCCTCGGAGTTGGAGCTGGGGGGGGCAACAAAACAACAAGAGTGGGAGACCTGCAACCACGGTTGGGGGGGGCTAGGACCTGGAGTGATATCTTTTCCCAGGCCTTGGGAGGCCTCAAATTGTGGTTGTGCAGGGGCTGGGGGCTTGAGACAACTGCCCCATTTTTGCCCCATCTCTCTCTCCTCCAGTGTTCACCTTTAAGACCGGGCCCATTTGTACCAGCTGTTAGCCTGTGGGACTCACGTGTCGCTATGCTTATTACTATCTGAACCCCCCTGACTGTGGAGAGGGCTATTTCCATCTGAATTGGAGGATAGTACATTGCTGCATCCCATCGGCTGAGGGGGCTGGACATCAGTTTGACCACCGTGAGAGGGTGGCCTGGATGTCGGGGCCCCTGGGGGCTGAACTGGGATGATTTTACATGTATGCACTTTGTCAGCAGAGGGGATTTGACCATCGGACCAACCGCCGTGAGAGGGAGGTTTTTGGACCTGATCCCCGGATGCTGTCTGTTTGCATCGGTTCATCGCTGCCATCTCGCCACAAGAGGGGGCTGACCAGCTGACCTAACCACCGTGCGAGGGTGGTGGGATCCCCTTGGATTGTGGTCGTCTTGGATCCGGACTTTGTCCCCTGTTGTGAGGGAGCAGTGGACTTGGTCCTGTGAATATGTCTTTGAGACCCCCCATTTCTTTGTCTTCTCCCCTAGACCTTTTCTATGGACCCTTAGGATATGGTCGTGTTTACCCGTTATGGTGAAGATGTACTCAGCAGCGGAGCTTCTTGGTCTGCGAGACTCCCCCCTCTCGCAGGCTTGGCCCTCCACTCTATCGAGGGCCTACCTCGATGACGGGCTTTGGAACCCCGAGAGGTGGCATGCCGCAAAGAGGGGGCTGCAGGGTTTTTTAAAATTGTCTCTGCTTAATCTTTTAAGGGGTCTGGGGAGGGGGGAGGGGGGTTGGATAGGAACTAGGGTTGTGGGTTTGGGGGATAACCCACCAAGGGGAGGGTCGGGCCTGGCCATGACGCGCGGCGGGGGGTGGGGGGGATCCGGGGGTAATGGGGGGGTCGAGCTTGTCCAGACTGTGTTTCCACCATTGGTACTGTGAGTGGGAGGGGTAGATATGGCGGGAGCAGGGGGCCATATCATGTTAAGGGAGCACGCACCCGCTGTCTTCGAGCGGTAGGGCGCTCCGGCCCCCAAAGCTCCACTCATTTTCCAGGTTGCACAGACCCTCAGGGCCTGGGCCTTCGACTGATATTGTGCAACGCCAGGTCTGTAGTAAATAAAGCCCCCCTCATTTGTGATCTTGTTCAGGAGGGGGGAGCGGACCTGGCGGGTATTATGGAGACCTGGTTGGGCCCGGAGGGAGGGGTCCCTCTGGTAGAAATGTGCCCACCAGGCTTCCACGCATTCCATCAGCCGAGGCCACAGGGGAGGGGTGGGGGAGTAGTGGTTATTATTAGAGAAGGCCTTAGGCCGAGGGAGACCACTGTTCCTCAGACGGCTGGCTGTGAGTCCCTCCTTGTGAAGTGGGGCCATGGGGTTCAGATGGGTTTGCTGATCATGTACCTGGCTCCCTGCCACATGGCTGCAGCCCTGCCCAAGCTACTCAACATTATCGCTGCGGTGGTGGTTGATACTCCCAGTCTTATTGTCATGGGGGATTTTAACCTGCTGTCCATGAGTGAGGCGTCTGAGGTGGCTCAGGAGTTCATGGCTTCCATGATGGCCATGGACCTGACCCAGCTAATTCATGGCCCTATGCACACGGGGGGAAACACACTGGACTTGGTTTTTGTCTCTGGACAGTGGTTGAGTGATCTTGAGATAGGGGACATAGTCACCGAGCCCTTGGCATGGTCGGATCACTCTCTCCTTCGCCTTGACCTTCAAACCGCGATACCCCGCCGCAGGGAGGTGGAACCGATAAGATGGTACCATCCCAGATGCCTGATGGAACCTGATAGGTTCCAGATGGAGCTTGGGCCAATCCCCCGGGATCTGGCTCACGCCTTGACTGGAGACCTAGTGGCCGCCTGGGACAGGACGGCCACTGGAGCTCTGGATCCAGTCGTTCCTTTGCAGCCTCTGACCCGGCGCCGATCTCACCTGGCTCCTTGGTTCACCGAGGAGCTGAGGGAGATGAAGTGCTGGAAAAGACGCCTAGAGAGTAGTTGGAGGGCTAATCTTTCTGAATCGGACCAGACACCGGTAAGATCTCATATTAAGAATTACCTAGTGGCGATAAAAGCAGCAAAATGTACTCATTTTGCTGCTCTTATTGCGTCATCAGATAATCGCCCGGCCACCCTGTTTAGGGTGACCTGCTCCCTGCTCCTCCAGGAAGCGCAGGAGGACCCCTTGGAGGGAAGAGCTGAGGATTTTGTTCAATATCTGCATGACAAAATCACTTAGATTCGGGAAGGTCTGGACTCCAATTGGGTAGGTCCAGCGAGGGTGACGGAGGCAGGTCTTGAGAATGTTATCTGGGATAAGTTTGATCCTGTGACCCCAGATGATGTGGACAGGATTCTGGGTAGATTGAATGCAACCACATGTTTGTTGGACCCGTGTCGCTCCTGGTTAGTGCTGGCTTCCCGGGAGGTGATGCGAGGCTGGCTCCAGGGGATTATAAATGCTTCATTGGGTGAAGGTGCCTTCCCCGCCGCCTTGAAGGAGGCGGTGGTGAGGCCTCTCCTCAAGAAGCCCTCCCTGGACCCGGCAGTATTGGCTAATTATCGTCCAGTCTCCAACCTTCGCTTTGTGGTGAAGTTTGTTGAGTGTGGTTGCGCGACAGCTTCCCCAGTACCTGGATGAAACATCATATCTGGATCCGTTCCAGTCGGGTTTCAGGCCTGGGTACAGCACGGAAACGGCATTGGTCGCATTGGTTGATGATCTCTGGAGGGCTCGGGACAGGGGTTGCTCCTCTGTCCCGGTCCTGTTAGATCTCTCAGCGGCTTTTGATACCATCGACCATGGTATCATGCTGCACCGGTTGGAAGAGTAAGGGGTGGGAGGCACCGTACTATGGTGGTTCTCCTCCTTTCTCTCCGACCGGTCACAGTCTGTGTTGACAGGGGGGCAGAGGTTGACCCCGAGGCCCCTCATATGTGGGGTGCCACAGGGATCGGTCCTCTCGCCCCTTTTGTTCAACATTTATGTAAAGCCGCTGGGCGAGATCATTCATGGTTTCGGGGTGAAATACCATCAGTTCGCTGACGACACCCAGCTGTACATCTCCACCCCGGACCACCCCAACGATGCCCTTGAAATGATGTCCCGGTGCCTGGAGGCCGTACGGATCTGGATGCGGAGAAAGAGGCTCAGGCTCAACCCATCCAAGACTGAGTGGCTGTGGTTTCCGACATCCTGATATAGTCAGCTGGTGCCATCGCTGACTATTGGGGGCAAATCATTGGCCCCCATGGAAAGGGCTCACAACTTGAGCGTCCTCCTGGATTCACGGCTGTCTTTAGAAGAGCACTTGATGGCCGTGACCGGGAAGATTTTTCATCAGGTTGGCCTGATCCGCCAGTTGCGTCCCTTTATAGATCGGGACTCTCTACACACAGTCACTCATGCCCTTGTCACCTCTCGTCTGGACTATTGTAATGCTCTCTACATGGGGCTCCCCTTGAGGAGCACTTGGAGGCTCCAACTGGCGCAGAGTGCTGGACCGACTGATCTTTTCTCTTGGAGAAACTTGGAGAACTGGAGTCATCCCAGATTATTCAAGAAGGGTTGAGAGAGTATTGCTAGATCAGCCATCTAAGAAAGTCTTACCACAGATATTCCAATCAGGTAACTCTCTTAGGATGGATGGATATTCTATACGTAATAAACATTTAATGGAGGAATGCCAATATTTTTATTAGCAAGTGTGGGATGCTGTGGTGATTATTAAAATGGCTGAGGAAATGCCCCCAAGGAGGATTCCTCGACCATTTATCTGAAAATGACCGTCAGCTATTCCATTTGGTCACCCTGTTCTATTCTGTGTGTTGGATTCACCATCATTTGAATTAATGACTTTGATGAACGGAGAGAGGAGAAGGCATCTCAGAATTTGGGATAGATTTCTAATACCATAGAAGACCGAAGGCTCCATAGAGACCTTGGATTTTGGGGGTGTCCATGAGGCTGCCTGAGTCAAGATGGATTAAAATAAGGACTTTTTAGTGTCTGTCTGGAAATGGACTTAAATGAATCTATCAGGACTGATTGTCACATTTTGAAATAAGCCTCTCAAGTGGGAAAGGAGCAGGAGAGCAGGAGGGCCAGAGTGTGCAGAGACACACAAGGCCTACATCTCAAGCCAAGCCAATCATTATTTACATTGAGGGCAGCAGTTTAACTTTGCATTGTATTTCCCATTCATGACGCTGTTTCCAAGGTGAGAAAAGAGGGAGGAGGAAATCCCCAGGGCTTCCAAAATTATAGGGGAAAGGTGTGACACCTGCTACACTTCCTCTGCAGAGCTACAAGTGAGCCTGTACACAAGAACTCCCTTCCAAAGACACAGAACAGCCTCCCTCTGGGTATGTGGGAGAACAAAGTTCTGATGACTGATTGTGTTCTTGGAGAATGGCCACACTATTGCATCAGCTGTTTTGTGGCGGTGCCCCTGAGCATTAACTTTCAAAGTAAAGTACATTTATTCTGCTGCCTGAAATAACAAACAGCTATCTCAGATCTGTGACATGCTTGGGCATTAACTGCCCCCTGGGATTTCCTCTTTAGCCACGATGCCAACAAATGTCAATTTCTTTTTCTTCAGCCGCAGGTGCCGTGTATTCCCTCTGGGGCCAATTTCAAGGATGGAGGTGCCAAACATCTCAGTTCTTCACGACTGATTTAATTCCATCTCTGCCTCTATCATTATGAGCCGCATGGGGATTATTTCTCTTTTATTCTTCTCCAGAGAAACGCCTAACAATCTCTGAGTCCATGAACTCGTTGAATCAGCCAGGGATCCCCCTGAGAAGGAGAATGATTATCCTCAAAGTTTCTGCTCTGCACTGCACTGTGATGTGTTTTAGAAAAGGAAAATAGACACACAAAAACTTTTTTCTGAGGTTAGCTTTGTACATATCACCCCAACTCCATTTTAGGTTCCTTGAAACATCTTAAATTAAATAGATTAAATCACATTCCTGAAAAAATAAACCCAGAAGAGTCAAGTATTCTGTTCTTTACCTTTATTATTATTAGATTTTCCATTGTGCATCATCCTCACACAAAGGAAGCCCACTTTTTGCATCGTGGCCCTATCATGTGCTTCGTGCTCAGAGAATGATGCCCTGTTACGTCGCTTGTTTTAAGCCCCTTTAACTCACCTCAGTTCACTCCCTGGCTAAGGGCATCTCAACCTTGGCAACTTCAAGATGGCTGGACTTCAACTCCCAGAATTCCACAGCCAGCACAGTTTAAGGACTGGGGAACTCTGGGAGTTGAAGTTCACCCATCTTAAAGATGCCAAGACGGAGAAATTCTGCTCTACATAGAAGTCAGCACTACCAATATGGTGTGTGTGTGTGTGTGTGTGTGTGTGTGTGCGCGTGCAGGAAACCCATGAATGTTCTTTCTCAATCCCTTGAGCACCTCTAGAGAGGGAAGGTTCAAAAATGGGGACTTTTTTTGGATGGAATGAAATTTAAGGAGCAAAATGGGTTCATAAGCAGAGATTTGAGGCAGCTGTTTCAACCCTTCTGAATGACCCTCAAAACTTTTAGACTGCAATGGAAAGTGTGTGTTGTGCAATCATGTGCCATTTACTCCCATGTTTCTTAAGTTTAGCCTGCCGGGAAATTCTGGGAGTTGAAGTCCACCCATCCTAAAGTCATCACGGTTGAGAAACACTGGTTTATGCCAATTCAGCCCTGAAACCAGCTTTCTGATCTCTCCTAAACTTTCTTTCCTGATGAAAGTTTTTCTACGGATTTTTAAGAGGCTTTCGACCTTCCCCTTGCAGAGTTTTCCAGATTGGTTTCTGCCTGGGACCTTCCCCCTCGGCCTCTCAGAGTTCCCATTGAAATAACCCTAAATAAAAATGTCAGGATGTGGGCATCTCCTCCTTTGCCAGCACATCAAGTGTGCAATTTCTCACAGGTGACATGCCCACAGCCAATGCCCAGGGGGTTTAAACACTGTAACATTACAACTGTGTAAGGTTGGGGGGGGTCTCTGCTCCCCTCTTCCCTCCCCCCCAATTTTGTTGCTTTCCTGGCCAGGGGCTGGAGGGTCCCCTCATTCTGGCAAAACGCCCAGGGGCCTCTGGCAACAAACCGAGGCTTCCTGGAACCAACCCAGGATTGTCAGGGTTGCCAGGATTGTGGCTGGCTTTGCCCCCTCCGATCTGATCCCCGATGGTCCTGGGAACATTGGGAGAAGATGCTGGGAGTTTTTCTTGGAAGAGAGCCAGGAGGAAGGGGGGAATGGCCGGGAAGGGGGCAGCGTTTTCTGGCTGAGTGTTGAGTTTCTTCCTCAGGGGCTGCGGGAGAGGCCAGGGGTCCTGGCAATGGCCTCCAAGAAAGCCAAACTGAAAATGTTGGCTTTTCCTCAGCAGCTTCACATTTTTATGGCGGAGTGGGAGGGGTATTAAGGGGTAAAGAGCCCTGGTGGCGCAGCAGACTAAAGCACTGTTATTAACATCAGCTGTCTGCAATTACTGCAAGTTCAAATTTCACCAGGCTCAAGGTTGACTCAGCCTTCCATCCTTCCGAGGTAGGTAAAATGAGGACCCAGATTGTGGGGGCAATAAGCTGACTTTGTATAAATATACAAAAGTATGAAGGCTATTGCTTAACGCATTGTAAGCCGCCCTGAGTCTCCGGAGAAGGGCGGCATATAAATCAAATAAATAAATAAAAATAAATAAAAATAATAATAAATTTAAGGCATTTCTTTGCCCCTTAAGCAGATGAAAAGCTGCAACCTCAGCCATGAATCACCTATTAATCAGCGGAACAGCTTGCCACCAGAAGTTGTGGCTGCTCCATCACTGAAGGCTTTGAAGAAGAGACTGGACAACCGTTTGTCTGAAATGGCATAGGGTCTTCTGCTTGGCAGCGGGTTGGACTAGAAGACCTCCAAGGTCCCTTCCAGTTCTGTGATTCTGTTATTCTTTGTGGGCACCTGCGCCTTGTTGTCGGTGATGAGTTCAGTTGCAAATGGGCTCATCTTCTATCTCTTTCCCGCCCCTCCCCCAAAGCCCTTTCTCTTCAAATCGAAAGCAGAATAACTGAAATTATTTCCTGCTTTGCTTGGAGCCAAATCTCCCTTCTGGGAAATCAGGGGGGATTTTGAGGGAGGGCTTAAATCTGGGCGTCTAGCTGTCTATCAAAGACATCCACCAATAACAGCAGTTTTAGTGTGAATTAATGGGATTCTGGGGAGTCCCACAAACTCATTTGTCCTTTTAGGAGAACACTGCATGGGTAGGACTCGACTTATGACCATAAGTGGGACAGAGAAATTTGTCGTAAAGGGAGACCTGACTTGCCTGCTGGCTTCCCCAGTGACTTCTCTTGTTGGAAGCCCCTGGGAAGGTTGCAAATGGCCACCAGGTAACCCTGGGAGGCTGCAACTGTCATCCATGTGAGCCAGTTGCCAAGCGCCTGGTTTGGGGTCACGTGACTGCAAGGACACTGCAACGATCCGGTTGTGAGTCATCCTCTTCAGTGGTTACTAAACAAATGGTCATAAGTCAAGGACAACCTGTTTTGCCCACATTCAGAGAATCATGGAATGTTAGCTGTGAAAGGGGCCTTCAGGATCATCTAGTCCAACAAACCCCCTGCCCAGTGCAGGAACCACTGCCACAGATCACAAAATGGAAGGTTTGGAAGGGACCTTGTGGGGTCAGTGCTGCTCTCTCCCCCAGCCACGAGCAAGGAAAGCCCCTTCCTTGGGGGAGAGGTCTCTGACCATGCCTGGGGCTGCCTGATCTGGTTGCGTGACTGTGAGGGGTGGGTGGGTCTGCCTGCCTTCCTCTTTTCCAGAGCGATGTCCCTTGCCAGGAAGGGATGCAAACCCCCAGGAGTTTGTCACCCCACTCCCTTCATGAGGACTTGAAACTTGTTCCCCTGGTCACCATCCCTGGTCACTTGGTCCCCTGGTCACCATCATTTACCTCATAAATCGCAAGTTGATTTTTGTGGACTTTTTATGCAAAATGTCATTCAGGGTCACTAATAAATGTAGATATTGCCTTTTCTCTAATCAAAGAAATTGGTTTGTCCATCTCAGCAAATTCTATCGATTTCATCAGCCATTCCTCCGTGGTGGGGAGTACCGTTTCCTCCTCATTTTTGTACATATAATAATCTTGCCACATTAATCATAAATCTTCCATGGCATTTTATCTGTTTAGCCATTCACTCCAAAAAGAAAGGTTCTGGCTTCAATTGAGTATTTATCTTTAATACCCTCTGTATCAATGTGTGTCCTGGAATCCAATTCTCCTTTTTCCCATGTCCAGTAAGCATGATAAAATGTCCATCCGTGTTGTTTCCATTTCCAAACCTAGAAAGCTTTCCAATGAGAAGCTGATGGCGGAATCTCTGGAACTCTGCTTGAGCTGGGTATATCTGGGAACCGAAAGTAGGAGCACTCCAGGCAATTTTCCTTTGGGTCCCCATCATCTCACCTGCTCCAAGATTCCCGAGGCACCATCAAGTTCAATTGCTGAATCAGAATTCAACATTGCCATATGCAGAATAGAATATAGAATGACAGAGTTGGAAGGCACCTTGGCGCTCTGCCCCAGGTCCGGATTTCCGAGGATATTGACACACACCAACGGTCCTTATCAAATTTATTAAGTAGCAAGAATAAACCAAAGAATAAACCGACAAGAGCCTGGATAGCTCTGCAGACAAAGGCACTGTAATTTAACACCAGCTGTCTGCAATTAAAGTAAGTTCAAATCTCGCCAGGCTCAAAGTTGACTCAGCCTTCCATCCTTTCTAAGGTAGGTGAAATGAGGACCCAGTTTGTGGGGGCAATAAGCTGACTTTGTATAAATATACAAAAGGATGAAGGCTATTGCTTAACGCATTGTAAGCCGCCCTGAGTCTCTGGAGAAGGGCGGCATATAAATCAAATTAAAAAAAAAAAAAAGTCCGGCAAAGGTTGGCAACCAGCCCAGAAAACAAAATATTCATTTAGTGATCATTCAAAGTTACAACAGTACTGAAAAATGTGACTTATGACCGTTTTCCACAGTTACTTACTTTACTTTTTACTTTTATTTGATTTGTATACCGCCCTACTCCCGAAGGACTCAGGGCAGTGAACAGCCAACAATAAAATACATACATACAAAATTTAAAAAGCAGAAATAAAATTGAATTAAATAGTTTGGCCCAGACAGATTAAAACCCCAATCAATTTAAAACAAATTTAAATTTTGAGTATTAAAAATATTAAAAATATTAAAATATTAAAATTGTTTAAAAAGAGGGAGAAAGTTAGGCCAGGCCCGCCTGGTGAAATAAAAAGGTCTTTAGAGGGCGGCAGAAGGTGCGCAGATCCGGGATCCTCTGTATCTCTGGGGGGAGCTCGTTCCAGATCGTAGGCGCCCCCACAGAGAAGGCTCTCCCCCTGGGGGCCGCCAGTCGACATTGTTTGGCCGATGGCACCCGGAGGAGCCCCTCTCTATGGGAGTGTACCGGCCGGTGGGAGGCTATTGGTGGTAGTAGGCGGTCCCGCAAGTACCCAGGTCCTGAGCCATGGAGCACTTTAAAGGTGGTTACGACCTTTGCAGCATCCCCATGGTCATGTGATCAAAATTCAGATGCTTGGCCACTGATTCATGTTTATGACCATTATGGCTGTGTCCCAGGGTCACATGATCCCCTTTTGCAACCATCTGATAAGCAAAGTCAATGGGGAAGCCAGATTCACTTAATAACCAGGTTACTCATTTAAGAACTGCAGTGATTCACTTAACGACTGTGGCAAGAAAGGTCATAAAATGGGGCAAACCTCACTTAACAGATGTCTCACTTAACATCAGAAATGTTGGGCCCAATTCTGGTCGTAAGTTGAGGACTATCAGTACTGGGGACACTTTTCTTCTCACAAGGATCACGTTCACACCACATACTTGACCAGGCCGGAGTCCTTGCAGACCCCCTGAGACAAACCAGAGGTCCATGTGGAGCCTCCTCAAAGCCTGTAACAACCTCTGGATGACAATAGCCCCCCCGCTTCCTCTCCCCTGGGGTCTCCCCTGGGAGAAACTCAGAAATTGGGGTGGGCTCATTCCTGACTGAGAAGGGCTTCCTCCTCTATGGGCAGAACCCGGCAACACAAGAGGTAAATGGCATCAACGTAAAGTGGCACCAAACTCTATAGCTCTGGGTGACCTTCCCCAGCAATCTCTGGAGACAAGAAGCCATGCTGAAGGACAGCAGAAGTCAATTCCCTGCGTGTTGAACTATCTTCTCCAGCATCACTTTCTGGACATGTCCTGACAGGAAGGGCCACAACCACAACTGAACAGTGCCCCAGGGGTTTATGTCTAATTTTTCACTAACGTGCTTTTCTCCATCCTCTCCTCTGCACATGGAGCCCAGAAGAAGTTCAGGATCCCAAGAGGAGAAGTTGCTTCTCGCTGTAATTATGACTATCTGGACCTTTGAGATCTCAATGCCTTTGATGGAGTCATCAGATTGAAGCCACATGCAAAGGATCTTGTATCAGAAAAGGATAAATCCCTTGGCTCAAGCTCTCTGGGAATAGGTTTTGGGACAGGCAGGATCTGTGCTCTTGATTGTATATTTCTCTCCTTTGCAGATGAAACTGAGTGGTTCTCTGTTTATATCAGGAAAGCCACTGGCACTTCTGAGAGTCTTTGCATTTTTCCAACTGAAACAGGAAGCAGATTGATTCACCCCATGAATGATGGACCACCTGCTTCTTCTTCTGATGCTGCTGCTGTCCCAGCCACTCTCTGGGAAGCTTAGAACGAAATGCCCGCTGAGTTTGGAGCACCAGGATGGAAAAAGACCATGGAGCTATTACGGGGCAGGAGACCATCTCATTGGTATAGTCACAACTATAAAAGAAATATTTCATATCAAGTTGCCTTTCAACAGTCCTCCTTCCATTCAGTCTCATTTGTAAGTCATTCAGAGTGTTGGAGTTGCATTCCCCCCCCCCATTTGCAATTCTAACACTCTCCTTCTTTTCTTCTTCTTTCACTTATTTTTATACTGCTGGGCATGTCTATTTTTTTGAATGATTTTGATTTCCATAGCCTCCCTCTTTTGTCTTATTTGGTGGAAGAGATTGAAATACAAAGATGGGGTTGAGGAAAAAAACCCTGAAGGAAATCCAGATTATTTTCCTTTCCCAGTTCAATCCTGAGTTCATCACTTGAATACTGAACTTTGTTTAAGTAGTGACTGAACCAGTTGTAGTTGCATCTCCTCAGCCCATTTCCATATTTATATAAGTGATCATTGGTTCTGCATCAATGTTGGCCTAAGGCTCAGATTATTTATTTTTTAAAAAAGTATTGTTGCTGTCGACTATAATAACGTGAACATTGTTTTTACAATAGGACTACTTACGGGTTTTTATACACCCTACGATTAATTTTCACCATTCAAGAGGTTAACAAGAATTCCCAGTTCCTGCACAATCTCACACTGGGCTACAACATCCATGACAACTATTTGAACCCTTTACGTACTTCAGATGCCTTGCTGGAAATTCTCTCCACTGGAGAAGCCAATGTCCCCAACTACGGCTGTGGAAGGAAGGAGAACCTTCTGGCTCTTCTTAGTTTAGCTGCCAGGGACATCACCATCCAGATGTCAACATTAGCAGACATCTACAAAGTCCCTCAGGTTTGTGTGTGCTATTCTTTATCTGGTAAAGGGAGTGAGGGGATGGGGGATGAGCAATAGATCCAACCATATCTTCTCCATGGAATTCAAGAGCTGTTTTTCAGAATATTAATGAACATGTCAACTATGTTATTATGTTTATGTTCAAATTCACCATTAAAGGCCTGAAGAGCCATAAGGTCCCCTGTAAATGATATTCTACCAAATGTTCAACTATTGAAAAAATATCCAGGTTTTGAGATCCTCATTTGCATGTTCATTTTCACATATCAATATCTGCCTTATCCAATTGGATTCAATTTGGCAATACTACTGTCTATTTATATTAAAAAATGGAATAAAAGATTTCTAGCAATTACAGGCCAATTACCCTAATAGGTATTGTGGCTGAAATATATGTCATATTCCTAAATTTGAGATGGTGTAGAAGAAGAGTGCATTACTTGCAGAGGAACAAGAAGGTTTTAGGTAGCGTTAAAAGTTGTATAAATTTGACTTCCGGTGGCTCCACGAACGCCGAACGGACGCTCCTATGGAGCTCCAGCCCCGCGATCTGTATAGCCGCTAGAACAGCGAAAATCAGCTGTCTAGCGGCTAAAAAATCTCCCCCTGGGAAAAAGGGGGAGAGAAGAGCAGAAGGGTCTGGGTAGAGCTACCCTAAAACCCCAGGTTTTTTTTTTTTTAAGCCTGGGGTTTGCAGGGTGAGAACTCCCTGAAAGCCCTTCGTTAGGTCTGGATCCAGGGTGAGTCTGCCTTTTGCAGACCGAGGCATAGCAACCACACCAGCAATGCAATTCTAAGTTTTACAAGACATTATGACTTTGGATGCTGGCAGAGCAAAATCAGGAGAACGACAAAAAGCAAGTATTGAGCTTTAACTCCGTTTAAAAAAGGGGGAAAATGGTGCCTGAGGGTGTGAAAATGAAACTTACCAGTGAAAGTGCTGTTAATGTTTGCAACATTGTTAACAACTACCAGACTATACATTAAGAAAAAGATTTAAAGTGGAAGTGGAAAGCAAAAGACTATGGAATTGATTTCAACTAATTTATATTTTTAAATTGTGTGAATAATTGGATTTTGAAAAAAAGAAAATGGCTGGTACCTTTGAAAGTGTTGAAGGACTATTATTACACACACCAGCAAATACACAATTAAGAGTTTTAATACATGAAATTTTTGAGTCACAAACCATTGCTTTACTGGAAAGTCTTAAAGGTTTTTTTGATGAAAGGTTTCAGGAAGAGGAAACTGTTTTGACTCAAAACATGGAGACAAAGGAGAATGTAATATCATTTCAAGGCTTGTTAGACAGTAGTGAGCTGTTGGAAGAAGATGGGGTAGAAATCCAGTTTAATGTGACTTTGGATAAAAAGGATGCTTTCCAGACCAAGAGGGGAAAGCAAAGGAATCTGGAAGAGTTTAATCAGGAGGACTTGAGTGAGATTTATGGGGGTTTCAAATTAAATGAAATAAGTTTAAAAAGAAAAAACTTTTAAAGAGACATCAACCTCAAATCCAAATTTTAAAATTTTTAAAAATAAAAGCAGGAGGAGGAGCAATGCTGAAGAAGAAAGAATTATCGAAGAAAAAGGACTGAAAAAAATACAGAAAGAAGGGAAGAACTGAAGATTAATCTTTTTTGGGGAGGATTTTGGCAATAGGTTGAGAAGCTTAATTAAATTTGTATTTTTAAAGTTTATTCTAAGATAATAATATAAAGGAAGTGTGTTATTACAATTGGTTTTGGACATAAAAATGATAGCTTTTTAAGAGTTATTGAGGTATTAAAATGGCTAATTAAAAATTTGTGGGATACCTTTCTGAAGGGTTTGAAATTTATATTTTGAGAAATGATTTAATGTTTTATTGATGTATTAAGAGATTTTTAAAATGTTTAACATAAGATTATAGTATTTTAAGAAGGTATATGAGATAAAATGTTTAAAGTTAAAATGTTTAATTTTATGAAGGATTAAAGAGGATAAATGTCTAATTTAGAATTTTATTAGGGAGCAATGTTGATTGAGGAAGAAGGACTGGAAAAAATATAGAAATGGTTAATTAAAAATTTAAGGGATAGTTTCCTGAAGGTTTTGAAATTTATATTTTGAGAAATGAATTAAGAAGGTTTTATTGATACATTAAGAAGTTTTTAAAATGTTTAATATAAGATTATTCTATTTTAAAAGGTATATGTGATAAAATGTTTAAAGTTTTAAAATATTTAATTTAGAATTTTTAATGCTGAATAGTTAGAAATTGATAATTGGTTTATGAAGGAATAAAGAGGTTAAATGTTTAATTTAGAATCTTATTAGGGAGCAATGTTGAAAAAGAAAGGTATTTGAGGGATGAAAATGAAACTTATCAGTGTTTGTTAATGCTTGTAATATTGTTAAAGTTATTGGATTACATACCAAGAAAAAGGTTTTTATATTCAGGAAGAAAGAATTTAACCCAATTGAATTTAAGAATTTACAAAAGGGAGGTTGATGAATTTGTAAAAGAGGAGTTAAACAGTGTGAGGGAGTTTTAAACTTTGTAGTAGGTTAGTATATTTTAGCTTTTGCTTGTTAAATGTTATACCCTGTTTTTGCTCTGGGAAGTCGGGAGGGTGGGTGGGGACAGGGAGGAGGGTTGGGTTGGGATAAAATTGTTGAATAGACAAAGGTACAAATATAAAAGTAAATGTGCGGAAAATGTTACAACAAATGAAATGATAATATCAAGATATGATAAATATTGGAGGAGTAAGAGGAAAAAAGATGTATTCAGATGATACACTGATTGATTGATTATATATTGTATATATGCTTGTTTATAAAATAAAAACTTTTCAATAAAAAAAAAGTTGTATAAATTTGTATAATAAATAGTGCATAAATTAATACAACACTATTGACAACAGATTTGGCTTGAAATATCTAATCACAAAATATGTCCATTGGGTAAACCATGGTTTGTTGGTTTAATAAATGTTAGTGCAGCATTTGGCACGGTGAAAGGAGAAATATTTTGGGAGAAATTCCCTTCCTACAAGCCCTTGTTTGAGAGGGAGGTTTGGGCTGAATGGAGCCATGAGAAGAAGGAAAAATACTTAGCAGGTAGGAAGGGAAGGGTGCATATTTGAACCCTTATTATTCAGTCTACATATTAATGACTTACCTACTCTAATGAAGGATCCTGAAGTACAAATGTCTATGGTAATAAATACATATTGAAACAACCTTATTAACACTGAAAATAAGATATTATTATCATATTCATAATTTGGATTGTATAGGCAATTGAAAAATGTGGAGCCTATTATCATAGTAATTGTCTGATTATTAATCAAATTCAAAAGTTATGGTCTTTGGAAAACAACATCATAGCCATAGATGTCTATTTGATGGTAATCCAGTAGATCAAGTAACACCTTTCCTTACCTAGGTTAGTTTTCTCTGGGACTGAATCTGGGCTCCCTCATCATCAAAGGAGCTCAGTTAGAGAAAGGGCATGAGTGAAAGTGGAGCTTAAATGAAAACCTCATAGCTTCTTCCCAATTATTAAAGAATATAAGGCCAAGGTAACTCAGGTATTCTTATATCAAGCTGATGTTTAGCATCTAATAAATGCCACCACTGGAAAAACCCAATCTCAGCATCTGAGGAGAATCTTTGGGGTCGATAAAAGGACATCAGTTGCTGCCCTCAGAGTTGAATTGTGAATTTACACAATTTCTGCTTTGTATAACTTCAGAGAATATAATTATTGGTTTAAAATTAAAGCTATAGAAAATGCCAGACTCCCAAATTTGTGTCTGTTAAAACAGACAAAATTTCAATTAAAGATTTCTTGTACAACTGATAATTTGTATTAGGAGTTGTGGTCTCCTTGTCTCTTGTGCAACTTGCGAAGAAGCTAAAAGATTGTTCCACAAAGAATCTGGGCTATAGAAGCAGAGAAAGATGGTACAGTCCTCAAAAATAACATATAATACAAACCTTTATTAGATCAAAACACTTTATTTGACATCTGCAAATTTGAATCTAATGGCAGTAAATTGTAGGAGCAATATAGAAATTTGCATTGCATTTTTATTGTTTTTTACTTAATTTGTTTTTTGCTTTCCATTTTGATATACAGTCTTGTTAATATTCTGTCTTTAATATTTTAAACAATGACTAGGGAACAAACTATTCCAATATGTTCATCAGAACAAAGTTGGATTAATTTAAAGCTAATATTTTGGAGTTGATCTGACCCATATTATAACACAGCATTTTTCATTTTTTTTAAAGATCAGTGCTAAACATGCTTCAGAGGCTCTGAGTGATAAAAAGAAATTCCCTTTTTTCCACCAGATGGACCCCAAAGAAGGATTCCAGTACCTAGCAATTGTCCAACTGCTCCTCCATTTCAGATGGACCCTGATTGGCGTCTTTGCTTCAGACACAGAGAAGGGAGAGAATTTCATGAGGATTTTTACTCCTATGCTTGTCAGGAGTGGAATTTGTGTTGTTATATCACAACAATTGTCAACAACTAGTGCTCCAGCAGCCCTCAGGGAAGCCCTCTCTAAGTGGAGACAAGTCAACGTCTTTGTTCACTTCATGGAATTTGATTCTCCTGAGGAACGAATTCTTCTTTTCCATAAAATACTTGAAGATTTGTCAGGACCCATTGAAGGGAAAGTGTGGATTGTCCCAAATTTTGTACAGTATAATATAAGAAAGAACAGACTTCTCAAATACATCCACAGTATTTGGAACTTTGGTTATCTGAGAAAAAAAAGGCCAAAGGATGATGCCTTTCAACCTTATTTCTTTGTGGAAAATCAGTTTGAAGATCATTATTTTCATTGCTCTCTTTCAAAGAATGTCTTTTCTGTCAAAGGCCAGAGAAGATGCACCCAAATAGCCCCACTGGAGACCCAGGAGAAAAGGAACAGGAGACGGATCACAAATCATTATGAACAATACAGTATCAGTCAGACTCTGGTCCATGCTTTGAATGCTGCCTATTCCTCCAGATCGAAGAGGAGAAGGAAGGAGGGTAGAGAGAGACTGGGGGCTCCAAGAATGCAGCCGTGGCAGGTATGGGGTCCCAATATGGATCCATTAATCTTGGGTTTTTTGGAGAAGGAATCCAGAGGAGAAGGAGGGGACCATCTCAACCTATTTATGTTGCAAAAAAGGTCAACAGATTTGGACCATCTAATTGCTCATGTCTGACACTCCAGAATTACAGTGAGCAGATCTTAAGTTTCTGTCTAACCTCTTTCAGTTATTGGAAGAGCGTTGTATCCTCCCTTGTCCAACTGGGAGGTTTTGTAGGTAATTCAACTGCCTAACATGCAAGAAGTCCAAGTTTGAATCCAAGTAAGGATATGGCTAGCTGATGAGAGCTAAACGGCTTGAAATAGATCTATACTAGTCTCCCTTTATTTCTTTATCACAAAATATAATATAATATAGGTCGACCTCTGCCCCCCGGCCAACACAAACTGCAAGCGGTCAGAGAGGAAGGAGGAGAACCATTGCAGCATGGTGCCCCATTCATGGCGTGATCTCGCCAGATCACAAGAGTGAGATCAACCTCCCCAGGCCTGCTGGAGGTCTTCACCGTTTTTCGGAAGGCCAATAGGGTGGGGATGGTCCGGACCTCAGGAGGTAACTGGTTCCAGAGAGCTGGGGCCGCCACAGAGAAGGCCCTGCCCCGTGGGCCTGCCAGCCAGCATTGTTTAGCTGACGTGTCCTGGAGGAGACCAACTCTGTGCGATCTTACCGGTTGCTGGGAGCTATGCGGCAGAAGGCCATCTTTTTTTTTTTTTATTGAAAAAGTTTTACAAATACAAATTTTTTCCCCTTCCCCCCACCTTTCCCTCCCTAGCCATCCCTTACCCTCCCCTCCCCACATGGCTTCCCCAGGATGAAATCCAAATCCAAATCACGTTATATAATACTTCACCGCCCATCTATTCTACCCCCTGTGTGTTATACATTTCTTCCTGACATTCTAGTATACTATCCCCTGTAAACTATACATTTCTAGACAACATTCATCTAAGAATTATCTGGCACTTCCTAGTTTAGTATTTATTCTGCAGATAATCTATCCATGTCCTCCTCTCCCTTACATAAGTCTCTTGCGTCCGGTCTTTTATATATGCTGATAACTTCACCATTTCTGCGAGACTGGCCACCTTCAGAGTCCATTCTACAATAACATCCCTTTTCCAATATAACCTAACCTATCACCATATACCATATCAGTTTTGTTTCACCCACTTTCCCGCAGGTCCACCATATATAATTATTTATAAAATCTAAACAATCACATCAAATCCTTCTTCCAACAGTGTATTTAGTGTCTTTAATTGCCATCTGCCCCCATCATTGAAAAGTACTTTTATGTATAAAACCCCCCCTCGAGTGACTTTATATTTATATTCCATATGATATCTTCTGCAAAGTCTTTCATCTAGATTATTAATTCCATCGACCATGTTAGGGTGACAACCAGATCAACTGCAAATGCCCTTGTTCCGTAGTCCTCTTGCCTCATGATTATTCCCTTCAACATACACATAATCCATCTTTCTTAAAATCTATAATAGAAAGTTCCAATTCACTCAATTACAGGTCTTCTCCACATGCTTAGACACCAGCACTGCAGGGATCTGTTTATTCTTCCCAAGATAGTCCAATAAGTCTATAATTTGCCTCACATTATCTTTCATATATCTGCCTTCTATAAGTCCTGCATAAACATAAATCGGTTCTTAGATAACTGGCATTGATCTGTTGGGTAATAATTTTACAAAAATTTTATAATCCATATTCAAAAAAAAAAATATTGGTCTAAAACTTTCTAGTTTTGTGGAACCACCTTGAATTGTGACCAGAGACCAATAGGGAGACAGTGCAGCTCGCGGAGAATTGGTGTAATGTGGGTGTACTTAGGTGCACCCACGACAGCTCGCGTGGCTGCGTTCTGGACCAACTGTAGTCTCCGAACACTTTTTAAGGGTAGCCCCATGTAGAGCGCGTTGCAATAATCTAACCATGAGGTGACAAGGGCATGAGTGACTGTGAGGAGAGCCTCCCGATCCAAGTAGGGTCGCAATTGGTGCACCAGGTGAACCTGTGCAAAGGTCCCCTTTGTTCTTCTAATTAAGCCTATGTGCAAGTTCGAGATTCAAATGTGAGATAAGTAATGAAGTTTTGTGCTTTTAAAATTCCTGGATGTTTCAATCCTAGTTTCATCCCTTTCTGGAGAAGAACGAGTTTTGCAATATTTCTGAGAAAAAACTGTACTTGGACCAAAATGGAGAGATAACAGCAGATCTGTTTATTGACAGCTTGTTGGTTCTCCCCAGACAGGATCCCAGGACTGAGACGCTGGCACGTTTTGTAAGACAGAGATTTATTATCAACCAATATGCTCTTTCGCGGCTAAAGTTGCTCAATAAGGTGGGAGAAATTTTGGTGTCTTTTCTCTGTTTTCCAAAGTCTGTGGACCCATTTGAAGTGGGCTCAACCCAGTCCCCAAGTTGGCTGACAATCACTGAGAATTGAATCTGGGGAACAGAAACCTGATTGTCTCTTTAGACTGCTTGGGAGGCTCCATGAAGAGGGGAGGGATGTGGGTTTATAAGGATATGAGGATGAACCCCTGGTTGTCACTGAATTCTTAAATCTTTTCTCAGTTCCATCCCTCCAGATTCTATTATGTAGAAAAATTCTTTATTGCAAAGTTAGATGCCAAATGCAAAAGTGAGGAAGGAACTAAATAAAGAATCTGCCAGTAGTTGTATCTCCTTCATCTGTTTGGAATGAGTCAGAGATTTCATACTTACCTAAGTGAAGCATAGAGGCTACTTGGCTAATGTCCATTTCTGCCCCCATTTTCCATGGACGGAGAGTCCTAACACATTTTCTTTGGCATTCCTTGTTTTTCCGCTTAGTCTCTGCCTCAGTCCAAATGTGTGGAAAGTTGTCGTCCTGGATTTGTCACGCGGGCTCGAGAAGGAGAGCCAGTTTGCTGCTACGACTGCGTTCCTTGTCCGGAGGGGACCTTCTCCACTCAGGAAGGTGGGTCACACTGAGGAAAATGGGAGGCTTTGTGGAACTGGATCCATCCAGAATGTTTCCATGAAAATGCAAGTTGAAGAACAGATTAAAGCTAACCTGTTCTATTGTTTATTTTCAACCTGCACAATTTCTTATCTACATGGAAGAAAAGCAAAAAGACCTTGAAGGAGAGGCTGGGAAGAGATGAGAGGAGGGCATGGCAGAGTGGGCAAGCTTTACTAAGAGCAGAGAAATGGGTTCTACATGATCCTCTTCATGAGGATCACTGAGAAGTTCCTAGTCCACAATGAGGTGATGTGGATTGTGATGGGTACACATCATTGCATCCACATTACCTTTTCTTCTCAGAACCCATTCCAGATTATTTGCAGGACAATCTTTTTCTGCCAGCCAACTGAATATCTAACAGCCGTCCCAACCTGGTCAATTAAGAATGAAAGACCCCCAGCCCATGATTAGCCAAAACTACATGACATTTTCTCATGCAAAAGATACAGTTCACCTCCCCTTGTTCCCAGCCAACACCCCCCACCACCCCCGGCTATCAGTCAATCTCCAATTAGGTGTTAACCAATTGTTTGGGAAACAATCTTTGTACACTCGCCAGCTCTGCGTTTCTTTGGTGTGCCCTTGAGATGGCTGGTGCTTCTCATGGGATGGGACAGCTTGGTTTCCATTCCTCCTACTTCCCTCCCTGCATTCCCACCCCCACTGCTCCTTCCCTGCCCCTGTTACTGATGTCAGGATGTCAGCTTGCAATGCATAGCTTAACAGAATGGCAACCATGACAATATCACAAAATAGGTATCCACCAAGCGCCAACTCTGAAGCAAACCTGGCTGAAGCCATCTTTTGCTGCATCATAGTTGCCAAGAACTGTGAAGGGGATGGAAGGGGAGTAGATAGACAGGCTAGCAGTCATAACAAAAAGTTTTCTCATGGGAAACAAGGTCATCCCAACAGGTGGCAATTGAAGGAGAAGAGGAGTGACCAAGGAACTTGCCAAATGCCTTAATTGGTCAATGCGACCTGTGACAGTTAGGGATGGGAACAATTGCTCTTTTTATTATGTGACAAACATGGGAAAACTTTTAGAGCTGGCTTTCACTAGTCATGCCAAAATGATGCACGCAGAAAACATGTTCTTTGAGGAATCTACCTGCCTCAGAGTTCTGCTTTCAATGGGTGTATTGCTTGGAATGCTGGCACCAAGACCAGAATATTAAAAAATGCCATGTGGCAGGACTCAGGATGTTTGCCTGGAAAGAGGATCTGATTCATTATTTATCTCTAATAATGTACGTTCCTATGAAGTTTCTGCAAATGACACAGGAAATAATTAAACTCTTAGGACCTCATCCCATTTCATAGACTGATCTACAGTATATATTTTTATATATTTAGAGGGTTAATTTAGATGTTAAATAAATATTACTTTTTGCTTTTCTCAGATACAAAAAAATGCACCAAGTGTCCGGATGATAAATATCCAAATGAGGACAGAGTCCAATGTATCCCCAGAGTTGTAACCTTCCTGTCTTATAAAGAAGATCTGGGCATTATCCTGGTCTCTTTTGCCCTATTCTTGTTCTTAATCACAGACCTTGTTTTAATCATCTTCATTAAATACCGAGAAACTCCCATTGTCAAAGCCAACAACCGGGACCTCTCCTACATCCTCCTGGTCTCCCTCCTGCTTTGCTTCTTGTCTCCTCTTCTCTTCATTGGTCAACCAAGGAAAGCCACCTGCCTTCTCCGACAAACGGTTTTCAGCCTCATCTTCTCAGTTGCTGTTTCTTCTCTCTTGGCCAAAACCACCACAGTGGTTCTAGCTTTCCTGGCTACAAAACCAGGAAACCAGGTGAAGAGATGGTTGGGGAAGAGCTTGGCCAACTCCATCATCCTTTCTTCTTCTGCTGCACAAATTATCATCTGCTCCATCTGGCTGGGAGTTTCTCCCCCATTCCCTGACTCTGACCTCCACTCCCAGCCTGGAGAGATCATCCTGCAATGCAACGAAGGGGCTGTTGTCATGTTCTACATTACCCTCAGCTACATGGGCTTCCTGGCTGCCATCTGCTTCACGGTGGCTTTCCTGGCCAGGAACCTGCCTGGGGCCTTCAATGAAGCCAAGCTGATCACCTTCAGCATGCTGGTCTTCTGCAGTGTCTGGGTGTCTTTTGTGCCCACCTACCTGAGCACCAAAGGGAAACACATGGTGGCTGTGCAGGTCTTCTCCATCCTGGCCTCCACTGCTGGTCTGCTGGTCTGCATCTTCATCCCCAAGTGCTACATTATCCTTCTGAGGCCAGACCTGAACACGAAGGAGCAGCTTACAGCCAGAAGAAATGTGGAAATGTGAGACAGAGGAATTTCAACTCCAAGCTATTTTCCATACATGAGTGGGGCAATTATTTTTATTCCAATAAATAAAGGGTGGCTGGAAGATTGTGTGGAAATCAATTTCTTGGAGGAATGAAAATATATTAACAAGATAGAAATAAAGACTTAATGCCCTAATTTCTCAATAGATTTTATCCAAACTGCTGTGGCAATGCAACTGATATGTTTCTTTTTATTTAGGCAATATCTCTTTCTTGAGGATGGTAACAGTGGGTGGGCATGAAAGTACCTTAATGTGTGCTAATTATGAATATTCATTGTTATATCATCTATTTGATATACATATTGAGAGTATATTTGATGTACATATTGAGAGGACATATTTTGTCCTCGTGTCCAGAAATATATAAATATGAGTGCATCCTTTTGTCTGTGGGAATCTGTCCTGCTGTTTTCTGGAGGGAAATTCCTCCAGTGGACACTGAATAAATAATAACTGCAGTGAGCCTGGATTATTGGGTTTTGGGGACCTGTGTTTGATTCCACAGAAACTGGTGTCCAGTTCCTTGCAAGGACATCAGATTTGGCTCTGAATAATTCTCGTCAACACCCTGATAAAAATAAAGAAAAGCCCATTAACACAAGGATGAGAGATTTGTCTATGTCAATTGTGTATTTCTGGCATTGGGTGCCTGCACTGGGGAACGGGTTGGACTAGATCAGGGGTCCTCAAACTTTTTAAACAGGGGGCCAATTCACAGTCCCTCAGACTGTTGGGGGGGGGCTGGACCGGCTGGGTGGGCGTGGCTAGGTGGTCATGTGACTGGGTGGGCGTGGCTGGGTGGGCATGTGACTGGGTGGGCGTGGCCAATTTAGCAGTCTATTTTGCCAATTTAGCAGTCCATTAAACAATACGCCCACATTAAACTTTCATTTGTTTTGCTCCTGGGAGTGTTTTATTTGCTTTTGTTTGCATGTTGCTCTTTTGGTTGGCTTTTCTTCTTACTAGATCGTTTTTTAAGTTGTTTAGTGGTCCATTTCAGAATACTCAATTTAGCAGCACTTCTTCTCAGCCCCAAGGAGCTTACAATCAACGGTCTCTCTCTCTCTCTCTCTCTCTCTCTCTCTCTCTCTCTCTCTCTCTCTCTCTCTCTCTCTCTCATCTCTATATCTATCTATCTCTCTGTGTGTGTGTCTCTCTCTCTCTTTCCATATCTCTCTCTTTCTACCTCTCTCTCTCTCTCTCTCTCCTGGGGCATCTTCTGCAGGATCCCCTTCAATCCTGGCAGTACAGTGGGATACCTCATTGAATTCCATTCCATTCCTTTCCATCCCATCCCATTCCCATTCCCACTTCATCCTATTGCTATTGCTATTGTTATTCCATCCCATCCCATTCCTATTCCCATTTCATTCTCTCCTATTTCTATTCCATTCCATACCCTTCCTGCCTCCCTCTCCAGGGGTAGAGAGAGCTGTCCTCCTTCAGGGGCAGGCTGCCTCACCGGCCACCGCCAGGACTGATATCTATGTGTGGTAGCTAAATTCCACAAAGGATTTTAGTGTGTGTGGGGGGAGATCCGGTCTGTCAAAAACAAAAAAATCCACCTGTGGAAGGAGCCGCCATGAGCAGTGGGGCTGGGCTCACCTCTGGTTGTCCCAGCGCGGGTAAAGCCCCTTCGCTGAGAGAGCATGATGCTTCGTGGTGGCAGCTTTGCTCAAACTGGGGGGGGGGGGGAGAGAGAAGGGTTCAGCTGTCACAAACATCTGACTATTTCTTCATGGATCAAGGGGAAAATCTTTGCTTGATCGGAAGGTCAATTTTCTCTGACAACGGTAAGGCAATTTGAGTTTGGGAGAGATTTCGGTCTTGGAATGAGAATCAATCAGGAATCAGGTCAACCTCCCTCCTTTCTGTGGATCTGCGCAACGTGGGATTCTTTGAACATCCCACAACCCCCCCCCCCATTTAACTAACTCCACATCTCTGATCTGGATAACTCTGGAATGAAGGATGAGCTTTTGAGTGAAAGTACATTTTACCTAATGGAGGGGAAGGGGATGTGCATGCCCCAACTTCTTCCATTCTCCTTGGAATCCACCCTCCAGGACCTCCTGAAGCCTCAGCCTAGCATCATCCCCCGATCATTAGAACAAAGGCCAACAAATCCCACTCTTTATCGGCAGGGGGTGGGGGGTGGGGTGGGGGGTGGGGACTGTGCAAAAGAACGTTTGCCTTAATACGGGGTGGGGATATTTGAATTTGCGTCCACTGGTAGCGCTACCCCGGTGGCTCCTATAGTCATAATGAGAGATTTGAGGGGGCAATAGGGTGGAGCAGCCAAAAAAAAAAGAGCGAAGAAATTCAGCTGTTACAAGTGGATTATTGTGCATTTGAACATTCTGACGGAATGTTTCTTATTATCCCCCCCCACCCACCCTCAGCCCGTTTGGCTTCAGCCCTAAGTCTTTCATAGCCCTGAGAATTCTGAGAGTTTGGTCGTAAAGGTGCAAGGAGACCCCATTTCTACTTGTCCCACGTGGGAGATAGGAAGCACAAAAAACCTGGAAGCCACAGAACAGAGCAGTGTCTGCGTGCTGACATTTTCTCTGCGCGGCATAGCCTTCTTTCTTCTACTTTTGCTCCAGGTTCATCACCCCCTGGGCAGCCCTATCTGGGGAACTGCAAGCCCATCCACGGGAGCTGTGAAGCAGTGCGAGTGTCAGCATTCTGATGCTGCCATAAAAAGACGAGGCTTGACTTTTCACCTACTTATTTCTCTGTAGATAATATCCCCTAGGAGATGGGATGGTGGGGGGAACATTCCTATGGGGTGAAGTCAGAAGCTGAGGAGACTGACTTGGAAGATGGCCAATGAGAAGATGAGAATTGGGGAACGGAAAGGGAAGGGTTTGGGGGTCAGAGGGTTAGTATCGGCTATGACTAAGTCGGGGCCAGATCTGTCGTACTCAATAAATGGAATACTTCAGCAAAGATTAATTGTTTGGGAGTGCAATTTATTTGAGATGACATCGAAACCTGACAGCGAGGAGAGAAGCAGCCTCGTGGTCCCGCAGGGACCAGATTAATAGCTTTGGCGAGCTGGATCTGTCCCACGGGCCGTAGTTTGAGGATCCCTGGACTAGATGATCATGAAGGTGCCTCTTACAGCTTCCATTCTGTGATTCTCTGAATGTCTGCAATACAGGCAATCCTTGATTTATGACCATTCATTTAGCAATGACTGAAGGTTATGACAAGGCTGAAAAATACACCTTAGAAGCAGATTGTTACAGTGTCCCTCAGTCATATGATCACAATCCAGGAGTTTGGCAACTGGATCACATCGACAATAGTTGCAGCATCCCAGGGTTACGTGGTGACCATTTGCAATCTTCTCAGGGAGTTCCAACAGGCAAAGTCAATGGGGAAGCCAATGGGGAAGGTTGCAAGTCATGGTCAGGTGAGGTCTCACTCTATGACAAATTTCTCTGTCCCAATTGTGGTTGAAATTCAAGGACTTCCTGTATTGTGTCCTTCTAAAAGGAGAAATCAGTTCCCCAGAATATCATTAATTCATACTAAAACTGCTATGGTTGGCTGTCTTTGACAGTCAGTGAGACCCCCAGATTGAAACCCCCCTTCAACCCCAACCCCCCACCCCACCCCACCCCCAGAAATGGCTCCCTGGTTTCCCAGAGAAGCCGGAGGGAGATTTGGGTCCAGGTGAAGCAGGAGGGAGTTTCAAGGATTCCCTGTTCCTGCCTGAACCGGATCAGAATGAGCTCATGATTTGCATAATGACCTCCATGAAAACGGTCATAAATTGGCTCTGCTTCGACTTGATGACTGCAACGACTAATGGCAGAAATAACAGTCCCCTCTGTGGTCATAAGCCAAGGACTGCCTGTGAATGGAATTGAAGGGGGATTGGCCTGAATTTTGAACCAGGCGATAAGTGTGCCGAGTGCTTTTCGGCCCTTTGGTTGCCCAATGCAGACCTTCATCTGGGGAAGGTCTTCTCCATCTGGGCCTCCAGGGCAGGGCTGCCGGGCTGCATCTTCCTCCCCAAATGTTACAGGATTTTACTAAGACTGGACCTGAACACAATGTACAATCTAATAATCGAAGTGAAATAGAAAACCTAAAGCCTGTAGAAATGTGGGACAGAGGAATTCCAACTCTTAACATGCTCCAGTCTGGGTTCCGGGGGGAGGAAATCCAAAGGGCCACAGAGGGTGTTGGGGTCTATTTGAGTGAATGGAGAGGTCTGCAGGGGCCACAGACACCCACCCCCCAAGGAATACCCCCCCCCCACATGGCCTTCTTTCCACCTTCCTTCTTTCTCCCCATCAGTCGGGCACTTTCAAGGAAAGAGGTTTTCCGCCTCTGGACCAAAAAGCCTTTGGAATTTCCATAAATTCTGTACTGGACAGCCTCTCTCCTTCCCAGCTGCCCCATCTGCCTCCGATGTCCCACCTCCCAAAAGAAATCTCCCGGGAAATTAATGGAAGCCAGCCAGTTTTATGAAAGGGGTGGGCCACAGGATCCAGGATAGAGAAGAGGGAGAGGGGAGATGGTGGATTGAGAGGGAGCTGACTGATCCACTTGATCCCTTTAACCTTGGACAGAGAGAGATTGAAAGGTCATCTCTAGTGCCTGCAACAAATTACTTCAGTCTTCATGGTTCCTCCTTCCCTCCTACCAACACCCCCCTCTCTCTTAACCCCCTCCCCAAGTCATTTAGCACTTTGAGATCATTCTGTGTGCTCAATCCCCCTGGGAGCCTTGGGGGGCTTCCTTATGTCTTTCACGCCCACCCCCCATTTTCTTTTTCTATTCCACAGACTTTGCCTCCCAGGATCTCTATTCTGGCTTGCAACCCCTTCCTACTGAAAGGTCCAGAGCTGCCAAAGGGGCACCCCTGGCATCTCTCCACAGCTGGAACAAAGGTTGTGACATCGTAGCCCGTGTCATAGAAGATGTCATAGAAGATGCCATAGAAGCTGCTCTGGGTCATCCAAGGGGCTCATCCTGAGTGCTGAAGAGCATTTCCTTCATGACAATGGCAGGCAATTTATAACAACAACAACAACAACAACAACAACAACAACAACAATAATAATAATAATAATAATAATAATAATAATTTTATTTCTATACCGCCCTTCTCCCGAAGGACTCAGGGCGGTGTACAGCCTATTTAAAAACACAGAAACAAAACAACAATTAAAATTTAAAATCATTAAATAATTAGGCTCCAATTAAAATCCCAGAAATTTAAAATACCCCAATTTAAAAGGTTATGTTAATAGCCCGGCCTGGCGGAACAACAGGGTCTTCAGAGCGCAGCGAAACACCCGGAGGTCGGAGATCTTACGTATTTCCGGGGGCAGTTCATTCCACAGGGCTGGGGCTCCCACAGAGAAGGCCCTCCCCCTGGGCGCCGCCAGTCGACATAACTTGGTTGACGGCACCCTGAGGAGACCCTCTCTGTGGGAACGGACTGGTCGGTGGGAGGCTATTGGTGGCAGAAGACGGTCTCGGAGGTACCCGGGTCCTATGCCATGGAGTGCTTTAAAGGTGGTAACTAACACCTTGAATCGCACCCGGAAGACCACTGGGAGCCAGTGCAGCTCGCGCAGGAGGGGTGTCACATGGGCACAACGAGTTGCGCCCATAACCACCCGCGCGGCCGCATTCTGGACCAGTTGGAGCCTCCGAGTGCTCTTCAAGGGGAGCCCCATGTAGAGAGCATTACAATAGTCCAACCGGGAAGTAACAAGGGCATGAGTGACCGTGCGCAAGGCGTCCCGATCCAGAAAGGGCTGCAACTGGCGAATCAGGCGAACCTGATAAAAGGCCCCCCTGGCCACGGCCGTCCTATGCTCTTCTAAAGACAGCCGTGCGTCCAGGAGGACACCCAGATTGCGAGCCCTCTCTGTGGGGGGGGGCAAAGATTCACCCCCAATAGCCAGCGATGGCACCTGCTGACTATATCGGGGCGCCGGAAGCCACAGCCACTCGGTCTTGGAGGGGTTGAGTCTGAGCCTGTTCCTCCCCATCCAGGCCCGCACGGCCTCCAGGCAGCGAGACATCACATCAAGGGCATCGTTGGGGTGGTCTGGGGTGGAGATGTACAGCTGAGTATCGTCAGCGTACAGATGACACTTCACCCCAAAACCACGGATGATCTCACCCAGCGGCTTCACATAAATGTTGAACAGGAGAGGTGAGAGGACCGACCCTTGCAGCACTCCCCATGCGAGATGCCTCGAGGTCGACCTCTGCCCCCCTGCCAACACAAACTGCGAGAGGTCGGAGAGGAATTTATAAAACAATTAATAAAAAAGAGAACTCAGATCCACTTAATGGACAGTTTATGAATGATGATGTTGTTAGTTGTGAAGTCATGTCCAATGCGACCCCATGGACAATGTTCCTCCAGGCCTTCCTGTCCTCTATCATCCTCTGGAGTCTATTTAAGCTCATGCCTATTGCTTCAGGGACTCCATCCAGCCACCTCGTCCCCTTCTTTTGCCCTCCATTGTTCCCAGCATTAGGCTCTTCTCCAGGGAGTCCTTCCTTCTCATTATGTGGCCAAAGGATTTGAGTTTCCTCTTCAGGATCTGGCCTTCTAAAGAGCAGTCAGGGTTGATCTCCTCTAGGACTGACCGGTTGGATCGCCTGGCAGTCCAAGGGACTCGCAGGAGGCTTCTCCAGCACCAGAGTTCAAAGGCCTCAATTCTTTGACAATCAGCCTTTCTTATGGTCCAACTTTCACAGCCATCCATTGCAACTGGGAAAACCAGAGCCTTGACTATACACACTTTTGTTGGCAGGGTGATGTCTCTGCTTTTTAGTATGCTGCCTAGCTTTGATATAGCTTTCCTCCCCAGGAGCAAGTGTCTTTTAATTTCTTGGCTGCAGTCCCCATCTGCGGTGATCTTGGAGCTTAAGAAAATAAAATCTGTCACTACCTCCATTTCTTCCCCATCTACTTGCCAGGAATTGAGAGGGCCGGATGCCATGATCTGTTTTCTTAATGTTGAGTTTCAAGCCAACTTTTGCACTCTCCTCCTTCACCCACATCAAGAGGCTCTTTAGTCCTTCTTCCTTTTCTGTCATTAGAGTAGTATCATCTGCATATCTGAGGTTATATCTTAGTCCAATTAATTGTGGCATGTTTCACTTCTGATGGCCATAAGAAATTGTGGTTTGTGCATTACGCAAAATCAGTCAATAACTAATGACCTCTTCAGGTCTGTTTCTTGCTTTCCGAATGGAAGTAACATCTTCACACCAGTCTGGGGGATCTGGAGGGGCCACAGGGACCCTCATCTTCCTCAGAGTCACAGATCCCCTCCTCCTTCATGGCCATCCTGGGTCTTCTTTATGGGTCTGGGCTTTGCTTTCTCTTGAGTGTCCCATGCATGGAAAGAGGTGGCAGTGGAACATGGGATATGGTCTCCCCCCTTCCCAGGACTCAGAAAATGGAACTTGGAGGGGAACTCTGCAGATCTGCTTCCCTTCTCCAACACGAGGCTCCCCAGCTTTCTTCTCCCAACCACTCAGTTGGGCAGATTCTTGTCTGGCATCCCTGCAAGAGCCCCCTTACACCGCCTCTGCATGGGAAAGGGTGGCAGAGGAACATGGGATATGGGCTTCTGCATTCCCAGGTCTCTGAAGATGGAAATTGGAAGAACATTTTGTATGTCTGGTTTCAGAGGTGGTATTCAGCAGGTTCTGACCAGTTCGGGAGAACCGGTAGAGGAAAGTTTGAGTAGTTCGGAGAACCGGTAAGTACCACCTCTGATGGCCCACCCCCATCTATTCTCTGCCTCTGCCAGCTGATTGGGAGGAAATGGGGATTTTTCACTTGGATTTTTTCTAGCTTCTCTCTCTATGTTTGTGTATGGGTATGATTTTTTTTTAACTATGCAAAGTTGTGATAACTAGTTTTTCCCCAAGGTTGATTTTATTCTTTATTCTTTATTCTGCACCATTGTATCAGCCCTTTTGTGGTTTTGCCCTTGAGCATTAACTTTCAAAATAAAGTAAATTTTGGCTTTGACTCAGCAGGGAGCTAAATCAGATCTGTGACATGCTCAGGCATTAATTGGCCTCCAGGGATTTTCTCTTTAACCACAATGCCAACAAATGTCAGATTTCCTTTTATTTTCAGCCACAGGTGCCATGTATTCCATTTGGGGCCAATTTCAAGGATGGAGATCCCAAATTCTAGATGACGGATTTAATTCAATCTCTCTCCTATTATTATGAATCACATAACAATTACTTCCCTTTCATTTCCCTTCAGAGAAATGCCCAACAATGTTTGAGTCCAAGTACTAGTTGAATAATTCAGGGATTTCTCCTGACAGGGAGAATTATGATAAAAGTTTCAGCTCTGCTGTTTGGCTGAATCCTCCAGGGGAGACTTTGGGCAGAGAAATATGGAGGTTTTGGGACAGGCAGAGTCTGTGCTCTTGAATGTACGTCTGTCTCCTTTCCAGGTGAAGCTGAGTGTTTCTCTGTGTTTCAGTCAGGAAAGCAACTGGATCATATTCCACCTTGTGAGAATCTTTTGAATTCTTCTAATTCTTCTTTAGAAACAGGAAAGGGATTCATTGATTCACCCTATGAATTATGGACCTCCTGCTTCTGCTTCTGATGCTACTTATGTCCCAGCCAGTCTCTGGGAAGCTTAGAGTGAAATGCCCACTGAGTTTGGAACACCAGGATGGAAAAAGACCACAGAGCTTTTACTGCCCAGGAGACCATGTCATTGGTATAGTCATCACTGGAAAAGAAAGATTGCATACAAAGTTGCTTTTCAACATAGCTCCTTCTGTTCAGTTTGTTTTTCATGATTTGTAAGTCATTCAGGGTGATGGAGTTGCACTCCCTCCATTCTAACACTCTCCTTCTTTTCTGTTTTCTTCTTCTTCATTTATTCCTATATTGGGGGATATGTCTAATTTCCTGAATGATTTCCATGGCTTTTCTCTTTTGTCTGATTTTGTGAAAGAGACTCAAAAAGGGGTCTGAAAAAAGCTGAAAGGACTTCAGATTATTTTCCTCTCTCTGTTCAATTCTTAATTTATCACTTGAATAATGAATTTTATTTAAAGTAGTGGTTGAACTAGTTGTAGTTGCCATACCTCAGCCAATTTCCATACTTGTGTAACTGATCATTGATTTTGGATCAATGTTGGCTTAAGGCTCAGTAGGCTTCTGAAAGATTATATATTTTAAAAAGTATTTGTTGTTTCTGTTGATTATAATAGGTTTTTTTTAAACAATAGGGATACTTATAGTTTTCCATATGGCTTACGATTAATTTTCACCATTCAAGTGATCAACAAGAATTCCCAGCTCCTGCACAATCTCACACTTGGCTACAACATCCATGACAACTATTTGAGCCCTTTACGCACTTCAGATGCCTTGCTGGACATGCTCTCCACTGGAGAAGCCAATGTCCCCAACTACGGCTGTGGGAGGAAGGAGAACCTTCTGGCTCTGATTGATAGAGCTGACAGGGACATCTCAATCCAGATGTCAACATTAGGAGGTACCTACAAAGTCCCACAGGTTTGTGTGTGTTTTTCTCCATCTGGTAAAGTAAGTGGTGGGTGGTGGTGGGTGAGCAATACATGCAATCATGTCTTCTCCATAGAATCCAAGAGCTGCTTTTCTCCATATTAGCAAAAATGTCAAAGTTTTGACCCCATTAGGTTCATGTTGAGATTAATCATAAAAGGCCTGAAATGCAAGCAATACATTCCCTGGGGAAGACATTCTACCAACTATTTAACTGATCAAAAAATATCCTTAGTTGTTGGGGCCTCTATTGGCATCTTCATTTTCACACATAAATGATGCCTGCTCTATCCAGTCAGATTGAAGTTGGCAATAGTAGCATTTTATCTATCTAAAAAGTGGAATAAAAAGGACTTTAGAAATTATAGACCAAATAGGCTACCAGATATTGTGGCTAAAATTTATGTCTTGATCGTCTTAGTTAAACTTGAGAAAAATGCATTCCTGCAGAAGAAGCAGAAGGTTTTAGGTAGAGTTAAAAGCTATATAGATTTTGTAAGAAATAATGCATACATTAACAATCTAATATTGGCAACAAATTTGTCTTGAAATATCTAATCTATATCAGTGAGGTAAAACAAGGTTTGCAGGCTTTCTAGATGTTAGTGCAGCATTTGACTCAATAAACAGAGAAATATGATGGAGAAAATTGATTGCCCTCAAAATGGAGCTCAGCCTGTTGGCCTTGATACAAGCCCTTGTTTGAGAGGGAGGTTTGGGCTCAATGGAGCCATGAGAAGAAGGATCTATGTTTACCAAGGGGGAAGGGAAAGATGCATATTTGAACCCTTGTTATTCAGTATAGATATTTATGACTTACTATGAGTAATGAAGGATTCAAAAACTGATTATAAACAAATGTTATTTCATTCTTTGACAAAAATTACTAAATCAGTGGACCAGTGAAATGCAGTGCATGTAGTATACAGTACTTGGATTTCAGAAAGGCTTTGACAAAATAAACCACCACCTATTTCTCGGTAAGCTAAAAATATGTGGGATAGACAGCATCACCCCCAGATGGAGTCAGCCTGTGGTCCTCAATGGAACTACATCTACATGGAGGGAAATAAGCAGTGTGGGACCCCAAGGCTCCATTTCAGGCCCAGTACTCTTCAACATCTTCAGAAATTATCTAGATGAGGAAATAAAAGGGGAATTCATCAAACTTGCAGACGACACTAAAGTGTCAGGAATAGCCAGAACCCCAGAAGATAGGCTCAAGATCAGTGGTGGGTTGTTACTGGTTTGCCCCAGACCAGGTGAACTGGGAGCAGTGGTAGCAGGAGGCTCCACCCACCCGCCTGGACGTCTCTGAGCATGTGCAGAAGCATCATGAGCGCACGTACACCCACGAGCAAACCGGTAGCGGTCGAAATTGAAACCCATTACTGCTCAAGATCCAGATGGATCTAGATCAGTGTTTCTCAACCTTGGAAGCTTGAAGATGGACTTCAACTCCCAAAGCGCTGCTGGCTGGGGGATTCTGGGAGTTGAAGTCCACCCATCTTCAAGCTACCAAGGTTGAGAAACACTGATCTAGATAGACTTGAACCCTAGGTCCATCTAACAAAAGAAATTCAATGTAGAGAAAAGTTAGATTTTACACTTAGACAAGAAAAACCAAATGTACACTTACAATTGCACTGGCAAATATACAATTGCCAGTGCAATCCTAGGCTGCATCAACAGAGGGGTATAATCAAGGTCAGATGAAGTATTAGTACCACTTTATAATTCCTTGGCAAGACCACACTTGGAATAGTCCATTAATTTTGGTCACCATATTATAAAAAAGATGTAGAGACTCTGAAAAGAGTGCAGAAAAAAGAAACTAAAGGAATCAAAGGTCTGCATACTAAAACATATGAAGAGCAGTTGCAGGAATTCAGTATGTCTAGTCTAGTGAAAAGGACTAGGGGTGACATCATAGCAGTGTACCAATATTTGAGGGGCTGCCACCCCCCTACCAAGAGCCTTGGTAGTACAGTGGTTTAATGCACCCTGTTATTAACACAGCGGCCTGCAATTTCTGCAGGTTCGAATCTTACCAGGCTCAAGGTTGACTCAGCCTTCCATCCTTTCTAAGGTAGGTTAAATGAGGACCCAGTTTGTGGGGGCAATAAACTGACTTTGTATAAATATACAAAAGGATGAAGGCTATTGCTTAACGCATTGTAAGCCGCCCTGAGTCTCCGGAGAAGGGCGGCATATAAATCAAATTAAAAAAAGAAGAAAAAAAAAAGAAGAGGGGGTCATTTTATTTTCCAAAGCAACCAGAAAGCAAGACAAGAAAAAATGGATAGAAACTAATCAAGGAGAGAAACAACCTAGAACTAAGAAGAAATTCCCTAACAGTGAGGAATGGAACTTCTCGCCTTCAGAACTTATGGTTGCTCCATCACTGAAGTCTCTTAAGAAGAAACTGGACAGCCACTTCTCTGGAATAGTATAGGTTCTCCTGCTTGAGCAAGGGGTTGGACTAGAAGACCTCCAAGGTCTTTTCCAACCCTTTTATTTTGTTATAAGTTCTGTTATAGGTACACATATTTAATTCCTATTGGAATACACTGATTTACACTGATAATGTGATATTATCATACTTATATATTGGATTGCATATGCTGTGAAGACTTGGATCCTTGTGCCATGATAATTATCTGATAATTAATAAATCAAGTTCAAAAGTTATGGTCTTTGGGAAATAACATCCTAGCCATATATGGTCAGCCAATACAACAAGTAACACCTTTCCTTGCCTGGGGTAGTTTTGTCTGAGACTGAATCTTGGCTCCCTCATCATAAAAGGAGCTGAGTTAGAGAAAGGGCATGAGTGAAACTGGCATTTAAATGAAAACCTCAAAGCTCTCCAGCTTCCTCAGCCCTGATTATTAAAGTATCTGAGGCCAAGGTTTTCCCCATGTTCTTATATCAATCTGATCTTTGGGGCTCAGAGTTGTATTGGGAATTTTCACAATTTCTGCTTTGTCAAAAATCAGAAAATATGGATGTTGGCATAAAATTTAATCTATGGAAACTCACCGACTCTGTTGTGGCTGTTAGAACAGACAAAATTTCAATTAAAGACCTCTTGGATTATACAACAGATAAATCATGTTAGGAACTGAGGTCTCCCTGTTTCTTGTATAATTGGAGAAGAAGTGAAAAAGATTCCTCCACAAAGAATCTGGGATATAGAAGCAGAAAAAGATGCAGCAATTCCCAAAAATTATAATAGGCTCTTTATTGGAATAGAATCCTTCAGTTGGCATTTACAAATGTTAATCTAATTGTAGGGGTGAGACAGTAATATGATTTACATTTTATTTATTTTTAGTTTATTATTTTTCACTTTTATTATAAAATCTTGCTAATATTCTGTCTTTAACATTTTAAACAATGACTAATTAACAAAGTATTCTAATACATTCATGAGAACCAGGTTGGATTTATTAAAATCAAATCGTTTGGATTTGATCTGACCCCAAATATAACACAGCATTCTTCATTGCCTTTTTAGGTAAATCTTGAAACTGCTTCACAGGCTCTGAGTGATAAAAATAAATTTCCTTTTTTCCACCGGATGGTCCCCAAAGAAGGTATTCTGTACCCAGTAATTGTCCAACTGCTCCTCCATTTCAGATGGACCTTCATTGGCCTCTTTGCTTCAGATACGGAAAATGGAGAGTATTTCATGAGGACTTTCCCTCCTATGCTTGTCAGGAATGGAATTTATGCGGTTATATCACAACGATTCTCAACAACTGGACATACAGCACTCCTGGGGGATGCCCTCTCTAAGTGGAAACAAGTCAACGTTTTTGTTCACTTCATAGAAAACAATTCCATTTCAGAGAGAATCCTTCCTTTCCATGAAACACTTATGCGTTTGCCAGGACCCATTGAAGGGAAAGTCTAGATCCTCACAAATTTTATACTGTATACAATACACAAGCGCAGACTTCTCAAATACGTCCATAGTATTTGGAACTTTGGTTATCTGACAAAGAAAAGGCCAATGGATGATGCTTTTGAACCCCATTTCTTTGTGGAAGAAAAGTTTCAAGATCATTATTTTCACTGTTCTCTTTCAAAGAACGTCTTTTCTGTCAAAGGCCGCAGAAGATGCACCCAGAAAGCCCCACTGGAGACCCAGGAGAAAAGGAACAGAAGAAGGATCACAAATTACTATCACTATTATAGTATCATTCAGACTCTGGTCCAGGCCTTGAATGCTGCATATTCCTCCAGATTGAGGAGGAGAAGGAAGGAGGGTGAAAAGATGTTGGGGTCTCCAAGGCTGCAGCCGTGGCAGGTATGGGGTCCCGATATGGATCCATTAATCTTGGTTCTTTTGGAGAAGGAATCCATAGGAGAAGGAGGGGAACCATCTCAACAGATCTGGCCAATTCAATTATTCAGGGAATAATGGTTCCAAAGAGTAGATACCATGGCATTTTTATATTTTGCACTGCTAATTAGAAAATGCTGTATTCTTTTTAAAACGAATTCTCGTATGTCTGGGTTTGTGATGAGCATGGTGGAATTTCCCCTTTGTTCCGTCCCCACGGCAGGTGGGTCTGTGTGCAGCTCAACAGGCAGTTGAAGCCCCCTATTCTCCTCCAGTGAAAGGGACCCTGGCGTGGATCTGGATGTTTCATTGGGAGAACAGGGCACGGAGAAATTGGGGAAATGCAAAGAGTGAAAATATAAATAGGAGATAGGCAGCATTAACTAACAGCCAACAAAGAAGCAGCTGGAACCTCTCCAGCGATGCTCCGTGTGAGGGATGGAGGCCGTCTCCGAATGACCATGTGTCTCGGTCAAACCGGCTGCTTCCGTCTTCTCCAAAGGCTGACAGCAAAGGGAGTCTGGCTTCAGACTATACAGTTAGGCTTATCTGGCTCCGGCCACTAGGTGGGGCCAGAGCAACAACAGCACAATAGATACCTGTTGTGGCATGACAACCTTTATAAATTTGGAGGATACCGTGAGACCATCTAGCCCAACCCCTCCTTTCTGCAGGAATCCCAGTTAAAGCTTCTCTGACTGATGGCTGCTCAGTCTCTGCATTCAGATAATCCATGAAGAGGAGACTGAACTTCTCTGTTTAACTGGCTCAGCTCTAAAACAGCTCATCCTTTTATCATTTTTTTTCTTTCGTTCAGCTAAAATCTCCTCTCTTGCAACTGAATTCATTTTTCCGTGTCTGACACTCTGGAATAATAGTGAGCAGATCTTACACTCATGTGTAACGTGTGTCAGTGATTGGAAGAGGGCTGCATCCTCCCTTCTCCAAGCGAGAGATTGTGTCAGTTGGAAAAGAGGCTCCCAGACTCCTCCTGATCTTCAGCTCTTCTCCTTGTTGTCTTTCCTCAAGGCTAAGAGCAGCTCTTTTCATCTCTTCCTTGGCTTTATTGTCCTTCCCTGACAATAAATCACACAGATTTTGTGCAAATTCTCCTCCAAGTGTGGTCCCTGCAAGGGGACCTGGTCCTTGAGTTGGGGTCTCCCCAAAGCAGAACATTCACTTCCTGAGATTCTTATGGCTGCATTTGCCTTCTTTCCATGAACATCTCCCTGCTGACTCAGATTCTGTTTTCAGTTAACTACAATTTTGAGATCATTTTCACAAACATACATATCAAGTTTGGTATCCCTCATCTTTCTTCCAGTCCGTCATTCATATTCTTATATGAGACTCTATTGTTAGTCAAGTCCTAGTTGCTAAAAATCAGATATTTTTCTACTGCTTTTTATTTATGCACTGTGTGCTAATCATAAATATTGTTTCTGGAAACTTGATATTCCTCTTATTAAATTTTATTTTATTCAAAAAGTAAAATACGAATTTTGGAAAATAAAACTATTACAAACACAAGACAAAACTAGACAAAACATTTTTTAAAAAATGTGCATTAAAATCAGACAAAAATATGCATATTGTCCCCTCCCAGTTGAATACAATACAACAATAATAGTTTCCTCCCTTTGCAAAATAGGCCCACAATTATAAACTACACATCTATTTGCAACTAGTTGACTTGTCATCGATCTGCTGTATATAAAAAATGTAGTTAACAGGCAATCCAACAATAAAGTTAAATTTCAAAACTTCAAAATGGTCTGTTATCTGCTGTTGCAGTGGTCACCAACTGGTGGTCTGTGAGAAAATTTTGGTGGTCTGCAGAAAAATTATTTGCATTTTTCATATTGCACTAAATTGGGTCCTCAAACTACGGCCCCTGGGCCAGATACGTGCAATGAACGTTTGTGTTGCTTCAGAGAGTCTCCCCCTTCGGGGTCTTCTTGTGTGGGTCAGAGGGGGGAAAGAAATTCCGACTTGGGGTCTGCTTCAGCCTCCTGGTGCAGGGTTTTGGCCGAAGATTGGAGGGAAGTGCTACTAGTGGCGAAGAGTTGGAGGGTCTTGTTCTCATTTACTTGAATTTCTAATTCACTCTGTTTATTCCTCATACTCTGTGCATGGATGTATAGACAATTGAGTCCATTTTGATTGACCTTGTGTTTACTGTCTATATAACCTGTGGTGTGCCTGACTGCCCCTACTTTCTTGCCACCTGTTTGATTAGTGCACATGGTATGTGACTCACCCACTATAAAAGAGCCTGGTGGCTCAGCAGACTAAAAGCATTGTGATTAACACCAGCTGTCTGCAATTACTGTAAGTTCGAATCTCACCAGGCTCAAGTTCGACTCAGCCTTCCATCCTTTCTAAGGTGGGTAAAATGAGGACCCAGTTTGTGGGGGCAATAAGCTGACTTTGTATAAGTATACAAAAGTCTGAAGGCTATTGCTTAACGCATTGTAAGCCGCCCTGAGTCTCCGGAGAAGGGCGGCATATAAATCAAATTAAAAAACAAAACAAAACTATTAAGCGCTTGGTTTTGCTTGACAGCAAGGTTGATAATCTTACCCATACAAACATCTATGTTACATGCACTGATAACCCTTTTAATTTTAGATTGCTGGGGACAGAAATGTTCTGTATCAATTAATTCTCTGTCCCCGCTGTTCAGTTTAAATGTTTATCCAGAAAATCTGTGAATTTATTGCTAAGTAACTCAGTCTCTTTCTTTTTCTTTTTTTAAAATTCTTTTTGGTTTTACCACAACAACACAACACAACATGCAAAACACAAACACAAGATATGTGTTTCTTTTTACATATCAGTTTTGTTCCTCTTCCTTTCTACTATATATATTCCCCATTTTTCCCATCCTTAATTATCATTATCTTTATCATCCCTTTATTTTTAATTTTCTTCATTTACAATGTTTTGCACACTTGTCACCTTCTTCTCTCAGTCCCTTTCTTTGATGGATACAAACCATCTCTTTTGTATAGTTTTTCATTGGACCAGCTGCAGACATCACGACTAATAAAACCAAAGCCTTCCCTTTTACACCGCTCCTTCAGCCACACATTAAACTCCGCTAAACGCTGGTCTTTCCCTTTTTGTTCCTTATCAACCTCTGAAAAGATAAGCCTACAATTACACTACTAAGTTCGTACCCCAAGCTCTGGAAATCATTCTGCACAGAAAGTACATCTTTTTGGGACAGATCATTTGTGCCAAGATGTATAGTAGCATCAACATCACACTTACTGGAATTCTTGACTATCTTGTCTCTGTTGGCAGTAGCACCTGGCAGACACCTGACCTCTTTCAAAACCTCCATATCCTTTCCTAGATCTACAGCCCTTACAATTGAATCACCAACCAGAAGGTGGCTTCTCTTTTTGGATACCACACTCTTCTTGTGTTACTGATGTGTAACACCTGATTCACACTTTCCCCTGTCCAAAGTAAATTCTTCATCTCGGACCATGATCCCCTGCTTATTTGAGTTATCATTATCACAACTACCTTGACCTGTCACCTTAGTGTCCCTATTAAGGTCAGCAAGGGCACTGTACCTGTTATGCTGGGAGACAGCGAAAGCTGTGTTGGGTTTCAGCTCTCACCCTGCCAGATCCCACGGCTGTCCATACTGCCCTTCTCCTGCAGGGTCCTTGTGGTAGAAGGGACTGATAGCGCAGCAGCTCAATAGAGTGGAATGGCTGAATTGGGCATCTAATTTCTGCTTGGAGAGCACAGATTAGAGATTCTAGATAGGTAATCTGTCCATGTAGACTAGTAATTTGTTTACAAAGAGGACAGTATCCAAATTTGAAAAGAGTACTGAGTAAGACAGCTGCAAAACAAATATTGTACTGAAGTAAGCCAGTTATTTTGAAATAAAATAAAATCACAATCTGCCTGCTGCCACCAGTAGCCTCCCACCGGCCGGTATGCTCTCATAGAGAGGGGCTCCTCCGGGTGCCGTCGGTCAAACAATGTCGACTGGTGGCCCCCAGGGGGAGAGCTTTCTATGTGGGGGCACCAACTATCTGGAATGAGCTCCCCCCGGAGATACAGAGGATCCCGGATCTGCATACCTTCCGTCGCACTCTCAAGACCTTTTTATTCGATCAGGCTGGCCTGGCCTTATTTTTCCCTTTTTTCCCTTTTTAAAACACAAATTTTAATTCGTTTTTAATTTATTGGGGTGTTTTAAATCTGTCTTCGGCCAAATTGTTTAATTCGGTATTATTCTGTTTTTAAATTTTGTATTTATGTGTTTTTATTTTGTGGCTGTTCACCGCCCTGAGTCCTTCGGGAGTAGGGTGGTATATAAATCAAATAAACTAAACAATCTCAAGTGCACTAACCCTGAATGTATTATTGCTATTTTTGGTTTATAGTTATATGATATGCACACCGTTAGGCGCACAGGCCACTACCTTTGTCCCCTGTACTCCCTCTCAGTCTCCCCCACTCACAGCCAGCAGCTCCTCCCAGCAGCCTCTGGGAAGTTAAAATGCAATAGAGGCGTTTCAGATAAGAGGGGTGAATCCTGCAGCTGCATAATGGGAAAGAAAGAAACTCAGGAAGGATCCTCCTTGCTAACTTTTCAGGCTGAGAAAAGAGTTGGTGGGAGATTTGTTCTTTCAGATCTGCAAAATTTTGTTAATGTCGCATTGCAATCAAGTAGAATTAGCACATCTGGAGGTGTTTTCCATCAGGATGATCAGGGATTAGCCAGACAACTTTCTTCTTGATCAACCCATGCTTTCTGGGAATCAGCCTGTCGTTTTCAAAGAGTTTATGAATCATCTTTTTTTCCCCTTTGTTCATTTTATTTGCCATCTGCTCTAGAATGTCCCCTATAATTAACCAATTGTGTTAATTATATTTTCTCTATATTTTGTCAGTATATGATTGACAAATTTTTCTCAAACTTTTTGATTCACTTATGAAGATAATGGCGGTATTTGTATCCTATTTAACCATATTTGGAGAAGAAAGATTCAATGTGGGATAAGAAACAAAGTTTTCTGTTTTTCAAATTCCTGGATGTTCCCATTCTAGTTTCATCCCTTTCTGGAGAAGAATGAATTTTGGAATATTTCTGACAGAAAATTGTACTTGAACCATGGCTTAGGACCTGGTTATTTACGGGACCGCCTGCTACCACCAATAGCCTCCCACCGGCCAGTACGCTCCCATAGAGAGGGGCTCCTCCGGGTGCCGTCGGCCAAACAATGTCGGCTGTCGGCCCCTAGGGGGAGAGCCTTCTCTGTGGGGGCACCTACGATTTGGAACGAGCTCCCCCCGGAGATACGTAGGATCCCGGATCTGCGCACCTTCCGCCGCGCGCTTAAGACCTTTCTATTTTATCAAGCTGGCCTGGCCTAAATCTTCCCCCTTTTTAAATGTGGAAATTTTAAATTTTTAAATTTTAAATTCGTCTTTTTATAGGGGTATGGGTAAGGCATTTTAAATTGGGGAGCCATTTTAGATTTAATTCTGTTTTAAACATATTTTAATTGTTTATATTGTATGTTTTTAACTTTGGCTGTTCACCACCCCGAGTCCTTCGGGAGAGGGGGCGGTATAAAAATCTAATAAATAAATAAATAAATAAATAACCAAAATGGAGAGATAATGGCAGATCTGGGCATTAATAGCTTCTTGGTTCTCCCCAGGGAGGATTTCAGGAGAGATACTTTGGCGTATTTTCAAAGACAGAGACTTATTATCAACCAATATGTTCTTTCACGGCTAAAGTTGCTCAATAAGGTGGGAGAAATTTTGATGTATTTTCTCTGTTTTCCAAAGCCTGAGGTCCCATTTCAAGTGGGCAAAGCTATAGTCTCCAGGGTGGTTGGCCTTCCATGCCAGTTGGTGTCATCTAATGGAAGTTCTTCAACAGACGGGACCTAAGTGGAATGGCTTTGCCATGTTTTATGGAAACCTTTCAAGATCTTATTGGTCAGAGGTTTCTTTCTTCATCATAGTTTTTTTCTACATTAAAAAAAAATCAAATGGAATAAAAGTTTCCTAAAATTTTTATAGGAAACTTTATTCTCAGTTTTAATATGAATATATCATCATACTTAAATCTTTTTTCAATTCCATCCCTCTAGATTTTATTAAATAGAAAAGTACTTTACTGTAATGTTAAATTCGAAAAGCAAAAGGGAGGAACTAAATCAAGAATCTGCCACTGTTATGCCTCCTACATCTGTTGGGAACTAGTCTGAGAGTTCATACTTACCTAAGTGATCACCAGAGGCTACTTCTCAAATGTCTGTTTCTACCTCCCTTTTCCATACCTGGAGAGTCCTAACATCTTTTCTTTGGCATTCCTTTTCTTCTGCTTAGTCCCTGCCTCAATCCAAATGTGTGGAAAATTGTCATCCTGGATTTGTCAAGAGGGCTCGAGAAGGAGAGCCAGTTTGCTGCTATGACTGCGTTCCTTGTCCGGAGGGGACCTTCTCCACCCAGGAAGGTGGGTCACACTGAGGAAAATGGGAGGCTTTGTGGAAATGGATCCCTCCAGAACCTTTTCATGAAAGTGCAAGTTAAAAGACAGATTGAAGTACACTTGGTGTTTTATTTTCAACCTGCACAATTTCTTATCTAAAAGGAAGTAAATCAAAAAGGCTTGGAAGGAGGGGCTGGGAAGAGATGGGATGAGGGGGTGGGGAGTGGACTAGATGACCTACAATGTCTCCTCCAACTCTGTTAATCTGTAATCTGTATATTGGATCCTCCCCTTGAGGATCACTGAGAAGGTGTCACTGGTCCATAATGTGGGTAGTTATGGGGGGAACTCATTACACAAATAGTCTGCCAGTCATGATCAATCAATCAATCAGAAGAGAGTTGGAAGGGACCTTAGAGGTCTTCTAGTCCTATCCCCTGCTCAAGCAGGAGACCCTATACTATTTCAAAGGAGGGACTGTTTAATAAACTTGTTAAGAAATACTCCTTGGAAAATGCCCGTGGTATCAGCTGTTATCCAAAGAAGGTGTTTTATGTAAGATAAAAGGACAGAATATTAAAGAAACATTGCTTTTTTGCTTTCTTAGATACCGAAAAATGCACTAAGTGTCCAGATGATAAATATCCAAATGAGGACAGAGTCCAATGTATCCCCAAAATTATAACCTCCCTGTTTTATGAAGAACATCTGGGCATCATCCTAGTCTCTTTTGCCCTACTCTTCCTCCTAACCACAGGCCTTGTTTTAACCATCTTCATTAAATACCGAGAAACTCCCCTTGTCAAAGCCAACAATCGGGACCTCTCCTACATTCTTCTGGTCTCCCTCTTACTTTGCTTCTTGTCTCCTTTTCTCTTCATTGGTCAACCAAGGAAAGCCACCTGCCTTCTCCGACAAACAGTTTTCAGCCTCATCTTCTCAGTTGCCATTTCTTCTCTCTTGGCCAAAACTATCATGGTGGTGCTGGCCTTCCTGGCCACAAAACCAGGAAACCGAGTGAAGAGATGGTTGGGCAAGAGCTTGGCCAACTCCATCATCCTTTCTTCTTCGGCTGTCCAAATTATCATCTGCTCCATCTGGCTGGGAGTTTCTCCCCCCTTCCCTGACTCTGACCTCCACTCCCAGCCTGGAGAGATCATCCTGCAATGCAATGAAGGGGCCGTTGTCATGTTCTACGTCAGCCTCAGCTACATGGGCTTCCTGGCTGCCATCTGCTTCACGGTGGCTTTCCTGGCCAGGAACCTGCCTGGGGCCTTCAACGAAGCCAAGCTGATCACCTTCAGCATGCTGGTCTTCTGCAGTGTCTGGGTGACTTTTGTGCCCACCTACCTGAGCAGCAAAGGGAAATACATGGTGGCTGTTCAGGTCTTCTCCATCCTGGCCTCCAGTGCTGGTCTGCTGGGCTGTATCTTCATCCCCAAGTGCTACATTATAATTCTGAGGCCAGGCCTGAACACAAAGGAGCAGCTGTCGACCAGAATAAAAATATGAGACAGAAGAATATCAACTTTTAACATGTTCCACAGTCCAAATGTAGATGCCAAATGCTCCAAGATGTTCTGCATGCATGAGTGGGCCAACTGTTTTTCTTGAAATAAATAAAGGGTGTATGGAATTGTGAGGAGACAAATTTCTTGGACAAATGGGAGCATGTTAGCAAGACAGAAATATAGAAGGAATGTATGGAGCAATGTTGATGCCCTCATTTCTCAGTGCATTTCACTCAAACTGCTGTGGCAACACAACTGAGATGTTTTTTTTTATTTACACAATAACACTTTCTTGAGAGTAGCAACAATACAAGGGTGGGGAGATAACTTGAGTCTTGCTAATTATGAATATTCATGCTTACATCATCTATTGAATGAAATATGCATATGTATGATTGTCATTTTCTCCTCCTTTCCTGGAATGTATAAATATGAGTGCATCCTTTTGTCTGTAAATTTTCCTCCCACTATTGTATGGAGGGAAATTCCTCCAGTGGACACTGAATAAATAATAACTGCACTGAGCCTGGATTATTGGGGTTTTTTTGGGGTCCTGCGTTTGATTCCACAGAAACTGGTGTCAGGAGTTCACAATCTTTGATCTGCCACCAGGGACAACTGCTGGACCACCCCCGTAGGATGTGTGTTGTGAGATTGATCCCTTAACCCTTCCCACTGTCACTTAAAAGCCCCATTTAGGAGTGTGTGAGAGGCCACAGTCTGTGTCTGTCTCTTGTGGCTGGGAAAGTTTGTGGGGAGTTTGTGATCCCTTCCATCCCAATTCTCAGCCACCCTGGCCCTGCTGTGACCTCAGCTGAGCAATGTCTGGAGGTGTCCAAGAACTGAGGGGGAATTTGGCTTTGGGGGGGGGGTCAGAGTGACCTTTCCATGTCACAGAATGGAGACTCACCTGGAGGCTCTGTGCAAACTCCCTTTTTCCTATTTTCTGAATAGAAGAATTGCCTGAGCTGATCCTAGGCAGGGAGGGAAGTGGATGATGGGGCTCAGGCAGACTCTGATTGGGGAAGGAATCTTTCCTGAAGAAACAGAGAAACCTGCTGGGTCCCAGGGCTGGGAGTGGGTCCGATGCCCCCACTGGTGCCCCCAAAAGCTGTAAAAAAAGAGTGAGTGAAATTGGAAGGGATGATAAAAAAAAACCTCTTCCTCCTTGTGAGAAGAGAAATTCCTGTATCTGCCCAAGGCTTAGACAGATTCCATGCAAACAGAAGCAGGAAAGTGAGTTTTTATTTTTATTAGATTTTTTTTCCAGTGTTTTATTATTTTTTCAAATAACTAAAGGAGGAGAACATGTCCAACTTATCTTCTTCTTCCTCTTTTCCCCACAACAATAATCCTGTGATTATTCTTTCTCTAAATAGCTCAAGGCAATGAACATACTGAAGACTCCTTCGTCCTCAAAACAAAATGCTTATGAGGTAGGTCCAAGCTGAGAGGGAGGGACTGGCCCAAGGTCACCCACCAGGCTTTCGTGCCTTGGATGGGACTGGTAAGTACTTGGAGGGGGGAACTTTCCTAATCCAAATGGTCACACACACACCCTTTCCCTGTGATCAGAAGCCCCCTAGCAGTGCCAGAGATGGCCGAATTGGTTGATAGCTGATTCTGACTCCTTTGGAGAGTTTTGATAGACGATAGGCCTCAAATTGGAGCCAGAATCAAATGGGAAGTCAGGATAGTTTGAAAAGAGATCAGTTGTGATGGATTATGTCAGTGTTTCTCAAGATGGGCCACTTGAAGGCATCTGTGGATTTAAGGCCGATTAACAAAATGTCCCCTGAACTGAGAGAGGAAGTGACTGTCCATTTTTCTCCATTTTTCAAACAGGTCAGCACCAGGGTAGAAACGGTCTTATCGTTGGGGTATCCTTGGGGTATCTTTCAGTGAGCAGTGACGGCCTCCATCTCCAGATTAACCAGCTGAGAGATTTCTTTGACTTTCAGATCCAGGAATTCAAGAAAGACAAACATCAGATGGAAGAGCAGCACAGTTGTCTCAAGCAGACAGTGAATCAACTTCAGACCACAACAGAAGACCTGCAGAAAACTCTGTTGGAGAACAAAGGAAGGTTGGACCATGCCAACATGATGATCCACCAGTTAGAGCTAGAGAACAAATCTTTGGTGAAACACACTAAAGAACTCCAGAAAGAAATGTCTGAGGTTACTAGCCAAGTGAACTTCCTCAAATTTCAGAAGGCTGCCTTAGAACCTCTGAGAAACTCCTCAAAGAGGTCTAGAACCTTCTTAAGAATTTAAGAAGCACCTCTAGAGTTTTCAGCATGGACTGGCTAAGAGGGACCAAAGTTCCACTTTGTGGAGAAAAGCCACTCCAGCCAACTGAAGCAGACAGTCACCCCTCTTCAGAATGTGAGGGAAAATGAGAAGAAGCACATCAACAATCTGCATCAGAAGCAGACCTGTGCTTACCAGGCCACAATGGAAGACCAGCAAAAAATTCTGGAGGACATCAGAGAAGGAGTGAACTATGTCAGAATGGTGATCCAAGAATTAGAGCTGCAGAAGAGATGTTTGGAGAAAGATAGTGAAGATCTCCACAGGGAGGTCACCAGCCAAGTGGGCTTCTTCAGAAATGATGTTGGCACTCCTGAGTGACCAGCACAACTTTGCTGACACTCTCTCCCCATACCTGGAATGGAGGAATGGCAGCCTTTTACCGATTTGAGAAAGAAAAATGATTCTTCCCCTCCCTTCCCTTGACTTGCCACCCAGTGTGCCAGGGGAGTCATGCGAGCCCCACCCTTACCAGGGGAAGCCCCTCCCTTACCCCCACCTTGCCAGTCACTGCAGGACTGTCAGCTGAGCTGAAAGCCTCCCAGCCACCCAGCATCAGGGCCTGAGAGCACGGAGGAATCCCAGGGCTCCGAGCCAAGAAGGAGGGTGGGGGTGATGGCTGTGGCAGTGGTGAGGTGAGGTTGGTAACGGTGAGTCCCCAGGCTCAGATCAAAGCCTCCAGCTGAGGCTGAGGGGCAGCAGTGATGAGGGTGAGGGCTCTGCTGTGGGGAGAGCAGAGAATCTGGCCAGAGCTGGATCTGGGAGCCAGAACCAAGTAGCCGAACGAGCCGAGCAGCTGGGAGAGGGCAGCCGCAGGAGAGGAGGAGAGAGGAGAACAGCTAGAAGCAGAACTGGGAGCTGAGGAGTCTGCAGGAGATGCCTTGAGGCAGCAGAGACCCCCCAGAGGCTGCAAAGCTAATGGAGCCGGTGGCAGAGCTGGAAGACAGGGCTGGGTTGAGGGTCTCGGGGGCAGGCAGAAACTCCTGCTGCTCCAGAGGCTGCAAGAGAGGAGCAACAGGACGGGGAAGCCAAGGACCCGAAGGCCAACTAGAGCTGGTCAGTGGTCGGTGGGTGGTGAAGTAAGGATGATAGAACATACTGTAGGAGATAAATTTATAGGACTGGAAGGGACTTTGGAGGTCTTCTAGACCAACCCTCTGCTCCAGGCAGGAACTTTATACCATCTGGTTCTCTTGTCCACTTTGAAAACTTCCAGTCATGGAGCATTCACTACTTTGGAGGGCAACTTATTCCATTGCTTAATTGTTCCTTAATTGTTCTGCTGCTGCAGCCTTAGGAGACTTAAAATAACAGGGGACCTCAACATTGTGAGCAGATTCTTGGACTTTCAACTGTGGCAAACAGGTTATAAAATGAGACAGAACTTAGTTAACAACTGCCCTGCTTAGCAACAGAAATTGTGGTCATAAATTGTGGTCATTTATTGCCTGATAGTCCATTGAAATTTAACTTCAGAGACGTTCAGGATCTCGTAATCAGAACTTCCTCTTTCTTCTCCCTTCTGCATGCTTCTGGGGAGCCTGGAGCAAAGTCCTTGGTAGGGCTTATTTCTGGGGCTTCTGGGGCTGGAGGGAGCCTGAGATGACTGAGGTGAATCCACCAGGTCAGGCCTTCAAGGGTTGCATTGCTGGGCTTCCCGTCTTGAGGGGGGGGGGAGACCCTCTTTCCTCTGATGGAGTTTGTGACACACCTGATCTCCTGCTTGCAACTATTCACACTGTGAGCCACAAGGAGCCAAATCTTGTCAAAATGTAGTCTGACTCTCCTTTGTGGTTCCTCCACGAACATCTTCTGGTCTCCAGTCTCAACCTAGCCCATGCATTGGGATAAGAACTGGTTGGTTGCAGTGTCCTTATCACCCAAAAAGGGGATGGAAACAGGATGGTGGATCTCATGGAGAAGCTTCTTTAACAGGGCAGGAGTAACTATGGGAAAGGTGAGCTAATTAGGTCTCATTGGATGAGAACATCTAAGCATCTGGCTTGGTAGGATGGCCAATGGCTCTCATGGAGATTATCAAACAACACAGTGGTGAAATCCAAAAATTCTCCCTACTGGTTCTGTGGCTTCGTGGTCATGTAATGGGGTGGGCATGGCCAACTTGACATCACTCATGTCACTCAATGTTAGAGCCAGGAGCTGCACATTCTGAACCACATTCTGCCCTTCTGAAGCACCCAATGCTTTGAGTTTTCCTCTGACATCTGGCTTGACTGCCCAAGCAAACCTCAAAGCCTTCTCTTGCCCTGCTCTCCATCCTGGAGGGCCGCGCATCCCCTCACCAATCCTTTTTACAGGTTGCCCACCCCGTTTCTACAAAGGCAGAACCCCCCCTGCAAGGTGGATCCAAAGAGGGGGATGCTGCAGAAAAGGCTGCCTTTCACCCAGGGTGTGTGCCTCCCATGCTGGCTCCATGGGGCTTGGGGCTCTGAAGCAGACCACTGGCTTCCCACCCAGCCACCTGCCTGCTCTCTTTGCACATTGGCCTGGCCAACTGCTGGCACCACTCCAGGAACTCAGCCCACGGAGTCCGGTGCTCCAGGGAAAGGATGCTTGGCCACGGCACCGCTTCCTGCTGGTGAAGAAGTGGAGCGAGAGGCATGGAAGGTGCTGCTGGCTGGCTGGGTGGCAGCCCCCCCCACACCTGGCTGTGCCACCACAGAGTCCGTGGTGATTTCCCTTCAGCCTGGGTGGCGGCACTTACCCAGACAGGCCAGTGAGGGTAGACCAGGTCGCCACACTTGTAGTCATGTGGCCAGCCAGAGCAGGACATGGTGCGGGCAGAGAGGATGATGCATCACCCGCCGAGGCTGCCCTAGCCGAGCTATCACCATGCCTCCCCAACAAAAGGCAGGCCGGGGCTGCCTTGCCCACTGCTTCCATGTGCTGCACTTGGAAGGGGCTGCCGCCACTGTTCTCACCACCCTCCCTCCCCGCCTGACTGCAGATGTCCTGTTATGTAAAATGTCTAACTTGTTTATATCTTGTCTGTATCTCTACCTTCTTACATTTCTGCAAGGGTTAACAATAATACACGCCCCCTCATTTCCATAATCCTACCTGATTCCTGACTCCTCCCCTCGGGTATAAAAAGGTCTCTCTGAGGTAAATCTGTGCTGTTCCAGTTGTGTATCTAAAAGAGAGAAACATAGCGTTAAAGGTCTAATGATTAAAGAGGCCTAGGATCTATCCAGGTCTAAAATAAAAGCTTGAAAATAAAATACATTTTGATTAGTGGGTTATTGGGCTAGAACCATTGACTTTAACAAAATGGTAGCTAGAGGATGGTTGCCCATAACTCTGTAAAATGACTGAAACAAATGCTTACTCTGAAAATATAAACAGAGTAAACACAAGAGCCTTCACCAAGAAAATGGCTGCACAGCTGACAACCAAAGATGCCACTACAAGAACTACTTTAAATGAGGGTGAGCAAGACAACAATCAAACCTCGCTGCTCAGGAACGAGGACCAACAAGAAGAAAAATCACAAAGAGGTGATGAGCTAAGACTATCCATAATGAGGTTAATGGAGATGCCGGACAGCGAAGAAAATCTTATTGCTAAACTCCAAAACCTCTTAATAAACCGTGAAACAACTACCAAAGCATCAGCGATGATTAGAGAAATCACCACCTCAGAAAAAGATAAGCCACCTCAGTTGGACAACCCAGAAATAGCCGAATCTGTTCCCGCGCTCCCGCTCCAACGGCCATCTTGGAATGGCCAACAACCAATAGAAAGACAATATTCAAATTTAACTCAGCAAATTAACCAAAACTTTAAAACAAACAAAGAAAAACCCAAAAATCAAATACAAACCAACATGACTACAAGCAATAAAATACCAACCCTAATACTATCCAGAGAAGAAATAAACTACCACGACAAACAAAAAACACCAACCGCCTACAAATCAATTACATGGCAAGATTCGAACTCACCACCCATACTACTGCAGGAACGGGACCCAAGAAAAGAAAATCAAACCAACAACTCACCTATCCTAAGACCTCCACCAGGTTTTTCTGATCATCCAGGAACCATCCTCCATGGGCTGAGACTCACCGCCGCTGCCGTCGCCGCTGCAGAGCTTTCGAACCCCGATGATCCTCGTCTTACGACCGCCTTGCCGCCACGTCTCCTGCCTGTCATCGTCGGGGATCCAGCCACCCAGCGACAGATCCATGCATCCAGCGTAGAATCCAGGTGTGCAGGAGGTGATCCCAGCATTCCATTGGCAGGCCTGGGCCTAGGCCTAGGAGCAGCAGCCGCGAGCTCCTCACCCGACAGCTCCCAGTGCGAAATGGGCTTCGCACATGCGCAGTACTTACCTGCAATGATAAAAAAAAAAATTTACTGACAGTTTTTTTTCCATTAGCCCAAGCATACCATTGCCCTATGGTGAATTCAGTCACATCCCAGACCATGGACAGCTACCCCCAGTAAGTAATTATTCTAATAATTCTGGAACACTGCCTATTAATTTTCCAAAATTACAATTAGTTGGAGGAAACCTTTTAGAATGGAGTCAACAATTACAAATTATTTTTATGAGAGAAAATGTACTTTTCTTAATTTCTAAACCTCCAAAAAAACCCTGGTCATTTGAAATTGATCATATCCACCACAAAGCATTTTGTCTATTGTTAACAAGTATACCACCCACTATGTACCCTAGCATAGATAACAACCTAACTGTGTATGAAGTTATGCAAAAATTATATAGTTTATTCTACAGCCAAAGCAGAGCAACCACCACTAGAATATCCAGGGAATTTCACTCTGCAAAACTCAGGCCAGGGGTCCCCATGAGCGAACACCTATTGAAACTTAATGCCACTAGAGCAGAACTATTACAAAGGGGGGAAATAATAACTCAAGAAAGCATGATGAGTATCATTATTAATTCATTGGACTCTAGCTGGGACAACTTTATAACACAATTAGATAGCATAAACTTAGAGCAGATATCCCTGAACACACTCACAAATCGATTAATTGCAGAAGACAACCTGAGAAGGGGCCGCCATATATCTAGAAGGGAACCCAAACCTATAAGGAGAGTTGAATTTCAAGATAGAGTAAGCAATTTACAGGAATGTTTTTCTTGCGGTTCTAGAAACCATTTAAAAAGAGATTGTCCCAGGAACAACAAAAACAAAGGATACACTGATCGTAGGGAGAGACCTGAGCACGGAAGAAGGCTTATAAGGGGAAGCTCACCAGATAACAGAACTTTTAGAGAGAGAGAGCGTGGTTGGTCTCCCAGCACTAGGAGAAATTACGAGCATAGAAACAGCTCACGAGATAGATACTCTGAATCAATGTATGGTTTTAAACACGAGAACTCAAACACCAAACTAGAAACATACAAGAACATGTGGCTCCTAGACTCGGGAGCCACTAACCATACTTCACATGACCCAAGATTATTCACCTCACTCATGAAAACAAATTTTGAGATCAAAGTAGCCAACCAGAGTAAGGCTAAAGTAATAGGTAAAGGAAGTGTGCATATCTCAGGAATAGAGGGGTTTTTTGCATGTGCCAGATATTCCATACAACATGCTAGCAACAGTAAAACTCACACAAGACACAAACATCGAAGTGATGTTTAAGAAAGGCAAAGTATATGTATCAAATCAGGGGACAAACATTGGGGAAGTAATCATACACGATGGACTACCTTACTTTACACCCATAGAAAACAGAGAGGGAAGCATTAACATAAACTCTGCTGATAAGGCAGAAGGAAACAAAGAAACAGAAGAACCGGACAAGTATAATTCACCAAGTAAAAGTAAAATGTCTGTAGGCAAACCCTTGCATGACAATTGTGCTCACCTTCTCCACAGAAAATTAGGGCATATTAGTTTCCCAATTGTCAAAAAAATGTTGGAATGCGCCGAGGGTCTAAAAGTAAAAAACTGTGAAAATTACTTGGAGTGTTCTGTTTGCAAATGTTCTAAAATTAAGGTCAAAGCAAGACCAAAGAAATCAGAGCGAACCACTGATTCTATATTCCAACTGGTACACATGGACCTGGTAGGACCCCTGAGACCATCCATTAGGTATAGAGAAAGATTCTTCCTAACCATTGTAGATGACTACAGTCGATATGGTTATGTATATTCACTCAGACACAAGAATGAAGCATTCCAAAAGTTTAAGGAATTTTACAAAAGAATCGAATTACAACACAATACAAAAATCAAACAATTAATGACTGATCAAGGTTCAGAATTCATGGCTAAAGAATTCATGAGTTGGGTAAGAGAACGAGGCATATTACATTTTACTTCATCACCTTTCTCAGCTTTTCAAAATGGAGTAGTAGAACGAAAACAAGGCGTACTCCAAACCATGATAAGATGTGTTCTAGAGGATGCTGGGATGGGAAAATCATTTTGGTCGGAAGCATTACATTACTCAAATTACACATTAAATAGATTATGGTCTAGTTCAATTGGCAAAACCCCTTATGAAATGATGTACAAAAGAAAACCCAACCTGGCCCACCTACACGTATTTGGCGTCCCCGCTGATGTTCATATCCCCAGACAATTAAGAAGGAAGGGAGATAAAATATCCAAAAGAATGAGATTTATGGGATACGAACCAGGAACAAAAGGTTTCAGATTCTTAGATCAGAACAACAAATTTGTTGTATCAAGATCAGCTGACTTCCATGAACACTCAAATTGGTCAAGGTTACACTCCAATGACATTTTTGCCAATAGAAATACACATACACAGAAACAAGAGAATAAGCGGCTGATCACTGAAAGGAAAGAGGATACAGAAACATACAAACCAAAACACCGTGAAATAAAAGTCAAAGAATGGAAGGAAGAACACCCCACTTTGAACATAGATAAACTCACTGATGAAGAGACTGAATACCTACACGAAACAAACAAACAAAATGACAAACCAATCAGAGAGAGTAGAAACAAAAAACCAAAAAGACTCGAGGATTACATCATGTCCATACAAACCAACAACATAACACCCAGCTCATATGAAGATATATTCAAACTTCCCCTAGAGGAGAGAGAAAAATGGAAAGAAGCAATGGAAAAGGAAATGAAGAGTCTCCGAGACTTGCAAGTATATTCACCAACACAAACACCTGAAAATAAAAAATCCATAGGGACAAAATGGGTGTACAGAATCAAGACACTAGAAAACAACAACGTATTGTACAAAGCAAGGCTAGTGGCACAGGATTTTGCTCAGAAGTACCCAGAGGACTATACAGATACCTATTCCCCAACTGTCAGAGCTGAAAGTGTCAAGAGCGCCCTCGTAATATCCACCATCCTAGGGTTGGAAGTATTTCAATTTGACATCCAAACTGCCTACCTTCATGCAAAACTGGACAAAGAAATTTATGTAAAAGCTCCACCAGGATACAACAAAGGAAAAGACGACACATGGCTCCTTAATAAGAGTCTATATGGACTAAAACAATCCGGCAAGAGGTGGTACGAGTGCCTATCTAAGGCACTCAACTCAATGGGCTTCACCGCCACCTCCGCAGACAAATGCTTCTTCATAAAGAGAGAGAAGGGATCTTTTGAAGGCATCCTCGTCTATGTGGACGACATATTATATATAGGTAAAGAAAAAGCTAAATGTAAGAAATTCGCCTCTGATTTAGGAAACCACTTCTCATTAAAATCATTAGGAAAAATAGACAAATATCTGGGAGTTCAAGCAACAAAAACAAGTAAAGGTTTTCGACTATCACAAAAAGAGAAAATAACCGAACTTTTATTAAAATGCAACATGTCAGAAGCAAAACCCAGCGAAACTCCCATGCAACAAGATTTTTTGAAAAATATGTACAATAAAGCAGAGCCCTTTTCTGATAATAAATTATACAGATCCACGATTGGATCATTACTATATATTGCAAATTGGACTAGACCCGACATTGCTTTAGCTGTTAACTTATTATCCAGGCATGTAAGTAATCCCACCACATTCCACTGGAATGCTATAAAGAAATTGCTCAGATATCTAAAACATAGTATTAATACCCAATTATGCCTTGAACCTAACTTATCCACAAAACCCAAATTATCATGTTATGCAGATGCAGATTGGGCAGGAGATATTAAAACCAGAAAAAGTACTTCTGGATATGTATTTTTTCTCAATAATTGCCCAATCCATTGGTTTACAGGAAAACAAAAACTAGTAGCTACCTCCACCACCGAGGCAGAATTCATTTGTCTATCTAAAGCAGCAAATAATCTAATTTGGTTTGATGACTTGCTCAGTGACATATGGACAGAACCATCATATCCTATAATTATTTACGAAGGTAATAAAGCTGCCATTGAAATCTCAAATTCTGATGCCATTGGACAAAGGTCAAGGCACATAGATATTAAATATAAGCACGTTAGACAGTTCTCAGAAATCGGATTCATTAAAGCTATACATTGTGACACTGAGGAACAAGTAGCTGACATACTTACAAAACCTTTACCCAACAAGCAACACTCATACTTCATGTCAAAATTTCACGTTTGTATATAAACCATTTATCTTCATGTTCATCAATATTAATTTTTTTTTAGATATATATGTATATATTATGTACAAGCCATCAGTTAGACATTTAGAGGGGGTTTTGTTATGTAAAATGTCTAACTTGTTTATATCTTGTCTGTATCTCTACCTTCTTACATTTCTGCAAGGGTTAACAATAATACACGCCCCCTCATTTCCATAATCCTACCTGATTCCTGACTCCTCCCCTCGGGTATAAAAAGGTCTCTCTGAGGTAAATCTGTGCTGTTCCAGTTGTGTATCTAAAAGAGAGAAACATAACGTTAAAGGTCTAATGATTAAAGAGGCCTAGGATCTATCCAGGTCTAAAATAAAAGCTTGAAAATAAAATACATTTTGATTAGTGAGTTATTGGGCTAGAACCATCGACTTTAACATGTCCGCCTGCCCTCCTGAAGCACGACTACCACCATTCGCTTTTGTTCCGTGGCGGGAGAAGGAAGAAAGGCTGGGTTCAGATCCTGTAATGTGAATCAGCAGCATCGATACTGGTGGTGGCTGTGAGAGTGGTGCACCCGACTCTTCCGAGCCCCCTTTCGACTGTTGGATCAGAGCAAGGTGAGGAGGGTGGTAACCCAGTAGAGGAGAAGGAGGGAAGGCAGCAGCCATTGCCTGGCCAAGTGAAAGGAGCAGCAGTCTCTGTGTCTGGGGTGGGGGCTGCTGGAGGTGGGTGGAAGCATAAAGGCTTATAAGGATGTGCGGCTCCGAAAGGGCTTCTGGCAGGCAGCTCTCCAGCCAGAGGAGCTCTCCTACCCACCCCCTTTTCCTGTTTCTCTTGTTGGATCATTGCAGGGGGAAGAAGAATCTAACTTTGTTGCTGCCAATTGCAGCTAGGAATCTCAAAGCATGTGTGAGCAGGTGACCGGGTGACCAGGCAGGCGTGGGCAGGGCTACCAGGGATGATTGCTACCAGTTCGGCAAACTGATGCCAATCATCCCTAATGGTTCGCCTGAACCAGTGCGAACCGGTAGGATTTCACCTCTGAAAAACATAATTGGAGCTTGGCTCCCACAGAACCCATCTTATCATTTTTCCTATTCATTCTTTCAGACATACACAGACATACACTTATCAGTATGAATAATTGATCAAATGATTTCTTCAAAGGTGTCAAATTCATTAGCAGTTGCTGAACAACAAATTTCTCTGAATGATTTTCACAGAGTTCTCTTTAGCAAGATTTATTGAAGTGAAAGGGAAGAGAGTTAAAAAAAATTCCAGTCATTCAAACATTTCCCATTTGGAAACCTGTAGATATGATTTTCTTTGATTCCTAAATACTATCTAAGTGGAAATAATCAATGACTTCTTTCAAAAAAAAGGAAATTTTACAATTCTTTAAATATCATGCTGTGATGTCTCATGTTTTTACATTTATTCTGGCTGTAAGATGCTCTTTTGTGTTCAGCTCTGGCCTCAGAAGGATAATGTAGCACTTGGGGATGAAGATGCAGCCCAGCAGACCAGCACTGGAGACCAGGATGGAGAAGACCTGCACAGCCACCATGTATTTCCCTTTGGTGCTCAGGTAGGTCGGCACAAAACTCACCCAGACACTGCAGAAGACCAGCATGCTGAAGGTGATCAGCTTGGCTTCATTGAAGGTCCCAGGCAGATTCCTGGCCGGGAAAGCCACCGTGAAGCAGATGGCAGCCAGGAAGCCCATGTAGCTGAGGGTGACGTAGAACATGACAACGGCCCCTTCGTTACATTGCAGGATGATCTCTCCAGGCTGGGAATGAGGGTCAGAGTTAGGAAATGGGGGAGAAACCCCTAGCCAGATGGAGCAAATGATAATTTGGCCTGCAGAACAAGAAAGGATGATGGAGTTGGCCAAGCTCTTCCCCAACCATCTCTTCACTCGGTTTCCTGGTTTTGTGGCCAGGAAAGCTAGAACCACCGTGATGGTTTTGGCCAAAAGAGAAGAAACAGCAACTGAGAAGATGATGCTGAAAACCATTTGTCGGAGAAGGCAGGTGGCTTTCCTTGGTTGACCAATGAAGAGAAAAGGAGACAAGAAGCAAAGCAAGAGGGAGACCAGAAGAATGTAGGAGAGGTCCCGGTTGTTGGCTTTGACAAGGGGAGTTTCTCGATACTTAATGAAGATGATTAAAACAAGGCCTGTAGTTAGGAATAAGAGCAGGGCAAAAGAGTCCAGGATGATGCCCAGATGTTCTTCAAAAGACAGGAAGGTTATAACTTTGGGGATACATTGGACTCTTTCCTCATTTGGATATTTATCAACTGGACACTTGGTGCATTTTTCTGCATCTGAGAAAACCAAAAAAAATTTCTTTAATATTCTGTCTTTTGCATTTTTCCATAACTGAAAAAGTCAACAGGCAATATTCCTTTAATATTCTATCCTTCTATGTTTCAAGAAAGATCTTAAACTGATAGCACAATCACTTTCCAATTTGTATTTCTTAACAATTTCACCAAATGAGATAAGAATATCTCTTATCAAAAAATGTAGAGCTAAGTCTATGAAATTGGAGGAAGTCCTAGGATGTTAATAACTTCCTGTCTAAGGTGCAGAATCTTCATAGGAACCTACATTATTAGAGGTTATTATTAGAGGTTAAAAATGAATCAGGTAAACTTTCTAAGCAAACATCCTGAGACCTGACCCATGACACTTCTTAATATAGTGACTCAGAGGATTCCTATCCCGGGATATCTAATTGGCTGTCAGAATATTTGCGTAAAGAGGTTCCCCCATAAATGTCCATGCTACCTCCCTGTGGACCAGCAACTCAGAGATCCTCACGGGGTAGTCCATGTAGAAGGTATCATAGTAATCCTTCCAGCTGATGGACCTAAGACAGTTCCTCAAGTTTCAAAGAACTCAGATGTTCCCAGAGAGGTAAATGTGGCAAGAAACATCCAGACTAAAATGAGAAGAGAGATTTCTTCCGGTAGTAAAGCTTGCCCAATCTTCTACCCTCTTCCCTTCCAAATGACTCTGAGAAACATCTCTCGATGCAGGAATTGGCTGCTCTCGTCTCATTGAGTAGGGAAAAGGCCTTTGGTGTGGCTCATATGAAACTTAGATGAAGGCACATCTAAGAAGATATGGGTTCTGTTATGTATATATAATTGTGTTAAGCCACTATATGAGTACATATAGTTGTGTTAAGCCCTGCTAAAGTGAGACTAACCTTTAGATGAGCCTCACTGTTAACTCCAACTCTTTTGGGGAGAAATTTTGAACATTCATATGGGGGGGGGGGCTTTTTCCACGATTGTGATTGGTTGAGACCCTGTGGGCCCAGAATATCAATTACAGGCATTTGCGTGCAGTTCCTCAGTTCCAGTTTTAAGTCAATAAATGCTGTTGTATCAATGCTGGTCTGTTTCTTGCCTACTGAAGCCCACTACACAATAGGTTCTGTACAATCAAAATCCCTGCTCAGAGGGCTTTCCTATGTAAATTAAATGTGCTTAAATGTATTGATACCATTTCAAGAGATTAAGCCTGTAATGTAAAAGTTACGCTAAATCTCAGAGGTAGAATTAATGAAATTAGAATAAAAATTATCCTATAAAATTTATATAGTCTCTCTCTCTCTCTCTCTAGTTTATATATACAGTAGCCTCTCTTTAAGCATGAAATCTGGATGGGTAACTTTGGGCCAGCCACTCTCTCTCAACTCAGTTCACCTCACAGGGTTGTTGAAGGGAAAATAGGAGAAAATATTGAGAGTGTTCACTGCCTTAAGTTATTTATTAAAATAATGCTGTCCCCAATTATAAATAAATTTCCCCACTGGAATATAAGCCAAAAATTAGCATTTCTGTTGAGGGCTGACTCTCCTCCCTTGGTAAGAGCGATCACTCGATACCTTAAAAGGTTGACGGCAATACGAGCCAGTTATATCAAGGAAAATTTTATCGATTGTAAGAAAGATGAGCTCAGTTAGAGAGGAGCTATCCTATTTGGGTTATCTAGTCTTCTAGTCTTGGCAACTTAGCTATTGAAATTTGATATGGTAAAATTTTAATGTCATCTATCATATATTTTTAGATTGCCATTTTTGTAACTGTTTTATCTTTTTCCCTTTTTCTCTTCTGTTTCGTTTGAAAAGGCCTTCGGGCTATTCAATAAACTATACTACTTATTAAAATAATGAAAATGTGGGTTATAAACAATTCAGGTAGTCCTCGATTTACAACCACAACTGGACCCAAAATGTATGTTGCTAAGTGAGAAATTTGTTAAGTGAGTTTTCCCCATTTTACGACTTTTCTTACCACCTTTGTTAAGTGAATTGCTGCAGTTGTTAAAATAGTAACCCCGTTGTTAAGTGAATCTGGCTTTCCCACTGACTTTGTTTGTCAGAAGGTCACAAAAGGGGATCACGTGACCCAGGGACACTGCGACCGTCATAAATATGAACCAGTTGTCAGGCATCCAAACGTAAATCACATGATCGTGGGGATGCTGCAATGGTCATAAGTGTGAAAAATGGTCATAAGTCACTTTTTTCAATGCCGTTGTAACTTTGAACAGTCACTAAACAAAATCCAGGACTATCTGTAAATAAATAATATGTTTTCACAGAGCTTGCCACTGAAGGCTTTCGAGACTTGTCTCAGGTTGTATAGGGTCCCTTGTGGGCGCAGAGGATTGGACAAGAAGAGCCTTCAAGCTCCCTTCCAATTCTGTTAAAATAATAAAGTCTTCTTTCTTTCTTTTTCTTTCTTTCTTTCTTTCTTTCTTTCTTTCTTTCTTTCTTTCTTTCTTTCTTTCTTTCTTTCTTTCTTTCTTTCTTTCTTTATAAACATTATACCTTGTCTGATTAATTCCTTAAGTAATAAATGACTTTATTTTATTTTTTTATTTCTCAGACTTTATTTTGGCAAAGTATGTTCTCACAATTAGTAGATGAAGCAATTTGTTTCCATATTGTATAGGTTTACTGATAAGTTCCAGCACTGAAATTTCCGCATAAAGCAATATTGCAATGTTAATTTTAACGATTCTCCATTTCCCCATCTTTTTTTGTTAGGTCTTTTCAATTAAATCACAATTGTACATGTAAGGGCCTTTTTTCAGTGGTGAAATCTAATTTTTTTTACTACCGGTTCTGTGGGCGTGGCTTGGTGGACATGGTGCGGCTTGGTGGGCGCGGCAGGGGAAGGATACTGCAAAATCTCCATTCCCTCCCCACTCTGAGGCCAGCCAGAGGTGGTATTTGCCGGTTCTCTGAACTACTCAAAATTTCCGCTACCAGTTCTCCAGAACCTATCAGAACCTGCTGGATTTCACCCCTGCCTTTTTTCCTTTTTGAACCACAACTGATTTTGTTTTTACTTGGGATTGTAATTGTTAATAATTCACTATTTAAGCAAAAAAGGAGATAACAAGACATAGTAGGCCCAATACCAATTATACCAAGTTATTTTAATTGGGATAAAATGAATATTAGAGTTTTAACATTTTAATTGGATAAACCAGTTTCCACAACTTCCAATGTGACCCACCTTCCTGAGTGGAGAAGGTCCCCTCCGGACAAGGAACGCAGTCGTAGCAGCAAACTGGCTCTCCTTCTCGAGCCCTCTTGACAAACCCAGGATGACAACTTTCCACACATTTGGACTGAGGCAGGGACTGAGCAGAAAAACAAGGAATGTCAAAGGAAATACGTTAGGACTGTCCGTCCATGGGAAATGGAGGTAGAAATGGATGGAGACAAGTAGCCTCTGGTCTTCTCTGAGGTAAATATGAAATCTCTACTTCCAAAGGATTGTAGGAGATATAACTACTGGCAGATTCTTTGTTTAGTTCATCCCTTTTGCTTATTACATTTCAAAAAACAAGATTATTCTACTTAATAAAGTCTGGAGGAATGGAATTGGGAAAAGATTAGAGCATTTTGTGACAACCAGTTGGCTCCTCCTCATGACCCTTTTGACACAGACCCCTCCACTCTTCCTATGCCCATAATTTTAAAGTATGATGATCTACTCATATTAAATTTGCTATTAAACCTTTACTGTAATAGACTTAGAAAACTTTTATTTTATTAGAATAAAAATAGAATAAGACTGAAGAAAGAAACTGCTGAAGAATAAGACCTGGGAGGCTTTCTTCTGGACTGCATACTACCTTGCAAACTTCCTCTCCTTTGAAAGTCTATGGAGGTTCTCAGGCATCCAGGTCACGGTTCTCCCAAAGGTGCTTTTTCAAGAGGCATCTGGGCTTTTTCAAGAGGACCACTTGCCTCTTGAAAAGGCCCCTTTGAAAGTAGTCCAAAACAGTCTCCCAGTTAAGATGCAAAGAAAAAATTCCTTTCAGATTAGGGTTGTCAACTTTAAAGCAGATGTTCTTTGTTGATTTGCATTTTTTTCTTCAATTTATATAGTAGCTTCCAAGCTGATAGTCTAAGACTAAAATTGATTCTCTACGTTCTAGAACTGGAGTGAGATGAAATGGAGTTGAGATCCTGAAAATGTGTTCCTCAAAAATACTAAAGTTAGGATTAGACTTCTGTGCCACTACATGTCAATACAATCAAGACATTCAGATGAAGAGCCCCCTTACAAGCCAAAGGATGAATCTAAGTGGCTTTTCCTTTCAAATTTTGAGCCTTGATAGTACAGTGGTCTACGCACCCTGTTATTAACACAGCTGCCTACAATTTCTGCTGGTTCGAATCTCTCCAAGGCTCAAGGTTGACTCAGCCTTCCATCCTTTCTAAGGTAGGTGAAATGAGGACCCAGTTTGTGGGGGCAATAAGCTGACTTTGTATAAATATACAAAAGTATGAAGACTATTGCTTAACGCATTGTAAGCCGCCCTGAGTCTCCGGAGAAGGGCGGCATATAAATCAAATTTAAAAAAAAAAATTTCCTTCTTCACTTCCGATATGAGGAAGAGCTTTTCTTTGGATCAAAGTCTTGTTTCAGTGCTTCTCTTGTCTGGGTCAGGGCACACCAGAGGAGCCATGGTGATTTCATGAAAACTGAAAGCCTTGGGCCTCCTTCCTAGGAGCAGAAGGGCTGTTGCTCTATCCCAGGGGGGTGAAGGAAAGGCAGGGATAACTCTGACCAGGTCTGCTCTCTTTAAGAGCATCCCAGGCTATGAACCTGCCCTTTCAGGGGACACTTTCCCCAAGCAGGAGAAGATGAAACTAATCTCCCAACAGGACCAAAAGGACCTCCATCCAATCATGACTCAATTCCATCTGAATCCAGGCCCTGGTCAACAGAATTCCCTTCTTCTTTGCTATTTGCATACAAGGAACAAACAAACCTGAATCTAGCAGGTTAGCAGCACATTCTCCAGCCTTTGCGGGTTTCTCTCCAGTATGATGGAGATACCAAATTGTAGATGGTCCACAAAATGGAATGGTGCTGAAGCCTCCCAAACAGACTGAAAAAACAATCAGGTTTCTACTCCCCACATTTAATTCTCAGTGAAGGTCAACCACGCTGGGGATTGGCTGAGCACACTTGAAATGGGTCTGCAGCAGTGGTGGGTTGCCCCCAGTTCAGACCGGTTCACAAGAACCGGTAGTAAAACTGGCAGGAGGTCCCGTCCACCGCCCCGGATGTTGTCATCAGCGATCTGCACATGCGCAGAAGCTTCTACGCATGCACAGAAGTAAGGTGCAGGCACGAGCGAAGTGAGCATGTGCACGCAATCCCGTTGCAAACCGATAGTAAAGGTAAGTAGAACCCACCCCTGGTCTGCAGGCTTTGAAAAACAGAGAAAAGAAGCCAAAATTTCACCCACCTTGTTCAACAATTTTAGTCGTAAATGAGCATCTTGGATCATAATAAGTCTCTGCCTTACAAAAATCCCCCAAATCTGTTCAATGGGATCCTCCTCAGGGATAGGTAACAAGCTCGTGATGTCCAGATCTGCTTTTATATCTCCATTTTGGTCCAAGTACAGTATCATCTGGGAAATATTGCAGAACTCATTCTTCTCCAGGAAAGGATGTAACTAGAATTGGAACATCCAGAATTGAATTGAACTGAAACATTTAAAAGCAGAAAACTTTGTTCTTTACTCTACATGGTCTTTTCATATTTGAATCTTTCTTCTATAGTTGTCTAATTTTAAAATATGCTTGATTAAGACAACAGATATCTTTATAAGTGAACATTGTAGAGGAGGTAGACTAATAAATTGAACAATAGAAAAAGACACAACTGCTTGAAAGCAACAGGTTGATTCTCAGAAGAGAAGGATTTGTCAAGAATTCAGCTAATCTTTTCCCTGGCAGACTAGACAGGATACATGACAAGACGAGCTAATTCTACATTAACAGAATTCTGAAAGTACAAATCTCCCACCAACTCTTTTGAAAGCCTGAAAAATTAGAGAAGACACTTTCTAAGTTTCTTTCTCTACTGTGATGCAGCTGTGGGATCCCCCACTTTATCTGATCTTTCCCTATATAGCATCTCTTCTCCCTGTCCCAGAAGTCATTCTCACATATCATTACACTTCCTAAACAGATTATGGCAAAGTACTAACCACAAAAAAGGTGAAATGATTAGAAACCTAGTTAAGTGAGGGGTCAATGGTATGATAATTAAGTGGCTAAATTGTCTTAAAAATGCTACTCAAATAAATAATTATGTTTGTTGTGGGTTTGAGCTCCGAGCTGGGCGATTTGGCTGCAAACGTTTTGTCCCCATTGGAGGAGACGTCTTCAGTGCACTTTGGATTGTGCTTGTCTGGGGGAGCTTGTCTGGCCTTTAAATACCTTTCTTGAGTCCTGGTCTGATTTCGGGTTGTGTGATTGGTTGGCTGTAGTTGCTGAGTCATAGTCCTTGGTTTCAAGTACGTCTGTATGATGTAAATTAGTGCTGGTGTTTTTGTTCGGATGCCATGTGATGATATCATGGTCTGGTTTCGGGTTGATTTGATCGGCTGCATGTGATTTGGTCTGATTTTTTTGATCTGTTGAGTTATGACTTTGTTTGCAGTGTGGATCTTCGTTGGTCTTTAAATGATGCCTTTGGGATCACGGTTGACATCATTCTTTCATTCTAAGTGGTTGGTAGATTGGGTCGATGTTAATGTGCCTGATGAAAGAACAACCTCAACCATGATCAGACCAGGACTCTTAATAAATCTTAATAAAGTTGGTAAATCTCTGTCATGCAAAATTTTATTGGAAAATATAAACAAAAAACTGGATCAGCAGTTCTGCAAACCCAAGATGATATCCAAAAGCAGGAAACAACAGGTGGACCTAATTTGCAATTTGAAGAATTGGAATTTGATTGGTTCACTGTCAGATGTGAAGAAGAAAATGTTTGGTTTGCCAGAAAACATTGGAAACAATATTAATATAAGAAATTCTAAGATAATTGATAAGACAAAGGATGGACTTTTTTGGCAAGAGGAATACGCTGTTGTCAAGGAGAATGATTCAACAATGGATGTTGCAGAGATATTTATGACAAAGGCTTATAAACTTTGGAAAGGAGATGCAATTGTTGGTAAAGCTCCCAATTAAAAACCTAAGGAAAGGTTTCACTATTAAGAACTGTTGGAAGAAATGTCCAACTGGCTTTAGTTCCAAATGGGAAGAAAGACACTGGAAACATGGAGACTGCTTGGAAAGACGGTTTAATGGTGCACAGGACCACATGATTTGAGGTCCTTGGCAAAAAAAGATCACATGGGTGAGAGAGAGAGAGAGATTTATCTTTCGAGATTTTATTCTGTTTGGGGTTTTATATTGGCTGTTTTTAGGATTTCTTATTGTTACATGTTTTTATTCTGTGTGCCGCCCCGAGTCCTACGGGAGAAGGGCGGCATATAAATTTAATAAAATAAATAAATAAATAAATAAATAAATAAATAAATAAATAAATAAATAAATAAATTTATACCCACTCTTGGGCCCCGCCTTGGAGCTTCCTGTTCTTGTGAAAGAAATGTAGCCTGATTGGTTGTCAGACTCCCATCGGGCCATGCAGGGGTAACTTTGTAGGTTGTCTTTTGAATCCCAGGCCTGGTTGAATCTTGTTGGGTGATGATGTAATGAAGGCGCTTTGGGCAATTCCTATTATGGCTTAATGGCTTTGTCCTGGTTTGGATCTTGACTGAGGGCTAATCCTATCATGTCCTGAGGGCCATGTCTTTTGTGTTGTAGATAAGCTGGCCCAGCCTTTCTGGGGCTGTTAACAAAGGTGGGGGCTGCTTTCCAAGAGCCTGTTTCTCCTTTTCTCATCCAGGAAGGTATAATATTCTACCTTTTTAATATTTCCCAGAATATTTTATTCTTCTAGGTGGGTGCTAACTTCCTACAGAATCAAACAAGGGTCTTTGACCCTGGGCTCAGAGACAATGTTTTGGGTGATTTGTGTATACATAAGAAACTACGTAGACTTTCTGTAAATAAATTACAATAACAGATTGTTAAGAGAGTGCTTTAAAATTTAACTTTGTTGGTCCTTGATCCAAGATAGTGCCGCCAAGGTGGCACTATCTTGGATCAAGTGAAATGCTCAGTGAAATGTTCTCTAATGGTTTCTTTATTTTTAATTATTTTCTGTGAATCACTAGGAATTTTTCACTCACGAGACCATCTGCTAAAAATTAAGCAGTTTTCTGGGATCTCTCCCCTGGCCCCCACCCCCAATCTTTACAAACGCAGAGGAGATTCTAACACAGGAAGAAGCAATTTCCCCAGAGCCATGGATTACCAAAAAAAAAAAAAAAAAAACCAAATGGAGGAAGCGGAGAAGGAGAGGAAAAAGGGCGGGAATTTTAAACAGATTAAGGAATAGGAGAAATAAAACTTCTCTGCCTTCAATTTTCCTAACCAATGTATATTCACTTGCTAATAAAATGGATGAAATACTCCTTTTAAACAGATACAGATACAAATTCTGATTTTTACAATTCAGCAGCCCTATGCTTCTCTGAAACCTGGTTAAATGAATTAATTGAAGATAGCAGCCTGCATATCCCAGGGTTTCAGGTTCAGTGATCAGACAGAATTGCAGAAACATCTGGTAAAAAGAAGGGAGGAGGCTTATGTTTATATATCAACAACACTGGTCTCAGGATATACCGTATTTTCCGGCGTATAAGACAACTTTTTAACACATGAAAATCTTCTCAAAAGTCGGGTGTCGTCTTATACGCCGGGTGTCATTTTCCTGTAACCAGGCAGACCAGCCAGAAAGGCTCTGATGAGCCTTAAATGGCTCTGGCGATCCCAGCTCTGGCGATCCCAGCTCTGACAATCCCAGCTGAGTTCCCTGCAACTCAGCTGGGATCGCCAGAAACCATGTAAAAGGAAAAAAGTTTTTTCCCTTTTACTCTGATGATCCCAGCTCTGACGATCCCAGCTGAGTTCCCTGCAACTCAGCTGGGATCGCCAGAACCATGGCTCTGACGGTCCCAGCTCTGACGGTCGATCCCAGCTCTGACAATCCCAGCTGAGTTCCCTGCAACTCAGCTGGGATCACCAGAAACCATGTAAAAGGAAAAAAGTTTTTTCCCTTTTACTCTGATGATCCCAGCTCTGATGATCCCAGCTGAGTTCCCTGCAACTCAGCTGGGATCGCCAGAACCATGGCTCTGACGGTCCCAGCTCTGACGGTCGATCCCAGCTCTGACGATCCCAGCTGAGTTCCCTGCAACTCAGCTGGGATCACCAGAAACCATGTAAAAGGAAAAAAGTTTTTTCCCTTTTACTCTGAGGATCCCAGCTCTGAGGATCCCAGCTGAGTTCCCTGCAACTCAGCTGGGATGGCCAGAGCCATGTAAAAGGAAAAAAGTTTTCCCCCTCCAGCTTGCTTACCTCAGCTGCTAGTCGCAACGCTTGCCTTGCTTCGCTTGCCTGAATCCATTCCATCAGCAAGCAACTTCCTGCCTGCAATCAAGCAAGCAGGGAGTTGTGGACTTCAACTCCCAGAATTCCTCAGCCAGCAAAGCAAAGCTGGCTGAGGAATTCTGGGAGTTGAAGTCTACAAGTCTTAAAGTTGCCAAGGTTGGAGACTCCTGTTCTATTGGGTAAGTTTTTTTCCCCTTTTGGAGCTTTAAAAAAAATAGTCAATTGGAGTTTTTTTAGTTGTTCTTTTTTAGACCTAGCCATTTAAAGTTTAGGAAGTTTTAAATTTAGCTTTCATATAAAAATAAAAAGAAAAGAAAAGAAAATAATATTTGTGCAGCTTTCTGAGATTTAGTGTGTTTCTGTAGTGTTTCACTCTAACTACACAAACACACAAAATCTCACAAAGCTGTATGTAGAATTTTGTGTGAGTAAAGTGTGAAAGTTGGGTTTTTGGGCTTTTTGTGGCTGTGTGAGGTTCCTGCTTGTTGCAGGGGCCATTTTGGGTCTAGCACAGCTGCTTTTACATTGTGGGTGAGCCAGTTGTGTTGTGTTGTGTGTGTTATAGAGTGTGAAAGTTTTTTTGGGGGGGCTTTTTGTGGCTGTGTGAGGTTCCTGCTTGTTGCAGGGGCCATTTTGGGTCTAGCACAGCTGCTTTTACATTGTGGGTGAGCCAGTTGTGTTGTGTGTGTGTAGAGTGTGAAAGTTTTTGGGGGGGCTTTTTGTGGCTGTGTGAGGTTCCTGCTTGTTGCAGGGGCCATTTTGGGACTAGCACAGCTGCTTTTACATTGTAGGTGAGCCAGTTGATGTTTTTTAATTTTTATTTGGTGTGCATTGGAAGAGGGGTAGTCTTATATGGCGAGTATAGCCCAAACCCTATATTTTAACAGGAAAAGTTGGGGGTCATCTTATACGCCCAGTCGTCTTATACGCCGGAAAATATGGTAACTATAATATATAAATTCTGTGACAAAATCCTAGAAACATTAATTATCAACTGCAAACCATACTATTCGCCTCACAAATTTTCCTCATTTCTTCTAATTGTTGTTTATGTCCCACCACAAGCCTGTGTAAACAAGGTATTATGAACTCTAGCTGACCAAATTATGAAGCCAAATACCCAGACTCACTGGCCATTATTTTGGGAGATCTAAACAAGGCAAACTTAAGGAAAGAGCTACCAAAATACTTTCCGCATGTCAATTGTCCCATCAGAGGCAAAAATACTTTAGACCATTGCTACACAACTAAAAGGTGCTTATCGGTCCTTACCACGAGCAGCTGTAGGACACTCTGATCATTGCATGGTTCACCTTGTACCTGCTTACAGGCAAAGACTTAAAACCACAAAACCAACAATTAAATCAGTTAAGACCTGGATGGAGGAGGCAAAGTTAAAGCTACAGGCTTTAATATTTTTGAAGATACCTCTGCAGACTTAGATGAACTCACAGAGACTGTAACATCATATGTCAGCTTCTGTGAAGATCTATGTGTACCAACCAGGAACTTGCGAATATATAGTAACAACAAACCTTGGTTCACAGCTAAACTTAAGCAGCTACGTCATTCCAAAGAGGAAGCTTACAGAAAAGGTGATAAAATGCTGTACAATCAGGCCAGAAATGTATTAACAAAGGAGATCAGGGCAGCAAAAAGAAGCTACTCTGAAAAGCTAAAGAATCAGTTCTCAACAAATGAACCAGCAAACATGTGGAAAACTCTTAAAAATATCACCGGCTATGGCAAACCTCCTTCCCAGCCTGAAGGAAATCAACAACTGGCAGATGACCTGAACGTGTTTTACTGCAGGTTTGAAAGGAAACTACAGCCACCTATCTCCACAACCCCCATCTCAGACACACCAACAACAGCCAAGCCTCCTACAACTGGGATTTAGGAGAGGAGAATTAGTAGACATAATAGCATTCTTCCTATCGGTCAAGGTCAGGGGCTGAGTCAAGGTGGAACAGACGTTGATTGGAACATGTGACCGACTGGGGAGAAATTGGATGGTTTTGGGAGATTTGAATTACTGAAGGAAAGCCTGGGCTTTTCAGATTTGGGATTTTCCAGATGTGCCAGTTTGCCTATTCTAGTAAAGAGGACTTTGGAAAATACTTGCTTCCGTGTCTTTACTTGGAGAGGGGTTTTTTTCTGGAACGCTGACAGATGAGCTGTTTTAGAGCTGAGCCAGTAAAGCAGAGAAGCTCAGTCTCCTCTTCATGGATTATCTGAATGCAAAGAGTGAGCAGCCATCAGTCAGAGAAACTTTAACTGGGATTCCTGTAGAGAGGAGGGGTTGGGCTAGATGGTCTCAGGGTCTCCTTCAAATTCATAAAGATAAAACCTCACAACACTAATCACAAACCCATGCATATGAGAATTTATTTAAAAATGCATACAGCCTTTTAAAATTAGCAATGTTTAATAGCAAACTTTATTTGTCATGATATATCTACTCTTTGGAATTGTGGGAAGCACCTACCCTCCCCCCCCAGAAGAATGAAATATTTTGAGAAATATTAAAAAGGCAGAATATTATTTTTCCCTAAATGAGAATTGGAGAAACATGTTTTTAGAGGCAGAAAGCAGCTCCCACTCTCTTAATAGCCCCAAGTAGAAATTGAGGAGGCCAGCTTTTAGAAAGGCAGATTTGGTAATCCATTCAAGACAGGATATTTTGAAGCTCCTTGCAGCAAAGCTAAAAAAGGCAGAGTGATAGGATTAGAAGCAGCCCCTCACCCAAGATCCAACATAGGGCCATTAGGAATTGCCCAACACATTTTCAGAACACAAGCTCCTTCATTGTATGACCTCCAAAGCAGTCCAAACTTCACAGGGAGCTCAGATAAATAATAAATCAGAGATTGACCAGATTAGCTCAGACAAACACCTAGGGTTTGCATTTCCTCTTTTGTCTATAGAGCCAGCTATGACCCCTACATGATCCCATAGGAATCTTACAACAGCCAATAGAATATTAAAGGACATGTTCTTGCACAGGAACAGGAAGCTCAAATACAGAGCCCAAAGAAGATATAACACCCCCACCCCGTTCCATTCTCAACTTCATTTTGTCAGCTGCCCAGAATCACATGTGGATCTGCTTCATCAGTAAACCATCTTTCCAATCAGCCTCCATGTTGTTTCCAGTGTTTTTCTCCCAGCCTGGAATTGAACCAGATGGATATTTCTTCCAACAGAACATTATCCTCTGAACAATTAGATTGACCAAATCTGTTGGACTTTTGTAGCAAAGGTAGGTCGAGAATCCTTTGGATTCCTTCTCCAAAGGAATTAAGTGTCAGGATTCCAAGTAACACCCCCAATGAAAGAAAACTCCAAGTCTTGGATTTCCTCAAAGTTACATTTTATTAGAGATGTCATATTGGCACATCTGGGAAAACGTGAATCTGAAAAGCTTCCAGGGTTTCCCCACCCAAAGGAAAGTTCAAGTCCCTGCCCAACACCACAAGTCCATCACATGGTCCAATCAAAGCACCCTCCCAACTGGAGATGCCTCCCAGTTCCAGCCTCCCAGGTACAGGGCAAGATGGCCTTGACTTTCTGAGAAAAGAATGCTATTATGACTATGTATCGTCCACGCTCCATACAATCCCCCCTCCCAATTTCCCACACTAGGAAACATGGCAGGCCTGAAGGACCAACAACAGAAATGGCTTCCAGGCCTGACATTAAGATTAGTGGATTCATATTGGGACCCCATACCTGCCACGGCTGCAGCCTTGGAGACCCCAAGATCTTTTCATACTCCTTCCTTCTCCTCCTTGATCTGGAGGAATGTGCAGCATACAAAGCATGGCGCAGAGTCTTAACAATACTGTAATCATGGTGGAAATTTAAAATCTGGGTCCTGTTCTTTTTCTCTTGGGTCTCCAGTGGGGCTTTCTGGGTGCATCTTCTCCGGCCTTTGACAGAAAATACATGCTTTGAAAGAGAGCAGTGAAAATAATGATTTTCAAACTGGGGGTCTAGAAAGAAATAGGGTTCAAAGGTTTCCCCATTTGGCTTTTCTTCTCCCAGAATACTAAAGTTCCAAATACTATGGATGTATTTGAGAAGTCTTTGCTTTTTTATTGAATACAATGCAAAATTTGTGATGATCCAGATTTTCCCTTCAATGGATCCTGGCAAATCTTCAAATATTGAATGGAAAGGAAGAATTCTGTCCCAAATGGGAATGCTTTCCATGAAGTGAAGGAAAACATTGACTTGCCTCCACTTAGAGAGGGCATCCCTGAGGGCTGCTGTATGTCCACTTGTGGAGAACAGTTGTGATATAATAACACAAATTCCATTCCTGACAAGCAAAGGAGTAAAAGTCCTCATGAATTTCTCTCCCTTCTCTGTGTCTGAAGCAAAGAGGCCAATGAAGGTCCATCTGAAATGGAGGAGCAGTTGGACAATTGCTGGGTACTGGAACCCTTCTTTGGGGAGCAACCGGTGGAAAAAGGGAAATTTCCTTTTATCACTCAGAGCCTCTGAAGCAATTCTATCACTGATCTGAAAAAGCAGTGAAGAAAGCTGTGTTATGTTTGGGGTCAGATCAAATCCAAAATATTATTATTAATTAGCTATTAATACATCTGTTCTGATGAACATATTAGAATGGATTGTTAATTAGCAATTGTTTAAAATAATAAAGATAGAATATTAACAAGACTGTACAGTATATAAAAATGGAACCCAGGAAAAGTTAAGTAAAAAATGATAAAAATGTCAATTGTACTTCTGTGTTGCCTGTACAATTTACCACAATTAGACTCATTTCTGCAGATGTCAAATGAAGTGGCTTTTATATGTTATTTTTTGAGGATTTCTACATCTTTCTCTTCTTCTATATCCCAGATTCTTTGTAGAGCAATCTTTTCACCTTCTAACCCAGTTTTACAAGAGACAGAGAGACCACAGCTCCTGATATAAATTGTTCAATTGCATAATCCAAGAGGTCTTTAATTGAAATTTTGTCTGTTCTAACAAACACAATTTTGGGTGTCTGTCAGTTTCCATAGCTTTAATTTCATACCAATAATTATATACCCTGATTTTAGACAAAAAAAGAAATTATGTAAATTCCCAATTTATGTCTTAGGTTTAGTGCTGATCCACTGTGGGCAACGGAGGGAAATTTCCAGTTGCCAGGAGTCATCCCACTCTGTGGCTCATTGGACTTTCTCATTGGACTTAGCCTTGCTAAGCGGCTCAGTGGCTAAGACGCTGAGCTTGTTGATCAGAAAGGTCGGCAGTTCCGCAGTTCAAATCCCTATTATAGGTCTCCTCCGTGAGCAGAGGGTTGGAATAGATGACCTCCAAGGTCCCTTCCAACTCTGTTACTGTTACTATTATTTCCTCGCACGATATTTACTTCTGGAGGGGGCTCTTTGGGTTCCCCTGTTCTCCCGACCTTCCCAGGACCATCGGGTCTTCAAGCCTCAGAGTGGGGACTCCTCAGATTGCTTTCCCCACAGCTTTTACCCCATTAACCTTCAGGGGGGGAGGCCTCTGGCAGCCTAAGCAATTTGGGCTGCCCCTGTGGTGGTCCTGGGGTTTCAGATTCCATTTCCTCCCCATCTTTTTTCTTCTGCTCCAGTTCCTTCCCTGGAGCAAACACAGTCACCCAACCTCCTGGTTTCCACTGAGTAGGTCGTTTCTGCAGATTCACCCAGCAAAGAAAGACTCCTGACCATTTCTTTTGCCAAGAGTATTTGCTTTACTGAAGCTTAAATGGTTGCAGAAGTAGCATAACCAATCTGAGGTTTTCCTGTGCAAACAACACAAAGGAAAATTCCCTCCTCCACCTGTCCCCCAAGCCATGCCCTGGTTATCTGCAAACGTCCGATCAAGTGCTTGTATATTGTTCAGGAAACAGCTCTCAGTTCCAGCTGTGCATATCTTAATGGCCTCGGCCAGCTGTAGCTTCTCACATGGCTCAGCTGGGTTTCCATCTCTCCCCCCCCCCACTTCTTCCTTACATTGTAATCTTTCTCCCCCACTCCCAACATGTTAATGTCAGGCTCATGAAGCTTGGATAGGAGAGACGCAGCCGTGTCCATTTTTCTCTGAGAGCAGCAACTGGACTCCTTTTATCCATCCACCTCCAAGATCATCCTCAGAGTTTCTCCTGGTTGTGATGTCTGTTTGAAGCCCCAAACGTCAGCTCGATGAGGTAACTTTGGCCTCATATACTTTAATAATAATTGGGGCTGAGGAAGCTGGACAGCTATGAGGTTTTCATTTAAGCACCACCGTCACTCATGCCCTTTCTCTAACGGAGCTCCTTGGATGATGAGGGAGCCCAGATTCCGTCTCAGAGAAAACTACCCCAGGTAAGGAAAGGTGTTAATTTGCTCTATTGGCTGACCATTTATGGCTATGTATGATGTCATTTCCATCATAACTAATCAATCATAACTTTTCATTTTGATTGATTAATAATCAGACAATTATTATGCCAGTAGGATCCAAGTCTTCTTAACAGCCTACACAATCCAACATATGAGTATGATAATAACATCACATTATCTAATATTAATAACAAGGGTTCACATATGCACTTTTCCCTTCCCTCTTGGTAAGAATTGATCCTTCTTCTCAGGGCTCCATTGAGCCCCCAAATTCATCTCAAACAAGGGCTTATAGAAAGGGCTTGGATTAGGGCATGGTGTGAGCTCCATTTTAGAGGTAATCAATTTCCTCCATTATATTTGTCCATTTACTGTGTCAAATGCTGCGCTAACATCTACAAGGCCAGCAAACCATGGTTTATTTGACTGATATATTTGGAGATTAAATATTTTGATTCAAATCTGTTGCCAATGTTAGATTATTTATTTATTTATTTATTTTGCTTTAATTTATATGCCACCCTTCTCCGGAGACTCAGGGCGGCTTACAATGCGTTAAGCAATAGCCTTCAGACTTTTGTATATTTATACAAAGTCAGCTTATTGCCCCCACAATCTGGGTCTTCATTTCACCTACCTTTGAAAGGATGGGAGGCTGAGTCAACCTTGAGCCTGGTGAGATTTGAACTTGCAGTAATTGCAAGCAGCAGATGCTAATCTGTTAATAACAGTGCTTTAGTCCACTGTACTACAGGCTCTGTAGTATTATTATTTATTTAATTTGTTTAATTTATTATTAAACATATGTGTATAACTTTTAACTCTGCCTAAAACCTTCATTTTCTTCTGCAAGGAATGCACATTTCTTTTTTCTTTTTTTCTTTTTTAAAGTTTTTTATTAATCATTCAAAATTAAAAACAGTGAACATAGATATGGCATCACTGGTTCTAAATATCTTTCAACACTTTAAACTAATACAAATTATGTTGAAGTTAATATTATAATATAATTCTTTAACCTTATACGTTATTTATACATAACATCATACTAACAATCTATATCATATTTCTACACAATTATACATACTTGTCTATTAATCTATACCTGTACCTATTTATGCAATTTACATTTTAAATTTACAATTTAAATATTACTAAAAATTCTTAACTGTGCAGAAATGGACAGACTTATCTTGGAGTTCAAGGATAAATGTGAAACACAGTGCTATATAATCTGGCAAAAATTTTATGAATGGCTAGACAAAAGGAGGATAGCCGAGACAAGGGTGTAGTGTTGGATGAGAAATATATACGTTATGACGGATAAATATGAATGCACATTTCTTCTAACTAATCTCAAATTTACTTACGAGGAACATGGCATATATTTTAGGCACAACTTTTATTAGACTAACTGGCCCGTAATTGCTAGAGTCCTTTTTATTTCATTTTTAAATGTATATAGACGTTACTATTGCCAAGTTGAATCCAACTGGATATGGCAGGTATTATATCTATGTGGAAATGAACATGCCATCACAGATCCATCATAACCATTACAGATCTGGTGTTAGAACCCCTGCAATTTGCATACAGAGCAAATAGATCAACAGATGATGATGTTAATATGGCTCTGCATTAATCCTACAACATCTTGAATCTCCAAAGACCTACGCAAGGGTCCTCTTTGTGGACTTTAGTTCAGCATTCAATACCATCATTCCAGACATTCTTCTAACTAAGCTAAACCAGCTAGCGGTATCTGAACACACTTGTAAATGGATCATAAGCTTCCTAACAGACAGAAAGCAGCAGGTGAAGCTAAGCAGAATCACATCAGATATCTGTACAATTAGCACAGGGGCCCCACAAGGCTGTGTGCTCTCTCCACTTCTCTTCTCTCTATATACCAATGACTGCATCTCAAATGATCCATCTGTTAAACTACTGAAGTTCGCAAATGACATAATGACATCTCATTCAAGACAATGATGAATCCGCATACAGACGGGAGGTTGAACAACTAGCCTCGTGGTGCGACCGGAACAATCTGGAACTGAACACACTCAAAACCGTAGAAATGGTGGTGGACTTTAGGAGAAATCCTCCCATACTTCCACCTCTTGCAATACTAGACAACACAGTATCAACAGTAGAGACCTTCAAAAATCTAGATTCTACCATATCGCAAGATCTAAAATGGGCAGCTAACATCAAAAACATCATCAAAAAAGCACAACAAAGAATGTTCTTTCTGCGCCAACTCAGAAAGCTGAAACTGCCCAAGGAGTTGCTGATCCAGTTCTACAGAGGAATTATTGGGACTGTCATCTGCACCTCTATTACTGTCTGGTTTGGTTCTGCAACCCAACAAGACAGACACAGACTTCAGAGGATAATTAGAACTGTAGAAAAAACAATGGCTACCAACCTGCCTTCCATTAAGGTCTTATATACTGCGCAAGTCAAAAAGAGAGCTGTGAAAATATTTACAGATCCCTCACATTCTGGACATAAACTGTTTTAACTCCTACCCTCAAAATGATGCTATAGAGCAATTTTTTAAATAGTTGAAGTAGATAGTCCATTCCAGGGACCTTATTGCTCTTCAGATCTTTTATGATGAATTTGAACATGAACTTAATAGTTGATGTCTTCAGTAATATAGAAAAAAGCAGCTCTTGAATTCTATGGAGAAGACATGATTGCATCTATTGCTCACCCACCACCACCCACCACTCACTTCTCACTTTACCAGACAGAGAAAAACACACACATACCTGTGGGATTTTGTAGATGCTTCCTAATGTTGACAACTGGATAGAGACATCTCTTCTAGCTCCATCGAGAAGAGCCAGAAGGTTGTCCTTCCTTCCACAGTTGTAGTTGGGGACATTGGCTTCTCCAATAGAGAGCATGTCCAGCAAGGCATTTGAAGTGCCAAGTGTGTTTTGATGATTGTCATGGATGTTGTAGCCCAATGTGAGATTGTGCAGGAGTTGATGATCTTTGTTGACTACTTGAGTATTAAAAACAAAGCATACCATTCTTGACTCATAATGAAGTAAACTGGTGTAAAAAAATGTTAATGTTAGTATCAGCACCATCAACAGCAATAACAAAATACTTTTTCTATTTCATCCTCTTTTTCTCCACAAGTCTACTGAGTCTTAAGCCAATATTGATCCAAAGCCAGAGGCAAATGATAGTCACCCATCACCATTTAATATTTGTGCGTTTTGAGAAGATGGGATGGAGATAGTCCTCCACCAGGTTAAAAACCATAAATATAACATTATTTATAGAAATACTAATTTTTATCTGCCCACTAAACAAGAATCAAAACAATTGAATGATTAAAGTAGAACTCTAAAGTAGAGGATAGTTCTTAAGTGACCCAGAAAAGCCATTCTAAAAACAAGCCATCCTCTATTCCTATAAGGATCAGGCATTGAAGATCAATAAGCTGTTCTAAAACATGGAAATGAGATGAATAAGGGATACTGCAACAATCAAAATTAGTTTAAAGAAAAGTCAGTATTCAAGCGATGAACTCAGGATTGGATTGGGAGGGGAAATATTGTTGACTTCTTTCAGAGTTTTCTTCTGGCCCCTCTTTGGATTTGAGCCTCTTCCACAAAATAAGACAAAAGTGAGAAACCATAAAAAGCAAAATCATTCAGTAAATTAGACAGGCCCTGCAATATAGAAGTATGTTAAATAAGAAGAAAAAAAAGGAGAGTGTTAGGACTGCAATTGGAGGGAATGCAATCACCCTCAATGACTTACAAATGAGACTGACTAGAAGGAGCTCTGTTGAAAGGCAATATTATTGGCGACATTTGTGTTTCAGTTAAAACTATACCAATGAGATAATCTCCTGGCCTGTAATAGCTCCATGGTTGTTTTCCATCCAGCTGCTCCAAACTCCGAGGGCATTTCACTCTAAGCTTCCCAGAGACTGGCGGAGACAACAGCAGCATCAGAAGCAGAAGCAGAAGATCCATAAATCATGGGGGTGAATTAATCCCGTTTCCAAAAGAAGAATTAGAAGAGTTCAAAGCACGCTTTCAAGATAGAAGGGTCAGTTGCTTTCCTAACTACTCAAAATTTCCACTACAAGAAGCTTCATCAGGAAAGAAGAGAAAGATACATTCAAGAGCACAGGCCCTGCCAGTCCCAAAACTTGTGCCACATGGAGCCTGACCTGAGGCATTTACCACTTTTTGATGCCAGATGCCTTCCATGTTGCTTCAGTCTGATGTTTACATCAAAGGCATCACTGGAGAAGTCGGTCTCAAAGACTGGGATGCTGTTCATTACTGGAAGAGGAAATTGGTAGCCTTGGGACTTCATAATTTCTTCCATGGCTCCGTGTGCAGAGGAGAGGCTGGAGAAAAGCCTGTTAGTGAAAAATCACAGTTACACCCCTGGGCTCTATCATTTCTATAATGGTTGTGGTCCTTCCTGTCAGGGCATGTCCAGAAAGTGTTGCTGGAAGAAGATACTTCAACACCCAGGGAATTGACTTCTGCTGTCCTTCAACATGGTCTCTTGTTTCCAGGGACTGCTGGGGAAGGTCACCCAGAAGTGTGGAGTTTGATGCCACTCTAGAATGGTGCCACTTAACTCCAGGGTTGCCTGTCTTCTAACACCAAGGAAGCCATCAGTACCCTTGAATCCTGCCTAATGTTAAGTGTAGAGCCTGTTGGTGATTTTCTTTTATATCAGAATTCCATATATGAAATCTAAAGAGGAAATGGTTTTAATATGCTTGTGCTTGAATTGAAATTTAATTTCCCATCTTTTCCAGCAATATCAATCTTTAGATAAGAGCCAAATAAGATGGAGGAACATGATTGCCTTTGTTCTACTTTGTTGGGTAAATAGGGAGAAAGTTATAGAGTTGGTATATTTTTTTTTCCTTTGCACTTTCTGTGTTGTCTTTCTGTTTTCATGTAAGACACTTTATCTTTTGAAGTTTCTTAATTTATTGAATAAACAGTGGGATATTGTCAGTGTATAAGAGTTCATGAATTGGAATAGACATGGCAACAGGTCAGCCAATGAGGACTGTTTGGTGACTCAGACAGTTTGGAGCCTGGGCGTGGCTTAGCTTGACTGATCTGTATAATATATAAGAGTTCATTTGTCTTTGCATTATAGCTTCTGTATTTTATTGCTTCTGTGTTTCTGTGCTTCTGGATTCTGAGTTCTGGTTATGGCTTTTGCTGCATGGGTATTGTATACAAGCATCATGCTTTATATTATTGTATATAAACAAGGTTCTTCTATAAATTATTATTATTTATTATTATTTATTTGATTTATATACCGCCCTACTCCCGAAGGACTCAGGGTGGTGAACAGCCAAACAGTAAAAATATATAGATACAAAATTTAAAAACAAAGTAAAATCGAATTAAACAATTTGGCCCAGACAAATTAAAACACCCCAATCTAAAAACTGATTAAAATTTGCATAATTAAAAAGAGGGAAAAGATTAGGTCAGGCCAGCCTGGTGGAATAAAAAGATTTTAAGAGCGCGGCGGAAGGTGCACAGATCTGGGATCCTCCGTATCTCCGGGGGGAGCTCGTTCCAGATAGTGGGTGCCCCCACAAAGAAGGCCCTCCCCCTAGGGGCTGCCAGTCGACATTGTTTGGCCGACGGCATCTGGAGGAGCCCTTCTCTATGAGAGCATACCGGCCGGTGGGAGGCTATTGGTGGTAATAGGCAGTCCTGTAGATAACCAGGTCCTAAGCCATGGAGCGCTCTAAAGGTAGTAACCAAAACCTTGAAGCGCACCCGGAAAACCACCGGGAGCCAGTGCAGCTCGCGCAGGAGAAGTGTTACATGGGAACACCATGTTGCTCCCATTACCACCCACGCGGCCGCACTCTGCGTCAGTTGGAGCCTCCAATTCATCAGGTAATGAATCCTGATGAATTATTTACTTGTGTGCTGGTTGGATTGCTGCAAATAACCCAGACTCATTGCAGTTATTATTTATTTAGTGTCCATTGGAGGAATTTCCCTGCAAAAAATAGTGGGAGAAAATCTTACAGACAAAAGGATGCACTCATATTTATACATTCCAGGAAAGGAGGAGAAAATGATAATCATACAGGTGCAAATTTAATTTAATAGATAATGTAAGCATGAATATTCATAATTAGCAAGACTCAAGTTACCTCCCCACCCTTGTATTGTTGCTACCCTCAAGAAAGAGTTCTTGTGTAAATAAAAAGAAACATCTCAGTTGCCACAGCAGTTTGAATGAAATGTATTGAGAAATGAGGGCATCCGTGTTGTTCCATACATTCCTCATATATTTCTGTCTTGCTAACATGCTCCCATTTCTCAAAAAAAAAAAAAAAAAGTCTCCTCACAATCTTCCACACACCCTTTATTTATTTCAAGAAAAATAGTTGGCCCACTCATGCATACAAAACAGCTTGGATCATTTTCTATGTTTGGACTGTGGAAAATGTTAAAAGTTGAAATTCCTCAGTCTCACATTTACACATTTCTTCTGGCTGTAAGCTGCTCCTTTGTGTCCAGGTCTGGCCTGAAAAGGATAATGTAGCACTTGGGGATGAAGATGCAGCCCAGCAGCCCAGCACTGGAGGCCAGGATGGAGAAGACCTGCACAGTCACCATGGATTTCCCTTTGGTGCTCAGGTAGGTGGGCACAAAAGACACCCAGACACTGCAGAAGACCAGCATGCTGAAGGTGATCAGCTTGGCTTCGTTGAAGGCCCCAGGCAGGTTCCTGGCCAGGAAAGCCACCATGAAGCAGATGGCAGCCAGGAAGCCCATGTAGCTGAGGGTGATGTAGAACATGACAACGGCCCCTTCGTTGCACTGCAGGATGATCTCTCCAGGCTGGGAGTGGAGGTCAGAGTCAGGGAAGGGGGGAGAAACTCTCACCAGATGGAGCAGATGATAATTTGCACAGCAGAAGAAGAAAGGATGATGGAGTTGGCCAAGCTCTTCCCCAACCATCTCTTCACTTGGTTTCCTGGTTTTGTGGCCAGGAAAGCCAGCACCACCATGATGGTTTTGGCTAAGAGAGAAGAAACGGCAACTGAGAAGATGATGCTGAAAGCTGTTTATCGGAGAAGGCAGGTGGCTTTCCTTGGTTGACCAATGAAGAGAAAAGAAGACAAGAAGCAAAGCAGGAGGGAGACCAGGAGGATGTAGGAGAGGTCCCGGTTGTTGGCTTTGACAAGAGGAGTTTCTCGGTATTTAATGAAGATGATTAAAACAAGGTCTGTGATTAAGAACAACAGTAGAGCAAAAGAGACCAGGATGATGCCCAGATGTTCTTCATAAGACAGGAAGGTTATAACTTTGGGGATACATTGGACTCTGGCCTCATTTGGATATTTATCATCTGGACACTTGGTACATTTTTCTGTATCTGAGAAAATCAAAAGTCAGCATTCCTTTAATATTCTATCCTGTTATCTTTAAAGAAATATCTTCTTCGGATAACTTACATCAGAACTTTTTAAATTTTTGTGATGAAGTAAAAATTCTGAAGGTCTCTAAATCATAAGAGTTGATCTTGTCTGGCTTAAACCTCATTTTGCTTTCAAAACACTTTCTATTAATACACTTTGAAAATAAATATAGTAGTTAAATGTACTTGTAAATGTGATCTTAAATTATATTTCTAAAAATGTGTCATATGCCATTCATCTAATGAAGAGTTTTGGCTGAACTGATTTTAGGGTTCAGCAAAGAGGTATAATGTTATGCACATTTAAAGAAATATTAAGGAAAATTAATTCCTTAAGTTATAATCAGGAGAATATCAAGGTTTCTTTTGGCAAAATCTTTATATTCGACAAATGAGCAGATTAAGCAATTTGGTTCCATGCACTGAACTAATTCCATATAAATCAACAATGTACAGTTTTTTTTTAATTTTTACTAATTCTCCATTTTGACTTCCTTTTTTAGGTCTATGGAATAATAGAATAACAGAGTTGTCACCCCTAGTCCTTCTTTTCATTAAACTAGACATACCCAGTTCCTTAAATTCATTCTGTTTCAATTGAATCACAATTATGTATGTAGGGATATTTTTTCTTTTTCAAGCACAAATGATTTTGTTTTTTGTGTGGGTATAGTTGTACATATTTCCTATTTAACAACAACAACAAAGGAGATAAAAAAAGTGGGAGGCACAATACCGATGATAACAAGAAATTTGAACTGGGTTCAAATAAATATTAGTCCATAACATGAACAATTAAAGGATTGGAGAAAAGTGAATACATTTTCACCCCAGTAATTGTCCATTTAGTTTACCATTCTCAGCTCACACTGATAGCATCTAGCTGTGTTTATGGTAAGACTTTTTTTCTTTTTTTAAGTTTTCTTTTCTCTTTTTTTTCTCTCTCTCTCCTTCTTTCTTTCTTCTCCTCAATAGAAATTGATTGCTTGTTATATCTTTTTAGGCATCAGTTTGGGGGGATGACGTTCCATACATCTGCTTTAGATGAGAAAAAAGAATGGACCTAGGACAATTCCTAAAATTTCAAAGAACTGAGATGTTCCTAGAACAGGAAACATGGAAGGAACACATTCAAACTAACAAGCAGAAGAATGACTTTCCCTGACAATGATAAAGCTTGCCCAATCTGCCATGTCTTCCTTTCTCTTCCTATCCCTCCTTCAAGATCTTTTGATTATTATTCTGTTTAGATAAGAAATTGCGCATTTTGAAAATAAACAAGAAAACAATTAACCTTCAATGTGTCTTTCAACATGTACTTTCATGAAAATGTTCTGGATGGATCTATTTCCACAAAATGTCCCATTTTCCTCAGTGTGACCCACCTTCCTGAATGGAGAAGGTCCCCTCTGGACAAGGAATGCAGTCGTAGCAGCAAACTGGCTCTCCTTCTCGAGCTCTCTTGACAAATCCAGGATGACAACTTTCCACACATTTGGACTGAGGCAGGGACTGAGCAGAAAAATAAGGAATGCCAAAGAAAAGATGTTAGGACTCTCCATCCATGGAAAATGGACATTAGACAAGTAGATTCTGGGCTTCATTTAGGTGAATATGAAATCTCTGATTCATTAGAAAGAGATGTAGGAAATATAACTACAGGCAGATACTTTGTTTAGTTCCTCCCTTTTGCTTCTGGCATACCAGATTGCAAAAAAGGCCTTTTCTACTTAATAAACTCTGGTAGCATGGAAGAGCAAAAAGATCTAAGCATTAAGTGACAACCAGTGGGTTCCTCCTGATGCCCTTATTAACACACATTCTTATCTTCTTCATAGTCCCATTATTTTACAATATGACAATCTATTCCTATTAAATTTTATAACTTATTAACTTTAGAATAAACTTTACATTCATTATTTATTTATTTATTTATTTTATTGAATTTCTATACCGCCCTACTCCCGAAGGACTCAGGGCGGTGCACAGCCATGAAATAAAACACATAGATATACAAAATTTAAAATCGAATAAAATGAATTAAATAAATTTGGCTGAATTAATACCCATAATTTAAAATACCCATAATTTTAAAATACATTAAAAATTTAAAATTTACACTTAAAAGGGAGAAGATTTAGGCGAGGCCAGCTTGATGAAATAAAAGCGTCTTCAACTCGCGGCGGAAGGTGCGCAGATCCGGAATCCTCCGTATCTCTGGGGGGAGCTCATTCCAGATCGTCGGTGCCCCCACAGAGAAGGCTCTCCCCCTAGGGGCCGACAGCCGACATTGTTTGGCCGATGGCACCTGGAGGAGCCCCTCTCTGTGGGAGCGTACTGGTCGGTGGGAGGCTGTTGATGGTAGTAGGCGGTCCCGTAAGTAACCAGGTCCTAAGCCATGGAACGCTTTAAAGGTGGTAACCAGAACCTTGAAGCGCACCCGGAAGACCACCGGGAGCCAGTGCAGCTCGCGCAGGAGAGGTGTTACATGGGAGCTCCATGTTGCTCCCATAACCACCCGCGCGGCCGCACTCTGCGCCAGTTGGAGCCTCCGGGTGCACCTCAAGGGGAGCCCCATGTAGAGAGCATTACAATAGTCCAGATGAGAAGTGACGAGGGCATGAGTAACTGTGCGTAACGAGTCCCGATCTAGAAAGGGACGCAACTGGCAAATCAGGCGAACCTGATGAAAAATCCTCCCGGTCACAGCCGTCAAGTGCTCTTCTAAAGACAGCCGTGAGTCCAGGAGGACGCCCAAGTTACGAGCCCTTTCCGTGGGGGCCAATGATTCGCCCCCAATAGCCAGCGATGGCGCCAGCTGACTATATCGGGACGTCGGAAACCACAGCCACTCGGTCTTGGATGGGTTGAGCCTGAGCCCGTTTCTCCCCATCCAGATCCGTACGGCCTCCAGGCACTGGGACATCACTTCAAGGGCATCGTTGGGGTGGTCCGGGGTGGAGATGTACAGCTGGGTGTCGTCAGCGTACAGATGGTACTTCACCCCGAAACCACGGATGATCTCGCCCAGCGGCTTTACATAAATGTTGAACAGAAGGGGCGAGAGAACCGATCCCTGTGGCACCCCACATATAAGCGGCCTCGGGGTCGATCTCTGCCCCCCTGTCAACACAGACTGCGACCGGCCAGAGAGAAAGGAGGAGAACCACCGTAAAACGGTGCCTCCCACCCCCAACCCTTCCAGCCGGTGCAGCATGATACCATGGTCGATGGTATCAAAAGCCACTGAGAGGTCTAACAGGACCAGGACAGAGGAACAACCCCTGTCCCGAGCCCTCCAGAGATCATCAACCAACGCGACCAATGCCGTTTCCGTGCTGTACCCAGGCCTGAAGCCCGACTGAAACGGATCTAGATACGACGCTTCATCCAGGTACTGGGGTAGCTGTCGCGCAACCACACTCTCAACAACCTTCGCAACGAAGCAAAGGTTGGAGACTGGACGATAATTAGCCAATACTGCCGGGTCCAGGGAAGGCTTCTTGAGGAGAGGCCTTACCACCGCCTCTTTCAGGGCGGCGGGAAAGACACCCTCACCCAATGAAGCATTTATAATCCCCTGGAGCCAGCCTCGCATCACCTCCCGGGAAGCCAGCACTAACCAGGAGGGACACGGGTCCAACAAACATGTGGTCGCATTCAATCTACCCAGAATCCTGTCCACGTCATCTGGGGTCACAGGATCAAACTCATCCCAGATAACAGTCTCAAGACCTGTCTCCGTTACCCTCACTGGATCTATCCCGTCAGAGTCCAGACCTGCCCGAATCTGAGTGATTTTGTCATACAGATACTGAACAAAATCCTCGGCTCTTCCCTCCAAGGGGTCCTCCCGCGCTTCCTGGTGGAGCAGGGAGCGGGTCACCCTAAACAGGGTGGCCGGGTGATTATCTGATGATGCAATAAGAGCAGTAAAATGAGTACATTTTGCTGCTTTTATCGCCACTAGGTAACTCCTAATATGAGATCTTACCAGTGTTCGGTCAGATTCAGAAAGACTAGCCCTCCAACAGCTCTCTAGGCGTCTTTTCCGGCGCTTCATCTCCCTCAGCTCCTCGGTGAACCAAGGAGCCAGGTGAGATCGGCGCCGGGTCAGAGGCCACAAAGGCACGACTCGATCCAGGGCTCCAGCAGCCGCCCTGTCCCAGGCGGCCACTAGGTCCCCAGATGAGGCGTGAGCCAGAACCTCCGGGATTGGCCCAAGCTCCATCTGGAACCTATCAGGTTCCATCAGGCGCCTGGGGCGGTACCATCTTACCGGTTCCGCCTCCCTGCAGCGGGGTGCCGCGGTTCGAAGGTCAAGGTGAAGGAGCGAGTGATCTGAACATGACAAAGGCTCGATGACTATATCCCCTATCTCGAGATCACTCAACCACTGTCCAGAGACAAAAACCAAGTCCAGTGTGTTTCCCCCAGTGTGCGTAGGGCCATGAATTAGTTGGGCCAGGTCCATGGCCGTCATGGAAGGCATGGAAGCCATGAACTCCCGAGCCACCTCAGATGCCTCACCCACGGATGGCAGGTTGAAATCCCCCATGACCATAAGTCTGGGGGTATCAACCGCCACCGCGGCAATAACATTGAGTAGCTCGGGCAGGGCTGCCGCCACGTGGCAGGGAGCCAGGTACGTGATCAGCAAACCCATCTGAACCCCGTGGCCCCACTTCACAAGGAGGGACTCACAACCAGCTGTCTGAGGTACAGTGGTCTCCCTCGGCCTAAGGCCTTCTCTAATAATAACCGCTACTCCCCCGCCCCTCCCCTGTGACCTTGGCTGATGGAATGTGTGGAAACCTGGTGGGCACATTTCTACCAGAGGGACCCCTCCCTCTGGGCCCAACCAGGTCTCCGTAATACCCGCCAGGTCCGCTCCCCCCTCGTAAACAAGATCATACATGAGGGGGGCTTTATTTACTACAGACCTGGCATTGCACAACATCAGGCGAAGGCCCGGGCCCTGAAGGTCTGTACTACCTGGAGAACGGGTGGAGCTTTGGGGGCCGGAGCACTCTACCGCTTGAAGACAGCGGGTGCGTGCTCCCTTAACATGATATGGCCCCCTGCTCCCGCCATATCTACCTCTCCCACACACAGTACCGATGGTAAAAACACAGTCTGGACCAGCTCGACCCCCTCCGGATCCCCCACCACCCCCGCCGAACGTCCTGGCCAAGCCCGACTCTCCCCCTAGTGGGTTATCCCCCAAACCCACAACCCTAATTCCAATCCCACCCCCCTCCCCCTTCCCAGAACCCCTTAAAAGTTTAAACAAGGACAATTTTAAAAAACCCCGCAGCCCCCTCTTTGCGGCATGCCACCTCTCGGGACTCCAGAGCCCGTCATCGTGGTAGGCCCTCGATAGAATGGAGGGCCAAGCCTGTGAGAGGGGGGAGTCTCGCAGACCAAGAAGCTCCGCTGCTGAGTACATTAATCATAATGGGTGACACGACCAAAAAAATATCCTGAGGGTGTATATAAAGGACCGAGGAGAAGACAAAGGAATGGGGGATCTCAGAGACATATTTGCAGGACCAAGTCCCCTGTCCCCTCACAACAGAGGACATAGTCCAAAGCCAGGACAACCACAGTTCCAAGGGGGAAATAGATCCAACCACCCTCTCACGGTGGTTAGGTCAGCTGGACAGCCCCCTCTTGTGGTGGGGTGGCAGCAATGAACCGATGCATATAGACAGCGTCCGGGGGTCAGGTCCAAAAATCGCCCTCTCATGGCATTTTGTCCGGTGGTAAAGACCGATGGTAAAGTCCCCTCGCTGGTAAAGTCCCTTCGCTAGTAAAGTGCATATATGTAGAAAGCTGGTAAAGTGCATATATGTAGAAAGCGTCCCGGTTCAGCCCCCAGGGGCTCTGACACCTGGCTACCCTCTCACGGTGGTCAGGCAAATGTCTAGCCCCCTCAGCCGATGGGATGCAGCCATGTACCGGTCTCCCATTCAGGTGGAAATAGCCCTCTCCAGAGTCAGGGGGGTTCAGAATAGTAATAGAGCATAGCGCCAATGAGTCCCACAGGCTGACAGTTGGTCCAGGTGGGCCCAGTTCTAAAGAGGAACACTGGAGGAGAGAGAAATGGGGCAGAAATGGGGCAGTTTTCTCGAGCCCCCAGCCCCCCACACAACCACAAATTGAGGCCTCCCAAGGCCCAGAAGATCACTCCGGGTCTTTTCCGCCCCAACCATGGTTGCAGGTCTCCCAGTCCTGTTGGTTTGTTGCCCCCCCAGCTCCTTTTCCAAAGGGGGGGGTCCCCAGCACCGTCTGACCATCAGCTTGCCTCCACAGCAACCGCCATCGCCGCTGCCCCCGCGCCATTGTTGCCAGCCCCCGAAAGAGCATGGCGACGTCCCAGAGATCTTCAGGGGATGCCCGACACATCTTGCAACCCTTTGGGCAACCCCCCCGGACTCAGAAAACTTGCCGCGTGGCGGGCGCCCCCGGCACAACGCCGCTCCAGTTAGTTGATGGCCTCCGGCTGTTAGGAAACGCCGCCAATGTTGCCGACGCCCAGCTGATCAGCCTGACGCTCCACACATCGCCCCTTCCTCTCTGCTTAGTCACGGAGGGAAAGAAAACCCTCTCCGTGCTGGCCAGGAGCTCCCCTGACTGGTCCTGGGGTCGAAGCTCTTCAAAACGACTCCCAAAGGACCCAAAGGGTAGGTCGGCGCCCCATCCTCAGATCGCGATCCCAGCGGGCGCCGCCATCTTGGACATGCGCAGATATAGACTAAATTTATAATGTATCAGATTTATGAGAACAGAGATAAATTGTGAGGAAATAAGAAGCATCTGATGTGTAGGATCTGCCATGAACTTTTTAGGGGGAGTGCATAAAACTCTGAAAACCCACTCCCCTTTGAAACTAGTACAAAACAGTCTCCCAATTAAGATAGAAATGAAAAATTGCCTTCGAATTAGGGCTGTAGAATTTAAACCAGAAGTTCTTTGTTTCTTGTATAGTTATATGTTTGGTACATACAGCTGCCATGTTGGTGAAACAAAAATAAAAGGGACTCTTCCATTTCTTGCAGTATAGTAGAAGAGATGGAGGTGAGGTTATGAAAAGGTGTCCCTCAAAATGGGTAGATGAGCCATCCTTTGCTTCAGGTCATGGAACATGAGTCTGAGCCCTGTGACAGAAAGGGATAGTTCTGAAGCCCACCTAGTTATCCAAGACAAGATCCTTTCTGGTGAGGATCTACAATTAAGTGACACCAACTGGCATGTGTTGTGACCTAGGCTTACTGTTGTGACTCCGATTCCCGAGCCTGTCATGGAGGAAGAGGACTCAGAAGGTGAGGGGGAGGAACTGACAAGGCCTCCCTCTCCAGGACCCTCCTCTCTGGCAGTGCCTCAGGTTCCATCCGAAGGCCAGGAGGAACAGCCTGGGATGGGCCAGGAGGAAGGCATTTCGGAGCACCCATTGATAGAGAGTGATAATGATGAATCCGGGCTTGATCCCAGGCAGCGTCAGAGGGAGAAGCGTGCACAGCAAAGGAAGAGGCGTGGGAGGGCCAGGGCTTGAGCTGAGCCACACCCCACAATCTTCTTCTTTATCTTTATCTTTATTTGATTTATATACTGCCCTACTCCCGAAGGACTCAGGGCGGTGAACAGCCAAAACAGTAAAAATACATAAATACAAAATTTAAAAACAGAATAAAATCGAATTAAACAATTTGGCCCAGACAGATTAAAACACCCCAATCATTTAAAAACTGATTAAAATTTACATAATTAAAAAAGAGGGAAAAGATTAGGCCAGGCCCGCCTGATGGAATAAAAAGGTTTGAGAGCACGGTGGAAGGTGCACAGATCCGGGATCCTCCATATCTCTGGGGGGAGCTTGTTCCAGATAGTAGGTGCCCCCACAGAGGTAGGTCATTCCAGATAGTAGGTGCCGCCAGTCGACATTGTTTGGCCGACGGCACCCGGAGAAGCCCCTCTCTGTGAGAGCATACCGCCAGTGGGAGACTATTGGTGGTAGTAGGCAGTCCCATAGGTAACCAGGTCCTAAGCCATGGAGCGCTCTAAAGGTGGTAACCAAAACCTTGAAGCGCACCCGGAAGACCACCGGGAGCCAGTGCAGCTCGTGCAGGAGAGGTGTTACATGGGAATGCCATGTCGCTCCCATTACCACCCGCGCGGCCACATTCTGCACCAGTTGGAGCCTCTGGGTGCTCCTCAAGGGGAGCCCCATGTAGAAAGCATTACAATAGTCCAGGCGGGAAGTGATGAGGGCATGAGTGACCGTGTGTAAGGAGTCCTGATCCAGAAAGGGATGCAACTGGCGAATCAGGCAAACCTGATGAAAAATCCTCCCGGTCACGGCCGTCAAATGCTCTTCTAAGGACAGCCGTGAATCCAGGAGGATGCCCAAGTTGTGAACCCTCTCCGTGGGGGCCAATGATTCGCCCCCGATAGTCAGTGATGGCGCCAACTAACTATATTGGGACATCGGAAACCACAGCCACTCGGTCTTGGATGGGATAAAAGGGGGCATGATTGCTCGGCAGGCTTTGTGACGGACAAAAGTTTAAACTCTAAAAACTTACATCGTGAATCCTGCACTTCGGCTCAGATATATTTTGGACTAAACTCTTGTGGATAATTTGTTGCTCTGGAAATGGATTGCAGATAAGGCCTCTCCTGCTTTTTGGGAGTACTAATTGGACTTGGCAGGCGTTTTACAGTTAGTTGCCAGAACTCTAATCTGCCAGGAATTCTGGTCTGTTTATACAATAAATTATTGGCAGGCGTGTTTGATATTGCATTTGTCTGTGTGAGGACGGGGGACAGAACACTTACTGAGTCACTACAAGACACAATTAGTCCCAAACAAACCTATTTTATTGTAACAGCTGAGAATTACATTCATTCCCAGCTGATTCCCAATTAGTTGCAAAATAAGTTCTTCAGAAGAAGTCCTTCGGGATAATCACCAACCTTTATCTTTTTTGACACCCTGCCAAAGGCCTTACTTGGCAAAGCCCCGCAGAGTTCAGAAACAAACAAGAGATGCAGACTGAAAACAGAGTTAGCAACGTTGCTTTCCTGCAAAAGGCCCAAGTGCCTTTGTTTCTCTTTTAAGCCTTATGGGAGGGGCTAATCATCTCCTGGCTTTACTCCCGAGTCATCCCTTTTGCTTTAGCTGCTCTTGCCTTCTGGCAGCTCTGAGCATGCGTGCACTAGGAACAGGCTCCTCCTGTTCCTCGGTCTCTCTGATGTCCGACTCTGGGGGCTCCAGAGTCTGCGCATCACTCCCAGATGGCCCTGACCCCATCTCTGCCGCCGACACAGAGCCCTTATCCGGGCCTTCCCCAGACTCCAGGATGGGCCCATGTTCCTCCCCAGCCTCCCCACTGTCCGACTCTGCTGCCAGCTCTGCAGGGCTGCTGCTAGACTACAACAGCATAGAAAGAAAGGCCCACATTGATTATTAGTGAAATTTAAAACCTTCTTCTAGCCCAGAGAAACTGTAGGTAGTTAACAATCAAGATAAATGATTGCATTCAAAGGGTTTTCAGATGAACCCTTTGGCTCTGACAAGCCAAAGTCGAAATCTAAGCAGCTTTTCTTTCAAATTCTCCATCATTAGAACTGATCAAAGAAATGTTTCAGTACTTCAGTTTTCTCAGACATTAGACAAACAAGATACTATTGTAAACTGCCCAGAGGCACTCTGGACAGGGAGACAGACAGCACCAGTGGTGGGATTCAAATATTTTTACTACCAGTTCTGTGGGTGCGGCTTGGTGGGCGTGGCAGGGGAAGGATACTGTAAAATCTCCATTTCCTCCCGATCAGCTGGGACTCAGGAAGCAGAGAATAGATGGGTGTGGGGCCAGTCAGAGGTGGTATTTACCGGTTCTCTGAACTGCTCAAAATTTCCACTACTGGTTCTCCAGAACTGGTCAGAACCTGCTGAATACCACTACCTCTACACAGCACATAAGTTTGGAGAAATTAAATTATAATTTCAAAGCTTATATCCCACCGGGAACCACAGCACCTCCATCCAGTCTTGAATAAATTTCATTGGATTCAATCCAAACCTCAACTCAGTCATTGGTCAACACAATTGCCTTCTTCTTCCCTTCTATTTGAGAACAAGGTACAAGCGAACTTGAGGCTATCAGTACCATAAACTCCAGCACTCGATGGCCTCTCTCACCAAGTTTATGGAGATAATAAACGCCGAGGGGACACAAAAGGACCATCATCTATGTCCTAAAGAATTGTCACTCCAGATTCCAGATTTTCTGAATCAGCTTAGAATATTGGTCCATATTCTAGCATCTGAAGGACACATTTTTCATTACTACTGAAGCCTCCCAAGCAGTCTATGAAACTATCATTCCCCACTTTCAATTCTCAGTGAAGGTCACCCACCATGGTGTCTAGGCTTAGCCCACTGGAAATGAATTTTAAGGCTTTGGAAAACAGAGAAAATATGTCAATATTTCACCCACCTTTAGCCATGAATGAGCATCTTGGCTGATAATAAGTCTCTCTCTTTCAAAAGTCCCAGGGTGCTGAAAGGTGAAACCCAGGTATGGGAGCACCACCCAGGTCCTAATCTTCAGATCTGCTGCTACATCTCCATTTTGGTCCAGGTACAAAATAAAGTGTCAGATGTAAATGCCTTATTCTCCAATGTGTAAATAATGTATATATGGAACATCAGAGGTTAACTTATTCTTTGGACTTTAATGTATTCATAACTTACCACTCCCATTCCTAGCTCCACCCCTTGTATATATAAGGAGCCACCCTCACCATTCTCGTCGCTTCTACCTTGAATATTCAGTGAATATAGAATGCCTATCATAATTAAAAAGAAATATATTTAAAGCTTTAACTTCTATTATCTTTATTGAGTCTGATCCTGAAAATATTGCAACAAGCTGGTAGCAGAGGATGGTTAATTGACTCAATAAGTAATTAAAAATGTCCAAGAAAGATAGGCCCAACACCAGGGCCTACAGCAAAGAAATAGAAACTGATCAAGAGATGATCAACGAATCCACCAATGCGATTTCGAGAGAATCCGAAGAATACACCACTGAAGAAGAAGAACTAATGAGTGAAAATAATGACCAGAAAGAAATCGAAATAGAAAATAACGAACTCAGGTCAGAGATATTAAAGATACTAAAAAGCCAAAAGAATGATGAAAGTCTCATCGCGGACCTCCAGGAGATGCTGAAGAACAGCGGAGCAGCGAGAGAGAAAAACGTCATTAAAGAAAAACCCAAAGATCAAAAAATCGTAAGTGAGATGACTACTGAGAAAATAGTTGTTAAAAAGAAAAGATGTGATCCCGCGCGAAATTTTGAATGGCAGCCATCTTGGTTTCAACGAACTTCAAAAGAGAATGGAGCAGAGCCAATCAAAACGCTCAGTTCAAAATTTCTGGCGCGAAAAACACTATCAGACGAAGAAAGTGAGAAAGAAGTCTCAAACTCTTCAGATGATCCAAAATCAGAAAGTGAAGACGATTTAACAAAATCTCAAGTAAAATCAGCAATGAAAACGCTTTTTGCTGCTTTTGGGCCAAGACTGAAAATTACCAAGACATCTACGAAGAAGCAAGAAATCAAACCGGCGACTCAAGACCTGCACGCTCCCATCCTGACTTCGAAAGCGACGACGCCCGAGCCCAGAGAGCCATGCCGATTTCGCCCTACACCACAGACAAAATCGAATACCAACGCACACAAAAAGAAGAAAAGAACCGTCACCACCACCAGAACCCCAAAAACCGAGCCAGAGACCGACTCATCTGAGGAGGAGCGGATCGAGAGAGCTGAAAGGGAGAGAACCTTCCACGACGCCACCAAAGAAGAAATGAACAACGCGCATGTGCGAAACTACGTAGACGACCCAGAAGGACTTGAACTGGCCAGAGAACCGCGCAGACTCATTGCAAGCATCCCAATGCCGTTCTGTAATTTCCTGCACTTGAGAGATCACGGACTGCCCCAGGTTGTAAGTAATGGACAGAATAATGTAGGTAACTTACCCAGTGACTTCCCAAAACTTAGAATTGATGGCATTAATTTACAAGAGTGGTATCAACAGCTTCAGGTTATTTTCATGAAAGAAAATTTACTATTCTTTATAACTAGCCCTCCAAGAAGACCTTGGACTTTAAAAATAGATTGTTTACATCATAGAGCATTTTTCATAATAATATCTAGCGTGTCTCCTGCAATGTATCATAGCATCAAACCAAACCTAACTGTATCAGAAATAATTCAATGCATGTTTAATCTATTTCACAGCGATAGCGTAGCTACAACCACAAGAATGTCTAAGGATTTCTTTTCCTCTAGAGTAAAACCAGGGGTTTCTATAAGTGAGCATTTGATAAATCTAAACAAAATAAGAGCTGAGCTACAATTGAGGGGGGAAGTGATTTCAGATCAAACAATGAAAAGTGTTATTATCAATTCACTTGATCCATCATGGGATAGCTTTATGTCACACTTAGATACCATTAATTTGGGATATTTATCCATAGAAAGTCTATCTAACAAATTGATAGCAGAAGACAATTCAAGAAAAAATCGATCCAGTAACCAAACAGACCACAAACCTTTTAGGAAAGTAGTCTTTCAAGATAAACATAATGAGGCCTTTAGATGCTACAATTGTGGATCCAGGGAACATAGTAGAAGAGACTGCCCAAAGTCTCAAGAGAGAGACATAGACCAGAATATAGGAGCAAATATAATTACAGACAATCTTCCACAGATAGACACAAATATAGAAGCCCACCAAATTACAAAGAAGGTAGAGGGGGTAGAGAAAATTCAAAAGAGAGGAAATCTGGGTCACTGAATGGGCTAAATAAACAAGACAGCACCAGAACACAGCAGGATGAGAATAACAATTGGCTTATTGATTCTGGTGCAACAAATCACACCACCAACAACAAAAGTATATTATCTTCATTTATAGAGGATAAGTTTGTGATAAAGGTAGCTAATCAAGAAAAGGTTCAAGTACTAGGCAAAGGAAATGTGACCTTGCCTGGTCTAGGGAAAATAGAGGGGGTATTATTAATCCCAGAAATACCTCACAACATACTAAGTGCCATAAAATTAAGCAGAGAATCTGATATCAATATAGTTTTCTCAAAGGGGAAAGCAACTATAGAAAAGAACAAAACAAATGTAGGTACTGTAATGATAAAAGGAGGTCTACCCTATCTGATAACTAAAGAAAGATGTTTACATAACATTGATTCAAATATGGAAGATTGTATTGAAGCAGATGATGAAAATGTCAGTAACAGTGACAATGATGAGTGTAGAATAACTCATGATCACAAAAACACATACAAGGAAAAGAAACCAAAAATAGGTAAACCAATTCATGATGAGTGTGCTCACATCTTACACAGGAAGTTAGGACATGCAAGCTTTCCTGTAGTACAAAAAATGACTGAACACGCAGAAGGTGTCAAAATAAAAAATTGTGAAAATTATTTGGAATGCTCAGTATGTAAGTCCACCAAACTAAAAACCAGTCCCAGACCAAAAAAATCTAACAGATCAACTAACAATATTTTTGATTTGGTACATATGGACTTAGTTGGTCCATTAAGTCCCTCAATTACCTATAGAAAACGTTACTTCCTAACAATAGTGGATGACTACAGCCGATATGGTTTTGTTTACACATTAAAGCACAAGGATGAAACATTTCAGAAATTTAAGGAATTCTACAAACGTATAGAAACACAACATAATATCAGAATAAAGCAAATTATGACAGATAGGGGATGTGAGTTCATGTCTAAAGAATTCTCCCAATGGTTAAAGGATAGAGGAATGTTACATTTCACGTCCAATCCTTTTTCTGCATTTCAAAATGGAGTTGCAGAGAGGAAAAATTCCACACTACAAACCATGATTAGGTGCACATTAGGGGATGCTGGTTTAGGCAAACAATTTTGGTCAGAGGCATTACATTATTCGAATTACACTCAAAATAGAACCTGGTCCAGTATTGTGAATAAGACACCATATGAGGTGATGTACAATAGAAAACCCAAATTATCACACATGCACATATTTGGAGTCACTGCAGACGTACACATACCTAAACAATTGAGGAGAAAGGGAGAAAACGTATCCAGGAGATTAAGATTCATGGGATACGAAACTGGAACCAAAGGGTACAGATTTATTGATAGTAATAACAAATTTATAGTATCCAGAACAGCTGTGTTCCATGAACAGGCCAATTGGTCAAAATTGCACCTTAATGAAATATTTCCTAATAAATGTAAAGATACGATATCTTGCGAGGAAGGAACAACAGAAAATCAAAATATTAACAAAAGTAAGAACAAAACCAAAACTTGGACTAATAGTCAGCATAAAATAAAGACAGACACATTAACAAAAAAGGAAGCTAGATATTTGCATGATAACCATAGCAAGCCTGAAAGAACTATTAGAAACAATAGAAACCAAATACCAAATAAATACAAAGATTACATAATGCATATGAATGGAGAACAAATAACACCTAATACATATGAAGAAGTATTGAAACTTCCACATGAAGAAAGAGAAAAATGGGAACTAGCTATGGAAAAAGAGATGGAAAGTTTACAAGGATTAAATGTATTCACACCTGCGATCGCACCTAAGGATAAAACAATTATAGGTACCAGGTGGATTTATAAAATTAAGAACTTAGAAGGAGGCAATACCTTATACAAGGCTAGACTAGTTGCACAAGGCTATGCACAAAAATATCCAGAAGACTATACTGATACATATTCACCCACAGTGAGAACAGAGAGTGTCAAAACAGCCCTTGTAGTAGCATCTGCACTCAATCTGGACGTATTCCAATATGACATACAGACCGCATACTTACATGCAAAATTAGATAAGGAAATATATGTAAGAGCACCACACAGTCAATACACTAATAAGAACGAAATTTGGTTATTAAATAAGAGTCTGTACGGATTAAAGCAATCCGGCAAAAGATGGTACGATTGCTTGGTAAAAGTACTTAAGACCATGGATTTCAACGCCACCACTGCTGATAACTGTTTCTTTGTAAAAAAGAGTAATGATCATATTGAATTTGTATTAATTTACGTGGACGATATTTTATACATTGGAAAGCATAAAGAGAGCAGGGAAATCTTTGTAAATAAGTTAAATGAACACTTCTCACTGAAATCTCTGGGTAAAGTGAATAAATACCTTGGTGTGCAAATTAACAAAACTAAAAGGGGATTCAAACTTACACAGAAAGATAAAATCATCGAACTCCTAAACAAATGTAACTTAAATAATGCTAAAACCTGTGACACCCCTATGCAAACTGATTTTCTTAGAAACACTGATGAATCTTCCCCTGAGTTTAAAGACAACACATTTTACAGATCAGTTATAGGTTCACTCCTTTATATATCTAATTGGACTAGGCCAGATATTGCATTACCTCTCAATCTATTGTCAAGATATGTTAGTAAACCAACCTTGTATCATTGGGAAGCTGTCAAAAGAATTCTAAGATATCTGAAGGGTACATTAGATTTTTGTTTAATGTTGGAACCCAATAATGACAGAGAACCAAAAATTACTTGTTATGCTGATGCAGATTGGGCTGGTGATACATCATGCAGAAAGAGTACTTCTGGTTATGTTTTTCTATTGAATGATTGTCCAGTTTACTGGTATACTGGTAAACAAGAACTAGTAGCCACTTCTACTACAGAAGCGGAATATGTTTGTTTGTCCAAAGCTGCAAATAACCTTGTATGGTTCAATGATCTGATCACTGATGTTTGGAAGAAACCCACCTTACCATTTATTATGCATGAAGACAATAAAGCGGCCATTGAAATATCCAGATCCGATGCAATTGGACAAAGGTCCAGGCATATTGATATAAAGTTTAAGCATGTGAGACAACTGTCTCAAGACGGATTCATTAAAGCAATACATTGCGATACTTCTGAACAATTAGCTGACATATTAACAAAACCCTTACCTTCTAAACAACACAAATATTTAACTTCTAAATTATATGTATTATATTGTCCTGAATCAGAATGTAATTGGTGTTGTGTAACGAACCGGCATTTAGAGGGGGATTTGTCAGATGTAAATGCCTTATTCTCCAATGTGTAAATAATGTATATATGGAACATCAGAGGTTAACTTATTCTTTGGACTTTAATGTATTCATAACTTACCACTCCCATTCCTAGCTCCACCCCTTGTATATATAAGGAGCCACCCTCACCATTCTCGTCGCTTCTACCTTGAATATTCAGTGAATATAGAATGCCTATCATAATTAAAAAGAAATATATTTAAAGCTTTAACTTCTATTATCTTTATTGAGTCTGATCCTGAAAATATTGCAACATAAAGGTGGAAAGATTGCAAAACTCATTCTTCGACAGAAAGGGATGAAGCTACAATGGAAAATCCAGAAATGTTAAAAGCTATTTTCCAAAGCACCTGAAGGCCAGACAAGGAAGAATGGATGGAAACTGATTAAGGAGAGATTCAACCTGGAAATAAGGTAATTTTTTTTTTTCTGACAGTGAGGACAACCCATGGAACAGAAGTTGCCTTCAGAAGTTGTGGGAGCTTCATCACTGGAGGCTTTCAAGAAGAGACTGGGCTGCCATTTGTCAGGAATGGTGTAGGGTCTCCTGGTTGGGCAGGGGTGGGGGTTGGACTAGATGATCCACAAGATCCTTGTAGGTCTGTAGGGCCTGGTGGCTCAGCAGACTAAAAGCATTGTGATTAACACCAACTGTCTGCAATTACTGTAAGTTCGAATCTCACCAGGCTCAAGGTTGACTCAGCCTTCCATCCTTTCTAAGGTAGGTTAAATGAGGACCCAGTTTCTGGGGGCAATAAGCTGACTTTGTATAAATATACAAAAGTATGAAGGCTATTGCTTAACGCCTTGTAAGCCGCCCTGAGTCTCCAGAGAAGGGCGGCATATAAATCAAATAATAATAAAAAAAGATCCCTTCCAACTCTTTTATTGTGTATTCTGTTAAGTTCTGTTAAGAAATTTTGGTTTCTTATCTCATATGATCTTCTCTTATCTCATGTGGCTTGAATTTTCTTCTACAATTATCTAACTTGCAAGTATTCTTATTTGAGAGAACAAGAGTTAACCACTATCTTCAAAAGTGAAAAACAAAGTTTTAGTAAAATTTACCAATCATACTTTGATAAAACAAAATTGACAAAATTTCTCAATTATATAGAACATTGTAGAGCAGTCACAACAAACTGAACAAACAAACCAATAAAGAAATTATTCATTAACTCCTTGAAAACAACCTGGAATGGATTTGTCTAGACATAAATTCCCAGATTAGTATTCTTCCAGGTAAACAGATGGGACACATGACAAGAGGAGCAGATTCTAATTTATTGTAAGTCTACATTATCTGAACCTTGCAAGTCTGAAAGCAGAAATCTCCCACCAACAATTTCTACTGCCTGAAATGTTAGACAGGATCCTTTCTTCTTTCTCTGCCTGTTATGCAACTGAGGGCTCCCTCTCTCTTGTCTGAACCTTTCTAGTCGGCGTCTTTTGCCTCCCCTCCTCAAGGTCATTCTCATATATCATTACATTTTGTTAATAGATTGTGGGGATGCTTTTAATATAACTTGATTTCATCAAAGCGTTAACAAACATCTTCATGAAATTATGGTGGCAGGGTTCCAAGTAACACCCCCAACAAAAGAAGACTCCAAGGCTAGAAGTTCCTCAAAATTCCACTTTATTAGAGATGTCCTGTTGGCACATCTGGGAAAACCCGAATCGGAAAGCTTCTGGGTTTTCCCCACCCGGACCCAAAAGAAGGTCAAAGTCCCTTCCCCGGCACCCACATGTCCATCACATGGTCCAATCACTCCACCATCCCATCTGGAGATGCCTCCCAGTCACACCACTCCAGGTGCAGGCTGAATGTCCTTGACTCCCAGAGAAAAGAATGTTGTTATGGCTAGATATTTCTACAACTCCATGCAATCCCCCCTCCCAGTTTCCCACAGCACTAAGTGTGGCAGTCTGAAGATCCAGAAAAAAAGATGGCCTCCAGGGCTGACACATGATTAAAAACCTAGTTAAGTGAACTTTGGATGGTGTGGTCATTAAGGGGAAATAAATTGTGCTCAAATAATTTTCAATGTTCCTCATAGAAATGGGGATGGCACATTCAACAAAAGAAACTCCCAACTCTTTAGGATGACCAAGAGTGTAGCTCCACCAAAAGACTCATCTAGGCACAACAGAAGCAAAGTCTCATATTATGAATGGGGCTGGCTGAGAAATCGTGTCGACTCACAGTAACCTTAACCTCATTTATTTATGTAACACAACAGCTACAAACTATGTCTAATGCCTGACAGAACAGAGAGCAACATTTGCGAAGTGACAGCTCTTATATAACCTCGGCTGTCAGCACCTGCACCAATCACTGGCTCGCGATCTCCTGCCAGAACAGCGCCCCCTCTGGCCGAGCCGCTTGCACAGGCGTCTATCTGTTAGGACATAACATCTCAGATTTCCCCATGAAAATCCACATAGGTAACTCCTTTCTTCCCCTCTGGGCCACCCACAGTTCGTAGTCTCTGACATCAGCACAAACTCCACCACACTAGCTATCCTCATAGGTGTAAATCCCATGCTACTATGCATGGAGTTATTAAATGCCACTTCTGCAAAAGGCAGGAGTTAAGCCCAATTGGTCTGTTGGTCATTCACAATACCTCAGGTACTGCTCTAACACTGAATTGGTTCATTCACAGGCTCCATTGGTACTGGGATGATAGGCAGAGTTAAGGCCTTTTGAGGAGCCAATCAGCTTAAAGAATTCCCACCAATATTTTGCGGTGAACTGCACCCCATGGTGCACTTTGAGACTCTATGCAATCAGTAGTTATGTTGTATGAACAGCTTTGCCAGGGATCGGGCAGAGGAAATCTTTGGGCACCCCATGAAATGTGCCTTCTTGGAGAATAACTAATGGTCCAAATTACAGTGTTCCCTGTGGCAAGTCCATCATAAAGTCAAGGAGATTTCTTCCCACGGTTCATTGGATTGGTTACTGGCTGTAGTAACCCGGGGGGATTCGTTTCATTTTCCCCCTCTGGGCCACCCACAATTCATAGTTTACCAACTGACTTCAGTTCTTTTGTTTTGGGAAAAACTGTCTGAGAGGGGAAATATGAATAACAGTTATTTTTTATTCTTCAGTACATTCATTAATACAGGCAGTTGGAATCAATAAATGATAAATTACTAGTGTCCAGAAGAAATACGATTTCTCAATAGAGAGTGTTGAATAAATAAAATCCAGTAGAAATCTGATGTTTAGCTATTTGGACTTGACAAATGTCCAAATGGTATCTTGTATAAGAATAGATGGATGGGAGCCCCAATGTAGATCTATCATTAAGGTTTCTTTTGCATGTTTTTAATATTATTATATATGTATACTGGACACTGTTTGTAATAAATTGGTTGTAGTAACTAAATTATTAGATTAATAATCATATAATTAACTTCAAAATAATTTCATTAACAATGCACAGGAAGAAGGATGAGGGATAAAACTTGAAAATAATCTTTATGAAAATGATATGTTGGAAACTTATGTTGAATTCTAATATACTTATAAGAAATATGTAGTGAATTTGTATACAGTGATGTACTGTTGGTATTTAACACCTGATAAATTGCCGAAGATATATAAAGGTGTTTCAAATGTTTGTTGGAAATGTAATTATAAAGAAGGTACTTTTTATCATATCCCATCAGTACCTTTTACCTGCCATGATTGCAGCTTTGCAGCCCCCAATCTCTCTTTGACCTCCTTGCTTCTCTTCCTCGATCTGGAGGAATAGGCAGTGTTCAAGGCATGGGCCAGAGTGTTAATGAAACTGTACAAATAGGGATAATTTTCTTTCTTTTTTTTTTTTATTGAAAAAGTTTTCAAATACAAGTTTTCCCCCTTTCCCCCCCTCTTCCCTAACCCCCCCTCACCACCCATCCCCCCCGTGACTTCTTCTTCACAACAATAAGCTAATTCATAATTAATTACATAATATTTTACCATGCCCTTACTCACTCCTCAAAGTACTGACCCTTAGCATAATATTCTTATAACTCCGCTTTTCTCCGCTTTTTGCAATAATCTACCCTTTTTCTCCTCCCCCAAACTTATAAAATATTATTATTATTACAACATAACCTTTAATCTTTTATATATATTAATATAACATTTCAAAGCAGCCTTCTCCAAATTTAACATTTATTCAGTTCTATCCAATTCTTCCACTCCCCAAAATATATGACTTAAAAATCCTTTTTCTTAAACTAATCAATCACTAAACTAGCCTATTTCAACCCAGTTTCCTGCAAGATTACCATACACTACAATTCTAAATATAATCCACTGCCCACTCTGCTAAAATATACATATGTCTATATATACATTCCATTTTATAAAAAGAGAAAAGACAATAACTTTAAATTTATAATTCATTTAGTATCTTCTTTGATGTCTTTCCACTAGATTGTTAAATCCATCATCCATAATAGGGTAACATAGCATCCTGGTGCAACAGTTTATTCAAAATCTTCAGTCATCTTCTGCCCCCATCAATAATGAATATTCTCATGTATATATAAAAGTAAAAACAACCACCCGAGTGACATTATAATTATATTCCATATAGTTGTAATTGTGGTTTTCATCAGGATTATAAATTCCCATCATCTTAGTGGGTAACAGCCAGATCTTCTGCATGCCCCAGCCTGACTCTCTTGCCTTGTAACTCAAAATAATTATAATATATTTATCGGTAAAAGAAATCCAAAATAGATAGTTCAAATCCAACAATGTAAGGCTCTTTCCACATCCCAAAATCACGGCATTGCAGAGATCTGCCACTTTCCTCAAGATAGTATTAAACGATAATTCGCCTCCAATATCTTTTCACATATTCATTTATTTTTTAAAATCCCTGGCTTCACTGTTGCTTGGTTTAGAAACTACTATTTCTACGAGATCTGTTTCTTTTCTTTTTCTTTTGCGGGTTGCATTTCCATCCAGATTTCCTTCCTACAAGTTGTGTATCAGCTGATCAGTTGTCATTCTGCTTTGTAAATTGATCTTGTTGGTTTTGTTTTATTATCTCATATGTCTTTTCCATCACTTGTATATCAACTGGTTGATTTATGCACTTGTCTGTAACTTGATAATTCATCACATTAGAATCAGATGACACTGCTCTCAAATTTATAGACAGTCCAGCTGGGGTATCCAAGGAGTCCGAAGACAGTTTGTCTACCACAGCCTCTGTAATTTGATGTTTTCCCTTTATTTCCAACTCCTTTTGCTTGTCCTGTGTTATGCCTAAAGATGTACCAAGAGCCTTGGTACTACAGTGGTTTAAAGCACCCTGTTATTAACACAGCTGCCTGCAATTTACTGCTGGTTCAAATCTCTCCAAGGCTCAAGGTTGACTCAGCCTTCCATCCTTTCTAAGGTAGGTTAAATGAGGACCCAGTTTGTGGGGGCAATAAGCTGACTTTGTATAAATATACAAAAGTATGAAGGCTATTGCTTAACGCACTGTAAGCCGCCCTGAGTCTCCGGAGAAGGGCGGCATATAAATAAATAAAAAAAAAATATTTTTAAATTTTTTTGATAAAATTCTTCCGCTTTTTCAACAGTATTCAGTTGGTATCTTACTCCTTGGTGTCTCAATATTAAACCAACTGGGACGTCCCACCTAAATAGAATATTCCTTTTTTTTAACTCATTCACTAGAAAACCAAATTTCTTCCTCTCCATTAACATCTTGGGCGGGAGTTCCTTAAAAATCCAAATCTTTCTTCCACGAAATTGCAAAGTAGAATTATAAGAATTCTGCACAATTTTATTTCTAATTTCTTTGTCTGTAAAATAAATCACCACATCTCTAGGCAATTGCCTTTGTTTTGCCAACCAGGAGTTTATTCTATAAATTCTGTCAATCCTGCAAAACACTTCATCAGGTTGAACCTTTAAAATCCCAGCCAGAATTTCAGAAGATATCTTCCTTAAATCATCTCTGTCATTTTCCTGCAGACCTCTCAGTCTAATTGCATATTCTGTAAAATTGTGTTGGATCATTAAAACTTCTCTTTCAATCCTTTGTTGTACATTTTCTTCATTACCAGTCTTTTGATCAGCCTCCATTTTAAGTTTGTCTTCTGAACTATTATCCTGAGTGTTTGCCAAATCCTTTTTAATTTTTTGGATCTTGTCATCCAAATTCTCCTCAGTTTCTTTCATTTTAGACTCTAATAATTTAGTATTTGCATCCAACTGAATCACAAAGTCTGCTAAGCCATTAGCTGTTTTTAAAATCTTTCGATCCAAAAAGCCAAACTTAGATTTCACCAATTCACCAATTTCTTTGATTTCCAACTTAAATTTTTCAAGTTGCTGATTCACAATCTCATCCCTTCTTACAATCTCCTCAAGAAGAAATTCTATTATATTAAAGTCAGATTTCTGAGACTGGAGAGTTAAAACTTGTTGATGTAATTTATTAATGGGGGAATCCCCCCCCACTGCCTGTTTGTCTAGCTTTATAAGTCTCAGTGCCATTTTTCCACGCAGACAAAATTTACTGGAAAAGAGAAAAAAAAAAACTTTTTTCCAACCAAGATCAATATCAGATCCCCAAGGAAAAAAAAAGGAAAAAAAAAACAGAAGTGAGAGTGAGGTTTTGCCTTCAGTTACAGCCAAAAGTATTCATTCCGCTACTTTGTAATTGAAAACGGAAGGAGTTTCCCTTTCAGCCTCTCTTCAAGCCGCAGCAGCAATCGCCATTTTAAAAAACTTTTTTCCCTTCACTTCACTTCTTAGGCAAAATAAAATAAAAAGAATACTTGCGCTTCAGGATCAGAGGTCCAGCTCATATCTTCTTTAATTAATTTATTTGACAGATTTACAGGCTTGCTTTTGCCCCCTAGCTCTGCATGTAGCAGAGATTTCCCAGAGCCCAGAGCATCGGCTGGGGATACGGGGAGTCTCTTCCGCTCCCTCCCAAAAGTAAATAAAAAACTTTTGGGATTAGGCAGAGGACTCTACCCACCCCAGCCGGCTCTATCTCCATTTCCTAATGGAAACGGAGTTTTTTCGAGCCGCCATTCCGCTGAAAAAGGCGGCTCTTACAGGCAGTGGGTTCGACGATCCCGAAGGAGCGTCCAGCGGGGACAAGCAGCAAACCGGAAGTCCCAAATAGGGATAATTTTCAATCCGGATCCTGTTCCTTTTCTCTTGGGTCTCCAGTGGGGCTTTCTGTGTGCATCTTCTGTGGCCTCTGGGAGAAAACACGGGCTTTGAAAGTGAGCAGTGAAAATACTGATCTTCAATTTGGGGTTCCAAAAATAAATTGGGTTCAAAGGGATGATATTTTTGCCTATATTTCTCCTGAAAAGCAAAGGCCCAAACACTATGGACATATTTGAGAAGTTTCTTCCTTCTAATTGTCAAATGACCCAAGACTGACATGATCCAGACTTTCCCTTCAATGGGTCCTGGCAAACGCATAAATGTTAAATGGAAAGGAAGAATTCTGTCCCAAATGGAATCATATTCTATGAAGTGAACAAAGACATTGACTTGTCTCCACTTGGTGAGGGCATCTCTGAGGGGTGCTGTATATCCAGTTTTTGAGAACAGTTGTGATATAACAACACAAATTCCGCTTCTGACAAGCATAGGATTTAAAGTCCTCATGAAATTCTCACCATTCTGTGTGACTGAAGCAAAGAGTCCTATCAAGGTCCATCTGAAATGGAGCAGCAGCTGGACAATTGCTGGGTACTGGATCCCTTGTTTGGGGAGCATCAGATGGAAAAAAGGGAATTGGCTTTTATCAGTCAGGATCTCTGAAACAGGCTCAACACTGATCTGAAAAAACAATGAAAAAGGCTGTGTTCGATTTGGGGTCAGATCAAGACCCAAACACTAGATTTTAATAACTCCATATTTGTTCTCACAAACATATTAAAATAATTTATTGTTGACTGGCCATTAAGTCATATCTAAATGCATAATGTAGAACACAAAATATTAACAAATCTGTGTAGAGAAACAGAATGCAAGAATAAATTAAGTAAGAAAGAGTAAGAATAAAGAATGTGAATCATTTCTGCATCATCCCTACAATTTACTGCAACGAGACCCACATATCCAGATCTCTACTAAACTGTTTTTTTCAAATAATGAGCTGTATTACATGTACTTTTTAAATTCTAACAGCTCAGTGTACATGTTATTTTAATATATGGATCCCAATAGATCATTTGTGTAACACTTAGTCTAAGATTCTGATTTTTCTTTCTTTAATGTTAGCAATTGATATTCCAATATTAGATCTATTCTCCAGTTGTACAAGAGAAAGTGGGAAAAGCTCTCCTAGTATAACTTGTTAGTTGTTCAATCCAAAATGTCTTTAATTGAAATTTTACTGTTCTAAAACAGGGAATACACTGATTTTAGGCAAAGGACAAATTGTATAAATTCCCAATTCAACTCTGAGGGCAGCTGAAATCCTTTTATCCACCCTCAAGATTCTCCTCAGATGCTGTGATTGGGTTTGTTATAGCAGTGATATAGATTAAGCCCCAAATTTAAGTTTGATATAAGGGCTTGGGGGTAACTTTGACATAATACAAATTGAATAAATTGTATACAAATTGAATAAAATAAATAATAATAAATAATAATATACTTTAATTAATGGAAAGAAGGTTGGATAGGTAAAAGAAAGTTTGGGATTAAACATTCCAAGACCAATCTGTTGTCAATATTAGATTATTAATTTATGTACCCTGTTTCCTTGAAAATAAGAGCCAACTAGAAAATAAGCCCTAGCATGATTTTTCAGGATGCTTGTAATATAAGCCCTATCCCCCCCAAAAAAACCCCAGTTAAGATGGTCGGCTAGTTGGACACATTTATTACCATATTTCCCTGAAAATAAGACCTAACTGGAAAATAAATCCTAATGCATCTTCTGGAACAAAAATTAATGTAAGACCCGGTTTTATTTTTGGGGAAACACAGATATTAGTTGCACAAATTTATATAACTTTTAATTCTACCTAAAACCTTCTTGTTTTTCTTCGCACTTTCCTTCTATCCAAACTTAAGTTTACTTAAGAGGATAATGGCATATATTTTAGCCGCAATATCTATTAGATCAACCATAACTGATATCAGTTGTAATGAGGGAGAAAGCATTTGCATTTCCTGCATTGAATGTAGAGAGCATATCTTTCTCCTTCTGTCCTGGCCACTTTTTACAGAGGCATGATTGAGAGCATTTTAGCAAACTGCATCACTGTTTGGTTTGGTGGCAGCAGAGTCTCAGATAGAAAGTCCCTACAGAAAGTGGTGAGGACATCCAAGAAGATTATAGGAAGCTGGCTTCCCATTGTTCAGGATGCTGCTTAGAGCACAAAGCATTGTTAAAGACCCCACACACCCACTCCATGGTCTGCTTCTGTTGCTCCCCTCTGGGAGGAGGTTTCAAAGTTTTTCTAGCAAGACTTCTGGGTTCTGTAATAGCTTTGTTCATCTGTCTTATAAATTTGCAGGATTCTGCAAACTGTGCAGACTGTGATGTTTCTCTGTGTCATATATGTGTGTGCATGTAGGTATATAGTGCTTTCAAGTTGCTGTGGAGGGTCGCTTTGAGAGCTGAATGCAATGAAATTTCATTTTAATGTATGTTGATTAGTGTACATTTAAAGTGACAATAAAATTTTATTCTATTCTATTCTAATTGCTAGAATCCTTTTTATTCCATTTTATAGAGAGAATTGCTACTATTGCCAACTTGAATCCAGGTGGATAATGCAGATATTATTTCTGTGTGAAAATGAACATACCTTCTAGGGATATTTTTTTGAATAGTTGAAGATCCACAGGAAAATCCTCTCCAGGGACTTTATTGCTTTTCAGGCCTTTTATGATGAATTGGAACATGAACATAATAGGGTAAAACATAGTTGACATGATCACTAACATGGTGAAAAGCTTCTCTTGAATTACATGGAGAAGATGGTATTTATTGCTCACGAACTTTTATTTCCATTATCAGACAGAGAAAGGTATTACGGAAACCTGGTTGGGTCATGAGGGTGGGGTTCCCCTCGTGGATATGTGCCCACCAGGTTTCCGAGCATTCCATCAGCCGAGAGCTCAGGGCAGGGGCAGGGGGTGGTGGTGGCGGTTATTATAAAGGAAAGTCTTGATCCGAGGGAGACCATTGTTCCACAGATAGCCGGATGTGAGTCCCTTTTTGTGAAGTGGGGTCGTGGAGTACAGATGGGCTTGTTGATCACGTACCTGGCTCCCTGCCACGTGGCAACGGCCCTGCTCGAGCTGCTCAACGTCATAGCTGAGGTGGTGGTTGGTACCCCCAGACTTCTAGTCATGGGGGATTTCAACCTGCCTTCTGTCGGCGAAACGTCTGAGGTGGCTCGAGAGTTCATGGCTTCCATGACGGCCATGGACCTTACTCAGTTAATTCATGAACCCACTCACATGGGTGGACACACTCTGGACTTAGTTTTTGTCTCTGGTCAGTGGTCGAGTGGCCTTGATACAGGGGATATAGTCATCAAACCCTTGTCATGGTCTGACCACTCGCTCCTTCGACTGGACTTTCTAACCGCTGCACCCTGCCGCAGGGAGGCGGGACCGACGAGGTGGTTCCGCCCCTTGCGCCTGATGGACCCTGATAGGTTCCAGATGGAGCTTGGGCCATTTCCTGAGACTCTGGCTCATGACTCGGCTGAGGACCTGGTGGCCGCCTGGGATAATGCAGCTGCCGGGGCCTTGGACCGTGTCGTGCCTTTGCGGCCTCTGACCCGGCACCGAACTCACCTAGCTCCTTGGTTCTCCGAGGAGCTCAGGGAGATGAAGCGCCGGAAAAGACGCCTGGAGAGTAGTTGGAGGACCAGCCGCTCCGAATCCGACCGAACACTGGTGAGGTCTCATATTAAGACCTACCTAGTGGCGATAAAAGCGGCGAAATCTAGCTATTTTGCCGCTCTTTTCGCGTCATCAGATAATCGCCCGGCCGCCCTGTTTAGGGTGACCCACTCCCTCCTCCATCTGGAAGCGCGGGATGACCCCTTGCAGGGCCGAGCTGAGGAGTTTGTGCAGTATCTGTATGACAAAATCGCTCAGATTCGGGAATGGCTGGCCTCTGACTGGGTATGTCCGGACGGGATGACTGAGGCAGGTCTTGAGAGTGTTATCTGGGGGGAGTTTGATCCTGTGGCTCCCGAGGACATGGACAGGGTCCTGGGACGGCTGAACGTGACCACATGTTTATTGGACCCGTGTCCCTCCTGGTTGGTACTGGCTTCCCGGGAGGTGACACGAGGCTGGCTCCAGAAGATTGTTAACGCTTCTTTGAGTGAGGGGATCCTGCCGGTTGCTTTGAAAGAAGCAGTTGTGAGGCCCCTCCTCAAGAAGCCCTCTCTGGATCCGGCTGTTTTGGCTAACTATCGTCCAGTCTCCAACCTTCGCTTCGTTGCAAAGGTTGTTGAGAGTGTGGTAGCGCAAGAGCTTCCCCGGTACCTGGATGAAGCTGTCTATCTAGACCCGCTCCAGTCCGGCTTCCGGCCTGGGCACAGCATGGAAACGGCATTGGTCGCGTTGGTGGATGATCTCTGGAGGGCTCGGGATAGGGGTTGCTCCTCTATTCTGGTCCTATTAGACCTCTCAGCGGCTTTTGATACCATTGACCATGGTATCATGTTGCACCGGTTGGCGGGGTTGGGGGTAGGGGGCACCGTTCTGTGGTGGTTCTCCTCCTACCTCTCTGACCGGTCGCAATCTGTGTTGACGGGGGGGCAGCGGTCGACCCCGAGGCACCTTGCTTGTGGGGTGCCACAAGGGTCGGTCCTCTTGCCCCTTCTGTTCAACATTTATGTAAAGCCGCTGGGTGAGATCATCCGTGGCTTCGGGGTGGAGTTCCATCAGTACGCTGATGACACCCAGCTGTACATCTCCACCCCAGGCCACCCCAACGATGCCCTTGAAGTGATGTCCCAGTGCCTGGAGGCCGTGCGGGCCTGGATGGGGAGAAACAGGCTCCGACTCAACCCCTCCAAGACCGAGTGGCTGTGGCTTCCAGCGTCCCGATATAGCCAGCTGACGCCATTGCTGGCTATTGGGGGCGAATCACTCGCCCCCACGGAGAGGGCTCGTAACTTGGGCGTCCTCCTGGACGCATGGCTGTCTTTAGAAGACCATTTGACGGCCGTGGCCAGGGGGGCTTTTTATCAGGTTCGCCTGATACGACAGTTTCTTTCTAGATCGGGACTCTCTACGCACAGTCACTCAGGCACTAGTCACTTCCCGCCTGGACTACTGCAATGCTCTCTACATGGGGCTCCCCCTGGGGTGCACTCGGAGGCTCCAGCTGGTCCAGAACGCGGCCGTGCAGGGGATTATGGGGGCGACGAGGCGCTCCCATGTGACACCTCTCCTGCGCAAGCTGCACTGGCTCCCGGTGGTCTTCTGGGTGCGCTTCAAGGTGTTGGTGACCACCTTTAAAGCGCTCCATGGCTTAGGGCCGGGGTACTTACGAGACCGCCTTCTGCCACCAATAGCCTCCCACCGGCCAGTACGCTTGCACAGAGTGGGCCTCCTCAGGGTGCCGTCCGCCAGACAATGTCGGCTGGCGACCCCCTGGGGGAGAGCCTTCTCTGTGACGGCGCCCACCCTCTGGAACAACCTTCCCCCAGAGTTACGTACAATAACAGACCTCCAGATTTTTCGTCGGGCCCTGAAAACCTATTTATTTCAACTAGCTGGGCTGGCTTGAGTTTAATTTTAAATTGATTTTAAATTGGGTTGTTTTAATTTATGGCCAAAATATTTATTTATTTATTTATTTATTTATTTATTTATTCGCATTTCTATACCGCCCTTCTCCTTTCGGACTCAGGGCGGTGAACAGCCAGATAAAAAACATCTATACAAACATCACAATTAAAATAGAATTAAGATAATTTATAAATTTGGCTCATAATTTAAAACTTGTCAATTAAAATAAATATTAAAATTTTAAAAATTTTAAAACTAACCCTAAAATCAGGACAGACCAGCTAGTTGAAAAAAAATGAGTTTTTAGGGCCCGACGAAAAATCCGGAGGTCGGAGATCACTCGTATCTCTGGGGGTAGATTGTTCCATAGGGTAGGTGCCACCACAGAGAAGGCTCTCCTCCTGGGGGTCGTCAGCCGGCATTGTCTGGCCGGCTTAAATTAAAATAATTTAATTATTTTAATACTGTTTTTAAATTTTGTATGCTCTGTTTTTATTTAGGCTGTGCACCGCCCTGAGTCCTTTTTGGAGAAGGGCGGTATAGAAATTTAATTAATAAATAATAAATAATAAATAAAAACAGACACAAACCTGGGGGATTTTGTAGGTACCTAGTAATGTTGACATCTGGATGGAGATGTCCCTGCTAGCTCCATCAATAAGAACCAGAAGGTTGCCCTTCCTTCCACAGCTGTAGTTGGGAACATTGGCTTCTCCAGTAGAGAGAATGTCCAGCAAGGCATCTGAAGTGCGTAAAGTGCTCATAGAGTTGTCATGGATGTTGTAGCCCAGTGTGAGATTGTGCAAGAGCTGGGAATTCTTGTTGATAAGTTGAATGGCAAAAATGAGGCGTAATCTTTGTGAAAAACCAAAAGAAAGGCTACTGTAAAAAAGAAAGAAAGAAAGAAAACGTTCATGTTATTATCATCAACAGCAACAACAAATCCTTTTTTTAAAAAAAAAATCAGTCCTCTTTGTCTCCACAAGCCTACCCAGCCTTAAGCCAACATTGATCCAAAACCAAAGATCAGCTAGTTTGGTAGTAAAGTGATGAACCCAGGATTGTACAGGGTGAGGAAAATAATGTCAGCTACTTTCAGGGTTTTTTTCAGTCTCATCTTTGGATTTGAGTCTTCCACAAATGAAGGCAAAAGAGACCAACAATGGAACTCAACATCATTCAGGAAATAAGAAAGATCCTATAATATAGAAGCAAGTGAAATAATAAAAAAATAAAGGAGAGTGTTAGAACTGCAAATGGAGGGAATGCAACTCCATTATCCTGAATGACTTACGAATGAGATGGACTAGAAGGAAGACTGCTGAAAGGGAATATTATACGCAGCATTTCTGTTGCAGTGTTGATCATAGTAATGAGATGGTCTCCTGGCCTGTAATAGCTCCATGGATTGTTTCCATCCTGGTGCTCCAAGCTCATCGGACATTTCGTTCTAAGCTTCCCAGAGACTGGATGGGACATCAGCAGCATCAGAAGCAGAAGCAGGAGGTCCATAATTCTTGGAGCTGATTCAATTCCTTGCCAATTCTTAACAAAAAGAACAAGTCAAGTTAGAAGAATTCAAAGCACTGTCACAAGATGGAATATCTAGTGGTTTTTCCAATTCAGACCTAGAAAATCCGAGCTTCACCTGGAAAAGAAAGAAAAGTACATTCAAGAGCACAGTCCCTGCCTGTCTGAAAATTATGCCACACAGAATGTGGCCTAAGATATTTATGTTTTTCTCATACAAAATCCCTTCCATGTTGCTTCAGTCTGATGTTTACATGGAAGGAAGTCACTGAAGAAGGAGCAGAAGGGATCTCAACGGACAGAGAAATGACTAGACCAGGGAAAAGCAACTTTTCCACTGAGGACACGGGTCCATGTGAGGAGGGTTATCTGGAAAAAAAACATGTTAGTGGGGAAAAAATACCCACAGAAATACACCTGGGCCCCTGCTCTGCAGTCTTGTCAGGACATGTCTGGAAAGTGATGCTGGATGAAGATAGTTCAACAACAAAGGACTTCTGCTGTCCTTCAATATGGCACCTTGTCTCCAGAGACTGCTGGGGAGGGTCACTCAGAGCTATGGAGTTTGGTGCTCCTCCAGGTTGATGTCTCATAACTCTAGTGCTGCCTGACTTCTAATGCAAAGGAAGCCATCAGCACCCTTGAACCCTGCCTACTGGTAAGAGCAGGGCCTGTTCCTTCTAAACCAGTGGTTACCAACCGATGGTCCGCGGACCACTGATGGTCTGCGAGAAAATTTTGGTGGTCCGTGGAGAAATTTTTGCATTTTTGCATTTTTGTAGGTGGTGCAAAAAGGAGCCCTCGCCGTCCGGAATGAATGGTGCTGTTGTGGTGGTGGGGGAGAGGGCAGTACAACTGGGAAGAAGCGGCATTTGCAATGGCTGGAAGCTGAGGGAGCGAAGCACTACTTTCATTTGCACGGCAACAGCATTCCACCTCGGTATATTTGCGCCAGCCAGTGGCACAAGGCAGCCCTCGTCTCCTGCCACTTGGGACTCTGAGCGGTAAATGGCGTCTAGTCTGGGGAGCAGCCGGATTTTGCTCTCCATTGCAGATGCCAGATCGACCCCCTGCAAGCTCTCGTCTCTCGAGGAGCGCTCCCTGAAGCGGCGCTAGAAACTTTGGTCAGGCTCCTTGAGAGATGAGAGCTTGCAGGGGGCCGATCTCGTGTCTGCAATGAAAAGCAAAATCTGGCTTCTTCTCTCCGCTTTAAGTGTGGCATCAGGATTCCGCCTTGGTATATTTGCGGTGCAAGGCAGCCCTCATCTCCTGACGCTTGGGACTCAGAGCGGTAAATGGTGACTGGTCCAGGGAGCAGCCGAATTTTGCTCTCCATTGCAGATGCCAGATTGGCCCCCTGCAAGCTCTCGTCTCTCAAGGAGCACTCCCTGAAGTGGTGCGGGAAACTTTGGTTGGGCTCCTCGAAAGACGAATTATGACAATTTCTGCCAAAGTGTTCTTTTTCCATATTTTTAAATCAAATCTTAATATTTCTATTCTTGTTTCTATAAACAGTATCTTCTTTGGCCCTCAAATTCTATTTTTTCCATTTTTAATCATATATATATATATCTTTTAATTTTTAATAATTCATTCTTTATCCTAATTTATTTAAACATTTTCAGGGATGCCTTTCTTCCATTTCTTTCCAGCCTTGGTGGCGCAGCAGACTAAAAATGCTGTTAAGTAACACCAGCTGCCTGCAATTACTGCAAGTTCAAATCTCACTAGGCTCAAAGTTGACTCAGCCTTCCATCCTTTCGAGGTAGGTAAAATGAGGACCCGGTTTGTTGGGGCAATAAGCTGACTTTGTATAAAAAAGAACACCACTGGGGGGCGAAAGCCCTACTAAGCTTGTATATACAAAAATATGAAGGCTATTGCTTAACGCATTGTAAGCTGCCCTGAGTCTCTGGAGAAGGGCGGCATATAAATCGAACCAATAAATAAATAAATAAACAATAAATAAATAAATTTCATCTGTTTTGTTTTACAGCAATCTTTCTTCTCTTTCTCTTCCTCTCCCTCCCTTCTTTTATCCTTCCTCCCTTCTTCCCTTCTCTCCTACTTCTTCTCTACTTCCCCTTCCTTTCTTCCTCTCCTCTTCCCTTTCTTCTATTCCTCTCTCTCCTTCTCCCTTCCTTCACTCTCCCTACTCTTTCTTCCATCTCTCTCTATTGCTGTATTCATTTTCAATTCAGTGTTTTTTTTTCTATGGTGTCCAGGCATCCCCGATTTTCTCTCCGTTTATTGAATATATTCCTCAAGATTCCCATCATGTTTTTAATTCTTAACAATGTATTTCAACTTATTCCATTTTTGCCTTAAAACCTTTCAACTTATTTAACCTTCCACCTCTTATTTTCTTTAATTCCTAATTTCTTATTCCCACTTCAATAATTATTTTTTTCTTTTCCTATTATTTCAATTACTTTCAGTTATTTTTACTTATAAACCATTCTGTATCTGCTGGTCTATTTTACATTAAACAATATACTCCTTTTTTAAAAAAATCCTTACTTATATGTCATTTCATCTTTACTTACATCATTTACTTACATCATTTATTAACATTTCAATTTTATTTCTTAATTTAAATTAATTCCTTTGTTTTTTTTCAATCTTTGGCACACATTTCTTTACCCTTAGCCGGTGTTTCTCTCCAATCCATAAATCCCCAGACAACAAAATATAAACCTTTCTATCTTTCACATTGCATCTACTGATCTGTTTTACATTATAAAATATATTTCTTTTTTTAACTCCTTACATACATTTCATTTCATCTTTACTTACATCATTGGCTAACATTTCAATTTTATGTCTTAATTTCAATTGAGTATTCCCTTTTACAATAATCTATATATTTATTCCAATTTGTTTCTTACATACAATTTCTACTACTAGTACCATTCCCTTAAGTCAACATGTTAATGCTTTAATTCCCTTTCTACTACCTTTTTGCCTCCTCTTGGTCTTCTGAGGTGCCCCTCTCTCTCTCCCACATCCCTACAAGACGGATCTGGTCCGAAGACCCCCTGACAATGGTTTGTCAGTTTGGGTTTTCGCAAAGCTCGATGGAGCTTCGCTATTTCCCAACCAGTATCGCCGCGATGCTTCCGGTTTCCCATAGACTGTTTGAATGGGTTTCCTGGATAATACAGAGGGCTAGTCTAGATGGTTTTTTTGTATTTCATTCCAAATGTACTATTTTATTTTCTCTAGTATCCCTGACTATGTCTATTTACTTATTCATTTATCAGTAAGTCACTTTACCTATTTATTTATTTATCTATCTATCTATCTATGTATCTATAGACACACACCTTTTATTTGAAAGGTAAATTTTTTTTAACCAGTTGACATCTGGCACAAACTCAAGAAAATAATCATTTCTTGTATATTCAATTTAGTTTCTGCCTCATTCAGAATGAAAATATTTGTATGACAATATAACAAACAAAATCCAAATGCAATACAAATCAAGATAAAAAAAGTAGATGGTGAATCCACCAACAGTGAATATAACAGAATAACAGAGTTGGAAGGGACCTTGGAGGTCTTCACTGCTCAGGCAGGAAACCCTACACCATTCCAGAGTGATGACTGTCCACATCTCTTCTTGAAAACTCCAATATTGAAGCACCCACAATTTCTAAAGGCAAGCCATTCCACTGATTGTTGAATGTTCTTACAGTAAATTGTTCTTACTGTCAGGAAAATTTTCCTTGTTTCTAGGCTTGTTTTCTCCTTGATTAGTTTCCATCCATTGCTTCTTGTTCTGCTTTCAGGTGCTTTGGAGAATAGCTTGACTCCCTCTTCTTTGTGGCAGCCCTTCAGATATTGGAAGACTGCTATCAAGTCACCCCTAGTCCTTCTTTTCCTTATACTGGACATACCCAGTTCCTGCAACCGTTTTTCATATGTTTTAGCCTCCAGCCCCCTAAACAACTTTGTGGCTCTTCTTTGCACTCTTTCCAGAGTCTCAACATCCTTTTTTAGATTGTGGCAATCAAAACTGGATGCAGTATTCCAAGTGTGGCCTCATCAAAGCATTATAAAGTGGTACTAAGACCAAAAGAAGTTGGAAGTCACTGTTCATTTGTTTCTCTTTTTTTCTTCACTGCATTCCTTTTCCCCCTATTTTCTATTGTCTTTATTTTCATTTGTATTTTATATTAAGAAAAAAAATATTTTAAACAGACATTAACTAAGAAGGAGTGGTTGGGAAAAACAACTGGTTATTATTGCTCCAAATTAATTTTATCTTTATCCATTTCTGTTAATTTGTTAGGCCGTGGGCCAAAAATCTTGAACAATACTCAACTTTATGTCTTTATTTTTTCTGCCATTCCCAGACTGTCTAATCCTGCTGCATTCCTTCCTCTGGATCTGAAGAGCTGCAGCTCACAAAAGCTGATGCCTCCCATTAAAATTTCAGAGGCAGAATAGGTGGCACCAGGCTCCAAGAGGTTAACATGGCTGTCCTCCACACAATGAAAAACAAAGAGTGATTGGAATAATACGAGAGATGCTACTCTTCTGTTTTTCAGATACAGACTCTGTCCCACATGTCCCACATGTACTCATCAGTACAATTATTCAGCATTACATCTTAAAGTTACAGAATACATTTAAAGTTATAGAACACATATATTGCCTGGACAATCCATTAGGCTTACACCATATCCTAACACAGAAAATTAGCATCCTTACAAGAAGAGGTCAATGTGTACCCCAAAATCACAATCTTTCTGTCCTATGAGGAACATCTGGGGAACATCCTGGCTTTCTTCTTCTCTTCAGTCACACCCTTGGTCTTAGGGATCTTCATTCAACACTGAGAAACTCCCGTAGTCAAGGTCAACCATAGGGAGCTCTCCTCCATACTTCTCCCTCTGCTTTTCTTCCGATCCACTTTCCACTCCATTGGTCAGCCAAGAAAAGCCACCTGCCTCCTCCATATTTAAAGGCATCATAGGACACCTGATGTCTCCTCTGTCTTAGCCTAGACAATCATGGTGGTGCTGGCCTTCTCAGCCACAAAGTCAGGAAACCTTTTGAGAAGGTGGCTGGGAAAATGTCTGGCCAATTCTGCCATCCTTTCTTGTTCTGGAGTTCAAGTTCTGACCTGTGTCCCTTAGGCATTTCTTCTCCTTTCCCTGAATCTGACATGAACTCCCAACTTGGAGAGATCTTCCTTCAGTGAAGTGAAGGTTCTCCTGCTCTGTGTTATGGAGTCCTGGGCTACTTGGGCTTCCTCTCTACCACCTGCTTCATGGTAGCTTTCCTGGCCTTCACCATCAGGATGGTCCCACCTATCTCCTCAGCTCCTCCCTCTTTCTCAAATCCCCAATTCTCCCTTCTAGGTCAAGATGTGCATATCAATGTCCCCTCCCCCAATTAGAAATGTAATCCCTCCAATGATTGACCCTGCTAGATCTGGAACAAAGGGGCTCCCAACTGGACCTTCCAAGCCTCAGATATGAAGGTCTAAGGGACTGCAGTCCTCTGAGTGCATCCCCACAACCAAGAAGGGCCACCAGGTCCCCCAAACCATTTCTTGGTGGGCGAAGCAATATTTTTTTTTTCCTATTTAAGTTTTTTATTTTTATAAAAATGTTAAATCAATACATGAACAATGTGGCACCTGGATGCCATTCATTCCAATACAAATAAAACTGATCAGGTTAAACATTATTATTACATTCAATCAACTTATGTATTTCTAATAACAGTACACATCCATATTAGATTACAATCTATCATTATTCAAGTATTCCACCTATTTCTCATTGTTACTTTCATTTTATCAAATAAAAATGTATACATTAATATTCCCTTTATTTCTATCACTTATTCTAGCTATTAATCATGTCACCCTATATTACAAGGCTTTTTCTTTCTTTCCTGTCTTGCTTCTAATCATGTCACCTGCCTTTAAAAAAAAGAGAAAAGAAAGGAAAGAAAATAGAGAGGGAGAATGAGAAAAAGACAACTCAAAACAGCGATTAAAAAAATGGAATCATCTATTCATCATCTCTTGCCAGCTTTATACTTTAACTGCTATACTTTAAAGGAAGGAGAGGAAAGCGGGAAAACAAGTCAAAACAACAATAAAGAAAGAAAACAATAAGGTTTAAGGTTTATTAAATTTGTATACCGCCCTTCTCCCGAAGGACTCATCATAATCATCGACCCATCGTCTCTTGCCCACTTTGGTACTTCAATTGCTACGTGCTTTTTTTTTTTTTTTTTACTTGGTTGTGGCAAGAAATTTGTTGTGCCCAACCCAGGCCAGCTTGAAAAATGTCCTTGATGTGACACCATAAGCTAAGCAATAAAATATCCAGGGCAGTGGTGAAATCCTGGCGGTTCTGTCCGGCTCATGCGAGCCGGTAGCAGCGGCGGTGGGTGGTTCAGTGAACCAGTAGCAGCAGCGGCGCGAAGCTCTGCCCACCTGCCCAGACATCATTACTTCCTGGTTTTAACCCTCTGCACATGCACAGAGCTTTTTTCCGAACAGGTAGGGAAGGTAAGTAGATTTCACTCCAATCCAGGGGTTAAATATAAACTGTAAAGAGTGAGGCAAAAGGGAAGTAATAGGTAGAATAATTGTAAGTTCTGGCAGAGATGCAGGAAAGTTTCTTTTGGCCTCTTCATCATCCCACACTGCAATCCACCCAGCAGGAAGGGGCCAGGCCAAACTTTTCTCCTGCATTTTTCCCTCTGTCCCTTCTCCTTCACCTCACTGGAAAAGGATTTGATTTAAATGTCTGTGGAGATTCTCAGTAATCCAGGTCATAGTTGTTTCAAAGGTGCTTTTTTTTCCCGCCGCTCAAAAGGCAACTGGACTATTTTTTATTTGAGGATGAAGAGAAAGACCTTTTCTCTTGTTATCCAAGAAACTTCATCAGTTATAAATGGATGGTGGGGGGCTGGAAGGATAGGTTCTGACAGGATGGGGAGGGGGGAATGAAGGGACTGTATTTCTTTGCAGGCATCTGGTCCTTAGCCCTCTCTCCGAGGGCTGCTAAGGCCACCTGAGGGCTTATCTGGGCCCTCAGGGCCACCTGAGTCAATGTGAAAATGGAACCTTCTTGGAACTGCTGAAGGGACTGGGTTGTAAACAGGAGATAATCAGGAACACAGGAACCCAGTGCTGCACTTTCAAAGCATGTGGCGGTTTTTATGGGGGTTCACACGCAGCTTCAGAGATGACCATGTCAAAGGGGCCCCACGCTACACAACCATAAGAAGGGCCACCATGTCTCCCTAAACCAGTTTCTGAATGGGTGTGGCAAGAAATCAGATGACACCACCCATCATGCTATGCACACCTCCACGACCACCCCGAGTCTCAGTTTATTTAGTAAGCTAAGAAACTTCAGAAAGAAAGGATTTCAGTGTCTTCTATGAATACAGAAGGACAACACAGAAAATCTCAAGGAACAAAATGCTTCCAGCCACTCTATGACTTTTTCCCTGTTTATCCAAAAATATAGTCCAGAGATTATAACTTTTCTGCTTCTTAGTCAGCTGTCATGCAAAAATTAATATTTTTAGAATAGGTGGAAAATTACATTTCACTTCAGTCAGAAGGAATTTTAAAATTAGCTCCAACTGAGGAACGATATACAGAGTTCTGTTATAAAAGAAAATCACCATCAGGCCCAACTTTTAACATTAGACCAGGTTAAAGGGATCCAATTGCTTCCTTTGTGTTAAGACAGGAGCCCTGGAGTTAAGTGTCACCATCCTAGAGTGTCACCAAACTCCAGAGCTGTGGGTGACCTTCTCCAGTAGTCTCTGGAGTCAAGAAACCATGTTGAAGGACAAAATAAGTCGCTTCCCTTGTTATTATTATTTTTTTTTATTTGATTTATATGCCGCCCTTCTCTGGAGACTCAGGGCGGCTTACAATGCGTTAAGCAATAGCCTTCATCCTTTTGTATATTTATGCAAAGTCAGCTTATTGCCCCCACAAACTGGGTCCTCAATTTACCTACTTTAGAAAGGATGGAAGGCTGAGTCAACCTTCAGCCTGGTGAGATTCAAACTTACAGTAATTGCAGACATGCTATCAGTCTGCTGAACCATCAGCAGACTGGTGATAGCTATTGAACTATCTTCCTCCAGCATCACTTTCTGGACATGTCCTGACAGGAAAGACCACAATCACAACAGAACAGAGCCCCTGGGGATGTATCTGTGATTGTTCACTTTTCTCCAGCCTTTCCTCATGGAGCCCAGAGGTTCAGGATCCCAAGAGGAGAAGTTGCCTCTCAGACTAATTATGACCATCTGGGTCTTTGATGTAAACATCAGACTGAAAAAACATTGAAGACATTTTTCATCAGAAAAGGATAAATTGCTTAGGTTGCGTTCTATGTGGCACAAATTTTGGGAGAGGAAGGGGCTGTGCTCTTGAAATGTACCTTTCTCTCCTTTCCAGATGAAGCTCAGCTTGTCTTTATTTGAATCAGGGAAGTCACTGGCATTTCCATCTTGTGAGAGGGCTTTGAATTCTTCCAACTGTTCCTGTTGTTTGTGTTAAAAACAGGAAGAGGATTGATAAAGCCCTCAGAAGGATGGGCCTCCTCCTCCTGCTGCTTCTTCTGATGCTGCTAGTGGTGTCCCAGCCAGTCTCTGGGATGCTAAGAATGAAATGCCCGCTGAATTTGGAGCACCAGGATGAAAATAAACCATGGAGCTTTTACAGTCCAGGAGACCATCTCATTAGTATAGTCACATCTTCAAAAGAAATACCTAATATAATGTTTTCTTTCAATAGTGCTCCTAGTCAGACTTATTTGTAAGTCATTTTGGGTGATGGGGCTGCATTCCCTCCATTTGCAGATCTAACACTCTCCTTCCTTTCTTCTTATTCAATTTACTCCTATATAGCAGGACCTGACTAATTTCCTGAATGATTTTTTTTTTTTTAATTTGATTTATATGCCGCCCTTCTTCGGAGACTCAGGGCGGCTTACAGTGCGTTCAGCAATAGCCTTCATACTTTTGTATATTTATACAAAGTCAGCTTATTGCCCCCACAAACTGGGTCCTCATTTAACCTACCTTAGAAAGGATGGAAGGCTGAGTCAACCTTGAGCCTTGGAGAGATTCGAACCAGCAGTAAATTGCAGGCAGCTGTGTTAATAACAGGGTGCTTTAAACCACTGTAGTACCAAGGCTCTTTTGATGTCTATGCTTCCCTCTTTTGTCTGATTTTGTGGAAGAAATCCAAAGATGAAGTCCAGATCATCTCCCTTTCCTAGTTCAATCCCGAGTCTATCACTTGAATATTGACCTTTGTTTAGTTATTTAAATAGTTGTAGTTTCTCTTCCAGCTCTTTTCCATATTTGTGTAACTGATTGGTTTTGGATCAATAGAGTCTATTTAAGATTCAGTAAGTTTGTAGAAAAGGATTAAATTATTTTTTTTAAAAAATGCTTTGGATTATAATAACATGAACATTTTTTTACAATAGGAATGCCTATGGTTTTTTAAAATTCCTACGATTAATTTTTGCCATTCAAGTGATCAACAATAATTCCCAACTCCTTCACAATCTCACACTTGGCTACAACATTCAGGACAACTATATGAACACACTTAGCACTTCAGATGCCTTGCTGGACCTGCTCTCTACTGGAGAAGCCAATGTTCCCAATTACAGCTGTGGAAGGAAGGACAACATTTTGACTCTTCTTGATGGAGCTAGAGGGGAAATCTCCATCCAGATGTCAACATTAGCAGGCATCTACAAAGTTCCACAGGTTTGTGTGTGTTTTTTTTTCTCTTTATGGTCAAATGAATGAGTTATTGGTGGTTGAGCAATAGATTCAATCATATCTTCTTCATGGAAATTAAGATCTGTTTTCACTATATTAGCAAGTTTGTCAATTATGTTTTACTCTATTATGTTCATCTATTGGCTCTATTGGCATGTTCATTTTTACATATACATAATACCTGCCATATCCAGTTGGATTGAAGTTGATAATAGTAGCATCTATGTAATCTCTAGCAATTACAGACCGATGTCATGCTTCCAAGTAATGAGCCCAATTGAATCAGGACTGTGGGGCTTCAGTCAGGCCCAAAAGGTCTTTTTATTGACTACATCATATCGGCACATAGAAAGGAGAAGCTATCTCTGAGTAATCCCCATGCTTTTGTGTAGTTAAAAGGATAGAAACTTCCTACCCCCCTCAGGTGACCTAGGTCACATTAACCAATCAGCCCAGCAGCAGGTTCCCCCTCGGTCTCAGCAGATGTTCATTGGTTGACCTTGATTCTCACGCTGAGCCTGGTCGGTATTTTGTCTGGCAGTTTAAAGCACCACATTCCACTACCTTCTGATTTCTCTCCCCTTCCCAAGAGTGGCAACTGAAAAATGAAGCAAAAATAAGCACAGCAGAAGTTGTTTCGAGGGTTTACAACCAGTTACTGTAATAAATATTGTGGCTAAAATATATGTCATGTTTCTCTGAGGTAAACTTGAGAATCAGTAGAAGAAAAGTGATTTATTTATTTATTTATTTATTTATTTATTTATTTATTTATTTATTTATTTATTGGTTCGATTTATATGCCGCCCTTCTCCGGAGACTCAGGGAGGCTTACAATGCGTTAAGCAATAGCCTTCATACTTTTGTATATACCTGCTTAGTAGGGCTTTCGACCCCCCCTAAGCGGTGTTCTTTTTTATACAAAGTCAGCTTATTGCCCCCACAAACCGGGTCCTCATTTTACCTACCTCGAAAGGATGGAAGGCTGAGTCAAGCTTGAGCCTGGTGAGATTTGAACTCGCAGTAATTGCAGGCAGCTGGTGCTACTTAACAGCACTTTAGTCTGCTGCGCTACCAAGGCTCCTTGGCTTGCAGAAGAACAGGAAGGTTTTAGGTAGAGTTAAATGTTATATTAATCTATATTACAAATAATAAATTATTGGTCTAATATTGACAACAGATTTGTCTTGAAATATCTAATTATACACTATATCAGTCAGATAAATCATAGTTTGCTGGCTTTACAGATGTTGAAGCCCTTTCTCCAAGCCCTTGTTTGAGAGGGAGGTTTGGGCCCAATGGAGCCATGAGAAGAAGGATCGATACTTACCAAGAAGGAAGGGAAGGGGGCCTTGTTATTCAGTCTGAACATTTTTTACTTTTTTTTTTTTTTAATTTGATTTATATGCTGCCCTTCTCCGGAGACTCAGGGCGGCTTACAATGCGTTAAGCAATAGCCTTCATTCTTTTGTATATTTTATACAAAGTCAGCTTATTGCCCCCACAAACTGGGTCCTCATTTCACCTACCTTAGAAAGGATGGAAGGCTGAGTCAACCTTCAGCCTTGGAGAGATTCAAACCAGCAGAAATTGCAGGCAGCTGTGTTAATAACAGGATGCATTAAACCACTGTACCATCAAGGCTCTTATCAGGAGTAATGAAGGATCCTGAAATACAAATGTCTAAGATGCTAAATACTGGAATACCCTGATTTACACATTATATGATATTATTATCATACTTATAAATTGGATGGTGTAGGCTGTTAGGAAGACTTCCTTTCTATTGATATAATAATTATCTGATTATTGAAAAATCAAAGTCAAAAGTTATGGCCTTTGGAAAACAACATTATACCCATACATATATATTTGACAGTTAGCCAATAGAGCAAGATAGCATCTTTCCTTACCTGGGGTAGTTTTCTCTGAAACTGGATATTGCTTCCCACATCATCAAAGCTTTAATTTATTGCTTAAACTTTGAAACTTTAAACTTAAACCCATAGCTTTCTTTCCCTTTATTGAAGTATATAATGCCAAAGTTACTTCCAAGCCCCTTTACTGAAATGGCCAAATTAATATATATCAGTACTAGAACAAACTATCCCAACATCTGAAGAGTATCTTGGGAGTGGATTATCAAACTTTGGCTGTTGCTTTCAGAGCTCAGCAGGCAATTTACAATTTCTTCTTTGTCTATATTGCTGTAAAATTAAAGCTGTGGAATCTGGCAGATTTGCAAATTCTCTGTATTAGAATGGTCAAAATTTCCAATTAAGGACATCTTAGATGTTACAACTGATAATTTGTATTAGGAGCTCTCATCTCCCTGCCTGTAACTGGAGAAGAAGCTATAAAATTACTTCACAAAGAATCTGGGAAGCAGATAAATATGTAGCCATCCTCAATAAGGTTGGCACATTGAAATGGATAAACTGCTACAAACAGACAGAAGGTACAAACAGATCTTCCAAATTGCCAGTTCTGAAATGCAGAAATGCCAAACCTTCTTGCTAATCCCTCGAGTTATGACAGTTCAATTAGCAATCGCCCCCCAAAAAGTATTTACAATACCCGGGACCAAAATTATGCATATTGCAGCATCACAGTATTCACCCTTATTGACCAACTGCTAGAGATGTTGCAACACCCCCCCTGCCTATTGGCCCCACTATCCTGCCCTGCCAGGTCTCCACAGGCACTGAGCCTGCTTTTCTGGCCTCCCAGATTCCACTGACTCCTCCCCACCCCGTTTCCCATGGCTTCACTGTATTTACTTTTGGAAGAGCTCCAGAAGAGGCTAACCCACATGGCAGAGAAGCCGGAGCCCCTTATACAGAAGCCAGTGGAGTTTAAGAACGTGAGATGTAAGGAAAACAGCTTTGCTCCAGCACCAGGCCCCACATGGTCTCCCTCACCCAGAGATATTTCATGACATTTAATGACCTGAACATTTGATCAGCAAATGCATTGGGGAAAGCAGGGAGTGATCACGTTCATTTAACATGATTCAATCAAACAAATCCTCAGGTTACAAATTTAATTGGCCTTTGTAACTCAAGTATTGCATGTATTTACTTGAGCAAAATTTCAGTGGCCGGAAACAAACAATATTGAAGTTTTAACCAACTCTCTTGCAATGAATGTACTTTTACTTGTGGAGATCTGGAGATAGAAGATTGAACACATCTGGGTCAATTTTCTAAGAAAGAGAGAGAGATGAGTATTTTGGACTGCACATTACAGGAATTAGAATTACAGAGTTGGAAGGGGCCTTGTAGGTTATCTAATCCAACCCCCGCCCAAGCAGGAGACCTACTCCATTTCTGACAGATGGCAGTCCAGTCTCTTCTTGAAAACTTCCATTGATGATGCTCTCACAACATCTGGAGGCAAGCTGCTCCATTGGTTGATTGTTCTAACCAGTTGTGGGACTTGAATAACTTAACAACCGGTTCTCTGGCTGGGGAGGCGTGGCCAGTTGGTCATGTGACTGCATGGGTGACATCACTCATCACACCCAGCCCTGCCTCCCAGCCACTCGCTTCGAAGGCAGAGATAGGATTCAGTCAGTTGGGGCTAATCCCACCACTGGCTGGCCCCGCAGGTTTTCGGTCTGCTTTTTTTTGCCATTTTCAGGCCATTTTGGGGGCATTTTTGGCTATTTTCCAGGCCATTTTCTGGCCATTTTGGGCCATTCAGGATGTTTTTCAGGGCATTTTCAGGCAGTTGTCTGGGCTGTTTTGGGGGCATTTTCTGGGCCATTTTCCGGCCATTTCTGGGCCATTTTTAAGCCATTTTTAGGCTGTTTTCAGGCTGTTTTTCAGGCCATTTGGGGCCATTTTTTGGGCCATATTCTGGGCCATTTTCTGGGCCATTCTCAGGCCATTTTTCAGCCCATTTTCAGGCTATTTTGGGGTCCATTTTCAAGCTATTTTCAAGCCATTTTTCAGGCCATTTTCAGGCTGGTTTTTGGGGCATTTTCTGAGCCATTTTCTGGGCTGTTCTCAGGCTGTTTTCTGGGCTGTTTTCAGGCTGGTTTTTGGGCCAATTATGGCCCTCAAATCAGCCCAAAATGCCCAAAAAATGGCCCAGAAAACAGGCTGAAAAATGAGTGGGGGCAGGGCCAGCCAGTGGTGGGACTTGCTGGTTTTCCGAACTGTGCAGAATCTTAACTTAACCTGAACCGGTGTGAACTGGCAGCAACCCACTGCCAGTCAGAAAATGTCTCCTTATTTCTAGATTGAATCTCTCCTTGAATAGGAATGACCTATTGGGATCTATGTTTTAAAACAACGTATTTCCTTTGTGATCAGAATTCAAAAATTACACATATATGCCCCATTATTTAAGTGAAATAGTTCATTTGAGATCTGGATATGTGGGTCTGATTGTGGTAGATTGTAGGGGTGATACAGAAATGATTTATATTCTTCATTCATATTCTTCTTTAATTATTTTTTTTTGCATTCTGTTTTTATGCATGAACTTTTTAATGTTCTGTGTCCTACATTATGCAACTTGATATGACTTAATGTCTAATAAATGTCTAATAAATAAACTATTCTATTCTGTTCATCAGAACAAAGCTGGATTTATTAAAAGATAATATTTTGGACTTGAACTAACCCCAAGCATAACACAACATTCATCACTGCTTTTTCAGATCAGTGATAAAATTCCTTCAGAGGCTTTGCACGATAAAAGTGAGTTCCCCTTTTTCCACCAGTTCTTCCCTAAAAAAGGCATCTTATACCCAGCAATTGTCCACCTGCTCCTCCATTTCAGATGGACCTTGATTGGCCTCTTTGCTTCAGACACAGAGAAGGGAGAGGATTTCATGAGGACTTTCCCTCCTATGCTTGTCAGGAGTGGAATTTGTGTGGTTATATCACAACGATTCTCAACAACAAGATATACAGCCCCCCTCAGGGATGGCCTCTCTAAGTGGAGACAAGTCAACATCTTTGTTCACTTCATAGAAGATGTTTCCCTTTGGGATAGAATTCTTCCTTTCCATTTAACACTTATGCGTTTGCCAGGACCCGTTGAAGGGAAAGTCTGGATCTTGTCAATGTTGGCATCATTTAAACTTATAAATCACAGACTTTTGAAATACATCCACAGTGTTTGGTCCTTTCCTTTTAAGGTGAAAAATAGACCACCAGATGATGCCTTTAAATTCAATTTATTTCTGGAACGCCGGTTTCAAGATGAGTATTTCCGCTGTTCTCTTTCAAAGCACGTCTTTTCTGTCAAAGGCCGGAGTAGATGCACCCAGAAAGCCCCAGTGGACACTCAAAAGAAAGAGAATAGGATCCAGTATACAAATATCATGCATTTGTATGATATCATAAAGACTCTGGGCCTGGCCTTGAATGCGGCATATTCCTCCAGATCGAGGAGGGGAAGCAAGGAGGTCGAAGAGAGCTTGGGGTCTCCAAGGCTGCAGCCATGGCAGGTAGGGGATCTGACAAAGGTCCATCAAACTTATTCCATTTTAAAAAGTATCCAAATGAGATGGAGGGGTACAAAAAGGCAAGAGTTTTGGCCAATGTTATCACTCAGGGGTTAATGTTCCCCTTCATCATGAAGTGGCATCGTGACAGATATATTTTGATATTAAACACTGCTCGTTTTTAAAAAGATATGTGCATTTTTAAATAAATTCCTGTCTTTAAGTGTGAGTGATTAGCATTGTTGAATTTTACCTTCATAGATTTCAAGGAGCCTATGAGACTATCTAGTCCAACCCCTCATCTCTGCCGGAACCCTGTTTTTTTCTGACTGATGGTTGCTCAGTCTTTGTGAGAATCAGTGAAGGGAGACTGAACTCTCATTCACTGGCTCAGCTCAAAAATGGCTCCTCTTTTAGGGTGTTTTTCCTCTCATTCAGCCAGAATCTCCTCTCTTGTAACTGAAGTCATTTTCCCATGTCTAACACTCTGGAATAACAGTGAGCAGATCTTAAGCTTCTGTCTAACATCATTCAGTTATTGGAAGAACGCTGTATCCTCCCTTTTCCAACTGAGAGATTGTGTTAGTTGGAAAAGGTGCTCCTACACCAGACATGTCAAACTCACCACAGGCCAGATCTGACCCATGCTGTGGTTAGATCTGGCCCACAGGACTGCCCTGGAGATGGTGAAAGGATGGCCCTCACTGCCCCGGCCCCTGCCAGGGGCCCCCACAGGAAGGAAAGAAGGAAGGAAGGAAGGAAGGAAGGAAGGAAGGAAGGAAGGAGAAGAAGGAAGGAGGCAGGGAAGATGAGAGGGAGGGAGGGAGGGAGGGAGGAAGGAAGGAAGGAGATTAGAATGAGAAGGAGGGAGGGGGAGGGGAAGGGAGGGTGGGAGGGAGGAAGGAAGGAGATTGGAATGAGAGCAAGGGAGAATCTGAGGGAAGTCCTGCCTTAGCACCTGGCCACCAGCAGCCCTACTGCCCTTTTCCCATCCCCTTGCCCACTCCTTTTGGCCTTACCTGGTGATCTCCCATCCTATCGCTGAGAATGCTTTGCTTACAAAGCTGGCTCTTCTTGCATGGAGAGGGAGTGGGCTACCCCTTACCCATGCATTTTGCCCTTCTGCACCTACCATGAGCAATCTGGCCAAGTAGAGTGAGCACAGCAGCAGCAGCCTCGAGGAGGAGTGTTGTGACCCCGACTCCTGAGCCTGTCCTAACAGAGGAAGAGGACTCAGCAGGTGATGGGGAGGAACTGACAAGGCCTCCCTCTCCAGGACCCTCCTCTCTGGCAATGCCTCAGGTTCCATCCGAAGGCCAAGAGGAACAGCCTGGGATATGCCAGGAGGAAAGCATATCGGAACAACAACAGATAGGGAGCGAGGATGATGAATCCTGGCTTGATCCCAGGCAGCGTCGGAGGGAGAAGCATGCACAGCAACGAAAGAGGCGTGGGAGGGTCAGAGATTGAGCTGAGTCACTGAGCCACACCCCACAAGGAATAAAAGTGGGTGGGATTGCTCTTCAGGCTTTGTGACGGTCAAAGTTAAAAACCTGAGAATCACATCGCGTTACCTGAAATCTGGCTTGTACATATTTGGATTGGACCTTGGCTAACTTTTGCTTCGTGGATTACTTTTTGCTACTGAACCGGACTGAAGATAAAATCTCTCTTGCTTACTGTGAGTGAAAACTGACTTGGCAGGCATTTCACAGTTTACTGCCAAAACTCTTATCTGCAAGGGTTTCTAGTCTTATTGCATAATAAAATCTTGGCAGGCGTGCCTGGTTGTGTGTTTGCCTGTGTGGGGAAGGGGGACAGAACAAGGAGGTTGAGTGATTGGGCATCCCCTTGGGGAAGCAGAGCTGGGCTGGGCTGCAGGGTCCAGGTGCCCCAGGAGCTCGAGGGCTGGGCTGGGCGCTTGCTATCCACTGCCCAGAACCCGCTCCACCATCCAGGGGTCCTCCATGTGGCCTGAGAGGAACAGCAAGGCTCCTCTGATGACAAGGCTTTGGTGCTCACCCTGGTTTCACCTTCTTCCACTGGAGACCTCCAGATCCCTCCTCCCAGTCCTGCCTGGCCCCCCACAGGAGGCAGAGGGCGATGCTGCTGCATATGGAAGCACAGAGGAGTCATCATAGTCTTACATGCTACTGGCCCTTTGAAGGCAGGTGCTGGTGGCTTCCTTCCTTCCTTCCTTCCTTCCTTCCTTCCTTCCTTCCTTCCTTCCTTCCTTCCTTCCTGAGCACCCAGCTGGGCTGGGGTGGGCTGGAGCCAAGGTGGTGGGGACCGGCCCCTCATTGTCTCCAGGGCAGCCCTGCAGGCCAGATCTAACCACAGCAGAGGCTGTATCTGGCCCACAGGCCTTCAGTTTCACATGTCTGCTCTAGAATGTTCTCTATAATTGACCAATGGTGTCAATTATATTATCTCAATATATATTTTGTCAGTATATTGAATGGTTGACAAATTCGTTTTCCTAGTTATGTATAGTTGCAACTGTAGAAGATTCAAATGAGAACAGGCCATGTGGGGTAAGAAACAAACTTTTCTGCTTTTAAAATTCCTGGATGTTCCCATTCTAGTTCCATCCTTTCCTGGAGAAGAATGAGTTTCACAATGTTTCCATCCCAAAATTCTACGTGGACCAAAATGGAGATCTAGCAGCGGATCTGGGCCTTTGGGGCTTTTTGGTTCTCCCCAAGGAGGATCTCAGGGAAGAGGTTCTGGGGTTTTTTGAAAGGCAGAGACTTAATATCAAAGAAACAGCCCTTTCACGGCTAAAGTTGCTCAACAAGGTGGGGAAAAGTTACGTGTCTTTGTATCCACTGTGAGGGTTTTTTGAGTGCAGTTCAGAATCTGAATTAATCTAATGAAACTCTGAACAAGATTAAGCTGGGTGACCTTTTATCTCCCACCTTAAACATAGCAGGCAGAGAGAGAAAAAGCAAAAGCCACCATGCAAAAACATTTTCTCGAACTTATAGTTTTCACAGCTTGCACAGATCGTCATAGTGTTAGAAACACAATTTCATATCCATTAGTTTATGCAAACCTCATGATTTTCTCAGTGCTCTGAAACAAAGGACCTCAGAAGGGGAAGGTAAAGGTAAAGGTTCCCCTCACACATATGTGCTAGTCGTTCCCAACTCTAGGGGGCGCTGTTCATCTCCGTTTCAAAGCCAAAGAGCCAGCGCTGTCTGAAGACGTCTCCGTGGTCATGTGGTCGGCATGACTCAACACCAAAGGCGCACGGAACGCTGTTCCCTTCCCACCAAAGGTGGTCCCTATTTTTTCTACTTGCATTTTTTATGTGCTTTTGAACAGCTAGGTTGGCAGAAGCTGGAACAAATAACGGGAGCTCAACCCATTACTCAGTGCTAGGGATTCGAACCGCTGAACTGCCGACCTTTCGATCGACAAGATCAGCATCTTAGCTACTGAGCCAGGAGTGAGAAATACATTTTCTGGCCTATAGCGCAGAGCTTTGTTAGGGGGTGCGCTCTCACATTAGGTTGCTGAGAATATGCATTTTGCATTTCACAAGTTACTTAGCTAGTTTGCCTGGAGGCTTTATCTATGCAGATGGAGCATTGGGTCACAATGAAGCTTCTCTCAGTAGCAAAAGTTGAGTTAGGTACACTCTGTACATGCTCTAATCAAAACTCTTCATGGACCAAATGGAGACCTAACAGCAGATCTTGGCTTTGGGGGCTTCATAATTCTCCCCAAGGAGGATCCCAGGAGAGAGATTCTGTTGGTTTTTTTTTGAAAGGCAGAGATTTAATATCAGAGAAAATGTCCTTTCACGGCTAAAGTTGCTCAACTAGGTGGGGAAAAGTGGTGGGTCTTTGTATCCATGATAGCTGTTGTCTTCTAATTGTAATTCCTCAACAGAAAGGACCTTTTCTCAGATACTTATCTGGGCCTTAGAAAATCCCTTTGAGACACAGCCTTCATTCTCATGTCCCATGTGCTCTACTGACCTACCCAGTTTGAGGGACATATTCTCATGTTCTCAACTCTACCTCACTCCAGTTCTAGAAACTAGACAGTCAGTTTTAGTCTCAGTTCACTAGCTTATCCGTCAAATCAGCTGAAGAAGTAAATACACAAATCAATAAAAACATCTCTTTTCAAGTTGATAGCCCTAATTTGTATGGAATTTTTCTCTTTGTGTCTTAATGGAGAGATGGTTTTGGACTCCTTTCAAAGGGGAGCAGCTTTGTAATGTTTTATGTAGTCCAGAATAAAACTTTCCACATCCTACTGGTTTGAGATTCTTCACACTTTTATTCTATTTTAGGGAGTGTGGTGGCCTATGGTTAAGATGCTGGGCTTGTCAATGAGAAGGTCAGCAGTTTGAGATCCAAGCACCACATGATGGGGTGAAATCCCATTGCTTGCCCCAGCTCCTGCCAACCTAGCAGTTCAAAAGCATGAAAATGCCAGTAGAGAAATAGGTACCACTTTGGTGGGAAAGTAACATTGTGGCATATAGGCCTGCAGGCCACAAGATCAGAGAAGCGTCTTGGACAATGCTGGCTCCCTTGGCTAAGAAACAGAGTTGACCAGCGCCCCCTAGATTTGGACATGACTGGATAGAGGAAATCTTTATCTTTTTAATAGCAGAATAACAGAGTTGGACGGGATCTTGGAGGTCTTCTAGTCCAGCCCCCTGATCAAGTAGGAGACCTATACCATTCCAGACAAGTGGCTGTCCATCTCTTCTTAAACACCTCCAGTGATGGGGCCCCTATAACTTCTGAAGGCAAGAAGTTCCACTGGTTAATTGTTCTCACTGTCAGGAAATTTCTCTTTAGTTCTAGATTGCTTCTTTCCTTGATTAGTTTTCATCCATTGCTTCTTGTCTTGCCTTTAGAAAATAAGTTGAACTTGATCTGCTCTTCTTTGTGGCAGCCCCTCAAATATTGAAACATTGCTATCATATAACCCCTAGTCCTTTTTACTAGGCTAGACATACCCAATTCCTGCAATCATTCTTTATATGTTTTAGCCTCCAGCTCCCTAATCATCTTTGTTGCTCTTCTCTGCATTCTTTCCAGAGTCTCAACATCTTTTTTATATGGTGGCGACCAAAACTGGATGCAATACTCCAAGTGTGGCTTTACTAAGACCTTATAAAGCGGTACAAATAATTCACTTGATCTTGATTCTATCCCTCTGTCAATGCAGACTAGGATTGCATCGGCTTTTTTTGGTTGCTGCTGCACACTGCTGGTTCATATTTAAACTAGTTACTAGTTTACTAGTCTACTAGTCTCCTTGTCTACTGGGACTCGAAGATCCCTCTCACGGTTACCGTTATTGAGCCAAATTTCACCTAATCTGTGCCTGTACATTTGGTTTTCTTGCCTAAGTGAATTTTCTGTACATTGAATTTCATTTTTTTAAGGTAGGGTATTGATGTCAGGCTGATTGGTCTGTAATTTCTTGGATCTGTTTTTTCCTGCCTTTTTTTTTTTTTTTTTAAGATGGGAACTACATCATTTCAGGCCTCTGGCAGTTCCTTGGTGCTTCAGGATTTTTGAAAGATATGTTTCAATGTTTTTGAAATCATGTCTGCCAGTCCTTCAGAACACTGGGATACAGTCTGTCAGGTCCCCGTGATTTGAACTCATCTAGCATGGACAGGTGTTCTCTTATCATTTTTTTGCCTATTTTAATTTGAATTCCTAGTCTGTCATTTACAAGTTCTGCCTTTGGTAAATTGGGCTATTTTTTTCTTTTTGTGTGAAAACAGATGCAAAGAAAGGATTAAGCAGTTCTGCTGCTGTTTTTTTTTTTTTTTTTTTAATTTGATTTATATGCCGCCCTTCTCCGGAGACTCAGGGCGGCTTACAATGCGTTAAGCAATAGCCTTCATTCTTTTGTATGTTTTTATACAAAGTCAGCTTATTGCCCCCACAAACTGGGTCCTCATTTCACCTACCTTAGAAAGGATGGAAGGCTGAGTCAACCTTGAGCCTTGGAGAGATTCGAACCAGCAGAAATTGCAGGCAGCTGTGTTAATTACAGGGTGCACTAAACCCCTGTACTATCAAGGCTCTGTTCCCTGCTGACTGTCACTTCCTTGTCATCTTCTCCCATTAGTGGATCAATTGTTTCCTTGACTTTTTTCTTGTTTTTTATATGTTGGAAGGAACTCTTTTTAAAATTATTATTATTATTTTTGCAAGTTTAGTTCATTCTGAGCCTTTGCTTTCCTGACTTCGTTTTTGCAGATTTGGGCTATCTGCTGCTATTCTGCCTTAGTTATGTGTCCCTCTTTCTGTTAGTAAGCATTAGATCGAGTATAGCTGTCCCTCTCGTTCCCTCCTCTACCTTTTGGATGACAAAGTTGAACCTGTTTGATCTCTGAATTGATGCAGAGTTTGTCTCCCAGTTGATGTTAGGATAGTTAAGTCTCCCATTACCACTGTGGCGTGTTTTGTACATACATGTTAACTGGTTAGCAGAAAGTTCCTCTGTTTCTTCTGCTTGGTTAAGTGGCCCCTAAACCAAATTTAACTAAACCAAATTTAACTAACCATAAACAGAAAGATCTTGGGGTGTTTTTTTGAAAAAATTTTTTATTTTATACACAAACAAACATTTAATACATCAATCATCTCTTCTGTGCGACATCTCAGCGTTTTCTCTGTGACTTCATCTTTTTTTTGTTGTTTCTTCTGTCTTCATTTTCACCTTTCTCCAAAAATACAATATTCTAATTATACCATTTTTTATGTACCTATTAATTTCCTTTTTTTTTTTGCTTTAATTTATATGCCGCCCTTCTCCGGAGACTCAGGGTGGCTTACAATGCGTTAAGCAATAGCCTTAATATTTTCGTATATTTATACAAAGTCAGCTTATTGCCCCCACAATCTGGGTCCTGATTTAACCTACCTTAGAAAGGATGGAAGGCTGAGTCAACCTTGAGCCTAGTGAGATTTGAACTTGCAGTAATTGCAAGCAGCAGATGTTAATAACAGTGCTTTAGTCCACTGTACTACAGGCTCTTCATCTATATCTATATCTCTTTTCTAACCAATGGTAAAATTGAACCCATATCTTAAAGTATTCTGAATCCTCTCTTTAATTATCAAAGTTAATCTATTCATTTCAGCACAGTCTAATTTTTTTTAATCACTTCTCCTTTCAGAGGTAATTTCTCTGCTTTCCAATTTTGTGCATAAACAATTTTTGCAGCTGTTATTACATGTATAATCAAATAAGTATTTTCTTTGCTAGTTTTCTCTAGAAAGATACCCAATAGATACAGCTCTGGTTTCAAATCAATACGTTATTGTGTCATTTCTTCCAACCATGTCTTAATTTTATTTTAATAGTTTTTAGCTTCTGAACATGTCCACCACATATGATAATAAGATCCTGGTAACTGGTGACATTTCCAACATTTAGCTGATTTATCTTTAAACATTTTTTGCCAGTTTCTCAGGGGGCATATGCCATCTGTAAAACATTTTATATCGATTTTCTTTATATGCAGTGGACATATTTATTTATTTATTTATTTATTTATTTATTTATTTATTTATTTATTTATTTATTGGTTCGATTTATATGCCGCCCTTCTCCGGAGACTCAGGGCGGCTTACAATGCATTAAGCAATAGCCTTCATACTTTTGTATATACCTCCTTAGTAGGGCTTTCGGCCACCCCTAAGTGGTGTTCTTTTTTATACAAAATCAGCTTATTGCCCCCACAATCCAGGTCTTTATTTTACTTACCTCGAAAGGATGGAAGGCTGAGTCAACCTTGAACTTGGTGAGATTTGAACTTGCAGTAATTGCAGGCAGCTGGCAACTAAGTGCTACTTTAACAGCACTTAGTCCACTGCGCCACCAAGGCTCTTAGTTTGTAATTCCTTTCCCATAACTGTTGCCATTTGTCTAAATCAATTGAGTATCTAAAATTCTTTGCCCAAACTATCATTGTTTCCTTTACTTGTTCTTCCTCTAACTTGATGGCAAGTAAATTATAATTTTTTAAAATTAATTTAGCCTCTGTTCCTGAGAGTATCCTATCCAACTCTGCCTTTTCTAAATAAAAACCATATAGTTTAACATCTTTTTCATATCTTGTTTGTATTTGCATGTACATATACCAATCCATCTCAATCCCCTGTCCTTCCAATTCTCATTTCCCCTTCAATTCCCCTTTATCTGTTAATAACTCCTTGTATCTAACAATATTTCTAAAATTAAAAATATTTGGGTGTATTAAAGCTTCCATTGTTGATAACCATATTGGTATTTTCACATAGTATTTATCTCTAATCTTCTCCTATGCCAATAACAATGTGTTCCTTATATAATGTCTATGAAAGTATGTGTGTGTCTTACTTCTACCATACCATAGGAATGCATGCCATCCCAATTGTAAACCATGACCTTCCAATGTTAATAGTCTTATATTTCTTAATTCAACCCATTCCTTCATCCAAGTTAATGCTGCTGCCTGGTAATATAATTCTCAATTCGGCAGTCCAAATCCTCCACCTAGTCTCGTATCCTGTAACATTTTTATACTTATTCTTGCTTTTTTCCCTTGTCATATAAATTTTCTTGTTATCTTATTAAGATGTTGAAAATAAGTCTTTTCAATTTTTATCGGTGCTTTCTGGAATAAAAATAATAGTCTTAGTAATATGTTCATCTTTATTATTGCCACCCTTCCCATAAATGAGATTTGAAGATTTTTCCATTTCTCTAAGTCTTTCTCAATTTGTTCTTTTAGTTTATAATAATTATCCTCTTTTATCGTTGCACATCTTGATGTTAAATATACTCCCAAATATTTAACTTTTTTCGCAACTTGTATATCCAATTTCTCTTTTATCTCTCTTTTTTGTTTTTCTGAAATACTTTTCACCAAAATTTTCATTTTTTCTTTGTTTATATTTAGGCCAGAGACCTTCCCATAACTCTCTATTTGTTCTAATAGTTTAGGTCCTGTTGTTTGAGGTTCTCCTAAAATGAATACTAAATCATCAGCAAAGGCTTGCAATTTGTACTCTTCTTTTTTAATTTTCATCTCTTTTATCTCTTCATTTTGCCTAATATTTCTATTTGGGACTTCTAAGGTCAAAATAAACAACAACGGGGTTTACGCTTAATAGTAATAGTAATATTTGCTATCATTTCTCCATTTATCATTATCTTAGTGGATTGTCTATCACAGATTGCTTTTATAGTATTTACAAATCTCTCCTCAAAGTCCATTTCCTGCAATTGTTCTATCATGAATTGCCAGTTCACATTGTCAAAAGCTTTTTGGGCATCTAAAAACATCATCGCCATTTGTTTTTCTGAGTGTGTCTCATAATATTCCAACGTATTTAAAATTATCCTCATATAGTCTCTGATTTGTCTCTTAGGTAAAAAAAAACATTTTTGTCCATATGAATAAATTCGTTTAATAGTCTTTTTAGCCTATTCGCCATTATTGAAGCAAAAATCTTATAATCCACATTTAATAACGAAATCGGCCTATAATTTTTTATCAATTGTAAATCAGCATCTTCTTTAGGTATAAGTGTTACATAAGCCTCCCTCCCTATTTATCTATGAGTTAAATAGTTCCAGCATTACATTACTCATCACTTCTTGTAGTGTTTTGTATAGTTCCACTGGTAGACCATCTGATTCTCGTGTTTTCCCATTTTTTTGTCCTTTTATTGCTTCTGTTAATTCCATCATTGTTATTCTTTCTTCTAACATTCCCTTGTATTCTTGTTATTTTAGGTAAATCTGAGTTTTCTAGATATTTTATTATATCTTCCTCTGAGATTTCCTCTTGATAATAAAGTTTTTCATAATATTTTTGAATTATTATTTTCTTTTCTTCATTTCTATAATTCCCCTCTTCATCTTGTAGTTATTTTATTCTTTTCTTTTCCTTCTCTTTTTTTATTTTATATACTAACCATCTTCCCGGTTTGTTTTCATTTTCAAAGAAATTCTGTTTTGATGTTCTTAATTTATTTGCTAAAAATTCTTATTCATTTAAATTTATTTCATGCTTTTTCAGTTCCAATCGCTTCTCAATTGTTTTATTTTGAATATCTTTTTGGAGTTCTTTCTCTAAACTTTTATAGTCCTCTTCCAATTTTTCCTGCTTTTGTCTTTTCCTTTTATTCTTTTTTCCCAAATATGTTATTGCCAGACCCCTAATATAGGCTTTCATCATATCCCATACATTCTGGAGTGATGTATCTCCATTTTTATTTATTTTAAAGAAAAACTCTAATTCTTTTTCCATAAAATGTTGAAAGTCCTTTTCATTTAGTATTGTTGCATTCAAAGTCCATCTTGTCTTTCTCTTTTGTCCTTTCCATATTATTGTCATTGCATTATGATCCGCCCAAATGTTTGAACCAATATTTACTTCTTGTACATTATCTATAAGTTCTGTTGACATCCATATCATATCTATACTTGACCACGATAAATGTCTATTTGAATAAAAAGTATATTGTTTTTCTTTCAAATGTTTTTGAATACTCAATTCTTCTATCATTGTGAAAAAGGATTTTGGCAATATTTTTTTAAAATTTTTATTTGTTTTCATTTTTTTATAGTCCAAATCCACATCTATTACTGCATTAAAATCACCCATTATACATATGTATTCATAGTCCAATTCTAAACTTTTCCTGTGTAATCTCCCATAAAATTCTTCTTGTTTTTCGTTTGGTGCATATACCGCTATCAAGAGTATTTGTTTATTATTCATTCTTTTTTAAAAAAATAATTTTTATTAAACAGTTTATCTTTAAAAACAACACAAAAAACAATCACACATATATAAAAACAAAACATGTCAAAACATAACATATTGAATATTACATAACATTAATGGTAATTTTACAGCATTTCGTATCAACTTATGTACTTTGCTTTTGTGGTTCTCTATTCTATGATTTCTATTTACTATTCAATAGTAGAATAATCACATTACTCCAACATATATATATACACATTATAATATTCATTTGTTCTTATCTATACATTTATATTCATTTATATTTACCTCTCTTTATTTAATGTTGTTCAGTTACTGTTGGATGCTTATCCTACGGTTGGGTAGATAATATATAGAAAACTATGTTCTGTAACTTTAACTGCTACAAAGATGACTAATTGGCTGTGCTAAGCAGATATAAAAGAAGGCAGGAAGTTCATTCACTTCTGCTCCTGCTATTAGAAGGTTGAACTGTTGAAAGGAACTTTGTCTGTGTTACTGAGGAGAACTGGAATTGTAAGCAAACTATGTTTTTGTGTTGAACCATGATTATTTGAAGAAGTGTTATCTTTGTTTTGAGAAGCCAAGTTTGTTTTGTTTTACTACAAGTAAAGACTGTTTATTCGCTGTCTGGTCCATTGCACCACTTTGCAGAGGGCAGTTTTACCCTCAACAGTTACTTTAATTTAAGTTTCATCAATATTAAGTTAAACATTTCTTGTTCTGATTTCTATTTTCGAGCCAACTATACATTTTATTCCATATTTCATAATAGTCCAAATCCCCTCTCTCTTTCAACTCCATAGTCATTTTATCCATCTCTGCGCATTTTATTATTTTTCATTCTTATTTCCACCATCAGAATCCTGCCTTCTTCGTCTTGAAAGAGTAATTTAGGTACTAATTTTTCTTTAATATATAGAGCTACTCCTCTTTTGCTTTGTTGTATCAATGAGGTAAATAAGACTCCTAATTTTGGGTAGTCTAGTAATTTTATATGTTGTTTTCTAATATGTACTTCTTGTAAACATATAATATCCATCTTCAAACTATTTAATTTATTCAAAGTTCTGTTTCTTTTTATCGCCGCATTCAATCCATTTACATTTATTGATATTGCTTTTATTTCTTCTTCCATGTTTTATTTGTTACTAGTTTTTGACTTTATCGCCCTTGTCTCTCTTTGTTTCATTGGATCCTTTGCTCTTGCTCCTTCTTTTAATGCTTTTTCTGCTCTTTCTCTTTCTCTTCATCTTTTTGCTTTGTCTCTCCTATTGCTCCCAAGTCCTCTTCTAGTAGTCCACAAAATAGTTTTGCTTTTCCAATAGTGTCAAGCCTATGTCTTTGTTCTTGCCATGTCACCAAAATTCCTTCAGGTATTAACCATCTGAAACTCACTCCTTTAAATATTAAAAAAATTGTTAGGAATTGATATTCTTTCCTCAGATCTCTAACTCTTCTGGGTATTTGCCTCAATACCACAATTTCTTTGTCTTTATGTTTCAATGCCGTGTTTCTTGCTATTTGTAATATCTCTGTTTTCAATGCCTTCTTTGTAAATCTTACATGTACTTCTCTCGGTAATTTATTTCTCATTGCATATCTTGTGTATACTCTAAAAGCTTCATCAATCTCATTTAGGATCTTTTCCTTGGGTTGTTCCCAAACTTCTGTCAGTATCTCAGCAATCACCTCAGATAAATTTTCTCCTTGTTCTTTCTCTATATTTTGGAATCTTAGATAAAAATCAGAATGCTCCATCTGCAACAGGATAATTGTTTTTTCTTGCAATTTGTCAGGTGACACAAGTTTCTCTTCTAGTTCCTCAACTTTATTTTCTGTCGTTTCCACTTTTTCTTCTACTTTCTGGATTCTCTCTTCATTTTTCCCAATCATAGCTTTCATTTCTTTTAACTCCTGTTTCAAATCATCATGAAGCGATTGCATGAATTTTTTTAACTCCATCATCTCCAAGGTTTTCTGTGTTTCTGTCAACAAGGGACTTACTGTTGGATGTAGATGTGCTGTAAATTTCTTCAAATTAAAGAACAAAAATTCCAATCAACCACCTCCCTCAAAAATCAAAATTCCAAATACCCCACGGAGAAAGAAAAAGAAAAAATTCAGCTGCAAAAATTAAAAGATAAAAGATAAAAATCCAAACAGCCAAAAAGAAAAATGTTTCTTCTGACTCTTCCAGTCTTAATCCAAATTCTTGTCAATCTAGTTCTTTTTGGTCAAATAACAAAAAATCATATTAGAAAAAAAATCCCATAAAAGAAATAGAAAATACAAAACACAAAATAGAATGCCTTTCACTTATCCACCAGCAAAGCTCAAAACAAAGTACTTCAAAGCATTCATAATTGGGTAAATAAGAGAGCTAATTACTCAAAAAAAGAAGTAATAATAATAAAAGGTTAAAAGCCAAAAGAAAAGTTCAAAATCCAGTCTTCTCTCTTGCATATCTGTTTTATTTATCACTCAGCCAGAATGTCAAGGTCAGCTGTAGTCAAAATTTCTTCCAAGTCAAAATCTTTTTCCCTTCTGCCACTGCAGACTAGCTTTCAATAGAGCACAGTACTTTCAAGCCTTTAAACTCTTCAGTAAAATATTCAAAGTTTCTTCTTGTCAATTACCACCATTCCAACATTTCAGTAGAATGGGATTCAGACTTCATAGTTTCATTAATTCATTAATCCCAATTTCTTATTTTTTTAAAGAATTCCCCAACTTTTCTTTTCTCAATCAAAAATAAAAGAAATTGAAAAAAAGGCTTTTACTTTCTCTTCTCTCACCACCAAATTACTGGATGTGAGGGCGAATACACACCCACTCTCACTCCTCACTCTCAGCCAGTCTATTTCACCTCATTTAGTTTCCAGATGGATTTAAAGGGAAAAATCCACTTTTTGTATTTTTCATTTTTTTTAAAATTAAAGTCTCTCTCACCTTGATGTCACATGTTGTCTCCTTTCTTCCTCTTTCGTTGCAGCCGCCCCAGTTTCCTAGCGACTTCTATGGTCGCTTTCACTGCTATCCGGTTTGAGGAGCTTCTTCTGATTCAGCCAGGGAGTTTGCGATCCCCCTGTGCTGACCAGTCTGTGCTCCTCTTGTTTTCATCCCTACAGGACAACTTAGGTCACTTGCGACCCCTGAACAGCAGAGATATTGACGGGTCTTCAAGAGACCTCAAAGAACCCATCGTACAGCCGCAACGCTGACCACACCTCTCCCAACAGAAATATCTTCCTGAAGGATCTTGGAGGGAGAGGTTTTGTGTTCAAATGTAGGTCTGTCTTTCCATGCCTGTTGCTGTCACCTAGTTCTAGTTCTTCAACAGAAAAGATCTTGTCTTGGATAACCTAGTGGCTGTTAGAAATATCCTTTTATGACACAGGGTTCATAGCTTCATTCTCGTGTCTCACGTACTGCAGCAAAAGATACTTTACTTAAGTGTGATTTAGAGTTGCTGCAACTGTGTGTAGACATAAAAGCATACTTATGCCGAAAAGGGATTGATTTGTAGATGTATGTTGGAGATTGTTGCAGATGGACCAATGTGCACACCTCCCAAATCTCAACTGCACATTGTGTGGTGATGCACATTCTACACACTGATTGTTGACCCCTACCCAGAACGTTAACATTTGCAGGGTTATAAATGCAACAGCCACAGAACTGTCTCTGAAAGACACACACATACTTTCACTGAGGTGCATTGATGCAGAAGTTTAACATTAACGTCTGCCTTTTCTGAGGGACCTCTTCTCATAACCTCACCTCCATCTCCTCTCACTACAGTTTTAGAAACGAGGCAGCCGGTTTGAATCACGGTTCACTAGCATGGCAGCCATATAAATTGAATAAAGGAAGGAAGGAAGGAAGGAAGGAAGGAAGGAAGGAAGGAAGGAAGGAAGGAAGGAAGGAAGGAAGACCTTTAAAGTCAACAGCCTAATTTGAAAGAAACTTTTCCTTTGTATGTTAATTGGAGACTTTTTTGGACTTCTTTCAAAAAGGATGAGTGGTTTTCCAATCTTTTATGTACTCCAGATGAAATCTTTGCTGATTCTACCACTTGGAGGTTTCATTCTTCATCATAATTATTCTCTATTTTCATAAATCCGGTGCACTAAAAATTTACTAGATCTGAAATTCTAAACTTTAATATGACAAGATCATCATGTTTTAAAATGGTGGGTATATAAAGAATGGAAGAATGCATGTGAATAGGGCTATGAGGAGGAACCATATTCCTCCTTCAGTGTCACTGAATAATGAATCTTTTCTCAATTCCATTCCTCCAGACTTTATTAAATAGAAAAGCCCTTTTTTGATAAAGTGATATGTCAAAAGCAAAAGGCAGAAAATTAAAGGAAGAATCTGCCAGTATTGTATCTCCTTCAAGTATTTGGAACTAGTCAGAGATTTCACATTTGCCTACATGAAGACCAGATACTACTTGGCTAATATCCGTGTCTTTCTCTATTTTTCATGAATGTTGACTATTAACACATTTTCTTTGGCATTCCTTGTTTTTCTGCTCAGTCCCTGCCTCAGTCCAAATGTGTGGAAAGTTGTCATCCTGGATTTGTCAAGAGGGCTCGAGAAGGAGAGCCAGTTTGCTGCTACGACTGCGTTCCTTGTCCGGAGGGGACCTTCTCCACTCAGGAAGGTGGGTGACATTGTGGGGGAAATGGCAGTCTCATTCTTAAACTTTAAACACTTTGCTAAAAAAAAAAAACAACCCTCTTATATTCTCTTCATTGACTAATTAAGGACTTAATCAGAAAGTCTATAATTTCTATAAACAATAATTTCTTGTCCTGCATACAGGTGTTTTGGAGAATAGGTTAACCCCCTCTTCTTTGTGCAGCCTCTCAAATACTGGGATACTGCTATCATGTCACCCCTAGTCCTTTTTTTATTATTATTATAAACAAGACATACCCAATTCCTGAAACTGAATGTTTTAGGCTGTAGTCCCTTAATCATCTTTGTCAATCAATCAATCAATCAATCAATCAATCAATCAATCAGAATAGAGCTGGAAGGGACCATGGAGGTTTTCTAATCCAACCCCCTGCTTAAGCAGGAGACGCTATACCATTTCAGACAAATGACTCGCCAGTCTCTTCTTAAAAGCCTCCAGTGATGGAGCTCCCAAAACTTCTGGTGGCAAGCTGTTCCTCTGGTTAATAGTCCTCACTGTGAGGAAGTTTCTCCTTACTTCCAGGTTACTTTTCTACTTGATTATTTCCATCCATTGTTTCTTCTCTTGCCTTCTGGTGCATAATAATAATTTGGTCCACCTCTTCTTTGTGGCAAATCCTGGAACAGTGCTATCATGTCCCCCATAGTCCTTCTTTTCTCCAGACTAGCCAAACCCAAATCCTGCAACCATTCTTCATCTATTTTAGCCTCCAAGCCTTTAATCCTCTTAGTGGATCTTCTCTGAACTTTTCCCAGTCTCAACATCTTTTTTGTAATATGGTGACCAAAACTGGATGCAGTAAGTGTGGCCTTACTCAGGTTTTATACAGTGGTATTAATACTTCATGTGATTTTGATTCTATGCTTCTATTTATACAACCAAGGATTCTATTAGCATTTTTGGCTGCTGCTGCACATTGCTGACTCATGTTTAAGTGACCGCTCACTAGGACCCCAAAGTCCCTTTCACCGTTACTGATTTTGAGCCAGGTTTCACCTAGTCTATACTTGGATCCTGAGCGTGTCTTCTGGGGTGTTGGCTATTCCTGCCAGCTTAATTGTCATCTGCAAATTTGATGAATTCCCCTTGTCAACTTCCAAATGAACCTATGCTGAGGCAGCCATTTTCCATTTCTCAGCTGTCACAGAACATGGAGGGTGGGGGAAGGATGAGACTGGGATGCTTTCATGCATGCCAAAATGATGTACTCAATAAAGTCTGTTTTGAAGAAATCCGATTGTCTTGACTTAGCTGGCTTGGTTGGGTTCATCAGAGAAAACCTTGACACCCCTTTTATTCCCTCATCTAAGTCATTTATGAAAGTGTTGAAGAGTACTGGATCTAAGACACAACCTTGTGGTACCCCACTGCTTACTTCTCTCCATGTAGATGTAGTACCATTAAGCACTACTCATTGGGTACAGTTTGTCGGCCGGTTACAAATCCATCTGGTGGTGATGCTATCTATCCCACATTTTTCTAGCTTACCAAGCAGTAGGTTTTGGTCTACTTTGTCAAACACTTTGCTGAAGTCTAAGTATATTATGTGCACAGCATTTTGCTTGTCTACTAATTTAGTCACCTTGTCAAAGAATGAAATAAAATTGGTTTAGCATGATCTCTTTTTAACAAACCTGTGCTCGCTTTTAGTTATAACTTTATTTGTTTCTATTTGTTTTATCTTTTTTATTATCTTTTCCAATATTTTCCCAGGTATTGATGTTAGACTGATTAATTAGTCTGTAGTTTCCTGGGTCTGTCCCCCCCCCCCCCATTTCTTGAAGATGGGAACCACATCAACTCTTTTCCTATCCTCTGGTATTCCATGGCGCTCCGGGACTTTTGAAAGATATAGTACAATTTTAATTTTAATTTCTAGTCTGTCTTTTATGGTTAGGTTTTTGGTAAATTAGGTATAGTTTCTTTTTGCATGAAGACTGATGCAAAGAATGAGTCAAACAGCTCTGCTTTCTCTCTATTGTCTGTTATTTCCTTACTATCTTCTCTCTTAAGTGGACCAACTGTTTCCTTGATGTTTTACTTGTTATTTACATGTTGAAAGAACCTTTTTAAAATTATATTCCTTTTATGTTTTCTCAGATACAAAAAAATGCACCGAATGTCCAGATGATAAATATCCAAATAAGGACAGAATCCATTGTATCCCCAAAGTTATAACCTTCCTGTCTTTTGAAGAACATCTGGGCATCATCCTGGTCTCTTTTGCCTTACTCTTCTTCCTAACCACAGGCCTTGTTTTAATCATCTTCATTAAATACCAAAAAACTCCCCTTGTCAAAGCCAACAACCGGGACCTCTCCTACATCCTCCTGGTCTCCCTCCTGCTTTGCTTCTTGTCTTCTTCTCTCTTCATTGGTCAACCAAAGAAAGCTACCTGCCTTCTCCGACAAACGGTTTTCAGCATTATCTTCTCAGTTGCCATTTCTTCTCTCTTGGCCAAAACCATCATGGTGGTGTTGGCTTTCCTGGCTACAAAACCAGGAAACCGAGTAAAGAGATGGTTGGGGAAGAGCTTAGCCAACTCCATCATTCTTTCTTCTTCTGCTGCCCAAATTATCATCTGCTCCATCTGGCTGGGAGTTTCTCCTCCCTTCCCTGACTCTGACCTCCACTCCCAGCCTGGAGAGATCATCCTGCAATGCAACGAAGGGGCTGTTGTCATGTTCTACATTACCCTCAGCTACATGGGCTTCCTGGCTGCCATCTGCTTCACAGTGGCTTTCCTGGCCAGGAACCTGCCTGGGGCCTTCAACGAAGCCAAGCTGATCACCTTCAGCTTGCTGGTCTTCTGCAGTATCTGGGTGACTTTTGTGCCCACCTACCTGAGCACCAAAGGGAAATACATGGTGGCTGTGCAGGTCTTCTCCATCCTGGCCTCCAGTGCTGGTCTGCTGGGCTGCATCTTCATCCCCAAGTGCTACATTATCATTCTGAGGCCAGACCTGAACACAAAGGAGCAGCTTACAGCCAGAACAAATGTAAAAACATGAGACAGAATACCATGATATTTAAAGAATTTTAAAATTTCCTTTTATTTCAAAGAAGACATTAATTATTTTGATTTAGATAGTGTGCAAGAATCAAAGAAATCATATCTATATTTTTCAATAGGAAATGGTTGAATGGCTGTAATTCATAGACGTCCCTTCCCTTTCATATCAATAAATCTTGCTAGAGATTTGAAAGATTTGAAATTCAGAGGAATTTGCTGCTGAGCAACTGCCAATGAACATGGCAGTTCATTGGTTTTAAGAAGTTTTAAGAATTCATTTGAGTCATTTTTATGTGTCTGTGATTATGTTCATGAGAAGCTTTGTAAGGACAGAATGGCCTGGGATGCAGGTTTGACCTACTCTCAGCTGGGGACTCAAATATTCATTACTATTATATGGTCCCTTCTTGTTGTGCTGATAATACCCACTGCACAGAAGATGTTGACCACAATAGCTATTTGAGATTTCAGTTGGGAGTTGTTGTTATTTAGGTGTCTATCTTTAAGAAATTGTCAGTGTATTTTTTTTTCTTTTGTCACCCAGAGAAATAAAATAGCAATATGCAGACTCTTTAATTTTCCATTCTACAATTTCTACCCAAAGTATTTCCTTCCTTGTATTCCAAGCATGGCCTGTCTGTGTAAAACTATACAAGAAAGAGGAACTTGAGACCCGCAGGAGATGATTGAAGAAATCCTGTCTAAAGAAACCAGCATCATTTACCGAGTGGTCTGGACTGAGGCAGGAGCATTCAATGCTGCATAACATTCATCTAGGTCCATGATGGCAAACCTATGGCACGCATGTCACAGGTGGCACACGTAGCCATATCAGTGGGCATGCCAGCTCAGCTCTGGCGCACATGCGTATGCCAGCCGGCTGATTTTCGGGCTGTCTGGGCCCACCAGAAGTAGGGAAACAGGCTGTTTCCTGCCTCCGAAGGGCCTGGGGGGAGGGAAGGCCCATTTTTCTTTCTCAACTTGCTCCAGATCCTCTCTATGAATCTGGGAAGGATGAAAACAGTCTTTCCCATTCCATTGGAGGCCCTCCAGAGGCCTGAAATGGCCCATTTCCCAACTCAAACAGGAAGTGATGTTTTTTGCTGTCCCCAGCCTCCAGAGACTCTTAGAGAGTCTCTGATGGGCTGAAGACAGGCTGAACTTTCTCCACCACTCCCCCCCCACACACACACCTTTCAACCCCCAATGGAAATTTATTTATTTATTTATTTTTATTTTATTTTATTTATGTAATTTATATGCCGCCCTTCTCCCGAAGGACTCAGGGCGGCTTACAAAAGGAACATAAAAAATTACATAAACATTAAAATCAGTTTAAAATTGATTAAAATAAATTCAAATTCAAATTTTTAAAATCAATGCTACGGATTCAGCCCATTTGGTGAAAAAGCCACGTCTTCAATTCACGGCGGAAGGAGAGGAGGTCCGGGGCTGTCCTGAGGCCAGTGAGCAGCCCATTCCAGAGGGTTGGCGCTCCCACAGAGAATGCTCTCGCCCTGGGGGCCATCAGCCAACATTGTCTGGCTGACAGCACCCTGAGGAGGCCTGCTCTGTGTGAGTGCACCGGACGATGGGAGGATGGCAGGAGATGATCCTGCAGGTACCCCGGGCCTAAGCTGAGGCATCAGGAAAGGCCAAGGCCTAAAGGGGTCTTTTCGTCCCAGGGGTGATGCCCCTCAGCTGCCCCCCCGCCCTGGTTTCTTAGCAGACTCTCTCCCAGCAGAAGAACTGCATCCCTAGTAGGGCTGGCTTGGACAGAGACTGAGACGGAGATGAACGGGAGTCACAGAGGGGGAATGCTTCTGAGGGCTCCAATCTGCTCCTGCGGGGAAAATTCTGGGTGATTCCGGTGCTCTGGTCACCTTAACTGGATGCAGGGGGGTTGGAAGGGAAGGGGGGTTTAACACACACACAGAGAGAGAGAGAGAGAGAGAAGCAAAGACCACTGTGTGGGGTCCTTTGTGAAGAAGGCAGATTTCTCAGAGTTCTCATCTGAACATTTGAGTCTATCAGGCTGATGTGCATTCAGTTATTTGTAGCTATAAAACAATCCAAAGAGAAGGAAAGGTGAGGGGATCTTTTTCCCTCCCATTTCAAGGCAGGGGACAGAGATGGGATGCAAGTTCCTCCTTCATTGGGATCACCTGAGTTTGTCCTCAGACAGGACATCATGCAGAAGCGACACCTTCTCTTTATTTATTTCAGAGACCGATGTGGATGCCCACCTTAAGTGCAACATCCCTGGCCGGGACGGTGCATAAGAGTAAAACATAAAACCCAACAAAATGATAGTAATCATCAAAAGGAGCCCATGTGGTGCCCCCAAAACCATTCATTTCTCAAAGCTTCTGGACTCTAGGCTCAACCTGCCCCAAGTATCAGGGAATGTTTGAGGGGTCCTGATCACCCAATTAGAGGACAGAGGGAGGATGCAGAATCTCATAGAAAACCCTCCTTCACAGGGCAGGGGCAGCTGTGGGAAATTGTGCTGACTGAGTCTCTTGGGATGGCAACATCTAAGCAACAGAGCCTTCAGCCTTCATCCCTCGACTTGGCTTGGTGTGAAGGGCAACGCTTCTCATGGAGATGATCAAACGGTGCTGGAACATGGTCCTTCCAGCTTCCATCTTACTTCTTTTCCTACTCCCTCTTCCTCACACATAGATAGTTTCAGCCACTATATCTGTCAGTAGGAATAATTGATGAAATTATTTTTATAAGGTGTCTGGTTCATTGGTGAGTGCTGAATATTACATTCCTCTGAATGACTTTCACAGAATTCTCTTCAGCTAAATTTATTGGGATGAATAGAGAAATTAAAAAGGGTGATCCTAGTTCAGTTGAAAATTATAGACCAATTTATTTGTGTTGTGTTACATGCAAAGTTATGGAATCAATCATAAACCAATCCATTGTTCACCACTCAGAGACAAATAACTTGCTATCCGACAAACAGTTTGGCTTTAGGAAAAACTCATCCTGTAATTACAACTTTTCCACAGTAAAAACATCTGGACTACATGTTTTGATCAAGGTAAAACTGTAGATGCAATTTACATAGATTTTTGTAAGGCTTTTGATACAGCTATGCATAATAAAGTGCTGTTGAAATTAAATTCTTATAGCATTTCTGGACCTTTGCACAAGTGGATTGCTGCTTTCCTGTCTAACAGACTGCAGAAAGTCAAAATGGGGCTCTCGCTGTCTAATCCTGCATCAGTTAACAGTGGTGTCTTAGCAGCATCTTAGGCCTCATGCTTTTCTTGTTCTATATCAACGATTTATGTGATCAACTTAAAAGCAATTGCGTCCTTTTCGCCGATGATGTACAATTATTTAATACTACAGATAATTCTGTTGTTTTGCAAAGGGATCTTGACTATGTGTCTGAATCAGTGGTGAAATGTAAAGTTTGTTACTACTAGTTCTGTGGGCGTGGCTTGGTGGTGGTAGGGGGTAAAATGACTGAGTGGGTGTGGCCAACTTTTTTTTTTTACTTTTAAAAGCATTTTTTCTTCAACCTCTAAAACAGTGCTTTTAAAAGCCCCTGACGATCCCAGCTGAGTTGCTTGATAATCAGAGGCTTTTGTTTTCTTTTAAAAGCATTTTTTTTTGCTTTTAAAAGAAAAAAAAGCCTCTGACAATCAGGCAACTCAGCTGGGATCATCAGGGGCTTTTAAAAGCATTTTTTCAGCCAAAAAAAAAAAAAACTCTGATGATCACGGGGCTCAGCTGGGAATGGTGGGGGGGCAGGGATTTTTGCTACCGGTTCTCTGAACCACTCGCCACCATCGCTATCGGATCAAGTGATCCGGTCCGAACCGGGAGCATTTCACCCCTGGTCTGAATGGCAACTCCATTTCGCAACTTCAAATTTTGATTAATAAATCAGACTCAGAAACAGACTCACGCTCAACCCATCCAAGACCAAGTGGCTGTGGTTTCCGACATCCCGATATAGTCAGTTGGTGCCATCACTGACTATTGGGGGCGAGTCATTGGCCCCCACGGAGAGGGTTTGCAACTTGGGTGTCCTCCTGGACTCACGGCTGTCTTTGGAAGAGCACATGATGGCCATGGCCAAGGGGACTTTTTATCAGGTCCGCCTGATTAGCCAGTTGCGTCCCTTTCTGGATCGGGACTCGTTAAATACAGTCACTCATGCTCTCGTTACTTCCCGCCTGGACTACTGCAATGCTCTCTACATGGGGCTCCCCTTGAGGAGCACCCGGAGGCTCCAGCTGGTCCAGAATGCGGCTGTGCGGGTGGTTATGGGAGCGACATGGCGCTCCCATGTGACACCCCCTCCTGCGTGAGCTGCACTGGCTCCCGGTGGTCTTCCGGGTGCGCTTCAAGGTTTTGGTTACCACCTTTAGAGCACTCCATGGCATTGGACCGGGGTATTTACGAGACCGCCTTCTGCTACCAATAGCCTCTCACCGACCAGTACGCTCCCATAGAGAGGGGCTTCTCAGGGTGCCGTCAGCCAAACAGTGTCGACTGGCGGCCCCCAGGGTGAGAGCCTTCTCTGTGGGGGCACCTACCATCTGGAACGAGTTCCCCCCAGAGATACGGAGGATCCCGGAGTTGTGCACGTTTCGTCATGCTCTCAAAACTTTTTTATTTCAGCAAGCTGGCCTGGCCTAACTCTCCTCTTTTAAATTTTTAATTCATGATTCTATAAATTGGGTGTTTTAATCTGTGTTTCGGCCAAAATATTTAATAATTTTAAGGGATTTTTTAAATATTTGTATTATCTGTATTTTATCTTGGCTGTTCACCGCCCTGAGTCCTTTGGGAGTAGGGCGGTATAGAAATTTGATTAATAAATAATAAATAATAATAAACAAATAAATGCTCTGTCTTACATATTGGTAAACGTAATCAGAATGTCAAGTATAAGCTAGGTGGTATTAATCTAGCAGATGACCCTCACTTTGTTGTACTTTGTAGGTGTACTTATCTCTGACGATTTATGTTCCAAAGTTCACTGTAACAGCATTGCTAAAAAAGCACTAAGAGTTGTAAACTTAATTCTATGAAGCTTCTTTTCTGGAAATATTGTATTGCTAACTAGAGCTTATAAAACTTCCGCTAGAGCAAGTTTAGAATATTGTTCAACTGTTTGGAATCCCTACCATATATCTGACATTAGTACAATCGAGCAGGTTCAGAAGTATTTTACGAGAAAAGTTTTGCCCTCTTCTGTACACAATAGAATTCCCTATGCTACCAGGCTCAAAATCCTTGGTTTGGATAACTTGGAACTGCATCGCTTGCAGTCAGACTTCAGTATTGCATATAAAATTATACCTAGTAATGTCTTACCTGTAAATGATTTTTTCTGTTTTAATCACAATAATACGCGCGCGAACAACCGCTTTAAACTAAATGTAAATTGTTCTAAACTTGACTGTAAAAAATATGATTTTTGTAATAGAGTTGTCAACGTCTGGAATACTCTACATGATTTAGTTATCTCAGTTACAAATTTTCAGTTTTAGACACAAATTTACTTCCGTGGACCTTATTTCGCATTTAAGAGGTCAGTAGAGTGGGCGTGCATAAGCGCACTAACATGGCTATCATCCTTGTCATTGTATTTTTATACTATTCCTGTTTTTGTTACTGTTTGACAAATTACCAAATGAATTAGATAAGATATTAAAAAGTATGGATGAGAAAATGATAACCAAAATTTACAGTTACCTAATAAAATACAAACTAGAGGAGGAGACTGTGAAAGAGAATATGATAACTTGGGCAAGAAACATTGGATATACTATTGAATTGGATAAGTGGGATAAATTATGGAAAGAAAATTATAAGATGACAATGTCTATACCTTACAAAGAAAACCTTTATAAGATGTTCTACAGATGGCACCTACCACCGGCACATTTAGCTAAAATGTTCCCAAATGTGTCACCAATGTGTTGGAAATGCAAGTCACAGAAGGGGTCATACTACCATCTCTGGTGGTCATGCAGAAAGGCGCAACATTACTGGCAAGAAATCAAGAAAATGATTGAAGAAATAATGAAACAGAAAGTTGAAATGAGACCGGAATTTTTTCTACTTGGAATAATTACCCCACAATTTACTAAGGAAATAAAATATCTCACTATACATATCATAACAGCAGCACGCATACTGTATGCTCAAAATTGGAAATCTGAACAACTGCCAACAGAAGACAAACTAGTTGCCAAAATAACAGAATGTGCAGAAATGGACAAACTTACAAAGCAATTACAAGAGAAAGATGATTCTGAATACTATCTAGTTTGGCAGAGATGGTATTCCTGGTTAGAGGGAAAGATAAATATAGGAAAATAATGTAGCCTGAATGTCTAAGCAAGAGCCACAGGTAGCTAAGCAAGAGGTAAATTACAATTGATTTTTGTACAACTATGTAAATAAATGAATACGTAAAATAGATATGTATAGAGAAAAACAGGTGGAACAGGAAAATAACCCACCGATGCAACAAATTTATGTTTAGATGTTGGTTTGTTTTTTGTATTGTTTTATTGTATTTATGTTTCTTTGTATTTTAGTGTTGTTTTTCTTTTTTAAACAATAAAAAATAATAATAAAAAAAGACAAATTACAATAAATAAAATACAAATACAAGAATTCCTGTCATTCAACCATTTCCCATTTAGAAACATTTCCCATATATGATTTTCTTTGATTCCTGCATACTATCTAAGTCAGCGGTTCTCAACCTGGGGGTCGCAACCCCTTTGAGGGTTGAACGGCCATTTCACAGGGGCCGCCAAAGCCCTCTCTCGCCCCCCCCACGCCTTCACTCACCCTCACCCTCTGCCTCTGTTGGATCGCCCGGTCGCCGTTCGCTTACCCCGCCCACTCCCAATCTATTGCTGCCTCCGGAGTCCCAGCTGGTGGCTAGAGGGAAAAGAAAAATTTAAATTCTTGCCGTGGGGCTTCAAAGAGCTAGCTGCAAAGAGATAAATTCCTGGAGCAGATTTTTTTCCCTCTAGCTATGCTGAAAAAGGGAAATTGAAAGTAAGCAGGCTGCAACGTGACAAAATGAGGCAGAGAGATTTCTTTTTCTTTTTCCTCACCAAAAAAGGTAGGTGCAAAACTGAAAACAATGGGAAATTTAGGGCAAAAGAGGAGAGTTCCAAGATTTTAAAACACAAAAGAAAAAAAGCTCTATTTAACTAGGGAATTGTAATAATTGAGATACTATTAATTGGTTAAGTTGTGGTTTGGAGGAATATATGGGGGAAATTATTTGGTTTATTATTATTGGTAAATATAATTAATTGATTTGTAAGAAATTGGATTGCATGGAAATAATTGGAATATTAATGTTCATATTGATTAATATACAAAAAAGATAGTTATATAACTAATTGATTTATATTAAAATGTTGAATTTGTATTAAACAATTGTATTACATAATTAACCAATGTGAGGATGGATATAAAAATAGATGACAATGCGAAGGGGTATAATATAGAATAGAAGGGGAAAATTGAATTTGATTAAGATTAGAGATGAGGATGAAGGGTAATATTGCTTTTTTAAAAAAATAGATGAGGAATAAATATGGTAAAAAGGAAATATAGAAATTGTAAATTTAATTGAAATGACTAAATACTGTGTTGGAAGAAATATCCTTCTGGGTTCTGCTCCAAGTGGGGAAAAAGACACTGGAAACATGGAGACTGCTTGGAAAGATGGTTTAATGGTGGACAGGATCACATGGCTTGATGGGGCCCATTGTGTTAGTTTCTGTTGCTATTGTGTTGCAAATGTCCTTTGACAAAGGATTGACTTTCTGCCTCTGGCCCATTAACAAAGGGGGGGGCAGGAACGTGGGAGCTGCTTTGTCTGTAAAATATGTTTCTCCATTTCTCATCCAGGTAGGGAAATATAATATTCTGCCTTTTTAATATTTCCCAAAATATTTCATTCTTCTAGGAAAGGGGTGGATGCTAACCTCCTACAACTGTTTAAATTTGTGAACCGGCCAAAAACTCTGTTCAAAGAAAATACGTTGTATGTTTGTATGTGTGTTTATAATTATTGCTATTTATTGCTATTTGTTCTCTTTTATTCTTTAAAGTTTAACAATTCATTCTTTATCTTAATATCTTAATATTTGTTTGGGGTTGGCTTTCTTCCCTTTCATCTTTTTTATTGTACAGCAATCTTTCTCCTCAAACCTACCACCTCTGTCTTTTCTTTCTTACTTACTTTCTCTTCCCCCCCCTTCTTCTTCTCCTCCCTACTTCCTCTTCCTTTCTCCTTCTCCTCCTCTCTTCCTCCCTCTCTTACCTTCACTCCTACTCTAATTTCCCTTCCCTTCCTTCATCCCTCTCAATTGCTGTATCCTTTTATGCATATGGACTACTCAGAGGGCTGAAAAAGTTATTTTTGACTGGTCCTCGCACTTTTGACCAGTCCTCGAACTTACGACTGTCCTCACAATTTACGTATTTGCGCTATCTTGTCACCATGGTGAAGAGAAGCAGTTGTGAAATGAGTGACACGGTTGTTAAGAATGCTACAAAGGGCATAAATGATGACCAGTCATAACTGCGAAGACCGGTCAAAAGTGCGAGGACCTGTCAGAAATCACATTTTTCAGCCCTCTGGGTAGTCCTTTTGTGCACAGGGACTACTCAGAGGGCTGAAAAAGTTATTTTTGACTGGTCCTCGCACTTTTGAACAGTCCTCGAATTTACGACTGTCCTCACATTTTACGTTTTTTGCCCTATCTTATACCATGTTGAAGAGAAGCAGTTGTGAAATGAGTGACATGGTTGTTAAGAATGCTGCACAGGCATAAATGTGAGGATGGTCATAAGTGTGAGGACCAGTCAAAAGTGTGAGGACCTGTCAGAAATGACTTTTTTCAGCCCTCTGAGTAGTCCCTATACATATAGCCATGGCCACCCGGTCACATGACCAGCTAGCCATGCCCATCCAGTCACATGACCTCCAACCCATGCCCATAAAATAAGCCACGCCCACAGAACCGGTAGTAAAAGAATTTAGAACCCACCCTTGGTTGGGGGTCACCACAACATGAGGAACTGTATTAAAGGGTCGCAGCATTAGGAAGGTTGAGAACCACTGATCTAAGTGGAAATAAATTTTATCTTTTTTCAAATAAAAGGATAAAATGCAGCCAGCCAGTCTACCTCAACAACGAATGTGATTGCATAAAAGGTTGCCACTTTTAAAATAACACAATGTTATGTCTCATGTTTTTACATTTGTTCTGGCTGTGAGATGCTCCTTTGTGTTCAGGTCTGGCCTCAGAAGGATAATGTAGCACTTGGGGATGAAGATGCAGCCCAGCAGACTAGCACTGGAGGCCAGGATGGAGAAGACCTGCACAGCCACCATGTATTTCCCTTTGGTGCTCAGGTAGGTGGGCACAAAACTCACCCAGACACTGCAGAAGACCAGCATGCTGAAGGTGATCAGTTTGGCTTCGTTGAAGGCCCCAGGCAGATTCCTGGCCAGGAAGGCCACCGTGAAGCAGATGGCAGCCAGGAAGCCCATGTAGCTGAGGGTGACATAAAACATGACAACAGCCCCTTCGTTGCATTGCAGGATGATCTCTCCAGGCTGGGAGTGGAGGTCAGAGTCAGGGAATGGGGGAGAAACTCCCAGCCAGATGAAGCAGATGACAATTTGGACTGCAGAAGAAGAAAGGATGATGGAGTTGGCCAAGCTCTTCCCCAACCATCTCTTCACTCGGTTTCCTGGTTTTGTGGCCAGGAAGGCCAGCACCACCATGATAGTTTTGGCCAAGAGAGAAGAAATGGCAACTGAGAAGATGATGCTGAAAACCATCTGTTGGAGAAGGCAGGTGGCTTTCCTTGGTTGACCAATGAAGAGAAAAGGAGACAAGAAGCAAAGCAGGAGGGAGACCAGGAGGATGTAGGAGAGATCCCGGTTGTTGGCTTTGACAAGGGGAGTTTCTCGATATTTAATGAAGATGATTAAAACAAGGCCTGTGGTTAGGAAGAAGAGTAGGACAAAAGAGACCAGGATGATGCTTAGTTGTTCTTCATAAGACAGGAAGATTATAACTTTGGAGATACATTGGACCCTGTCCTCATTTGGGTATTTATCATCTGGACACTTGGTGCATTTTTTGGTATCTGAAAAATATAAAAAGCGAATGGAATGGAATGGAATGGAATGGAATAGAATAGAATAGAATAGAATAGAATAGAATAGAATAGAATAGAATAGAATAGAATAGAATAGAATAGAATAGACCACTTTTTATGCATCATTTTTTGGGGATAATATAGGTTTAGATGAGGAAAAGCAAAAGACCTAAGATAATTCCTGAAGTTTCAAAAAACTGAGGTGTTCCTAGAAAAACAAACATGGAAGGACACAGCCAAAATAAAATGTGGAAGAATCTATGATCTCTGGCAATGGTAAAATTTGCACAAGCTGTATTACCTTCCTATCTTCCTAGCTACTCCTTCAAGATCTTTTGATCAGTCTTCCCTTTAGGTGAGAAATTGTGCAAATTGAAAATAAACAACAAAGCATTTTAGCTTCAATCTGTTCTTCAACTTTCATGGAAACGCTCTGGATGGATCCACTTCCACCAGGCCTTCCGTTTTCCTCAGTGTGACCCACCTTCCTGAGTGGAGAAGGTCCCCTCTGGACAAGGAACGCAGTCATAGCAGCAAACTGGCTCTCCTTCTCGAGCCCTCTTGACAAATCCAGGATGACAACTTTCCACACATTTGGACTGAGGCAGGGGCTGAGCAGAAAAACAAGGAATGCCAAAGAAAATATGTTAGAACTCTCCATCCATGGAAAATGGGGGTGAGAAATGGACATTAGACAAGTAGCCTCTAGTTTTCACTGTGGTAAATATCAAATGTGTGATTAGTTTTAAATGGTTATAGGAGATACTACTGCCAGATTCTTCCTTTAGTTCCTGCCTTTTGTTCCTGGCATATCACACTGCAAGAAAGGGCATTTTATACTTAATAAAATCTGGAGGGATGGAATTGAAAAATGATTTCATCATTAAGTGACAACCAGACAGTTCCTCCCCATTGCCCTCCATTCTTCATATACCCATGATTGTAAATAGTCATGATGTATTCCTATTAATTTTTCTCTTTAAAAGTTCAGGCAGTCCTCGGCATACAACAGCTCATTTAGGGACCGTTCAAAGTTACAATGGCACTGAAAAAAGTGACTTATGATCATTTCCCACAATTACAACTTTTGCAGCATCCCCGTGATCCTGTGATCAACATTCAGATGTTTGGCAACTGGTTCACATTTACGAGGGCCGTAGTGGCCCATGCGATCACTTTTTGCGACCTTCTGACAAGGAAAGTCAATGGGGAAACCAGATTCACTTAACAACTGGGTTACAGCTTACCAACAGCAGTGATTTACTTAACAACTCTGGCAAGAAATATCGTAAAATGAGGCAAAATTCACTTAACAACTGTCTCGCTTAACAACAGAATCAATTGATCGTGAGAACGTGCCCCTCAACAAGGGCATCTTTTGCTGCAGCAGGTGGGACATGAGTTTGAGCCCTGTGTCAGGAAGGGATATTTCTAAGGCCCATCTGTTTATCCAAGACAAGGTCCTTTCTGTTGAAGAACGAGGTGATATCAACTGGCATGGAAAAAAAAGACCCAAATGTATTATTAAATTTGGAGACTCTTTTTTCCCAGAAAGACTGAAGGTAGCTAACAGTTAAGATAATCAATGGCATTCCAGAGGTTTTCAGATGAAAAGCCCTCTTACCATCCACAGGCCAGATCTAAGTAGCATTTCTTTCAAATTGTCCCTCATTACATTTGATATCAGGAAGGACTTTTCTTTGGCTCAAAGACATGTTTCAGTACTTCAATTTCCTGTGTCAGGACATTATACAATATGAAACATTATACAAACAATACAATATTGCAAGCAGCCCAGAGTCAGTCTGGATAGGGAAATAAGCAGCATATAAATTTGGAGGAGTTGAATTCTAATTCCAGAGCTTATTTCCCCCTGGGACCCACAGGACCTCCAGTCAGTCTTGAATAAACTTCATTGGATTCAGTCCAAGCCTGAACTCAGACCCTGGTCAGCAGAATTCCCTTCTTCTTTGATATTTCAGGACAAGAAACAAAGTGAACTTGATTGTGGAACTATCAGCTCCACAATCCCTGGCATTTGATGGCCTCTCTCATCTGATTTATGGAGATGATAAATACAGAGAAGACACAAAGGAATCGTCTTCTATGAGCTAAACAATAATCACTCTGGATCCCATGTTTGACGTGGCTCAATCAGCTTAGAACATTCTTCTATATTATAGCATCTCAAGGAGACTTCCTTCAATACTACTGAAGCCTGGCAAGCACCCTAAAGAAACCTATCATTCCCCACATTCCATTTTCAGCAAAGGACACCCACAACAGTGACTAGGCTTAGCCCACTTGAAATGGTTCCTAGAAGGTTTTGGAAAACAGAAAATGTTTCACCCACCTTGTTGAGCAACTTCAGCCGTGAAAGAGCATCTTGGTTGACAATAAGTCTTTGTCTTTCAAAACTCCCCAGTTGCTCTATGATGAAATCCATCGTGGGGAGAAACACCCAACTTGTGATTCCCAGATCTGCTACTACATCTCCGTTTTGGTCCAAGTACAGTGTCTCCTGAGAAAAATTGCAAAACTCGTCTTTTGACAGAAAGGGATGAAACTAAAATGGAAAGATCCAGAAATTTTAAAGCAGAAATTTTGGTTTCCTATCCCACATCATCTTTTCACATTTGAATCTTTCTTCTACAATTGTCTAAGCCAGAGGTGGGTTCTAAAATTTGTTACTACCGGTTCTGTAGGCGTGGCTTATTTTGTGGGCATGGTTTGATGGTCATGTGACAATTCTTTAGGATTTAGCAGAGGTACTGGTCTACCAGGCTCTTAACTGCTTGCAGAGCTGTACCGGTCTACCCATTTGTTTTTGGAGGCACCGGTCTACCCATTTGTTTTTCGAGCACACTGGTCTACCACCACACTGCTTTTTAACACTGATCAGCTGTAGGGCGGCCCTTTGAAGCCCCGCGGCAAGAGTTTAAACAGCTTTTTTCCTTCTAGCCAATCAGCTGGGACTCGGGAAGCAGTGAATAGATTGGGGGCGGGGCCAAATAAAAGGTAAGAATAATGCGGGGTGTGGGGAGAAGGGCCCAGGTCCCGAACAAAGAGAACCGGTTCGGTGACATCATATTGTCACCACTACCGGCTCGGCTGAACCGGGCCGAACCGGGAAGAACCCACCACTGGTCTAAGCTGAAAGCACTTTGTCAGGCCTGCCATCTTCATTTTGAATTGCTGATGTCCTGCCATAAAGCACAAGGGGAGGGGAGGGAAGACAATTAGGGAATGGGGAGGTAAGGGAGGGAGGATGATGGGTGGGGGGGGACAAGAATCAGAGGTGTCAAACTGGATTGAGCCCAGCCGCCAAAGACAGAGCCTGGAAATGGAACATGAAACTACACCAAACCTCAAAGCCATTCTCAAAACATCAAAGTCAAAGGCTATTACAGGTGGCACTTGCCACCAGCAAAATTGGCCAAAATGTATAAGAACTCCTCCGCCAATTGTTGGAAATGCATCCAGACTCCAGGATCATACTACCACATGTGGTGGACATGTAAGAAAGCAAGGAGTCACTGGGAGAAAATGCATAAATGGCTAGAAATGATAACTGAGCAACATATGTGCCTCTTAGGTATATTGTTGGAAAGTTATGACAAAGCAACCATCTACTTAGTGTTACATATTTTGACGGCAGCTAGAATTACATATGCTAAATATTGGAAATATGTGAACACCCCACCGGATGATGACATAATTAGGAAAATTTGGGATTGTGCAGAAATGGGCAGATTAACTTTAAAAATAAAAGATAAAGAAGACTCAAAATATTACAGGACATGGAATAAATTTTACAAATGGATAGAGACAAGAGGCAGAAATGAGAGGGAAGTTTATGAATGTCAGTACAACAAAGATGTATAAAACTATGGATATAGTATGGAGAAATTTGTAAATAAGCTAATGTAAGTAGAAACTTAGCTGAGGTATTCTTTTATTTTCTTTGTGGGTTTTTTTGGTTATATTGTTGCAATTACTGTTAACATAGTACAGTTATAGTTATTAGCATGTATGTTATTTATCGTTGACCTCTCTCTGGTTGTACTTTATTTGCATTGTTATCCTGACATGGCATTGTCTTCTGAATAAAATAAAATTTAAAAATAATGTCGAAGTCTATTGGAATATTGGTGGACTGGTCAAGGAGAAGAGGGAAATTGCAAACTTCGCTGTGCTCTAACCACTTAATTTTACCAACAGAACTTTTCACTTCTAAGCATGGAGTTGAGTGTCTTTCTTTCCTAAATGTCTAAGTTTGGACAAGCTGACACATTTTTAGTTGGGAGAACATGAGTTACCATTATATTCAAAATTTAAAAAATAAAGATTCAGAAAAAAATGTTGATCATATGTTGATAAAACATAATTGACAAAATTTGTCAATTATATGGAACATTCTAAAGCAGTCAAAAAAAACAAACCAATAGAGATTATTCACAAACTCCTTGAACAAAAATCAGTGAATACTAGTAACCATGGATTTTCCTGGGCTACTCTTAAGTAAAGAGTAGACATGATCAGAAGAGCTAATTTTATTTTATTGTAACAAATATTACAGGATTCTGCAAGTCTGAAAATATACATTCCCCACCAACTCTTCTTTCAGCCTGAAATGTTGGGCAGGATCCTTTCTGAGTTTCTTTCCCTGCCTGTTATGCAGCTGAGGCTCCCCTCCCTCTTATTTGATCATTTTTAATGAGCATTTCTTTCTCCGTCCCCAAGATCATTCCCATATCTCATTGCACGTTGTTATGCGGGAATGCTTATGATACAACTTGATTTCATTAATGTATTAACAAATTTCTTCATAAAGTCATCACTAGAAACCTAGTTAAGTGAGTGTTGAATAGTATGATAATTAAGTACCATGTTTCCCTGAAAATAAAACCCTGTCTTATATTTATTTGAACTCCAAAATAAGTGCTTGGCCTTATTTTCGGGGAGATATTATTTTGGGGGAGAGTTTATTTGGGGGGGGGTGTTATTTTTTGGGGGGGCTTATTTTAGTGCATGCGCTCAAAAGCCCGATTGGGCTTATTATTGGAGGATGACTTATTTTCAGGGAAACAGGGTAAGAAAATACTTAAAAATTGAACTCAAATAATTTTTAATGCTCCTCGGAGATATGAATTGCAATTACTCCTTGATCATCTAGTCTTCAATATATTCATTAATAAAGGCAGAATTGATAAATGATTATTTTTGTTATGCACGATTTATACCAACTCTTAAATAAGGCTATTTAGGTCACTCTTAAAAGATTTCCAGTTTACAGAAAAAAATATTTGCGATTTCTCAATAGAGAGAGCATTGTAAGTAAAATCCAGCAGAAAAATATCTGTTGTTTATCCATTTGAATTTGATAAACTGTGCCATCTCTTATAAGAGCAGACAGATGGGAAGTACAATGTAAATCTATCATCAAGGTTTCATTTGTACTATTTTTGATATTATGTATGTATACTGGTCAATGTTTATAATAAACTGAAATCAACTAATTTATTAGATAATCATATAATTAACAATAATTTCATTAATGCTGCATTGGAAGAAGGATGATGCACAAAACTTAAGAATATTTATGAAAATGATTTCTTCAAAATGTACAGTGAATTATAATGTAATTATAAGAGATTTATAGTAAAATGCATAAAATGATGTCCTGTTGGTATTTAAAATTGTCAAAGATATTTAAAAGTGTTTCAAACGTCTGTTGGAAAAGCAATTGTAAAGGAGCTCCTCTTTATTACACATGGCTGATTTGTGACAAGGCAAAGAAATATGGGACCAGATTTATGTTTCAGTCCAGAAGATATTTTAAAAAACCTATATAATGGAATCTAGATTTTTTTTTTCATTTTAGACTACTAGATAAGAAATTTGGAAGACTATGGAACTTTTTTCTATATATGTATGCTGAGTGCAGTGAAAACTTTATGCAGTCAAAAATGGAAAAACAATTGCATAATGAAGAAAAGGATTGATAACTTGATGAAATCGGCAAGGATGGCAAAGTTAACAAATTGATTAAGGAAAAGAAGATAAATAGTTTTGTTTCAATTGTAAACCACTTCTGGACTTTCTGATCAAAAGAGATACAAATGATATTCTGATTTCTAGCTTTGATACTTAAATAGAAATTATAGAAATGACCATTACTTATTATTTCTCTATAGGGTATCTGTCGTGGTGCCCGCTCTCTAGAACATTATCCCATGAGTGATTAAATTGGCCAAAACTCTTGTCCTTTTCTACCACAAAGAGGTCCACATGGTTCCTCTCCATCTTCTTTGGAAGCTTTCCAAAAAGTAACTAAGGTTGATGGATCCTTGTCAGGACCCCCATACCTGCCATGGCTGCAGCCTTGGAGGCCCCAAACTCTCTTCAACGTCCTTGTTTTTCCTCCTCGCTCGGGAAGAATATGCAGCATTCAAAGTGTGGGCCAGAGTCTTAATGAAACTGTAATAATGCTCAGAACTTGGGATCCATTTCCTTTTCTTTTTCTTTTGGGTCTCCAGTGGGGCTTTCTGAGTGCATCTTCTCCGGCCTTTGACAGAAAAGATGTGCTTTGAAAGAGAACAATGAAAATAATGATCTTGAAACTGGCGTTCCACAAAGAATTCAGGTTCAAAAACATCATCTTTTCGCCTTCCTTTTTTTTCCTGATAAGAAAACCGCCAAATACTATGGACGTATTTGTAAAGTCTGTGCCTTGTAATCGTCAAATAACCCAGGACTGACATGATGTACACTTTTCCTTCAATGGGTCCTGGCAGATGCTTAAGTATTAAATGGAAAGGAAGGATTCTGTCCAAAATGGAAACATGTTCTATGAAGTGAACAAAGACATTGACTTGTCTCCACTTAGAGAGGGCATCCCTGAGGGGTGCTATACCTTGATTTGTTGACAATTGTTGTGATATAACCACACAAATTCCATTCCTGACTACCTTAGTAGTCAAAGTCTTCATAAAATTCTCTCCCTTCTCTGTGTCTGAAGCAAAGAGGCCAATCAGGGTCCATCTGAAATGGAGCAGCAGTTGGACAATTGACGGGTACTGGATCCCTTCTTTAGGGAGCAATGAATGGAAAAAGGGGAATTGACTTCTATCACTCAGAGCCTCTGAAGCGGTTTCAATCCTGATCTAAAAAAACAATGAAAAATGATCTGTTATATCGGGGATCAGATCAAGTCCACAGTATATTACCTTTTAATAAATTGAACTTGGTTCTCGTGAAAAAAATTAGAATAATTTATCATTAATTAGCCATTAAGCCATATCAAAATGTAGAATACAGAACATTAATAAGTTCATGTATCAAAATAGAATGCAAGAAAAAAATTAGGAAAGAAAGATTAACAATAAAGACTGTAAAATCATTTCTGTATGACCCCTACCATTTACCACAATCAGACCTGCATATCTGGATCTCAACTGAACTGTTTTGCTTCATTAAGGAGCAGTATTTTATGTAATTTTTGAATTCTGATTGCACAGGAAATGTTATTTTAATATATAGATCCAAACAAGTCCTTTGTCTAATGTATTGTCCAAGATATAGATCTCTTTCTTTCTTTGACAATTGGCATTTCAGTAATAGATTTGCTACATCTTTCATCCCTGAAGCTCCACCAGTAAAAGTACGTTCATTTCAAGGGATTTGTTTAACCTTCAGTATTTAACTCTTGTGTGCAGCTACTGGAGTCTTGCTCCAATAAATACAGCCATAATATGTTTAGGCATTTCTGTGTTTCTATGCTTGGCAATTTAGAGGATCTGTTCATAGCGGCTCATCCATTTCAACATAAGGATGGCTGTATTTTTCTCTGTTTTGATATTCCAGATTCCAGATTTTTGGGAAGCAATCTTTTTTTGCTTCTTCTCCTGTTGTACAAAAGACAGGGAGAACGCAGCTCCTAATACAAATTGTCAGTTGTACAATCTAACAATTAAAATTTTGATTTTAACTGAAATTTTGTCAGCTCTGATACTGGGAATTTGGGGAGATTTCATAGCTTTAATTATCCATTAATAAATAAATACAGTGATTTTATAGAAAGGACAAAGGTGGTAAGTTCTGACTTTGATTTGTCAATGATCAGCAAATTATTATGACAATTTTCTTAACAGCCTACACAATCCAATTTATGAGTATGATAATAATATTGTATAATCAGCATAAACCAGGGTGTTACTTACAACATGCACTTAGCACCTCAGACATATGTACTTCAGGATCCTTCATTAATGAAGGCAACGCATTAATCTCTAGACTGAAGAACAAGGGTTCAAATGTCCACCCTTCCCTTCTTTCTTGGTAAGTATCAATCCCTTGAACCCAAACCTCCCTCTCAGAGAAGGGCTTGTAGAAGAGGCTTTGATCAGGGCCAAACGTCTGAGCTCCATTTTATTTTACTCAGTCTCAAGTTTACTTAAGAGGAACATGGCATATATTGTAGCCACATGATCTACTAGACTAATTGGCTTTTAATTGCTAGAGTCCTAATATGGAGAAAAGCAGCTCTTGAATTCAACGGAGGAGATATGATTGGATCTTTGGCTCACCCACCATCATCCCACTCACTATATCAGAGAGAGAAACACACACAAACACACACCTGTGGGACTTTGTAGATGCCTCCTAATGTGGACAACTGGATGGAGATGTCCCTCTGAGCTCCATCAAGAAGAGCCAGAAGGTTCTCCTTCCTTCCACAGCCGTAGTTTGGGACATTGAATTCTCCAGTGGAGAGCTTGTCCAGCAAGGCATCTGAAGTGTGGAAAGTGCTCAAATGGTTGTCATGGATGTTGTAGCCAAGGGTGAGATTGAGCAGGAGCTGGGACTTCTTGTTGACCAATTGAAAAATGAAAATAAATTGTAAGATTTTTGAAAAACCAGGAGAAATGGTACTGCAAAAAAAATGTTCATGTTATTATCATCAACAGCAAGAAGAAAATACTTCTTACAAAGTTCAATCCTCTTTGTTTTAACAAGCCTACTGAGTCTTAGGTAGATTCTATTGATCCAGAACCAACAACCAGTTATATAAATATTAAAATGGACTAGGTTGAGGAACAACAACTGTTTCACTTTAAACAAAGTTCAATGTTCAAGTGATGAATTCAGGATTGAACTAGGAGAGAAAAATAATTTGGACTTCCTTCAGTTTTTTTCAGCCCCATCTTTGGATTTAAGTCCTTCCCACTAAATCAGATAAAAGGAGCAAATCTTTGAAATGAAAACCATCCAGGAAATAAGATAGGTCCTGCAGTACAGAAGTAAGTGAAATAAGAAGAAAAGGAGAGCGTTAGAACAGCAAATGGAGATAATGCAATTCTAAATTACTTACGAGCGAGACTGACTGGGAGGAGCATTGGTGAAAGGCAACGTTATATGTGATATTATTCTTTCACTTGTGAATATACTAATGAGATGGTCTCCTGGCCTGTAGAAGCTCCATGGATTGTTTCTATCCTGGTGCTCCAAACTCAGCGGGCATTTCATTCTCAGCTTCCCAGAGACTGGCATGGACACCAGCAGCAGCAGCAGCAGCAGAAGCAGGAGATCCATAATTCATGGATGAATCAACCCCCTTCCTGTTCCTAAACACAAAGAAGATGATTTAGGAGATTTCAAATCATTCGTACAAGGTGGCTTTCCTGATTCAAACAGAGACAAACAGAGTTTCAACTGGAAAGGAGAGAAAGTCCATTTAAGAGCACAGCTCCTGCCTGTCGGAAAACAATGGATCAAAGTGTTGATATCAGGAAAGTTTTTTTTTTAATTTTTTTTTAAATTCACATGCTGCAACTTCCTGATAAGCAATTTTGGGATTTGTTTAGGTCTGATTCAGCTGCTGCTCTGGGACCGGCCCCTCTCTTGCCTCCCCCATTTCAGAGGTGGGCCCTTGACTCCCCCCCCCAACAAGGCCAAATGAGCCCCAGAGCCACAAAAGCGTAGAGGAGACCCAGCCTGAGACCCTGGGATGGGTTGGCTCTCAGGGAAGGGACCCTGACCCCATTTAGGGTCTCAATCTGCAGGGAGCCCTTTCACTCCGGCAGGAAACCTGGGCATTAACTAGCCAGGATCGCTTGTTCTTTCATCACCACATCTCAACTTTATTTTCTTTCAGCAATAAAAGTATATTTTCACCTCATTGATTGATTTCCGAATCTGAAGCTCGAAAACCTGGAGCCGAGTTCTTGTTGACAGTCTTATTTCCAGCTCTGCAGAGGAGCCGTGGCAGGTGTCCCACCTCCCCCCTATAATTACGGAACGGCCTGGGATTTCTTCCTCCCTCTTGCCTCCCCAGGGAGTTTTTTCAGCTGCCACCTTGGAGACTAGTCCAGTGAATGGAAAAATAGAAGGAATAATGCAAAATTATGTCCTGTCCTGAGCCAGAAAGCCCCAAATAGAGAGAATTCGTGGCTTGGCCTAAGATTTAGGCCTTGTATGTCTCTGCTTAAATTCAGACTCTGGCCTTCCTGCTTTCATTGCCCCTTTCCCACTTGAGAGGTTTATTTCAAAATGTGAGAAATCAGTCCTGCAAGATTCATTTTAGTCAATTTCCAGATGGACAATTTTAAAAAATCCTTATTTTAATCCCTCTTGACTCAGGCAGCCTCATGGACACACCGAAAATCCAAGGCCATAATTGCCCCTTTGGACTTCTAGGCTATTAGAAATCCATCTCAAGTTCTAAGATGCATTCCCTCTCTCCTTTCATTGGTACCATTACCATTATTTTGGTAATAAAAATATTCCTCCATAAAATGTTCATTATATATAGATATACATATATCCACCCATCCTAAGAAAGTAAACTTATTGGAATATCTAAGCTGACACTTTCTTAGTAGCAGTTCCAGATGGCTGATCGAACACTGAGCTCTGCCCTTCTTGAATAACTTGGCCTGAACACAAATTCTCTAGGTTTCTCCAAGTAAAAGATCAGTCAGTCTGTTTCCTTCCAGACATGAAGATGCTGAGGACTAGAAACATGGGAGAGCATTCATTTTCATGCCTGGTTTCAGTGGTGGGATTCATCCAGTTCACACTGATTTGCTGGAACCAGTTGTTAACTTTTTGCTCAGTTTGCCAAACCGTCTGAAGCCTCACCCCTTCCTCCCAGTCTCTCCATGCCAGGTGGCTCATCTCGCCTCCCGGCTGCTTGCCTGAGGTTGCTAGGGCCCCATTCGGGCCAGTGTAGGCCTCCCCCGGCCTGTTACAGGCCAAAATGGAGCCTCCATGGGTCTGATCCAGCCCACGCAGGCCCCATTCGAGTCTCCCTAGGGTTCCCCAACTGTTAGAGGCCACAATGGAGCCTCTGTGGGCCCGATCTGGCCCTCCCAGGCCCCATTCGAGCATGCATAAGCCTCCCCTGGCCTGTTACAGGCCAAAATAGAGCCTCTGTGGCCCAATTCGGCCCTCCCGGGCCCCGTTCGGTCCTGCGTATGCAGGATGGATTTGATTTAAAAAGTCGATTTTAGCTGAATTGCTTCACGGGGTATGCGCTTTGTTGTAAAGCTTTATTCAGGGTACTTTTATAGTCACTACACAAATGCACTGAGCCATCTGGCTTCGTGGGGATTACTATCAGTGTCTCCCACTTGGCATGGTCTGTCAGCTCTAAAACTCCTTGGGCAATGAGTTTATCCAGTTGGTCATCAGTCTTGGGCCGTAGAGCAAAAGGAACCCTTGTAGGCTTAAATCAGACAGGGGTAACATAGAGATCTAGGTTAAATGATATGGGTGTCCCCGCGTACTTGCCCAGCTTTCTGTCAAAGATGTCTGCAAAATCCCTTAGGAGCTCTTCTTCCCAACTGTTGTCTTTGACTTGGTTGATTCCCATCACTGCCAGCCCCAAAGGGTCGAACCATTCCAGTTCCAGTGGGCTAGGCCTGTCCTGATCTACTATGGTTAAGGGTAGTTGGCCTCTGAAATCCTTGAACTCTATGTTGAAATAACCAATGCCCATTACTGGAATTCGGTTTCCTTGGTAGTCTTTAAGCGTGAGTCTCTGCGCCTTGAGTGCGCTGGTTGTGATTCTAGGTATTAGTTGTTTGATGGTTGTCCAGGAGACTATGGAAAGGTAGGATCCTGAGTCGACCTCCATCTTGCATGGTCTCCCTTCAATGTAAACAGTTGCTGCCACCTTTTTCGCTTTTCCCACGCTCGAGTGGCCAACTATTATGGTCTGGTGGGTTTCACCTCTCTCTGAGCCATGGTCCTCATTTCGGCAGTTTCTTCCAAACAGTTGTTTCCTGTTGCTTGTTTGGAAGTTTCTGGCTCGTGGTGGAAGGCTGGATTGTCTGGTACTGCAGGAAATGGGTTGTGATGCTCTGCAGGCTCTTGCGATGTGTCCTTTCCAGTCGCAGCTGGCAGATTTATTTATTTATTTATTTATTATTTATTTATTTATTTATTGGTTCGATTTAGATGTCGCCCTTCTCCAGAGACTCAGAGTGGTTTACAATGCGTTTGTCAGCACTTCAAGCTTCATTTACTCTAGTGCTGACATAAGAAGGAGAAGCGGAGGCGTCTGGAAAGGGACGTTTGACTTTTCACCTACTTATTTTCCCTGGAGATAATATCCCCTAGGAGATGGGATGGGAGGGGGGAAATTCCTTTGAGCTGGAGCGGTAGATTAGGGGTAGAATGACTTGGAGGATCACCAATGAGTGCAGGGGAGTGGGGAACGGAAAGGGAGGGTTTTGGGTCTGGAAGTCAGTGTTGGCTTCGATGGAGTCGGATTTAGATATGTCGTGCTTAATAAATAGGAGTTTTGCTTCAAAGACTTTGTTTGAAATGCAATTTATTTGAGACGACCTCGAAACCTGACAGAAAGCCAACACTCCTTTCCAAGCCAGACTGGCTGACCTCCAGAACTCCAACTCCCTGCCAGATGTATGGAGTGATTGGAGAAGAAGTCCGGACGTCATGGCGGAAAGCAAACTGTCCGAAGAGAGTTTAATTCAGGCGACTGGAAAAGAGCCAATCTTGATCCCAGCCAGTTTGGATGCTACAGAGCCTCAACCCCTCCCTTCTCCAGCAAAGCTGCAAGACAGCCAAAGTCAGACGATCGTGCCACAAACCAAGAAAAGAAAAGATGAGTATCTGTGGTCTTTTCCAAAATCCTCAGAGGCTGAGTTTCCCTTCCCGAGCGTTCAGGGGAAGGGGAAAACCCTGAGTGAATTGGGGAGGGCAGACTGGCTATGGGACTGGCAGCAGGCCAGGCACCAAAAAGCTTCAGGGAAGCCACTTGAGAGCCCCATAGATGAATTGAAAGAGAAATTTGACCGTGCCATCATTCGGGAGGAGGGGCCATCGTGCAGGCCAAAGGAGAAGGGGGAGCCAGTTTGGTCTGCTGAACTGAGAGGCCGTAGACTGAAGCACAGCCCTCCCCCTCCCTAGCAGAAGGAGAAGGAGCCCAAAGATGCATCCATGGGTCTGTCCCTTACACAGAGGCAGAGCAGCCTAGATAGGACATCACCTCCCTACCCTAGAAGGAGAGATGAGGAAGAGGACCAGCGGCACTGAGGGCAGGCTTACAGAGTCCTGCAGTGGGAGGAGAGGGCAGCGAGGGAGGATCCACCCCATTTCAGAGGGAAGTTCGATGGTGATCCAGACCAGCTAGTGCAATTCCTCGACACAGCTGAGATCTACATCGAGTGCTATGGACACCTCTACCCATTTCCCAGCGCCCTAGCCAGTGCCATTTCAGAAGGGCTGGAGGGAGAAGCAAGGAGGTGGTCAGCAGCCCTCTACAAGAACAGGGCCCCCCAACTGCAAGACACAGATGGGTTCTTACAACTACTACGAGCCCAGTTTGAGGAGGCAGAGGAGGACCCCTATGTGGAGGATGAGCTCAGGAACCTAATGCAGAAGGGGAGGCCCATCAGAGAGCATATCCGTGAATTCAGGAGAGTCATTGGGACCTTACCTCCCTTACCAGATGGACTACTGATGTATTTCTTTAGAACAAGCCTAGACAAGCGAATCGCCCAAGTGACCGCTTATCGGGACATCCCGAACCGACTCTCCAAGTGGTTCCAAGTAGTGATAAAAGTCAACAGAGGGTTGTGGGTGAATGACATGTCAAAGCAACCAGATGGCAAGCAGAGAGGCCAACCGGACCAGGGACCACCCAGTAGATGAGAAACCACAGCACCACAACCTACCCAGAAGCCAGTCGTCCCACGGAGCCCACTGAGGTGCTACAGGTATGGGGGGATTGGTCACCTGGCAGCAGCTGAGGCCGAGATCAGACCCACCACCCAAGGCACGACCGGAACGAGGGCCCAAGCACGCCACCAACGCACCACGGAAAATTCCCCAGGGTCCAGAGGTCTTCGCCCACCTAACCGAAACAAGGGGGATCCCAGATGATGGAAATCAATCCCCTGAATCGTATGACAGCGAGGACGAAGGTGAAGATGACCCATGGTGAGTGGACCCATCCACCCTTTTCTCTTCCCTATACGCCTAACAGCCCCAAAAACAGGGACCCAAGGGACTTTCCCAGCCCTAATAGATTCGGGCTTCATGAGGTGCCTGATTAACCTACCCACAGTCCTAAAATTGGGGATCCAAGTCAAAAAGCTCAGCCATCCAATCCGATTTGAACAAGTTGATGGATCTCTAGTGGGGGGAACTTATGCCACACACCTGACCGAACCAGTGAAGCTGGAGCTAGCAGATCACTGGGAAACGATTTGGTTCATAATAGCCCCCCAAATGACAGATCCAGTTATACTGGGACTCTCTTGGCTAGACAAATGGGGCCCCATCATCTGGTGGCAAGAGGGAACCCACAGGTTGAGGATAGCACAAGGCCCCCAACCCCTTCCGCTCCAACCAGGCAAGATGCCCCCCCACGCAGGGGCCCCAATCCCTCCCGCCACAGCAAAGAAAGACACCACCGACACAAGGGTCCCTCCCTAAGGGTACACCAGAGCAACTGGTGGCCGCATCCAACAGCTCCCATGAGACAGAACAAATCCCAGAGGAATACCAAGACTTTGCAGAGGTGTTTAGCAAAGCCGAGTGTGATGTTCTGCCCCCCCACCACGAGGCCGATTGTGCCATCGAGATCATCCCTGGGGCGAAACTACCTAAACCTAAATTGTATGCCATGACAATGCAAGAAATGCGTGAAATGCAAGAAATGCATGAAATGCGTGAAATGCAAGAAATGCGGAACTACATAGACAAGAACCTATAAAGGGGTTTCATTGAGCCAGCCAAACCATGGGTTGCGGCACTGGTTCTCTTCAAAAAGAAGACGGCTCTATGTGCCTGGTGGTTGATTTTAGAGCTATTAACCCTGTCTGCGTACACAACTTATATCCCCTTCCCCTCATGATAGACATGCTAGCCCACCTGGCCAAAGGGAACGTTTTCACCAAACTAGACCTCCGCGAAACCTACTACCGGATATGCATCAGGGAAGGAGAAGAGTGGAAAACAGCATTCAACTGCCCCCTAGGGAGTTTCCAAAATTAGGTGATGCCATTTGGACTGCAGGGAGCCCCGGCAGTTTTCATGCAATTGATAAATGAGGTTCTACATGAGCACCTCTATAAGGGGGTCCTCGTCTACCTAAATGACATCCTCATTTACACGGAAACCATAGACGAACACATACCCCTTGTCTGCCAAGTGCTGGAAAAACTGCTGGGGGCGAACCTATATGTCAAGCTATCAAAATGCGAGTTCCACCAGTCATGGCTAGACCACTTAGGCTACTGAGTGTCAAACGAGGGGATAGAAATGGACCCAGCCAAAGTACAATCAGTCCTAAACTGGCAAACCCCTTGCACCCTCAGACAACTGCAAAGCTTCCTGGGGTTCGCGAACTTCTACAGTCAATTCATCCCCTCTTTTGTAATAATTGCCAAACCTCTGACAGACCTCCTAAAAACAGGGAGTCCAGCACCAAAACCCTGCCCAGGACAACCTCTACAGTGGGACCTGGCCTGCCAACAGGCATTCGAAACACTAAAAGAAATGTTTGTAAAAGAACCGGTCTTAAAGCATCCTGAACAACCCTTCGTCATCCAAGCAGATGCCAGCGATGTGGCAGTGGGGGCTGTGCTACTTCAAAAGAACAGCCAAGGGAATCTACAACCTTGTGCCTACACATCCCGCAAACTCACCGATGCAGAAAGACGATGGGCGGTGTGGGAAAAGGATACATTCGCAGTGGGATGGGCGCTGTTGTCCTGGCGACACCTGCTAGAAGGAGGCCAGAGACCGTTCGAAGTTTGGACTGACCATAAGAATCTGGAGGCCCTCAGGACCCCACAGAAGTTGTCACCCAGGCAAGTCCAGTGGGCCCAATACTACAATCGTTTCAACTTCGAGCTGAAGCACATCCCAGGGGGGAAAAACTTTCTGGCCGATGCCCTCTCCTGAATGCCCCAATACAACAGTGAGCAGGAGCAGGTAGTGAATGCCATCATCTCTTCTGCCCAAGGAGTAGGTCAAGTAGTCACCAGACGGCAACATCATGATCAGCATGGCCAATTAGCAAGTGACTTAATGACAAGACTCAAAAGGGAGACATTGGTGGACCCCTGGTTCCGAGACAATCAACATCTCTTGACAAAAAGGGATGACCTAGCATGGAAGGGGACAAAACTCTATGTCCCAAAGACTCTACGCACCCTGGTCCTCAAGAGGAGCCACGACGTTAAACCAGCGGGGCATTTCGGCTTCCTAAAGACTCTGCACTTAGTACAAAGACAGTTTTGGTGGCCCCACATGAGAAAAGACGTAGACAGTTATGTAAAAAGTTGTACCATCTGTGCCACGATGAAAAAATGACCAGAAAGACCTCCCGGGCTGCTGCAGCCAGTAGCTGAACCGACAAGACCATGGGAGGAGATTGCAATGGACTTCATAGTAGAACTTCCGAGGAGTGATGGAAACACAGTGATCTGGACTGTAATAGACTTATTCTCCAAACAGGCACATTTCATACCCTGCAGCGGGCTACCCTCAGCCCGCCAGTTGTCCAAACTGTTCCTGAAACACATCTACCGCCTGCATGGAGTACCCAGAAGAATCATCTCCGATCGAGGTGTCCAGTTCACAGCTAAATTCTGGAGGGAATTCCTATGGTCCATAGGGTCATCCCAAGGCCTCAGCTCAGCGTTTCATCCGAGAACCAATGTGGGGGAGGGGGGGGCAGAGAGACTGAATGCCATGATAGAGCAATACTTGAGGTGCTATGTCGACTACCAAAAGTTTAATTAGGCGGACCTCCTATCTTTTGCGGAGTTTGCTTATAATAATGCTGTCCACAGTAGCACAGGACTAACCCCATTTAAGGTAGTGAATAGGATGGATTTCATGCCCATGCCAGAGTACCCAAGGGAGCCCCCTTCCTCAGTCAGTTTGACCAATTGGATGGAAATGTTGAAAGAAACCTGGGAGAACGTCAAGAAGGCATTAGCCAAGGCGGCACAATCCTATAAGAAACAAGCAGATAAGCACCAAACTCCCCAAAGACCATTCCGAGTGGGAGAGAAGGTCTACCTCTCCATCAAGTATTTGAGACTCAGACTCCCGAGCAGGAAATGGGCCCGAAATTTAGATGATCATTCCCTATAGTAAAAGTAATCAACCCGGTTACAGTACAACTGCAGCTGCTCCGACTACTAGGGAGGATACACCCATTTTCCACAGTAGCCTCCTGAAACCTGTGGTGGGATCAACTTTAAGGCCAGTGCCACCTGAACCCCCGGGCCCCTGGTCATTGGGGGCCACACTCACTATGAGGTACAGCAAATTCTCGATTCGAGTGGCACAGGGGTCATCTCCAATACTTAATCAAGTGGAAGGGTTACACCTTGTCAGAGGCTTCCTGGGTGAAAAGCAGAAACATCCAAGCTGACCGCCTTATAGCCAAGTTCCATGCAGATCACCTGGGCAAGGTGGGAGGGGGCGGGACACACACACCCGGACGGGGTAACGGTACTTAACTTGTTGTTTGTCTTACACAGGCCACCCTGGAAAAATGAAGGGGGAGGGGCCAGATGTCAGCACTTCAAGCTGCATTTACTCTAGTGCTGACATAAGAAGGAGAAGCAGAAGTGTCTGGAAAGGGACGTTTGACTTTTCACCTACTTATTTTCCCTGGAGATAATATCCCCTAGGAGATGGGATGGGAGGGTGGAAATTCCTTTGAGCTGGAGCTGTAGATTAGGGGTAGAATGACTTGGAGGATGGCCAATGAGTGCAGGGGAGTGGGGAACAGAAAGGGAGGGTTTTGGGTCTGGAAGTCAGTGTTGGCTTCAATGGAGTTGGATTTAGATATGTCGTGCTTAATAAATAGGAGTTTTCCTTCAAAGACTTTGTTTGAAATGCAATTTATTTGAGACGACCTCGAAATCTGACAGAGTTAAGCAATAGCCTTCATATTTTTGTATATACCTGCTTAGTAGGGCTTTTGGCCCCCCAAAGCGGTGTTCTTTTTTATACAAAGTCATCTTATTGCCCCCACAATCTGGGTCCTCATTTCACCTACCTCGAAAGGATGGAAGGCTGAGATTGCATCTCAGAATCTACACTCCATCCGGGGGTGGTTTCCTTCACATCCAGCACACCAAAATTCCTTCTTTCCTTTTTCTTGGTGTCTCCCTTTCCATTCCAAACAGAGATGATGTACTTCATCTTCGTCTCCATCCTTGGATTCGGTTTCCACATCCTAATAATGGACTGAGGATTCTTCCTTTGCTTGCAGCCCCTTATTCATATTTTCATTGCGGCTGTGGACTTTTGTGACACTTCAGTTGCAGTCGCTTCCTCCATACCTTCTTGGAAGGTTATTCTTGGCTTCGCAAGCAATCAGCTTTGTAGGGTGAGGTCTCTCAGTCCCAATACCAACCGGTCTCTCATGGCTTCGTCCAGCTTGGAAAATTCACAGGCGGTGGCTCTCTTGCGCAGGGTTGCTACAAACTCGCTAATGGACTCTCCCTCCTTTTGGTCTCTCCTGTAGAATTCGTTCATTTCACGAGGGGTGAGGCTTCCCCTTCCTGTGTTGATGTGTGAAGCAGGTCATCACGCTAAGCCCCCATCCGGTTCATGCCTTTTGGCCTGGTTCCTATGGCCACCATAGCAGTTCTCTCCCCTTCACCTGGATTAAGGGCCTTGTGTGGACTTTCCTGGATTCACCACAGATCAGGCAGGGGATGATGGGCAATAAAGCCCCTTTGCATGCAGGATCCACTTCTGGATTCGGGGCTTTCAGCACCAACTCAATGCTTGGAGGGAGCTATGGCTGAGCGAAGGGGGGGTTGGAGGGATGGGAGAACCGGATAAGAGTTCGTCATCCAGGGAAAAGAGTTGGGATAGTGGGAGAGGGACAGAAATGAAGCTTTGTGGATGGAGGGGGTCAGGGATTTCCCACAATCTCTGGACAAAGCTTGATAGAGACTTGCAGAGATCTCTTTATGTGTCTTCAGAGGATCCACTGGTGATTTTGATTCTGTTTGTCCCACTTGGAGCCTCACAGATGGTTTTTGGATGCTGGTTTCCAGTATCCCCAGTTAGGCCATGCCTCAGAATACTGGGGCTGCTCCCCAGAGCAGAAAGGCTGGGTGTGAATCCAATAAAACTGAAAAAAGGGAGAATGTGGCTGTGACCCTCTATGCAGGGATGAAATCCAGCAGATTCTGACAGGTTCTGGAGAATTGGTAGCAGAAATTTTAAGTAGTTCAGAGAACAGGCAAATGCCACCTCTGGCTGGCCCCAGAGTGGGGGGGGGAATGGAGATTTTGCAATTTCCTTCCCCCAGGAGTGGGGTGGGAATAGGAGTGGGAAGGGAATGGAGATTTTGCAGTATCAAAATCACAGCTACAGGTGCCATGTATTCCCTCTGGGGCCGGTTTCAAGCATGAAGCTCCCAAACCTCTCAATTCTAGATGACTGATTTAATTTCATCTCTGCCCCTATTATTATGAATCACATGGGATTATTTCCCTTTCACTTTTCTCCAAAGAAATGCCCAACAATCTTTGAATCCAAGAACCACTTGAATTATCCAGGGATCCCTCCTGACAGGTAGAATGATGATAAAAGTTTCAGCTCTGCTCTTTGGCCGAATCCTCCAGGGGAGACTTTGGGCAGATAAATATGGAGTTTTGGGACAGGCAGAGTCTGTGCTCTTGAATGTACGCCTGTCTCCTTTCCAGGTGAAGCTGAGTGTTTCTCTGTATTTGAATCAGGAAAGACACTGGAGATTCCACCTTGTGAGAGTCCTTTGAATTCTTCTAATTCTTCTTTAAAAACAGGAAAGGGATTCATTGATGCACCCCATGAATGATGGACCTCCTGCTTCTGGTTCTAATGCTGCTTTTGTTCCATCCAGTCTCTGGGAAGCTGAGAATGAAATGCCTGCTGAGTTGGGAGAACCAGGATGGAAACAATCCATGGAGCTATTACAAGGCAGGAGACCATCTCATTGGTATAGTCACCAGTGGAAATGAAAGATTGCATACAAAGTTGCTTTTCAACGTGGTTCCTTCTCTTCACTTTGTTTTCCATGATCCGTAAGTCATTCAGGGTAATGGAGTTGCACTCCCTCCATTCTAACACTCCTTTTCTCTTTTTTATTTATTCCTATATTGGGGAATATGTCTAATTTCCTGAATGATTTTGATTTCCATGGCTTCTCTCTTTTGTCTGATTTTGTGAAAGCGACTCAAAAAGGGGTCTGAAAAAAAGCTGAACGGGTTGCAGATCATTTTCCTCTCTCTGTTCAATCCTTAATTTATCACTTGAATAATAACATTTATTTAAAGTAGTGGTGGAAACAATTGTAGTTGCCGTACCTCAGCCAATTTCCATATTTGTTTTTGGATCAATGTTGGCTTAAGGCTCACTATGCTTCTGGAGGATTATATATTAAATGAAGTATTTGTTGTTACTGTTGATTAGAATAATACTTTTTTTACAATAGGAATTCTTATGGTTTTTCATACCGCTTACAATTCATTTTCAACATTCAAATGGTCAACAAGAATTCCCAGCTCCTGCACAATCTCACACTTGGCTACAACATCCATGACAACCATTTGAGTCCTCTCCTCACTTCAGATGCCTTGCTGGACATGCTCTCCACTGGAGAAGCCAATGTCCCCAACTACGGCTGTGGGAGGAAGGAGAACCTTCTGGCTCTTCTTGATGGAGCTAAAAGGGACATCTCCATCCAGATATCAACATTAGGCGGTACCTACAAAATCCCACAGGTTTGTGTGTGTTTTTCTCCATCTGGTAAAGTGAGGGGTGAGTGGTGGTGGGTGAGCAATAGATGCAATCATGTCTTCTCCATGGGATTCAAGAGCTGCTTTTCTCCATATTAGCAAAAATGTCCATGTTTTACTCCATTATGTTCATGTTGAGATTAATCATAAAAGGCCTAAAATACATGCAATACATTCACCTGAGAAGACATTCTACCAACTATTTAACTGATCAAAAATATTCCTGGTTGTTGGGGCCTCTATTGGCATGTTCATTTTCACGCATAAACAATGCCTGCCCTATACAGTTGGATTGAAGTTGGCAATAGTAGTATTTTATCTATCTAAAATATGGAATAAAAGCGATTTGGGTCTGTAATTTTTAATTTGAGTGGAGTCTGAATCTTCCTTGGGTATCAATGTGATAATCGTCTCTGTCCATGATTTTGGGATTTTGGCTTCTAGAATTGCTTCATTCAGGACCAGTAGTAAGATGTTATCTATTGACTGATTTTCTATTTTGTAAAATTCCGCCGGAATGCCATCTGGACCTGGTGTTTTATTGTTATTCTGTTTCTTCCTTGCTTCAATTAACTCTAACATCGATATTGGTCTGTTCAGTAGATCTCTTTGGATTTCATTTATTTCTTGAATATTGGTTTTATTCATATACTCTTTAACTTTCTCTATTTGGATTCCTTCCTGTGCATATAATTCCTGATAAAAACTCTTAGCAATTTGTTTCTTTTCCTCATTTGTATGTTGCATTTGCCCTTGTTCATCTTGTAATTGATATATTAGTCTTTTTTCCTTTTCTTTCTTTAATTTATAGGCCAACCACCGTCCTGTTTTATTGGCATATTCGAATTGGTTTTGTTTTGTCATTTTAATTTTCCTTGCTACTTCTGTTGTTATTAAATTTATTTCATGTTTAATGAGGTTTATTTTTTCTTTAGCCTCTTTTCTATTAGGATCTTTCTGTAATTCTGCTTCATGTTTCTCAAGATCCATCAATAAATTATTTCTTCTTTGCTGCTTCTATTTTTCTTCGCTTTGTAGGAGATCGTTAATCCTCTTATATATGCTTTTGTGGTGTTCCATAAAACTTGCAGTGATGTTTGTTCATTCTTGCTTATTTGAAAAAATATGTCCATCTCTTTCTTTATCATTTCAATGTATTCCTTATCGTTAATGATCTCTCTGTCCATCATCCATCTTCCCCTTTTTTGTTGGCCTTTCCAAACTATCATTATAGGACTATGATCTGCCCATACATTCGGTGTAATTTCAATCTCTTTGATATTCTCTCTTAACTCTGTGGTCATCCAGGCCATGTCTAGCCTGGACCAGGATTGGTGGGGATTCGAATAGTAGGTATATTGTTTTTTAGTTTTATTCAATTCCCTCCAGGCATCTTTCAATTGAAATTCTTGGGTCATGTCTTTAAAAGTATCAGGGAGTCTCTTCTTCCTAGATTTATTTTTTTTATTACTTTGATAGACATAATCCATATCTACAATCGCGTTGTAATCCCCTACCATACATATGTGTTCGTAATCCAATTCTTTGATTTTGTTGTGTATTTTTTTGAAGTATTCTTTTTGGTTCCCGTTCGGTCCGTAAATTGATATTAGCAGTATATTTTGGGTTTCCTTCTTGATGTCTATCATTAATATCCTGCCATCTCTGTCTGCATAAATTTGTTTTGCTTGGATATGATTTTTGATATATACTGCAATACCTCTTTTTTTTTTATCTGATAATGAGGTGAATAATGTACCTAATCTGTTTTCTAATAACTGTTGATGGTGTTTTTTAATGTGTACTTCTTGTAAGTTAATAATGTCTATGTCTAATTTTTGTAATTTTTTAAAAATATGTGTTCTTTTAGATTGACTCCGTTTATGTTGATTGAAATCAATTTCGTTTTTTGTCCCATTTTTCCTTACTTATCTGTATGTCAATCTAAGTTTGCCTTTGTTCCTTGTTATCATTTGGGTTTCCCCCCTGGCCCCTTCTCTCTCCATCTTCTCCCTTTCGATATGTTTCTTCTCTTCCTGTTCTTTTTTCGTTTCCTCTGTCAGGTGTTCTTGGTTCGTATTTTCCGAATCATGCCTAGTTTCCTGTTCTTCCTCTAATGTAAAGTGAGTGTCGAAGAATTCTTGTGCCTTCTCTATCGTATCAATTTTGTATTTCTTGTCTTCTAGGATTCTAGGATACTAGAATCCCTTCCGGCACCAACCAACGAAACATTATTTTATGTTGATTCAGTAGAACTGTTAAGAAGTTATAATTTTTTCTGTGTTCTCTTATTCGTCTTGGGATCTGTTTTAGGGTTATTATTTCCTTTCCTTTATAACAAATCTTTTCCTCTCTCATTAGTGTGTAGATCTCTTCCTTTACTGTTTTACGTGCGAATCTGACATGGATTTCTTTGGGTAATTTGTTCCTACGGGCATAATTCATATGGACCCTGTATATTTCATCGATTTCCCTACTGATCTCATTTTTCTCCTTTTGGGTGGTCTCCGCTAATATACTCCTCATCAGATCTCTTAAGTCTTCTCCCTTAGTTTCCGCAATGTTTTGAAATCGTAAAAAGAATGATGCCTTTTCTAATTCCAAGTGGGTAATCGACTCTTGTAATTCCCTGTTTAATTCCATTTGATTTTGTTCCATATTATCAATCTTTTTCTCCGCTAGGTCCATTTTTGTTTCTATATTTTGGATCCGTTCTTCATTTTTTGCAATGTTTTGTTGGATTCTCTCGATCTTGTCATCCATTTTTTTAATGTTATTGTTTATTTGTCCTACGTCCAATTTCAATTCCTTGTGGTTCTTCTTCGTCTCTTCATGATTGTTCGCTATTGTTTCCTGTGTCTTATTCATCCCCTCCTGGATCATAGCTAGTATTGATTGTATATTTTGTATATTAAGTGCCGTAGAAACTTTTTCTTTGTCTGAGGTTAACATCGTGTCTATAGTTTTTTGTTGTGCTGGGGAAGCGAGTGTAGATGTCTGATTTGGTGTTGATTTTTTCCCTGTTTTAGTTATTGTTATTGAGGGTGTTGTCATCTTCGTTTTTTGTTTTACTATTTCCCAAATTTTCATACACTATCTTGAATGAGAGAGTAAATTACTATGTTGTTGTGCAGTATTTAGTTTATATAATTCTGACGTTGATAATTTCACTTAAAATATCGTTATATCAGGATCGGGTTAGTCAATTGAGAGAGGGCGGGAAGAAAATACAGTATTCAGCAATTCATTCCTCTGTTATTATTCCTATACAGTATAATATTTATATATCAATTATAAAGCAATAAATCATGTTTTATATTCTTTGTTAATTAATTACTATTAAGATTATTACAATTTTCTATAGGCAGTCTAAAGTCTTCTACTAACTTATTCTATGATTCCTAACTTTACTCAAGCAATATTATTTTTGTACTGTATCTATATAAATCTATATAATAAATATATAAATTCCTAATCAATAATTAAAGTTTACTGTAAGTAGTCTAAAATATTCTACTAACTTATTACACAATTACCTGGATTTACTATAACAATAATTAATTCTTAACAGTATCTATATATTGTCTTTATATTAAATATATTAAATATATATATTTCCAATCAATACATTCCCATAAAATCTATATACTTATTTCAATAGGTAGATAGGTGGGGAAACAGTAAGAAAGGGTATTGTTAAATCAATTCATTAATTCATTAATATATATTGTATCAACTTCAAATATTTTAGTTATCTTTAAAGTTATCTTTAAAATTAAACAAAATTAAATAAATAAGGTTAAATATATTCTAAATTTAACTTATAAGGTAAATAAAATAGCTAATTACATATATTAATGGCTAATTACACATATTTTTAAGGATTTAATATCCTTAAGATATCTTGAAAATTCTCCAATATGTCACCTTTATACCAATCAAAAATACTTCCTTCTCTTTCTTTCTCCGTTTCTCAGTCCGTCAGTTTTCACTCCAATATTAACAGTTTTGATGCAGTAAACTCAAGTAAGTCCATGTATCAATTTCCTCCGGTTTCTAAATAGTAAGTTCTGTCTCTTTTGCCAGAGAGTCAATGTGTCGTTTTGATATCTTGTTACAGAGTCTCGTGTCTGTGGTTAAGCTTGTTACTGTCGCTGTTTGCGAAGTGAAAGTTTTTCTGCTGTGAAACCTCAGTTCGCCATTCGCTGTTGTTCCTCTGTTCCTTTCCCACCACGATGATCTTTAAACACTTTAAGTTCTTTGGTTTTCACTTTCTGCAAATATTCTGTAGATAGTGCTTTTCTCTACCAAGTCGAAAAATATTGTTTTAAAGTTTGTAATCCATCGCTTACTTGAAATCCTTTTTCGCTGTCACTCGCTGCTTCCGCCTGTCAAATCTGTGTTGTCACTATGGATTTTGAGTTCCGCTCCACTCACTATCTCTTGCCGCTTGCCTGACGATCTTGCCGCCGCTTTTTGGAGTTTTATTGTCACCTATTTCTTTTATTTCTTATAATTATACCTTCGTTATTCTGCTATTTTAATCCTTACCAATGTTTCTCTTTTTTAATCTTCTCTTCCACACTTATCGGTTGACAGTGCTCTGGCCAGCCAAGATGGCTGTTTTTTTCTCGGCTGGATTTAGGGAGCTTACTCTGAACCTTCGGGGTGATTGCTGTCACTCCGAGGTCCTTGAGAATCCCCCTTTTTCTATCGACCTCTCCGTGGTCAATAGTGCTGAAAGAGCAGCTTCCAATCAGGAATTTTGGAACTCCAGGGATGGAGCCTCATTCCCCTCGTTCCTTCCATGCTGATGTCACCGCCGGAAGTAATTAAAAATTACAGACCCATATCGCTTCTGAACATGGACTATAAACTATTTACATCAATTATGGCACAGAGAATGAAGAATCTTATTGTTGATTATATCCACCCAGATCAAAATGGATTCATTCCAAACAGACAGATCAAAAACAATACAAGAACAATAATTGACATTCTGGAATATTACGAGCAAAAATCAGATGAACAAATGGCCTTACTCTTCCTCGACGCACAAAAGGTGTTTGATAACCTCAATTGGACATTCTTAATATTACAATTAGAAAAAATGGGAACAGGCGACAAATTTTTAAATATGATTAAAACAATATACTCCAATCAATTCACGAAAATATGGATAAAAGGAGAGACAACACACCAATTCAAAATATCTAAGGGGGTGAGACAAGGATGTCCTTTATCCCTTATATTATTTATACTAGCATTGGAAACATTGTTGAACGAAATTAGGAATGATAAGGATATAAAAGGATTAAGAACAAAAAACCAAGAGTACAAATTACAAGCGTTTGCCGACAATGTAGTATTCATTTTAGAATGCCCAAAACAATCAGGAATAAAACTATTAAGGAAAATAGAACAATACGGCAAAGTGGCAGGTCTGAAAATTAATAGACAGAAAACAAAATTATTAACTAAAAATTTGACGAAAACACAGGAGAAAGAATTAGAAGAGACGTTAGAAATACAAACAACAACCAAAATAAAATACCATGGAATTTGGCTCACCAATAAAGTTTCAACGCTTAAAGAAGATAATTACAACAAACTGGCCAAACAAATTCAAAAGGACTTAGAGGTATGGAGTAAACTGAGACTATCACTTTTAGGTAAAATTGCCTCGATCAAAATGACAGTCCTACCAAAATTATTATATTTATTTAGAACAATACCGATAAATCCAGGAAAATCATATTTCAAAGACCTTGACAAAATTATCTTAAAATACATATGGCAAGGAAAGAGAGCTAGGATTAAATTGAAACATCTGCAAGATACCAGAGAGAGCGGTGGTCTAGGATTACCGGACTGGCTAACTTACTATAATGCAACAGCATTAACTTGGATAAAGGACTGGATAACACTCAAAAACAAACACATGTTAGCATTAGAAGGATTCAATCTGTTAAAAGGATGGTACACATTCTTATGGGAGGAAAAACCCAGGGAACATGAACATTTTAGGAGACATTATATTAGAGATGCATTGGCAAAAATCTGGATGGAAATAAGAAGTAAACACTATGACAAAATCCCAAGATGGATATCAACCATGGAAGCCCAATTTACCTGAATACAATAGATATAGATAAAATGAAAACATATGATGAATTGTTGAACACAAAAGGAGAAATGAAATCAAGAGAAGAGCTCAGACAGCAAGGTATGGACATTGATTGGTGGCCGTATCTACAGATAAAATCAAGATATCAAGATATATCAAGATATATCAAGATATAAAATGGATAGGGAAAAATTTGGAATCCAAAAAGAATGGAATGAATTAGACAAAATTATACTGCAATCTGACGATAAATTAATAACCAAAATATATAATTATTTATTAAAATACAAATTAGAGGAAGAAGTAGTGAAGGAAAATATGATTACGAGGGCCAAGAATTTTGGATACAATATCAAATTAGAAAATTGGGAGAGAATATGGAAAGTAAACACCAAATTGACAATATCCATACCTTACAAAGAAAACACATACAAGATGTTCTACAGGTGGCATCTCCCCCCTGCATGTCTAGCAAAGATGTTCCCAAACACCACACAGAACTGTTGGAAATGTAAAACACACAAAAGGACCTATTACCACATGTGGTGGTCATGCCCAAAGGTTAAAACATTCTGGAAAATGATCCAAAAACAACTGGAAGAAATTACTACACAGAAAGTGCCTCTTTGACCAGAAACTTATTTATTAGGAAATAAATTTCCTTATTTATTGTAGACAAAAGACTACAAAAAAGAAAATGTCAGGTATGCTTCCTTCAGTATCCAGGAAAGAAAACCCCAAACTCAAGCATTTTGAAGAATCTGGTACTTTTACTGAATATGAAAAGATTAACATCCCAGTGAAAAGCTGGAAGTGATCAAAACGCGCGAAATGCATCTACTAAGCTTCTTCCCCCCCTCGTGTTTATAGTTTCTCAGCCAATCTAAAGGTCTTCCAAAGGTCAGGTGGCAACACGTCTGGCAGCGTCATCCATCAGGAATGTCGAGACAGTTGGTCGGCCATCCCCTTCTGAAATTCAGTTTTGATTCCCACGAAGTCCCCTCCTACAAAGACAAACCCCCTCCTGCTCTCTTCCCCCCGTTTGCTCCATACCTAATCCCTCCCCGTTTCTTATGGCAGCTAAAGCAGGAAAGCTGATGCTGACAGAAATACAATATTTGATAATACACATTCTTACAGCAGCCAGAATTACCTTCGCACAAATGTGGAAATTGGAAGACACGCCATCAGAAGAGAGAAAAATACAAAAAACATTGGAATGTGCGGAGATGGACAGACTTACCAAAGAAATTCAAGAAAAAGAAGACTCAGATTACTATTTGATTTGCAAAAATGGTACGATTGGTTAGAAAAAAAGAAGACGAAATAAGGGAATACCACTCAAGGACACAAAAATGAGGAACCAAAATTAATATCATTACATAAATATTGTTATATAATGAAGGATAGATAGATAGATGGATAGATGGATAGATAGATAGATAGATAGATAGATAGATAGATAGATAGATAGATAGATAGAAAGATAGATAGATAGATAGATAGAAAGATAGATAGATATGGATATACAAATTACCGATGTAGCTCTATTCACAAAGCTCAAGTTGCATGACTTGATTTTAGTGTACAGTTTGTTTATGTATAGTTTGTTTTTATGTGTGTACGTTTGTATATGTATGTTTGTTTATCGTTAATAAAATTATTTAAAAAATAAAAATAAATAAAATATGGAATAAAAATTACTCTAGCAATTATAGATCAAACAGACTGACAGATATTGTGGCTAAAATTTATGCCTTGATCCTCTTAGTTAAATTTGAGAAAAATGCATTCCTTGAAGAAGAACCAGAAGGTTTTAGGTAGAGTTAAATGCTATATAGATTTTGTAAGAAATAATGCATAAATTAACAATCTAATATTGGCAACAAATTTGTCTTGAAATATCTAACCTATATCAGTGAGGTAAAACAAGGTTTGCAGGCTTTCTAGATGTTAGTGCAGCATTTGACTCAATAAACAGAGAAATATGATGGAGAAAGTTGATTGCCTTCAAAATGGAGCTCAGCCTGTTGGCCTTGATACAAGCCCTTGTTTGAGAGGGAGGTTTGGGCTCAATGGAGCCGTGAGAAGAAGGATCTATGCTTACCAAGGGGGAAGGGAAAGATACATATTTGAACCCTTGTTATTCAGTATAGATATGAATGACTTACTATGAGTAATGAAGGATTCAAAAACAGATTATAAATAAACGTTATTTCATTCTTTGACAAAAATTACTAAATTAGTGGACTAGCAAAATGCAGTGCATGTAGTATACGGTACTTGGATTTCAGAAAGGCTTTGACAAAGTAAACCACAACCTATTTCTCAGGAAGCTGAAAATATGTGGGATAGATAGCGTCACCCCCAGATGGGCTCAGTCTGTGGTCCTCAGTGGAACTACGTCTGCATGGAGGGAAACAAGCAGTGGGGGACCCCAAGGCTCCATTTTATGCCCAGTTCTCTTCAACAACTTCATCAATGATTTGGATGAGGGGAGAAATGGGGAAATCAGTGGTAGGAATAGAACAACATCAAGATAGGCTGAAGATCGAGATGGATCTAGATAGATGGACCTATCTATCTAAATATAATTCAATGTAGAGAAATGTAAGGTTTTATATTTAGGCTAAAAAAACCAAAAACCACTTACAGATTAGTCTCAATACCAGTAACTGTGAGAGGAATCTTGGAGTCCTAGTGGACAATCACTTAAATTGAGCCAGCAATGTGTGGAAGCAGCCAAAAAAGCCATTTCAGTCCTAGGTTGCATTAACAGAGGGATAAAATCAAGATCACATGAAGTATTAGTACCGCTTTATAATGCCTCGGCAAGACCACCCTTGGAATAGTGCATCCAGTCTGGGTCACCATATTACAAAAAAGATGTAGAGACTCTGGAAAGCGTGCAGAAAAGAGGAACTAAGATGTTTAAGGGCCTGGAGACTAAAACATATGAAGAACAGTTGCAGGAATTGGGTATATCTAGTCTAGTGAAAACAACTGGGATGACATAAGAGCAGTGTATCAATATTTGAGGGGCTACCAATAAAGTTTCAATGCTTAAATAAGATAATTACAACAAACTGGCCAAACAAATTCAAAAGGACTTAGAGGTATGGAGTAAACTGAGACTATCACTTTTAGGTAAAATCGCCTCGATCAAAATGACAGTCCTACCTACCTTGTGGGCTGCCACAAAGAAGAGGAGGTCCACCTATTTTCCAAAGTAATAGAAAGTAAGGCAAGAAACAATGGATGGAAACTAATCAAGGAGAGAAACAGCCTAGAAATAAGAAGAAATTTCCTAATGCTGAGGAATGGAAGGTCTATTCTTCAGAAATTGTGGGTGCTGCATCACTGGAGGCTTTGAAGAAGAAACTGGACAACCACTTGTCTGGAATAGTGTAGATCCGTGATGGCGAACCTATGGCATGATGCCACAGGTGGCACATGGAGCTATATCTGTAGGCACACGAGCGTTGCCCTACCTCAGTCCAGCAGGCATGTGTGTGCTCGCCAGCTGATTTTCAAGCCTTCTGGGGCCACAAGAAGTTGGGAAACGGGCTGTTTCTGGGCCTCCGGAGGCCTCTGGGGGGGGAGGCTGTTTTCGCCCTCCCCAGGCTCCTAGAAAGCCTCTGGAGCCTGGGGAAGGCAAAAAAATGGGCCTACCATGCCATCATGTGCCAAAAGCGGGGGGAGAGCAGGGGGATCATGCATGCATGTGTGGGGGGCCGGGGCACATTGAATTATGGGTGTGGGCACACACACGTGCAATCCTTGCCACTCTGCCCGCTTTTGGCAATGGCAAAAAGGTTAGCCATCACTGGTATAGATAGAGTTGGAAAGGACCTTGTAGCTCATCTAGTCCAAGCAGACCCTAGACCACTTCTGACAGACGGCAGTCCAGTCTCTTCTTGAAAGCCTCCAGTGATGAAGCTCCCACAACTTCTGAAGGCAACTTCTGTTCCATGGGTTAATGGTTCTCACTCTCAGAAAATTTCTCCTTATTTCCAAGTTGAATCTCTCCTTGTTCAGTTTCCATCCATTATTCCTTGTCCAGCCTCCTGGTGCTTTGGAAAATAGCTTAACCCCTTCCTCTCTGTGGCAGCCCCTCAAATATTGGAAGATGCTCTCCTGTCTCCCCTGGTCCTTCTCTTCACTAGGCCAGCCATGCCCAGTTCCTGCAACCGTTCATTGTATGTTTTAGCCTCCAGTCCCCTAATCCTCTTGGTTGCTCTTCTCTGCACTTTTTTTAGAGTCTCAACATCTTTTTATAGTGTGGTGACCAAAACTGGATGCAGGACTCTAGGTGTGGTCTTACTAAAGCTTTATAGAGTGGTATTAATACCTCTCTTGATCTTGATTGTATCCCTCTGTTAATGCAATTTAGGATTGCATTGGCTTTTGTGGCTGCCGCTGCACACTCTTGACTCATATTTAATTGGTTGTCCACTAAGACTCCAGGATCCCTCTCACAGTTACTGCTATTAAGCCTGGTTTCACCCAGTCTATATGTATGTACTATATGCTTGAGCAGGGGGTTGGACTAGAAGACCTCCAAGATCCCTTCCAACCCTTTTATTTTGTTATAAATTCTGTTATAGGTACACATGTTTAGCATGCTAAATTCCTATTGGAACACACTGATTTACACTGATAATGTGATAGTATCATACTTACACATTAGATTGTATATCCTGTGAAGAAGACTTGGATTCTTTTGTCATAATAATTATCTGATAATCAATCAAGTTCAAAAGTTATGGTCCTTGGGAAATGACATCATAGCTATAAATGGTCAGCCAATGGAGCAAGTAACACATTTCCTTACCTGGGGTTGTTTTCTCTAAGACTGAATCTTGGCTCCCTCATCATCCAAGGAGCTGAGTTAGAGAAAGGGCAGGAGTGAAAGTGGTGCTTAAATTAAAACCTCATCGCTCTCCAGCTCAATCAGCCCCAATTATTAAAGTATATAAGGCCAAGGATTCCCCCATGTTCTTACATCAATCTGATGTTTGGGGCTTCAGAGAGAAATCACTACAAAAGTGAATAAAAAACCAAGAAAGACACTTCCGAAAACATTTCACACAATTGTAGACAAACTAAGCTTATAGGATGCTTGGAGAAAAAGAAATCTAAAGGAAAAACAATACACATTTTATTCAAGCAGGCATATGTCATGGTCAAGAATAGACATGGGGTGGATTTAATCAGATGTTAAACAGATTTAATATCCAAGATAGACAAGATTGATATAGAAGCAAATATTTGGGCAGACCACAATCCAATAATAATGATATGGAAAGGACAAAGAAAAAGAATGAGATGGACATTAAATCAAAGTTTATTAAATGAGAAAGATTTTATACCATATATGGAAAAAGAATTGACTTTTTTCTTTAAAGAAAATAGAAAAGAAGGTACATCATTGCAAAATGTATGGGACACTAGTAAAGCATATATAAGGGGTTTGGCAATGACATATGCAGGAAAAACAAACAAACAGAACAGACAAGCTCAAAAGAAAGGAGGAAGGAATATAGGAAATTAGAGAAGGAATTGCAAAAAAAATCCAGAAGACAAAAAAATCAAAAACCTAACGGACTTGAAAAAACATAAATTGAACTTAATAGAAAATGAAGACCTGGCAAGGAAAATAAAAGCATCAAAGCAATTTTTTTGGGAAAATGCAAATAAACAAGGAAGATGGTTAGCATATAAGATGAAGAAGGAAAAAGAAAGGAAATTGATAACCCAATTATTAGATCAAGAGGGAAAGATATGCTACCAAAATGAGGAAAAGAAAAAAATAATTAAGGAATATTATAAGAAATTATATCAACAAGAGCAGATATCAGAAGGAAAAATAGAACAATATTTGGAAAAAGAAAGGACTCCCAAAATACCAGAACAATTTAAAAAAGCATTAGAAGAAAGAATATCAATGATGGAATTGATGGAGAGAATTAAAAAGCAGAAGAATGGAAAAAACCCGGGACCAGATGGGCTACCAGCAGAAGTATATAAAAAGTTGCAATATGTACTAAGCAATACACTGCTACAAGTATTTAATGATTTACTAATGGAAGCCAAGGTTCCGAACTCATGGATGGTGGTATATATAACTCTTATACCAAAAGAGGAAACAAATTTACAACAAATAAAAAATTATAGACCAATTTCACTATTTCACTGGGCCTGGTGGCTCAGCAGACTGATAGCATTGTGATTAATACCAGCTGTCTGCAATTACTGTAAGTTCGACTCTCACCAGGCTCAAGGTTGACTCAGCCTTCCATCCTTTCTAAGGTAGGTAAATTGAGGACCCAGTTTGTGGGGGCAATAAGCTGACTGTGTATAAATATACAAAAGTATGAAGGCTATTGCTTAACACATTGTAAGCCGCCCTGAGTCTCCGGAGAAGGGCAGCATATAAATCAAATTTTTTTAAAAAACTATTAAATGCAGATTATAAAATATTTGCATCAATTATGGCGGAAAGATTGAAGAGGTTGTTAAATGAATTTATACATTCAGATCAAAATGGTTTTCTGCCTAAAAGACAAATTAGAGACGATATAAGAATTATACTGGATACATTGGAATATTATAAGGCACATCCAGAGAAACAAATGGCATTGTTATTTTTAGACACGCAGAAAGCATTTGATAATGTGAATTGGCAATGTATGACTTTACAATTACAAAAGATAGATTTGGGGGATAGATTCATTATATAGTTAAGACTACCCTGTTTCCCCTAAAATAAGACATCCCCTGATAATAAGCCCAATCGGGCTTTTGAGCACATGCGCTAAAATAAGCCGCCCCCAAAATAAGCCCCCCCCCGAAAATAAGCCCTCCCTGAGAATATTTAAATTTATGCACAGCCGGTCCCCGCCATTTCCTCTGGTTAGGGTTAGGGAGACAGAGCTGGAAATCAGGTAAGACGGCAAGAGGAGCCCCATCTTGCTCCATGGCCCCAAAGTAATAAGACATCCTCAAAAATAAGACCAAGCACTTATTTTGGGGCTCAAAAAAATATAAGACAAGGTCTTATTTTCGGGGAAACATGGTATATATAAAGACCAATTGGCAAAGGTAATAATAAATGGTGAAATGACCGAGAAAATATATCTAAGAAAAGGAACAAGACAAGGATGTCCATTATCTCCATTATTATTTATTTTGACTCTAGAAATTTTAAAAAGAAAAATAAGACAAGATAAAGAAATAAAAGGGATGAGAATTAAAAAAGAAGAATATAAGCTACAAGCATTTGTGGACGATTTAGTATTCATTATGCAAGAACCAATCGAAATGGGCCCAAAGCTAATTGAGCAAATAGAGGAATATGGAGAAGTAGCTGGATTGAAAATAAATAAAGATAAGACAAAAATTATAGTGAAAAATATGAGTGAAAAACAAAAGAAGCAATTAACGGAGAAGTAAGATATTCAAATTGTGAAGAAAGTGAAATATTTGGGCATCCAATTAACTTCAAGATGTATTACAGTGAAGGAAGATAATTATTATAAACTGAGAAATCAAATTGAAACGGATTTGGAAAAATGGAAAAATTTACAATTATCTTTAATGGGGAGAATAGCATTGATCAAAATGAATGTATTGCCAAGACTGTTTTTTTTTTTTTCAAACAACTCCAATAAAGTTGGAGAAAAATACTTTGACAGTCTAAACAAAATGATGTGGAAATATATATGGCAAGGGAAAAAAGCAAGAATTAATCTTAAACTGCTTCAAGATTCTAGAACTAGAGATTGCTTCTCGGCCTTTTGGCTAAGATCAAGTGTAGTATCTGTTCTTATCAGTTTAATATCTGATATGTCCTCTATTTGAGGACTACATATTAAAGATTACGAGCATTTACAGATGACCTGGTTGTGACTTTGACCCAACCAGTAAAATCAGTTATAGGTTTAATGGATATAATTAATCAATATGGACAAGTATCTGGATTTAAAATAAATGCAGGGAAAACAAAGATAATAACTAAAAATATGGTAAAAGTCAAAAAGAAGAAATAGAAAGAATAACGGGATTTGAAACAGTAAAGAAGGTTAAATATTTAGGGGTTTATATTATGACATCAGATGAGAAATTATATAAGTATAATTATGAATTGTTGTGGCAAAAAATACAGAAGGAGATGGAAAACTGGAAAAAACTGCAACTATCGTTGTTGGGAAGGATAGCTGCAGTGAAAATGAATATTTTGCCAAAGTTCTTATTCCTTTTCCAAATGATACCAATATTGAAAAAAGATGGAAATTTGAATGAATGGCAGAAGGGCATTAGTAATTTTGTGTGGGCAGGAAAGAGACCGAGAGTAAAACAAAAAATAATGCAAGATATATGTGAAAGAGGAGGTCTCAAAATGCCTAATTTAAGATTGTATTATGAGGCAGCTGCTCTCTCAGTAATTAGCGATTGGATTAACTCAACAGAAGAGAGAATATTGAATATTGAGGGATATGATTTGTTATATGGGTGGCATGCATATTTACTATATAATAAAAAGGTGGACAAGAATTTTAAAAGTCACATATTGAGGAATGCATTACTATGTGTATGGAAAAAGTATCAATATAAATTAAATAATAAATTACCTATATGGGCAATACCCAGACATGATAGAGAATATAAGTGTAGAACAGAAAAGAAGATGTGATTACTTACAAAGAGCTTCTTACTATGGAAAGAGGAACATTGCAGTTAAAGTTTTTAGGGGTATTAAAGGAAGAAAGGATAATTCAAACTTGGTTTCAGTATGGACAGTTGTATACTAGATGGAAAGAGGATCAGAAAATTGGTATCTTGCAAAATGAGGAAAATCTGATAAAACAAATTAGGGATCAAAGCCCAATGCATATTAAAAGGTTGTATAATGCATTGATAGAAATAGATTCAGAAACTGAGCTAGTGAAGGACTGTATGATAAAATGGGCACAAAACATCGAGGAACCAATAATGATGGAAACATGGGAAAAAATATGGGTCAGAAATGTAAAATTTACCCAAGCCCAAAACTTGAGAGAAAATTTTTACAAAATGTTTTACAGATGGCATTTAGATCCCCAAAAGTTAGCTTGTATGTATCCAACCCTACAATCTACGTGTTGGAGATGTAAATGTGATGATGCAACATATTATCATATATGGTGAACATGTAAAAAAATTAAGGCATTTTGGATTAAGATATGGTGGATTATACAAAATATTTTTAAAAAGAAGATAAAATTTACTCCACAGTTGTTTTTATTGGGTATAATTACAGTCTGTACAGTTATAAAGACTAATTTGATTTTGAGCTTAATAACTGCAGTCAGACTTTTGGTGGCGCAGTATTGGAAGAAGGAAGACGTACCTGCCATTGAAGAATGGACATTAAAAGTAGCTAATTTGGCGGAGATGGCTAAAATCTCTGCATATTTGAAGGATCGCTCGAATGAAAGATACATATTGGAATGGAGAAGATGGATTGATTATATTCAAAACAAATGTGGAACTAAAAAGTTGCAAATAGCTTACAAATGAATCTGGGTGACTTTTTATTTTTGCTATGTATGGGGGAGTTAAAATGTGAAGGGGAGTTAAGAGCTTATAGTTAGTTTGTTTATGTTTGATTATGTTTGCTGAATGCTATACCCTGTATTTTGCTCTGGGAAGTCGGGGGGGGGGGGAAGGGAGAGAGAGAGAGAGAGAGAGAGAGAGAGAGAGGGAGGGAGGGAGAGGGAGAGGGAGAGGGAGAGAGAGAGAAACCACTAGCAGAACCAACCCAATCACAGCGTCTGAGGAGTATCTTGGGGTGGGTAAGAGGACTCCAGCTGCTGCCCTCAGAGCTGAGTTGGGAATTTACACAATTTGCACAATTTCTGCTTTGTATAATTTCAGAAAATATGGGTATTGGCATAAAATGTAATCTATGGAAACCAGCAGACTCTGAAAATTGTGGCTGTTGGAACAGACAAAAATTCAATCAAAAACCTCTTGGATTATGCAACTGACAAGTCGTATTAGGAACTGAGGTCTCCCTTTTTTTTTGTACACCTGGAGAAAGAAGTTAAAAAGTTTCCTTCAGAAAGAAACTCAGATACAGAAGCAGAAAAAGATGCAGCAATTCTCGAAAATTATAATAGGCCCTTCATTGGAATTGAATACTTCAGTTGACATTTGCACATGTTAATGTAATTGCAATAAATTTTGGGGTAATACAGTAATATGATTTACATTTTTATTGTTTTTTAATTTGTTTATTATTTTCCACTTTTATTATATAATCTTGCTGTCTTTAATATTTTAATATGTCTTTAATATTTTAAACAATGTCTAATTAACAAACTATTCTAATACATTCATGAGAACCAGGTTGGATTTATTAAAATCTAATATTTTGGACTTGCTCTGACCCCAAACATAACACAGCATTCTTCGTTGCTTTTTCAGATCAGTCATACAATTGTTTCAGAGGCTCTGAGTGATAAAAGCCGATTCCCTTTTTTCCACCGGCTGCTCTACAAAGAAGGATTCCAGTACCCAGCAATTGTCCAACTGCTCCTCCATTTCAGATGGACCCTGATTGGCCTCTTTGCTTCAGCTACAGAAAATGGAGAGAATTTCATGAGGACTTTCTCTCCTGTGCTTGACAGGAATGGAATTTGCATTGTTATATCACAACAATTCTCAACAACTGAACATACAGCTGCCCTCAGGGAGGCCCTCTCTAAGTGGAGACAAGTCAATGTCTTTGTTCACTTCATGGAACATGATCCCATTTGGGACAGAATTCTTCCTTTCCATGAAACATTTACCCGTTTGCCAGGACTCATTAAGGGGAAAGTCTGGATCCTCACAAATTTTATTGCGTATCCAATAAAGCAGCACAGACTTCTCAAATACACCCATAGTATTTGGAACTTTCATTTTCTGTTTAAAAAAAGGCCAAAAGATTCTACCTTTGAACCCCATTTCTTTGTGGAAGAAAAGTTTCAAGATCATTATTTTCTCTGTTCTCTTTCAAAGAACGTCTTTTCTGTCAAAGGCCGCAGAAGATGCACCCAGAAAGCCTCACTGGAGACCCAGGAGAAAAGGAACAGGAGCCAGTTCAAAAATTACTATCACTATTACAGTATAATTAAGACTCTGACCCAGGCCTTGAATGCTGCCTATTCCTCCAGATTGAGGAGGAGAAGGAAGGAGGGTGAAAATATCTTGGGGTCTCCAAGGCTGCAGCCGTGGCAGGTATGGGGTCCTGATATGGATCCATTAATCTTAGATCCTTTGGAGGAGGAATCCAGAAGAGAAGGAGGGGAACCAACTCAAGAGATCTGGCCAATTCAATTACTCAGGGAATAATGGTTCCAAAGAGTAGATACCATGGCATTATTAAACATTGATAATTTGAAAATACTCTATTCTTTTTAAAATTAATTCCTGTATTTGTGGGTTTGTGATTAGCATCGTGGAATTTCACCTTTGTTCCATCCCCACTGCATGTGGGTCTGTGTGCAGCTCGACAGGCAGCTAAACCCCTCTATTCTCCTCCAATGAAAGAGACCCTGGCTTGGATCTGGATGTTTTATTGTGAGAACAGGGCACGGTGAAACTGAGGAAATGCAAAGAGTGAGAAACAAATATAAATACGAGATAGGCAGCATTAACTAACAGCCAACAAACAAGCAGCTGGAACCTCTCCAGCGATGCTCCATGTGAGGGACGGAGGCCGTCTCCGGATGACCACGTGTCTCGGTCAAACTGGCTGCTTCCATCTTCTCCAAAGGCTGACAGAAAAGGGAGTCTGGCTTCAGACTATACAGTTAGGCTTATATGCCCCCGGCCACTAGGTGGGGCTAGAGCAACAATAGCACAATAGTTACATGTTTGACAACCTTTATAAGTTTGAAGGAGACCCTGAGACCATCTAGCCCAACCCCTCCTCTCTGCAAGAATCCCAGTTACAGCTTCTCTGACTGATGGCTGTTCAGTCTTTGCATTCAGATAATCCACGAAGAGGAGACTGAACTTCTCTGCTTTACCAGCTCAGCTCTAAAACAACTCCTCCTTTTATCATATTTTTTGTCTCATTCAGCTAAAATCTCCTCTCTTGTAACTGAATACATTTTTCCGTGTCTGACACTCTGGAATAATAGTGAGCAGATCTTACGCTCATGTGTAACGTGTGTCAGTGATTGGAAGAGGGCTGCATCCTCCCTTCTCCAAGCGAGAGATTGTGTCAGTTGGAAAAGGGGCTCCCAGACTCCTCCTGATCTTCAGTTCTTCCCCTTGTTGTCTTTCCTCAAGGCTAAGAGCAGCTCTTTTCATCTCTTCCTTGGCTTATTTCTCCTTCCCTGACAATAAATCACATAGATTTTGTGCAAATTCTCCTCCAAGTGTGGTGCCTGCAAGGGGACCTGGTCCTTGAGTTGGGGTCTCCCCAAAGCAGAACATTCACTTCCTGAGATTCTTATGGCTGCATTTGCCTTCTTTCCATGAACATCTCGCTGCTGACTCAGATTCTGTTTCCAGTTAATTACGATTTTGAGATCATTTTCACAAACATACATATCAAGTTTGGTATCCCTCATCTTTCTTCCAGTCCATCATTCATGTTCTTATATGAGACTCTATTGTTAGTCAAGTCCTAGTTGCTAAAAATCAGATATTTTTCTACTGCTTTTTATTCATGCACTCTTCTCTTTTTTGTTGTTGTAAATTTTTTTTATTTTTTCAAACATAAACATAAAAAAGATTTTTTCCAGGAACGAAGTCTTGGTCCGGTCACAAATAGGTAGGCTGATTTTACAAATAAAGACAGATATTTTTAACATAAATTCCAGCTTCTTAAATTAAATCTTTCTATTATATCATCATACATCTTAATTTCCTACTAAAACAAAGGTCATTTTTATATTAAAAATTCAATTATAAATCAAAATTCATTACCACTCTTTCTAAATTTTTCTCCATTGCTCCTTTAACATCAACATTAAACACAAAAACAATCTAATCTATTAATCTGTATATTTACCTTACAATTTTATCACCACAAATCTTAATTTCCAAATGTGTACAACTCTATTTTTATTTCAATTTATTAATCAAAATTCCTTTCTATTTTTCTCAGTTTCTAGACCCATTTAATCCAATCTTTTAATCTTAAACTTTTACACAGACATCTCAAAATTTTCCATTTCATTTTAATTATCGCCCAACATTTTCTTCTTCATCCCTTATTAATAATTATTCTTCAGTGTATTCTCCTCTATACTTCCAATTATTATTTTGCTAATTTCCAGCATAGTTTATTTCAGCTAATTTCAGCATATTCTCCTCCATAACACCAACTATTGTTTGGCTGATTTCCAGCATTTTCTCTTATTTTGGCTGATTTCCAGCATTCTTTTCCCTTATTCCACCTATTATTTGGCTGATTTCCAGCATTACTTATTTTGGCTGAGTTTCCAGCACATTCTCCTCCAAAACTCCAACTATTATTTGGCTGATTTCCAGCATGCTTTATTTTGGCTGATTTCCAGCATTCTTTTCCCTTATTCCACCTATTATTTGGCTGATTTCCAGCATTACTTATTTTGGCTGAGTTTTCAGCATATTCTCCTCCATAGCTCCCACTATTAATCTACTAGTTTATTTTAAAATTTTCTTTTTCAATATGTTTATCTATTAATCCACTATTACCAACTATACTCTTCCAGGGTGAATCCCCATCTATTTCTTAATACTAATCATTTCCAACATATATTAAAATCATTCTCAGTTGTTACTTCCATCTGTATACCTTATTTTATCATCTATGATCATTAACAGTTAATCATAATTAACCTCCACCACTTTGTTATCAATTAAAACAAAACATGTTACATCCGATTATGCTTTTATGAAAATATCACTTTTAGTCACCTTATCTTCCAACTTCTATTTTAGTTATCTTTTGTTCTTTTTATTTTCTATCTCTATTATGCCATAAACACCTCTTATTTTTATTTAAAACTCACTTAAGCATTAAACCGTTTAAACAAATAAGCATTCAAACATTGCTGTCTGATTTTATCTATTTTACTTCTTCATTTCCTTATCTGTCTGTTAGTATTTCAATTCAAAGTCAATACTTCCACGCTTAAAACTCTGCATGTCCTTTTTAATTCTGTTGTAAAATCTGATTCCAGTAAAATCCATCAGCTTCTCCCCTTCCGTTCCTGCCCCAAGCCTTTTGTTGCTGCGCCAGTTAGTTAAGAGTTTATTAAATCCATTGTGTTTCTTCTTTCTTTGTAAAGTCATTGAAAGACAGAGTAGGAATCCAAAATTCAAAAATCCTTAGTTCTTTTCAAAGTAATCCACAATATGTGGCAAGTCAAAGAAGCTCTTTTCAGCAATAAACAAATCCACAGTCAGCACTTTCACTAAGTCACAGCTTCAATCGCCATTTTGAAACAATTATGTAGCAATCCGTTTAAACTCTTTGTCTGGCTTTTTAAAAAGCCTAATCCTTAGTTATCGCTTTTCTCTTTTCCAAAAGTCAAATCCATTTCAGTTTTAACAAGAAGGTTCGAGTATCCAGCTCTATTTAGTTAATAGTCTTTCCATTCCAATCAATCAGTGTTAAGGTAATTTTCTTTAACTGCTTTCTTTGTTTTGCAAAATCTTCAAGCCCCACAGATCTTCAGCCACTAATTAAGGCTGGGGGGTCTTATTTATAGATATCCTTATTCAAACGTTGCTTCTCGCCTAGGTTGGTGTCACTCACCCGGCTCCAAAGCACGTCGTCCTTTCTTCTTTCCTTCCTCCTGCACATTGCTTGTCCAGATTTGTCCCGGCTTCGTGGCAGCTGCCATGGCTGCCGTCCCCTGCCACTGACTCAGAGGGTTGCTTCCGGCCCCGAGGAACTTCCCATTCCTCTCGGCCGCCCAAGGGGTCCCTCTTTTTCCCCTGTCCCTTCAGGACAGGATCGGTCCACAGACCTGTCAGCGGCGGTTTGCCAGTCGGGGTTTTTACAGGGCTCATCAGAGCCCCACTATTTCCCCGACTGCATCGCCGGGACGCCGAACTGAAAGTCTACCCTTCTCTGTGTGCTAATCATAAATATTGTTTCTGGAAACTTGATGTTCCTCCTTTTAAATGTTATTTTATTCAAAAAGGTAAAACACAAGCTTCAAAAAATAAAACTATTACAAAGACAAAACATTTTTTAAAGACTTCTACATTAAAAATAGACAAAAACACACATATTTTCCCCCAGTTGAATACTGACAGATATATTATAGTAGTTTCTCCCCCTTGCAAAATAGGACCACAATTATAAACTTCTACAGATCTATTTGCAACTACTTGACTTGTCATCTATCTCCTCTATATAAAAAACTTAGTTAACAGGCAATCCAACAATAAAGTTAATTTTCAAAACTTCAAAATTGTCTGTTATCTGCTATTGTATTTAACTCCCAGAAAATTTACAGGACCTTCTTACCTACCACAGACCATCACAAACATTATCTCTGATCCATCCAGAATCTGTCCAGGGTTAAACATCTTTGTTTGATTCTTAATAATAATACATTTCCTTAAAATTTTAATTAGGATCTTTCCCAACAACTGCTTTCCATTCCCCAAAGTCATAGGACCTCCTGTAAATTGAAACACAATGACTGTTAAGACTTGTTTTCCAGTTAAATATGACAAGTTCAATCTCCCTCAATCTTCTTGAAAGAATCCATTTCATCAGTCATCTGTTCTGTCCACTTTGAGTCTTCAGGGTCCATGGCCTCTCCAGCCATCTCCAAGCATCCTGCCTTCAAAGCAGACTCCTTCTTCAGGGATGCCAGCAGCAAATTAAGTTCAAATCCATCCATCCTGTCCATCCATTCAATTCAACAATTGTTGCTTTCTTCTGATTATCACCTTTAAGTTGATTTAAAACTATTGTTATCAAACTTTTTAAATGAACTTTTAAATAAGGCCTGTAAGTTGAAAAAGATTTAAGATCTACATCTTAGATCAAATCTTGCGTGACGGAGATTTATCAGCTCTACTGTATTAATGACAACATAGAACAATTGATGACAAATGGCAAATTATTATCCATCACCTTCAGGTTTCATAGGAAATATTAAAAAGGATTAAAAATTACGGTATTTGAGTATCTTGAAGATAGTTTTTATCCACTTAGTTATTATACCACCCCTCAGGTTTCTAATCACATCACAGGATTGTTTTTTGAGTCCTTTACTGAAATCCAGTTCTATCACCAGAGTTCCCATAATCTATTTAGGAAGTGTAATGATGTGTGAGAATGACTTTTGGGATGAGGAGAAGAGAAGCTGCCTAGGGAAGGATCAGATAAGAAGGGAGAATCCTGCAGCTGCATAATGGGAGAGAAAGAAACTCAGGAAGGATCCCGGCTAACTTTTCAGGCTGAAAAAAAGAGTTGGTGGGATTTTTGTTCTTTCAGATTTGCAAAATTTTGTTAATGTCGCATTACAATCAAGTAGAATTAGCACATCTGGAGGTGTTTTCCATCAGGATGATCAGGGAGAAGATTAGCCTGACAACTTTCTTCTTGATAAACCCATGCTTTCTGGGAATCAGCCTGTTGCTTTCAAAGAATTTATGAATCATCTTTTTTCCCCTCTGTTCATTTTATTTGGCTCTAGAATGTTCCCTATAACTGAACAATTGTGTCAATTATATTTTCTTTATATTTTGTCAGTATATGATTGACAAATTTTTCTCAAACTTTTTGATTCACTTATGAAGATAATAGCAGTATTTGTATCCTATTTAACCATATTTGTAGAAGGAAGATTCAATGTGGGATAAGAAACAAAGTTTTCTGTTTTTCAAATTCCTGGATGTTCCCATTCTAGTTTCATCCCTTTCTGGAGAAGAATAAATTTTGGAATATTTCCCAATTTAAACTGTACTTGGACCAAAATGGAGAGATAACAGCAGATCTGTCCATTGACAGCTTGTTGGTTCTCCCCCAGGAGGACCTCAAGGAAGAGATTCTGGGGATTTTTGTAAGACAGAGACTTACTATCGACCAAGATGCTCTTTCACGGCTAAAGTTGCTCAATAAGGTGGGAGAAATTTTGATGTATTTTCTCTGTTCTCCAAAGCCTGAGGTCCCATTTAAAGTGGGCAAAGCCTATAGTCTCCAGGGTGGTTAGCCGTCCATGCCAGTTGGTGTCATCTGATTGTAGTTCTTCAACAGACGGGACATAAGTGGGGTGGCTTTGCCATGTTTTATGGAAACCTTTCAAGATCTTACTGGTCAGAGGTTTCGTTCTTCATCACAGCTTAATTGAATATTAAAAAATCTAATGGAATAAAAGTTTCCTAAATCTTTTACAGTAACTTTATTCTCAGTTTTAATATGAATATATCATCATACTTAAATCTTTTTTCAATTCTATCCCTCTAGATTTTATTAAATAGAAAGGTACTTTATTGTAATGTTAAATTCCAAAAGCAAAAGGGAGGAACTAAATGAAGAATCTGCCAGTTGTTTTACATCCTGCATCTGTTTAGGAGTAGTCAGAGATTTCATATTTACCTCAGGGAAGACCAGAGGCTACTTGTCTCCATCCATTTCTCTCTCCATTTTCCATGGATGGAGAGTCCTAATATATTTCCTTTGGCATTCCTTGTTTTTCTCTTAGTCTCTGCCTCAGTCCAAATGTGTGGAAAGTTGTCATCCTGGATTTGTCAAGAGGGCCCGAGAAGGAGAGCCAGTTTGCTGCTACGACTGCGTTCCTTGTCCGGAGGGGACCATCTCCACTCAGGAAGGTGGGTTACACTGAGAAAAATGGGAGGCTTTGTGGAAATGGATCCATCCAGAACATTTTCATGAAAGTGCAAATTAAAAGACAGATTGAAGCATACCTGGTGGTTTATTTTTAACCTGCACAATTTCTTATCTAAAAGGAACTAAATCAAAAAGATTTGGAAGGAGGGGCTGGGAAGAGATGTGAGGAGGGGGTGGCAGACTGGGCAAGCTTTACTAACAGCAGAGAAAATATCTCTTCTGCTTTTTAGTTTGGATATGTGCTGCTCAGTTTACCTTTCTAGGAACATCTGAGTTCTTTGAAACTTTATGAACTGTTTTAGTCCACCTTCTGAAAGACCTTGCAATTCACTGTATATTGGATCCTCCCCTTGAGGATCACTGAGAAGGTGTCACTGGTCCATAATGTGGTGCCGTGGATAGTTATGGGGGGGAACTCATTACACAAATAGTCTGCTAGTCATGTAGATCAATCAATCAATCACAAGAGAGCTGGAAGGGACCTTAGAGGTCTTCTAGTCCTATCCCCTGCTCAAGCAAGAGACCCGATACCATTTCGAAGGAGTGTGTCAGGTGTGCTTCCTTCAAAGTCCAGGAAAGAATGACCCAAACTCCATGTTTTATAGAGAAAGGTACTTTTACTAGAAATGAAGTGAACACAACCACGGCTAAGCTGAAATTAAAAGCAATAGGCGCAAAAAGTGCATATAGAAAGCATCCCCTCCCACTGTCCATCGAAAATCATCCAATCCAAAGGTCTCCCAGGGGTCAGGTGGAAGCACATCTGGCAGCATCATCAATCAGGAATGCTACGACGGTTGACCCGAAAGCAACTTCAAGGATTCAGTTTCGTTTCTTCCAAAGCCTCGCCCTTCCTCCAGCACGCTTCCCCCCCAAGCTCCCTAGCTCTCCCCCCTCCCGGTTCCTATGGCAGCCAAAGCAGTAAAAGCGGAGGCTGACAGAGTGACTGTTTAATAAAATTGTTAAGAAATTCTTCTTGGAAAATGCCTGTGGTATCAGCTGTTATCCAAAGAAGGTATTTTCTGTAAGATAAAAGGACAGAATATTAAAGAAATATTGTTTTATTTTGTTTTTTGCTTTCTCAGATGCCAAAAAATGCACCAAGTGTCCAGATGATAAATATCCAAATAAGAACAGAGTCCAATGTATCCCCAAAATTATAACCTTCCTGTCTTATGAAGAACCTCTGGGCATCATCCTGGTCTCTTTTGCCCTACTCTTCTTCCTAACCACTGGCCTCATTTTAATTGTCTTCATTAAATATGGAGAAACCTCCATTGTCAAAGCCAACAACCGGGACCTCTCCTACATCCTCCTGGTCTCCCTCCTGCTTTGCTTCTTGTCTTCTTCTCTCTTCATTGGTCAACCAAGGAAAGCCACCTGCCTTCTCCGACAGATGGTTTTCAGCATCATCTTCTCAGTTGCTGTTTCTTCTCTCTTGTCCAAAACTATCACGGTGGTACTGGCTTTCTTGGCCACAAAACCAGGAAACCAGATGAAGAGATGGTTAGGGAAGAGCTTGGCCAACTCCATCATCCTGTCTTGTTCTGCGGTCCAAATTATCATCTGCTCCATCTGGCTGGGAGTTTTTCCCCCATTCCCTGACTCTGACCTCCACTCCCAGCCTGGAGAGATCATCCTGCAGTGCAACGAAGGGGCCATTGTCATGTTCTACATCACCCTCAGCTACATGGGCTTCCTGGCTGCCATCTGCTTCACGGTGGCTTTCCTGGCCAGGAACCTGCCTGGGGCCTTCAACGAAGCCAAGCTGATCACCTTCAGCATGCTGGTCTTCTGCAGTGTCTGGGTGACTTTTGTGCCCACCTACCTGAGCACCAAAGGGAAATCCATGGTGGCTGTGCAGGTCTTCTCCATCCTGGCCTCCAGTGCTGGTCTGCTGGGCTGCATCTTCATCCCCAAGTGCTACATTATCCTTCTGAGGCCAGACCTGAACACAAAGGAGCATCTCACAGCCAGAATCAATGTAAAAACATGAGATATAACACCATTGTGATATTGGAAGAATTATTACATTTTCTTTTATTTGAAAGGAGATATTCTTTCCATTTAGATAGCATGCAGGAAAAGAAAACCATGTCTATATGTTTCAAAATGGGAAATTGTTGAATGACTGGAATTCTTTTAGCTCCCTTCCCTTTCAGCTCAATAAATCTTGCTAAAGAGAACTCTGTGAAAGTCATTCAAAGGAATTTGCTGTTCAGCAACTGCTACTGACTGTGACACCTTATAAAAAATAATGTGGGCACTTGTTCCTACTGAGAACAGGTAAAAGTGTATGTTTGAGAGAGAGAGTGAGCAGGAAAAGAGGTCAGGAGGAAGCTGTGGGAACCAAGCACCGGCCTGGTTGCCTGATCATCTGCATGAGAATGCCGGAATGAGATATTATATATGAAATGAAATTTGGATAAAATGTTTAAATACTTGTTTTCTGTTAGAGGAAAGAATATTTGTCATATGATGAGATTTTGAAAATTTTTGAGAGCATGAAATGATTCTAACCGATTGAAACGCTGTCTGTAATTGTTTGGAATGATGATATTTTTATGTTGTTTTTGTTTAAAAAATAAAACTTTTGTTCAAAAAAAAAAAGAGAGAGAATGCTGGAATGATGTGAAATGCCATGTTTGACCGGCTCTCACCTGGGGAGTGAAATCTTCATCACTCTTACATAATTCTTTCTTGATTTCCTGATAAAACTTCCTTTGCAGAAACTATTCTGCAGAAGAGCCTCTGGGATTTCACTTTGGGATTGTTTTTATTTTGGTGTATACTTCACACCAAAATAAAAATAAATAAATAAAGTAAATAAAAGGTCAAGTGTATAAAGAAATGTCCACTGTATTTTTTTTTCTTTCTTCAACCAGAGAAATAAAATAGCAATTTTCCTTTAATTTTCCACTCTACAATTTCTACCTAAAGCATTTTTTCTGCTCCTCTTCCAAGCTTGCCTTGTCTGAGAAGGGCTGGACCAGATGTCCAGAGAAAGATGTCCAGAGAAAGGGGATCTTGAGACCAGAAGTGGATTCTAAAAATTTTTTACTACCAGTTTTGTGGGTGTGGCTTATTTTGTGGGTGGGGCTTGTGGGGGATAATGTGACAGGGTGGGCGTGGCCAACTTTTTTTTTTACTTTTTTTTTTTTTTACTTGTGGAAGCAGCCTGTCTCTTAGCTGGCGAGAACGGCCACAGCCTGCCTCCACCCTCTCTGCCCCACCAGCTGGTCCGGTTCTGCCGGAGAAGTGGCAGCACGAGAACTGCTGTTGCTGGGGGCAAAGGGGTGGTGGTGGCAAGGATAGGCAGTCCAGGGCTTCCCTGTCTCCCCGCCCGAGCAGGCTTTTGGCATGGCCCAGACCTCCGGGGGAAGGGATTGAAGCCCCAGTCTGCTGCTCCTTCCGTTGTACAGAAAGACCAATAAACTGCTTGAATTATCTGTTCCCTCCCTTCCCTCAATCCCGTTTCATGGCTTCCCAACTTCCTCATCCTCTGCTTTCTCACTGTTTTCTCCAAGCAGCCAAGAGAGAATGGGCTTACCTGGCTGTCAGTCTCCCATGCCTGCGATGCCAGATCTCGCCTCCTGCCCGGCCGAGAGGTAAGCAACGCTGCCTCTGCCATGAGGAACTTTGGAGAGAGAGAGCAGGGGCAGGCTGTGGGAACAGCCTGTCTCTTAGCTGGCGAGAACAGCCACAGCCTGCCCCCGCCCTCTCTCTCCAAAGTTCCTCACGACAGAGGCAGCGTTGCTTACCTGCTGAAAGTGCAGCCCCGGCTGCTGTTTCTGCGGCTTCTCCAACCATTCAGAGCCCTGCGTAATAGCGCTGCAGCTTGCTCAAGATAGCTGCCATTTAGACTTCCCCCACTCCCTCCTCCTCGAGTTGGAGCCTTGCAGCATGACCGAGGCTGAGGAGGGGTGGGATAGTAGCTGCGTGGATGCCCTGGCGCAGCCCGTGTCCCCTGCCCTGCAATACTGAAGCGCTTTGCCAAGGAAAGCAGAGTCTCAGGCTGCTCCTGGAGCAGCCAGGAGAAGGAGAAGCTGCCAGCGGGGAGGCGACCTGCCCCAGGAGGACCGGAGGAGAGCGCAGCTTCTCACTCATGGAGATCTAACAGTGGGGAAGTGGGCACAGTAAGAGGTGCGCTGGCCAGGAAGCAGTCATGCTCCCTGGCTGGAGAGGGTTGCACAAACCTTTGCTGGAGTGAACATGCAACCCTCTCTGGACAGGAAGCATAACTGCTTCCTGGCTAACGCATTTCTTACCGCTTTCTACGACCACTTCCCCACTGATGGATCTCCATGAGTGAGGAGCTGCGCTCTCCTCCAGTCCTCCTGGGGCAGCTCGCCTCCCCACTGGTGGCTTCTCCTTCTCCTGCCTACTCCAGGAGCAGCCTGTCTGTTACCTGGCAAGAACGGCCTGCCACCACAGCATGCCCCGCCCTCTCTGTCCCGGCAGTTGCTCCTGGTGCTGCCGGAGAAGTGGCAGCACAAGAACCACTCTTGCTGGGGGCAAGTGGGTGGCGGTGGCAGGAGCAGCAGGCCAGGGCTTCCCTCCCTCCCTCCCTCTGGAGGCCTGGGGCTATGCCAGAAGTCTGCTCAGGGAGGGAGACAAGGAAGCCCCGGACCGGCCAACCTTGCCATCACCGCCCCCTCGTCCTTGGCGGCAGTGATTCTCGCACAGCCACTTCCCTGGCAGTGGCAGGAGCAGCTGACAGGGGAGAGGGGATGGTGGCAGGCTGCGGCAGCAGACAGTTCGAGCCGGCTAACAGGCGACGTTCCTCCTCCTACCAGCCTCGAGCTCAGCTCCTGGCAGTGTCCAGCCAGCCATACCTGGCTTCTCCCTGCAGCAGCCCACGTGGATCCCAGGCAGCGCAACTTCGGGGCCTTCCTTCATGGTGGTGGTGACGAGGCAGGCAGGCAGCCGAGTGCACGGGAGCGACTGGCGGCAGTGCTCCTGGCGGGCAAAGGGCGGAGTCCCGAGGCTGCATGCGGCTAATGATGGTGGGCGGGGTATGCAACCAGCAACTAGGCCAGGAACCAGTTTGGGGGTGTGGCCAACCAAGGTTATTACCAGTTCTATGAACTACTAAATTTTTTTACTACCGGTTCTTGCGAACCAGTGCGAACCGGGAGCAACCCACCACTGCTTGAGCCTCTCCCCAGGAGGAGGTTGGAGGGATCCTGTTTAAAGGCAGCCATATCATTGACCAAGTCACAAATGTTTGTTGTTGGTTTTTTTTTTTTTTGCTTTAATTTATATGCCGCCCTTCTCCGGAGACTCAGGGCGGCTTACAATGCGTTCAGCAATAGCCTTCATACTTTTGTATATTTATACAAAGTCAGTTTATTGCCCCCACAATCTGGGTCCTCAGTTCACCTACCTTTGAAAGGATGGAAAAGTAAGTCAACCTTGAGCCTGGTGAGATTTGAACTTGCAGTAATTGCAAGCAGCAGATGTTAATAACAGTGCTTCAGTCCACTGTACTACAGGCTCTTACAAATGTTCAATGCGGGTTAGAACTTGTGCTGTTGATAGACATCAGTACTGTAGGTGGGAGGGGCAGATATGGCAGGAGTAGGGGGCCTCATCAAGTTGCGGGAGTGCGCGCTCGCTGTCTTCAAGCGGTGGCACGCTCCGGCCCCCAATGCTCTTCTCGTTCCCCAGGTGGCACAGACCCTCAGGCCCTGGGCCTTCAGCTGATGCTATGCAATGCCAGGTCCGTGGTAAATAAAGCCCCCCTCATTTGTGATCTTGTTCAGGAGGGGGGAGCGGACCTGGTGGGTATTACGGAGACCTGGTTGGGCCAGGAGGGTGGAGTCCCTCTCATAGAGATGTGCCCACCCGGTTTCCGGGCATTTCATCAGCCAAGGTCACAGGGAAGGGGCGGGGGGTGGCAGTTATCATTAAAGAGGGTCTTAATCTGAGGGAGGCCACTGTTCCTCAGACGGCCGGATGTGAGTCCCTCCTTGTGAAGTGGGGTCATGGGGTGCAGATGGGCCTGCTGGTTACGTACCTGGCTCCCTGCCACGTGGCAGCGGCCTTGCCTGAACTACTCAACGTTATAGCCGCGGTGGCGATTGATACCCCTAGACTTATGGTCATGGGGGACTTCAACCTGCCATCTGTCGGTGAGGCGTCTGAGGTGGCTCAGGAGTTCATGGCTTCCATGACGGCCATGGACCTGACCCAGTTAGTTCATGGCCCTACTCACACGGGGGGAAACACGCTGGACCTGGTTTTTGTCTCTGGTCAGTGGCTGAGTGGTCTCGAGATAGGGGATATAGCGATCGAGCCCTTGTCATGGTCAGATCACTCCCTCCTTCGCTTTGACCTTCGAACCGCCACACCCCGCCGCAGGGAGGCGGAACCGATGAGGTGGTTCCGCCCCAGGCGCCTGATGGACCCGGATAGGTTCCAGACGGAGCTTGGGCCATTTCCTGAGGCTCTGGCACACGGCTCGACTGAAGACCTAGTGGCTGTCTGGGATAGGGCGGCCGCTGGAGCTTTGGACCGGGTCGTGCCTTTGCGGCCTCTGACCCGGCGTCGATCTCACCTGGCTCCCTGGTTCACCGAGGAGCTGAGGGAGATGAAACGCCGGAAAAGACGCCTGGAGAGCAGTTGGAGGGCCAGCCGTTCTGAATCTGACCGAACACTGGTAAGGTCTCATATTAAGACCTACCTGGTGGCAATAAAAGCGGCAAAGTGTAACTATTTTTCCGCTCTTATTGCGTCATCAGATAATCGCCCGGCCGCCCTGTTTAGGGTGACCCGCTCCCTGCTCCACCAGGAAGCGTGGAAGGACCCCTTGGAGGGTAGAGCCGAGGACTTTGTACAATATTTGTATGACAAAATCGCTCAGATTCGGGAAAATTTGGACTCTGACTGGGTAGATTCGGGAGGGAGGAGGGAGGCAAGTCTTGAGAATATTATCTGGGAAGAGTTTGATTCTGTGACTCTGGAAAACGTGGACAAGATACTGGGCAGACTAAGCGCGGCCACATGTTTATTGGACCCGTGTCCCTCCTGGCTGGTGCTGGCCTCTCGGGAGGTTACACGAGGCTGGCTCCAGGGGATTATAAATGCTTCCTTGAGAGAGGGTGTCTTCCCTGCTGCCTTGAAGGAGGCGGTGGTGAGGCCTCTCCTCAAGAAGCCTTCTCTGGACCCAGCAGTGTTGGCTAATTATCGTCCAGTCTCCAACCTTCGCTTCATTGCGAAGGTTGTTGAGAGTGTGGTAGCGCGACAGCTTCCTCAGTACTTGGATGAATCGGCTTATCTAGATCCGTTCCAGTCGGGCTTCAGGCCTGGATACAGCACGGAAACGGCATTGGTCGCATTGGTAGATGATCTCTGGAGGGCCCGGGACAGGGGTTGCTCCTCTATCCTGGTCCTATTAGACCTCTCAGCAGCTTTTGATACCATCGACCATGGTATCATGCTGCACCGGTTGGAAGAGTTAGGGGTGGGAGGCACCGTGTTGCGGTGGTTCTCCTCCTTTCTATCTGATCGGTCGCAGTCTGTGTTGACAGGGGGGCAGAGGTCGACCCCGAGGCCCCTTGTATGTGGGGTGCCACAGGGGTTGGTTCTCTCACCCCTTCTGTTCAACATTTATGTGAAGCCGCTGGGTGAGATCATCCGTGGTTTTGGGGTGAAGTATCATCAGTATGCTGATGATACTCAGCTATAAATCTCCACCCCGGACCACCCCAATGATGCCCTTAAAGTGATGTCCCAGTGCCTGGAGGCTGTACGGATCTGGATGGGGAGGAACAGACTCAGGCTCAACCCATCCAAGACCGAGTGGCTGTGGTTTCCGACGTCCCGATATAGTCAATTGGTGCCATCACTGACTATTGGGGATGAGTCATTGCCCCCCCACGGAGAGGGTTCGCAACTTAGGCGTCCTCTTGGACTCACGGCTGTCTTTAGAAGAGCACTTGACAGCTGTGGCCGGGAGGTCTTTTTATCAGGTTCGCCTGATTCGCCAGTTGCGTCCCTTTCTGGATCGGGACTCGTTAAAAACGGTCACTCATGCCCTCGTCACTTCACGCCTGGACTACTGTAATGCTCTCTACATGGGGCTCCCCTTGAAGAGCACCCGGAGGCTCCAGCTGGTCCAGAATGCGGCCGCGTGGGTAGTTATGGGAGCAGCATGGCGCTCCCATGTGGCTCCCCTCCTGCGCGAGCTGCACTGGCTCCCTGTGGTCTTCCGGGTGCGCTTCAAGGTCTTAGTTACCACCTTTAGAGCACTCCATGGCTTAGGACCGGGGTACTTACGAGACCGCCTTCTGCCACCAATAGCCTCTCACCGCCCAGTACGCTCCCATAGAGAGGGGCTTCTCAGGGTGCCGTCAGCCAAACAATGTCGACTGGCGGCCCCCAGGGGGAGAGCCTTTTCTGTGGGGGCACCCACCATCTGGAACGAGCTCCCCCCAGAGATACAGAAGATTCCAGATCTGCGCACTTTCCGCCGTGCCCTCAAAACATTCCTGTTTCAGCAGGCCGGCCTGGCCTAACTTTCCCTTTATATTGCTTTTTGATTTTATTTTAAACTGGGATGTCTTGAATTATCTAGGACCAGAATGTTTAGTATATTTTAATTGGTTTTTTTATTATTAACGTTTGTATTACATGTATTTTTATCGTTCGCTGTTCACCGCCCTGAGTCCCTTAGGAATAGGGCGGTATATAAATTTAATAAATAAATAAATAAATAAATAATGCTGTGTGAATACAGGTCCAGGTCCAAGAAGGGGGTGAATAATGGGGAGGGCGGACTTTGTTTAGGTTTCAGAATGGCTCCTAATTGTGAATGGAATCCCTCTGAAAATTCCATTTTAAGGAGATAAGAACAGATCTGATGGATCAGACCAAGATCAGTTTAACATTCACAGTGTGAGAGAGGGAGGGAGGGAGGGAGGGAGGGAGGGAGGGAGGGAGGGAGAGAGAGAGAGAGAGAGAGAGAGAGAGAGAGAGAGAGAGAGAGAGAGAGAGAGAGATTTAAATAATCTTGGAAGAAAATATTGAGATGGCCATGGTTGCAATCAATATAAGAAAAACATAATTTTAGAAAAACAATTTCAATCATACCAATAGCTATGAATAAGCACATTTTCTCAATGAATAATTATGGGGTGAATTTCAGTAATGCCTGTGGCTAAGAAAAACAACTTTAAACTACAGAGAGAGATGCCTAATCTATTTCTACATCATCTGACAACTTCACTTCATAATATCTGTTTAAAACAGGCAGTATTTGAGAAACCAAATAAAGCAAACAGCTGCATTATTTTAAAAAATCAAAACTACCTAATTTCTGGGTGAAGCAAGAGTATTCAGGACAGAATGGGTAATGTACATGTGCAGAGTTGATAGCTCAAAAATGTGTTGTGTCCTGATTTTAAAAACTCTGCAAATCTCCTGCCCCAGTTTAGCATTTTGGAACTCCAACGCATTGCATACAGAAGTGGCATATTAGTCATCTTGTCCCAAAAATAAAATGATATTTTTTACACTTGCATGGAATCTCACAGAGAAGGAGGAGGAGATTTGGATTTTATGATTTTTTTCCCCTCAGCTCTCCATAGCTGTGGACAAGTTACAAGACATTTGAACTCTTTCAAAAGCACTTTTTGTGAAGAAGGCTGCTATGCTGTGATCCATTCCATATAAGGTATATCAAAGACAGATTGCAATCAGTGAGGCTCAGGTATTCTCAGAAGACTGAGAAACACCAGAAAATAACCCTGAGATATATTCTAGGGAGAATGTTCCTAGTGAGAATGGAACTTAACTTATATAATTAAGGGTGTGCTGCAGTGGTGGGTTGCCCCCAGTTTGCACCAGTTCTATAGCACTGGTAGTAAAACCGGTGGGAGGCTCCGCCCACCAACCCCAACATCATCAAAACACTTCTGCACCTGTGCAGAAGAGCGCTTGCTCACCAGTGGTGGGTTCCTCCCGGTTCAGCCCGGTTCTCCCGAGCCGGTAGCGGTGACGATATGATGTCATCAAATCGGCTCTGTGGGTTTCAGAAGGTTCTGACCAGATCTGGAGAACCGGTAGCAGAAATTTTGAGTAGTTTGGAGAACCAGTAAATACCACCTCTGACTGCCCCCACCCCCATCTATTCTCTGCCTCCTGAGTCCCAGCTGATCGGGAGGAAATGGGGATTTTGCAGTAACCTTCCCCTGCCACGCCCACCAAGCCACGCCCACCAAGTCATGCCATGTCCACCAAGCCACGCCCACAAAACCAATAGTAAAAACTTTTGAATCCCACCACTGCCTACAAGGTCCCTTCCAACTCTGTTAATCTCTATCTATCTATACTATTCCAGACAAGTGGCTGTCCAGTCTCTTCTTAAAAGCCTCCAGTGATGGACCACCCACAATTTTTGAAGGGTAGACGTTCCATTCCTCACCATTAGGAAATTTCTTCTTATTTCTAGGTTGTTTCTCTCCTTCATTAGTTTCCATCCATTGTTTTTTGTCTTGCTTTCTAGTACTTTGGAAAATAGGTTGACCTCCTCTTCTTTGTGGCAGCCCCTCAAATATTGGTATATTGTCCTTTTCACTAGACTAGATATACCCAATTCCTGCAACTGTTCCTCATATGTTTTAGTCTCCAGGCTCTTAATCATCTTAGTTCCTCTTTTCTGCACTCTTTCCAGAGTCCCCACATCTTTTTTTTTATAATATGGTGACCAAAACTGGATGCACTATTCCAAGTATGGTCTTGCCGAGGCATTATAAAGCAGTACCAATACTTCATGTGAGCTTGAGTCTATCCCTCTATTGAATGCAGCCTAGGATTGCACTGTTTTTTTTTTGGCTGCTGCCACACATTACTGGCCTGGTTCATATTTAAGTGATTGTCCAATAGGACTCCAAGATACTTCTCACAGGAATTGCTATTTAAGGCAGGTTTCACCTAATCTGTACCTGTACTTTTGGTTTTTGTTGCCTAACTGTAAAATCTTACATTTCTCTACATTGAATTTCATTTTGTTAGATAGGCCCAGGGTTCAAGTCAGTGGTGGGATTCAGCTGGTTCTCTCTGGATTGGGCGAACCGGTAGCGGTGACTGCCCACCCACCCAGACGTCATGTGTGAGCACTGTGCATGCTCAGAAGGCTCACATTTGCAAACCAGTAGGGAAGGTAAGTGGATCCCACCACTGGTTCAAGTCTATCTAGATCCATCTGGATCTTCTGGGGTGTTGGATATTCCTGCCACTTTAGTATCATCTGCAAATTTGACGATTTCCCCATTTCTCCCCTCATCCAAATCATTGATGAAGATGTTGAAGAGGACTTGGCCTAAAATGGAACCTTGGGGTCCCCCACTGCTTATTTCCCTCCATGCAGACAGGGTTCCTTTGAGGACCACAGGCTGAGTCCATCTGGGAGTGATGCTGCCTATCCCACATATTTTTAGCTTACTGAGAAATAGGTTGTGGTTTACTTTGTCAAAGCCTTTCTGAAATCCAAGTATACTACGTGCATTTCACTGGTCCACTAATCTTATAAAATCTATATAGCTTTTAATTCTACCTAAAACCTTCTGGTTCTTCTGCAAGGATTGCATTTTTCTCAAGTGTAACTAAGAGGATCACGGTATAAATGTTAACCACAATATCTGCCAGTCTATTTGCTCTATAATTGCTAGAGTCCTTTTTATTCCACATGCTCAGTTAAATAGTTGGTAGAATGTCTTCTCCAGAGAATGTGTTTCTTGCATTTCAGGCCTTTTATGATTAATCTCAACATGAACTTAATGGGGTAAAATATAGTTGACATTTTTGCTAATATGGAAAAAAGCAGCTCTTGAAACCTATGGAGAAGACATGATTGTAACTATTGCTCACCCACCACCACCCACCCCTCCCTTTACCAGATGGAGAAAAATGCACACAAATGTGTGGGACTTTGTAGGTTCCTCCTAATGTTGATATATGGATGGAGATGTCCCTGTTAGCTCTATCAAGAAGAGCCAGAAGGTTATCCTTCCTTCCACAGCTATAGTTGGGGACATTGGCTTCTCCAGTGGAGAGCTTGTCCAGCAAGGCATCTGAAGTGCGTAAAGGGCTCAAATGGTTGTCATGGATGTTGTAGCCAAGTGTGAGATTGTGCAGGAGCTGGGAATTCTTGTTGAACACTTGAATGTTGAAAATGAATATTAAGCCATAAAAAAAAAAATAAACATCCCTATTATTAAAAAAGTGTTATTATAATCAACAGCAACAACAAATACTTTTGTTATATATAATATATAGACTTGGGAGGAGAGGAGGACTGAGAGTGAAAAGAGAGGAGAAGGAGGAAGAGAGGCGGGAGGGGAAGGCAGAGGAGGAGGGGATGAGGAAGAGAAAGAGGAGTAGAAAGGAGAGGAGGAGAAGGGGGAGGGGGAGGAAGGAAAAGGGAAGGAGGGAAAGGAGGACGGTGAGGACTAGTGAGAGGAGGGAAGGGGGAGGAGAGGGAAAAGAGGGGGAGGAAGGGGAAGGGAGAGGGAGGGAGAGGAGGTGAGAGGAAAGTAGGAGGGATGGGAGGACATGAGAGGAGGGGGAGGGGAAGGGGAGGGAAGGGGGAAAGGGGAAAAGAATGGGAGAAGGAGGAGGAGAGGGAGGGGAGGAGGGGGAGGGGAGGAGGGAAGGAAGAGAAGGAGAGAAGGAGAAGGGAGGGGGAAGAGGGGAGGAGGAGAGGAAGGAAGGGGGAGGGGGAGGAGAAGGAGGAGGGAGAGAAGGGAGGAGGAGGAGGCTTCTTTCGATACTGCTCAGACCCCTGAAGATCCTCCTAGATCTCCTCCTGGGTCTTTGTGGGATTCCTGCCGTTCTCTCTCTTTGAGGATTTGGATGGAAAGTTCTCTCAGCTGTTTCTCTCTGGAAGAATCAGAAGGAAAGACGCAATCCTGAGAAGCAACCAAATATCCTTCCTTCCTTCCTTCCTTCCTTCCTTCCTTCCTTCCTTCCTTCCTTCCTTCCTTCCTTCCTTCCTTCCTTCCTTCCCAATAACAACAACTGCTTTGATGCCAGGAAACTCTCACTCTGGAAATACACCAATATTTTTGGGGCAGCTGGGGTGGGGGAGGGGCGTCCAAAATGCCCTCTGTATCTTTTGAAAAAAAATCCTTCAGTTGCACCAGATTTACTCCAAGGTTTGTATCCGAGGACTAAAAGGGTCAGGAGCCTTAGATTAGTGAATTTCTCTCTTTTATGGGTGCTGGAGGGGGAAGATTTCCTTCAATATTTGCTCAATTCCTGAAGAGTCTTATATGTAACATTCAGCTAATTATAATAAGCCACAACATCCACTGCAATTTTATCTAAACGGCCATTAAATGGAATTAACAGTATATGTAGTAACACTGATAGTTTTGTGTCTAAGAACAACAATAGTAACAATATTCATACTAAGTTTTTTTCCCCTTCTTTTGGAACCTTATTTTAGAAAAGTAGGAATGTTTGTAGTATAATAAAATTTAATAGTAAGTGTTCAAATGTGGCCTCCCCTTCTAATTTTCACCTATTCTTCCATCGCTTATAGGGTAGATTCTTCATCCTGGAATCATGTTTTTGCTCTCATGTTATTTTATCTTGTTCGATGAAAGAAACAAAGTTTTGAATTGAAACAGAGATCAGGAAACGAGTGCATTTGGCATGGATGGTCTGAGAAAGTCCGTGTCTCACCTCCTCAGTCGTTGCGTGTAGTCCTTTCTGATATCCTCCTTCTCTTCTATCAAAGCAATTTTCTCAAATCTTAGGCTGTCTATTTTCAGCTGAAGTTCCATTCGTTCATTCACCATGGCACCTATGACTGTTGCCTCTCTGTAAATGATGAAGACCAGAGAGAAATTAGCCCTCCAATTTTTTTACTTTGACCACCAAGCATAAGAATGGAGCTGGGGCAGCAGGCAGGGTGGGTAACAAGCGCCCCGCCAACCAGGCACTGAAGCTCTGCCACTGCTGCTGGAGAGAGAGAGAGAGAGAGAGAGAGAGAGAGAGAGAGAGAGAGAGAGAGAGAGAGAGAGAGAGAGATCCGATCTCCCTCCCTCCCTCCCTCCCTCTCTCTCTCTCTCTCTCTCTCTCTCTCTCTCTCTCTCACACACACACACACACACACACACACAGACAGGTCTCTCTCCACCCCCACCCCAAGGCAGTCACATGATCCCTTCACTAATCTGCTTTCCAGCTCCATTCTCCGCTGCGCATGCAGGGCAAGAAATCTGTTGACTTTGGTAAAAAAACCCACCATAGTTCAGACCTTCCAACTACTCATTAAGGAAAAAACCCTGCGAAGTTGGAAGGTCTCAACTATTTCTTTTATTGTAGTCCCACAGACTTCTGTTCTTTCCCTGCAGGCATGTTATGGTTCGCCAGCAGCCTGCGGAGCTGGCAGCGGAGTCGGACAGCGATGAGGCTGAGGAAAAACAGGGGCCAGTCCTGGAGGCTGGGGAAGGCCCGGATGAGGGCTCTGCATCAGAGGCAGAGATGGGGCCAGGGCCATTGGGGAGTGATGTGCGGACTCCGGAGCCTCCAGAGGCTGACAGTAGAGAGGCAGAAGAACAGGAAGAGCCTATTCCTAGTGCACGCATGAGAAGAGCTGCCAGAAGGCAAGAGCAGCTAAAGCAAAAAGGACGACTCGGGAGTAAGGCCAGGAGATGATTGGCCCCTCCCATAAGGCTTAAAAAACCAGCAATGGCGCTTTGGAAAACAATGTTGATAGACTTGTTCTTGCCTTGCTGCACTTATCTCTGGTTGGCGTCTTCTGCTTTTGAACTTTTGCCAAGAGAAGCCTTTGGCACTTTGCCTAATTATACCAAGGTTGCTGATTAGACTGAAGAATTTGTGTTATGAAGAATTTGTTTTAACTTAGTTTGGACTACACTGAGAATGAGTTAATTCTCAGCTGTTCTAATAAAGTCTGTTTGTTTTGGAACTGTTTGCGTTGGTTACTACCTACTTGGGCCTGGGTCACAACAATGCACAGCGAATGGATGTGGATGCCTTGGGCATGGGGGGGGGGGGGTTGAGAGAGGAGGGGGGAGAGAGCACATTGCTGCCAGCCCTGGATATCTCTCCAAGGTTGGGTCAGATCTCTGTCTCTCTCTCTCACACACACACACAAACATACACAAACACTGTCCTTTCTTTAGGATCACAGCACAGATGCACATCCCAGGATTGCAAGGCTGAAACCTTCAGATGGAGCATTGTGGGGACAACCTGCAGTCCCAAGGAAAGAACGATCGGTAGGAAATTGGGGGAGGAAGAGATTTTCCTGCGCAGGCAAGGAGGAGGTTTACTCTGAAGCGATGGCAGAGCGTTGCACTGGGAGGCTCCACGGGTAATACCGGTATTGAATTGCACGTCTTGCTCCAGTGAGAAGGCGGCATGCAGGGGGCTCGGTGGTCAGGGAAGACGGGATTTTGGAGTGCAAAGGAGGAAGGGATGATCTCCCCCTCCCTCCCACTGCAGGGCTGCCATGGAGCTCATGCAGGGCAGCGCGACTGCTGGCGAAAGGGGCCCTGGCAGGCCAGCAGCTAGGGTGGTGCTCCAGCGATCTGGGCCGAGTTGCCTGGCCCTCACTGGCTCAGCTGATTCACAGGCTGCAATTAAGGGACTGAACCTCCATGAAGGTAACTGGGGAAGGGAAGGGCTGCCTCCTGTGCTGGCCACGCCCACCCCTTTACTTATAATAGGCCTATCCCAAAAAATCAGGGGTAGGTCACAGTATTTCTTACCTGTCCAGTTGTTCCTGCAGTGTTTGGTTCTCCCTGAGGAGCTCCTGGTTCTCCCCAGCTTGCTGCAGAACCCTGCAGTGGAGATGGCGGTTTTGTTGTTCCAAAGTCTTGATTCTGTAAAACAGGAAGACAAAAATTAGCCCCCTCAGGTTTTTACTTGAATCATCAAACTAGGGAGTTAAGGAGAATTGAATTCGAAATCCTGGAAGAGAAAGTCGGGGTTGCTGTCTCAAAATTTCTCACCTCCTCTGTTTCTCCTCCAGCTCCCTGCAGAGTTCTGCGTTTTTTTCTGCAAGCTGGGCATTTTGATACAGGAGCTCCTCGTTCAGGGAGAACAACTTATCCTTTCTGTTCCTATTTACAATAGGAAGATCAGAGAGAAATTAGAGCCTTATTTTTTTACTTGAAACATCAAACTTTTTCTTCAATGGAAAAATATTAAAAATACCTTGATGTATGTGTGCGTGTGTGTGTATAAATTCAGTGTTGCTATTCCTACTAACAATGCTTTCACCATTTATTGGGTCTTTTAGAAAGGCTCAGTAAAAGTGACAGTAAAAGTGACAGTTTGATGGACTTTAGATACACCTCCAGGGTAGTCTTAAGGGATTTGATTAGCTACTTAAATATTAAGGATTAATATGTTTATAAGAGTTGTTTATAAGAGTTGGATTACTTAAGTAATGGTTTTTACTTCAGTATTTAGCAAAGAAAGTCTACACACCCCTATTAAAATGCCAGGTTTTGGAAATGTAAAATAAAAAATCAGACCAAGATAAATCACTTCAGAATACTTCCTCCTTTAACATAACGTATGAGATGCACAATTCAAGTCGAAAACCAAACTGAAACCTTTGATGGGGGAAAACTGATGTTAAGTAATAGTCATTAAATATGTGAAAATCGGTTAAGGTGACTCTGTCGAGTTCAGCTGTTGAGTAGGGGTTTTCTGACATTTCTTCAGTTGCCTCTTACAGCAACAGCCTTGGTCTCTGAATCTTATAAACCACCAGAGTCACCAGGCTCACAGGGAAGCATGGGGGTGGGGGTGGGGGCAGCATCCTGCTCTGGGGCTGCTTTTCTTCCGCTGGAACTGGGGCTTCAGCCAAGGTGGAGGGAATTATGGACAGTTCCAAGTATCAGTCAATTTCGGCACAAAACCTTCCGGCTTCTGCTAAAACGCTGGCGATGAAGAGGAATTTCCCCTTTCGATGCCACAAGGACCCAAACCAGGCCTCCAAGTCAACACAACAATGGCTTCCCTACAAGGAGATCGAAGTTTCGGAATGGCCCTGGCAGAGCCCTGGACCCGAATCCAAGTGGAGACCTGGGGAGGGGACCAGAAGAGGGCTGGGCACAGGAGAAGCTCCCCCTCCCCAATCTGACAATTTTGGAGCCCTTTTGCATGGAAGAGTGGGCAAAAGATTTCCAAGGCAGGATGTGCCATGCAGATCGGCTCTAAAGCCAAAAGACTGGATGCTCTCGTAAAATCAAAAGTTGTTTCAACAAAGGCTTCTTTTAAAGGTGGCATCTTTATGCAGCCACGTTACTGTAAGTTTTGTATTCTCATTTTTCCTCCTAAAAGATTTCCATTTTTCAATTGAATTCTATAGCTTAAACATTATATTAAAGGTTGTGGGGGAAATGAAGAGATTTATCTTGCCTTGATTTGTTTTACATGTCTTATCAATGACCAGACTGCTTTGCAAGAAAGGCTAATCTCTCTGAAACCCCATTGCTAATGTTAATTTTATATTTTTTTGATACAATAGGCAGTCCCATTGTCAAGGTAGACTTACATCAAAGTCTTGTCCCTGACGCTCCTCAGCGATCCTCCCTGTGATGTTGCTGGAGTCTGGAAAAGTCAAAATACAGCACGGGTGAGGAATATACTTATCTATCAGCTCACTCACCCTCCACTATCCCCCCGCTCACCCTGGGCTTCTGCACATCTTTTAACAGATTAACACAGTTGGAAGGCACCTTGTAGGTCATCTAGTCTAACCCCTTCACCCAACCAGGAGACTCAACACCCTTTCTGACAAATGGCAGTCCAGTCTCTTCTTGAAAGCTTCCAGTGATGAAGCTCCCACAACTTCGGAAGGCAACTTCTGTTCCACTGGTTGATTGCTCTCACTGTCAGTAAAGTAATCCTTATTTCTAGGTTGAATCTCTCCTTGATCAGTTTCCATTCCATTATTCCATGTCTGGCCTTCATGTGCTTTGGAAAACAGGTTGACCCCCTCCTCTCTGTGGCAGCCCCTCAAACATTGGAATATTGCTATCACGTCTCCCTTGGTCCTTCTCTTCAAGAGACCAGCCATGCCCAGTTCCTGTAACCTTCATTGTATGTTTTAGCCCCCAGTCCCCTCAACATCTTGGTTGCTCTTCTAAGAATGAGAGGCAGGATCCATCTGTTCTTCACACAGACCCCTCCTGGGGGCTCCTTGCAAGAAGCATAGAGTATAGATCCACCAAAAATGGAACTTATTCCCTTTCTAAAATCCAACCAGTCATTCATGAAACCCCTTTGTCCTACTTAGAAATGGACCCTCAAAACATTCCTCAGAAGATTTAGATTGCATACCTGAGGGGGCCGTTTGGTGGTGGATCGCTGAGGGAGACACTCTTGCTGGATTGGGGGCAACTCATTGACACATGAAGTATGGAGCTGAAAAGCAATTGAGATCATAAGGAAATTGGGCCTGAGCACAGGATGGAGTTCTGGGGTTTACTAAATCACTGCTTAAAGACGGTTTCACTACAGGTTCCATAGAAGCAAACAGACATTGATAATATTTCTGCCAGTCCTCAGCAGAGATTGGTATCTCAGATGCAAATCTCTCTTCCTTTAGGACTCCTGCTACAGAGTGCCAGAATATGACTGAGTTATGGCTTTGGGCAGCCAGTTCGAGTTCTGATCAGATTGAAACAGCAAAACTTTTTCCCTTTAATTTTATGAGTTATTTGTATTCTCTTCTTATAGGCAGCACCTCAGCTTGTCTAGGAGCGGTAGGACTCCTCTGAGCAAGTCCCATGGCTGCCTTCAACTTCTCTTTCAATGGCCGGCATTCAAAATCAAACCAGTGAGATCTACCCGCTGGAAAACCTTTAGCAGGGGATTTTTTTTTTTTTAATTTGATTTCTATGCCGCCCTTCTCCGGAGACTCAGGGCGGCTTACAATGCGTTAAGCAATAGCCTTCATACTTTTGTGTATTTATACAAAGTCAGCTTATTGCCCCCACAAACTGGGTCCTCATTTCACCTACCTTAGAAAGGATGGAAGGCTGAGTCAACCTTGAGCCTGGTAAGATTCGAACCAGCAGTAAATTGCAGGCAGCTGTGTTAATAACAGGGTGCGTAGACCACTGTACTATCAAGGCTCTTGGTTTGGTTATTAGATGTTTCTTCAACATCTCACCAAGATTAAGGAATGCTTTGGAGACTGACAGCCAGTCGGTAGTAGAGGACTGGATTGTTCTGGCCCAGTTAATGGCATTCTCCATGTGAAGACAGTCTACCATGGCCCCTGTATCAACTCCAGCCTAGATCCATCTCCTACCTTGGGTCACCTCCAAGTTTCTCAGGAGCCATCTCTTGGCCACACCGTATGGTCTTACATCTGAGTGACCCCGCAATGTCACACTCACAGGATGATGGTCACTTTCCACACCTAAATGTATGGTGACCTCTGAGAAGAGGTCAACTTTATCTCTTGGTACACAGAAGAGACCCAGCAGGCTACTTGAGTGGTATATGTAAGGAAAGGATATATGTAATTATTATCCTGACCTCCTAAAATTACCTTTAAAAATTAGAGAGACTAAAAGCCAACCAGGAGCATTACTCTTGTTATCCCTAGAAAACCATTGAGGATGATTATCAAGGAATTCCCTTGGGAATCCTTTCATTTGAGCAAACTCATGCAAAGATGGGCCTAATTTAGCATTAAACTCTCCAGGCAATACCGTGTTTCCCCGAAAATAAGCCCTCCCAAAAATATTTAAACGCATGCACAGCCGGTCCCCACCATTTCCTCTGGTTAGGGTTAGGGAGACAGAGCTGGAAATCAGGTAAGATGGTAAAAGGAGCCCCGTCTTGCTCCATGTGCCCCAAAATAATAAGACCTCCCCAAAAATTAGGCCAAGCAATTCTTTCAGGGTTCAAAAAAATATAAGACAGGGTCTTATTTTCTGGGAAACACAGTATAATTATGGCTTGAGGGTACAGTGTGGATATATCATCTAATATGACTTCTTAACATGTCCCATAGTCAGGGTTATAATACAGGGATGTGTTTGGAGGGATATATCCATTTACCAATATTAATTCAAACTCCTCATCTCTAAATATCACAACTAGAAAATATGAAAACTTATCTTCCTTATATAGTTTTTCCCCTTGCCATTTCCCTTCTGGCTTAATAAAGATACATAGTCCACCAGAGGGTCTCCCCATATTCTTTGATTTTTGGGTGGGAGAAGCCCATCCTTGAAAGCTCGGCAGTTGTACTAATTTGTCCTCTTCAGTTAGCCAAGTTTCCTGGATGGCTATTTCATCAAATTTAGATAAGAAACTCATTAGTTCACTGCCAACCACTTCTTTCCAGCCAGCTATGTTCCAAGTCACCATTTGTATAGGACTCCCATGAGGAAGATATTCTGACTGGGTCGGTTGACTGGGGAATAAGGGTACCAAATGTCAACTTGTTTTGGGAGCTGGATCGATGTTGACTCTGCTTCCTGTATAAACCCAATTCTTATAAAGTCCAATATTCCTCTTCATCAGTTGTAGTTGCTGTTGTTGCTCTTCTGTATCTGGATCGTTAGTCTTGCCCTGATCTTGATCTGATGTTGGCCTTTTGGCTGATGAACGAAGGCTCTGACTCTGACCCTCCTTCTCCTCATCTAACAGTTCTCCTGGTTGCTTCATTCGGACTCCTACTATTATCTCCTGCTGTGTATCCTTTTCCTTTCCTTTCTGCTGTGGGCTGACATGCCTTCTCTCTTCATTCCTTGGGGATTTAATGCGTTCAGAAACTGAGCTCGGTAGCAATTCCTCAGAGGAGGAGCAAGAAGGAAGCAGCGGGTTCAGGCTTTCGGTTGCATTAGTTGCCGCTTTCAGCATTGAACTAATTGCCCCAATTTTCTTTAGGATCAGCTGTTGGTCTCCTGGGCAAAGGGTGGCCACCTGATGGATTAATTCTTCCTCATCATCCATAAACTGTAACTGTCCATTAAGTGGATCTGAGTTCTCTTTTTTTATTATCCTTATCTTGTTCTATCCTTTTTAATAGAGGGGATCTTGGCTTAGTTGTTAATATTTGGGAATTTTCTGAGTTGAAGTCAGTCTCCCTTGCTGTCTTGGTTCTTTGCCCAGACTTCAGCAGAGGCTGAATTTTGGTGGTATAAAAAAGCCGTGTTGGCTGAATAGAATATTTCCTTAAAACAGTTTCAAGCCTAAATAACATCAAAGGAAGAACAATCTACCCAAAGGTTAACAATATTCTTTTACAACCATATCTGCTGGGGAGCCAAGCAATCTCTCTTAGTTCGTTAGAATATGCTTGCAGTGTAAAAGTTGGGAAAGAGACTTCAGTGTTACTCCTCTGTTATGCCACCTGCCATGTTCAAAGGAGTATCAGCCCCTTGGAGCAGAATCCTATCCTGTCTCTGTAGAATGATGCTCTCCTCTGCGTCTTCTCCATCCTGGAGTCCCAGGTCCACGTGAGCCATCAGAGAATCAAGGGTGCTTTTTCAGGCATGGGCTTTGCTATTGACTTGCTTGTCTAATTTAAAGATTAGAGACTTTAAAGCTTCAATCTTTTTGTTTGCTTCCAAAAGGTGGTCAGATATCGAACTAGCTGCTTGTGCTGTCAGGAGGCAAATCTTGGCCACCAAATCCAAGTCTCCTTTAAGATTGCTCTTAGTATTATCCTTCTTCTCCCCTCTGTCTCCTAATGGAGCCTCCGTTTCCAGAGAAAGACAGTCATCCTCCTTTCACTCCAGCAAGGAGCAGGGCTTATTTATGGAGGTTATGAGGGGGGAAGAGCCCAGAAAGGAAGAAGACTTACTTGCCACGTCCATTATCTGGAATAAGTCCTTTATCGTTGGTTGTTTGGAAGTCGTTGCCGCCATGTTGTGTTTAGGGTTTCCTCCTGACTGTCTTTCCAATTTATGCCTCCTTTTAAATGTTCTTTTCAAGGCCCTTTTTGCTTTTGCTCTTAGCTTTTGTTTCTGCATCCTTAGGTGGTTTAAGAGATTTTAAAACAGACTCCCATAGGATCAATAGATGCTGATACATTCCAGAACTCACAATCTAAAACCTAAACCCTATGTCTAAAAACCTAAATTTGCTACTTCTAATAAAAGAAAACTAACTTGAGTAGTTTATAAATAACATTAGATAAAAATAAAGTATTTTGCAACCATTTCAAAGTAGCTCTACAAGGGGGATAAGGAACTCACTAAACCTCCTATATAGGGATTACATACCTCAGTCCGTCCTGTTACCTTTCGGGTTATTTCAGGAAGCTTCTCCTCTGGTACCACTGGGAAAAAAAATAGACTTCTGTAAAAAGTCAAACTTACTGGCCACAATTAAAGACATCGATTTTTATAACAAGAGCTACATCTGGGTTCTTCATTCTCAAATATTAGATGCCAACTGATATTTCTGGCATCTCAACTCTTCACACTTGCCTGGAAGTTCAGACTATTGAATAAAAGGAGGTTTCTGTTGATATTCCTCTGTCTCTCTGTCCTGAAACCAGCATTTAATAGAAAAAGATCTAACTGCAGTCTCTGCTGGCATAATTGTCTTTCCCCTTTTCAACCCCACTTTTCAGGGCCTGACAGATGGGAGTATTGAACAGCCTGCTAACTGTTTTATGACATTTTAGTCCTCTCAATAAAGTTATTTTCACCTTAAATAATTCTTGTTTTCCATTACAGCCATTTTCTCCCAGAACAGAATTAGAAGGGAGAAACTCTTATTCGTGGCAAGTTCATTTGCAATATTAAGATGCACCAAGGTTCAACCAGCTCCAACTTGGAGACTGGACTAATTGTGAAATGAAACATCCATTAAAAAAAAAATTGAACAATGGGTAAGAATTCTGATATATAAGGATATAAATAACATACACCCAGGATGGCTAGGGAGTCAGGATGTAGTAAAAAGTAAGTAAAAAGGTGGGGTTTGCACACATATTTACCATATATCTAAAATGCTATCATATCATGGTCAATTGCTATATAAAAAAAAATTATTATATGTATATGAAATCTTATTCTGTTCACCGCCCCGAGTCCTTCGAGAGAAGGGCGGTATAGAAATTCAATAAATAATAATAATAATAATAATAATAATAATAATAATAATAATAATAATAAATTAAAAGAAAAGAAAAGAAAAGAAAAGAAAAGAAAAGAAAAGAAAAGAAAAGAAAAGAAAAGAAGAAAAAATCACAAAGTACCGGGATTTGCAAATTGAAGTTGAGCGACTGTGGAAAAAGAAATCGTGTGCTGTCCTGATTGTAATTGGAGCCCTTGGAGCAATACCCAAAGGGCTACCCCGCTATTTAGAAATTCTAAATTTGCCGGACTTGAACATTTTGACTTTACAAAAAACCACCTTACTCGGAACAGCTTACATCCTCCGACGATACCTTAACAGTTCCTAGGTCCTTGGTTAGGACTCGAGCTGCTGAGCTATTAACCAGCCCCAAAGGCTGTGAATCTCACTAAAGATTAACTAATAATAATAATAATGATGATGATGATGATGATGATGATGATGCCGTATTAATCCTCTTCTCAACTGTTTGATGACCCAGAGTTGAGTAATTACTATTCTACTATTCTACCTGCTAAAGTGAAGGATTATAATGTCTCTTCTTTTTAATTTTTTTCCTACCTCTATTTGAGGACTTGATTTTCATTCGTCTCAGGAAATTGCCTGCCATTGTCATGAAGGAAATGCTCTTCAGCACTCAGGATGAGCCCCCTTGGATGTCCCAGAGCAGCCCAGGAAACCTTCTATGACACGGGCTACGATGTCACAACCTTTGTTCCAGCTGTGGAGAGATGCCAGGGGTGCCCCTTTGGCAGCTCTGGACCTTTCAGTAGGAAGGGGTTGCAAGCCAGAATAGAGATCTGTGGAATAGAAAAAGAAAATGGGGGATAGGAAAGACGTAGCGATACCCAAAAGCATTTTATTTATTTCTATAAGTTTTGTCTAATTTCCTGCAGAAACTCAAATCAAATAACGTATTTTGGCCAAATTATTCAATATTTTTAAATTGTCTTTTAACTTTCATATAGTTGTGGGTTTTATTTTTGGCTGTACACCGCCCTGAGTCCTTCGGGAGAAGGGTGGTATAAAAATTTAATAAAATAAAATAAAATAAAATAAAATAAAATAAAATAAAATAAAATAAAATAAAATAAAATAAATAAATAAATAAATAAATAAATAAATAAATAAATAAACAAACAAACAAATAAATATGAAGCGTAACTATTAAAACTAAATCAGAGGCCTTGAAAGTCGCCTTAGATTGGCACCCTGGTTTGAAATTTTTATTAACCTTTGATTAGATTGCGTAAAGGCTGGGAATTGCATTTATGGTTTTGCTGATACTGAGAATCATATATAAATTGAGCAAATCAATGAGCTCCTTATAGCCAAAACTTTGACAAAGGCAGGAGCCTTAAAAGGTTTTATTTTCTCCACCCAGGTCAGTTACAGGCAGTCCTCAATTTATGGCTGTATCTTTAATAATGCTTCAAAGTTACAACGGCCAAAAAAAAAGAAAAGATGGACGCCAGGGAACGTAGTCATGGCAACAGGGTTTATTTTTTATTAGCTGGGAGTTTTTGCTGCTTCTTCTTCGGTCTGATCCACTTGGACAGGGGGATTCTGGGTGGGCAGAGAGTTGTTGGAATGTACCAACTCCTGAAATCCTCAGGGGTCATTCTGGACCATCCTGGGGAGGGGCTGATGAGGGAGCAGCCCAGAAAATGGGGGGGGGGTTGTGCCTGAGGCCTCCACTGAGGGGGGGGGCTCCGCTTTGGCACAAATGGACCCCTTCCCTCCTCTCTCCAACCCTCCATCTTCCTTGTCCAGAATGTGGGTCTCCTGTCCCCTCCAAGCCCCCATCATAGCCAATGCAGAGATCTCTTTCCTTTGGGGCTCCTTTCCCACTCGATCCCATGGTGGCTGGGAGGGATCGGAGGCTCTTTGTGATCCCCAGGAAGGGATCCCAGAGAAAAGGGGGCAGGAAGGACCTCAGAGCATCTCCAGGGCAATCATGAAGGAGGAGACCAGGACAGACTCTGATTCTCTCCTTCTGCAGCTTCTGGGAAACGGGGAATGTCTGAATGTCATCTTTGAATCCAAAGATGGTTTTCCGATTTCACTGTTTCTGTGCCTCACTTTCCCCATTGCTCTCAGGAGGTCAGGGAAAGGTTGGTTAGGACTCCTCAGTACACTGTCAGATGAATTTTTCTAACATTTTTTATTTTTTCTAAAATTCTAATGTTTAATTCCCTGGGGGTTTTCAAGAAAAGATGGACAGTCACTTGTCTGAAATGATATAGAGTCTCCTGCTTGAGCAGGGGGTTGGACTAGAAGACCTCCAGGGTCCCTTCCAGCTCTATTCTGATTCCAAATAGACTCATAAAATCTTCCCTCTGCAGATAGCTTGTATATTTCACCTGAAACTATGGAATATCAAGGACATTTTAGATTCCTTGAAACCCATTAAATGAATTACATGAATTTACATTCCTTAAAAATAATCCAGAGGCTTTGGGTTTTCTATTTCACTTCAATTATTAGATTGTCCATTGTGTTCAGGTCCCGTCTTAGTAAAATCCTGTAACATTTGGGGAGGAAGATGCAGCCCGGCAGCCCTGCCCTGGAGGCCCAGATGGAGAAGACCTTCCCCAGATGAAGGCCTGCATTGGGCAACCAAAGGCCGAAAAGCACTTGGCACCCTTATTGCCTGGTTCAAAATTCAGGCCAATCCCCCCTCAATTCCATTCACAGGCAGTCCTTGATTTATGACCACAGAGGGGACTGTTATTTCTGCCATTAGTTGTTGCAGTCATCAAGTCAAAGCAGAGCCAATTTATGACCGTTTTCATGGAGGTCATTATGCATATCATGAGCTCATTCTGATCTGGTTCAGGCAGGAACAGGGAATCCTTGAAACTCCCTCCTGCTTCACCTGGACCCAAATCTCCCTCCGGCTTCTCTGGGAAACCAGGGAGCCATTCCCGGGGCAGGTTTTGAAGGTGGGGTTGAAGGGTTGCCTGTCAGAGACATCAACCAACCATAGCAGTTTTATCAGGAATTAATGATATTCTGGGGAGTCCCACAACCTGATTTCTCCTTGTAGAAGGACACAATACAGGAAGTCCTTGACTTTCAGCCACAATTGGAACAGAGGAATTTGTTGTACAGTGAGACCTCACCTGACCATGACTTGTAACCTTCCCCATTGGTTTCCCCATTGACTTTGCCTGTTGGAAGCCCCTGAGAAGATAGCAAATGGTCACCATGTAACCCTCGGATGCTGCATCTATTGTCGATGTGAGCCAGTTGCCAAGAGCCTGGATTGCAATCACATGACTGCAGGGACAGTGTAACAATCTGCTTCTAAGTTGTGTTTCTCAGCTTTGTCATAATGTTCAACCATTGCTAAATGAATGGTCATAAGTCAAGGACTGCCCGTATTGCAGACATTCAGAGAATCATAGAATGGAAGCTGCGAAAGGCACCTTCATTATCATCTAGTCTAGTGGTGAAATCCAATTTTTTTACTACCGGTTCTGTGGCTTGGTGGGCGTAGCAGGGGAAGGATATTGCAAAATCTCCATTCCCTCCCCACTCTGGGGCCAGCCAGAGGTGGAATTTGCCAGTTCTCCGAACTGCTCAAAATTTCCACTACCGGTTCTTCAGAACCTATCAGAACCTGCTGGATTTCACCCCTCATCGAGACCAATCCTCTCTCTAGTGCAGGAAACCAATGCCATAAATACACAATGGACATAGACGGATCTCTCATTCTTGTTTTTTAATGGGATTTTCTTTATTTTTACCAGGGAGTTGATGAGAATTATTCAGAGCCAAATCTGATGTGACTGCAAGGAATTGGACACGACCTGGAAGGAGAGTCATATCCAACTCCCTTGGGACCTCAAAGGCCGGAGGAAAAGCAGCCAAACGGGCAAGAGGAGAAGCCCTTTCAGTGCGGGAGCGAAGAAGAAATTAAGATCAAATTCTGGAAGAAAAAGTCAGGGATGCTGTCTGAAAAGTTTTTCACCTGCTCAGCCTTTCTCTGAATTCTTTGATGAGGACCTCTTTTCCTTCCATCAAATCAATATTTCTGTATCTGAGGTACTCAGTTTTTTTCAAGGTCTTCTCCTTCAGATACATTCGACAACATTATCATTGTTTTTCTGTAAATTATGAACATCAGAAAGAAATTAGCCCTCTAATTTTTTTACTTTGATCACCAAGCATAGTTAAGTTCTTAATTATTTTTACACTGCATTTCCTTTTGTTTTATAAACAAAATACATACACATACATGTACATACATGTCCAGGGGAGGAGCTGAAGAGAATTGAATATGACATTCTGGAAGAGGAAGTCTGGGTTGCTATCTGAAAATGTCTCATCTGCTTAGTTTCTCCTCCAACTCTTTGCAGGGTTCTTCTTTCTCTTGAACAAGTTGGGTGAAATTAGCCAGAGAAAAATTAGCCCCTTCGTTTTTTTACTTGAAATTTTGATTCAATTCACTACCTTGTTTACATTCAGACTCAGGGTTCTAGGAAATAATTTTGAATTTGGAAGAAAAAGTCAGGATTGCTATCTAAATATTTCTCCCCTGTCCAGTTGTTCCTTCAGCATATTGTTTTCACCGAGGAGCTCCGGGTTCTCCCCAACTTGTTCCAGAACTCTGCAGTGGAGACGTTGATTTTCTTGTTTCACCTCCACCAGTTCTTCTTCCAAAACATTTATTCTCTAAAATATGAAGACAAGTGTGAAATTAGCCCCTTAAGGTTTTAAGCTGTTAAAAGAAATAATTTTCAACTACCTCACTTAATAAACAATGAAAAAGAGAGTCCAATGTTTCTGGACAGCACCAGATTGCCCATTCCTGTTCACGAGTTTTTGCTTTCTTTTATTTTATTTAAATATTTGGTATTTGTTTTGTGGCTGATAGCACCTCAGGGATCCTAAGCTACTTTTCAACATCCTATAAGTCAGTGGTCCCCAACCTTTTTATCGCCGCGGCCCGCTGAGCGCGCGCAGGGGTGGGGCCACGGCCCAGGAGCCTTTGCGCAGGCCCATTGCGCACGGCCCAGGAGCCTTTGCGCTGCAGCGTTCCTGTCCCCCGGCTGCTGCGCGGCCCGGTGCCAGGTACTCCACGGCCCGGCACCGGTCCGCGGACCAGGGGTTGGGGACCACTGCTATAAGTGACCTGGGTGATTTATGATTTAGGAAAGCAGGTGGGTGAGCCAAATTCAAAATATGGGAGACCTTCTTCTTTCCCCCCCCGAAATCCGTCAATTCCCCAATGGGATTTCTACCCTGCTTTGGTGGGGGGGGGGGCGGAGGTGTAACCACAGATCTCCTAAATAGAGATTTTGTGGCTATGCTGATCCTTTGTGAAACTCCGCAGGGAGGGAGCTAAGGAGAAATTTGGATCAAATTCTGGAAGAGAAAGTCAGGTTGCTATCTAAACGTTTCTCACCTGCTCAATTGTTCTTGGAATTCATTAATGAGGTCCTCTTTTTTAATTATTAAGTCCAGGTTCTTATTTCTCAATTTCTTGATGTTCCCTTTCAGTTGTTCTTTTTCTTTAATCATCTTCAAAATTATTGTTGTTTTTCTGTAAATTATGAAGACCAGAGAGAAATTAGCCCAGTATTTTTTTTTTACTTTGATCACCAAGCATAATTAAGTTCTTAAATTTTTTTACACTTTTGCTTTTATTTTACAAACATATGCATAGTCACACACACACACATATACAGTGTGTGTAGATAGATAGAAGAGAGAGAGGGAGAGGGGGGGAGAGAGAGAGAGGGAGGGAGGGAGGGAAAGAGAGAGAGAGGTTGTAGTAAATAAATTAGAATTTGAAAGAATAAGTTCAAATAGAGAGGAGGAAATGAGTGCATTTGTCATGGATGGTATCTCTGCATCCATTTCATTGTTCTAGGAGTGGTTGGACGAGATCGCATTTGTTTAGAAAGTCAGGTTCTAAGCTGTTTAAAGAAATAATTGTCATCTACCTCCCTTAGTCAGGGCTGCTGTCCAAATGTTTGTCACCTCCTCAGCCTTTCCCTGAAGTTCTTGAGGATGGTCGCTTTCTCCTCCATCAGCCTGATGGTTTCCATTTTCAGTTCCTTTATTTCTCCTTTCAAGTCCACTCTTTCCTCGACCATCGATTCAAATAACATTGGATTTCTGTAAATTATGAAGAGCTGACAGAAAGACAGATAGACAGACAGACAGACAGACAGACAGACAGACAGAAATATATAGATAGATATAAATAGGCATACATAGATATAGATATATGAAAGAAGTCCTATTTCTTTTATTCTGTATATTGTCTATATCTGGCCTCAGGATTCTGGCAAATAAAACTGAACTTGAAAGAAGAGCTCCTGTTTCTCCCCAACTTGTTGCAGAACCCTGCAGAGGATGCTTTGATATTCCCTTCTTTCTCGTTCTACCTCTTCCTCCAAAGCTTTGATTCTGTAAAAGAGGAAGACGAGCGAAATTAGCCCCTTAAGGTTTTCACTCGGACTCTCAAACTTGTTTAAAATTAAAACTACCTAAAAATACCTGGCACGTTCTTTGTTTTACTTAGCCTTAACTTTTAATGAATTCAGTTTTGCCATTTCTCTTACCACAGCGAGCAAGCTCTTCTCACAGGAACCAAGGCGGGAATGAGTTATTTGATTTATTGGGTACTTTAGAAATGCTCAATAAAATTGACAATCAGCAGATCCTATCTATATCTCCATGATATTCTTTCTTAATCTGAGCCTATTGTTCTTCTAAAATATTTATTCTGTATTCATTATTTTATCTGAGGACTTCCGCCTCCTCCCCATCTTGTTTTTGAACCCTGGAACTCAGATCTTGAATCTCTTTTCTGAGCTGGTCTGTCTGCATAGAATCATCTGAAATATTTCCTCTGTAAATTATTAAAACCAGAGTAAAAATAGCTTCCTTGGGTTTGTTACTTGAGTCATCAGAGTTGTTTAAAATTAAAACTAATTAAAATATCTGGCATTTTGTTTGTTATACACAGCCTTACTGTTATGTATCTAATTTTGGAGGGAAATTAGAGCGGGAAAAAGCTCAATGATCATTGGCTAAGACACTTGGCCAGTAGCTATATAAGGAGAGCTGATAGACTGCAAAGCTGCTGGTATCTCACTGTACATTAAAGAGTTGTTATTCATTTTGACCTGGCTCCTGTCTCCTCATTCGCCCCCCTATTTAACACTGATGATGAGGATGGGATTGAGGTAGACAGGTTGCACAAAATAAGAGCCGACAACTAAATCCAGCCAGGCGGGAAAATCTGCATGAGTCGAACACAGCAGAGAAATGTCCACCTTCGCACTGCCAACACCATTCGATCCCGCGAAAGAAAAATGGGGATCGTACATGATGCGGTTTGAATGCTTCCTTGAAGCAAATGACCTCCAAAGGCTGTCAGACAATTGAAAGAGAGCTCTCTTCTTGAGTCACTGAGGCCACGAGGTGTTTGGCACAATTGAATCGCTGTCAGAGCCAACACCGGTACAGTCTCTACCCTGGCAGGTCCTGCAGACCACATTGCGGACGCACCATGCCCCAGTACCGTCCAAATTCGTTCAGCACTATGAGTTCTGGCAAAGACTCCAAAGGGACGGCGAGTCAATAAACTGTTATTAGCTGAGTGCATAGGGGATGGCCTAACCGTCCTGTTGGCGGGGAATTTAAACCATTTGTCTGTAAACAACACGAACTGTCTTTGCAAGGGAGCTGTTTACTATGAGGGGACTGGGTCGTAATTCCGCCTAGCCTAAGAGAAACAGTATTGGCTACATTACATATTGGCCATCCAGGCATTGTTAGAATGAAGGGATTGGCAAGGAGTTATGTATGGTGGCCTAACATGGACAACTGCATTGCTGAATGGGTAGCTAAGTGTTCTCCCTGTCAAGAGTCTCACCCAGCTCCCCCGGTAGCCCAGATCAAAGAGTGGGAAAGGCCCCGAGCACCCCGAGCACCCTGGTCCCGCATTCACATTGATTTTGTGGGGCCATTCCATGGCCAAACATTTCTGATTGTGGTGGATGCATATTCTAAATGGCTGGAGGTCATCCTGATGCACTCTACCACTTTGGAGGCTGTAGTTAAGGCACTCTGGAGGCTATTTGCCACGCATGGCCTACCAGAAACCCTGGTCTCTGACAATGGGCCTCAACTCATGGTGACACAATTTGAGGGGTACTTGACCGAAATGGGGGTCCGACACACACTCATGACACCTTTCCATCTGGCCAGTTATGGTCAAGCTGAAAGGATGGTCAGATTGGCCAAAGAGGCTTTGGCCAGACTAGGTCTGGGGGATTGGCAGGCTAGGATTGACACTTTTCTAGTGGCCCAGCACATCACCCTGTGCATGGCAACAGGGAGAAGTCTGGCAGAGCTGCTAATGGGTCGAAGGCTCCACTGCACCCTAAATAGGGTCCATCCCAATTATTCCCCTGAAGGGTATATGGAAGCCGAAAATAGGACCAGAAGTTTCCCCATAGGGTCCACTGTATTCACAAGAAATTATGTGGAGGGTCCCCTCTGGGTGGCTGGGCATATTCGTGAAATCACCGGCCCCCGGTCATATGTTGTGGAAGTTAGTAATGGAAGGGTATGGCGGAGGCATATTGATCAGTTAAGACAGCGTATTGCGCAGGCAGAGTTCAACGAACCAGAATACAACAAATACAATCTAGTCCCTGACTCACCAATCATTAATCCAACAGCTAACTCAAACCCAAAGTGGCCGGAAGACTTAGCTGATGACTTCAGTGTCCAGCACCACCTCCATGAGAAGCCAGGGCCAACCGGGATGAGCGACGCCCATAACAAATTCCAGGAGGTTCCATTGGCCGGGCTGGGAGAGACAACAGGTCCCTCTGACCAGCCCAAACCCTCGCCCCAGACTGAGTTGCGCAGGTCAACTAGAATCAGGGAGCGCCCTAGTCATTTATGTGATTATGTATGTAAATAGTTGGTAAAATGTCTTCTGGGAAGGCTAAAACACTTGGCCAGTAGCTATATAAGGAGAGCTGTTAGACCGCAAAGCTGCTGGTATCTCACTGTACATTAAAGACTTGTCGTTCACTTCGACCTGGCTCCTGTGTCCTCATTCACCCCCCTATCTAACACTTACAATTTAATGTAAGGCTACTGTATGTATAATTTTTTGTTTTGAAAAGTTGAAAAGAGTCAGGTCTTATTTTCCCCCAACCTTGTTCCAGGCAATGTAATTCAACCTACAACTAATGGTAATATACGTCCATTACGGGAGAGAGAGCTACAAAGAATTTAAGATGAAATTCTGGAAGAAAAGTCAGGATTGCTATCTAAACATTGCTCACCTGCTCAGTGTCTCTCCCAAATCTTTGCAGAGCTCCTCCTTTTCTGCAAATAGCTGGATATTTTCCACCATAAGCTCATTGTTCTTCAATTGGAGTTCCTCCTTTTTTGACAACAGCCTTGAAATTTCCATGGTCTTCCTGTAAATTATGAAGAACAGAGAGAAATCTGCCCACCTTACTTTTTTTAACTCGAAACATGAAACCTTTTCTTACATTAAAAAATATTAAACATAACTTTGTATGTTTTGTGTGTCTGTGTGTATAAAAATTCAGTTTTTCTCTTTCTGCTATAACAATCAGTAGTTTCTCCTTACAGGAAACAATGCTTCAGCCATTTATTGGGTATATTAGAAAAGTGAGAAATCGGTCAATTTTCATGGACTTGAGCTATATCTGAATACTTCTACAGCCACATTATTCTGCTTTGTTATTGTCCTATTTTCCCCCTAAAAGGTTTCAGATTAGATCCTGCAATCGGGACCAGAGGATGAGCCTTCCGAGCTTTCGGACTCATGCTGGGACCCATCCTGAGGGAACTCAGGGACTTGAGGAGAGTCAACAGCCCCTGGGGGTCTCTGTGGAAGCCTTGCATCTCATCTTTTCTGCCTCTTCCTCTTCGTGATTTTCATCAAACAGACCAGAGACAGAGACAGTACAGGTGGTCCTCCACTTACAACAGTTCATTTAGTGACCGTTCAAAGTTATAATGTCACTGAAAAAAGTGAATTATGATAGTTTTTCACACTTGTGGCTATTGCAGCATCCCCATGGTCACATGGGCAAAATTTGGATGCTTGGTTCCTATTTATGAAGCAGTGTCCCGGGGTGTCCCGGGTTCACGTGATCCCTTTTTGGGATCTTCTGGGAAGCAAAGTCGATGGCGAAGCCAGATTCACTTAACAACTCTGTTACTAACTTTTTAAAAAAAAAATTTGATTTATATGCCGCCCTTCTCCGGAGACTCAAGGCGGCTTACAATGTGCTCAGCAATAGCCTTCATTCTTTTGTATATTTTATACAAAGTCATCTTATTGCCCCCACAAACTGGGTCCTCAATTTACCTACCTTAGAAAGGATGGAAGGCTGAGTCAACCTTGAACCTTGGCGAGATTCGAACCTGCAGTAATTGCAGGCATCTGGTCTTAATAACCAGCTTAATAACAGGGTGCCTTAGACCACTGTACTACCAAGGCTCTTTAACTGCAGTGATTCACTTAACAACTGTCTCGCTTAGCAACAGAACTTTTGGAGTCAATTGTGGTCATAAGTCGAGGACTATCTGTTATAGGAAATCTTGTAAAATCCAGAGGAGGGGGCTTGGAGGCTGGGGAGGGCGAAAGCAAATAGAAAAGAGAGAAAGAGTCTGGGCAAAGAATTTTGGACATTCAATAGATCTAGATAAATGCCAACAGTTACGGGAAAGGAATGATAAATTAACAATGTCCACTGCGTATAAGGAAAATCAATATAAAATGTTTTATAGATGGCATATGCCCCCTGAGAAACTGGCAAAATTGTTTAAAGATAAATCAGCTAAATGTTGGAAATGTCACCAGTTACCAGGTTCTTACTTCCATATGTGGTGGACATGTCCAGAAGCAAAAAATTATTGGAATACAATTAAGATATGGCTGGAAGAAATGATACAACAACGTATTGATTTAAAACCAGAACGGTTCCTATTGGGTATCTTGCCAGAAACTTAGCAAAGAAAATATTTGATTATACATGTAATAACGGCTGCAAGGATTGTTTATGCACAGCACTGGAAAGCAGAAAAAATACCTTTGGAAGGAGAAGTAATTAAAAAAATTTCACTGTGCAGAAATGAATAGATTGACTTTGATGATTAAAGAAAGAGAAGATTCAGAATACTTTAAAATATGGAATCAATTTTACTATTGGTTAGAAAAGAGATACAAATAAGTAAATTAATAGTTATGTATAAAAATGTCATAATCAGAATATTTTGTTAGTGATGTAATTGATTCAATGAGAACAAAGACAGAAGAAATAACAGAAAGAAGAACGATTGGAGACAACACTGAGATGTCACACGGAAGGAATGGCTGATGTATTAAATGTTTGTTTGTTTAAAAAAATTAAAAAATTTAAAAAAAGAAAGAAAAGAGAGAAAGAAACAGAAAATTTTATCTCCACTTTCTTGACTTATCACAACATTCGCACAAAACCCACAGAGACCAAAATAAATCATAAAACTCATCATGCCTTTGCATTAACAAAGCAACAGCCACACCTCCCTGGTTGTGTCTGCAGGGACTTTTATGTCCGGTTCCCATCAGCCTTGATGGCTTCGGATTAGAGCCTTGCACTTCCCTCGCTGCCTAGGATCAGCTCAGGCAATTCCTCCATCCAGACAATAGGAAAAAGGGTGTATGAACCAAGCCTCCGAGTCAGTCTCCATTCTTCCACACAGAGGGTCACACTCACTCCACAAAACCAAATTCCCCCTGGCTTCCTGGACACCTCTGGTCATCACTCAGCTGAGGTCACAGCAGGGCCAGGGTGGCGGAGACTTGGGATGGAAGGGACCACATACACTCCACAAACCTCCCAGCCACAAGAGACTCTTAGACACAGACTGTGGCCTCTCACACACTCCTAAATGGTGCCTTTATGTGGCAGTGGGATCAATCTCCAAACAGTCATTCTATTGGGGTGCCCCATCTGTTATCCTTGGTGGCAGATCAAAGATTGTGAATCCCACTTCTGACACCAGTTTCTGTGGAAAGAAACACAGGTCCCCCCCAAAAAAACAATAACCCAATAACCCAGATTCACTGCAGTTATTATTTATTCAGGGTCCACTGGAGGAATTTCCCTCCCGAATATAGTGAGAGGAAATCTTACAGACAGAAGGATGCACTTATATTTATACATTGCATGAAAAGAGGAGAAAATGATAATCATACAGGTGCATTTTTCATTTAATAGATGATGTAAGCATGAATATTCATAATTAGCAAGACTCAAGTTATCTCCCCACCCTTGTATTGTTGCTACCCTCAAGAAAGAGTTATTGTGTAAATAAAAAGAAACATCTCAGTTGCGTTGCCACAGGAGTTTAGGTGAAATGTACTGAGAAATGAGGGTATCAACATTGCTCCATACATTCCTTCTATATTTCTGTCTTGCTAACATGCTCCCATTTCTCCAAGAAATTTGTCTCCCCACAATCTTCCATACACCCTTTATTTATTTCAAGAAAAATAGTTGGCCCACTCATGCATGCAGAACATCTTGGAGCATTTTCTACATTTGAATGGTGGAACACGTTAAAACTTGAAATTCTTCTGTCTCATATTTTTATTCTGGTTGTCAGCTGTTCCTTTGTGTTCAGGTCTGGTCTCAGAAGGATAATGTAGCATTTGGGGATGAAGATGCAGCCCAGCAGCCCACCACTGGAGGCCAGGATGGAGAAGACCTGAACAGCCACCATGTATTTCCCTTTGGTGCTCAGGTAGGTGGGCACAAAAGTCACCCAGACACTGCAGAAGACCAGCATGCTGAAGGTGATCAGCTTGGCTTCGTTGAAGGCCCCGGGCAGATTCCTGGCCAGGAAAGCCACCGTGAAGCAGATGGCAGCCAGGAAGCCCATGTAGCTGAGGCTGACGTAGAACATGACAATAGCCCCTTCATTGCATTGCAGGATGATCTCTCCAGGCTGGGAGTGGAGGTCAGAGTCAGGGAAGGGGGCAGAAACTCCCAGCCAGATGGAGCAGATGATAATTTGGACTGCAGAAGAAGAAAGGATGATGGAGTTGGCCAAGCTCTTGCCCAACCATCTCTTCATTCGGTTTCCTGGTTTTGTGGCCAGGAAAGCTAGAACCACCGTGATGGTTTTGGCCAAGAGAGAAGAAATGGCAACTGAGAAAATGATGCTGAAAACTGTTTGTTGGAGAAGGCAGGTGGCTTTTCTTGGTTGACCAATGAAGAGAAAAGGAGACAAGAAGCAAAGCAGGAGGGAGACCAGGAGGATGTAGGAGAGGTCCCGGTTGTTGGCTTTGACAATGGGAGTTTCTCTGTATTTAATGAAGATGATTAAAACAAGGCCTGTGGTTAGGAGGAAGAGTAGGGCAAAAGAGACCAGGATGATGCCCAGATGTTCTTCATAAGACAGGAAGGTTAAAACTTTGGAGATACATTGGACTCTGGCCTCATTTGGATATTTATCATCTGGACACTTGGTGCATTTTTCTGTATCTGAGAAAATCAAAATTTTAAAGAATGTTTCTTTAATATTCTATCTTTTACATTTCAAAAAATAACTTCTTGGGACAACAGGTGGTAAGTGGAACATTTTTCAATATGTATAGCTTAACAGAGTAAAATGAGAATATTGTTTTCTAAAACCTGTAAAGTCTATTTAATCGAGAGTTATCCTGAGAAACTGTGTATTTTGAATTAACAAGAAAACAATTGACCTTCGCTCTTTTTTTTTTCCAATTTCCACTTTCATGAATATACTCTGGTTGAATCCAGTTTCACATTTTCCTCAGTGTGACCCACCTTCCTGAGTGGAGAAGGTCCCCTCCGGACAAGGAACGCAGTCATAGCAGCAAACTGGCTCTCCTTCTCGAGCCCTCTTGACAAATCCAGGATGACAATTTTCCACACATTTGGATTGAGGCAGGGACTAAGCAGAAGAAAAGGAATGCCAAAGAAAAGATGTTAGGACTCTCCAGGTATGGAAAAGGGAGGTAGAAACAGACATTTGAGAAGTAGCCTCTGGTGATCACTTAGGTAAGTATGAACTCTCAGACTAGTTCCCAACAGATGTAGGAGGCATAACAGTGGCAGATTCTTGATTTAGTTCCTCCTTTTTGCTTCTTGCATATCCAATTGCAATAAAGAACCTTTCTACTTAATAAAAACTGGAGGGATGGAATTGAGAAAAAATTTAAAGATTTCTCTTTAAGAGTAAAGAGTTAAGAGTAAAGAATAAAGAGAAAATCTTGATCTTTAACTGGACTACATAAAACATTGCCAAGCTGCTCCCCTTTGAAAGTTATCCAAAACAGTCTCCTAGTTAAGATAAAATATAAATTTCCTTATAGATTAAGGCTGTCAGCATTAAAAAAAGATGGTTTTTTTCTATTTTTTTTTCTTCAATTCCTATGGCTGCCATGCTGCTGAAATGAGACTAAAACTGTCTAATTTCTAGAACTTAGTGAGATGAGATGGAGGTCATAAGAATGGGTCCCTCCAACAGGCATCTTTTGCTGGAGCAGATGGGACATGAGAATGAAGGGGCATTTTGAAGGTCCAGCTAGTTATCCAAGACAAGGTCCTGTCTGCTGAAGAACTACAATTAGGTGACTACAATTAGGTGGCATGGAAAGAGAGACCCAAGAGTCAAGGAGCTTTAACTGTAAGGTCTGCCATCTTCAGCATTTTCCGTTTCGCTGGCATCCTGCCATAAAATGCAGGGAAGGAGGGAAGTTTGGGGGGAGGGAGGGAACGACAGGGTGACTGGACCCAGAGATGTCAATCCAGAACAAACCACCCAATCAAGGACGAAGCTGTGAAAACGGAATGCAGAACTCCACCAAAGAAACCCCAAATGGCAAAGCCGTTCCCAAAACATCTAATTTGAATATCATTGGACACTGATGGATTGGTCAAGGGCGGGGCAGGGAAGAGAGAAAATGCAGTCTTTGCGCAGGAATATTCAGAGCCAGCTTTGCTTATGCAGTAACCGCTTGACTTTAGTACAAGTAAACCTTTCACTTCAGGAATGGAGTCGAGGGTCTTTCTTTCTTAAGTGCTCAAGTCAGGACAAGCCTGACATTAAGGTAGCTAACACTCAAGATAAACAATGGCATTCAGGGAGTTTCTGGATGAAGAACCCTCCTAATAGCCAAAGGCCAAATCCAAGTAGTTGTTTCCCTTCAAATTCTCCCTTGTTATTTCCAATATGAGGAAGGACTTTTCTTTGGACCAAAATCTTGTTTCAGTGCTTTAGCTGTCTGGGTCAGCTAAGAGCCATTGTGATTTCATGTGAAATGATAGCCTTGGACCTCCTTCCTAGGAGCAGGAGGCCCATTGCTCTATCCCAAGGGGTTGAAAGAGAGACAGGGATAACTCTGACCATGTCTGGTCTCCTTAGGAACATCCCAGATTATGAACCTGCCCATTCAGGGGACACTTTTCCCCAAGCAGGACAAGATAAAGCTTATTTTCCAATGGGCCCAATCCTCAGACTCCAATCCTAAGAAAACAGGTTTCTACTTCCCAAATTCAATTCTTAGTGAAGCCAACCACCCTGGAGACTCTAGGTTTTGCCCACTTGAAATGGGTCCTCAAGCTTTGGAAAACAGAGAAAAGACACCAAACTTTCTCCCACCTTGTTGAGCAACTTTAGCCGTGAAAGAGCATCTTGTCTGATTGAAACTCTCTGTCTTTGAAAAGTTCCCAGTTGCCCTTGGATGGCATCCTTCGTGGGGAGAACCAACAAGCACCAGATGATCAGATCTCCTACTATATCTTCATTTTCATCCAAATAGAGGTTAAAGTTGGAAATATTGCAAAATTCATTCTTCTCCAGAAAGAGGTGAAACTAGTGTTCAGGAATTTTAAAAGCAGAAAACTCTGTTTCTTATCTTTCTTCAATTGTTCTATCTTGCAAATATCCTTATTTATGAGAACATGTGTTACCACCATAGGTGAACAAAAAAGGCTGGGAAAAATTTGTCAATCATATATTGACAAAATATATATTGACCAAATATAATTGGTCAATTATAGGGAACATTCTAGTGCAGGTGACAAATGAACTGAATAACAGGAAAAAAAAGAGTTTATAAACTTAAAAACAAGAGGTTGATTCCCAGGAAGCATCAATTTGTCAAGAAGAAAGTTCTCAGGCTAATCTTCTCCCTGTCAATGCAGATGGGAAACGTGACCACATGAGTTTGTTCTACTTGATTGTAATTCTCCATTAACAGATTGTTGTAAGTCTGAAAGAACAAGTCTCCCACCAACTCTTTTTTGCAGACTGAAAAAATAGGGAATTTCTCTTCCTCTCTCATTATGCAGCTGCAGGCATTCCCCCTCTTATCTGATTCTTCCCTAAGCAGCGTTAATTCTCTCTATTTGAAAAGTCATTCTCACTTATGACGGAGTTCAATGTGAGGCTAAAGCAGTGGTGTAAAGCAGAAGGTTTTATGTTAGTCATGAGGTTTGCAGTTGGTCTGATCAAAAGTTGTACAAAAGAGATGGCTTGCATCCATCACCGAAAGGGACTGAGTTCCTTTGTACTAAATTCAGGGGTTTTCTGGAGAAACATTTGAACTGAATAATGGAGACAGAGAATTAATTGATACAAAACATTTCTGTCCCCAGCAATCTAAACCCAATCGAGTTCTCAGTGTTTGTAACATAGATGTTTGTGTGGTTAAGAATATTGAGGTTGCTGTTAAGAAAAGTCAAACTTTTGACAGTGTGTGCCATACGATTAGATTGGCCAAATCTATTGGCCTTTTGTAGCATAAGTAGGTTGAGATGGTCCCTTTCCTTCTCCTTTGGATTCCTTCTCCAAATGAATTAAGATTAATAGATCCATACTGGGATCCCATACCTGCCACTGCTGCAGCCTTGGAATCCCCAAGATCTTTTTACCCTCCTTCCTTCTCCTCGATCTGGAGGGATATGCAGCATTTAAGGCATGGGCCAGAGTCTTAATTATACTGTAGTAATGATGGTAATTTGTGATCTTTTTTCTGTTCCTTTTCTCCTGGGTCTCCAGTGGGGCTTTCTGGGTGCATCTTCTGCAGCCTTTGACAGAAAAGACAGTCTTTGAAAAAGAACAGTGAAAATAATGATGTTGAAACTGATTTTCCACAAATAAATTGCATTCAAAGGCATCATCTATTGGCCTCTCTTTTGTCAGGTAACGAAAGCTCCAAATACTATGTATATATTTGAGAAGTCTGTGTTTTGTGATTGTATACACTGCAAAAGTTGTGAGGATCCAGACTTTCCCTTCAATAGGTCCTGGCAAACGCCTAAGTGTTAAATGGAAAGGAAGAATTCTGTCCCAAATGGAAACAAATTCTATGAAGTGAACGAAGACATTGACTTGTCTCCATTTCAAGATGGCATCGCTGAGGGTTGCTGTATGACCAGTTATTGTGAATAGTTGTGATATAACAACACAAATTCCATTCCTGACAAGCATAGGAGTAAATGTCCTCATGAAATTCTCTCCCTTTTCTGAGTCTGAAGCAAAAAGGCCAATCAGGGTCCATCTGAAATGGAGGAGCAGTTGGACAATTGCTGGGTAATGGAATCCTTCTTTGGGGAGCATCTGGTGGAAAAAGGGGAATTGGCTTTTATCACTCAGAGACTCTGAAGCAGTTTCAATCCTGATCTGAAAAAGCAATGAGGAATTCTGTGTTATGCTTGGGATCAAATCAAGTCCAAAATATTAGCTTTTAATAAATCCTCCCTGGTTCTTATGTACATATTAAAATAATTTATTATTGACTAGCCATTATTTAAAATATTGAAGAGTGTTGACAAAACAATATATAAAAATGGAATACAAGAAACAAATAGTAACAAAAATGCAAATTTTATTTCTGCATCACCTCTACAACTTACTGCAATTAGAATCAACATATGCAAGTTTCAACTGAAATATTTTGTTCCAATAAAGGGCCGTATTATATGTTACTTCTTATTATTGCAATGTCTTTTTCTGCCTCTATATGTTAGATTCCATACTTCCACCTCTCACAATACTAGACAACACAGTATCAACAGTAGAGACCTTCAAATTTCTAGGTTCTACCATATCACAAAATCTAAAATGGACAGGTAACATCAAAAACGTCATCAAAAAACAAAGAATGTTCTTTCTTCGCCAACTCAGGAAGCTCAAACTGCCCAAGGAGCTGCTGATCCAGTTCTACAGAGGAATTATTGAGTCTGTCATCTGGCTCTGCAACCCAACAAGACAGACACAGACTTCAGAGGATAATTAGAACTGCAGAAAAAACAATTGCTACTCACCTGCCTTCCGTTGAGGACCTGTATACTGCACGAGTCAAAAAGAGGGCTGGGAAAATACTTACAGACCCCTCTCATCCTGGACATAAACTGTTTCAACTCCTACCCTCAAAACGACGCAATAGAGCTCTGCACACCAGAACAACTAGACACAAGGACAGTTTTTTCCCGAACGCCATTACTAAACAAATAATTCCCTCAACACTGTTAAACTATTTACTAAGTCTGCACTTACTATTAATTTTCTCTTCATTCACATCACCCATCTCCTTCCACTTATGACTGTAACTTTGTTGCTTGTATTCTTACTATTGATATTGATAGCGATTGTTTCCTGATTGCTTATTTGTTCCCTATGACTATCATTAAGTGTTTACCTTATGATTCTTGACAAATGTATATTTTCTTTTTATGTACACTGAGAGCGTATACACCAAAGACAAATTCCTTGTGTGTCCAATCACACTTGGCCAATAAAGAATTCTGTTCTGTTCTGTTCTGTTCTGTTCTGTTCTGTTCTGTTCTGTTCTATTCTATTCTATTCTATTCTATTCTATTCTATTCTATTCTATTCTATTCTATTCTTTGTGCAGCAATCTTTTTGCCTTATTGTCCAATTGTACAAAAGACAGAGAGATCACAGCTCCTAATGTAATCCAAAAGGTCTTTGATTGAAATCTTGTCTGTTCTAACAGACACAATTTTGGGAGTTTGTCAGTTTTCATAGCTTTAATTTTACACCGATAACTATTGGCATATGTCCTGATTTTAGATAAAGAAGAAATTCCCAATTCAGCTCTGAGGGCAGCAGCCTCCTTTTGTCATTTTTTAAAATATATTTATATTTGTTTGTTCAGAGCTGCCTTCCTTTCACTTCATCTTTTTTATTATTATTATTATACAGCAATCTTTCTCCTCAAATCTAACCTCTCCCTCTTCTCCTTCCAACTTTCTTTCCCCACCTTCTTCTTCTCTTCTCTACTTCCCCTTCCCTTCTCCTCCTCTCTTCCCCCCTGTCTTACCTTCTCTCCTACTCTGCTTTCCCTTCCCTTCCTTCCTCCCTACTCTTCCATCCCTCTCCCTTCTCTCTTCCAATTCCTTCATCTCTCTCTATTGCTGTATTCATTTTCAATTCAATGTTTTCCATTGTGGAATTCAGGAAACCCCGATCCCTCATCTTTTTAATTACTAACAATATATTTCATCTTATTCTCTTTTTTCCTTCAAATCTTTACTCAAACCATTTTCTAATCTCTTTATCTTTTTTACCTTTACCAATATATTTTTTCTGCTTTACTTCTTGCAAGTATAACATTTAAATCATTTTTATCATTTCAATTTCATTCAGTTTTACATTCAATTTCAATCATTAAATATATTTCTCAAAACAATTTAACAATATATTTCCACTTATGCAAATATATATATTTATAAAGCGCATCTTAATCCTTTCTCATTTTACCCAATCCGATTAGTTCTTAAAATATTTTTAATTTGTCTTCTTTTCTCTTTTTAATTGTGTTTCAAATATATAGTTTGAAATATTCCAAATATTACCTTTCCCCCAACTAATTTATTCATATTGTTAAAATTTATCATTCTATAAACCTCCAATATTATTGAGCATGTGACATTTATTACAGTTTTCCCTTTGTTTCTACTTTTCATTTCCTTTTTCGTATCTTTTCATTATTAATATTTTGTATCTTAAAATCGTGAAATCTTTGCCCTTTATTTCCCATTGTTTTCCATCCCTTTTCCCTCTTTCTTATATTTCCACTGTAAATCCCAGTGTAATCATTTATGTTTTTAATATTTTTTCTTCTCCTCCAGCCTCTTTTCCTTCTTTGCCTTTTGTTTTCCCTTTTTCTTCCTTTCTTTTGTATTTTAAAATTCTGCACTCTCCTATTCTGCCCTATATTTCCCATTGTTTCTCCTTTCGCTTTCCTTTTTTGTATCTTTTCATTGTTAATCCCAGTATGTTTATTTTGTATTTTAAAATCATAAAATCTTTTATTTTGTCCTGTATTTCTTATTATTTTCCATCTCTTTTCCATCTTTCTTATTTTTCCACTGTAAATCTCAGTGTAATCATTTAAGTTTTTTATATTTTTCCTGTTCCACCCTCTTTTCCTTCTTTGTTTCTTTTCTTTTTGTCCATACTTAATATTACAATTGTTTAATTTTCCATAGTCAGTCTCTTTGTCTTTGTCTTCTTCATTATCCATCTCTCTTTCTTGTTTCTCATTAGTCATTTCTTTTTCATCTTCAATGCATTCTAGCTCTGTCTTTGCCTCCTCAGATTTCGATTTTCCATGCAAATTTATAATCATTTCCTTTATTTCCAAACCCATCGTCTTTATCAGTTCATTAAGTTCCTGTTCCATTTTATTCTTTCCGGGTTGAATTATTCCAGTTTTAAGTCACATTGAGGTCCCTCTTTTATAATCATCAAAGTCTGCCCTCTTGTAGGCAAAACATATCTTCCTTAGTTCTCGCCAGTTATCTCTTTAAAGGTTCAAGGTTTTATTTTTTCCCCTCATTTCTTCAAAAGTTTTCTCAAAGTAAACAATTCCATGTCATGCTCTTCCTTCTCCTGCAAATGTCTCTCTATAATCCATAGTTCCACTCGACTAATTAACAAATCTCCATTTTATTTGTAATCCACATCCATGTTTACCAAGTCATAAAAGAGAAAAAAGCCAGTTTTCACATCTTCCTTCACCTTTATATGTCACCAATCAGTTTATAATCCAATCCAAATTGAATCCAAGTTCCAGATTTACATTTCCATTTATCAATCACTTTTTATTCTATTCTTTATTCGGGTTCTTCTATGGCACGCTTGTCATTCTCACTTTCTCTTTCCATCCGCCATCTCCCCCCGCCGCTATTTAGCTGCAATTTCCACGCCGGGGTAATTTTAGTAATAGCTTAATAGTTAAAAATATTTAGAATTTTCTTTTTATTGTTTGTGGGTTAGCTAATCACTCACCACTCTGCACATCACTTGCTCCAGAGGCTCCAGCTTCATGGCGATTCACTCTGATCGCCGCCCCCCGTCACTGGCTCGGAGAGAGTTTCTCGGGCTATCCAAGGGACTTGCCTGTCCCTCTTTAGACACTGAGCTGCCTCTCTTTCTTCACTGTCCCTACAGGACAGCTTTGGTCCGAAGACCTCCCAGTGTCAGTTTGTTTGGCTGGTTTTTGCCAAGCTCGTCGGAGCCTGGCATTTTCCCAGCCAGTCACGCCGCGCCGCTTCCGGATTCTCCCTCCTTTTGTCGTTTTGTCTACCCTCAAAATACTCCACAGATTCTGTGGTTGGGTTTGTTCCACTGGTGACATCTATTAAAGCCCCAAACTTCAGTTTGATATAAGAGCTTGGGACTAACTTTAGCATTACATACTTTCATAAATCAGAAGAAAGATGGATAGCTACTTTTTTTTTAAGGTTAAATGCAGTAGGAAATTCACTCATGCCCTTTCTGTAAGTGGCTCCTTGGATGATGAGGAAGCAATATCCAGTCTCCATGAAAACTACCCCTATGTAAGCAAAGGCACTACTTGCTCTATTGGCTCAAAATAAATTAGGCACCTATGGCTGTGGTTTTATTTTCTGAAGATCATCACTTTGACAATAATCATGCAATAATTATGTCAGTGGGAGACATGTCTTCTTAACAGCCTGCACAATCCAACATACAAGAATGTTAATAGTATCATCAAGTAAACCAGGGTGTTTCAACATGTATTTAACTCCTTAGATATGTGTACTTCAAGATCCTTTATTAGTGCAGGTAAGTCATTAATATCTAGACTGAATAACAAGAGTTCAAATATACATCCTTTCCTTCCCCCTTGGTAAGTATCAATCCTTCTTCTCATGGATCCACAGAGCCCAAACCTCCCTCTCAAACAAGGGCTTGGATCAGGGCCAACAGGCCGAGCTCCATTTTAAGGGCAATCAATTTCTCCCAAAATATTTCTCCTTTTACCGTGCCAAATGCTACACTAACAATTTAAAGGCAGCAAACTGTGGCTTGCCTGACTGACATATTTTCGGATTAGATATTTCAAGACAAAGCTGTTGTCAATAATTTATTTCTTATACAAAATTTATATAACTTTTAACCCGACCTAAAACTTCTTATTGTTTTGCAAAGAAGAATTCTTGCTACCCAATCTCAAATTTACTGAAGAGGATCACTGCATATATTTCAGCCACAATATCTGTTAGACAAGGCCTGTAATTGCTAGAGTCCCTCTTCACCAATAGGGTGAAAGTAGCTCTTGAATTCCATAGCTTGCATCTATTCCTCACCAACCACCACCACCCCACTCACTTTATCATATTGAACAAAACCCACCCACACCTGTGAGACTTTGTAGGTGCCTCTTAATGTTGACATCTGGATGGATATTTCCCTGTAAGCTCCCATCAGTAAGAGCCCGAAGGTTTGTAGAAAGGGCTTGGATCAGAGCCAACAGTGCCATTTTGAGAGCAATCAGTTTCTTCCATAATATTTCTCTGTTTATTGTGTCAAATGCTGCACTAACATCTACAGTGTTTCCCTGAAAATAAGACTGGGTCTTATATTTTTTTTGCCACCAAAAAAGGCACCAGGTCTTATTTTCAAGTAGGGGGATGTTGTCCACTGACTCACCTCATTTGCGAGCATCAGCCCTGGCCTCCTTTTCACTGTCAGACGTCTTCGGGAACTTCTGCTGCTGCCAACAAGGCCTGCAAGGCTTTCCTGAAGGCCTCTGTAGCTGATTAATCCAGAGCTCTGTTATCGGCTGCAGAGGCCTTGAGGAAAGCCTTGCAGGGAGAAGAACTGGGCCAGCAAGGCAGGTGTCGGGGTATGCAAGGCCTGGCTGCAACTGTCCGAAGGTAAGTAGTAGGGCAGTTCCACCCCCTCATCCCCACCCTAGCTTAATTTTTACCCGTGCACCCTGGAGTGGGTGCGGTCTTAATTAGGGCTTATTTTGGGGGTAGGGTTTATATTGGGCACACGTGTAAAAATCAAGCTAGGACTTACTTTCGGGGTAGGTCATATTTTCGGGGAAACACGGTATAAAGCCAGCAAACTATAATTTACTCAACTGACACTTTATGATTAGATATTTCAAGACAAATCTGTTGTCAATATTAGACTATTAATTTATTATTTATTATGCAAATTCATATATCTTGTAACTTGTTCTCCAAGCTTCTGGGTTGGTTTTCGAATCATGTACTAGGTAACAACTTCAGTGGGATCTAGGCAATGTCAGTGTTGGTGTTCTGCTTATAAGGGCTTTGTGTGGTCAGTAGGTCGTGTGATGAGAGGGTCACCTCAGGAGAAGGTTTTGTGATGGGTCTTGTGAAGGGTCAGGTATGGGTCATATAAGGTGAAGGTCTTCTAATGGGCCTTGTGAGAGGTAATCCTACACCTGAGCTACAGATATTCTCCACTGTTGCAATCTTGTAGCTTAAACCTTTTTTTCCTGGAAGGAATGCAGGTTTTTTTCTACTCAGTTTCAAATTTATGTAAGAGGAATACTGGATATATTTTAGACAAAATATTTGTTACACCAATTGGCCTGTGATTGCTAGAGTCCTTTTTATTCTATTTTTTAATACATTGTCATTATTATTCCAACTTGAATACAACTGAATACAGCAAGTATTATTTATATGTGGTGTTGTGGCCTGCCAGCAGCCTGCACAGATTGTTGCTGATCCCGACGATGAGGAGGCTGGTGTGGTGTTATTCCAGCAGCCTGTGCAGCCGGCGCTCGAGTCGGACAGCGAGGAGGCTGAAGAAGATGTGGTGACAGAGGCAGGGATTTAGCCAGGGCCTTCAGAACCTCCAGAGCCTCCTTTAAGTGAAGAGGATGAAGTGGAGGAGCCTCTTCTCAATGCACGAGCATGCAGAGCTGCCAAAAAGCAGGAGTGGTTACTCAGGAGGAGGTCTCCTCAAGAGTAAGGCTTGGGGCTAATTGGCCACTCCCTTAGCCTATTTAAGTTTGCACACAGCTTGTAAAAAGCTGCAGGAAACAACGTGTGTTCATCCATTCGTTCGCTGATCATTGAGTTTCGATTTTTTCTGCAAACTTTGCTTCTGGGCTCTCTGCCAACTCTTGTAAGACTCTATCTTATCTGTGGAATTTCGGGCAGGTTGTTAAGAACGTTTTATTAACAGCTTGCATTTGCAAAAGATTGCATTTTGAAGTAAACTGAGTTTTATTTGGAGTTTGTGTGTGCTGCATTCTTTGGGATCCATAGCTGGGGCAGAACATGTGGAAAAAACATACTAATACTCCACAGCTAGACATATTTAAAAAAAATAATTGAATAGCCAGTAGAAAGTCCTCTCCAGGGACCTTATTGCTCTCCAGGCCTTTTATGGTGAATTTCATCCTGAACATAATAGAGTAAAACATAGTTGACACTTTTGCTAATATGGAGAAAAGCAGCTCTTAATTCCATGGAGAAGATATGGTTGGATCTATTGCTCACCCACCAACACCCACCACTCACTTTACCAGATGGAGAAAAGACACACACACAAACCTGTGGGACTTTGTAAGGTTCTGCTAATGTTGACATCTGGATGGAGATGTCCCTCTCAGCTGCATCGAAAAGAAGCAACAGGTTCTCCTTCCTTCCACAGCCGTAGTTGGGGATATTGGCTTCTCCGGTGGAGAGCATGTCCAGCAAGGCCTCTGAAGTGCAGAAAGTGCTCAAAGAGTTGTCATGGATGTTGTAGCCAAGTGTGAGATTGTGCAGGAGCTGGGGACTCTTGCTGATCAGTTGAATGTTGAAAATGAAGGATAGGATTCTTGAAAAATCAATATCCCTACTAAACAAAATCTTCATATTAACAGCAGCAGCAGCAGTAACAAAATACTTTATTTAAAATTTAATCACCTTTGTCTCCACAACCCTACTGAGTTTTAAGCCAATATTGATCCAAAGCCAAGGATCAATTATTTACAAATATGGAAATGGGCTGGGCTGAAGCTACTATAACTGCTTCCATCACTACCTTAAACAAAAGTCAGTATTCAAGTCATGAATTCAGGACTGAACTGGGCATGGAAAGTAATGTGGAGTTCCTTCAATTTAATTTCAGCCCCATTTTATTTTCTTTTACAAAATAAGAACAGAACATAGAATAATAGAGTTGGAAGGGATCTTGGAGGTCATCTCGTCCATTCCCCTGATCAAGCAGGAGAGTCTATATGATTTCATACAAATGGCTGTCCAGTCTCTTCATGAGACTCAGTAATGGGGCTTTCAAAGAAAGAAAAAGAAAAAAAGGGGGAAGCCATGGAAATCAAAATCATTTGGGGAATTAGTCAGCTCCTGTGGTATAAAAATAAGTGAAATAAGAAGAAAAGAAGTAGAGTTTTAGAACCGCAAATGGAGGGAATGCAACTTCATTATCGTGCCTACCGTCCCTGTCTTATTGTCCCTGTTTATCTGCATTTACTTCCTTTGTTTATCTTCATACCTATCCTTGCTATCTTGTACATGTTTGACAAATAAATAAAAATAAATTACCCTGAATGACTTACAAATAAGAATAACTAGTAGGAGCCGTGTTGAAAGGCAACGTTATATGCAATACTCTTGATGCAGTGCTGACTATACTAATCAGAAGGTCTCCTGGCTTGTAATAGCTCCATGGTCTTTTTCCATCCTGGTGCTCCAAACTCAGCGGGCATTTCATTCTAAGCTTCCCAAAGACTGGCTGGGACACCAGCAGCATCAGAAGAAGAAGCAGGAGGTCCTTAATTTTGAGGGCTGAATCAACCCCCATCCTCTTTTTGAAAATGGACAAGAAGAAGAGGAAGAATTTAAAGCACTCTCACAAGATGGAAATGCCATGCGTTTTCTGATTCAGACAGAGACAAACTGACATTCATCTGGAAAGAAGAGAAACGTAGAATCAAGAGCACAGATCCTGCCTGTCCCAAAACTTGTTCCCACAGAGCTGGACGTAAGAAATTTATCCTTTTCTGATACAAGATTCTTTGCTTATGGCTTCAGATATCAAAGGCCCAGATAGTCATAAATACAGTGAAAAGCAACTTCTCCTCTTGGGTTCCTGAGCTTTTTCTGCATATGCTGGAGAAAAGCAAGTGAGTGAAAAATTACAGAGACACCCCTTGGGATTCTGTTCTCTAGTGGTTGTGGTCCTTCCTGTCAGAACATGTCCTGAAAGTGATGCTGGAGGAAGACAGTTCAATAACAAGGGAACTGACTTCTGCTGTCCTTCAACTCGGTCTCTTGTCTCCAGAGTCTGCAGGGGAAGGTCACTCAGAGCTATGGAGTTTGGTGATGCTCTAGATTAATGACACTTGACGCTAGTCTCATCAACCTTATCTATCTCGTATCCAGATACTAATGTCATTAAAACTAGTCATATAAGAAGGTAGGGAGTAAAGAGAAAGAAGAAAATCTCAGATGCAAAGTAAGAGATGTAGGAAGCATACCCAGGATCAGCCACAAAGAACTTAAATTCCTATACATTAATGCTCTAAGTTTAGGGAGCAAACAGGGTGAACTTGAAATAGAACATAGAATAACATAGTTGGAAGGGATCTTGGAGGTCTTCTAGTCCAACCCTCTGCTTGAGCAGGAATCTATATACTAGTACACGAGGACAAATATCATATAGTTGCTATTATGGAACTTGGTGGGATGAAACTCATATCTGGAATGTACTGATAGAAGGATACAAACTATTAAAAAGAAACAGACCTACCAAAAGAGGAGGTGGGGCTGCATTATATGAGATCACTTCTTCTCTACAGAAATGCATGGAACCAAAGACGAAAACCTCCTAGAACGCATATGGGTCAACATAAAAGAAAAAAAGAATGACATGGCCATAGGCACAGGGTGAAATGCTCCCGGTTCGGACCAGATCGCCTGATCCGGTAGCGATGGAGGCGGGTGGTTCGGAGAACCGGTAGCAAAAATTCCTGCCCCCCCCCCATGCCCAGCTGAGCCGCAGGATCATCAGAGGCTTTTTTAAAAAAAACCCTGCCGATCAAGGCAATTACCGGTTCTGTGGGCGTGGCTTGGTGGGGGGGGATAATGTGACATGGGTGGGCATGGTTTTAAAAGTAAAAAAAAAAAATTGGCCATGCCCACCCATGTCACATTATCCCCCCCCCACCAAGCCACGCCCACAGAACCGGTAGTAACAAATTTTAGATTTCACCACTGTATAGGCATATACTACAGGCCACCCAACCAGGCAGAAGACATAGATGAACCTTTTGCTAATCAGTTAACCAAGATATGTAAGAAACACACCACAATAGTAATGGGGGACTTCAACTACCCTGATCTCAACTAGGCGACAAACTCTGCAACAAATGGGAGATCAAATAGATTCCTGTGCAACTTCATCACCCAAAAGGTAGAGGTGGCAACTAGAGAGGCAACTACCTTTTCCCCCGAAAATAAGACCCTGTCTTATATTTTTTTGAACCCCAAAATAAGCGCTTGGCCTTATTTTCAGGGAGGTCTTATGTCAGGGTTCCAAGTAACACCCCCAATTAAATCAAATTCCGAGGCTTGAAATTCCTCAAAGCTAACTTTTATTAGAGATGTCATATTGGCACATCTGGGAAACTCCGAATCTGAGAGCTTCCGGGTTTTCCAACCCAAAAGAAAGTTCAAGTCCCTGCCCCTTACCCACATGTCCACCACACATCCAATCATGTACAGTTGGGAACAGAAGATATCTTCCCATTCTTCTCAGCACAGCTGCAGGGCACCTTGGCCTTGACTTTCTATAAAGAATTTTGTTTTGACTACATGTCTTCTTCACTTTATACTATCCCCCCTCCCAACTTCCCACGGTAGGACTTGTGGCAGGCCTGAAGCCTGAAAGCACAAAGGTAGAAAGATGGCTTCCAGGTCTGACATCTTATTATTTTGGGTATGTGGAGCAAGACAGGGATCCTCTTGCCATCTTACCTGATTTCCAGCTCTGCCTCCCTAACCCTAACCCGAGGAAATGGCGGGGACTGGCTGCACATAAATATTTTCAAGAGCCCTTCGTAAGTGTAGATGTTGGGGCTTTCTCTGCAAAGTCTTCTTAAGAGAAGGGCCTCCTGCCTTCTAATCCAGGCCATCTCAAGAGAAAACGCACCTTCACCAGGACTCTGAAGAGCCCTCAAGGGCCCCTCATCATACCATCCCTCAAAAAATGCTCCCTGTTTTGGAAATCAGCCCCATCTCAGGCCTCTGCAGGGCCCATAGATCAAACCGGATCTCTTGGCAACTCTCAGAAGGCCGATTTGACAAACAAACAAACAAACAAACAAACAAATAAATAAATAAATAACTTTATTGTCATTGTACGTGTATACACAGTATACCCATACAACGAAATTCACTTAACACCCAAAGACCAGGTCCAACACACATAACAATCCCCAAACACACCCCCACCCACCGCAATTCTCCACCCCTAAACCACCCAAACATCCACACAACAGACCAAGTAATGCTGTCCAACAGCTCACTGATGGTGGCCCTTTAGTTCATTGTTGAGTGCAATTATAGCTCTGGGATAAAAACTATTCAGAAGATGTGTGGTCCAAGTTTTAATTGTTCTGTATCTTCTGCCAGAAGGCAACAGTCCAAAAAGATTGTAAGCAGGATGGGAAGAGTCTCTGCGAATGTTACGCAACTTTCTCAAACAGTGAGATTCGAAGATGTTGTCCAGGGCTGGTAGCTGGAGTCCGGTGATATTCTGGGCACTTTTAATGATTCTCTGTAGAACCTTTTTGTCCACTACAGAGCTGCTCCCATACCATGCAAGAATGCCGTATGTCTCAATGGTGCTCTCTCAATTACAAAGCTACTTCCCACCCACATGGACCATTGAGTGAATTTCCCCTTTACAGTGAGGAAGTCATCGTGATTAGATCGTAATGAAAGCTGGAAATTAAGGCCTTTCTGATACACACAGAGCCTGTTCAGCAGAAAAGCCTCACACGTGAAGACCAACAATTTTGTCTCGCTGTCTTCTTTAGTTAGACCCATTTGGGGAGCTTTAGGGGGGGGGATGAGAAACCCTGCTTGCGTGTGGGATGCCAACTTTTTTGTGCTGTGGGGGAGGAGGGGCCCTTCTACCCGTCCTGGATGACTTTTCCACCTGGCACAGGGGTGGGCAATGCATTCTCCAAAGGAGCCGCCTGAGAAGCTGGGACTGTCATGGAGGAGCAAACCAAGAGGCTGGACTTCATTGAGGGAGGAGGGGGCCTTGACCCCTTTTGGCTCAGCCCAGCTGCTGGTCTTCTGCTGCGGGGCAGAAAAGCTCCTCTTGCCAGCCCACTAAGGGAGTCTCTGGGCTGCTTCTCCCACCCTCTGTAGCTCACTTTCTGTGAAGGGAAAGAGGTTTTGGGGGTTCGAATAGACCGTGGCCCGATACGTACACAAATGCACTAGCATGGAAGTTGACTGAGAAGTCTAGAAAAACTATTTTAATAAAACACATAAAAACAAAACCTACAAGAGGGCATCAACAGCCCAAAAGATTCTCCTCTCAGCAAAGTCCATTTAGCTCTTATCTTCTTCTGCAAGGCAGTGACTCAGCTCTTTGTAGTGACTTCAGCTCTGGAGGCAGCTCTGCTCGGCATCTCTGCGAGGGTCTGGGGAGATTTGAGGTGGCTGTAATTCTGCTGCTACTTATATGCTGACCAACTGACCGTTGGAAAGTGTGGGGAAACTCAGAGCCAGGAAGCTGTGCTCTGATTGGCTCATTCAAAATGTTTTTTGTTGTTGTTGTTGAAAATGTTCAAACCAATCAATCAATTAATTGCAGCAAACATGCTGAGAGGTTTTTTCTCTCACACTTGTCACTGCCGAAAACGGAGCCTGGGAGGGGTGCCTTGAACATGAGTGATGTCGAGCTGGCCACACCACTCTGGCCACACCCATCCAGCGTCCCCCCCAGAGGTCAAATACAACCCTGATGCAGCCCTCAATGAAATCGAGTTTGACACCCCTGCTTTAGGCTACTGCCATTTGATTGTATTAACTCTAATCTGTTCCCTATTTGTAGGTTAAGGCAATAATGAAAAGGAAGTAGACAATAGAAGCCTACAGCTGAAAGGGACCTTGTAAGTCAACTGTCTGCCTGCCTGCCTGATTGATTGACTGATTGATGGATCGATTCTATGTCATCAAGTTGAATGTTGACGCCTAGCAGCCCATAGATCGATCTCCTCCATGGAGATCTGTCCCCAACGTGGTCCTTCAGGTATCCCAACCTGCCCCCATCTCCACTATAGTTGCTTATGGTGCTTGTTCTCTTCTTCTCTTTCCTTCACCCATGCCAGCATTATTGACTTCTCCAGGGAGTTTGGTCTGCATTGATTGACAGCACTGAAACTGTGTGGACTCTGAGTGACTACAGAGGTAGATGGATGACCGGTCCCCAGTCTGGATTTTCAGGTCTCCCAAAAGTTCACCCATCCACACAGTAATCAAATCTACTAACCTTACCCCAAATTGTCATCTCCTTCTCTTTCCTTCCACCTTTCCCAGCATTAGGAACGTCTCCAGAGAGCTGCTTTTCATTTGATGTGCCCTCAAATATCATATTTTGAGCCTGGTGGTTTTTAGTTAAGAACAGATCTAGGTAGATTATATCTAAAGGAGTCTTTGGCAGGAGACTCCTCTGCAGATTGTTGGTTTTTCACCACTCCTGCATCTCATGCTAGCAGAAGATGATGGACTCCAAAACATTAGGATAAAGCCAGAGTGGAGAAGGCAGATTAGCGAAATTAGCCCTGAACTGAGAGAGGATGTGACTGTGTCTCTCCATTTTTCAAACAGGTGAGCAAGAAGGAAGAAATGGTCATACGGTCAATATCCTTGGGCGATCTCTCAGCAACCACTGATGGTCCCAACTTCCAGGTTGATGAACCGAGAGACTCCTTTGACTTTCAGACCCAGAAATTCCAGAAAGACAATCAATGGGTGAAAGATTAGCACAGCTGTCTCCAGGAGAAAGTGGATCAACTTAAGACCACAACGGAAGACCTGCAGAAGATCATGCCATCAGTTAGACGTAGAGAACACATCTTTGGTGAAATGCAGTGAAGAACTCCACAAGAACTATCTGAGCCAAGTGTCCATCTTAAACAAGAGAAGGCTGACTTTGAGAAAGACCTGGAAGAGGTGAGGAACCTTCTGCCAGAACTTAAGAAGCACCTTCAGAGTCTGCAGCATGAACTGGCTGAGATGGACTACAGTTACCATGTCGAGAAAAGCCACTCCAGCCAACTGAGAAAGTCACCCTTTTCAGACTATGAGGGGAAACAAGAAGAAGCACCTCAAAAGTCTGCAGCAGCCACATCTGAGCTCCCAGATCTGGCTGTGGCCAGACTCACCTGGCACACAAGGTAGCAAGTCCCCTCCCCCCAATCTTCTCCCAGGTACACCAAATGGGAAACTCTACTTTATTGGAAGGGTACATAAGAGAATCTTGCATGTCTGAAAGTGCAAATCTCCCACCAATGCTTTTGAAAGCCTGAAAAGCGAGGGAGGGTCCTTTCTGAGGTTCTTCCTCTGCCAATTATGCATCTGGGGGCTCCCCCACCTTATCTGACTATTCCCTATACAGCATCTTCTCCTTCTCTCCACCAAGGTCATTTAGTGATTTTTATTTATTTGTTTCTCTCCCGCCTTAATTATTTTTATAAATAACTCAAGGCCGTGAGCATATCAAACACACCTTCCTCCGGCTAGTTCCCTTCACAACAACAACCCTGTGAGGTAGGTAGGTATAGTGACTGACCCAAAGTCACCCAGCTAGCTTTGATGACTAAGGAAGAACTTGAACTCAGGATCTCCCACTTTTCTAGCCTGGTGCCATACTTTATTTGCACATATCACTACACTTCCTTAATAGTTTGTGGGAATGCTGGTGATATACCTTGATTCTGCAGAGTAAATTACTTCCTGATAATTAATTAATTAAAACAATTAATGCCTCATAAATCTGAGGAGGTATGAATAGCAATTGGTTCTTGCTCATCTATTTTATATTGTCATCAATAGAGGCAGGAGAGTTGAAGAAATAGGATTTTGTGATGCAACATTTATATCAACTCTTAGACAAAGTACTTCGATGTTTTAGAAATACCACTCAGCTTTTAGAACAATATCTATGATTTCCCAATAAGAGTGCATAAGTAAAAGCCAGTAGAAATATATATATATTTCTAGCAAGACTTAACAAACTATTCTCATATAATAACAAATGGATGGCAGTGCAATGTGCAATGTTAAGATTTCATTTGTACTTTTTCTCATATTTCTTTTTTTAAATCAATTTTTAATTTTATTTTATTTTCAAAACCTCCAAAAAATGAAAAAAAAAATACAAGCAAGCCCCCAAAGCTAAATAAAACTACATTAAGAAGTGCATAGAAAGGAAAAAGAAAAGAAAAGAAAAGAACCAGTTCTGGTGAGGAAACCAGGAGCAGGGAATAAAAACCCCTGCTGAGTCTGGCTGCCATCTTGGGGAGAGTCGGAAAAACACTTTCCTTCCAGTTGTTCAGCAGCTGCTGGCTGGATGCTCAGCCAGCAGTCCTGAGTCCTGCAGGTCATTTTCCACCAGATGTCCAGGAATTTGAACCCCTGGCATGGTCCTTTCTGACCTGGGCAACTAGAGAGCCAATCTGGGTTTCTGTAATGTATGTTTTCCCCTATTGTTTATGGGAGAGGCATTCTTTGTCCGATTCCTCTCATGAGTCCTGTCCAGTATGCATGAACCTCAGGTGTAGCCCTCATCTTCCTCAGAGCAAACAAGACCCACAACCACGTCAAGGTCCTGCCTCACGGGGGGATTGTGGTTCTTCACACAGTCAGCCAGATGTTCAGACTGGATGTCAGCTGTTCCAAGGAAAGTGGCCTTTTGCAATTGACTAATGGTGAGGTTGTTTTGTGACATTGTTCCTCTTTGGGGTCTATGTTTAGTTTGGCCTCTGCGTTCAAGGTGTTGCAGGCGTCACCAGAACCACCAGCTCAAGATGAGGAGGTGGCCGCTGTTTGTCCTGGGGCAAAAGAAGCACAGATTAAATATTTTAATAATAATGAATCTCCATATCGGAATCCATCCCACATCACCTTCATTGATGAAAGACGATGTCAGACCTTCAGCCGTGGTCAACAATGTGATGGTTGGCAGTTCACCCATGGCCTCTATTTGTCCTGGGGCAAAAGAAGCACAGATTAAATATTTTAATAATAATGAACCTCCATATCGGAATCCATCAATTCCCACATCACCTTCATTGATGAAAGATGATGTCAGACCTTCAGCCCTGGTCAACAATGTGATGGTTGGCAGTTCATCCATGGCCTCTATTTGTCCTTGGGCAAAAGAAGCACAGATTGAATATTTTAATAATAATGAAACAGTAAGCAAGAAACAAAACAATTAAAAAAACTGAGTAACCAAATTAAGATTAAAGGTTCCTAGTTTTCTTTCCTGTTGGCTTCCATTGTCCAACCACCCCCACCCAAAACCCCAAAGCAAGAAATGCAAAACAACAAAAGGAATAATATAATAACAGAATAGCTTTAAAATAGAAAAATAAAGAAACGCTGACAACCAAATTTGTTCACACACTTATCAACCATCACATTGTCATGCAATGTAGAACATCTGACATCCTTCTTTGTTCATCAATGATGGTGATGTTGGGGTTGATGGGTTCGGGTATGTAGGGTTCCACCATGATGATGGCAGCCTCAGCATCTTCACTTTGTTGCTCTGGTGACACTTGCAGACACCTTTTTCTGGGGATTGAAGGAGAAAAAAAAGAATAAAATATAACTTGAGTGGTACTTATTCTTAATGGAGGCTCCATTACTGGAGCTTTTCAAGAAAGGTTTGGAAACGGACACTTTAAACCCCCCCACCCCCCAATTTCCTCTTTTTATTCCACAGACTTTCGTTTTTACAGCAATAGCTTTATCTGGGTTCTTTAGTCTCAAATATTTGGTGCCATCTGATATTTCTGCTAAACTCTAAACTCTTCCCACTTGCTGCTAAAGTTAAGTAGGTAATAAGTCTCTTATTTTTAATTGTCTCCTCCCTCTATTTGTTGGCTTTAGCTGCCTTGGCATTCTTTGGATGAAATTTCCTGCCATCTTTGCCATAAAGCCATGTCGAATGAGCCAGGACAGCCCAGTCAAGGTTTTATGACATGTGCTGTGATGTCATAATCTTTGATCCAGCTATGGGGAGATGCCAGGGCTGCCTCCTCCAGCAACTGTGGATCTTTCAGTATGGAGGGTTACACGCTAAAAGAGAGATCCTGAGAGGTCTCAGGCAACCCCAGCTAGGCAGGGAGTTGGACTGGAAGACCTCCAAGGTCCCTTCCAGCCCTGAGGGATTCTATCCTTTTAGAGAGCAATCTTGAATTTAAAATTAATTTATTAGAGTCCCAAATACAGAAACAGAATAAAAGATGTATTACATTGTTTTATATATATATGTATAATACATTGATCTTTACATAAATGGATACAGAACTGCTGCGGCCATCCAGAGAGAAACCACCAAAGTTCTTCTGTTAATCCCACCAACATTTTGGGGCATTTTCAGTGCCCCAGGGCTCCCCAGGTTGTGGTGACTCCACTCCCTTGACAAGGAGCAACTTACATGCACGGGTGGAGAAAAACGCAGAGGCCAACAAATACATAGACCCCAAGGACGAACAAGGTCATTTTCCAGGGATTTCCAAGGAAGTTGTGGCGTCTATCACTGGATGGCCGCAGCAGCTAATTAGGGTCCCCTGACTGCAGCCACCCGTGGATTTCTGCCCCGTCCCTGGAATCCATCTAAGAATTAAAGAACAACAATAATAACATTATATCTTTAAAATAGAAAAATAAAGAACCAGATTAGTTCACACACTTATTAACCATCACATTGTTGTGTAAGGTAGAACATCTGACATCCTTCTTCATTCATCAATGATGGTGATGTTGGGGTTGATGGATTCGGGTATGTAGGGTTCCACAGTGATGATGGCAGCCTCAACATCTTCACTTTGTTGCTCTGGTGACACTTGCAGACACCTTTTTCTGGGGATTGAAGAAGAAAAAAAGAATATAACTGACTGGTACATTCTTTTCTTAACTATGATAATAAAGCTTATTCTTAATGGGGGCTCCATTACTGGAGATTTCCAAGAAAAGCTTGGGGGTTGGACTAGAAGACCTTCAAGGTCCCTTCCAGCCCTGAGGGATTTTATCCTTTCTCCTGTTAGTCCCACTAACATTTTGGGGGGCTTTCAGTGCCCCAGGGCTCCCCAGGTTGTGGTGACTCCACTCCCTTGACAAGGAGCAACTTACCTGCACGGGTGGAGAAAAACGCAGAGGCCAACAAATAAATAGACCCCAAGGACGAACAAGGTCATTTTCCAGGGGTTTCCAAGGAAGTTGTGGCGTCTGTCACTGGATGGCCGCAGCAGCTAATTAGGGTCCCCTGACTGCAGCCACCCGTGGATTTCTGCCCCGTCCCTGGAATCCATCTAAGAATTAAAGAACAACAATAATAACATTATATCTTTAAAATAGAAAAATAAAGAACCAGATTAGTTCACACACTTATTAACCATCACATTGTTGTGTAAGGTAGAACATCTGACATCCTTCTTCATTCATCAATGATGGTGATGTTGGGGTTGATGGATTTGGGTATGTAGGGTTCCACAGTGATGATGGCAGCCTCTACATCTTTGCTTGGTTGCTCTGGTGACACTTGCAGACACCTTTTTCTGGGGATTGAAGAAGAAGAAAAGAATACAACTGACTGGTACATTGTTTTCGTAACAACGATAATAAAGCTTAATGGGGGCTCCATTACTGAAGATTTTCAAGAAAAGATTACTGGTTGGACTAGAAGACCTTCAAGGTCCCTTCCAGCCCTGAGGGATTTTATCCTTTCTCCTGTTAGTCCCACCAACATTTTGAGACAATGGTGGGATTCAAATAATTTAACAACTGGTTCTGTGCCCTAATGACCATTTTAAGTATATAAAACCAATATTAAGTCTTATTTTGGGGGAGCTTACTTTATAGCAGGTGGGGGGGGCAAGGGGGAGGCTGCACATAATTCAGTGCCTGGCACCCAGATTGCTTACTGTAAGTTTCTGTATATTTGACTCATATGATGGACAGTACGAATCTGATGATCTGTCTTAAGGTTATAGCGAATAGCAGACTTAACAGTATCAGAATGAGGATGGTATATATTTTATATAGTTTGTCCTCAGAGCCTCAACCAGGCAGGGCAACAGTGCAGTGTTGAAAAACGAATAAAAGTAGTAAAAACAGTAAAAATCTGGCTCTAAGAGACTCATTCTCATCTGAAGTATAACACACAGCCTCCGTAATTCAATGTTCAATGCTCTTTTTCATAACCAGAAAACCTTCATTTAAAAGGAGCTTGTCAAGGGGTTTAGGAATCACCAGGGAGGCTTCCATCCACAGACACCTCTGGAGAAGCCAGGTGTTGGCTCCTGTCTGCCCCTCCAGCCAAAAGGACCTTGGAAGGAATGCATTGGGGAGGGGGGGAGAGAAATCAGTTTGAGAAACTAACGGGCTGCCAGATCCCCCCCCCCGCTCCCCATTGACTATGTCAACCACAACTTCCATGGATCCCCCTGGATTCTCCATCTTTTCTCCCTGCTTTATAATATATCTTATATAATCCTTTCTTGATTTCCTGATAAAGCTTCCTTTGCAGAAAGAATTCAGCAGAACAGCTGTCTGGGATTTCAGTTTGGGATTGTTTTTATTTTTTTATTTATTTTTTTATTTGGTGTGTACTTCACACATAAATAAATAAATAAACAAATAAATAAATACAATAAAAAAATGAAAAGTGTAAAGAATTTTCCACTGTGTTTTTTTCTTTCCTCAACCAGAAAAATAAAATAGCAGTTTTCAGGCCCTTTAACTTCCCACTCTACAATTTCTACCTAAAGCATTTTCTCTGTTCCTCTTCCAAGCTTGTCTTGTCTGAAGGGCTGGACCAGATGCCCAGAGAAAGGGGACCTTGAGACTCTCCCCAGGAGGAGGTTGAAGGGATCCTGTCTGAAGGCAGCTGCATCACTGACTATGTCACCAACCTTCAATGCTGCATAATATTCATCCAGGTCCCAGAAGGGGGTGAATAAAGGGCGGGGTGGGGGGACTTCTGGGTTTCTAGGAAGAGGCACCCATGGAAGCTGTTCTGCTCTCCAACCCCAGAGACTGCTGATCAATTGGGAGTCACTTTTTATGTCTCATAATGGTTTCTGATTGCGAATAGAATCCCTTTGCAAATTCCATTTTAAAGAGATAAGAAAAGCTCTAATGGATCAGACCAAGGTCAGTCTGAGATTCCCAATGACCACACAAATCCCTCCGGTTCTCCCACAAGCAGAAGGCAGAGACTTATGGCCTTGCTCAAGAGGGAAGCTGTGTTTCCCCACAATTTCACTTTCTTCCATCCCACCACACAAGATTGGACACTCAGCCATCTCTAGGAATCCCCAATTCTGGTATCCCAAATTAATCTGAGAAAACATTTCCAACTTTCACACCCCCATTCAATAAGAATTAAGGCGGGACTGGAACTCAAGCCCCCTGGTGATTGGCTCCAAGTCGCCCATTTGGCTTTTAATTGAAAGTGGCATTAAATCTTCAGTGATTGTGGCAATGTCCTTCATCTGGCTTTGATCCCCAGACCCTCCCCAGGCACTCCTTGCCCTCCCCCAAGACAAAAGGCTCCTTCTGCAGCTGCGCCTCCCGGCTGCCCCCTCCCGTCACTCAGACAGACAGCTGTCACTCAAGCCCTGGCAGGCGTCCGTCTGAGCCCCTTTCCCTCCCGCCCTTCCTCGGGGCTGGACGAGCAAAGAGGCCGGAGAGGAACGGGGGGGGCGCCAGGAGGGGTTTCCTCCCAGGGGGGCTGCGGGGATGCTTGGCGGGGCTCCCGGCGCCTCTTCCTCCCGGGCCACGTCGCGGCTGCGGCGCCCCCGCCGAGGAGAGCGGCCAGAGGACCCGCGGCGGACGGCTCGGAGAGCGGGAGACGCTCCGGGCAGCCTGTGGGGTTCGGGGCCCAGGCGGAAGGGGGAGCCTCTCTCAGGAGCCCCGCAGACGCTGCAAGGCGGGCGGGCGAGGCGGGCAGGCGCTGCGGAGGGGGCGGCGGGGAAGCCGGTCTCGGGAGGAGCGGATCGGACGCCGGGCCAGGTGGCTCTGCGGCCAAGGCGAGGGAGAAGCAGCGCCCGGCTCTGCGGGGGGAGCAGGAGAGGCGAAGAGCTGCAAAGCTGGCGGCTCTTGCAAGGGGCGGAGGGCGAGAGGGCAGGGGATCTCCTGGGGGGGGGGGGGAGGCTCCAAGAGCCTCGCCGGGAGCTTTTCATCAGCCGCAGATTTCCGCTCTCTCGATTCTGCTCCTGACCCCCGTGACCTGCAAGGACCCCCAACTCTCTTGTCCCCCCTCCTGAGTTGCTTCCCTGATCTTTGTCCCGCCCGGCACCCCTCGGGCGCCAGTCCTTCGGCTGTGGCTGAGAAGCCCGTGGAGGGGCGGCAGAAGGGCATTGCCCCCGCCCCCACCCCCAGGACTGAGAATCTGAGGCTCCCAGAGCCCACCCACCTGCTCTGTATTTGGAAGTTGCGGGGGGGGAGGAGAGAATGATTGAACCAGCTCCGCCTATGGAGAGCCACATCTGGAGATTAGGAGAAGTTTCATCCAATGGAAAAGGTGACCCCGCTCGAGCTGGAGGAGGGCTGAAACGTTCCCTTTTGGGGGGCGGGGGGGTTTGAGGTGGACCCTGTTCCTCCCCATCCAGACCTTCCCAGCCTCCAGAAAATGTGGAAGCCCAAGACTAGCCTCGCCCGCCGACCGGGCTCCCTCGCGGCTCCTTTTCAACAGCTGCCGTGGGTGAAACCTTGGGGCGAGGGACTTTGGGGGAGCCCAGGATCAGGGAGGCATGCAAAGGGGGCAGGGAGACTCCAGACCCCCACCCAGGCGATCCCGTTCAGGGGGTCCCCCTTGCCCCGGGGCTGGGAGGGTCCGGAGGGAGAGGACCGGCTCCCCTACTTTGGAAGGCTGGCAACAGGGCGGGGCCAGGAAGCCCCCTCCCCTCTCCCAGGGGCTCTGCGGTCTCCCCAGGGGAAGGCTGAGCACTGGGGGGCAAAGACGGTGGGTGGCTGGGGTTGCGTGTTGGGCTTCCCCGGGGCGGGCAGGACGGCGCTGTGTCCGGGCAAGGCGGGAGGGGAAGGGGCTTCTGGAGGGGCGGGAGGTTTGCGAAGGGGAGAGAGAGGCGGGGCGGCGCTTGTGGGGGGGGGTTGGTTGTGGGTGCGTGTTGGGCGGGGGTGAAGGAGAGCGATGGAGGAGGAGGAGGGGGGGGCTTAAAGCCAGGGAGGGAAGCCGAGGGAAAGGGAGAGCAGCGGGTGAGGAGCGGGCAAAGCGCCCGAGAAGAGCTGCGAGAGCAGAGGCCAAAGAGCCGCCATCCTCCGGGAGCGTCTCCGGGGCTCAGCAGGGGGTCTTTTCCTCTCTGCATTTGCTCCCCCTCCCCCTTCTCAGACTCCCGGCCCCTCCTCTCCCTTCGCTCTGCCCGACAGGCCGAAGCCTCTGGTCGCCCCCTGCTGGTCTAGCCCGAGCGCTGCCTCGCCCTTCCCACAGGGGGCGCTCCGGCCAGGCGGAGCTGAAGGGCGAGCGGGGCCTCTGGGAGTGTGCAGAGGGCCCTCCGGGGTGGAAATCCAGCCACCAGGTGAGGTGGCTGGGGCAGCCAATTGTCTCATTCCCATCAATGTGATGGTTGCAAAATCACTATTTCAGCATTGTTGCTAAACAGGCACCATCTGTCATGTTTATGTAGGTATTACAACTGCTGAAGCCTTCAGGCTTCAAATGCAGGACCAAAAATCAATCAGTCTCAAAGCAGTGTTGCTTGTTAAGAGTGTGCCCAGGATAAATTTTCTCCAGAGAATAGTGGGAGGAACTCTTGAAGACCAAAGGATGCACTCATATTTATACATTTGAGAAAGAAGGAGAAAATGATATATGCATAAGGAAAAGATGAAGTAAGCATACATATTCATAATTAACGAACTATCAATTATGTTACCACTCTTCTATTGTTACTATCTTCAAATGAGAAATATTCTCTTAATAAAAAAAGTGTGTCAGTTACATTGTGTGAGAGGAAAAACTTCTCAGCATGTTGGTGCAATTAATTGATTGATTGTTTTGAACATTTTGAATGAGCCAATCCAGAGCACAGCTTCCTGGCTCTGAGTTTCCCACACTTTCCAATGGTCAGTTGGTCAGTATATAAGTAGCAGCAGAATTACAGCCACTTCTGAGCCTCAAACAGCAGAGCAGAGCTTGAGATGCAGAGATGCCGAGCAGAGCTACCTCCAGAGCTGAAGTCACTACAAAGAGCTGAGTCACTGCCTTGTTCCTGAGAAGGCTGACAAAGAGCGCTGAATGTCTCCCACATTTGGGAAGAAGATAAGAGCTAAATGGACTTTGCTGAGAGGAAAATCTTTTGGGATGTTGATGCCTTCTTGTAGGTTTTGTTTTTATGTGTTTTTATTAAAATAGTTTCTCAAGATTCCTCTGCTAACTTCCATGCTAGTGCATTTGTGTGCGTATCGGGCCATGGTCCATTTGTTTACAGAACCTTTCCTTCACACATTGCCATAGAAATTTTGATAAAGCTTATTAAAAATCAGAGAATTTGAGTTTGCTATTTTATGGGCCAATTAGCACACATTCCTCCATTGTTTCTATTTCCAACATGAGAGGCCATTTTATGGAAAGGGAGATGTTATTAAAAATAACTGAATACTCTATATAGAACTCTATAAAGCCTCAAACATCTAAGGAAACAACCATACAGGCCTAAAAGCACTGATACCAACTCTTTAAAACACTATTGTCAGTTTTGGAAGCCATATTATTAAAAATAATTAAATTAAAAAGAATAAAATGAGAAAATGTTCTCCTTGAAAAAATGAATACATCTTTAATAACTAGTTTTCCATCAGCATCAGGCACTGGACAATATGAGGATATTTTGAAGGCATGATAAATAAAAGGCTGGGTGATTGCTGTTGACCAGAGGTAAATTTTAACCAGTTGCAGCATTTGATAAGGAATTTTTTAATGGAGAAATTCCTCTTTGATGACATTTTTTTTTTTTTTTAGAAATCATCATATTCTAAACATGGCTCAAAGACAAATGTATATGAGACCGATCATTGCATTTGTTAGAAATTCTTGTTTCTTACTATATTTTCTCTACAATTTAGATCGGACCTCAGTAGAATAATGTAGCATTTGGGGAAAAAGATACAAGCCAAGAGACCAGCCCCAGAGGCCAAGATGGAGAAGATCTCCACAGCCACCATGGACTTCCCTTTCGTGCTCAGATAGGTGGGGAGGAAAGTGATCCAAACACTGCAAAAGACCAGCATGCTAAAAGTAATGAACTTGGCTTCATTAAAACTATCAGGCAATTTCTTAGCTAGAAAGGCCACTGAGAAACTGATGAGGGCCAAAACAGCTAGATAGGCAAGGACAGTGTAAAACATTGAAGCTGAGCCTCCCTTACATTCCAAGATGGTCTCTCCAAACAAGGAGTGGAAGTCCATGTTGGGAAATGGAGAGGTTCCCAGCCAGGAAGCACAAAGGACTCCTTGGACCAGAGGACAGACTATGACAATGGAGTTGGTCAGTGGTTTTCCTAAGAGTTTCCTTGTCCTGTTTCCTGGCTTGGTGGCCATGAAGGCCAGAACCACCATGACAGTTTTTGCCAACACAGAGGAAACCGCCAGGGAAAAGAGAATGGCAAAGGCAGATTGTTGTATGAGACAGGTGACTTTCCCTGGTCGACCAATGAAAAGGAAGGAGCAGAGGAAACAAAACAGGAGGGAGACCAGCAGGATGTAGGTGAGTTCTCTGTTGTTGGCCTTGACAATCGGTGTGTCATGATGTTTATAGAAAATCACCAGGACTGCACGTGTGCTCACAGAGAGAAAAAGAGTGAGAGAAACTAATGTGTATCCCAGTGTGTCCTGATAGGCAAGGAAGTGGATCTTCTTGGCAATGCATTGGTCCTTGTCCTTGTTGGGATATTGGTCTTCTGGGCAGGGTTCACAGTGAGCTGCATCTGAAATCAAGAATCTTTGTTTAAGAATTCATATATTCAAGGAAATCATGCTGCGTTTATAATGATTCTAGGATAGATTAGCCAGTGACGAGGATTAGTTCAGTTCCAGCTACCCATTCAGTGTGGACTTCCACGAGTAATGTGGCTTTCATTTTGAGATTGCTACCTGTTTTTTCCCCTACTTTATAATGGATCACACAGAAGATCGATAGACCTTTTATCCAGGAATGTTGCTGTTTTGTTTATGTGCACATGATCCCTGCCTTAACCTCTTTGCTTTGTGCTTCAAATGTGTTCATTCAGACTTATTTGATCGCTCCTCTATCAAAGAGACAGATGAATCTCCTCTTTCTCTGGCAGGCCTATTTCCTCAGAGGTTGATAGTATTGATGGATGAAGCATGCACTAAGTAATAAGAATTGAAGCTTGGACTGAAAACCCCACTTCCTCAGGAAAAGATTAGAATTTGGTTTCCACAATCAGATATTAGAGGAGGAGTTGAAATGCAAATTGGAGATTCATAAATTCTGTCCTAAAACTATCCTGCATGGAACTGCTGAGAATTGGCAAAGGTGACTTCTGTGGCCAGGGCAATTTAGATCCATCAACCGAAAGGTTCTGCTGAAAAGTATGAGTGATGTCAATCATATCAAAAATGATCACAATAAACAAAATACATTTAATGAATGACTTCTTTGATCTTGGAAGATCTACTTTTGAAATCTGCTCTACCTGTCTGATTAGAAACGGTCCCTTCTGGACAAGCGTCACATTTGTAGCAGCAAACCTGCTTGTCCTCTGGAACTCTTCTCCTCTCTCCTGCATGGCATCTCTTCCTTCCACACCTGGCAAAGGGGATGGTCTGAAAGAGAAATATTTGAAATGACCTAAGCAATGAACATGCTTCTTTAATTTGTTCCTGCATGCCTATTTCTATTCCACGTTCCCATTTCTATGTTCAGAATCTCTTCTAACAAAATTGTTAACCCTTGTCTATCAAAAACCAGGGACAGCTGCTGTGGGATTCAGGCCAGCGGCACTTCCAACCTAGCAACAGATGCTGGAAATTGGAACTGGGATCTCAGCCTGCAGAGGAAGGGTTGTGACCGAAAGAAAGAACCATGAGGGTACAACTGAGCATCAATGGTTCATGGAAATCACTGTTGCTTGCTGTAATTGCATCCTGCGTTTCAAGCAGATGTTGTTCCCAAGCCTAACCCTCTGTGGAATGAAACAAATCAGACCTCAAAGGTGTTACATGCAAAGCAGATTTTTCACCAAATAACTGCCATAATTTCTGACTCAATTGATTATTTTTCAATTTAGGAAGATGTTCTGCATCTCAGGAAGAAAATGAATCTTTCCATGAACTTGCAATATTTCCTTGCAGCTCACCTTTGTAGCCCAGGTGATTCCATCAGAGTTAATGGTGAAATCTTGGCCTGGGGGAGCCTCAGGATTTATATGCCCAACTTTTATGGGTTCAAAAGATCGATTGGGGAGGAGAACCCAGTTGAGAAGATCAAAACGAGCAGATCCCAGACCATCTTCTAAGAAGGAGACTTCAGCACTGTTGTTGAACTGCACGTTCCTGAAATATGCAAGGATCTGAAAGAAAGGAGAGCTTCAGAAATTGGAGTATTTGGGCTACTCCAATGAGACATCATGGCTTCTATCATCACATAATGGCCATCTTTAGAAGATGGGTTTATATTTGAGAAGATAGGTCCATCTCTTGGTGTTGATCTGAGGAAAAACATGTAACACCAAATATTTAACTCTCAAACTAAACATTTTCTCTTTATCACTGAGCATAGTTTCCAACTCGAATTTCACCAGAAGAATTTTAGTTCCACAGTCTAAATTTAATTTTAGGATTTTCCTCTTGTGATACTTGGCTACATGCACTTTCAAAAAGTTCCTTTAGTCGAAAGTCTTGTTAACTGGTAAATGAAAGTTTCAAATGAATAAATAATTTCTATCAGAACCATGGAAAATTCCACTGATTTTCTCTGCCTCATTGACAAAGACAGCAGAATGAAGGAACGAGGTTTGATCAACTGGGCCATGTGGAAGGAAGTATCTGGCCTGGTTGGTCACTTCACTATTCAGAGAGGACCAACATTTTAGTCTTTGATGCAGAAAATTCTGATGAATTTTAGACATGGACCCAATCAGGACCATTTTGAATCTTGCTCTGTGCTATGAGTAGCACAACAAATGCTAAACTAAAAAAAAGGGCAGGGTCTCAGTTGAATTGGTATGGGAGTATGAAGACATTTAATCAGGAACTGAAGAAATTCACATGGGGAACTTCCAATTTAAGTGTCTGTGGACCAGTCAAAAGCCACAAAAATTACCTGCCATGACTGGACATCTGAGATCCTCTTTCCAAGCCTCATCATGGTTGGTTGAACTCTGGATCCATACATTGCATGCAAAGCGTGTGCCAGAGCATAAACAGCATTGTAGATATTGTAACTTTCTCCTGTCATTCTTTTTTCAAAAGTGTAATTGGGCAGATTCTGCACATTCTCCTTTCCTGTACATTGTTTTTTCCCCTTTGGAGGGATTTTTCCTGATTTATGGATCTTGCAGCCAAAGACTCTTTCCCACCATTGAGGGAGAAAGACGTCTCCTTGGGGGCTCAAAGGGTCTAAAGACAGGAGGAAGTGGCTGAATTCAGAGACATCACCGGAGTGGTCCCTAAAATGCAAAACCCCATGCAAAAGATGTATATATTTCAATGTGTCTTCAGATCTGTCCACACCAAGTTTCCAATGGGAAGTGAAGATACAAACTTTCCTAAATGATACTTTTCTGACTTTTTCAAAAAAAATTACCGCACCTGTTACAGTGATAGTCACAAGTGAATCTGCAAACAAAATAAACACTTCTGTTTTAGACAAAGTAGGGAAATTGAGAATAAACTTCTTCAGAGTGATTTCAAAATTATCAGGTTTCAGAATTAGAGTGAAGGCCAGGCAGATCTCCTTCTCTTGGAGCAGTGGCATCAGAGTTGAGACGAAATCTTCTCCCCTGTCATCTTCAGTGGCCAGAAGCCCAACCCAGTTCCACTGGAAATGCAGGAGCAGCTGGACTAAACCCACATACTGAGGAGATTCCTTGGGATTAATCCGGAAGAAGGAAGGATAAACTCTTCTCTCTCCCTGAGAGAACTCAAAGCCAACACCGAGCTGGAGAAAAAGAGATTCTTTTTTTCAAAGACAAAATAAAAGTTTTATGCTGACTTTAGTAGTGACCACTGTGTGATTGATGGCCCTCCAGTCAGGCTGACTCACTTTGAGTCGCAAACTTCATCTTCTTCCCTTCTTAGCCATTTTTATTGCTTTCGGTACGTCATAAGACAAGAGAAGAAACCAACAACCTCATACAGAGAATGCCACTAAAACGATGGCTACCCTTTAATAAAGAATAAACTAAGAGTCACCAGCTCATTATATTCCCACCCCAACAAAAAACTACTTTTAGGTTCATCTTTGGCTTCTCTGTGTGTTTGATCTCTCTCTACTCCATACTGTATCCAAGAGAGCTCTCTTACCTGTGGGACCTTAAAGATGCTGAAGATGGAGGCCATCAGCCTTGAGAATTTGGCACTGAGACCACCAATGACGGAGAGCAGAGTGTCTGGATTTTCACATTTGTAACCTGGAACCACTTGGCCTCGTGAGGAGAGCATGGAGAGGCTGTTTAAGGAAATAAATATCTCCCTCTGGAAATGGCCATAGATGTGGAAGCCAAGGGTGATGTTGGGGAGCAGAAGAAAATCCTTATTGATCTCAGAGACAGCAAACATCAATGCAAGGAACTGCTGGTAGTTACTAGTGATGAGACTGTAGTGAGAAAAACTTTGGAGAACATTACAGGAAAGCTTGTGCATGGCTGTAGAATTTGTTTCACTGTTTGGGGGAACTTTTGGGGCAGAAATTCCCAAATTTTATTGGGTTTGGGTTTTTTCCAAAGGATTTTCCTTGGCTAAACTTGAATGATTTTGTGAGAAAGGAGACAAGCCTTTCATGGACTGTTTAATATTCTCTGTCTTCCCTGCCATCTTCACTTTGGTGCAGTGGCTGTAATCCTTTCCAACTGCTCCCCTTTCACCGTAATTATTTAAGGTCTCTCTTGGAGCAGCTTCTTCAGATGTGGTAAGGATTGCTGAGCACAGGACTACAGTGGAGGTCACCTCATAGATTTACTGAAGGCCATTATTCAATCAGCACTGCTGATTCCAACACTGAGAGGGATTTGTGTAACTACTGAACACTTGAAGAGTGTTGAGCTTTTATTTGCATTTTCAACCACAAGTTACTATTCTGATTAATATTATAATTTAACTTCTTCACTGGGCCAGCACAGCTTCCCTCTTCATTTTTGTTGTTTATCATCTTCCTGATGAAGATATTGAGAATTCCAGCCTATTTTAAGAGCTTGGTAATTTACTGAGAAAAGCACAAAATGTGCACTACACCGGACAGGTCAATGCACTAGAAGGATTTCTGAAAAAAGTCCCTGCATTTAAAGCAAAGATAATAATTATCTCCTGGTTTCCCATCCAGTTTAAATTTACGTATTCTGCAGAAGATGATTCAGTGCATTAAAGTCTGGAACAACAGTCTTTAAAATGGTTCCGAAGTGCAAATTCCCACCAATAATGAGATCACCAGGCCTGTAGTAGCTTTCCTCTAATGGGATATAATCTTTGAACACACATATGCTTTGCAGCCTCTTCACCGTAGTTGGAACCAGGAGCCAGAAGAGCATCAGTATCAGAAGCAGCATGACTCCTGCCTGGTCATTCTTATCACCTTCCCTCCTCGAACAGAAATCAAGGTTTATGCAGAAACTGATTTGAAGGTTGCTCCTGAAATCTCACTGGAACTTTAGCAGAGCAGACACCACCTGTGCCACCTGGATGGCACCAGGACAAATTTATATCAACAATGCTTCCTCTTACCTGTGTTTGGGCCATGACCATAGAGGAAACAAAGGCATGGGAGTCTCTTCAAACCCGGGAGCGAGTTCTTTGCAAGACCAGATAAAGTGACATTTCCTGCCCCCCATCAGAGATATTTTTTAAAATAGGTTTTATCTTGTAAGATCTTTGTGTCTAGAAATCCACAGGGGATACATGAAGAATGACTGTTCTTCTGATAATTGCAAGGAAAAGCCATTGTCCTATCCTCCTAGCAACAGCTTCTCTTCACGCAGCAGAATGGAAAACATGTTTGTGTCTCTTCTCGTAATTCACAGAGCAGATGGAGTCCTGGGGAAGCTGTCTAGTTGACCTACGTGAAAGTGGCCCCTGCACACAAGATGGATTTTGGCTTGTGCCCTGGTTTGGTCAGATAATAGGAGGGCTACTTGGGAATAGTGGCACAAGGCAGAAATGCCATTTGAGGAAGAATCTCAGGATATTAACTGCCATTTTTTGGCAAGACTTAATGTGGCTGAAGAAACAAATAAATCTGAGATTTGTTCGAATAATGACAAAACTCCGGGGGCCAGTTAATGCCAGAGTATGTCACAGATCTGAAATAGCTCCCTGCTGAGTTGGAACCAACATTTACTTTATTTTGAAACTAATTCTCGAGGGCGCCACACAAAAGGGCTGATGCAATAGTGAAGCCAGTCTGTTGAACAAAATCAATTTTAGTGAAAAACTAGTTACCAGAACTTTGCAGAGTTAAAAAAACCCACACAGACAGAAACACAGACAGAGAGGTTAGAAAAAAAACAAGTGAAAAGAGATGGAGAAATCAAGGCTGCCTCTCACCCCATGTGGGGAGGGGAGGAGGGAAGGAGGGAGGGAAGGGGAGCTCAGGACCCTCGTGTTGCAGATGGAAAGCTGATCTGCAGAATCCAATTTCCATCTTCAGAGACTTGGGAAGGCAAAAGCCCATATCCCATGTTCCCCTGCCACCCTTTCCCATGCAGAGGCCAGGCAAGGGGGCTCTTGCAGGAATGCCAGACAAGACTCTGCAAAGCTGAGTGGGGAGCTTCTCTTGGGTTTATGGGTCCAGGCAGGAGTGAAATGCTACCAGTTCAGCCCAGTTCGCCCGAACCGGTATTAACAAATACTTCCAGTTTGCAGACCCTGTGAGTTTCCTGCTTCCATTATGTGTGAAGTCCAGCTGCTTTTGCATTGTGTGTGAGCCAGTTGTGTAGCTTTTGTATTATTTTTGTGTAAAGTATGATAGTTGGTTTTCCCAGTCACATGATCACCAAGCCACACCGTCCTAGCCATGCCCGCACAACCGGTAGGGAAAATTTTTAGATTTCACCACTGGTCCCAGGGTTAATGTTGGGGGGACGCAGCCCTCAGGGTTTCTCCAGCTTCACTTGGACTTTGTGTCTTTCCAGGAGAAGCTCTTGTCGGGTGAAGCCATGCAGGGCTGGGTCTTCCAAGGGGAATCTGGGGTTGCCCAGGAGGAAAAGGCGGCTGGCCTCACCCTGGAGGGGACCCTCCATGACTCTGAGGAAGATGGGGGTCCCCCCTCGCCCCTCCAGACCCTCCAGAGCCCCCAGATGAGGAGATTCTCTTCATTGCAGCCTTTTCTGGGGAAGGGGCTTAAGCCCCCCCATCTCTGCAATTCTGAGAGCTTTTCCCTCTTTTTCATCCCCCCCACCAAAGCTTTGAATTTTGTTCTTTATTTGACGTCCTCCCCCCCCCCCCTTGGCTTGGCTTGGCTTCTTCAGTCTCTTCTCCATAAGGCTGAGGGCAGGGAAGCCCCCAGGCAACCATCTCTTCCCCCTCTTTGATTGGCTACAGGGTTGTCATGGCAAAGGGGGCAGGCCAGGAATAGAGGCAGCCACTAGAGAGAAAGAGAGGCGGAATTTTTGTCTTCCCTGAGAACTGGAGGATTTGAATGCAAAGTCTGCTTTCTTTTAGGAAACGCTTTATATTATTATGGAAAAGTAAAAAGTTGAGATTCGATTTTAATGCTTTCTTTTACTCCAACAGAGGAAGTCTGAAGTCAGCACTTTTTTTTCTTTTCTCCCTCCCCCATTTCTCCCTCTTCGTTTTTTTTTTATTTTTGTATTTTATTCTATAATCTAATAAAATGTTTTTTTTAAAAAAGAACAGGAGAATTTGAATGCGAAATCTGCTTTCTTCTTTTCAGATGCAGCCCAGAATCAGAAGGAGAGAAGGGTCAGAGAAAATGAAGGAATATTTAAAAATATATTTAAAAAAAGAAAAGAAAACTTGGACTTTGACAGAAGAAAAATAAAGAGTGAATATAGAAAAAAAGAGAAATCATCAAACTCTGTTGAAAAAGTTGTTTAGTTCTGTAGGGTGTGATCCACGAGATATATAGCAATTAAAACCAAAGAATGTTAAAAGTCAGCCTTAAGCAAATCTATTGGAGACGCAGAGCAGAAAGATCAGAAGATGAAGTGAAATAGGATGCTAAAGAAAATAGTGTTGTCAAACAGCTTATAGAAAATAGCTAAAATAGTTACAGTGTTAACATTACTTTCTGCACTGATTGAAAGGATTTAGAATTTAGAATGTCTGTTTATTTTAATTTTAAAAATGTGTAAGCTTTCCTATTTGTGAAATAAAAATCTCACCCCAGTGAGAAGGGAGAGAGAAAAAACCCGAAATCAAATTCAAGTTTCTAGTGCTTTGTGAATATATATATATATATATATATATATATATATATATATATATGTATATATTCTCTCTCTCTCTCTCTCTCTCTCTCTCTCTCTCTCTCTCTCTCTCTCTCTCTCTCTCTCTCACACACACACACACACACACACACACACACGCACACACACACACACAGAGGCAACAATTGGTGGCAGAGGTGGGATTGCTCCAGGAGATCTCTGAGTGCTCCCAATGCAAAGGAAAAGAGCCTCGGCTGTCGGAGGGAGAGAATTTGGTCCAGGGAGATCTCATCCCCTCCAGGCAACGGCCTCCCAAATACCCGGAGCTTCTCCTGGGCCATCTGAGACGGGAGAGGCTGAAGGGGAAGCTCTTCCAGGCCAGGAGACCATCTCATGGGGAGAATCCTCAGTTGAACAGGAAGATCGCATACAACAAGGACTTCCAACCAGGCTCCTCCTTGTCAGTTTCATTCCTGAGTCATTCCCTGTGCTGGAGTTTCCTTTCCTCTCTTTGCATTCCTCACACTTTCCTTCTTTTCTCTTTATTTCACTTACTCCTGTATTGACGGACCTGTCTAATTTCCTGAATGGTCTGGATTTCCAAAGCTTCTCTCTTTTCCTCTTATTTTGTGGAAGTCGCTGGAATCCAAAGATGGGACGGAATCAAAACTGTAACAACTCCAGATTATTTTCCTCTCTCCATCCAAACGAGTTCATCACTTGAATGCTGACTTTTGTTTAAAGGAGTGATTGAAATGGTTGTAGTGGGTGGGATCTTCTGAGAAGCAAAGTCAGTGGGGAAGCCAGGTTCACTTAACAACTCTGTCACTAACTTAACAACTGGAGTGATTCACTTAACAACTGTCTCACTTAGCAACAGAAATTTTGGACTCAATTGTGATCGTAATTCGAGAACTACCTGTCTTACAACATCCAGAAGAGGGGGCTTTATATATATATAAAATGAAAAAAGAAAACCAAAAAAGAAACAAACATCTCCACTTTCTTAACTTATCACAACATTCACGCAAAACTCACACAGACCAGAATAAATGGTGGATGTGAGCATGATCAGCATTCGCACTCAGCACCAAAAGAAATCCAGCTTTTTAAAGGGAGAAATGTACAGTTTCCACACTGTTCCTGTAAAGCTCAACAGATTTTCATCTGGAGAGTTTGTTTCGTGTACACACACTCACAATTTTATATAGACAAATAAATCCACCTCCCTGCTTGTGTTTGCAGGGATTCTATCACAAGTTCACAACCCCTGTAGAGACACTTCTTTACTTCTCAACTGGAAGAAAGAAACGGTTCGTGCGGAATCCAATTGATGGGAAGGCAGAGCAGTGAAAAATCATCTTCTATTTGTAATGCCATGATAGTATTTGTCCAGTTCTCATTAGCCTTGATGGCTTCAGATTACAGCCTTGAAACATAGAAAGCAAATTAATTCATAAAAAGAAAACTTTGCAAGCAGAAGCGAGGACATCAGATCCACTCCCAGCCCTGGGCCATAGCAGGTTTCTCTGTTTCTTTGGGAAAGTTTCTTTCTCCAATCAGAATCTGCCTAAGCCCCATCATCCACTTCCCTCCTTTCCTAGGATCAGCTGAATTCCTCCATTCAGACAATAGGAAAAAGGGAGTTTGCACAGAGCCTCCGGTCAGTCTCCATTTTTCCACACAGAAAGGTCATACTGACCCCTCTAAAGCCAAATCCCCCCCTGGCTTCTTGGACACCTCTGACCATCACTCAGCTGAGCTCACAGCCAGGCCTGGGTGGCTGAGAACTGGGATGGAAGGGATCACATACACACTACAAACTTTCCCAGCCACAATTAGACTCTTAGACACAGATTGTGGCCACCCACAAACTCCTAAACGGTGCCTTTATGTTGCATCAGGAAAGCACATGGGATCAGTCTCACAACACTCATCCTAAGGGGTTCCCCAGCTGTTGCCCCTGGTTGCTGATCAAAGTTTGGGAATCCCACTCCTGAAAGCAGGTTTTGTGGAATCAAATGCAGGAGCCAAAAAAGCAATAATCAAACTTCACTGCAGTTATTATTTATTCATTGTCCAGAGGAGGAATTTTCCTCCACAAAATAGTGGATGAAATTCCACAAATATAAGGATGGATGCCCTCATATTTATATATTTCATGAAAGAAGGAACAAAATGATAATCATACATATGCATATAGAATAGAATGGAATGGAATGGAATGGAATGGAATGGAATAGAATAGAATAGAATAGAATAGAATAGAATAGAATAGAATAGAATAGAATAGAATAGAATAGAATAGAATAGAATAGAATAGAATTAATTAATGGGGCCAAATTTATATATGTATATTTTAACTGTATTTTAATATTTGTACTTGATGTTTTTACTTGGCTGTTCACCGCCCTGAGTCCTCAGGGAGAAGGGCGGTATACAAATTCAAAATAAAATAAAATAAAATAATAAAATAGAATAGAATAGAATAGAATAGAATTCTTTATTGGCCAAGTGTGATTGGATGCACAAGGAATTTATCTTTGGTGCATATGCTCTCTGTGTACATAAAAAGACAAGATATGCTTGTTGAGAATCCCAAGGCACAACACCTAGTGACAGTCATATGGTACAATAAGCAATCAAATCATACTAGGAAATAATATCAATATAAATCGCAAGTATACAAGCAATAAAGTTACAGTCATGCAGTCACAAGTGGGAGGAGATGGGCAACAGGAAGACCAATGGCAATAGTAATGCAGCCTAATGTGAATAGTTTGACAGTGTTGAGGGAATTATTTGTTTAGCAGAGATATTAATAATATCTATTAAGTTGTTTAATATATAAGGTAAGCACAAATATTCATAATTAGCAAGCCTCAGTTCTTTCCAAGAATGTGTTATTGAATAAATAAAAAACCAGTTTCATTTCCATCACAGTTTTTATAAAATGTATTGAGAAATAAGGGTCTCAATGTTGCCCCATGCATTCCTTCTATATTTTTCTCTTGTTAACAGACATTCAAATTCCTCCAACAAATTGGTTTTCCTCACAATCTTCCAGCAGCTCTTTAATTATTTCAAGAAAAATCATTGGCCCACTCATGAATAGAGAACAGCTTGGATCATTTTCTATGTTTGGCCTCTTGGAACATGTTGAGACTTGATATTCCTCTGTCTCAAATCTCCACATTTCTTCTGGCTGTAAGCTGCTCCTTTGTGTTCAGCTCTGGCCTCAGAAGAATAATGTAGCACTTGGGGATGAAGATGCAGCCCAGCAGACCAGCACTGGAGGCCAGGATGGAGAAGACCTGCACAGCCACCATGTATTTCCCTTTGGTGCTCAGGTAGGTGGGCACAAAAGTCACCCAGACACTGCAGAAGACCAGTATGCTGAAGGTGATCAGCTTGGCTTCGTTGAAGGCCCCAGGCAGGTTCCTGGCCAGGAAAGCCACCGTGAAGCAGATGGCAGCCAAGAAGCCCATGTAGCTGAGGGTGATGTAGAACATGACAACGGCCCCTTCGTTGCACTGCAGGATGATCTCTCCAGGCTGGGAGTGGAGGTCAGAGTCAGGGAATGGGGGAGAAACTCCCAGCCAGATGGAGCAGATGATAATTTGGGCAGCAGAAGAAGAAAGGATGATGGAGTTGGCCAAGCTCTTCCCCAACCATCTCTTCACTCGGTTTCCTGGTTTTGTAGCCAGGAAGGCCAGCACCACCGTGATGGTTTTGGCCAAGAGAGAAGAAACTGCAACTGAGAAGATGATGCTGAAAGCTGTTTGTTGGAGAAGGCAGGTGGCTTTCCTTGGTTGACCAATGAAGAGAAGAGGAGACAAGAAGCAAAGCAGGAGGGAGACCAGGAGGATGTAGGAGAGGTCCCGGTTGTTGGCTTTGACAATGGGAGTTTCTCTGTATTTAATGAAGATGATTAAAACAAGGCCTGTGGTTAAGAAGAAGAATAGGGCAAAAGAGACCAGGACAATGCCTAGAAGTTCTTCATAAGACAGGAAGGTTATAACTTTGGGGATACATTGGACTCTGGACTCATTTGGGTATTTATCATCTGGACACTTGGTGCATTTTTCTGTATCTGAAAAATCCAAAAAGCAATAATAATATATAATATAATACTATAATATACAACGTTTTATGCATCATTTTTGGAGGATGACATAATGTAAGTCTGCTTCAGATAAGAAAAAGCAACAGACCTAAAACTATTCCTGAAGTTTTAAAGCACTGAGGTTTTCCTAGAAAAACAAATTACAAAGTGGAAGAATTATTGTCCCTGCCAATGGTAAAGCTTGCACAATCTGCCTTACCTTCCTATCTCTTCCTAACTGCTCCTTCAAGATGTTTTGATTAGTCTTCCCTTTAGATAATAAATTGTGCATTTTGAAAATAAACAGGAAAACAGTTAAGCTTCAAATGTGTCTTTCAACATGTACTTTCATCAAAATGCTCTGGATTGATTCATTTCCACCAGGCTTTCTTTTCCTCCAGTGTGACCCACCTTCCTGAGTGGAGAAGGTCCCCTCCAGACAAGGAACACAGTCATAGCAGCAAACTGGCTCTCCTTCTCGAGCCCTCTTGACAAATCCAGGATGACAACTTTCCACACATTTGGACTGAGGCAGGGACTAAGCAGAAAAACAAGGAATGCCAAAGAAAATGTGTTAGGACTCACCATCCATGGAAAATGGGGAGAGAAATGGGCATTAGTCAAGTAGCCTCTGGGCTTCACTTAGGTAAATATGAAACTTCTGACTAGTTCTAAATGACAACCATTTGATACCGCTCCATGGTTGTCCAAATGAAAACCATGGAGATACAGCTACTGTCAGATTCTTCATTTAGTTTCTGCCTTTTGCTTCTGGCATATCACGTTGCAAAAAAGGACTTTTCTACTTAATAAAATCTGGAGGGATGGAATTGAAAAATGATTTAATATTTAAGTGACAACCAGTTGGTTCCTCCTCATTGCCCTCCATTCTTGATTGTAAAGCATGATGATGTATCCCTATTAAATTTTCTCTTTGAAATTAGTACAAACAGTGACCCAGTTAATATAGGTAGGACAAATTCCTTTCAAGTTAGGGCTGTCAACTTGAAATCAGGTGTTCTTCATTGATTTGTATATTTATCTGTTCAATTCATAGGCTGGTGAATTAAGAATAAAATCAACTCTAGTTTTTAGAATTGTAGTGAGGTGAGATGGAGGTGAGATTGTGAGAATATGTCCTTCAAAAAGGGTAGATGTGGCATCTTTTGCTGCAGCACATGGGCCATGAAAGGGCCACCATCAGTGAGCTAAAGGGCCACCATCAGTGAGCTGTTGGACAGCATTACTTGGTCTGTTGTGTGGATGTTTGGGTGGTTTAGGGATGGGGAATTGTGGTGGGTGGGAGTGTGTTTGGGGATTGTTATGTGTGTTGGACCTGGTATTTGGGTGTTAAGTGAATTTCATTTTATGGGTATACTGTGTAGGCATGTACAATGACAATAAAGTTATTATTATTATGAATACAATCCCTGTGTCAGAAAGGGGTATTTCTAAAGCCCACCTAGTTATCCAAGACAAGGTCCTTTCTGTAGAAGAACTACAATTAGGTGACATCAAGTGGCATGGGGGGGGGAAACCAGATGTAATATTAGTTAAATTTGAAGAATCCTTTTTCCCCAGAGAGACTGAAAGTAGCTAACTTAAGATAAGCAATTGTATTCCAAGGGTTTTCAGATGAAGGCCAAATCTAAGTAGCGTTTCTTTCAAACTGTCCCTCATTACATTTGATATCAGGAAGGGCTTTTCTTTCAATCAAATAAATGTTGCAGTACTTCAATTTCTTGTGTCAGGACATTATACAATATACAAACAATACAATATTGTAAGCAGCCCAGAGTCACTCTGGACAGGAAGACAGACGGCATCTAAATTTGGAGGAGTTGAATTCTAATTCCAAAGCTTATTTCCCACTGGGATCCACAGGACCTCCGGTCAGTCTTGAATAAACTTCATTGGATTCAGTCCAAACTTGAGCTCAGGAACTGACCCACAGAATCGCCTTCTTCTTCCCTTCTATTTGAGGACAAGGGAGAAGCAAATCTGAGGCTTTCAGCACCACAGTCCCCAGCCCTTGATGGCTCCTCTCACCAGGTTTATGGAGATAATAAAATACAGGGAGGACCCAAAAGGATGATCATCTATGTCCTAAACAATTGTCACCCCAGATCTCATGTCCAACATGGCTGAGTCTGCTTAAAACATTGTTCTGTTGGAAGAAATGTCCATCTGGCTTCAGTTCCAAGTGGGGAAAGAAGCACTGGATTCATGGAAGTTGCTTGGAAAGAAGGTTTATTGGTTAACAGGACCACATGGTTTGAGGTCCTGGCCACAAAGAAAAGGGAATCACATGTCTTTGAGATCTTGAAGAAAAAAAGGGAGGAGTTGCTGAGAGTCCCTGGGTTCTATTCCGTCTCTGGGCTTTGAACTTCCTGTTCAAAGTTGCAAAGTCATGTCCGACCCACTGCAACCCCATGGACAGTGTTCCTCCAGGCCTTCCTGTCCTCTACCATCCTCTGGAGTTCATTTAAGCTCACGCCTGCTGCTTCAGTGACTCCATCCAGCCACCCCATTCTCTGTCGGGTGATATCTCTGCTTTTTAGTAAGCTGTCTAGATTTGCCATAGATTTCCTCCCCAAGAGCAAGCGTCTTTTAATTTCTTGGCTGCAGTCCCCATCTGCAGTGATCTTGGACCCCAGGAGAATAAAATCTGTCACTACCTCCATTTCTTCCCCATCTATTTGACAGGAATTGAGAGGGCCAGATGCCATGATCTTAATTTTCTTAATGTTGAGTTTCAAGCCAACTTTTACACTCTCCTTCTTCACCTTCATCAAGAGGCTCTTTAGTTCCTCTTCGCTTTCTGCCATTAGAGTGGTATCATCTGCATATCTGAGGTTGTTGATATTTCTCCCGGCAATCTTAATTCCAACTTTTGATTCATCTGGTCCTGCCTTTCTCATGATGTGCTCTGCATATAAGTTTAATAGGCAGGTGACAGTATACAGCCTTGCTGGACTCCTTTCCCAATTTTGAACCAATCAGTGGTTCCATGTCCAGTTCTCACTGTTGCTTCTTGACCCGCATATAGGTTTCTCAACAGACAAATAAGATGGTCTGGTACTCCCATCTTTTTGAGAATTTGCCACAATTTGTTGTGATCCACACAATCAAAGGCTTTAGCATAGTCAATGAAGCAGAAGTAGATAGTTTTCTGGAACTCCCTAGTTTTCTCCATGATCCAGCGTATGTTGGCAATTTGATCTCTACTTCCTCTGCCACTTCCAAATCCTGCCTGTACTTCTGGTAGTTCTTGATCCACGTACTGCTGGAGCCTAGCTTGTAGGATTTTAAGCATAACTTTACTAGCATGTGAAATGAGTGCAATGGTGCTGTAGTTTGAGCATTCTTTGGCATTGCCTTTTTTTGGAATTGGAATGTAAACTGACCTTTTCCAATCCCTGTGGCCACTGTTGAGTTTTCCAAATTTGCTGGCAAATTGAGTGTAGCACTTTTACTGCATCGTCTTTTAAGATTTTGAATAGCTCAGCTGTAACACTCTCACAGTGTATCCCAAAATATTTCACTTCTCTAGGAGAGGGTTGGGTTTTAACTTCCAACAGTTCCATACTATTGCAACTGAAGGATACGTCCTTCAATACTATTGAAGCCTCCCAAGCAGTCTTAAAAAAACTATCATTCCCTCACATGCCATTCTCAGTGAAGGTCATCCACTGCAGTGACGAGGTTTAGCCCGCTTGAATTGGTCCCTAAGGCTTTGGAAACAGAAAAAAGACACCAAGATTTCACCCACCTTGTTGAGCAACTTCAGCCGTAAAAGAGCATCTTGGTTGACAATAAGTTTTTGCCTTTTAAAACTCCCCAGTTGCTTTATGGTGACATCCATCTTGGGGAGAAACACCCAGCTGGTGACTCCCAGATCTGCTGCTACATCTCCATTTTGGTCCAAGTACAGTGTCTCCTGAGAAAAATTGCAAAACTCTTCTTTTGACAGAAAGGGATGAAACTAAAATGAAAAGATCCAGAATTTTTAAAAGCAGAAAATCTGGTTTCTTATCCCACATCGTCTTTTCACATTTGAATCTTTCTTCTGCAGTTGTCTAATTTGCAGCATTCTGAGCTGGGAGAACATGAGTTACCACTATCTTCAAAATTTAAAAACAAAGATTCAGGAAAAATTGTCAATCATATATTAATGAAAAATAATTGACAAAAATTGTCAATTATATAGAACTTCCTGTAGCAGTCAAAAAACATTCAAAAAAAACAAACCGATAGAGATTATTCATAAACTCCTTGAAATCAGTGACTACTAGTAAGCATGGATTTTCCCAGGTTACTGTTAGATAAACAGAAGAGCTAATTTTACTTTACTATAATGAATAATATAGAATACCATCAGTTTGAAAGTATAAATCCCCCATCAACTCTTCTGTTAGCCTGAAAAGTTAGTCAGGATTCTTTCTGAGTTACTTTCTCTGTCTGTCATGCATCTGAGGCCTCCTCTTCCTCTTATCTGGTCATTTCTAGTCAGTATCTCTTTCCCCATCCCCAAAATCATTCCCAGGTATCATTACACTTTGTTAATAGATTGTGGGAATGCTTGTGGTATATCTTGATTTCATCATTGAATTTCTTCATAAAGTCATCAGTAGAAACCTAGTTAAGTGAGGGTTGGATGATATGATAATTAAGTGGGGGGAAACTGCCTTAAAATTGAACTCAAATAATTTTTAATGTTCCTCATAGAACTGGGGAGATAAGAATTACTATTACTCCTTGATCATCTAGTCTTCAATATATCTATTAATAAAGGCAGATGGAATTGATCTATAATGATTTTTGTGATGCATAATTTATACCAACTCTTAGATAAGGCTATTTAGATCACTTTTAAAAGATTTCCAGCTTCCAGAAAAAATATTTACGATTTCTCAATAGAGGGACAAAATAAAATCCAGTAGAAAAATATCTGATGTTTATCAATTTGAATTTGACAAACAACGGTATCTCGTGTAAGAACAGACAGATGGGAACTACAATATAGATCTATGATTAAGGTTTCATTTTCGATATTATTACGTATGTATATTGGTCACTGATTATAATAAATTGATGGTGTCAACTGATTTATTAGATAAATAATCATATAATCATATAATTAACTTGATAATTTCATTAATCTGGAAGAAGGATGGTGTACAAAACTTGACAATAATATTTATAAAAATGATTTCTTGGACATTTACAGTGAATTGTAATGTAATAAGAAATTTATAGTGAAATTGTATAAAGTGATGTACTGTTGGTTTTTAAAATTTAATATTTAAAGATGTTTCAAATGTCTGTTGGAAAAGCAATTGTAAAGAAGGTCCTTTTTATGATACATGGCTGACTTGTGACAAGGCAAAGAAATATAGTGAAAATGTTATGCACTCAAAAATGGAAAGAGGCGTCAACTTCCACAATCGAAGAACGGATTGAGAATCTGACAGAATTGGTGGACGTGGCAAAGTTAACAACATTGATTAAGGAAAGGAATGTAAATAGCTTGAAAACCACTTCTGGACTTTCTGATCAAAAGAGATGAAAATTGTTACGTATTGAAATTAGTAACTAAACAAATTGTTGAAGTCTTCACTCAGGTCCGCTATTGAAGCGGGAAAACACTTTAAACTGATTGGTTGACCGACTGACAGCCTCCTATAAAAGGAGCGCTGCCAGCCAGGCTTTTTAGCTGTTGTTCCTATGAACCTAATAAAAAGAGCTTTGTTTAAGTCACTCTGGTCTCGCTTCCATTCTCGCCCAAGATCTAACAAAAATTATGTTCTGACTCTGAATTTTGTTGATTAAGTAGGTAGTTGTTATAGAAATGACTGTTACCTATTGTTTCTATGTACGATACCTGTCATGATGCCCATTTTTTGAAATGTTATCCCATGAGTGATTAAATTGGCCAAACCGCTTGCCCTTTTCCACCACAAAGAGGTTCAGATGGTTCCCCTCAACCTCCTTTGAATGCTTTTTAAAAACTAACCAAGTTTGATGGATCCTGGTTAGGACCCCATACCTGCCAGGGTTGCAGCCTTGGAGGCCCCAAACTCTCTTCGACCTCCTTGCTTCTCCTCTTTGCTCTGGAGGAATATGCAGCTTTCAAGGTGTGGGCCAGAGTCTTAATGAAACTGTAAAAATGTTCAGAGCTTGGGAACCAGTTCCTGTTCCGTTTCCTTTGGGTCTCCAGTGGGGCTTTCTGGGTACATCTTTTTCGGCCTTTGACAGAAAAGACGTCCTTTGATAGTGAACAGTGAAAATACTGACCTTGAAACCGGGGTTCCACAAAGAATTGGGGTTCAAAGACATCATCTTTTCGCCTTCCTTTTTTTTCCTGATAAGAAAATCTCCAAATACTATGGACATATTTGTAAAGTCTGTGATTTGCAATTGTCACATAACCCAAGGCTGACATGATGCACACTTTCCCCTCAATGGGTCCTGGCAAACGCATAAGTGTTAAATGGAAAGGAAGGATTCTGTCCAAAATGGAAACACGTCCTATGAAGTGAACAAAGACATTAACTTGTCTCCATTTAGAGAGGGCATCCCTGAGGGGTGTTGTATGACTTGTTGTTGAGAATAGTTGTGACATAACAACACAAATTCCATTCCTGACAAGCATAGGAGGGAAAATCCTCATGAAATTCTCTCCCTCCTCTATGTCTGAAGCAAAGAGGCCAATCAAGGTCCATCTGAAATGGAGCAGCAGTTGGACAATTGCTGGATACCGGACCCCTTGTTTGGGGAGCAAATGGTGGAAAAAGGGGAAATTCCTTTTATCACTCAGAGCCTCTGAAGCAGTTCCACAACTGATCTAGAAAAAGCAATGAAGAAAGATGTGTTATATTGGGGGTCAGATAAAGTCCATAATATCACCTTTTAATAAATCCAACTTGGTTCTCATGAATATCTTAGAATAATTTATTGTTAATTATTAGATTCCATAGCTTTCATTATACATTAATAAATACAGTGATTTTAGACATTGAAAAAAAAATCCCAACTCACTTCTGAGGGTAGCAGCTGAAATCCTTTTATCCCCACCCTCACCCATCCCAAAAAATACCCCTCACATTCTTTGATTAGGTTGGTTCTACTGGTGATATAATGCCCCAAACTTAATGCCTCAAACTTCAACACCATATAAGAGCTTGGGGGTAACTTTGGCATTATATACCAAAGTTATATAAATGGGGAGAAAGATGGATTGCTATGATTAGTTTTTTTTAGTGTTTAAGCACCAAATTCACTTGTGCCTTTTCTTTAAGTGAGTTCCTTTGATGATGTGGGAAACAATATCCAGTTTCTGAGAAAATTACCCCAGGAAAGGAAAGGTATTACTTGCTCTATTGGCTCATCATCAAATAGACATCTATGGCTATGATGTGATTTTCCAAAAAACCTATAACTTTTTACTTTGTTTTGTAAATAGTCTGAGAACTATAATGGCAATAGAATCGAAGTTTTCTCAACAGCCTACACAATCCATCTTATGACAATGATAGGAGTATCATTTTATCAGCGTAAATCAGTGTGTTCAAATAAATATGTGTACTTCAGGATCCTTCATTAATGCAGGCAAGACGTTAATCTCTAGAGGCATAGAATCAAAATCATGTGAAGTATTAGTACTGCTTTACAAATCCTTAGTAAGACCACACCTGGAATACTGCATCCAGTTTTGGTCACTACATTACAAAAAAGATGAGACTTTGGAAAAAATGCAAAGAAGAGCAACTAAGATGATTAAAGGCCTGGAGACTAAAGCATATGAACATATTACTTTCCAAAGCACCAGAGGGCAGGACAAGAAACAATAGGTGGAAACTACTCAAGGAGAGAAGCAACCTGGAAATAAGGAGAAACTTCCTAACAGTGAGAACAATTAATCAATGGAACACCTTGAAGTCAGAAGTTAAGTCATCACTGGAGGTTTTTAAGAAGATTTAAATGTCTCAAATTGTATAGGTTCTCCTGCTTGAGCAAGGAGTAGGATTAGAAGACCTCCAAGGTTCCTTCCATCTCTATTCTGATTTACACACAAACCTGTGGGACTTTGTAGGTGCCTAGTAATGGTGACGCCTGGATGGAGATTTTCCTTGTAGCTCCATCAAGAAGAGCCAGGAGGTTGTCCTTCCTCCCACAGCCGTAGTTGGGGACATTGGCTTCTCCAGTGGACAGCATGTCCAGCAAGGCATCTGAAGTGCGTAAAGTGCTCAAAGAGCTGTCATGGAGGTTGTAGCCAAGTGTGAGATTGTGGAAGAGATGGGAATTCTTGTTGACCAATTGAAAGGTGAAAATGAATTGTAAAATTGTTGAAAAACCAGCAGAAACTCTCCTGTAAAAAAAATGTTCATGTTATTATCATCATCATCAAGAGCAACAAGAAAATACTTTTTTAAAAAAAATCAGTCCTCTTTGTTTTAACAAGCCTACTAAGTCTTAGGAAGACTTAATAGGCTTGTAAGGGCCTGGTGGCTCAGAAGACTGATAGCATTGTGATTAACACCAGCTGTCTGCAATTACTGTAAGTTCGAATCTCACCAGGCTCAAGGTTGACTCAGCCTTCCATCCTTTCTAAGGTAGGTAAAAGGAGGACCCAGTTTGTGGGGGCAATAAGCTGACTTTGTATAAATATACAAAAGTATGAAGGCTATTGCTTAACGCATTATAAGCCGCCCTGAGTCTCCGGAGAAGGGCGGCATATAAATCAAATTAAAAAAAAAAGTCTATTAATCCAAAACCAACGGCCAGTTATACAAATATTAAAATGGACTAGGCTGAGGAAAAACAAGTATTTCAATCACTACTTTAAACAAAGTTCAATATTCAAGTAATGAACTCAGGATTGAACTGGGAGAGGAAAATAATCTGGACTTTCTTCAGTTTTTTTCAGCCCCATTTTTGGATTTAAGTCCTTCCCACTAAATGAGACAGAAGGGGCAAGCCTCGGAAATGAAAACCTTTCAAGAGATTAGACAGGTCCTGCAGTATAGAAGTAAGTGAAATAAGAAGAGAAGAAGGAGTGTTAGAACTGCAAATGGGAGGAAAGCAATTCCAAATGACTTACGAATGAGATTGACTAGGAGGAGCTGTGTTGAAAGGCAAAGAAATAGATGCTACTATTCTTTCAGTTGTGAATATATGAATGACATGGTCGCCTCGTCTGTAATAGCTCCATGGTTTTCCATCCTGGTTCTCCAAATTCAGCGGGCATTTCATTCTCAGCTTCCCAGAGACTGGATGGGATACCAGCAGCATCAGAAGCAGGAGCTCCATCATTCATGGGGTGAATCAATCAATCCCCTTCCCATTTCTAAAGAAGAATTAGAAGAATTCAAAGGACTCTCACGAGATGGAAATGCCAGTGGATTTCCTGATTCAGACAGAGACAAACTGAGCTTCAGCTGGAGAGAAAGATACATTCAAGAGCACAGCCTCTGCCTGTCCCAAAATGTCTTCCCACAGAACATGATCTGAGGCATTTATCCTGTTCGGATACAAGATCCCTTCTATGTTGCTACAGTCTGATGTTTACAAAGGACGTCACTGGAGAAGTAGCAGAAAAGATCTCAGATGCTGGTATTGTGATAACTGTAGTGAGAGGCATCCCAGGGCTCCATGTGAGGAGGGGTAGCTGGAGAAAATCACAGGAGTGAAAAACCAGAAATACACCTGTGGGGCTATTGTTCTGTAATGGCTGTGATCCTTCCTGTCAGGACATGTCCAGAAAATGATGCTGGAGGAAGATAGCTCAATAACAAGGGAATTAAATTATTCTGTCCTTCAACATGGTCTCTTCGCTCCAGAGACTGCTGAGAAAAGTCACCCAGAGTTATGGAGCTTGTCAGCACTCTAGGTTGATGTCACTTAATTCTAGTGCCACCTGTCTTCTAACACCCAGGAAGCAATCGGCACCCTTGAACCAGTGGTGAAATCCAAATTCTTTTACTACCGGTTCTGTGGGTGAGGCTTGGTGGATGTGGTGTGGCTTGGTGGGCATGACTTGGTGGGCATGGCAGGGGAAGGATACTGCAAAATCTCCATTCCCTCCCCACTCCTGGGGAAAGGAAATTGCAAAATTTCCATTCCCACCCCACTCCAAGGGAAGGATATTGCAAAATCTCCATTCCCACCCCACTCCAGGGGAAGGATACTGCAAAATCACCATTCCCTCCCCACTCCTGGGGGAAGGATATTGCAAAATCTCCATTCCCACCCCCACTTTGGAGCCAGCCAGAGGTGGCATTTGCCGGTTCTCTGAACTACTCAAAATTTCCACTACTGGTTCTCAGAACTGCTCAAAATTTCCGCTACTGGCTCTCCGGAACCTGTCAGAACCTGCTGGATTTCACCCCTAAGTGGGTTCCTGCACTGAGCAGGAGGGTTGGACTAGATTATCATGAAGGCCCCTTTCACAGCTAACATTCCACAATTCTCTGAATGTGTGCAAAACAGGTTGTCCTTGACTTTCATTTAGTAACCACCAGAGATGGTATTCAGCAGGTTCTGACCAATTCTGGGGAACCGGTAGCGGAAATTTTGAGTAGTTCGGAGAACCAGTAAATACCACCTCTGACTGGCCCCACCCCCATATTTTTTCTGCCTCCCGAGTCCCATCTGATAGGGAGGAAATGGGGATTTTGCAGTATCCTTCCCCTGTCACACCCACCAAGCCATGCCCACAGAACCGGTAGTAAAAAATTTTGAATCCCACCACTGGATTTGGCAGTGCGAGCAGTGTTCCTCCAGAAAAATAGAGAGAGAAAGTTACACCTGACGGAAATTAAATGAAACTGAAAGAGGCTGGGCAGTGGGGGTAGAGGAAGCATTTGCGGTAAAATGGGCATTGCTAACCTGCTAACCTTGCTAATCCTTACCAAAGTAACCAAGAGGAGATAGTCAATGCAATTATCCCCACAAAGCAGCAAGCAGCACAAGCAACCATGAGACAACAAATGAGAAAAAAGTCATCAGACTCCAGCAGTGATTTGATGCAGCAAATGAAAAGGGAATTAGAAACAGATGCTTGGTTTGGAGCCCATGGGGGGAAGTTAGCCTCAAGAGAAGGACTGGGGTGGAAGGGGGACAAGCTGTATGTCCCCAGCAGCCTACGAGACCAAGTCCTGCAGCAGAGCCATGACACTAAGCAAGCTGGCCATTTGGGTTCTTAAAGCACTTAGTTAAAAGACAGGGATGAAAAGGGAGATAGAGAGCTATGTGAAAAGTTGTGCAGTGTGTGCGGCAATGAAGAAGAGATGGGAGAAAAAGTCCCTGGCTGTTGCAGCAAGTGGCAGAGCCAACATGACCTTGGGAAGAGAAAGCAATGGACTTTATACTCAAACTCCCAGAAAGTGAGTGAAAGTGAAAGTGAGTGAAATACCATAGTTTGGACAGTACTAGATTTATTTCCCAAGCAAGCTCACTTCGTAGACTCTCAAGCCTCCCATCAGCCCAGAAACTGGCTAAGATGTTTCTGCAACACATTTATCGACTGCACAGGGTGCCAAAACAAATTATCTCGGACCGAGAGGTCCAGTTTACCATGAAGCTCTGGAGGGAATTCATAAAATTGATCATCCCAAGGGCTTAGCTCGGCTTTCCACCCAAGTACGAATGTTCGCAGAATGTGTGATAGAGCAATACCTACGGTGCTATGTCAACTATCAGCAGTCTACCTGGGCAGATCTTTTGCCATTTGCTGAAGTTGCCTACAATAATGCGGTGCCCAGTAGCATGGGTGGCAATGGGGGTGGAATTTTTACCCCTGCCAGAGTACCCTAGGGAGCCCCCTTCCTCTGTAAGCCTGACTGGATGGGGGGGGGTCCCCTCCAGAATGGCTGGGGAAATGTGAAAAAGGTACCAGCTAAAGCAACCGAGAGAAATTCAGCCAGACAAGAGACAGGCGTCCCAAGGTCTGTCCCACACAGGGGACAAAGTGTATTTGTCTACAGAATACCTAAAGCTAAGGTTACCTTGTAAAAAGCTGGGGCCAAAGTACCTAGGAACTTTTCCCATCCTAAAGGCCATAAACCTAGTCAGGGTGGAGCTGAGACTACCTCGCATATTGGGGAAAGAGCACCCAGAATTCCCCTGCAATCTGCTGAAGACAGTGGTGGGGTCTGAACTGAGACCAGTGTCTAAAGATGCTCCCGGTCTGATTATTGTGGGAGGAGGGGTGAGCAGCATTATGAGATCAAAAGGATTCTGGATTCTGGGCTCTATAAGGAAGAACTTCAACACCTAGTTCAGTGGGAGGGGTACCCAATTTCAGAGGCCCGATGGATAAAAGCACAGAATATGAAGGCAGATAAATTAGTAGGGAGATTCCATGAAAAATATCCCCAGAAACCAAGGGGCCCTTCCTAGAAGGATAAGGAACCCCTGAAATGACGAGTGTATGCTTTTTTTTATTATTATTTGATTTATATGCCGCCCTTCTCTGGAGACTCAGGGCGCTTACAGTGCATTAAGCAATAGCCTTCATACTTTTGTATATTTTATACAAAGTCAGCATATTGCCCCCACAAACTGGGTCCTCATTTTACCCACCTTAGAAAGGATGGAAGGCTGAGTCAACTTTGAGCCTGGCAAGATTCAAACTTACTTTAATTGCAGACAGCTGGTGTTAAATTACAGTGCCTTGTCTGCAGAGCTATCCAGGCTCCTCATTTTCCAGGTTCTAGGGGGCTCCGACTGTCAACTTTGAAATGTGCCTATGCTGCTGCAGCCATTTTTTTTTCGTTTCTCAGCTTACCGCAGAGTTGGGGGAAGGGAAAGGTTTGGAATGCTAGCCCCAGACAACAATACGAAACCATCCCATGGGAACCAAGGTTATCTCAACAGATGTTTGGCAAAGACTTGCCATATTGACACCAGAACACCTGATTGGACAATGTGACCTGTGCTAAAAGAATCTATTCTTTACCTATGCAAAAACTGCGGGAATTAGTTAGAGTTGGCTTTGCTTTCATATGTGCCGAAATGATGTCCTCAATAAAGTCTTGGTTAAAGAGAGCTGATTGTCTCGACACGGCTGGCTTGGTTGGGTTTGTCAGTCAGAATTTCCACACTTCTCTTAAGCAAGATTTATTGAGATGAAAGGGAAGAGAGTTACAAGAATTACAGATATTCAACCATTTTATTTATTTATTTATTTATTTATTGGTTCGATTTATATGCCGCCCTTTTCTGGAGACTCAGGGTGGCTTACAATGCGTTAAACAATAGCCTTTTTTTTTTTTTAAATAATCTTTATTTACATTTTCCATTAAAGACAAAAAGAGAATGACACATTATATAAATAACAAACAAAACATACAAAACAACACAACAAAAACCAACAAAACTAGCATACCTATAAGCAGTACCTTAATAACCTAGTACTCGGTACTGTATATCTATATTATAATCCGGAGAAGACAGAACATCTTGCATATCTTTATAAAACAATTAGGTCTATCCGACTTCACTTTACTTGTATAATATAAGTTTCTCGGTACATATAGTTCCTCTTCTAATTTGGGTTATATTTTCCTTTTCTCTAGCCACCTATAGAATTTTTCCCAAGATAAAACATATTTGTGTTTGATCTCTATCCTGTAATTTTTTGGTCAATTTATCTGCTTCCGCACAGTCTAAAATCTTTTTTATAATAGCTTCCTCTGATGGGATGCTTTGATTTTTCCAAAGTTGAGCATACACCAATCTCGCTGCTGTGATAATATGTAATGCAAGATACCATACATCTCTTTTAATACCTTCCGGTTTGGAGCCGAGCAGGCATGTCTCTGGTTGCCATTCAATCGTTTGATTTAGAATCCCATTCAGCCATTTTTTTATTTCCCCCCAGAATTCTACTGCTTTCGGGCACGTCCACCACTGATGATAATAAGTGCCATGCTCACACCCACATTTCCAGCATTCTGCTGATTGTCCAGTGAACATTTTAGCTAGTCTATCAGGGGGAAGATGCCATCTGTATATCATCTTGTAAATATTTTCTTTGTATGCCGTGGAAACTACTAATTTCATATTCTCCCACCAAATCTCTTGCCATTTCTCTAAATAGATTGAATAACCAAAGTTTTTTCCCCAGGCGATCATTGTATCCTTAATTATCTCATCACCTATCTCTATTCTCATCAACAACTGATAAGTTTTCTAAATCATGCCTTTTTCTTGGCCCATCAAAATTTTATCTAGTTCTTGTAACTCACCATTAATACCCTTCCTATCTCTGTCTTTTTTGTATTTAGATTTGTATTCCTTATCTGACAAAAGGAAAAAGCAATGTTTCTTTAACATTCTGTCCTTTAAATATATATAAATATATAGCTAAGTCTATGAAGTTAGAGGAAGTACTAGGGTGATAATTATTACCTGTCTAATGTGCAGAAAATTCATAGGAAACTCTATTATTAGAGGTAAATAATGAATCAGATCATCTTTCTAGGCAAACATCCTGCGTTCTGCCACAGGACATCTCTTCATATGCTGAATTTAGAGGATACTATATTTTGAAATCTAGTTGGCTGGCAGAAAAAGTTTGTCCTGCAAATAATCCGGAAAGGGTACTGAAAAGGAAAGGTAAGAGGGATGCAATGTGTTCCACCCATAACAATCCACACCGCCTCATTCTGAACCAGTAACAGCTTCTCAGAGATCCTCAAGAGAACCAAGTAGAACCCATTGCAAGAAGCCTTTCCGGTGGTGGACCTAAGACAATTCCTCAAAATTAAAAGAACTCAGACGTTCCTAGAAAGGTAATCTTTGGAGGACTCATATACTGTATATACAAAAGCAGAAGAAATATTTCCTCTGCTATTAGTAAATTGTCCAATCTGCCACACCCTCCTCCCATCTCGTCCCAGCCTCTCTTTTTGCTTTTCTTTCTTTTAGATAAGAAATTGTGCAGGTTAAAAATAGCTTAAATCTGTCCTTCAAGTTGCACTTTCATGGAAACGCTCTGGATGGATCAACTTCCACAAAGCCTTTCCTTCCTCTGTTGTCACCCACCTTCCTGAGTGAAGAAGGTCCCCTCTGGACAAGGAACGCAGCTTACACATGATAATGTGAAGATCACATGCAAGAATTTTCTTGCTTTCCAGCTTCAATAGGGTGTCTTGCATTATTGACATGAAGAAGTGCGTGAAATATAAATACAATTCTGAAATTGTTGGTTCATCGTCCTTTGCGAGTTCATTTTCCTGATCCGAAATAAGATTCCAGATAACTTTATGGCACTCATCAGATCCAAGAGAAATAAAATACGATTTTAGAGGTATCCAGTTTAAAAGAAGTCTTTCAACCACTTTAAACAAACTTAACTCAACGTGTTGGAACATGGCGCAAAATTTCATGGAATTCTGACTCGCAAAACTCAAAAAATGATTTCAACTCTTCTCGTTTCTTCGCAGAATTCAAAAATTCAGCAAAAACCTTCAGCACTACATTTTCGATATCAAAAGATAACTGCTTTAATGCATTTTTTGCACTGTTGTGTAAAATGTGATTATTGCAATGAGCAGCTACAATATTGTCATTTTCCAGCAATAATTTTTGGTAAACAGATTTGTTCACTCCATAATTGACCGATGCATTATCTGCTAAGTAAGCTGAAACATTATTTATTTCCAATTCGTTATCACTAAGAACTCGACGCAGCTGATTTTTTATTGATGTAGAATCTTCGAAAGAATCCTCATAAAAATCTAAAATTTTCACACACAGTCTTGAGCCAGGAAAGAAATATGGTGTTTGATCCCATGGTAAGTTTCAGCCATTTCAGCTACAGTCACTTTCTCACTGAAAGAGGAAGTCTTTAACAATGAAAAACGAATTGATTCGCTTGTTGCTGGAAGCTATTTTCTCCTTATCTAAATGTTTTTTTGTGCTTGCATTCTGTGTGACAGCTTTTATACCATTATATTCAATTGTGAACGATTTCTGACACAATTTACAGTAGGCCGTCGTATTTGTTCTGTCGGTTTCGTTGTTGGTAATCCATGCAAAAGTAGCTTCCCAGTCTTTGGTGTATTTGCACACTCCTCTCTTTCATTTTAAAGAATTTGAAATCTTGCTGCTGTCACTCTCATCACTCGACGCCATTTTAGGTCAGTCGACACAAGCTACAATACATTTTAAAATTTGAACTGTACATAATTTTATAATATATTTTTATTTCAATCTCATCATTAATTTTTTCGGAGAATCGAGTTCAATGGATATTCGATCTTTGTCTCATTCTAACATGAAAAAAAAGACAAAACGCGATTCTCCTATCCTTATTCTCTTAGACTGTACAGCTTTAGATTACGTACCATTTCATCATAAAGCTTTTGAATAAAAAAAATGTCCACTATTTTGTGAAAAAAAATAGTGAACATAATGTGAAAAAAGCGGACTGTCCGCTCAAATAGTGGACACCTGGCAAGGGTAAATCCAGCCCCACAGTCCCGGAAGGTTCTTCCTTCCTCTGCCCAACTTCTCAAAGCGGCTGGAACGCTTTCTCTGCAACTGGGGGTGGGCGGGGGTGGGGGGGGACTCCGTTCCCCTGGCTCTGATTGACAACTCTGGCCTCTTTTGTGTCAACTAGCGCTTGAGTTGGCTGGCTGTATTTTCCTCTACTGGGTAAGAGCTGCGTAAGGGAACATCACAAATACACTGCAGACACTTTGTGGCAGGTGGGGTGGAGGAAGGGAAAGAGAGGGAGGGAGGGAGAGATCAAGAAACACCTAGAAGCAAAGACAGCTGTAGGGATCCTTTCATGTACATCCGTATGTAACACCCCATTTCTATGGCTTTGCACTTTGGCCCTATGGCTGCCGCTGCTCCTTGGCTCTCCGAGCACCCGCCGCGCAACCTCGGCAAACGGAGCGTCGAAGCAAGAGCAACCCTCGAGCTTCCCGGAGGACGACGCTGGAGCCAATCCGCCCCTCCAGAGAGCAGCTTCCCTGCCAGCCTCTTCCTCCATGGTCCCACAGACTGGTCTCACCCATCAGCTGGGCACACTCCTGCAGAGAGGTGCCAAGGGAAGCTGTCCCCCCTTAGAAGCCCCACATTGGCTCAACCACCCCCCCAGGCATCCCGCTCACCTGGAGCGCTTCTCCCCCTCCCCCATCTGGGGTCCACCTCGCTTCGGCCCCACTGCCGCAGTTCCCAGGGAAGCTCTGCTCTCCGGAGGGGCGGATTGGCTATTGCTGGCCTCCAGCATCGCCCTCCGGGAAGCCCCCTCAAGGCCTGCAGCCAGGTTGGGAGGAAGCCCATCCAGGCGCTCCGGCTGTCCAACCCTCCCATCCGCGGTGCTCTGCCCAGCTTTCCTGGAGGGGCTCTGGGCAGCCCCAGTTGTGGGGGTTGGAAGGGCAAGGCGGGGTGTGTGTGGAGGTGGGGAGAGGACATCATCAAGGGGAAATGATTCCATAAAGTCAATACAAAGAAATAGGAAATAGAGAAAAATAGAAAAAAGGAAGAGGAGAGGAGAGGACCCCGATCTTCCCACCTTTATTAAGCAGCTTTCCAACACTGCGTCACCCTTCACACAGGGGGCGCTCTTCCACACCATTAGCTGAAGTTTTCAGCCCCACCAAGGCGCCCGCTGCCCCCACTCCCGCTGCCCCCACTCTCTCTGCCCCCGCCAAAGGACACCGCAGCCCCTGAGTCCCTCGCTTGAGATCCCCCCCTGTCCGAGCCCTTTGTGGACACAGCCAGGTGGAGCTGAAGGACCAGAAGGAACCGGAGAGCGTGCAGATGAGCCCTTCCTGATGACCATTCAAAGAGTCCCGGGAGGCTCTTCCTTCCTCCTGTCAAACCTCTCAAACAGGCCGTCCTGCTAGATCCCTTTCTCTGCAGTGGTGACAGGGACTCCATCTTGCCAGGGCTGATTGACAGCTCCTGGATATTTTGGGTTGGCTGTTGAGGGAGAGTGGCTCAACTACATCAGAGGTGTGTAAGGGAAAATCACAAACAAGCTCCAGATACTTTGCGGCTGTTGATCAGGGAGGAAAACTCCAATGAAGGGAAAAACTGGGGTGGGGGAGGGAGAGAGAGGGAGGGGGAGGGAGAGGGTAAGAGGGGGGTGTCAACAAATGCCCAGAACCACAGACCGCTGTGTGGGCTCCCTTGTGAAGAAGGCAGCGTTCTGGTGGGTTTGAGCTCTGAAGATTTGAGTATGCCAGGCTGATGTGTGTCCAGGTATTTGTAGCTACAGAACAATCCAGAGAGAAGGAAAAGTGAGGGGATCTTTTTCCCTCCCGTTCAAAGCAGGGGACGCAGACTCAATGCAAATTCCTCCCTCACTGGGGAGATCAACTGGATTTTGTCCTCAGACAGGAGATCACACAGAAGCGACACCTTCTCTTGATTTATTTCAGAGACTGATGTGGACGCCCATCTTATGCGAACTTCCCTGGGCGGATTGGTGCATAAGAATTTTGAAACATCAAAACCCAACAAAATGATAGTAATCATCAAAAGGAGTCCATGTGGTGCCCCCGAAAAAACATTCATTTCTCAAAGCTTCTGGACTCCAGTCTCAACCTGCCCCGAGTATCCGGGAAGAGAACCGGCTATTTGAGGAGTCCTGATCACCCAATTAGGGGACAGAGGGAGGGTGCAGGATCTCATAGGAAACCCTCCTTCACAGGGCAGCTGTGGGGAATGTGTGCCGACTGGGTCTCTAGGTGAGGGAGACTTCAAGGACCCCCCCTACCTGGCTTGGGGTGAAGGGCAACGGTTCTCATGAAGAATATCCTACAACTCTTGGAGCATGGTTCCTACTTACTCTTTCTCACACATATGTATACTTTTAGCCACTGTCAGTAGGAATAATTTCTCAAATTATTTTTCATGGGGTGTCTGGTTCTTTGGTGGTTGCTGAACATTAAATTCCTCTAAATGACTTTCACAGAGTTCTCTTCAGCTAGATTTATTGGGATGAATAGGGAAATACAAGAATTCCAGTCATTCAAACATTTCCCATTTACAAACATACATATATGATTTTCTTTTATTCCTGCATAGCATCTAAGTGGAAACAAAGTGTGTCTTCTTTCAAATAAAAAGGTAAAATGCAGTCAGCCAGTCTAACTCAATGCAAACAATGCAAACAATGCAATTGCATAAAAGAATGCAATTCTTTAAATAACATGATGTAAATAACATGATGTTACATCTCATGTTTTTACATTTGTTCTGGTAAGCTGCTCCTTTGTGTTCAGGTCTGGCCTCAGAAGGATAATGTAGCACTTGGGGATGAAGATGCAGCCCAGCAGACCAGCACTGGAGGCCAGGATGGAGAAGACCTGCACAGCCACCATGTATTTCCCTTTGGTGCTCAGGTAGGTGGGCACAAAAGTCACCCAGACACTGCAGAAGACCAGCATGCTGAAGGTGATCAGCTTGGCTTCGTTGAAGGCCCCAGGCAGATTCCTGGCCAGGAAAGCCACCGTGAAGCAGATGGCAGCCAGGAAGCCCATGTAGCTGAGGGTGTTGTAGAACATGACAACGGCTCCTTCGTTGCATTGCAGGATGATCTCTCCAGGCTGGGAGTGGAGGTCAGAGTCGGGGAAGGGGGGAGAAACTCCCAGCCAGATGGAGCAGATGACAAGTTGGACTGCAGAAGAAGAAAGAATGATGGAGTTGGCCAAGCTCTTCCCCAACCATCTCTTTGCTCGGTTTCCTGGTTTTGTGGCCAGGAAAGCCAGCACGACCGTGATGGTTTTGGCCAAGAGAGAAGAAATGGCAACTGAGAAAATGATGCTGAAAACTGTTTGTCGGAGAAAGCAGGTGGCTTTCCTTGGTTGACCAATGAAGAGAAAAGGAGAGAGGAAGCAAAGCTGGAGGGAGACCAGGAGGATGTAGGAGAGGTCCCGGTTGTTGGCTTTGACAATGGGAGTTTCTCTGTATTGAATGAAGATTATTAAGACAAGGTCTGTGTTTAAGAACAAGAATAGGGCAAAAGAGACCAGGATGATGCTTAGATGTTCTTCAAAAGACAGGAAGATTATCACTTTGGGGATACATTGGACTCTGTCCTCAGTTGGATATTTATCATCCGGGCACTGGACACATTTTTCTGTATCTGAGAAAAGCAAAGGCAATATTCCTTTGTTATTCTATCCTTTTATCTTTCAAGAAATATCTTCTTGAGACAACTGATATCAGGATTATTCCCCAAGATGCATTGCTTAAAACAGTTTCACAAAAAGTGACAGACTTCTTTTGTCATGATGTAAGAAATCTGAGGGGTCTCTAACTCATATTTCTGGCCCAAACTCCATGCTGGTTTCCAAACAGCATCTATTAATACACTTTGAAAATAAATATAGTCGTTAGTGTAATTATAAATGTGATGTTAAATTAAATTCCTAAAAATGCGTAGCATTCATTGAAGAGTTTTGGTTCACCAGGGCTTGGGATTTAGAGTAAATGGATCTTATGCACATTTAAAGAAAATTTAAGAAAATTAATTCCTTAAGTAATAAATAAGGAGAGGGGTTTTTTGCAAAATCTTTCTATTCGAAGAATGAGCAGATGAAGCAGTTTCATTCCACACTATCTAAATTTAGAATCTGTTCAAGGTCTGAACTATCAGAATCGGGCTGGAAGGGACCTTGGAGGCTTCTAGTCCAGCCCCTTGCTTAAGAAGGAAATCCTATATAATTTCAGACAAGTGCCTGTCCAATCTCTTCTTAAAAACCTCCAGGGATGAAGCACCCACAGCTTCTGGAGGTAAGCTGTTCCACTTGTTAATTGTAAAACTGTAAAATTGTAAAATTGTAGTTCCATATAAATCAATATTGTGCAGCTTCTTGCTTTTATTAATTCTTCATTTTTGCATTGTTTTTGCTAAGTCTGTTTCAATTGAATCCCAACTGAATTGAGTTTCAAAGCAGAGGTGAAATCCAGCAGGTTCTGACAGGTTCTGGAGAACCGGTAGCGGAAATTTTGAGTAGTTCAGAGACTGGCCCCAGAGGGGGGTGGGAATGGAGATTTTGCAGTATCCTTCCCCTGGAGTAGGGAGGGAATGGGGATTTGCAATATCTTTCCCCTGCCACCGCCCCCCAAGCCATAGCCACCAAGCTACATCCACAGAACTGATAGTAAAACAATTTGTATTTCCACCACTGCTTCAAAATGCCTTTCAACATGGACTTTCCTCAAACTGCTCTGGATAAACCAATTTCCACAAAGTTTGCCATTTCCTCCAGTGTCACCCACCTTCCTGAGTGGAGAAGGTCCCCTCCGGACAAGGAACGCAGTCGTAGCAGCAAACTGGCTCTCCTTCTCGGGCCCTCTTGACAAATCCAGGATGACAACTTTCCACACATTTGGACTGAGGCAGGGACTGAGCAGGAAAACAAGGAATGCCAAAGAAAATACATTAGGACTCTCCACCTATGGAAAATGGGGGGAGAAATGGCCATTTCTGGATAAAAAAGTCTGGAGGGATGGATCTGAAAAAAGTTTTAAGCATTAAGTGACATGCAGACGGTTCCTCCTCATGGCTCTATTAATAGGCATTTCTCTAGTCTTCATATAGCCATGATTTTAAAGTATGGTGATCAATTCATACTAAATTTTCTCTTTGAAAGTACTCCAAAACAGTCTTCCAGTTAAGACACAAAGGAGAAATTTCTTTCAAACTAGGACTATCAAGTTGAAAGCGGATGATGTTGTTTGTATGTTTGTTTGTATGTTTATTTGTTGAATACATATGGTTTCATCCTGATGAAACAATAATAAAATGGACTCTTTAGTTTCTAGAATTGTAGTGGGATGAGATGGAGGTGAGGCCATAAGAGCGTGTTCCCCCAAAAGTGAGGCATCTCTTTGCTATAGCAGATGGGACAGGAATAAGAGCCCTTTGTCAAACAGGGGTGTTTCTAGGGCCCGTCTGGTTATCCAATTCCTCTGAAGATCTACAATTAGGTGACACCAACTGTCATGGAAAGAGAGACCCACATTTATTATTACTTAAATTTGGAACCTCCTTTTCGCCCTCTTGTAAGACAAAAGACAAAACTAAGCAGCTTTTATTTCAAATTCTCCCTCATTACATTTGATCTCAGGAAGGGCTTTTCTTTGGCTAAAAGAAATCTTTCACTAGTTCAGTTTTCTGGGTCAGGGCATTATACAAAGGGAGGCATTATTCAAACAAGGCACTCTTGCAAGCCTCCCAGAGTCCCTCTGGACACGGTAGACAAGCGGCAGACAAATCTGGAGAAGCTGAATTCTAATTCCAAAGCTTGTTTCCCACTGGGACACCAAAGACCTCCATGCAGCCTTGAATAAACTTCATTGGATTCAATCCTAACTTCAACTCAGACACCGGTCAACAGAATTGCCTTCTTCTTTGATATTCGCAAATAAGGATGAAGCGATCCCGAGGCTGTCAGCACCACAATCCCCTGCAATTGACGGCCTGTCACCAGGTTTATGGAGACAGTAAATACACAGGGGACACAAAGTACACATCCTCTAAAGAATGCTCCAGATCCCAGATTCTCTGAACCAGCTTTGAACATTGTTCCACATTATAGCATCTGGAGGAAGTGTCTTCATTAGCCTCCCAAGCAGTTTAAGAAAACTATCATTTCCCACCTTCAATTCTCCGCAAAGGTCATCCATCATGGTGACTCTGCTTAGCGCAGTTGAAATGGTTCCTGAGGCATCGGAAAACAGAGAAAAGACACCGATGTTTCACCCACCTTGTTGAGCGACTTCAGTCGTGGAAGAGCATCTTGGTTGATAATAAGTCTCTGTCTTTCAAAACTCCCTAGTGGCTCTTCGGTGAGATCCATCCTGATCTTGGGGACAACCACCCAGCTCCTGATCTTCAGATCTGCTGTCACATCTCCATTTTGGTCCAAGTACAAATTAATGAGTGAAAGATTGCAAAACTCATTCTTTGCCAGAAAGGGATGAAACTGAAATGGAAAGATCTAGAAACGTTAAAAGCAGAAAACTTGATTTCTTATGCCACATGATCTTTTCACATTTGAATCTTTCTTCTACAATTACATGTATTCCTCATTTGGAGAACAAGAAAAATCATATATTGATAAAACATAATTGACAAAATTTGTCATTTATATATTGAATATTCTAGAGCAACCTAGAATAAAACAAACAAACAAACCAATAAAGAGATTATTTATAAACTCCTTGAAAACAACTAGGTGATTACTATTAAGCATGTCTAGAAGTCTAGAAGGTCTAGAAGTAAGTTCTCAGGCTAATCTTCTTCCAGGTAAGCAGACAGGAAACATGACCAGAGGAGCTAATTCTAATTTATTATCTGACTATATTATGAGAATCTTGAAAGCATAATTTTCTGCCCAATTGTTTCTACAACATGAAATGTTGAGCAGGCTCCTTTTTCTGCCATTTATGTAGCTGAGGACTCCCCTCCCTCTTACCTTACCTTAACAACTCTTCTTCCACCCCCAAGGTCATTCTCATATAAAATTAAACTTTGTTAATATATTATGGGAATGCTTGTGATATAACTTGATTTCATCCAACTATTACCAAACTTCTTCATGAAGTCATGAATAGAATAGAATAGAATAGAATTGAATTGAATTGAATTTTTTTTAAAAAAATATTTTATCTTATACATCCAACAAACATTAAATCTATAGCGGTCTACATCACAACGCAAGAAGGAAATAAACTTGTCCCATTACATAGATAGGATAACGTACAAAAGTCTATTACATATACCAATTGACATGCTTATCCAATATCTCTATTTATAGCTCAATTTGACAACCAATTATACCATTGACTCCAAGATATATAGTAATCTGTATCCCCCCGTCCTTTCAGTAACATAGTAAGCCGATCTGATTCCGCACAATTCAATATTTTCCGAATTACTTGTTTGGGTGAACTAACATCCATCTTCCAGTATTGGGCCCATGCCAATCTTGCAGCTGTTGTTATATGCAGCAGCAGGTACCATGCCGTTCTATTAACATTTTCGTGTCTTATCCCTAATAAAAGTACCTCAGGACGCAATTGTATACGCTGCCCCAACATTTCATTGAGCCACTTCAGAATATTCTTCCAAAATTTCATTGCCTCTTGGCAGGTCCACCATTGGTGGAAATATGTGCCTTCTTTAACGCCACATTTCCAACAGACTGAGGGTGTTCCAAGGAACATTTTTGCAAGTCTGGCTGGTGGTAAATACCATCGATATGCCATTTTATATATATTTTCTTTATATCCTATTGACCGGGTTAATTTCATATTCTTAGTCCAAATTTCACTCCACCTCTTAGGCTCTATTGAATAACCTAGCTTCTTCTCCCAGGCATGAACCGAATTCTTCGCACCTTCCTCACCTACCTCCAGAGCCATAAAGAATTTATTGAATTGAATTTTTTTTATTGGCCAAGTGTGATTGGACACACAAGGAATTTGTGTCATAGGGTACAAATAAGCAATCAGGAAATAATATCAATATAAATCGTAAGGATACTGTCAGATGTAAATGCCTTATTCCCTAATGTGTAAATAATGTATATATGGGATATCAGGGGTTAACTTATTCTTTGTTTCCTAATGTATTCATAATTCACCACTCCTACTCTTGGCTCCACCCTTTGTATATATAAGGAGCCACCTTCGCCATTTTCCTCGCTTCTATCTGTGAATATTCAGTGAATATAGAATGCCTACTATAATTAAAGAGAAATATATTTGAATCTCTAGCTCTAAATATTATTATTGAGTCTGATCCTAAAAATATTGCAACAAACTGGTAGCAGAGGATGGTTAATTGACTCAATAAATACCTAAAAATGTCTAAGAAAGATAGGCCCAACACCAGGGCCTATAGCAAAGAAATAGAAACTGAACAAGAAATAATCAACGAATCCACAAACGCGATTTCGAGAGAATCCGAAGAATATACCACTGAAGAAGAAGAACTAATAAATGAAAATGATGGCCAGGAAGAAATCGAAATAGAAAACAACGAACTCAGGTCAGAGATACTAAAGATTTTAAAAAGCCAGAAGAATGATGAAAGCCTCATCGCGAACCTCCAAGAAATGCTGAAGAACAGCGGAGCAGCGAGAGAGAAAAACATCGCTAAAGAGAAACCCAAAGACCAAAAAACTGTGAGTGATGTGACTACAGAGAGAGTCGTTATGAAAAAGAAAAGATGTGATCCCGCGCGAAATTTTGAATGGCAGCCATCTTGGTTTCAACAAGCCTCCAAAGTGAGCGAAGCAGAGCCAATCAAAATGCTCAGTTCAAAATTTCTGGCGCCAAAAACGTTATCAGACAACGAGAGTGAAAAGGAGGATTCAAATTCCTCGGAAGAGCCAGAATCAGAAAATGAGAACGACTTAACGAAATCCCAAGTAAAGTCAGCAATGAAGACGCTTTTTGCCGCATTCGGGCCAAAATTAAAAATTTCCAAAGCGCCAACAAAGAAGCAAGCGAACAAGCCGATGCTTCAAGACCTACACGCTCCCATCCTGACTTCAAGAACGACGATGCCCGAGCCCAGAGAGCCATGTCGATTCCGCCCTACACCGCAGACCGAAGCAAGTGCCAACGCACCCAAAAGAAAGAAAAGAACAGCCGCCGCCATCAGAACTCCCAAGACCGAGCCAGAGACCGACTCGTCTGAAGAGGAACGAAGCGAGCGAGCTGCAATGGAGAGAACCTTCCACGACGACGTCAAAGAAGAAATGAACAACGCGCATGTGCGAAACTACGTAGACGGTCCGGAAAGACTTGAACTGGCCAGAGAACCGCGCAGACTCGTTGCGAGCATTCCCATGCCGTTTTGCAATTTTCTACACTTACGAGACCACGGACTGCCTCAGGTTGTAAGTAATGGACAAAATAATGTGGGTAACTTACCCAATGACTTCCCAAAACTTAGAGTTGATGGCATTAATTTACAAGAATGGTATCAACAGCTTCAGGTTGTCTTTATGAAAGAAAATTTACTATTCTTTATCACTAGTCCCCCAAGAAGACCTTGGACTTTAAAAATAGATTGTTTACACCATAAGGCATTTTTCTTAATAATATCTAGCGTGTCTCCTGCAATGTATCATAGCATCAAACCAAACCTAACTGTCTCAGAAATAATTCAATGCATGTTTAATTTGTTTCACAGCGATAGTGTAGCAACCACCACAAGAATGTCTAAGGACTTCTTTTCTTCCAGAGTAAAACCAGGGGTTTCCATAAGTGAGCATTTAATATCTTTAAACAAAATAAGAGCTGAGCTGCATTTGAGGGGGGAAGTGATTTCAGATCAAACAATGAAAAGTGTTATTATCAACTCACTTGATTCATCATGGGATAGTTTTATGTCACACTTAGACACCATCAATCTAGGATATTTGTCAATAGAAAGTCTATCTAACAAATTGATAGCAGAAGACAATTCAAGGAAAAATCGTTATAGCAATCACACAGAACACAAACCTTTTAGGAAGGTAGCTTTTCAAGAAAAATATAATGAAAACTTTAAATGCCACAATTGTGGATCCAGAGAACACAATAGAAGAGATTGCCCCAAAATCTCAAAAGAAAGACATAGGTCAGAATATAGGAATAAATACAATTATAGACAGTCTTCCACAGACAGACATAAATATAGAAGCCCACCAAATTACAGAGAAAATAGAGGGGGCAGAGAAAATTCAAAAGAGAGAAAATCTGGTTCACTGAATGGACTAAATAAACAAGATAGCACCAAAACGCAACCAAATGAGAACAATAATTGGCTTATTGATTCTGGAGCAACTAATCACACCACTAATAACAAAAATATATTGTCTTCATTTACAGAAGATAAGTTTGTAATAAAAGTAGCTAACCAAGAAAAAGTTCAAGTACTAGGCAGAGGGAATGTGACCTTGCCTGGTCTAGGAAAAATAGAGGGGGTATTGTTAATACCAGAAATACCTCATAACATACTAAGTGTCATAAAATTAAGCAGAGATTCTGACATCAATATAGTTTTCTCAAAGGGAAAAGCAACTTTAGAGAAGAATAAAACTAATGTAGGCACTGTGATGATTAAAGGAGGCCTACCCTATCTGATAACAAAAGAAAGATGGTTACATAATATTGATTCAAATATGGAAGATTGCATTGAGGCAGATGATGAAAATATTAGTAACAGTGACAATGATGAATGCAAAATATCTCATGATCACACAGATACACACAATGAGAAAAAACCAAAAATAGGTAAACCAATACATGACGAGTGTGCTCATATCTTACATAGGAAGTTAGGACATGCAAGTTTTCCTGTAGTACAAAAAATGATTGAACACGCAGAAGGTGTCAAAATAAAAAATTGTGAAAATTATTTGGAATGCTCAGTATGTAAATCTACTAAATTAAAAACTAGTCCCAGGCCAAAAAAATCCACCAGATCTACTAACAAAATTTTTGACTTAGTACACATGGACTTAGTTGGTCCATTAACTCCATCAGTCACTTATAGAAAACGTTACTTCCTAACAATAGTAGACGATTATAGTCGCTATGGTTTTGTTTACACATTAAAACACAAGGATGAAACCTTTCAAAAATTTAAGGAATTTTATAAACGCATAGAAACACAACATAATATCAGAATAAAACAAATCATGACAGATAGGGGATGTGAATTCATGTCTAAGGAATTCTCCCAATGGCTAAAGGATAGAGGGATGTTACATTACACATCTAGTCCATTTTCTGCGTTCCAAAACGGGATTGTAGAGAGAAAAAATTCCACACTACAAACCATGATTAGATGCACATTAGAGGATGCTGGTTTAGGCAAACAATTTTGGTCAGAAGCCCTACATTATTCAAATTACACTCAAAATAGAACTTGGTCCAGTATTGTGAATAAGACACCATATGAGGTGATGTATAATAGGAAACCAAAATTAGCACACATGCACATATTTGGGGTCACTGCAGACGTACACATACCCAAACAATTGAGGAGAAAGGGAGAAAACGTATCCAGAAGATTAAGATTTATGGGATATGAAACTGGCACCAAAGGGTACAGATTCATTGATAATAATAATAAATTTATAGTTTCCAGAACAGCTGTGTTCCATGAACAGGCCAACTGGTCTAAATTACATCTTAATGAAATATTTCCGAACAAATGCAAGGATATCAAATCTAGTGAGGAAGGGACGATAAAAAATCAAAATATTAACAGGAGCAAAAACAAAACCAAAACATGGACAAATAGTAAACACAAAATAAAGACAGACACATTAACAAAAAAGGAAGCAAGATATTTGCATGACTACCATAGCAAACCAGAAAGAACTATTAGGAACAACAGAAATCAAATACCAAATAAATACAAAGATTACATAATGCATATGGATGGTGAACAAATAACACCTAATACATATGAGGAAGTATTAAAACTACCTCGTGAGGAAAAAGAAAAATGGGAACTAGCTATGAAAAAGGAGATGGAGAGCTTACAAGGATTAAATGTATTCACACCTGCGATTGCACCCAAAGATAAAACAATTATTGGTACCAGGTGGATTTATAAAATTAAGAATCTAGAAGGAGGCAATACCTTATACAAAGCTAGATTGGTTGCACAAGGTTATGCACAAAAATATCCGGAGGACTATACTGACACATACTCCCCCACAGTAAGAACAGAGAGTGTTAAAACAGCTCTAGTAGTAGCATCCACACTCAATCTTGATGTATTCCAATATGACATACAGACTGCGTACCTACACGCAAAACTAGATAAGGAGATATACGTAAGAGCACCTCACAGTCAATACACTAATAAAAATGAAATTTGGCTATTGAACAAGAGCTTATACGGATTAAAGCAATCTGGCAAAAGATGGTACGATTGCTTGGTAAAAGTACTTAAAACCATGGATTTCAAAGCTACCACTGCTGATAACTGTTTCTTTGTCAAAAAGAGTGATGATCACGTTGAGTTTGTATTGATTTACGTAGATGATATTTTATATATAGGAAAACACAGAGAGAGAAGAGAAATCTTTGTAAACAAGTTAAATGAACATTTCTCGTTGAAATCTCTAGGTAAAATAAACAAATACCTTGGTGTACAAATTAACAAAACTAGAAAGGGTTTCAAACTTACTCAGAAAGATAAGATTATTGAACTTCTAAACAAATGTAATTTAAACAATGCCAAACCCTGCGACACTCCTATGCAAACTGATTTCCTTAGAAATACTATTGAATCTTCCCCTGAATTCAAGGATAATACATTCTATAGATCAGTAATAGGTTCACTTCTTTATATATCTAATTGGACCAGACCAGATATTGCATTACCACTCAATTTATTATCAAGGCACGTTAGTAAACCAACAATGTATCACTGGGAAGCTGTCAAAAGAATTTTAAGATATCTGAAAAGTACATTGGACTTTTGTCTAGTATTAGAACCTAGTGATAACAAAGAACCAAGACTTACATGTTACGCAGATGCGGATTGGGCTGGAGATACATCATGCAGAAAAAGTACCTCTGGTTATATTTTTCTGTTAAATGACTGTCCAGTTTACTGGTACACTGGTAAACAAGAATTGGTAGCCACTTCAACCACAGAAGCGGAGTATGTCTGTTTATCTAAAGCTGCAAATAACCTTGTATGGTTTAATGATTTAATTTCAGATGTTTGGAAAAAAACCTGCTTTGCCTTTTGTTATGCATGAAGATAATAAAGCGGCCATTGAAATATCTAGATCCGATGCCATTGGACAAAGATCCAGGCATATAGATATAAAATTTAAGCATGTGAGACAACTGTCCCAAGATGGATTTATCAAAGCAGTACATTGCGATACCTCTGAACAATTGGCTGACATATTGACGAAGCCTTTACCTTCTAAACAGCACAAATACTTAACTTCCAGATTGTATGTATTATATTGTCCTGAATCTGAATGTAATTGGTGTTGTATAGCGAACCGGCATTTAGAGGGGGATTTGTCAGATGTAAATGCCTTATTCCCTAATGTGTAAATAATGTATATATGGGATATCAGGGGTTAACTTATTCTTTGTTTCCTAATGTATTCATAATTCACCACTCCTACTCTTGGCTCCACCCTTTGTATATATAAGGAGCCACCTTCGCCATTTTCCTCGCTTCTATCTGTGAATATTCAGTGAATATAGAATGCCTACTATAATTAAAGAGAAATATATTTGAATCTCTAGCTCTAAATATTATTATTGAGTCTGATCCTAAAAATATTGCAACAGATACAAGCAACAAAGTTACAGTCATAGAGTCATAAGTGGAAGGAGATGGGTGGTGGGAACGATGAGAAGATTCCTCAATGGAAGGCAGGTTGGTAGTCATTGTTTTTTCTGCAGTTCCAATTATCCTCCGAAGTCTGTGTCTGTCTTGGTGGGTTGCAGAGCCAAACCAGACAGTTACAGAGGTGCAGATGACAGACTCAATAATTCCTCTGTAGAACTGGATCAGCAGCTTCTTGGGCAGTTTGAGCTTTCTGAATAGGCGCAGAAAGAACATTCTTTGGTTTTTGATGACGTTTTTGATGTTAGCTGTCCATTTTAGATCTTGCGATATGGTAGAACTTAGAAATTTGAAGGTCTCTACTGTTGATACTGTGTTGTCTAATATTGTGAGAAGTGGAAGTATGGAAGGATTTCTCCTAAAGTCTACCTATTATGAACCTATTGAAGTGATTGTTAGATGCTGTGATAATTAAGTGGAAAAAGAGTCTTACAAACTGTATTGAAATAATGTTTAATGTTCCTCATATAAATGAGGAGATGTGAATAACAAGTATTGCTTGCTCATCTATTCTGCAGTATATTCATTAATACAGGCAGATAAAATCAATAAATGTTCATTTTGCGATGCATGATTTATTCCAACTGTTAGACAAAAATTCTTAGATTACTTTAAAAAAAGTCCCAGCTTCCAGAAAACATATTTATAATTTCTCAATAGAAGAAAGGTGCATAAATTAAACCCAGTAGAAAAAGACATGATATTTAGCCACTTGCACTTGACAAATTATGGTATCTTGTATAAGAACAGAGGGATGGAAAGTAAAATATCAGGACCCATACCTGCCATGGCTGCAGCCTTGGAGCCCCCAACCTCTCCTCAACATCCTTCCTTCTGCTCCTCAGTCCGGAGGAATAGGCAGCATTCAAAGCGTGGGCCAGAGTCTGAATGAAACTGTACATATAGGGGTGATTTGACATCCAGATACTATTCCTTTTCTTTTGGGTCCCCAGTGGGGCTTTCTGGGTGCATCTTCTCCGGCCTTTGACAGAAAAGACATGCTTTGAAAAAGAACAGCGAAAATACTGGTTTTCAATCTGAGGTTCCAAAAATAAATAGGGTTCAAAGGGATAATGTGTTTTCTCATTTTTCTGCTGAAAAAAAAAGGCCCAAATACTGTGGATATATCTGAGAAGTCTGTGCCTTCTAATTTCTAAATAACCCAAGACTGTCAAGATCCAGATTTTCCCCTCAATGGCTCCTGGCAAACCCATCAGTGCTAAATGGAAAGGAAGAATTCTGAACCAAATGGCATCAAATTCCAGGAAGTGAACAAAGACGTTGACTTGTCTCCACTTAGAGAGGGCCTCCCTGAGGCCTGCTGTAGGTCCAGTTGTTGAGAATTGTCGTGATATAACAGCACAAATTCCATTCCTGACAAGCATAGGAGTAAAAGTCCTCATGAAATTCGCTCCCTTGTCTGAGTCTGAAGCAAAGAGGCCAATCAGGGTCCATCTGAAGTGGAGGAGCAGTTGGACAATTGCTGGGTAGTTGATCCCTTCTTTGGGGAGCATCTGGTGGAAAAAGGGGAAGTTGTTTCTATCACTCAGGGCTTCTGAAGCAGCTACAACAGTCATCTGAAAAAGCAATGAAAAATGCTGTGTTATATTTGGGGTCAGAACAAGTCCTGAATATTTGCTTTTATGTATCCACCCTGGTCCTCTTGAACATATTAGAATAATTTATTATTGATTGACCATTAAGCCATACCTTCAGCTAAGAAGTTGTAAAATAATGTTTTCAAAAGGCTCCGAGGATCCAAGCTGAGTTCCCTGATTGGCAGAGGCTCAGGGAACTCAGCTGGGATCCTCAGAGCATTTAAAAGAAAACAAGGGTTTTTTACTTTTAAATGCCTTTGACGAGCTGCACGATCATCAGAGGCTTTTTTTTTTACTTTTAAAAGTGTTTTTTCAGTTGAAGTTGTAGAAAAAATGCTTTTAAAAGTAAAAAAAAAAGCTTCTGATGATTGTGCGGCTCAGTTGGGCGAGGGGCGGGGGAGCATTTTTGCTACTGGTTCTCCAAATCACCCGCCTCCATCGCTACCGGATCGGGTGATCCGGTCCGAACCGAGAGCATTTCACCCCAGGTTAAGCCCCCCCATCCAACTCCTCGCCCCTCTCCTCCCAGCCACTTCCTGCATAGCTGGCTTTTCCTGGCTGATGGGGGTCCTGAAAGAGACAACTAGGACTCCTTGAGAGGGAAAGAGAGAAAGAGAAGGAGAGGGAGGGAGGGAGGGAGAGAAGGAAAGAGAGAGGGGGGGAGAGAGAGAGAAAGGGAGAGAGAGAAAGAGAGAGAGACAGGGAGGGAGGGGGAGAGAAAAAGGGGGAGGGAGAGAGAGCGAGAGCGAGAAAGAGAGATATTTCTCAAGCTCCTTGGGACTGAGAAGAATTGCTGCAAAACTGAGTTTCCTGAAGTGGTCCACTAGATTCCTAAACAACTGAAAAAACGATCTAGTAAAAAGAAAAGGCAACCAAACAAAAGCAAATAAAACGCCCCCCGGAGCAGGTGGCGCCACGTTGGTGTGGTGCAGGGGAACTAAACTCCGTTCTCGCTGCCCGAGTTTCTGTGTTTTTGAAGCCAGTAATGGCAAAGCGGTCCTTGGAGGGGACAGCTATAGTGAGGGGAACATCCAGCAGTGATGGGGAGAAGAGCGATCCCCTGTTACGGAGGGTGAGAGCCCTGAAAACTGGTGCAGAAGAGACCAGCTGTCGAGGTCCGGAGACATGGCGGCCCCATAAAGGCAGGAGAGGAAGCAGATAGTGAGAAGTGGCAGAAGTATCGGCGGAGAAGAAAAAACGACACCGAACCATCTCTCTGGTGGATGGGATTTACAAAATCTACTGGATAGAAGTGAGTCTCCGAGGTGGAGTTGCGGTGCCTTAGCGGTGGGAGCGGAGAAGGAAGAAGACGGAATTGTTGTGGATTGGCGAGGAGGGAAAGTGATTGTGAGTGTGGATTGAATGGTTGATACATTGGAAACAGTGTTTCGAGAGACAAAAACCTGTAGTGAAATCCAGCTGGAAGCAAGAAAAGGCTACCTTTCGGGGACAGTGGGGATTGAAGTGGACGAAAGTAAAGGAAGTGAAGAGAAGGACCGCGATAGTGACACATAGACTGTACATATACCACATATACTGTACTTGTGCACTTCGTTTTTCTTCCCTAACTTTTTTCACTATTGAATTTTATTTTGTTAGATTGGGCCCAATGTTCAAGTCTGTCAAGATCCTTCTGTATCTTAAGCCTTAAGTGTTGGCTTCCTGCCAAGTTGGCGTTGTCTGCAAATTTGATGAGTTCCCCATGAATCCCCTCATCCAAATCATTGATGAAGATGTTGAAGAGTACTGGGCCTAAGACAGAGCCTCGCTGTACCCCACTGCATACTTCCCTCCATAAAAATGCAGTTACATTAAGGACTATATGTTGAATGTGATTGGTCAGCAAGTTATGAATCCATCTGGTGGTGATGCTGTCTAACCCACATTTTTTTTCTCTTATCAAGGAGTAGGCTGTGGTCTACTTTATCAAATGACTTACTGAAGTCCAAGTAAATTATATCCGCAATATTTCTCTGATCCACTAATTTAGGCACTTTGTCAAAGAATGCAATAGGATTTGTGTGACCTGATTGTTTTTGACAAATATGGCAGGTATTATTCACATGTGAAAATGAAAGTGCCAATAGAAGGACCCACAATTAGGGGTATTTTTTTGAATAGCCAAATAGCCAGTAGAAAGTCCTCTCCAGGGACGTTATTGCTCTTCAGGCCTTTTATGATGAATTTGAACATGAGCATAATGTGCTAAAACATAATTTACATGTTCACTAATATGGTTAAACACAGCTCTTGTAAATATAATTGCATCCACCCACCCCTCCCTTTATCAGATAGAAGAAACACCCACAAACCTGTGGGACTTTGTAGGTGCCTAGTAATGTTGACATCTGGTTGGAGATGTCCCTGTGAGTTCCATCAAGAATAGTCAGAAGGTTCTCCTTCCTTCCACAGCCATAGTTGGGGACATTGGCTTCTCCAGTGGAGAGCATGTCCAGCAAGGCATCTGAAGTGCGTAAAGTGCTCAATTGGTTGTCATGGAAGTTGTAGCCAAGTGTGAGATTGTGCAGGAGCTGGAGATTCTTGTTCAAAAATTGAATGGCAAAAATAGATTGCAGAGTTTTTATAAAACCAAAGGAAAGCGTACTGCAAAAAAAAGTGCACATTATTATCAACAGCAACAACAAATCTTTTTTAAAACATTCAATCCTGTTTGTCTCCACAAGTCTACCGAGCCTCAAGCCAACATTGATCCAAAACCCAGGATCAGTTAGGCCAGTAGTCTAGTGATGAACCCAGGATTTTTCTCCAACTCCTTCTTTAAATTTGATTCCACAAAAACTGGAGAAAGAGTCAAGTCATGGAAATCAACATCAGAGTCATTCAGGAAATTAGATAAGTCCTGCAATGTAGAAGTAAGTAAAATAAGAAGAAAAAAAATCTGCAAATAGAGGGAATGCAACTCCATCACTTACAAATGAGACTGACTAGAAGAAGCACTGTTGGTCGTAGTGATGATCATACCAATGAGATGGTCTCCTGGGCTGTAGAAGCTCCATGGCTGTTTTCCATCCTGGTGCGCCAAACTCAGTGGACATTTCATTCTAAGCTTCCCAGAGACCGGCTGGAACACCAGCAGCATCAGAAGCAGAAGGTCCATAATTCTTGGGGATGAATCAATCCCCTTCCCAGTTCTTAACAGAAAGAAATTGAGTGAGAAGTATTCAAAGCACTCTCACAAGATGGAAATGCTAGTGGCCGATTCAGTGAGAGACACCCCAAGCTTCACCTGGAAAAGAAAGAAAAGTACATTTAAGAGCACAGCACCTGCCTGTCTGAAAACTTGGGCCACACAGAATGTGAACTAAGGTATTTATCCTTTTCTGATGAACAATCTCTTCCATATTGCTTCAGTCTGATGTTTACATCAAAGGCAGTTATTGGAGAAGTAGCAGAAGAATCCCCAAAGACCGCGATGGTGATTATTATTATTTCCATTGGAGACACTGAACTTCTTTGCAGATCCATGTGAGGAGAATTATCTGGGGGGGGGAGGAAACATGTGAGTGAGGAGAAACAGCCCCTGAGGGCTCTGTTATGTAATGGTTTGTGATTCTTCCTGTCTGGACATGTCTAGAAAATGGTGCAAAAATGATGATAGTTCAATTACAAGGGAATTGACTTCTGCTGTGCTACAACATGGCCTCTTGTCTCCAGGGGCTGCTGGGGAAGGTCACCCAGAGCTACGGAGTTTGGTGAGACTCTAGATTGATGTCTCTTAATTTTGCTGCTGCCGATCTTTGAACCCCAAGGAAGCAATCAGTCCCCTTGGTTTCTGCCTAATGTTGAGAGTGGGGCCTGTCTGGGATTTTATTTTCTCCATATATTAATCCTAAATTGTAGCTGATTTTAACATTGGTTGTGCTGGAAGTGAAATTAAACTGCCCATCTTTTCTAGCAATATACGATTTTAGAGGAGAGCTGACTAGGAGGCACTGAACATCCCTCAGGTTCTACTGGCTATGAGATCCTGGGTGGTTCTGGGTTCAGGCTGTTCCTTTTGAACATGGAAGGACGACAGGTTGATGAGTAACAAGGCTGCTCTCCTCCCTGGTTGTAGCCAGAGGAGAGGATGCTCCTATTTTCGGTCAGAAATGTGCCCACATGGATTTCTGGATTTGCCCCAGGAAAGACCCCAGGGGAGAGAAGGAAGGGTAGCTGCTGCCATCAGTGGTCTGCTAAAGGGTCTTGGTTAGTGCACCTAGACCCGTATTTTACCTCAGGATGGCTGCGAGGACATTTCCCCAGCCTGGTCAAGTATGTTGTGCGAATATGGCCCTTGCAGGAAGAAAAGTTTCCAAAGCTTATTTCATTTGTCAGCTATTGTTCATCTAGTTTCCACTGAATTAATGAACTTCGGAGTTCCCGTAATTCACTGACTCCTCGACCAACAGGTCCACCCTCGGAAAACAAACCCTGGTTAAAAGTTGCAAGTGTGAATGGAGCCCTGGGTGAAGGGACCAGGTTAAGTGGTTTGTAGGGATATCATCAGTTTGCCACAGCTGAATATCTGCCTGGCACCACGTAACAGTATCCGTTCTTCCCAGATTTTAGGAATAAAAGTAGAAGCTTGTGGCTGGTGTGGGTCCTCTGCTGGTTGACGAGAAAGAAATCTTCTTAATAAAAAAGAAGAGGGAAAACTCCTGGATTTCCCTGTGTTCAACATCCCATTCCTTCTTCCCATGTAATTAGGAAGAAGGGGCCCCATGTTTGAACCTCCCCTCCTTCAATTCTGGGGACCCCCGTCTTTGGGGGGAAGAGCTCCTGGTCCATTCAGCTGCTCCCTCCCTTCGTGACCCCTCCCCACAACCAGCCCCCTGGGGACCCAGGAGAGGATCGGAGGGGAGACCCTCCCCCATCCAGGCCTGGCTTTTAGGAGTCAGCAGCTCAGCCAGCCTCAGATGGCTCCAAGAAGGCCAGGAGGCAATTCCAGAACTTAAACCAAGATGGACTTTATTAGAGGTGCCAAAAAAAGGTTTTCACAAATAGAACAGTGTTAAAAATGAATACACCTCAAACCCCTCAGTTTCCAGATTTCCCACCTTCTACGCCTTTCTGCCCCAAGTGACTTTTCCTCACTCTCGTGTGCATGGATGTGGTTTTCCCCTTTGGGGATCTTTCTGTGGTGATCAAGAGATCCCTTCTCCGAAGCTCTGTTCCCCCGCTTCTTCCTGGATCTCCCGCTTTCTCCCTCTGGGCAACCCTCGGAGAGCCTCCCCTGAAGCTGCTCGGGAGTCAGGAGCGCCTTTCGCCCTTTGCTCGCCGACAGGCGCTGACTGGATGTGTGTGCCATTATTTTATGTACCCCTCGAGGAATCCCTTGTGCTTGGCCTGAATCGCCCGAGGGCTCCTATTTTTGGGAGGCGAAGAGGCCCCTCAGTGGAGGAAACGGACTCTCCTCTCTCTCCCCTGAAGGTGAGGAAGAGGCTCTCCACCCACACGAGAGGAGACGGAGCTCTGAGGCGGCAGACCCATCCAGGAGCAAAGGGGAGAAACGCCTGGGCCCAGAGAAGCCTCCATTCCCCACAGCCCCTTCGTCCTGCTGGGGCTCAGCTGAAGCCAGTCAGACTCCGGGAATGGCTTTGCCAGGCAGCCAAAAAGCTTCCCTGAGGAGCCCCGAGTTCCAGAGAGACTCCTGCCACAAAATGGAGGACGCTGCAGGACCTGTGCAAGCTTTAGCTGTCCTCACTACCTGTTGGAGGCAGTTTATAGTCTGGCCTTTAAGTCACACCTGGCCTCCGCAGGCAGTGAGATGGACAGCTAAAGCTGACCCATGTGCTTCTTTAGGCACATTGTTCTCACAAGGCCTTTTTAAGAGGAATCATATCTGATCCTTTATGCAGATTTATTTCCCTTTCATCTTCCCTTCATCCTCTGGGCATGGAGAGGAAAACCTGGATCCCTAATACCAGATTCCAGATCCAAGGGACAAGATTCTAATTTCACCCGCAAAGAAGGGACAGAATCTGGGGCTCCCCGACCTCTACAGTTCCCCCTTCAGAGGGAGCCGCTCTGGCTGAAGGGAATTCGGGGCTTGAAGCCCCTTCCAGATTGGCTCATCCATGGACAAGCCACGCCCCCAGGTGAAAGCAGTCGTTGGTGGTTATTTTTCAAATCTCAGGTCCAGGCCAATCAGAGCCTTGGCTTGTGACATCAGAGGCTCCTCCTGAGCTCATTGGCTGGAGGTTGCCTTGGCAACCTCCAGCATCCTTGGGGAGTCTGGACCACATAATGGAGGCTCTGCTCAAAATCCCTGGAAAGTGGCTGGATTGGATGGCAGCACTGGGGGCATCGCAGGGTCTCCCTCACCTAGACCCTTCCCTTTAAGGCAGGATTAAGGGGGGAGGGGAGATTAGAAAAATGGGGTTCAACCAAACATGACAGATGTGCTGATACCTGCCATGTCCGCAGCCTCCATACCTGTCACCAAACTCCTCATCCACCATGTCAAAGGTTCTTGTCTCCAGAAAGGGGCTGGGGCTGGCTGGCTGGCTGGTGACGTGCGCTAGGAAAAACCTGCAAGGTTTAGGGGCCCAAAAAAATGGCTTCAGGATGTCCCAGTTGGATGGGCATTGCAACCACAAAGCTAGAGATTGACCTGCTTAATGATTTGGGAAATTAACCTAAACTCTGATTCCGTTGGCCAGATATAATTATTTCCCAATAACACACTTGGCCTGGTGACTGGAGTATTCATTTATTTTCATTTTTTATTACTTGGATTTTCACACCACCTTTATTATTTCTCTAAATAGTTCAAGGGAGTGAACATATTTAAGATTCCTTCTTCCCCCCAAGAACAACCTTGTGAAGGCTGAGAGAGGGAGGGGCTCGAGGTCACCCACCTGACTTTCGTGGCTGAGATGGGACTCGTAAGTACTTGGGGGGGTCTATCTTAATTCAAATTGGTTACCACCTTTTCCTATTATCAGAAGCACCAAAGCAGTGCAAAGATGGCCAAATAGATGGAGAGACAATACTGACTCCTTTGGAGGGTTCTGAGCGATGATCTGCCTTGAGTTGGACTCAGAATTAAATGGGAAGTCAGGATAGTTTGAAGAGAGATCAGTATTAAGGGATCATGTTGGTGTTTATCAAACTAGGCCCCTTTAAGGTGGGGGGGGACTTCAACTCCCAGAATTCTCCAGCCAGCCAGCATGCAGAATTCTAGGAGTTGAAGGCCATCCATGTCTTAAAGGGGCCAAGTTTGTGTTTTTTACACAGTTGTTATACTGTAATTTAATGACTGCTTTAGGCCAGGGGTGTCAAATTCAAGACCCGCAGGCCAGATCCGGCCTTCAGGGCGCTTAGATCTGGCTCACAGGGCCACCCTGGAAACAGCGAAGGACTGGGCCGTGGTGTCTCTGCCAGAGAAAATGAAGCTCGGGAGGGCCACACACCAGCTCTTCCAAGCTCTGTTTTCACTGGCAGAGCACTGCAGGAGGCTGTCACTGCTGAAAACGGAGCCTGGGAGGGGTGCCTTGAACATGAGTGATGTTGAGCTGGCCACACCACTCTGGCCACACCCATCCAGCGTCCCCCCCCAGAGGTCAAATACAACCCTGATGCAGCCCTCAATGGAATCGAGTTTGACACCCCTGCTTTAGGCTACTGCCATTTGATTGTATTAACTCTAATCTGTTCCCTATTTGTAGGTTAAGGCGATAATGAAAAGGAAGTAGACAATAGAAGCCTACAGCTGAAAGGGACCTTGTAAGTCAACTGTCTGCCTGCCTGCCTGATTGATTGACTGATTGATGGATCGATTCTATGTCATCAAGTTGAATGTTGATGCCTAGCAGCCCATAGATCGATCTCCTCCATGGAGATCTGTCCCCAACGTGGTCCTTCAGGTATCCCAACCTGCCCCCATCTCCACTATAGTTGCTTATGGTGCTTGTTCTCTTCTTCTCTTTCCTTCACCCATGCCAGCATTATTGACTTCTCCAGGGAGTTTGGTCTGCATTGATTGACAGCACTGAAACTGTGTGGACTCTGAGTGACTACAGAGGTAGATGGATGACCGGTCCCCAGTCTGGATTTTCAGGTCTCCCAAAAGTTCACCCATCCACACAGTAATCAAATCTACTAACCTTACCCCAAATTGTCATCTCCTTCTCTTTCCTTCCACCTTTCCCAGCATTAGGAACGTCTCCAGAGAGCTGCTTTTCATTTGATGTGCCCTCAAATATCATATTTTGAGCCTGGTGGTTTTTAGTTAAGAACAGATCTAGGTAGATTATATCTAAAGGATCCTTTGGCAGGAGACTCCTCTACAGATTGTTGGTTTTTCACCACTCCTGCATCTCATGCTAGCAGAAGATGATGGACTCCAAAACATTAGGATAAAGCCAGAGTGGAGAAGGCAGATTAGCGAAATTAGCCCTGAACTGAGAGAGGATGTGACTGTGTCTCTCCATTTTTCAAACAGGTGAGCAAGAAGGAAGAAATGGTCATACGGTCAATATCCTTGGGCGATCTCTCAGCAACCACTGATGGTCCCAACCTCCAGGTTGATGAACCGAGAGACTCCTTTGACTTTCAGACCCAGAAATTCCAGAAAGACAATCAATGGGTGAAAGATTAGCACAGCTGTCTCCAGGAGAAAGTGGATCAACTTAAGACCACAATGGAAGACCTGCAGAAGATCATGCCATCAGTTAGAGGTAGAAAACACATCTTTGGTGAAATGCAGTGAAGAACTCCACAAAGAACTATCTGAGCCAAGTGTCCATCTTAAACAAGAGAAGGCCGACTTTGAGAAAGACCTGGAAGAGGTGAGGAACCTTCTGCCAGAACTTAAGAAGCACCTTCAGAGTCTGCAGCATGAACTGGCTGAGATGGACTACAGTTACCATGTCGAGAAAAGCCACTCCAGCCAACTGAGAAAGTCACCCTTTTCAGACTATGAGGGGAAACAAGAAGAAGCACCTCAAAAGTCTGCAGCAGCCACATCTGAGCTCCCAGATCTGGCTGTGGCCAGACTCACCTGGCACACAAGGTAGCAAGTCCCCCCCCCAATCTTCTCCCAGGTACACCAGATGGGAAACTCTACTTTATTGGAAGGGTACATAAGAGAATCTTGCATGTCTGAAAGTGCAAATCTCCCACCAATGCTTTTGAAAGCCTGAAAAGCGAGGGAGGGTCCTTTCTGAGGTTCTTCCTCTGCCAATTATGCACCTGGGGGCTCCCCCACCTTATCTGACTATTCCCTATACAGCATCTTCTCCTTCTCTCCCCCAAGGTCATTTAGTGATTTTTATTTATTTGTTTCTCTCCCGCCTTAATTATTTTTATAAATAACTCAAGGCCGTGAGCATATCAAACACACCTTCCTCCGGCTAGTTCCCTTCACAACAACAACCCTGTGAGGTAGGTAGGTATAGTGACTGACCCAAAGTCACCCAGCTACCTTTGATGACTAAGGAAGAACTTGAACTCAGGATCTCCCACTTTTCTAGCCTGGTGCCATACTTTATTTGCACATATCACTACAGTTCCTTAATAGTTTGCGGGAATGCTGGTGATATACCTTGATTCTGCAGAGTAAATTACTTCCTGATAATTAATTAAGACAATTAATGCCTCATAAATCTGAGGAGGTATGAATAGCAATTGGTTCTTGCTCATCTATTCTATATTGTCATCAATAGAGGCAGGAGAGTTGAAGAAATAGGATTTTGTGATGCAACATTTATATCAACTCTTAGACAAAGTACTTTGATGTTTTAGAAATACCACTCAGCTTTTAGAACAATATCTATGATTTCCCAATAAGAGTGCATAAGTAAAAGCCAGTAGAAATATATATATTTCTAGCAAGACTTAACAAACTATTCTCATATAATAACAAATGGATGGCAGTGCAATGTGCAATGTTAAGATTTCATTTGTACTTTTTCTCATATTTCTTTTTTTAAATCAATTTTTAATTTTATTTTATTTTCAAAACCTCCCAAAAATGAAAAAAAAAATACTAGCAAGCCCCCAAAGCTAAATAAAACTACATTAAGAAGTGCATAGAAAGGAAAAAGAAAAGAAAAGAAAAGAACCAGTTCTGGTGAGGAAACCAGGAGCAGGGAATAAAAACCCCTGCTGAGTCTGGCTGCCATCTTGGGGAGAGTCGGAAAAACACTTTCCTTCCAGTTGTTCAGCAGCTGCTGGCTGGATGCTCAGCCAGCAGTCCTGAGTCCTGCAGGTCATTTTCCACCAGATGTCCAGGAATTTGAACCCCTGGCATGGTCCTTTCTGACCTGGGCAACTAGAGAGCCAATCTGGGTTTCTGTAATGTATGTTTTCCCCTATTGTTTATGGGAGAGGCATTCTTTGTCCGATTCCTCTCATGAGTCCTGTCCAGTATGCATGAACCTTAGGTGTAGCCCTCATCTTATTTATTTATTTATTTATTTATTTATTTATTTATTTATTTATTATTTATTTATTTATTTATTTATTTATTTATTGGATTTCTATACCGCCCTTCTCCCGAAGGACTCAGGGCGGTGAACAGATTAAGATTTCATATATATATAATATTTTTTTTTTAAACAGTAAATAATAAATTGAGTCAACGGTGTATCTGCTAAGACCTTGGCATAGAATTTAGATGTTTATGCTAGCCCTGCTTGTTGAAACAGAAAGGTCTTCAGGGCACGTTGGAAAGTGCGAAGATCTGGGATTATTTGTATTCCAGGGGGTATTTTGTTCCAAAGAGTAGGTGCCCCCACAGAGAAGGCTCTCTCCCTTGGAACTACTAGACAACATTGTTTTAATGATGGTACTATGACTAGGCCTACTCTGTGAGAGCGTATCGGTTGGTGGGAGGTTATCGGTTGCAGCAGGTGGTCTCGTAAGTACTCAGGTCCTAAGCCATGGAGCATCTTCCTCAGAGCACACAAGACCACAACCACGTCAAGGTCCTGCCTCACAGGGGGATTGTGGTTCTTCACACTGTCAGCCAGAGATGTCAGCTGTTCCAAGGAAAGCTGCCTTTGGCAATTGACTGATGGTGAGGTTGTCAATGCCGATGTGGTCCAAATGGGGCATCAGTTGTTTTCAGCTTTCACCCATGACAGCTATTCATCCTGGGGCAAAAGAAGCACCAATTTAATATTTTAATAATAAAATAATAAATAAGCAAGGAACAATAAATAAATAAAACTTAGCAACCAAATTAATATTTAAAATTACCAGGCTCCCACTCTTCTTTCTTTTTAGCTTCCAAGGTCAGCCGTCCCCACCCAAAAACCCCAAGCAGGAAATACAAAGCAACCAAGGACACCAGGTGACCTCAAGAGACCCCAAATCCTCTCCCTTCAGCTAGGACTCTTCTTTTAGACAAATCCTTGGTCCACTCACTTCTTCCAGCCTCCAAGGTGTCCACTGACAGCAGTCACCTGGGTTTCCCTGCCTCTTGAATGGAATCCATCTAAGAATTAAAGAACAATAATTATCATAATGGGAAAAAACTGACACCCAAGTTAATTCAAACACTTACCAACCATCACATTGTCGTGCGAGGTAGAAAGTCCAACATCCTTCTTCTCTCATCACTGATGGTGATGTTGGGGTTAATGGATTTGGGTATGTAGGGTTCCATGGTGATGATGGCAGCCTCAACATTTTTGCTTGGTTGCTCTGGTGACAGTTGCAGACACCTTTTTCTGGGGATTGAAGAAGAAAAAAAGAATATAACTGACTGGTGCATTCTTTTCTTAACAATGATAATAAAGCTTATTCTAAATGGGGGCTCCATTACTGAAGATTTCCAAGAAAAGATTACTGGTTGGACTAGAAGACCTCAAGGTCCCTTCCAGCCCTGAGGGATTCTATCCTTTCTCCTGTTAGTCCCACCAACATTTTGAGACAATGGTGGGATTCAAATAATTTAACAACTGGTTCTGTGCCCTAATGACCATTTTAAGTATATAAAAAAAGTCTTATTTTGGGGGAGCTTACTTTATAGCAGGCGGGGGGGGTTCTGGGGGGAGGCTGCACATAATTCAGTGCCTGGCACCCAGATTGCTTACTGTATGTTTCTGTATATTTGATTCATATGATGGACAGTACAAATCTGATGATCTGTCTTAAGGTTATAGCGAATAGCAGACTTAACAGTATCAGAATGAGGATGGTATATATTTTATATAGTTTGTCCTGAGAGCCTCAACCAGGCAGGGCAACAGTGCAGTGTTGAAAAACGAATAAAAGTAGTAAAAACAGTAAAAATCTGGCTCTAAGAGACTCATTCTCATCTGAAGTATAACACACAGCCTCCGTAATTCAATGTTCAATGCTCTTTTTCATAACCAGAAAACCTTCATTTAAAAGGAGCTTGTCAAGGGGTTTAGGAATCACCAGGGAGGCTTCCATCCACAGACACCTCTGGAGAAGCCAGGTGTTGGCTCCTGTCTGCCCCTCCAGCCAAAAGGACCTTGGAAGGAATGCATTGGGGAGGGGGGGAGAGAAATCAGTTTGAGAAACTAACGGGCTGCCAGATCCCCCCCCCCCGCTCCCCATTGACTATGTCAACCACAACTTCCATGGATCCCCCTGGATTCTCCATCTTTTCTCCCTGCTTTATAATATATCTTATATAATCCTTTCTTGATTTCCTGATAAAGCTTCCTTTGCAGAAAGAATTCAGCAGAACAGCTGTCTGGGATTTCAGTTTGGGATTGTTTTTATTTATTTATTTATTTTTTTATTTGGTGTGTACTTCACACATAAATAAATAAATAAACAAATAAATAAATACAATAAAAAAATGAAAAGTGTAAAGAATTTTCCACTGTGTTTTTTTCTTTCCTCAACCAGAAAAATAAAATAGCAGTTTTCAGGCCCTTTAACTTCCCACTCTACAATTTCTACCTAAAGCATTTTCTCTGTTCCTCTTCCAAGCTTGTCTTGTCTGAAGGGCTGGACCAGATGCCCAGAGAAAGGGGACCTTGAGACTCTCCCCAGGAGGAGGTTGAAGGGATCCTGTCTGAAGGCAGCTGCATCACTGACTATGTCACCAACCTTCAATGCTGCATAATATTCATCCAGGTCCCAGAAGGGGGTGAATTGGGGGGGGGGGGCTTCCGTTCCCCTGGCTCTGATTGACAGCTCTGGCCTCTTTTGTGCCAACTAGCGCTTGAGTTGGCTGGCTGCTGCGTTTTCCTCTCCTGGGTAAGAGCTGCGTAAGGGGACGTCACAAATACGCTGCAGACACTTGGTGGCAGGTGGTGGGGAGGAAGGGAAGGAGAGGGATCAAGAAACCCCAGAAGCAAAGACAGCTGTAGGGATCCCTGCTGAAGAGAGCAGCCTTCTGATTGATTTGATCTCTGAGATTGTGAGTCGGTTACGCGGATCCTTACAGGGATTCCTTTCCCTTCGCCTTTCCTCCCTTCCCCCAATTCCTTTTCTACTCCCCTTGCTCTCCGTTTCCAGCTTTGCTTCCCCTTCCCCTGCCGAAGCCTGGCCGTGTCTGCAAAGGGCTCGGCTGAAGCCAAAGCGCGGAGGAAGCGGAGCGAGCCTCTCCGGGGCTGCCGAGAGAGCCTCCCGCTTGGGCTAAGGGAGTGGAAGAGGCGGCGTCCCGGCTAGAATAGGAGAGGGAGGCCGAGAGGTTTGGACCACTTGGGCAGAGCTGGGATTTTGGTACAGGTGGGCGGGCGCTGGGCAGACCAAGGGGAGGGTCCTGAAAGGGGGAGGAAAATCCTTCCCACGGCTGTCGCCCTGCTCACCTCTCCAGGTGAGCCCCGCGCCAGCCGCGCTGTTGAAGAATGGCAGTTCTTTAGCCCCTTGAACTCGCTTCTCTGGCAGCTCCTCTGCTGCTTTTCTCGGGCGCTTTGCCTCCTCCACCCGCCCCTCCCCTAAGAAGGACTGCGCTCCCCTCGCCCCTCCGCAAGCGCCTCACTCTGCCTCCCCTCGCCTCGCCCAAACGCGCAGCCGTCCCGCTGGCCCCCTCGCCCCCAGGGGAGCCAGAACAAGCCAGGCCAGCCACGCAGCCCCTCCACGCCGCTAAATCCCCCTGCCTCGCAGCGCACAGCCTCCCCCTGCAGGGGCTGCTCCCACCTCCCACCCGCTGCCAATCATCTGCCCCCCCCCCGCGCTTTCCCATCTTGCAAACATCCGTGTGTGGCTAAAAAGGCTTTTAATAACGGGATCAAACGAAAAACACCCCGGAACAAATGGGGGGAGGGGGGGAGGGAGCTGCGGAACCAGATGATGGAACCTCTTTCCCGGCAGCGGGACTGGAGGCTGCGAACATCCGGAGGCGGAGGAACCGGTCCCACCTGGAGCCTCAGGAAAGGGAGTCTTCGCTCCATCTGGCTCCGGGGAACTGGCGTCTTTTCTGCCCCCTTTTTCAGAGGCTGGTGGGCTGAAGACAGGCGGAACTTTCTCCATCAGCCCCCAATGGAAAGGAGGTCGCGCTGGGGCATCAGGAAAGGCCGAGCCCTAAAGGGGTCTTTTCTGCCCCTCCCCAATTTCTTAGCAAACTCTCGGCCCCAGAAGAACCGCGTCCCCAGCAGGGCTGGCTGGGACAGAGGCCAGGAGGGAGATGAAGAAAGCCGGGGGACCTTTGGAGTCACAGGGAGGAATGCCTCCGGGGGCTCCACTCTGCTCCTGCGGGGAAAGCTCCGGGCGATTCCGGCGCTCTGGTAACCCTAGCTGGACGCAGGGAAAGGGGGGGGCGTTCACACACCCACGGCCAAGAGAAGAGCCCCCCCCCTAAATTGCGAGCGCGGGAAAGAAGAGCCAGGCTGTGGAGCTATTCAGCACCTTTTTCTTAGTTAACAGCCAGCAATAGGAAGAGCAGCAGTCTGCCGGGACTGGCTCTATATAGAGCTCCGGCATGCAGGCCGGCCACTGACAGCGCTTTATTTTTCCTGCCACAATTTTAACCAATCAGCGGCGGTCTTGCAAATCCTTCACCTACCCACACAGGTAACAGCCCTCCCCTCCTAGAAGGAGGATTGGCCAATCTGTGGCCAATCAAGTTCACGTAATCGTGGAGGTAGGCAGGGCACCTAATAGTCCTACTGGGTTAGTCCTCTATGTGTACCCTTGACCGGGGTCCTTGGGGTCCTTCCCATTCTCCTGGGGTTGTGCGGGATGGTGCTGGTCGCATTTCCTGGCATGGCATGCACGTTGCCAGCCACTCCATAATGTCCCGGTCCAAATTTGGCCACCAAATATAGCTTTCATGCGCATGATTCCCGGGTGCCCCACAGGCAATGTTTCTAGAACTTGTTTCTGTAGTCTCTGGAGTACTACAACTCTCTCCCCCCAGAGCAGGCACCCCTTCAATGCAGACACCGCTAACTGCCTGTTTTCAAAGTTCCTAAATCCATTCGCCACCTTTTCTTTCGGCCACCCCCTCAACACCCAGTTCAAAACTTTAGACAACACCTTGTCATTGCTGGAGTATTCTGCAATCCCTGTGGATGTGATGGGGCTGGTCTTGTCTACATCTATTAGCATGAGTTGTGCAGCTGGCGCAGGGTCCTCTACGAATTCTGGCACTGGGCATCGGCTGAGAGCGTTCACCTTGCTGATACTTTTTCCAGGCCGGTGCACCAGTTTATAATTGTATCCCGTTAGGAAAATGGACCATCTTGTTAATCTTGGGGACATAAAAGTTGGGGTTTGCTGGTCTCCAGCGATAAGACCCAGGAGCGGTTTGTGGTCGGTTATGAGTTCAAATCTTCCCCCGCATAGATATTTGTGGAAACGCTTTATTCCAGCAACAGCAGCTAACGCCTCTTTGTCCAGCAGACTATAGTTCCTCTCAGCTGGGGAAAATGTCTTGGAATAGTATCCTATAGGAGCCTCTGAGGCATCTGGAAGCCTATGGCTGAGAACGGCTCCGACTCCGAAGGGGGAAGCATTGCAGGTCAGAAGTAGAGGAAGAGTTTCGGTTACTATATGAGGATGCTGTCGGACAAAAGTAGTTCTTTTACAGCTGTAAATGCCTTGTCCTCCTTCTGTCCCCAAGGAGTCGTCTTCCCCAGGAGTCTATGGAGAGCTTCAGCAACGGTAGCCTTTTGTTTCAAAAAAACACTGTAAAAGTTCAATAGTCCTAAAAAGCCTTGTAATTCCGTTTTATTCTTTGGAGTTGGGGCTTCCTTTATGGCTTTTATTTTACTGCTGGTGGGGTGGATTCCTGACCCGTCGATTAAATAGCCTAGGAGCTCAACCTGCTTGATGCCAATTTCACATTTTTCCTCTTTCATTTTAAGTCCCTTCCTTTGGAACATCTCCAGCATTTCCTTTAATCTGGCCTTCAGCTGTTCGATCGATTCTCCTGGTAGGAGGACATCGTCGAAATACGGGACCACCCCTGGGATGCCCTGCAGCAGGCGTTCCATCATGCGTTGAAATAATCCCGGGGCCACGCTCACTCCGAATTGCAGCCATTTGCATTTGAATGCACCCGTGGGTTACAATTGTTTGGGCTTCAGCGGTGGCCTCGTCCACTAGTAACTGCTGGTAGGCCTCTTGAACTCTTTGAACTGTACATTGACTTCAGGTCGTCCCAATATGCTGATATGGTTGCCTTGGTAGTCATTCAAATTGATGTTCAGCGGTCTCAGCTGTTTCTGGGAGATTTTGGGTTGAAACGCTGGAGGGTTTTCCCCGATGCAATAGTGAAAAATGACCCGGTGTCCACCTCCATCACGCAAGGGTTGTCTTCAATTGATAGGGTTATATGGAACTTGTCCCTGTCGCAAGCGTCAGAGTGCTCCACAGTCGTTGGATTTATGCCCCGGTGGTTTGGATAAGGGTCCTCCGGGCGTCTGTTCCTCTGAAACTCTTGCCTCACTGGTCCTTGCCTCCTGGGGGCCAACAGTGGTCTGAATTGGGATGGGGTGGGTTGTGTGGCCCGGCAGGCCTCCACGATGTGGCCTTTCCACTGGCAGCGGCGGCAAACGGCCTCTTTAAAACGGCAAGCCGATCTTGCATGGAACCCCATGCAGCCAGAACAATGGGTTTGCAGAAAATCACTGTCTCTGTGGCTTTCCCATTTGTCTGGATACAGTCTGTGTACAGCTTCGCCCTCATCCCCATCATCCTCATACTCAGAACCTTGGTCACCCCCTCGGTCTCTCTGTAGTTTCCATGGACTCTGCTGGTCTTCCGGCTGTCTGCAGCAGAGTTGTCTGAAGATTTGGCGGCTCTCGCTTCTTCGACAGCATCCTTGAATGACACCACTTGTCTTACCAGTAGTTTCTTCTGGAGAGTCAGGTCTCTCATGCCCAGGATGAATCTCATCTTTCATCATTTCCTCAGGATTGATGAATTTGCATTTCGATGTGATCTCCCTCAGATTGGCCACAAACTCATTTATTGTTTCCCACTCTTGTTGGCACCGATGGTAAAACTCATTTCAGCTCACCATAGGGGTTGCGGCCGGGGCATAGTGGTCCTTCAATGTACTCTGCAGCATTGTCCACGAAATGGACTCGATGTCGGCTGGAGCGACGAGGGTCTGTGCTATACCTTTGCCCCGCAGTAGGTAAGAAAGAGAGCTTTTTGTGGTTGTCCGGCAGGTCCTGGTAGTTGTTGGCCTCTAGGGACATTCTGAAGCAGCTCATGTAGGTGTGCCATTCTTCCGCCTGTGGATCGTAGATTGCTGGTGCGTGTGATCTCTGGGCAGCCATCGTTAGGTTGGCTGAAGCGGTTTGTCCGAGCAGTAAAGTGGCCACGGCTGCCACGAGGTGGATGGTCAGTTCCTTTGTCCTTGTCTGTTCTGTCTCCGTCCCACACGCACACACACCAACAGACGTTCAAGAGTTAAAGACCAAACCACCCGGCAAATCCTTTTCCTTATGATAACGGAACTTGGCAACAACCTAGTGGCTGCCTGCCAAGAGTTTATTACTTACGAAGAGGAGAGATAACTTCTCCCCACTTCTGATACATCAAAAGAAACAGCTCAATAATTACAATCAAGTCCAGAGAAATCCAGCCAAGTTTTATAGCAAAAGTCCGGCAATGCAGAATGGCGTGGAAGCTTTCAGCTTTGTTTGTCACAAGGCTTGACTGGCCACCACGCTCCCTTTTATATCCTGTGGGGTGTGGTCCAGTAACTCAGCCTAATCTCGGGCACGCCTTTTCTTCTGTTGTGCGCGCTTATATCTGCGACGCTGGCGTGGATCCAGCCAAGACTCATTACCCTGATCACTGTCCATCTGTGGCTGCGTGGACATGCTTGGCCCCAGCCCTATCTCTTGCTCTTCGGCGAACAACAAAGGCGTTGCCAGAGAGGAGGGTCCTGGAGAGGGAGGCCTTGCCAACTCCTCTCCTTCACTCTCGGAGTCCTCTCCTGCCGATGACACAGGCTCAGGTAATGGAGTCACAACGTTGTCCTTCACCCTTGTCGCCAATGTTAAGTTGCGAGCATGGGAAAGAAGAGACAGGCTCTGGAGCTATTCAGCACCATTTAATTAGTTAACAGCTAGCAATACGAAGAGCAGCAATCTGCCAGCTCTCGCTCTATGTAGAGCTCCGGCATACAAGCCGGCCACTGACAGCACTTTATTTTTCCTGCTACAATTTTAACCAATCAGTGGCGGTGCTGATCAGGGAGGAAAACTCCAATGAAGGGAAAAACTGGGGTGGGGGAGAGAGAGGGGGGGGAGGGGGAGGGTAAGAGGGGGGTGTCAACAAATGCCCAGAACCAAAGACCGCTGTGTGGGCTCCCTTGTGAAGAAGGCAGCGTTCTGGTGGGTTTGAGCTCTGAAGATTGGAGTATGCCAGGCTGATGTGTGTCCAGGTATTTGTAGCTACAGAACAATCCAAAGAGAAGGAAAAGTGAGGGGATCTTTTTCCCTCCCGTTCAAAGCAGGGGACGCAGACTCAATACAAATTCCTCCCTCACTGGAGAGATCACCTTGTTCCAGCATTTTTCAGGTTCATCTTGTTCCAGCATTTTTTAGACCATCGATGGATCCCTGGCCAGACTTTACCTCCCTTTCGGGCCCTTTTAATGTATACAACAGCCAACCACCTTGTACTGTGAGACTTCCCGCTCTCGCAGGCTCGGCCCTCCACACTATCGAGGGCCTACCTCGATGATGAGTTTTGGAATCTCGAGAGGTGGCATGGCATGAAGAGAGGGTTGAGGGGCCTTTTAAGTTTGTTTTTAGGTAAGTTTTTAAGGGGTTTGGGGGTAACTAGAGTGGGTTTGGGGAAAAACCCACCGGGGTTGGGGCTGGGGCTGGCAGGGGGCTGCAGCATTAGGGTTGCGGGGTCAGATGTTAGGGAGGGGGCTAGAGTCCATTTTTATGAGGGCCGTTCCATCAGTACTGTGGGTGGGTGGAGCAGATATGGTGGGAGCAGGGAGCCATATCATGTTTCGGGAGTGCGCACTTGTTGTCTTCGAATGATTGCACCCTCCGGTCCCCAATGCTCTGCTCGTTCCCCAGGTTGAACAGATCCTCAGGGCCTGGACCTTCGGCTGATGTTATACAATGCCAGGTCCGTGGTAAATAAAGCCCCCCTCATTTGTGATCTTGTTCAGGAGGGGGGAGCGGACCTGGCGGGTATTACGTAGACCTGGTTGGGCCAGGAGGGGGCGTCCCCCTCATTGAAATGTGCCCACCTGGTTTTCGTGCATTTCATCAGCCAAGGTCACAGGGGAGGGGAGGGGGGTGGCGGTTGTCATTAAAGAAGGTCTTGGGCCGAGGGAGGTCACAGTGCCTCAGACTGCTGGATGTGAGTCCCTCCTTGTGAAGTGAGGTCATGGGGTACAGATTCCCGAGCTGCTCAACGTTATAGCTGCAGTGGCAGTTGATACCCCCATGCTTATGGTCATAGGGGATTTTAACTTGCCATCCGTCGGTGAGACGTCTGAGGTGGCTCGGGAGTTCATGGCTTCCATGACGGCTATGGACCTGACCCAGTTAGTTCATGGCCCTACTCACACAGGGGGAAACATGCTGAACTTGGTTTTTGTCTCTGGTCAGTGGTTGAGTGATCTTGAGATAGGAGATATAGTGACTGAGCCCTTGTCATGGTCAGATCACTCCCTCCTTCGCTTTGACCTTCGAACCGCCACACCCCGCCACAGGGAGGCGGAACCAATGAGATGGTACTGACCCAGGCACCTGATGGAACCTGATAGGTTCCAGACGGAGCTTGGGCCATTCCCTGAGGCTCTGGCTCACACCTCAACTGAAGACTTAGTGGCCGCCTGGGATAGGTTGGCCACTGGAGCTTTGGATCGGGTTGTGCCTTTGTGGCCTCTGACCTGGTGCCGGTCTCACCTGGCTCCTTGGTTCATCGAGGAGCTGAGGGAGATGAAGCACCGGAAAAGATGCCTGGAGAGCAGTTGGAGGACCAGCCTTTCTGAATCTGACCAAACACTGGTAAGACCCAGTTTGTGGGGGCAATAAGCTGACTTTGTATAAATATACAAAAGTATGAACGCTATTGCTTAATGCATTGTAAGCCGCCCTGAATCTCCGGAGAAGGGCGGCATATAAATCAAATTTAAAAAAAAAAGATCTCATATTAAGATTTACCTAGTGGCAATAAAAGTGGCAAAATGTAACTATTTTGCCACTCTTATTGCGTCATCAGATAATCGCCCGGCTGCCCTGTTTAGAGTGACCTGCTCCCTGCTCCACCAGGGAGCGCAGGAAGACCCCTTGGAGGGCAGGGCCGAGGACTTTGTGCATTATCTGTATGAAAAAATTGCTCAGATTCGGGAAGACTTGGACTCTGATTGGGTAGATTCTGGAGGGATGATGGAGGCAGGTCTTGAGAATGTTATCTGGGAAGAGTTTGATCCTGTGACTCCCGAAGACGTGGACAGGATTCTGGGTAGACTGAGCGCAGCCACATGTTTATTGGACCCGCGTCCGTCCTGGTTGGTGCTGGCCTCTCAGGAGATGACACGAGGCTGGCTCCAGGGGATTATAAATGCTTCATTGAGTGAGCTTGACTTTCCCGCCTCCTTGAAAGAGGCGGTGGTGAGGCCTCTCCTCAAGAAGCCTTCCCTGGACCCGGCAGTGTTAGCAAATTATCGTCTAGTCTCCAACCTTCACTTTGTGGCGAAGGTTGTTGAGAGTGTGGTGGTGCGACAGCTTCCCTAGTACCTGGATGAAATCTGGATCCGTTCCAGTGGCTTCAGGCTGGGTACAGCACGGAAACGGCATTGGTCGCGTTGGTGGATGATCTCTGGAGGGCTCGGGATAGGGGGTGCTCCTCTGTCCTGGTCCTGTTAGATCTCTCAGGGGCTTTTGATACCATCGATCATGGTATCATGCTGCACCGGTTGGAAGAGTTGGGGGTGGGGGGCACCGTGTTGCGGTGGTTCTCCTCCTTTCTCTCCGACCGGTCGCAGTCTGTGTTGGCAGGGGGGCAGAGGTCAACCCCGAGGCGCCTTATATGTGGGGTGCCACAAGGGTCGGTTCTCTCACCCCTTCTGTTCAACATTTATGTGAAGCCACTGGGTCAGATCATCCGTGGTTTTGGGGTGAAGTACCACCAGTACGCTGATGATACTCAGCTGTACATCTCCACTCTGGACCACCCCAATGATGCCCTTGATGTGATGTCCCAGTGCCTGGAGGCCGTGTGGATCTGGATGGGGAGGAACAAGCTCGGACTCAACCCTTCCAAGACTGAGTGGCTGTGGTTTCCAGGGTCCCGATATAGTCAGCTGGCTCCATCGCTGACTATTGGGGGTGAGATCTTGGCCCCGTCAGAGAGGGCTTGCAACCCAACAAAATGATAGTAATCATCAAAAGGAGTCCACATGGTGCCTCCCCAAAACATTTATTTCTCAAAGCTTCTGGACTCCAGTCTCAACCTGCCCCGAGTATTAGGGAAGAGAACCGGCTATTTGAGGAGTCCTGATCACCCAATTAGGGGACAGAGGCAGGGTGCAGGATCTCATAGGAAACCCTCCTTCACAGGGCAGCTGTGGGGAATGTGTGCCGACTGGGTCTCTAGGTGAGGGAGACTTCAAGGACCCCCCCTACCTGGCTTGGGGTGAAGGGCAACGGTTCTCATGAAGAATATCCTACAACTCTTGGAGCATGGTTCCTACTTACTCTTTCTCACACATATGTATACTTTTAGCCACTGTCAGTAGGAATAATTTCTCAAATTATTTTTCATGGGGTGTCTGGTTCTTTGGTGGTTGCTGAACATTAAATTCCTCTAAATGACTTTCACAGAGTTCTCTTCAGCTAGATTTATTGGGATGAATTGGGAAATACAAGAATTCCAGTCATTCAAACATTTCCCATTTAGAAACATACATATATGATTTTCTTTTATTCCTGCATAGCATTTAAGTGGAAACAACGTGTGTCTTCTTTCAAATAAAAAGGTAAAATGCAGTCAGCCAGTCTAACTCAATGCAAACAATGCAATTGCATAGAAGAATGCAATTCTTTAAGTAACATGATGTAAATAACATGATGTTACATCTCATGTTTTTACATTTATTCTGGTAAGCTGCTCCTTTGTGTTCAGGCCTGGCCTCAGAAGGATAATGTAGCACTTGGGGATGAAGATGCAGCCCAGCAGACCAGCACTGGAGGCCAGGATGGAGAAGACCTGCACAGCCACCATGTATTTCCCTTTGGTGCTCAGGTAGGTGGGCACAAAAGTCACCCAGACACTGCAGAAGACCAGCAAGCTGAAGGTGATCAGCTTGGCTTCGTTGAAGGCCCCAGGCAGGTTCCTGGCCAGGAAAGCCACCATGAAGCAGATGGCAGCCAGGAAGCCCATGTAGCCGAGGGTGATGTAGAACATGACAACAGCCCCTTCGTTGCATTGCAGGATGATCTCTCCAGGCTGGGAGTGGAGGTCAGAGTCAGGGAATGGGGGAGAAACTCCCAGCCAGATGGAGCAGATGATAACTTGGACTGCAGAAGAGGCAAGGATGATGGAGTTGGCCAAGCTCTTCCCCAACCATCTCTTTGCTCGGTTTCCTGGTTTTGTGGCCAGGAAAGCCAGCACGACCGTGATGGTTTTGGCCAAGAGAGAAGAAATGGCAACTGAGAAGATGATGCTGAAAACTGTTTGTTGGAAAAGGCAGGTGGCTTTCCTTGGTTGACCAATGAAGAGAAAAGGAGACAGGAAGCAAAGCTGGAGGGAAACCAGGAGGATGTAGGAGAGGTCCCGGTTGTTGGCTTTGACAATGGGGGTTTCTCTGTATTGAATGAAGATTATTAAGACAAGGTCTGTGTTTAAGAACAAGAATAGGGCAAAAGAGACCAGGATGATGCTTAGATGTTCTTCAAAAGACAGGAAGATTATCACTTTGGGGATACATTGGACTCTGTCCTCAGTTGGATATTTATCATCCGGACACTTGGTGCATTTTTCTGTATCTGAGAAAAGCAAAGCAATATTCCTTTGTTATTCTATCCTTTTATCTTTCAAGAAATATCTTCTTGAGACAACTGATATCAGGATTATTCCCCAAGATGCATTGCTTAAAACAGTTTCACAAAAAGTGACAGACTTCTTTTGTCATGATGTAAGAAATCTGAGGGGTCTCTAACTCATATTTCTGGCCCAAACTCCATGCTGGTTTCCAAACAGCATCTATTAATACACTTTGAAAATAAATATAGTCGTTAGTGTAATTATAAATGTGATGTTAAATTAAATTCCTAAAAATGTGTAGCATTCATTGAAGAGTTTTGGTTCACCAGGGTTTGGGATTTAGAGTAAGTGGATCTTATGCACATTTAAAGAAAATTTAAGAAAATTAATTCCTTAAGTAATAAATAAGGAGAGGGGTTTTTTGCAAAATCTTTCTATTCGAAGAATGAGCAGATGAAGCAGTTTCATTCCACACTATCTAGATTTAGAATCTGTTCAAGGTCTGAACTATCAGAATCGGGCTGGAAGGGACCTTGGAGGTCTTCTAGTCCAGCCCCTTGCTTAAGCAGGAAATCCTATACAATTTCAGACAAGTGCCTGTCCAATCTCTTCTTAAAAACCTCCAGGGATGAAGCACCCACAGCTTCTGCAGATAAACTGTTCCACTTGCTAATTGTAAAACTGTAAAACTATAAAATTGTAGTTCCATATAGATCATTATTGTGCAGCTTCTTGTTTTTATTAATTCTCCATTTTTGAATCGTTTTTGCTAAGTCTGTTTCAATTGAATCCCATTGTGCATAAAGCAGTATTTTTTCTTTTTGATTTTGTTTTTGGTTGGAGTTGTAATTGTTCATATTTTATTTTATTTTTTATTTTTTTTACTTCAAATTTATATACTGCCCTTCTTCCTGGGAACTCAGGGCGGTGTACAGCCAGATAAAAACACATAATACAAACATTAAGAACAAATTAAAAGGAAATACCTCAATTTGGCCAAAAATTTAAAAGACATACAAATTTAAAATCATTTAAAAGGATTTGTTAGGCCAGCCCGGCTTGTTGGAAAAGGAAAGTTTTAAGGGCACGGCGGAAAGCACGGAGGTCTTGGATTCTCCTTATCTCTGGGGGCAGCTGATTCCAGAGGGTGGGTGCCCCCACAGAGGAGCCCCCCCCCTGGGGGTCACCAGCCTGCATTGCTTGGCTGATGGCACCCCAAGGAGGCCCTCTCTGTGGGAGCGCACGGGTCGATGGGAGGTCGTTGGTGGCAGAAGGCGGTCTCGGAGATAACTAGGTCCTATGCCATGGAGCACTTTAAATGTGGTAACCAACACCTTGAAGCGCACCCGGAAGACCACTGGGAGCCAGTGCAGCTCGCACAGGAGCGGTGTTACATGGGAGCGCCATGCTGCTCCCATCACTACCCGCGCTGCTGTGTTCTGGACCAGCTGGAGCCTCCGAGTGCTCCTCAAGGGGAGCCCCATGTAGAGAGCGTTGCAGTAGTCCAGGCGGGAGGTGACGAGGGCATGAGTGACTGTGCACACGGAATCCCGATCAAGAAAGGGGCACAACTGGCGAATCAGGCGAACCTGACAAAAGGTCCCCCTGGCAACAGCCATCAGATGTTCCTCCAAAGACAGCTGCGTATCCAGGAGGACACCCAGATTGCGCGCCCTCTCCACGGGGGCCAAAGTCTCGTCCCCGATAGTCAGCGATGGAGTCAGCTGACTATATCGGGATGCCGGGAACCACAGCCACTCAGACTTGGAAGGGTTGAGCTTGAGCTTGTTCCTCCCCATCCAGATCCGTACAGCCTCCAGGCACTGGGCCATCACTTCGAGGGCATCACTGGGGTGGCCTGGGGTGGAGATGTACAACTGGGTGTCATCAGCGTACTGGTGGTATCTCACCCCAAAGCCATGGATGATCTCGCCCAGCGGCTTCACATAAATGTTGAACAGAAGGGGCGAGAGGACCGACCCTTGCGGCACTCCACAGATGAGAGGCCTCGAGGTCGACCTCTGCCCCCCTGCCAACACGAACTGTGACTGGTCTGAGAGAAAGGAGGAGAACCACCGTAACACGGTGCCCCCCATCCCCAACTCTTCCAACCGGTGCAGCATGATACCATGGTCGATGGTATCAAAAGCCGCTGAGAGATCTAATAGGACCAGAACAGAGGAGCAACCCCTGTCCCGAGCCCTCCAGAGATCATCAACCAATGCGACCAATGCCATTTCCATGCTGTGCCCAAGCCTGAAACCCGACTGGAACGGGTCTAGATAGGACGTTTCCTCCAGGAATTGTGGGAACTGTCGTGGCCACAAAGCGAAGGTTGGAGACAGGATGATAGTTAGCCAATACTGCCGGATCCAGGGAGGGCTTCTTGAGGAGAGGCCTCACTACCGCCTCTTTCAAGGTAGGGGGGAAGTGACCCTCACTCAACAAAGCGTTGATAATTCCCTGGAGCCAGCCTTGTGAGACCTCCCGGGAAGCCAGTACCAACCAGGAGGGACACGGGTCCAGTAAACATGTGGTCGCATTAAGTCTCCCCAAAATCCTGTCCACGTCATCCGGAGTCACAGAGTCAAACTCTTCCCAGATAACATTCTCAAGACTATTCCTCGTCATCCTGCCCAGATCTACCCAGTCAGAGTCCAAATCCTGCCGGATCTGAGCGATTTTGTCATACAGATATCATCTGAAATCCTCAGCCCTGCCCTCCAGAGGGTCCTCCCGCACTCCCGGTTGAAGCAGGGAGCGGGTCACTCTGAACAGGGCCGCCGGATGATTCTCTGATGATGCAATAAGAGTGGAAAAGTAATTGAACTTTGCCGCTTTTATCGCCACTAGGTAGGTCTTAATATGCGACCTTACCAGTGTTCGATCAGATTCGGTGAGACTGGCCCTCCAACCACTCTCCAGGCGTCTTTTCCGGCACTTCATCTCCCTCAGCTCCTCAGTAAACCAAGGAGCCGAGAGGGATCGGGACCGGGTCAGAGGCCGCAAAGGCACGACTCGATCTAAGGCTCCGCTAGCGGCCCGATCCCAGGCCGCCACCAGGTCCCCAACCGAGTCCTGTGCTAGAACCTCAGGAAATGGCCCAAGCTCCATCTGGAATCTATCAGAATCCATCAGGCGCCTGGGGCGGACCCATCTTGTAGGCTCCGCCTCCCTGCGGCGGGGTGTAGCGGATTGAAGATCTAGGCGAAGGAGCGAGTGGTCAGACAAGGGTTCCATGTCTATATCCCCTATAACAAGGCCACTCAACCACTGGCCAGAGACGAAAATCAAGTCCAGAGTGTGACTCCTCCTGTGAGTGGGGCCATGAACTAACTGGGTCAGGTCCATGGCCGTCATGAAAGCCATGAACTCCCGTGCCATCTCAGACGTCTCACCAGCGGATGGCAGGTTGAAATCACCCATGACCATAAGCCTGGGTGTATCAACTGCCACCGTGGCTATCACGTCGAGTAGCTCGGGCAGGGCCGTTGCCACGCGGCAGGGAGCCAGGTACGTGAGCAACAGGCCCATCTGAACCCCGTGACCCCATCTCACAAAGAGGGTTTCACATCCGGCAATCTGTGGCACAGTGGTTTCCCTCGAACTAAGATCTTTAATAATAAAGAAGGGGAGGGCCCTCAGCATATTGTTGTTACAATATGTAACAACAATAAAAAGGAGATTTAAAAGTGGAAGGTCCACTACCATTGATACTAAAAAATTTGAACTGAATTTCAAATTAATATTAATGTTTTACCTTTTAACATGGAGAATTAAAGCACTGGAGAAAAGTAAACATATTTTACCCCAATAATTTTACATTTTCCTTTCCTTTCCTTTCCTTTCCTTTCCCTTTTCCTTTTCCTTTTCCTTTTCATTTTCCTTTTCCTTTTCTTGTCTCCTCTCCTCTCCTTTCCCTGTTGAGCTCAAAGCTCTCCCTCCAAAAGCCTTTAAATAGAATTTACTGTTTACCGTAATTAATGTCCTTAACAGAAATTGATTGCTTGATATATCTTTTTATGCATCATTTTTGGGGGATGACATTCCATACATTTGCTTCAGATGAGCAAAAGCCGTGGACCTAAGACAATTCCTAAAGTTTCAAAGAACTGAGATGTTTTTAGAAAAGAAAACATAGAAGGGCACATCCCAGCCAACAATCCATGGCAATAGTAAAGCTTGCACAATCTGCCCTAACTTCTTATTTTTTCCTAGCCCCTCCTTCAAGTTCTTTGGGTTATTCTTCCCATTGGATAAGAAATTCTGAATTTTAAAAATGAACAGGAAAACAATTAAGCTTCAGAGCAGGGGTGAAACCCAGCAGGCTCTGGAGAACCAGTAGCAGAAATTTTGAGTAGTTCAGAGAACCAGCAAATACTGTGGCTGGCCCCAGAGGGGGGTGGGAATGGAGATTTTGCAGTATCCTTCCCCTGGAGTAGGGAGGGAATGGGGATTTGCAATATCTTTCCCCTGCCACCGCCCCCCAAGCCATAGCCACCAAGCTACATCCACAGAACTGATAGTAAAACAATTTGTATTTCCACCACTGCTTCAAAATGCCTTTCAACATGGACTTTCCTCAAACTGCTCTGGATAAACCAATTTCCACAAAGTTTGCCATTTCCTCCAGTGTCACCCACCTTCCTGAGTGGAGAAGGTCCCCTCCGGACAAGGAACGCAGTCGTAGCAGCAAACTGGCTCTCCTTCTCGGGCCCTCTTGACAAATCCAGGATGACAACTTTCCACACATTTGGACTGAGGCAGGGACTGAGCAGGAAAACAAGGAATGCCAAAGAAAATACATTAGGACTCTCCACCTATGGAAAATGGGGGGAGAAATGGACATTTCTGGATAAAAAAGTCTGGAGGGATGGATCTGAAAAAAGTTTTAAGCATTAAGTGACATGCAGACGGTTCCTCCTCATGGCTCTATTAATAGGCATTTCTCTAGTCTTCATATAGCCATGATTTTAAAGTATGGTGATCAATTCATACTAAATTTTCTCTTTGAAAGTACTCCAAAACAGTCTTCCAGTTAAGACACAAAGGAGAAATTTCTTTCAAACTAGGACTATCAAGTTGAAAGCGGATGATGTTGTTTGTATGCTTGTTTGTATGTTTATTTGTTGAATACATATGGTTTCATCCTGGTGAAACAATAATAAAATGGACTCTTTAGTTTCTAGAATTGTAGTGGGATGAGATGGAGGTGAGGCCATAAGAGCGTGTTCCCCCAAAAGTGAGGCATCTCTTTGCTATAGCAGATGGGACAGGAATAAGAGCCCTTTGTCAAATAGGGGTGTTTCTAGGGCCCGTCTGGTTATCCAATTCCTCTGAAGATCTACAATTAGGTGACACCAACTGTCATGGAAAGAGAGACCCACATTTATTATTACTTAAATTTGGAACCTCCTTTTCGCCCTCTTGTAAGACAAAAGACAAAACTAAGCAACTTTTATTTCAAATTCTCCCTCATTACATTTGATCTCAGGAAGGGCTTTTCTTTGGCTAAAAGAAATCTTTCACTAGTTCAGTTTTCTGGATCAGGGCATTATACAAAGGGAGGCATTATTCAAACAAGGCACTCTTGCAAGCCTCCCAGAGTCCCTCTGGACACGGTAGACAAGCGGCAGACAAATCTGGAGAAGCTGAATTCTAATTCCAAAGCTTGTTTCCCACTGGGACACCAAAGACCTCCATGCAGCCTTGAATAAACTTCATTGGATTCAATCCTAACTTCAACTCAGACACCGGTCAACAGAATTGCCTTCTTCTTTGATATTCACAAATAAGGACGAAGCGATCCCGAGGCTGTCAGCACCACAATCCCCTGCAATCGATGGCCTCTGTCACCAGGTTTATGGAGACAGTAAATACACAGGGGACACAAAAGACCATCATCTAAAGAATGGTCCAGATCCCAGATTCTCTGAATCACCTTTGAACATTGTTCCACATTATAGCATCTGGAGGAAGTTTCTTCATTAACCTCCCAAGCAGTTTAAGAAAACTATCATTTCCCACCTTCAATTCTCCACAAAGGTCATCCATCATGGTGACTCTGCTTAGCGCAGTTGAAATGGTTCCTGAGGCATCGGAAAACAGAGAAAAGACACCAATGTTTCACCCACCTTGTTGAGCGACTTCAGTCGTGGAAGAGCCTCTTGGTTGAGAATAAGTCTCTGTCTTTCAAAACTCCCTAGTGGCTCTTCGGTGAGATCCATCTTGATCTTGGGGACAACCACCCAGCTCCTGATCTTCAGATCTGCTGTCACATCTCCATTTTGGTCCAAGTACAAATTAATGAGTGAAAGATTGCAAAACTCATTCTTTGCCAGAAAGGGATGAAACTGAAATGGAAAGATCCAGAAATGTTAAAAGCAGGAAACCTGATTTCTTATCCCACATGGTCTTTTCACATTTGAATCTTTCTTCTACAATTACATGTATTCCTCATTTGGAGAACAAGAAAAATCATATATTGATAAAACATAATTGACAAAATTTGTCATTTATATATTGAATATTCTAGAGCAATCTAGAATAAAACAAACAAACAAACCAATAAAGAGATTATTTATAAACTCCTTGAAAACAACTAGGTGATTACTATTAAGCATGTCTAGAAGTCTAGAAGGTCTAGAAGTAAGTTCTCAGGCTAATCTTCTTCCAGGTAAGCAGACAGGAAACATGACCAGAGGAGCTAATTCTAATTTATTATCTGACTATATTATGAGAATCTTGAAAGCATAATTTTCTGCCCAATTGTTTCTACAACATGAAATGTTGAGCAGGCTCCTTTTTCTGCCATTTATGCATCTGAGGACTCCCCTCCCTCTTACCTTACCTTAACAACTCTTCTTCCACCCCCAAGGTCATTCTCATATAAAATTAAACTTTGTTAATATATTATGGGAATGCTTGTGATATAACTTGATTTCATCCAACTATTACCAAACTTCTTCATGAAGTCATGAATAGAATAGAATAGAATAGAATTGAATTGAATTGAATTTTTTTAAAGAAAATATTTTATCTTATACATCCAACAAACATTAAATCTATAGCGGTCTACATCACTACGCAAGAAGGAAATAAACTTGTCCCATTACATATATAGGATAACGTACAAAAGTCTATTACATATACCAATTGACATGCTTATCCAATATCTCTATTTATAGCTCAATTTGACAACCAATTATACCATTGACTCCAAGATATATAGTAATCTGTATCCCCCCGTCCTTTCAGTAACATAGTAAGCCGATCTGATTCCGCACAATTCATTATTTTCCGAATTACTTGTTTGGGTGAACTAACATCCATCTTCCAGTATTGGGCCCATGCCAATCTTGCAGCTGTTGTTATATGCAGCAGCAGGTACCATGCCGTTCTATTAACATTTTCGTGTCTTATCCCTAATAAAAATACCTCAGGACGCAATTGTATACGCTGCCCCAACATTTCATTGAGCCACTTCAGAATATTCTTCCAAAATTTCATTGCCTCTTGGCAGGTCCACCATTGGTGGAAATATGTGCCTTCTTTAACGCCACATTTCCAACAGACTGAGGGTGTTCCAGGGAACATTTTTGCAAGTCTGGCTGGTGGTAAATACCATCGATATTCCATTTTATATATATTTTCTTTATATCCTATTGACCGGGTTAATTTCATATTCTTAGTCCAAATTTCATTCCAGCTCTTAGGCTCTAATGAATAACCTAGCTTCTTCTCCCAGGCATGAACCGAATTCTTCACACCTTCCTCACCTACCTCCAGAGCCATAAAGAATTTATTGAATTGAATTTTTTTTATTGGCCAAGTGTGATTGGACACACAAGGAATTTGTGTCATAGGGTACAAATAAGCAATCAGGAAATAATATCAATATAAATCGTAAGGATACAAGCAACAAAGTTACAGTCATACAGTCATAAGTGGAAGGAGATGGGTGGTGGGAACGATGAGAAGATTCCTCAACGGAAGGCAGGTTGGTAGTCATTGTTTTTTCTGCAGTTCCAATTATCCTCTGAAGTCTGTGTCTGTCTTGTTGGGTTGCAGAGCCAAACCAGACAGTTACAGAGGTGCAGATGACAGACTCAATAATTCCTCTGTAGAACTGGATCAGCAGCTTCTTGGGAAGTTTGAGCTTTCTGAATAGGCGCAGAAAGAACATTCTTTGTTTTTTGATGACGTTTTTGATGTTACCTGTCCATTTTAGATCTTGCGATATGGTAGAACCTAGAAATTTGAAGGTCTCTACTGTTGATACTGTGTTGTCTAATATTGTGAGAAGTGGAAGTATGGAAGGGTTTCTCCTAAAGTCTACCTATTATGAACCTATTGAAGTGATTGTTAGATGCTGTGATAATTAAGTGGAAAAAGAGTCTTACAAACTGTATTGAAATAATGTTTAATGTTCCTCATATAAATGAGGAGATGTGAATAACAAGTATTGCTTGCTCATCTATTCTGCAGTATATTCATTAATACAGGCAGATAAAATCAATAAATGTTCATTTTGCGATGCATGATTTATTCCAACTGTTAGACAAAAATTCTTAGATTACTTTAAAAAAAGTCCCAGCTTCCAGAAAACATATTTATAATTTCTCAATAGAAGAAAGGTGCATAAATTAAACCCAGTAGAAAAAGACATGATATTTAGCCACTTGCACTTGACAAATTATGGTATCTTGTATAAGAACAGAGGGATGGAAAGTAAAATATCAGGACCCATACCTGCCATGGCTGCAGCCTTGGAGCCCCCAACCTCTCCTCAACATCCTTCCTTCTGCTCCTCAGTCCGGAGGAATAGGCAGCATTCAAAGCGTGGGCCAGAGTCTGAATGAAACTGTACATATAGGGGTGATTTGGGATCCAGATGCTATTCCTTTTCTTTTGGGTCCCCAGCGGGGCTTTCTGGGTGCATCTTCTCCGGCCTTTGACAGAAAAGACATGCTTTGAAAAAGAACAGCGAAAATACTGGTTTTCAATCTGAGGTTCCAAAAATAAATAGGGTTCAAAGGGATAATGTATTTTCTCATTTTTCTGCTGAAAAGCAAAGGCCCAAATACTATGGATGTATCTGAGAACTCTGTGCCTTCTAATTTCTAAATAACCCAAGACTGTCAAGATCCAGATTTTCCCCTCAATGGCTCCTGGCAAACCCATCAGTGCTAAATGGAAAGGAAGAATTCTGAACCAAATGGCATCAAATTCCAGGAAGTGAACAAAGACGTTGACTTGTCTCCACTTAGAGAGGGCCTCCCTGAGGTCTGCTGTAGGTCCAGTTGTTGAGAATTGTCGTGATATAACCACACAAATTCCATTCCTGACAAGCATAGGAGTGAAAGTCCTCATGAAATTTGCTCCCTTGTCTGAGTCTGAAGCAAAGAGGCCAATCAGGGTCCATCTGAAGTGGAGGAGCAGTTGGACAATTGCTGGGTAGTTGATCCCTTCTTTGGGGAGCATCTGGTGGAAAAAGGGGAAGTTGTTTCTATCACTCAGGGCTTCTGAAGCAGCTACAACACTCATCTGAAAAAGCAATGAAAAATGCTGTGTTATATTTGGGATCAGAACAAGTCCTGGATATTTACTTTTATGTATCCACCCTGGTCCTCTTGAACATATTAGAATAATTTATTATTGATTGGCCATTAAGCCATACCAAAATACATACTGTAGAACACAGAACATTAATAAATCACTGTATAAAAACAGAATGCAAGAATAAATTAAGAAAAAATAAGATTAAAGAATGTAAATCATTTCTATATCTCCCCTATAATTTATCACAATCAGACTCAATTGAACCATTTTGCTCAGATAAGGGACTTTATTATATTTATCTTTTGAATTCTGACTGTTATGTATGTAGATTTGGGCGGGCAGTTTGAATTAACTGACCGTCAGCTGATTGGCTGACCACCACAGTTGCAAGGTATATAAAGGGAGCTGTTTCCCCTGGTCAGTTGCTGGGTTCTCACCCTACAATAAAGAGCTGTTGTCACTCACTGCCTGGCTTGCTGCGTCCTCATTCACCCAATTTAACATTGGCGATGAAGGCGGGATTTTGAGGTCAGAAGCCACGGAAAGAGCTAAAGCCACGAGCCGGCGAGAGAGCTGAAAACCCGAATCCAGCCAATGCATCCATTCCTCCCCCACCACCACCCACCCCTCCTTTTATCAGATAGAAGAAACACAAACAAACCTGTGGGACTTTGTAGGTGCCTAGTAATGTTGACATCTGGTTGGAGATGTCCCTGTGAGTTCCATCAAGAAGAGCCAGAAGGTTCTCCTTCCTTCCACAGCCATAGTTGGGGACATTGGCTTCTCCAGTGGAGAGCATGTCCAGCAAGGCATCTGAAGTGCGTAAAGTGCTCAAACGGTTGTCATGGAAGTTGTAGCCAAGTGTGAGATTGTGCAGGAGCTGGAGATTCTTGTTCAAAAATTGAATGGCAAAAATAGATTGCAGAGTTTTCATAAAACCAAAGGAAAGCGTACTGCAAAAAAAAAATGTGCACATTATTATCAACAGCAACAACAAATCTTTTTTAAAACATTCAATCCTGTTTGTCTCCACAAGTCTACTGAGCCTCAAGCCAACATTGATCCAAAACCCAGGATCAGTTAGGCCAGTAGTCTAGTGATGAACCCAGGATTTTTCTCCAGCTCCTTCTTTAAATTTGATTCCACAAAAACTGGAGAAAGAGTCAAGTCATGGAAATCAACATCAGAGTCATTCAGGAAATTAGATAAGTCCTGCAATGTAGAAGTAAGTAAAATAAGAAGAAAAAAAATCTGCAAATAGAGGGAATGCAACTCCATCACTTACAAATGAGACTGACTAGAAGAAGCACTGTTGGTCGTAGTGATGATCATACCAATGAGATGGTCTCCTGGGCTGTAGAAGCTCCATGGCTGTTTCCATCCTGGTGCGCCAAACTCAGTGGACATTTCATTCTAAGCTTCCCAGAGACCGGCTGGAACACCAGCAGCATCAGAAGCAGAAGGTCCATAATTCTTGGGGATGAATCAATCCCCTTCCCAGTTCTTAACAGAAAGAAATTGAGTGAGAAGTATTCAAAGCACTCTCACAAGATGGAAATGCTAGTGGCCGATTCAGTGAGAGACACCCCAAGCTTCACCTGGAAAAGAAAGAAAAGTACATTTAAGAGCACAGTACCTGCCTGTCTGAAAACTTGGGCCACACAGAATGTGAACTAAGGCAGTGGTCACCAACCTTTTTATCGCCGCGGCCCGCTGAGCGCGCGCAGGGGTGGGGGCACGGCCCAGGAGCTTTTGTGCACGGCCCATTGCGCACGGCCCAGGAGCCTTTGCGCTGCAGTGTTCATGTCCCCCGGCCGCTGCGCGGCCCGGTGCCAGGTACTCCACGGCCCGGCACCGGTCCGCGGACCGGGGGTTGGGGACCACTGAACTAAGGTATTTATCCTTTTCTGATGAACAATCTTTTCCATATTGCTTCAGTCTGATGTTTACATCAAAGGCAGTTATTGGAGAAGTAGCAGAAGAATCCCCAAAGACCGGGATGGTGATTATTATTATTTCTACTGGAGACACTGAACTTTTTTGCAGATCCATGTGAGGAGAATTATCGGGGGGGGGGAGGAAACATGTGAGTGAGGAGAAACAGCCCCTGAGGGCTCTGTTATGTAATGGTTTGTGATTCTTCCTGTCTGGACATGTCTAGAAAATGGTGCAAAGATGATGATAGTTCAATTACAAGGGAATTGACTTCTGCTGTGCTACAACATGGCCTCTTATCTCCAGGGGCTGCTGGGGAAGGTCACCCAGAGCTACGGAGTTTGGTGAGACTCTAGATTGATGTCTCTTAATTTTGCTGCTGCCGATCTTTGAACCCCAAGGAAGCAATCAGTCCCCTTGGTTTCTGCCTAATGTTAAGAGTGGGGCCTGTCTGGGATTTTATTTTCTCCATATATTAATCCTAAATTGTAGCTGATTTTAACATTGGTTGTGCTGGAAGTGAAATTAAACTGCCCATCTTTCCTAGCAATATACATTTTTAGAGGAGAGCTGACTAGGAGGCACTGAACATCCCTCAGGTTCTACTGGCTATGAGATCCTGGGTGGTTCTGGGTTCAGGCTGTTCCTTTTGAACATGGAAGGACGACAGGTTGATGAGTAACAAGGCTGCTCTCCTCCAGGATGTTCTCTGCCATGTCTGACTGAAGCCTGGTTGTAGCCAGAGGAGAGGATGCTCCTATTTTCGGTCAGAAATATGCCCACACGGATTTCTGGATTTGCCCCAGGAAAGACCCCAGGGGAGAGAAGGAAGGGTAGCTGCTGCCATCAGTGGTCTGCTAAAGGGTCTTGGTTAGTGCACCTAGACCCGTATTTTACCTCAGGATGGCTGCGAGGACATTTCCCCAGCCTGGTCAAGTATGTTGTGCGAATATGGCCCTTGCAGGAAGAAAAGTTTCCAAAGCTTATTTCATTTGTCAGCTATTGTTCATCTAGTTTCCACTGAATTAATGAACTTCGGAGTTCCCGTAATTCACTGACTCCTCGACCAACAGGTCCACCCTCGGAAAACAAACCCTGGTTAAAAGTTGCAAGTGTGAATGGAGCCCTGGGTGAAGGGACCAGGTTAAATGGGTTGTAGGGATATCATCAGTTTGCCACAGCTGAATATCTGCCTGGCACCACGTAACAGTATCCGTTCTTCCCAGATTTTAGGAATAAAAGTAGAAGCTTGTGGCTGGTGTGGGTCCTCTGCTGGTTGACGAGAAAGAAATCTTCTTAATAAAAAAGAAGAGGGAAAACTCCTGGATTTCCCTGTGTTCAACATCCCATTCCTTCTTCCCATGTAATTAGGAAGAAGGGGCCCCATGTTTGAACCTCCCCTCCTTCAATTCTGGGGACCCCCGTCTTTGGGGGGAAGAGCTCCTGGTCCATTCAGCTGCTCCCTCCCTTCGTGACCCCTCCCCACAACCAGCCCCTTGGGGACCCAGGAGAGGATCGGAGGGGAGACCCTCCCCCATCCAGGCCTGGCTTTTAGGAGTCAGCAGCTCAGCCAGCCTCAGATGGCTCCAAGAAGGCCAGGAGGCAATTCCAGAACTTAAACCAAGATGGACTTTATTAGAGGTGCCAAAAAAAGGTTTTCACAAATAGAACAGTGTTAAAAATGAATACACCTCAAACCCCTCAGTTTCCAGATTTCCCACCTTCTACGCCTTTCTGCCCCGAGTGACTTTTCCTCACTCTCGTGTGCATGGATGTGGTTTTCCCCTTTGGGGATCTTTCTGTGGTGATCAAGAGATCCCTTCTCTAAAGCTCTGTTCCCCCGCTTCTTCCTGGATCTCCCGCTTTCTCCCTCTGGGCAACCCTCGGAGAGCCTCCCCTGAAGCTGCTCGGGAGTCAGGAGCGCCTTTCGCCCTTTGCTCGCCAACAGGCGCTGACTGGATGTGTGTGCCATTATTTTATGTACCCCTCGAGGAATCCCTTGTGCTTGGCCTGAATCGCCCGAGGGCTCCTATTTTTGGGAGGCGAAGAGGCCCCTCAGTGGAGGAAACGGACTCTCCTCTCTCTCCCCTGAAGGTGAGGAAGAGGCTCTCCACCCACACGAGAGGAGACGGAGCTCTGAGGCGGCAGACCCATCCAGGAGCAAAGGGGAGAAACGCCTGGGCCCAGAGAAGCCTCCATTCCCCACAGCCCCTTCGTCCTGCTGGGGCTCAGCCGAAGCCAGTCAGACTCCGGGAATGGCTTTGCCAGGCAGCCAAAAAGCTTCCCTGAGGAGCCCCGAGTTCCAGAGAGACTCCTGCCACAAAATGGAGGACGCTGCAGGACCTGTGCAAGCTTTAGCTTTCCTCACTACCTGTTGGAGGCAGTTTATAGTCTGGCCTTTAAGTCACACCTGGCCTCCGCAGGCAGTGAGATGGACAGCTAAAGCTGACCCATGTGCTTCTTTAGGCACATTGTTCTCACAAGGCCTTTTTAAGAGGAATCATATCTGATCCTTTATGCAGATTTATTTCCCTTTCATCTTCCCTTCATCCTCTGGGCATGGAGAGGAAAACCTGGATCCCTAATACCAGATTCCAGATCCAAGGGACAAGATTCTAATTTCACCCGCAAAGAAGGGACAGAATCTGGGGCTCCCCGACCTCTACAGTTCCCCCTTCAGAGGGAGCCGCTCTGGCTGAAGGGAATTCGGGGCTTGAAGCCCCTTCCAGATTGGCTCATTCATGGACAAGCCACGCCCCCAGGTGAAAGCAGTCGTTGGTGGTTATTTTTCAAATCTCAGGTCCAGGCCAATCAGAGCCTTGGCTTGTGACATCAGAGGCTCCTCCTGAGCTCATTGGCTGGAGGTTGCCTTGGCAACCTCCAGCATCCTTGGGGAGTCTGGACCACATAATGGAGGCTCTGCTCAAAATCCCTGGAAAGTGGCTGGATTGGATGGCAGCACTGGGGGCATCGCAGGGTCTCCCTCACCTAGACCCTTCCCTTTAAGGCAGGATTAAGGGGGGAGGGGAGATTAGAAAAATGGGGTTCAACCAAACATGACAGATGTGCTGATACCTGCCATGTCCGCAGCCTCCATACCTGTCACCAAACTCCTCATCCACCATGTCAAAGGTTCTTGTCTCCAGAAAGGGGCTGGGGCTGGCTGGCTGGCTGGTGACGTGCGCTAGGAAAAACCTGCAAGGTTTAGGGGCCCAAAAAAATGGCTTCAGGATGTCCCAGTTGGATGGGCATTGCAACCACAAAGCTAGAGATTGACCTGCTTAATGATTTGGGAAATTAACCTAAACTCTGATTCCGTTGGCCAGATATAATTATTTCCCAATAACACACTTGGCCTGGTGACTGGAGTATTCATTTATTTTCATTTTTTATTACTTGGATTTTCACACCACCTTTATTATTTCTCTAAATAGTTCAAGGGAGTGAACATATTTAAGATTCCTTCTTCCCCCCAAGAACAACCTTGTGAAGGCTGAGAGAGGGAGGGGCTCGAGGTCACCCACCTGACTTTCGTGGCTGAGATGGGACTCGTAAGTACTTGGGGGGGTCTATCTTAATTCAAATTGGTTACCACCTTTTCCTATTATCAGAAGCACCAAAGCAGTGCAAAGATGGCCAAATAGATGGAGAGACAATACTGACTCCTTTGGAGGGTTCTGAGCGATGATCTGCCTTGAGTTGGACTCAGAATTAAATGGGAAGTCAGGATAGTTTGAAGAGAGATCAGTATTAAGGGATCATGTTGGTGTTTATCAAACTAGGCCCCTTTAAGTATGGGGGGACTTCAACTCCCAGAATTCTCCAGCCAGCCAGCATGCAGAATTCTAGGAGTTGAAGGCCATCCATGTCTTAAAGGGGCCAAGTTTGTGTTTTTTACACAGTTGTTATACTGTAATTTAATGACTGCTTTAGGCCAGGGGTGTCAAATTCAAGACCCGCAGGCCAGATCCGGCCTTCAGGGTGCTTAGATCTGGCTCACAGGGCCACCCTGGAAACAGCGATGCCTCTGCCAGCGAAGTATGGGAGGGCCACACACCACCCTTCCGAACTCTGTTTTTGCTGGCATAGCAGGGGTGAAATTCAGCAGGTTCTGACAGGCTCTGGAGAACTGGTAGCGGAAATTCAGAGAAACGGCAAATACCACCTCTGGCTGGCCCCAGAATGGGGTGGGAATGGAGATTTTGCAGTATCCTTCCCCTGCCACGCCCACCAAGCCACGCTCACAGAACCGGTAGGGAAAATTTTTGAATTTCACCCCTGGCTGCAGGAGGCCGTCACTGCCGAAAATGGAGCCTGACATGAGTAATGTTGAGCTGGCCACGCCCAACCTGACCACACCCATCCAGTCCCCAAGGTCAAATACACCCCGGTTGTCTCAATGAAATCGAGTTTGACCTCTGCTTTAAGCTATTGTTATTTGATTGTATTAACTCTAATCTGTTCCCTATTCTTAGGTTAAGGTGATAATGAAAAGGAAGTAGACAGTAGAAGCCTACAGCTGAAAGGGACCTTGTAAGTCAACTGTCTGCCTGCCTATTTGACTGACTGATTCTATGTCAAGTTGAATGTTGACACCTAGCAGCCCATTGATCAATTTTCTCAGTGGAGACTTGTCCCCAACTTGGTCCTTTCAGGTCTCCCAACCTGGCCCCATCCCCACTATAGCTGCTTGTTCTCTTCTCTTTCCTTCATCCATGCCAGCATGGCAGACTTCTCCAGGGAGTTTGATCTGCATTGACTGACAGCATTGAAACTGTGTGGACTCTGAATGGCCACAGAAGTAGATGGATGATCTGTCCCCAGTCTGGATTTTCAGGTCTCCCCAAAGTTCACCCATTCACCAACCTTACCCCAAATTGTCCTCTCCTTCTCTTCCTTTCCACCTTTCCCAGCATTAGGAATATCTGCAGAGAGCTGGTTTTCACTTGATGTACCCTCAAATATCATATTTTGAACCTGGTGCTTTGTAGTTGAGAACAGATCTGGATAGATTATATCTAAAGGATCCTTTCGCAGGAGACTCCTCTGCAGATAGTTGGTTCTTTACTCCTCCTGCATCTCATGCTAGAGAAAATGATGGACTCCAAAACTTTAGGATGAAGCCAGAATGGAGAAGGCCGGTTAGCAAAATTGGCCCTGAACTGAGAAAGGATGTGACTGTGTCTCTCCATTTTTCAAACAGGTCAGCAAGAAGGAAGAAATGGTCATACAGTCAATATCCTTGGGCAATCTCTTAGCGACCACTGATGGTCCCAACCTCCAGGTTGATGAACTGAGAGACTCCTTTGACTTTCAGACCCAGAAATTCCAGAAAGACAATCGATGGATGAAAGAGCAACATTGCTGTCTCCAGGAGAAAGTGCATCAACTTAAGACCACAATGGAAGACCTGCAGAAAATGGATCATGCCATCAGAGCTAGGATGCATCGGGGCTCCATTACAATAAGGAGGCAAGGGCGCATGGCAGCCAAATGCCCCCCAACCCAGCTCTTCTTCTCATAAATCTCCCCAGAAGTTGTTTTTGAAAGGATGAGGGTCACAAAAGTCTGCTATGCAGCCCTGAAATTCTTGAGGAAAAGTCCTACTATCCATTTTCCTAAATCCCGAAAAAGTACCTCCAAAACCTCGTTGAAGAGAAGATGTCCAGATGACAGCATATGTCAGTAAAACCTCCTTGTAAATATTTGGGAAGCTCCCAGGCAATTCCTGGTTTACACAATTCTTAGTGAAAGAGTCCGACTTGGGTGATGAAGATGGGAACACGTGCTCCTATTTCCATCCTCTGGCGCCTTTTTCCCTCTTGATGATCCAAGAAAGACGCATACGGCCCCCCTTTCTCTTGCATCCTTTCTCCTGGAGGCTTTTGGTCCTTGGCTGCATTCACTGGTCTTGCTAAAGAACCATCAGGGAGATGATTGGAAGACAAAGAGTTTTCAGGGGGCTTGGAAAAGGCCTTGACTTTGGATTGCTTGTCTAGTATTCTGATCATGATCCTGTACAGAACCTCCAAAAGTCATGCAAAAATGGAGTGTACTCTTGCCTGGTTCTCAGAGGCTTTTCAGGGTTGAGGCAGAGAGAGAATGGTTTCTCCTGGGGGATGAAAATCTGAATGACGAGGAAAGCATATAAGAAACACACTGCCTCCCTTTCCAGCTTATTTCATGTGTGTGGAAATTGGATGGGCTGTTGTGATGTAAATCCGGTAAATTATTTGTTGATTTTTTAAAAAATGCAAATAAATTTTTCTTCCTAATAACAGTCCTGAATTTCTGTTCATGCAATCTTTAGAATGAAAAAAATGGCATGAACTGGATCACATTTGTTGTGTTTGTTGAATTGGCTAGTTTACTGTAAAAGCCAGCTCACTTTGCTGCCATTGCTAACTCAGAAAACCGAAGATCAATAACAATTTTTAAAAATGTGTCATCAGCTTTCAGTTAGAATAGATTTGTGATGAGGAAGATACCTAGCTCATATATAACTTTTGGCCTAATTTCAAATTCCTGCATTGAGATTTTCCAGAGTACTGGAAACTTTCCAGAGTACTGGAAACTTTTCAGAGAAGAGATCGATTTGATGTCAGAAGCAAAAAGAAAAAATACATCCAGAAAATGTCAAGCAATATGAAGAAAAGGAGGTGAAGAATGACTGAGAAAGATTTTGTCTTTACTATCTAGAATCGCGGTTTTAAGATGAATTAATAAATTCTTCAATATTTTCAACACAATTTCAGACAAGAAAACCATAGTTAAATAACCTTGGGGACAACTATTGAAGAAGAAAAAAAGATGGAAATTCCAATTTCTGAAAAACTCAACTTTTAATGTACAACATCCCAAAGTACAGGAACCATAGAAAAAATATTGAATATATAAGCAACATATTTACATTGGAAATCACTTAGAGTGGCAGATTCCTTTGTCACAAATATAAATTAATATTACTATATGTAGTCACAGGAATTTCATTTTCTCTTTAAGTCCATAACTTTATGCACCAAAGTTCTTCTACCCCGGATCTTGTAGGGAAATGCAACAGCATCAAGTAGGGTTATCGCAACTGAATGACTGGTAGAAACCAAACAGCAGCCAGAATCTCCTCCTTCAATCTTCCAATAAACCTTCATAAATGCATCAAACGGACACAAATGCAACCTCTTCATTCCAAAATGAAGGGGGTAGACTTGACCTTGTTCTCCACAGGCCCCTTGGTGCAGGGAAGGCCACTCTCAACGTTCAGCCAGTATACTGATGGGAGGCAAATTTGGGGCTAAAATTTAGGCCCCTTGGTGGATCCAGTTCTTCTGACTCACTTTCAATTCTTACAGCCCAAAGCTCTACAGCACTCTAGTCAGGCTTTCTAGTTCCAGCATTGATGGCCCTGAAACTGGCGTTTCCTCGAGCCGGACTGGCTTTTTCCGTTTGCCTCTGCTTCTGGGCCTCTAGGTTTTCCAGCCACTTCAGTTATACTCTGGATTGTTCTTCTGCTCTAAGGGCCTATCCAGAGGTGAACGATGCTGGATGGGAGACTTGGCATCAAGTGGGGATTTCTGAGAAACTGGAGAGTGAGGGTCAGGGACCTGGGAGGGAGGAGTGGGAAGGAGTTGCTTGTAATCAGCCGATTTGTCTGGGTGGAAATGCCAGTAAAGGTCAGATGGCCCTTGCCCATGATAACCCAAGAGAGGTCTATAGTCAGACATCCTCTGAAAATCTTGTTGGTCATTCTGGGGCCGGAATGCATCTAATCTTTGTCTCTTGGCTTCATGACAGTACCTGGAGGGGAAAGAACAACTCAAAACATTCAGCTCAACAGAAGAGTCAAAAATGACCATATCTTGGGATGCTTAACTCCCTCTGGTGACAAAGGCATGGAAGAGAACAGGAATGTCAGCCCAGTTCAGCAGGTTTTGGACACTAAAGGAAGGAAAGAAGATGGACAACAGCAGAGCCCAAGCCAACACACTTTGTATTGTGGGTCATGATATCACACACACTTGCAAAAAGGGGCAAAGCTTGCAATACAAATCTAGAACACGGTTGAGGGGTGCAGCGATGCACTCGAGTCCTCTGATGAACAAATGCAAGATTGTTATGAAAAAATGAACAGCAACTCTGTCCCGGAGAAAGAGAGGCTGTGAGAAAGCACAGAATCATAGGGTTGGAAGGGACCTTGGAGGTCTTCTAGTCCAACCCGCTGGTCAAGGCAGAAGCCTCATACCATCCCAGTAAAATGGTTGTCCAGCCTATCTTTGAAAGCCTCTACCGATGGAGCACCCACAACCTCAGCAGACAAGCTATTTGGCTGCTTAATTGCTTTTGCTGTCAGGAAACTTCTCCTCATTTGTAGGTTGGATCTACAAAAAAGGAGAAGGATCATTTCCTTCTCTTCCATAGGCCAGACATACCTAACTCATACCCTCAACCATTCGTAACATTCAAAGAGACTCAAAGTAACACCCTCTGGACCTTGTTGGAGTAAGAGGGCAGGGAGAGCAGGCTTTCAAGGTTCCTTTATTATGGAATGCTGAATCCTGCAGAATCCCCATGACCTGCCTGAACGGCCTGCTTAGCACCTCACCTGTAGTCCCGGTAATTGCGCTCACTGTTGTACTGATCATAGGGGCGTTTACGAGAGAGGCTGCTGGGCTGGAAGTTTCCTGAGTTTCCTGAGCTCCGATACTGGTCTCTGGGCACCTGACAATCCACATAGTGGTCCTTGTGCCAGCATGACTCATATGGGTGATAACAGTTTCTGCTGCAATTTGGGTTGGCATTGCCACTGTAGTTAAATTTACGGTCCCTCTGCCATTTGCTTCGTCCTGCATGACAAGAAAGGGGAAGAAGGTAGCACCCTTTCAAGCCCAAGGACTTTATCCACAATGATTTTGTCATCTGTACTTCTGCCTTTGTTTACTCTTCATTTGATTTTTATTATCTCTTTTTAAAAGAATAAGAAAAAGGAGGAGGAACAATAACACAATCATCAAAGTATCCATAGCAGGAACAGCCCATCCAGAGATAAACTGGGAGACCCTTGAACCAGGTAGCCCAGGTGGTTCCAATAAGGGGACCAAGGATGGTCATGCATTGCCACCTTCCCACATCTCAGGAAGCTAGATCAGACATCAGGAAGAAGGGAAGAGCTTCTCTGGTCTTCAAGAAGATCTCGCGCTGCCATCACACCGCTTCAGCCCTGCTTCACTTTGATGGCAGCCTGCCATAAAGTATGGGGAGGGGAGATGGGGGTAATACAGGGACAGGGGGATGACAGGAACCAGAAGTGCCAACCAGAGACAACGGTTGAACGATCCAAGGACACAGGCATGGGAAAGGAATGTGAATGCCCACCAAAGAGGCACCAAACTTGGGGAATTGTAACCAAAACAACTAATTTGACCCACATTGGACACTAACAAGAAGATGAGGGTGAAGAAAGGGAAAATTACCGGGTTTAGGCAGGAATCCTCAGATCTAGCTTTGCTTACGCTGTAACCACTTGGCTTTAGTAAAAGCCTACCTTTTACTAAATGCAACTCGACTGTAAATGGAGATGAGAATCTGTCTTTCCTAAATGGCCAAGCTGGGACAGGCTAATAATCTCTCACTGCTGGATGCAATGCCTTCTATTTGGTTGGTGGTGGTTCTCCCGTGGATGTCCATGCATCTGGGAAGGGTGAGGAGATGGGTGCTCATAAGCATGAGGGCCATGGGGACAGGAAACATTGGAATATCTCAACTGGGCCCAGGACTTTCTGGACGAAGCCGCTTGCCACTCTTTGCCTCTTCCTTCTTCTTCTGTTCCTGCCAAGCAGAAAGACAGGAAAGACAGAAAGGAAAACTAGGAAAACTCAAAAGGCCAACAGTACTTGGGAGAAAAAAAGCAAAGGTCCGCATTAGTCGCACATCAGAAGAAAAGTGGAGGAAAGGGAGACCCCGACTGAGACAACCTCTTCCTCTTCTTCGATGGGGACAGGCTCAGTTCCTGCCGTAATGTGGACAGGACCTGACCCAGCAATTTCTTCTCTTTGTTTCCGAGTTTGGCTTCGGCGCCTTTGGGCTGTGAAAAGACAAGAGATAGCATCCCTCATGAAACAGCACAGGATGGAAAGTCACAGCTATGTCAATAAGGAAATGGAAGAAAAAAAGGAAAAAAAACCCACCACCACCAGGGTGCCTGGAATTTCCAGCTGATTTCTTTGCCCCTTCAAACAGGGTTCTCCATGTTTAGGATAATGAAGTAAAAGTGAAGATTTACTCTGTCCAGTCATGGCCGACTCTAGAGGATGGTGCCCATCCCCCTTTTTGGCCGAGGGAGCCAGCATTGTCCGAAAACAATTTCCGTGGTCAAGTGGCCAGCATGGCTATACCCCCAGGGCCCATGGAATGCTGTTACCTTCCCACCAAAGTGGTGCTTATTCATCTACTCACATTTGCATGCTTTTGAACTGCCAGGTGGGCAGAGGAGCTGAGGCAAGTAACGGGAGCGCTCACAACTCAACCAGCTACTCCATTAGTTAATGAGGAGCCTGAGTGGCGTAGGAGGCTAATGCCTCCTAAGGCAGCATTTAACATCCAGCTGCCTGCAATTACTGCGAATTCAATTCTCACCAGGCTCAAGGTCGACTCAGCCTTCCATCCTTTCTAAGGTGGGTAAATTGAGGACCCAGTTTGTGGGGGCAATAAGCTGACTTTGTATAAAATATACAAAAGTATGAAGGCTATTGCTTAACGTATTGTAAGCCGCCCTGAGTCTCCGGAGAAAAGCAGCATATAAATCAAATTTTAAAAAAAAATTGTTCTCCCTGTCAGGAAACTCCTCCTTCTATTAGATCTCCCTCTGAGGAGCTTCCAACCATTGTTTCAGATGCTATGGAGGATAAATCAGCACCCTTTTCCCTTGACAGCCTTTCCAATATTGCAAGATACTATCGTGTCTCCCCTGAGCTTTCTCTCCATTAAGCTAAACATACCCAGACCCAGTTAGTGGCTCATGACATGATTTAGCCTCCAGATCCATTATCCTCTTTGTTGCTCTTCCCTGCTCACTTTTCAGGGCATCAGCATCTACTTTTGTATTGTGGGGACCACAGTTCTTTGTCATCCTTCCTGCCAAATCCAAGACCATGTCCATCATCCTGCTCCCTTCACAGTCCAACACCAGGAATCAGATCCTAAAATAACGATCACATAGCATCCCAAGTTGGACGTAGCTAAATCATCTTTTAAAAATGCTCCAAATTATAGTATATAATTGGTTTTATATTCTGTAAGATGCCTTGAGTCGCCATGGGTGAATAGGCAGCAATATAAATTCAATCAATCAATCAATCAATCAATCAATCAATCAATAAGACACCTTGGGCAATAGTATTGAAACCTTTCCAGCAGTCTAAGAAGACATAATGTGTTCTACTCCCAATGTTCTTTTCCCTTTGAAAGTCAACCATTTCGGGGAACTAGGCTTAGCCCACTTGAAATGGGCCCTACAGCTTTCCAAAGTAGAGAAAAGAAACCAATATTTCCCCCACCTTGTTGAGCAGCTTGAGCTGTGAAAGAGCATCTTGGTGGATAATAAGTCTTTTTATGTACCCCAAGAAAAGGGCCTGAACTCCCCCCTCCCGATGACCCCCTTTGTGCCTGGCCTAAATCCCCTGAGGGCTCCTATTTTCGGGAGGCGAAGAGGTTCCACAGCAGAGGAAACGGTCTCTCCTCTCTCTCTCTCCCCCAAAGGCAGCAAAGGGTTCTCCACACGAGCACACACGGGAGGGCATGGAGCTCTGAGGCAGCAACCCCATCTAGGAGCAAAGGAGAGAAACACCTGGGCCCAGAGAAGCCTCCACACACACATCCCACCCCTCCGTCCTGCTGGGGCTTAGCTGAAGCTAGTCGGACTCCGGAAAAGGCTTCACTAGGCAGCCAAAAGGCTTCCCTGAGGAACCCCGAGTTCTAAGAAATGGAGGCCACTGCGGGGCCTGTGCCAGCTTTAGCTGTCCCTCTCACTGCCTGTAGGGGGCAGTCTGTGGTCTGGCCTTTAAGTCACACCTGGCCTCCGCAGGCAGTGAGATGGACTGGCCATTGAAACTAGGCATTTATGGATGAAACATGTAACAGTGATACCCATTGTCATCAGGGCACTTGGTACCATGTCCAAGAATTTTATAAGCTACATCAACAAATTGCAGCTTCCTGCAATAACACCAGCGGAACTGCAAAAAGCTGCACTACTCAGAACATCGTACCATCTTAAGAAGGTACTTGGTTGATACCTAGCACGCTGGCAGCAACCCGTACCAACCATTAGCACCAGTCCATGGTAATTGTGATGCATTTTTGAAAGTTCAATTGACTGAGTTTCATGTTTAATGAATAAAGTGTATAATAATATAATATCTTTAAAATGGAAAATAAAGAAAAACAGAGAACCACATTAGTTCAAACACTTACCAACCCTCACATTATAGACCAAGGAAGAACATCCGACATCCTTCTTCTGTCATCCGTGATGGTGATGTTGGGATTGAGAGGTTGCCGCAGGGATGGGGGCCGCCTTGACATCATCTGACCGGCTGTTGTAGCCAGAGAGAGACGGCTGCTCCGGTGACATCCTCAAGGCCCTTTCTCTGGGGATTGAAAAAGGAAAAGAGGATTAAATTTGACTGGTGCATTATTTTCTTAACAGTCATAATAAGGCTTATTCTTACTGGGGGCTCCATTAATTGGAGGTTTTCAAGGAAAAATTGGGCAACCATTAATCCAGGATGATAAAACAGACTCCTTGGGCAGCAGGTTGGACTAGAGGACCTCCAAGGTCCCTTCCAGCCCTGAGGGATTTCTATCCTTTCTCCTGTTAGTCCCACCAACATTTTGGGGGGCTTTCAGTGCCCCAGGGCTCCCCAGGTTGTGGTGACGCCACTCCCTTGAACAGGAGCAACATACCTGCACTGGTGGAGAAAAACTCAGAGGCCAACCAATAAATAGACCCCAAGGACGAACAAAGTCATTTTCCAAGGACGTTTTTTGGGTTCTCATCACTGAATGGCCACAGCAGCTCATTTGGATCCATCTCTGGAATGGAAAATGTTTCAAAAAATACTTAATGGGAAACATCTAAGGCCTGATTGATTTTCAGTGTGGTAATCAGGCCTTATTCCAGTATTTTTCTTCAAATAAAGAATGGATTAAAGAGGGTTCAGTCTGGGATAAGAAGGGATGGGATGGATAGAAAGTCCTTCCATTTTCTCCCCAAACAGCAGGAAAAAAAGGTTGAGGCCTTTAACTATCCTGACTATATTCACCTCCTACGTGTATATTTGGGGTGTGTTTGTCCTAAAGCATCACACAGTCATTTTTCTTTCCCTTCTTCATTTATGCTGCTTTAATTTAATGAGGGTTGGATGATCTTGGGGCGCCCTCAGGCAGAAGGATCATCCCAGTTTATCATTTTAAGTGGAAAATGCAGAAAAGATGAACAGCATTCATATAATTTTTTCATTAGCCTCTGCCCTAGTCTTCCTCCCCAGCCCCCTCTGCCCCCCAACCTCCCTCATCCCCTTTGGGGATCCCTCCGTGAGTCCCGGCTGGAGAGCAGAGAAAATATTCCCTGCAGTTTTTCTTCCCCTTAAAATGGAGGGAGGGAGGAATCCCCTCAGAAAAAGGAGGCCACCCAATGGAGGACGCGGGGGGGGGGGGGGCTTTGCCCGTTTTAGTTGTCCTGCTCGCTGCCTGTGGAGGTCAGCTGGGACTGAAAGACCGGACTGTAGACTGCCCCCTACAGGCAGTGTGAGGGACAGCTAAAGCGTGGAAAGAGGATGGAGGACAGGGGATTGTTGATGTTGATGATAGATGTTGTATTTTTTTCTTCATCTTATTTTTTCAAATCTTACTACTCAATTTTATAATCCAAATACTCAATACCAATTTCTTTGGTTTTAATCCTATCCTATCCTATCCTATCCTTCCTAAGGAAGGAGGGAAGGCAGGAAGGCTCAATGACTCCAAATTCCTATATTAGTATTGTATTATAGGCATTTTCTTATTCTTAGAATTATCATTTACACTAACATTTGTCATACTGTAGTCTTCGACATATGACCATCACAGAACCTCCAGTGGTCACTAAGTGAATGCGACAGTCCTTAAGCCAATGCCGTGGTCATATTCTTAGGACGAACCAGATCTTTTAGTGATTTCCTTGTACAGATTGTCCTCGATTTACGACCACAACTGAGCCCCAAATTTCTGTTGCTAAGCAAGACAGTTCTTAAGCAAGTTTTGCCCCATTGTATGACCTTCCTTGCCACAGTTGTTAAGTAAAACGCTGCAGCTGTTAAGTTAGTAATGCAGTTGTTAAGTGAATCTGGTTTCCCCATTGACTTGGTTTATCAGACGGTCACAAAAGAGATCACGTAACCTGGAAATACTGTGACCGTCATAAATATGAACCGGCAAGTTCCCACATTTTGATCCCATGAGCGTGAGGCTGCTACAATGGTCATAAGTCTGAAAAATGGGCGTGTCCCTTTTGTCAGTGCCGTTGTGACTTTCAGCAGTCACTAAACGAGGACTGTATTTTCTTTTTCTCTCCCCTTAATGGCTGAAAGTGGCATCTCTTAGTAGAGGCTCTCAAGAAAGTTCTTTGCTTTGCTAATTATCTGTATCTTGACTCTTGTTCCTCAGCTTCTTTATCACCCAGAGGTTGGACGCTTCTTCCCAACGCAAAACATTTTAGAGATACTCCTGGAATGCATGAAAAAACAGCACCCTCTGATAAAAAGTTTCAGCATTCGAGATCTGGGCTACCTTTTACAGCACCCCTTTGAGGTAAGAGATGGGGTGCAGGCAGGGCCGGATTTTCCTATAGGCTAACTAGGCTTCAGCCTAGGGCCTCAAGATCAAGAGGGGCCTACACAGTGGTGGGATTCTGGGGGTTCTAGGGGGTTCGGCCGAACCCTTTGTTAAATTGCTGGCTCGCCCGCCCCTCGCCTTCCACCCGTGCGGCGCCAGCCTACCGTAGCCAGGGGTAGGCAATTGTGGCTCTTTTACAACCTGTGGACTTCAACTTCCAGAATTCCTGAGACAGCTTGGCTGTCTCAGGAATTCTGGGAGTTGAAGTCCACAGGTTGTAAAAGAGCCACAATTGCCCACCCCTTCCCTAGCCTGAGTTCCGCTGCCTGGGATCCACGTGGGCTGCCACGTGCTTCCCCACCGGCTCCGGACGCAAGAGAGCAGGATGGAGAAAGCAGCTTCCACGCCTTCACTCACCCTCACTCTCTATTCTGTTGGATTGCCGGCCGTTCGCTTACCCCGCCCACTCCCAATCTATTGCTGCCTCCGATGGCTAGAGGAAAAAAAACTTCAAATTCTTGCCGCGGGGCTTCAAAGGGCCGCCCTAGAGCCAGTGGTGCAGCCGAACCCTTTGTTAAATTGCTGGCTTGCCCCGCCCCTCCGCACCACTATTTATTGCCAATAAATACTGGTGGGTGAGGGGCGGGGGAGCCAGCAATTTAACAAAGGGTTCGATGTTTTTTTTGTAATTTTATTGGCCCACGGAGCTTCAGCATAGGCTAATTGGCCTCCCGGCTCTCAGCTGATTTGTCTCAGCTGTTTTGCTCAGGGCTCTTCTGCTTCCGTGCAAAGAGTGTTGATTTTTTTCCCATTTATGCTGAGAAACGAAACTGAAACTGCTTTGCTGTTGCTGCAAGGTTGGAAAATTAGGCAGGCAGAATTCTTTTCTTTTTCCTCACCAAAAAAGGTAGGTGCAAACAATAGGGGAAAAGAGGAGAGTTCAGGATTTTAAAACACAAAAGAAAAAAAGCTCTATTTAACTAGGGAATTGTAATAATTGAGATACCATTTAATTGTATATTTCTGAAAGCAGAAATGGTTAAGTTGTGGTTTGGAGGAATATATGGGGGAAATTATTTGGTTTATTATTATTGGTAAATATAATTAATTGATTTGTAAGAAATTGGATTGCATGGAAATAATTGGAATATTCATGTTCATATTGATTAATATACAAAAAGGTAGTTATATAACTAATTGATTTATATTAAAATGTTGAATTTATATTAAACAACTAATATTACATAATTAACCAATGTGAGGATGGATATAAAAATAGATGACAATGGGAAGGGGTATAATATAGAATAGAAGGGAAAAATTGAATTTGATTAAGATTAGAGATGAGGATGAAGGGTAATATTGGTTTTTTACAAAAATAGATGAGGAATAAATATGGCAAAAAGGAAATATAGAAATTGTATATTTAATTGAAATGACTAAACACTGTTTAAATTTGTGAACCGGCCAAATACTCTGTTCAAAGAAAATACATTGTATGTTTGTATGTGTGTTTCTAATTATTGTTATTTATTCATATTTGTTCTCTTTTATTCTTTAAAGTTTAACAATTCATTCTTTATCTTAATATCTTTATATTTGTTTGGGGTTGGCTTTCTTCCCTTTCATCTTTTTTATTATACAGCAATCTTTCTCCTCAAACCTACCACCTCTCTCTTTTCTTTCCTTCTTACTTTCTCTTCCTCTCCCTCTTCTTCTCCTCCCTACTTCCTCTTCCTTTCTCCTTCTCCTCCTCTCTTCCTCCCTCTCTTAACCGTCACTCCTACTCTAATTTCCCTTCCCTTCCTTCATCCCTCTCTATTGCTGTATCCTTTTATGCATATGGACTACTCAGAGGGCTGAAAAAGTTATTTTTGACTGGTCCTCGCACTTTTGACCAGTCCTCGAACTTACGACTGTCCTCACATTTTACGTTTTTTGCCCTATCTTGTCACCATGGTGAAGAGAAGCAGTTGTGAAATGAGTGACATGGTTGTTAAGAAAGCTACACGGGCATAAATGTGAGGATGGTCATAAGTGTGAGGACCGGTCAAAAGTGCGAGGCCCAGTCAGAAATGACTTTTTTCAGCTCCCTGAGTAGTCCCTATGCACATAGCCACGCCCACCCGGTCACATGACGAGCTACCCAAGCCTAGTCACGTGACCAGCTAGCCACGCCCACCCAGTCACATGATTGTGAAGCCACACCCCCAACTAAGCCACGCCCACAAAACCTGTTGTTAAAAAAATTGAATCCCACCACTGGTGAAAGGGCCTCATAAGTGGAATAGCCTAGGGCCTCTTTTCATCTAAATCCGGCCCTGGGTGCAGGAAGTGAGGGACTTTCAAGGTAGTAGCAGGTGTGACCTCACTCTCTGGGAAGTCTACAAGGCTAGGAAGGATAGAAGAAGGAGAAGACAACCCCTAGAAAGTGGATGGACTCAGCTACAATGGTGTCTTTTCTACAAAGATGGATGATGCAGCCCTGGAAGATCTGAAGGATCAAGTTGGCAACAGATCCACTTGGAGAACAGCTGAAAGCAGAACAAGAAGCAACAAATGGAAACTAATCAAGGAGAGAACCAACCTAGAACTAAGGAGAAATTTCCTGACAGAACAATGGATCATTGAAATGACTTGTCTCCAGAAGTTATGGGTGCTCCATCACTGGAGGCTTTCAAGAAGAGACTTGACAGCCATTAAAACCATTACAAGTAAAACAGTAACTGCGAGAGGGACCTTGGAGTCCTAGTGGATGATCACTTGAATATGAGCCAGCAGTGTGCAACAGCAGCCAAAAAAGCTAATACAATCCGGGGTTGTATAAACAGAGGCATAGAATCAAGATCAGGTGAAGATACCGCTTTATAAAACCCTAATAAGGCCACACCTGGAATAGTGCATCCAGTTTTGGCCACATTACAAAAAAGATGCTGAGACTTTGGAAAAAGTTCAGAGAAAGTCAACTAAGACGATTAAAGGCCTGAAGACTAAAACATAGGAAAAACAGTTGCAGGATTTAGGTTTGGCTAGTCTAAAGAAAAGAAGAATTAGGGGGGGACATGATAGCAGTATTCCAGTATTTGAGGAGCTGCCACAAAGAAGAGGGGGTCAAATTATTTTCCAAAGCACCCGAGGGCAGGACAAGAAGCAATGGATGGAAACTAATCAAGGAGAGAAGCAACCTGGAATTAAGGAGAAACTTCCTAACAGGGAGGACAATTAACCAGTGGAACAGCTTGCCTCCAGAAGTCATGGATATTCCATCACTGGAGGTTTTTAAGAAGAGTCTAGACCAGGGGTGTCAAACTCCTGGCCCGTGGGCCAGATGCGTCACATGCTGGCCACGCCCACACCCAGTTTAGCGAAGGGGGAGAAGTCCCGATACATCACGTGACACCACCATGACAGCCCTGGTCTAGACAGTCACTTATCTAAAATGGTATAGGTTCTCCTGCTTGAGCTCGTAGTAATGTATGGCTGTGAGAGTTGGACCGTAAGGAAGGCTGTGTGCTGAAGAACTGATGCTTTCAACTGTGGTGCTAGAGAAGATTCTTGAGGGTCCCTTGGACTTCAAGGAGACCCAATCAGTCAACACTAAAGGAAATTTAAAGGAGGTTGGGGAGGAACTTGGCCGAGTTCTGGAGTCTGGGGAAGGCTCTGATGTATGCAAAAAAATGTGAAAATAAAGATTTATAGAAAGTTCTGCAGGTATTCTTTTATTTATCATAAATAAGAAGTATCAGAAAAATGAACCCTCCCAACTGTATTGAAAAAGATTTCCTATCTTTTTAAAAAAGTTCATGTGCCCATACCCACAATTCTATGTGCCCCGCCCATGCGCACGTGACCCCCCCCTCCTGGCATGTGATGGCCCTGTAGGCCCGTTTTTCTTTCTCACCTGGCTCCAGATCCTCTCTCTGAGTCTAGGGAGGGTGAAAATAGCCTTCCCCACCCCCCCAGAGGAGCATCTCTAGGAGTCTGGAGGCTGGGGACAGCAAAAAACGTCACTTCCTGTCCAACCGGAAGTTGGGAAACGGGGCCTCCGAAGGGGGTGGGGAAGGCTGTTTTCGCCCTCCCTAGACTCAGAGAGAGGATCTGGAACCAGGTGAGAAAGAAAAACGGGCTTTCCCCACCCCCGTTTCCCTGCCCAAAAATCAGCTGGCCAGTGCACGCATGCATGTCGGAGATGAGCTCGCGTGCTCTCTGATATGGCTATGCGTGCCACCTGTGGCACACGTGCCATAGGTTTGCCATCACGGTCCTAGAGGAACCACTGCAATTGGGCCTGAGGCTTATGGAGGTATTGGAGGAATATGGAGTAGATGGATTAAAAGTAAATAAGGAAAAAACTTAAATGATAGCCAAGAATATGACAAATATACAGAAAAACAATTTGACTAGGGGAATAAGCATCCAGTTAGTGAAGAAAGTGAAATACCTAGGAATCTACTTAACTGCAAGGTATATAACGATTAAGGAGGAAAATTATTCTAAACTAACAAACCAAATAAAGGTAGACCTGGAGAGATGGAAGAATTTGCAACTCTCCTTTATGAGCAGAATAGCAGCAATAAAAATGAATATTTTGCCAAAGATATTTTTTTTATTTCAAAACATACCTATAAAATTAGAGAAAAAATATTTTGGAAGTTTGAATAAAATAATGTTGAAATTTATATGGCAAGGAAAGAAACCAAGAATCAAATTGAAATTACTGCAAGAATCAAAAGAAAGAGGAAGGTTTGGTTTGCCCAATTGGGAATTGTACTATCAAGCTGCAATAATTACTTGGGTTAAAGAATGGATAACTTTAAGGAATAAGAGATTACTAACACTAGAGGGCCATGATATTCAACTAGGGTGGCATGCATTTCTTTGATAGGGAAGACACATGGCACATCAATATTTCCAAAGACACCATATACGACATGCTCTACTGGTGATATGGAACAAAATCAAACAATAAAATTATATGAAAATACCGGTCTGGCTCTCTACCTTAGAAGTACTGGTACTCCCAAAACTCATCAACTTGGGAAAAATCATCTCATACAAGGATATACTAAACAAAAAAGGGGAACTGAAAACTAGACTAGAATTAAAACAAGGGGTGGAATTGGAGTGGTGGTCATACCTACAAATTCAATCATGCTATACGAAGGATATGAAAATGTGAGGTATTAATAGAGAATTACGACACTAGATAAATTATTATTGGGGATGGATGAGAAATTGATAAAGGTAATTTATAAATATTTACTAGATTATAAAATGGAGGAAGAACAAGTCAAAGAGACAATGGTAGTATGGCCTAAAAATTTTGGGTATAATATTGAATTAGAAAAGTGGCAAAAACTGTGGGAAAGAAATAGGAAATTAACACTGGCCACATCATACAAGGAGAATTTATATAAAATGTTTTATAGGTGGCATCTTCCTCCAGCAAGATTGGCTAAAATGTTTAGTAATATATCCCTGAAATGTTGGAAATGCAATCAAGTACTAGGCACATATTACGACATGTGGTGAACATGCAAAAAAGCAAAATAATTTTGGCGATGGATTCAGATGTGGTTAGAAAAAATGGTTGGACAAAGATAAGAATTTAAACCAAAATTATTTTTATTAGGAATCTTAACAGAGGGCCACAGTAAAGGGTCAACATATTTAATAGTACAGATTATAACAGCAGCGAGAATGGTATACGTTCAACAATGGAAAAGTGAAAATATACCTTTAGAAAGGGAGATAATAAAGAAAATATTGGCTTGCGCAGAAATGGATAAATTGACATTAGAATTAAAAAACAAAGGAGAGACAGAACATCATGATATATGGAATAGATTTTACCAATGGTTGGAACTGAGAGGTGGGAGATGGAACAGGAAATAATCAGGATTTGTAGACCTGAAATGTGATGTAATTTATGTAAATATAAATGAGCACATTGGGCAGAATAATTGTATATAATGAGTAATGTATGAAGAGTATATATGATGTTTGTTTATTTTAGTGGGTATGGTGGAGATAACACCAGGAAGGTTGCACTATGTCCAATATTTTAGTAGGAAATGAATAAATAAAATTCTTTAAAAAATCATTTCTCTGCAGCTGCTCCCATAGGCAAACCTCTCTGCTATTGGGAATGAATTATTGTCCTTTCCTCACAGCTGTCTGGATTTCATTTTTATTTATTTTTCTGCATCCCCAGCTCAATTTGGAACCCCAAATTATTTTTCTGACATTGCACATCTTAAAACTGTTTTTCCTTTTTCTCTTACCTACCAGAATTTAATATGACATTGTGGAAGGGAAATTCAGAGCTGCTATTTGAGTTTTCACCTGCTTAGTTTTTCTTGAAAATTTTTCCAGAGCGCTTCCTTTTCTCCAATTAGGTGGGCATTTTTCTGCATAAGCTCCTTGTTCTTCAGTTGGAGCTTGTCTTTTTATAACAGTCTTGAAATTTCTGTTGTCTTCTGTAAATTAAGAACAGAGAAAAATTAGCCATCTTAATTTTACTTGAAGCATCAAGCATAACTACACCCTTAATTATGTTTATACTCCCATTTATTGCTTTTCTCCTACACACACACACACACACACACGAAGGTAATACCTCTTTTATTCTGTATCTTGTTTATATCTGGCCTCAGCTCTAATAAATTAATTTGAGGTGAAAGAAAAAGTCAGGATTTCTGTCTAAAATTTCTCACCTTTTAAGTTCTTCTTTAGTATTGTTATTTTCTCTCAGAACTTCTGCTTGCTCCCCATCTTGTTTTTGAACCCTGCAACTCAGATCTTGATTCTCCTTTCTGAGCTGGTCTATCTGCTCATCTAAAACATTTCTTTTGTAAAATATCAAGACGAGATTAAAATTAGCCCCCTTAGGCTCTTTTTTACTTCAATCATCAGACTTGTTTAAAATTAAAACTAATTAAAAATACCTCGTATTTTGTTTGTTATACATAGTCTTGCATTTTGGGCAATTAATTAAAGAGTTTCCTTATAACTCCTGGGGTATTAAATGATTCAGTTTTTCTTGGATTTAATCTAGTTATCCGATTATAAGAGATTATCACAAGGTAAACTTTGGTACTTGATGGAGGGAAGGAATTGACACAAAAAGGGAGATCTCTGGGCAATTGAAAGTACAGTACATCTTTCCAATAAGAAAGGACACCACACAAGGCACTTTTAACTATGCCAAGATTTAATTAAAATTCTGGTGCATAACATTAATTCTTTTTCTAGCCTTCTTTTTGTCAAATAATTCTTGAGAAGTCAAACTACATTACAAAGGAGGAATATAACCCACCTACCCCACTACATCCCCTACTCATATTGGGCTTCTTTATCTCTTATGATGACATGAAATATATTTCAGGCTATATCCCCACCTGATTAAAACAAAAATGGATTTTTTGAAAGGGAAATAGTTGTATGAGAGAATTGATCCCTCAGCCTGATTCGTTCTTATGTGAAAATGATAATGTGACAAATAATTGTGTAAGTACCTTATACAAGCAATACCCAGATCAGTAGCTAAAATTTAATCTGGAAACAGGTCACAAAAAAAGAATTGACCCCATGAATATGAGAGCTATTTTTTTTGTATTTCCTGGTAATGCACACTCAAAAGATTATTCAGATAACAGATTGCTTACCTATGCAGGAAATTTCATGAAATGTAATTTACGCCCTGCGTTTTCCTGATTGGACCACATGTACCATAAGATTCTTTGGATGCCTGGGAATTTGGCAGTCGTGTAGACAGCTGAAAAGCAATTGAAATCATAAGGATTAATAAAATATGCTATTAAACACACTGAAATGTTCAGCTTTTGTAAGTAGTTTTTGCCCCTACCAACTACTTCATTTTCATCATTGTTTAGCCCACTGTTGCCAGACAAACAGGTATCTCGGGGTTATCTTAACAGATTTGTCACTTTCCTGGTGAGTAGTAAGGTGGTATCAAAGAATTTGGGCTTTGTGCCTAAAATAGGATGAGAATTCCAGGTCTCCTGCTTTCTAGCCTGATGCCCTAACTGTGATACTAAAGTAAAATATATATCTCAAAAATAAAGCAGAGAACAAAAACCTATAATGGCAACTGAGGTCAAACACAGATAAAAATGAATGCTTTCTTTCTCACTCTCTCTTTTTGGGAGATTTTTCCATGGAGTTTCATTCTTTTTAGGAAATTGCCAGTCATCACCAAATTGTGATGATTGGCAGCTAGAAGATAAAGTAACAGCATTAACATTTTATTTGGAAAAAGCAGAATATAGGTTTTCAGAGAGAAAACTTAATATTGAGAAAAACACATAATATGCTGAATGTATTTGCCCTCCAGTTCCTCTAATCAGAATGATTCTTTAGGACAATTATTGAATAAATTAGCAGGAAACAAAAAGTAATAAAACTCAGCAACCGAATTAAAATTAAAATTAGCAAGCTCTCTGTTTTCTTTCCTTTTAGCTTCCAAGGCCAACCATCCCCACCCAAAAACCCAAAGCAAGAAATGCAAACCAGCAAAAGATACCAGGTAACCTCAAGAGAACCCAATTCCTCTCCTTTCAACTAGGACTAGTTTCTTTTGGACAAGTCCTTGGTCCACTCACTTCTTGTAGCCTCCAAGTTGTCCCGATTGTGGCCACCTGGTTTTTCTATAAGGACCCCACCTAAAAATTAAACAACAACAACAACAACAACAATAATAATAAATCTTTATAATGGAAAAATAAAGAAAAACTGGCAACCTAATTAATTCAAACACTTACCAACCATCACATTGTTGAGCAAAGAAGGATGTCCAACATCCTTTTTGACTCATCCATGCTGGTTAACATGTTGTTAATGGTAGTTTGTTTGCAGCAGAGATGGGTGCCTCCTCAACATCCTGACTGGCTGATGTTGTAAAAAATAAATGGCTGCTCCAGTGACACCCTGAGGCACCTTTTCCTGGGGATTGAAGGAAAAAAACAAAAGATCATTGACTGAATCATTATTTTCTTAACACTAGTAATAAAATTTATTGTCTATGGAGATTCTCAGTCATCCAGGTCATGGTTATCCCAAAGGTGCTTTTTCAAAAGATAACTGGACTTTGTTTTTTCCATGAAGACATTTCACGTCTCAAGAAGCTTCTTCAGTTCTGACTGAGTAGGAGGAGGATGGAAAAATATATATTCCTTGTAGTCATGTGGTCGTTAGTGGCTCCAACAACTCTCAGAATGAGTGCTAGCAACCACATGACTTTGTTATTCTCTCCAAAAAAGCTGAGGCAGATGCCTATACAAAAGAGGATGCCCAACTGGTACATGCCTTAGCAATGATAAATAACAAAAATATTGGGGAAGGTGCAACACGTCTCTTTTAAAAATGTATTTTCCATTTTAGAATCTTAAGGATGGTCTCTAATTTAATTTGCAAAGAAATAAACAGGGGTGGGCTGCCACGCCCACCCAGCAACTTGCTGAGAACCCCTTGCTAAAGATTTTTGAAGCCCACCCCTGGAAATAAAGATAACCTAACCAAAAGGAGTTGTATTTATCTTCATGTTAATGTCTTATATACTGACTACAACTATATATTATATGTCTCCATTCTTCTTTTGTAGATGTCATAGGAGAAAGTCTCGATTGTTCTTCCTGCAACACTGACAAAATACCATATTTTAAAAACACAAACTTACTGACAGTGATTAAAAACACTAAAGCTGGATGCAATGTTCCAAGTGTTAATGTCATTGTTAATGTCTTGTATACTGACTACAACTAAACATTATATTTCTCAATGCATCTCCATTGTTGTTTTATAGATGTTATTGCAGGAAGTCGAGATTGTTCTTCCTGCAACATTGAAAACATAAATTATTTTAAAAAGACAAACATACTTTACTCACATCGATTAAGATTAATAGCATTTAGTATGACCCATGAACAAATATTTTCTATCTCTTTTCTGAGATTTTTCACGGGGATTTAATCATCTCAGGAAGTTACCTGCCAAATAGTGATGATTGGCAGCTAGAATAATAATAGGTAGTAATAGCTATTATTAGTAATAGTAATAATGCTAGTAATAGCATTAACATTTTATTTGGAAAATCAGAATATAGGTTTTGGGAGACAATATCCAGAACAGCATATAATGTTCTAAATGTATGAATTTTAAATGGGTGTGTGTTAGTTTTAATTTGTGGGCCAAATTTTTGTATATTTGATTTTAATGGTTTTTTAAATTTTGTAATTTATCTGTGTTTTAATATGGCTTTTAAATGTTTTTAGAATGGGTTTTTTTTTTAAAAAAAATGTATTGTGAGCCGCCCTGAGTTTGTGGAGAGGGGCAGCATATTAATTAATTAATTAATATATATTTATTATTTATTTTATTTCTATACCGCCCTTCTCCCAAAGGACTCAGGGCGGTGTACAGCCTAATTAAAAACACAAAGACAGACAAAATTTAAAAATAATTAAAATTATAAATTTATAATAAAATCAACTCCTATTCCCAGCTCTCCCCCCCCCCCAAAAAAAATTTATCAGAAGAGAGGTCAATCTATAGCCGAGCTCTCTTTAGTTGTCTCTACACTCATCCTACAATTTACCTGCCTTTAAGACGGGCCTTGGCAACCAGAGTTTTACAGACATCCACCAAAGGTGCCTGCCGATTTGGATATTAAAAACTTGGGTTTTTATAAATTAAAATTAAATAAATTAAATAAATTAAAAAACGTAATCAAAACTCGAGGTGCCGCCAAACCACCTCTGTCACCTTCATTTTCATGGAGGCTTCTATGGCCTGCAGGGAATTTTTTTTAAATAGAAAACACGGGGTGGGTGAGGACATCTCAGGGCTTTCCCTAGTCGTGATTGTCCCCCCCCCCCAAAAAAGGCAAAGGGCCATGGGGGGGGGCAAGGAAGGTGGACTTGGACCTCTGCTGTTGATAAGCTTAATTTTAAATCTCTAATGCAGAGGCCTTCAAACTTGGCCGCCTTTAAGACTTGTGGACTTCAACTCCCAGAATCCCCCAGCCAGCATTGCTGGCTGGGGGATTCTGGGAGTTGAAGTCCACAAGTCTTAAAGGCGGCCAAGTTTGAAGGCCTCTGCTCTAACGGTTGATCTGTGACCCACAGGGTCACCTTTTCAGAGGAGTTTCCTCACCAGGATGCTCATCGCCTTCCACAAAGAGGGGGCTCCTAGGGGGAAGCCTCCCCTGGAAAAGACCCTGAGGGGCGACATTGCACAGTCACCACCTTTGATGCAGCTGTGGAGAGATGCTAGGGGTGCCCCCGCCCCCCCCTCACGGCCCCTTTTGAATAGGAGGGGTGGCGAACTAAAAAGAAAAAGAGACCCCCGGGAGCCTGTTGTATTAAAAGGAGGGGGAAAAGAAGATGTAAGGAAGGCCCTCCCAGGCTGCCGTTAGAACTGAGCACACAGAACGTCCCTTAAACGGCACCCAAGCTGTGATAGGAGAAAGTTTCATGCCAGGAGGGCAGAGGGGCTCCTGCTTGGTCAGGGGTCGGACTAGATGACCTCTGGGGGACCCCCCCACCAGCCCTGGGAGTCTCTGGAACTATCCCAAAATAACCGGGAGGGGCTTTCTCCCTGCCCTTTCTGCCTCCCTCAACCTCTTCCCCCTTTGGGGAAATCTTCCCTGACTGCAGGCTGAAGAGAGAGAAAAAATCTCCCTGCAGCTTTTCCCCCCCTTGAAATGGAGGGAGAAAAAAAAATTACCTCAGGAAAGAGCCACAAAATGGAGGACGATGGGTCTTGACCAGTTTTTAGCTGTCCTTAGTATTGCCTGTGGAAGCTAGCTAGGATTTAAAGGCTGGGCTGTAGGCTGCTCCTAACGGGCAGTGAGAGCGACAGCTAAAGCTTGCAAAGTAATTATGGGTCTATTCTAGAGCAAGGTTTCTCAACCTCGGGGACTTTAAGGCAGGTGGACTTCAACTCCCAGAATGCGCCTGCTGACTGATGAGTTCTGGGAGTTGAAGTCCGCCCGCCTTAAAGTTAAGGTTAGAATCGAATCGAATTAGAATAGAATAGAATAGAATAGAATAGAATAGAATAGAATAGAATAGAATAGAATAGAATAGAATATTATGGAATGGAATATTATGGAATAGAATAGAATAGAATAGAATAGAATAGAATAGAATAGAATAGAATAGAATAGAATAGAATAGAATAGAATGACCTGGAAGGGACCTTGGAGGTCTTCTAGTCCAGCCTCCTGCTCAAGCAGGAGAACCTATACAATCTCAGGCAGGTGACTGTCTAGACTCCTTTTAAACACCTCCAGTGATGCAGCACCCACGATTTCTGGAGGCAGGCTGTTCCACTGGTTAATTGTCCTCATTGTTAGGAAATTCAACTGAAGCCAGAGCATTCCTTTTAGGACTGATGGATAAACAGTTAAAAAAAAAGCTGCCATGGAAGATTATTTCAACATGTGAAATAATATTATGGTGAGATTACCATATGCACAATGATGGAAAGATTTGGCACTGTCCACCACAGATGAATGGCCGATGAAATTAACAGAACTTGCTGAAAAGAACAAACTGACTTCTTTGATTACAGAAAAGACAACATCTATATTTATTGGTAACTAGAACCCATGGAAATTTGGCAAAAAAAGAATAATGTGAAGTTGCGATTTATGGTTTTGGTGATTGGATAGGATAGATTAAAGATGCGACTATTGTCTGATTGGCTGTGAGCAGACCCCCCCAATCTGGTTTTTTAAAACCCTCCTATTTTATTTCTTTGTTGCACTTTAAGCTTTATTTTATTTTATTTTATTTTACTAATTTATTTTCTGTCTTCTGATCACTTTGTATTAGGTTTTACTAGGAAAGCACCCATCTGGTACTGCAAAGTCCTCTCCTTCCTTTTTCAATCCAAGAGTTCAATCAGGATCTCCAGCTCCTGCCCAATGTCAAAAGAGGAGCTTAGGACTCCCTGGGCCCAGGTTTCTATCTGCAAGAGGAGAAATCATTTGTTTCTTCATAACAACCCCCATCTTTTTACTAATTGTACACTTGTTTTGCTCTGAAACAAAATGAGTCACTTTATTGCATACTGTTAATGTCATCTTTTTATTTTTCTTTCAGCCCAGTTCTGCTTTGGAAAAATAAAACGTAGTAACCTTTACTCTTCTATTATAGAATTTGCAGAGAAAACATTTTTTTTTTCTTATTCCAAACATCAATTTTCAGTGGAAGGCTGGACAAGATGGTCAGAGAAGGATGACCAGGATTGATCACCCCATTAATTGCGGGCTGTGGACTGTGACATTTAAATGCTGTATATTCATCCAGGCTGAAGAGGGGAATGAGGAAGGCTGAGAACCTCTTGGATGCTAGGAAGATAAAGCCATGATGCGGCCAAGAAGGAAGACATATTGCGATCTCTGGTGTTGTCTGAGCTTGGTGGTTTATTTGCAGAAATTTCATTACCAAACAAGGTAACATCATCAGTTAAACATACAACCAACTACACATATTTCTGCTAATTTTAGAATAAATGTCATGATTTCAGTTGACTTCCTTTTGTGAATAGGATGTCTTTGAAAACATCCTTTTTAAGAAGGTAAGGACTTCTGGATCATGCCAGGACCCATCTTCAACTCTCAATGATCACCCGAAGATTGAGATGTATGAATTATTGAAACTTTTGACTAGGTGTTTATGCCCAGTCTCTCCCTCACACCACATCCATGGGACACTCAGTCATTCCATTTGATGGGAAATATTTTCTAGAAATCTTGTGAGGCTATATTTAAGTTCCTGTTTTGTTTAGCAGAATAATTCAGAATATCTTCTTCCTAATTTAGCTAGGAGGGATCTCTCTACTCTCCATATGCTGCTTCTGCTGCAATGTTGAGTCTAAAACTGCAAAGAATTCCAATTACAGATAAACCAAAATAATGGCATTTTTGGATACACCCCTCCCAATTATCTCTAGCATATCCACAAGACTGCACAGGTGTCATGTTTCAAATAACTGGGTGGGGAATTTCAGGCTTCAGGTAGGCTAAGAGTAAAGGACAGATATGATGCCTTGACTGCTCAAAAGAACTCAGTGGCCATCTTGCAATTCTACTGGACAAGGACATGGGACACTATCTTTCAGCAATCTGTTAATTATTTCAAGCAAAATCATTGGCCCAACTCATGTATGGAGAACAATTTGGACCATTTTCTAAGTTTTGAAAAGTTTAAATGTTGAAATTCCTCAGTTTCACATTTCCAGATTTCTTCTGGTTGTAAGCTGCTCCTTTGTGTTCAGGTCTGGCCTCAGAAGGATAATGTAGCACTTGGGGATGAAGATGCAGCCCAGCAGACCAGCACTGGAGGCCAGGATGGAGAAGACCTGCACAGCCACCATGTATTTCCCTTTGGTGCTCAGATAGGTGGGCACAAAAGTCACCCAAACACTGCAGAAGACCAGCATGCTGAAAGTGATCAGCTTGGCTTCGTTGAAGGCCCCAGGCAGGTTCCTGGCCAGGAAAGCCACCATGAAGCAGATGGCAGCCAGGAAGCCCATGTAGCTGAGGGTGACATAAAACATGACAACAGCCCCTTCGTTGCATTGCAGGATGATCTCTCCAGGCTGGGAGTGGAGGTCAGAGTCAGGGAAGGGGGCAGAAACTCCCAGCCAGATGGAGCAGATGATAATTTGGGCAGCAGAACAAGAAAGAATAGTGGAGTTGGCCAAGCTCTTCCCCAACCATCTCTTCACTCGGTTTCCTGGTTTTGTGGCCAGGAAGGCCAGCACCACTGTGATGGTTTTGGCCAAGAGAGAAGAAACGGCAACTGAGAAGATGATGCTGAAGACTGTTTGTCGGAGGAGGCAGGTGGCTTTCCTTGGTTGACCAATGAAAAGAAGAGAAGACAAGAAGCAAAGCAGGAGGGAGACCAGGAGGATGTAAGAGAGGTCCCGGTTGTTGGCTTTGACAAGGGGAGTTTCTCGGTATTTAATGAAGATGATTAAGACAAGGCCTGTGGTTAGGAACAAGAGTAGGGCAAAAGACATCAGAATGATGCCCAGATGTTCTTCATAAGACAGGAAAGTTATAACTTTGGGGATACATTGGATTTGGTCCTCATTTGGGTATTTATCATCCAGACACTTGGTGCATTTTTCCGTATCTGAAAAAGCCAAAAATAAAATTTATTTAATATTCTATCCTTTTCTCCTACAGGATCTTAATCTTAATATACTGAATACAGAGAATATTGTGAAATCTATTTGTTGGTCAGAGAAAGCTGGACCTACAAATAATCTGGAATATTTAGACCTGTGGTAATATTGGTGTAATGAGTGTACCCATAACAGTCCACACCACCTCATTGTGAATCTTCCACTGTTTCCCAAGGGGAAGCTCACATAGAGTGCATTGCAACAATCCTTCTAGGGGGTGGATCTAGATAATTCCTCGAGTTTCAAAGAACTCAAGTGTTCCTAGAAAGGTAAATGTGGAAGGGCACATCCAAATTAAAATGCAGAAGAGATATTTTCTCTGCTATTAGTAAAGCTTACCCAATCTATCACACCCTCCTATCTCTCCTTCAGTGCTTTTTTTGGGCTATTCTTCCCTTTAGATAAGAAATTGTACAGGTTGAAAATAAGCAAGAAAATCAGTGAGCCTCAATCTGTCTTTTAACTTGCACTTTAATGAAAATGCTCTGGATGGATCCACCTCCACAAGGCCTTCCATTGTCTTCAGTGTGACCCACCTTCCTGAGTGGAGATGGTCCCCTCTGGGCAAGGAACGCAGTCATAGCAGCAAACTGGCTCTCCTTCTCGAGCCCTCTTGAAAAACCCAGGATGACAATTTCCCACACATTTGGACTGAGGCAGGGACTAAGCAGAAAAACAAGGTGACAATGAAACCTTTTCATTGTCAAAGAAAAGGTGACAATGTGTTAGGACTCACCATCCATGCAAAATGGAGGTAAACATGGACTCAAGTAGTCTCTGAGCTTCACTTAGGTAAATATGAAATCTCTGACCATGGTCAAATCCGAACCGGTTTTCTACTGGTTTGCTGACTGTGCCTGTGCACTGCATGCCAAATGCGCGCTGCATGTGCATATGCATGCGCAGTGTGCACCAAACACATGCGTATGTGCGCATGTGCAGTACATGCATGCGCATTACACGCCAAAGGAGGCTTGGGAAGGTAAGTAGAAGCAGGGGGGGGGGAAATCAGCTGTGGCGCGCGATTTAGCTTCGCTAAATTTCCTGCTTTCTATCAAAGCTAAACCCCGTTGCACAGCTGATCATCAGAAATACCAGTTCGGAGGAACCAATAGCTTTTTTAAACTACCAGTTCGCCCAAATCATTAGCTAACTAATGGTTTGATCGAACCAGTAGCTTTTTTTTTTTTTTTACTGCCGGTTTGTCTGAACTGGTAGCTTTTATCACTACCGGTTTGAATGAACTGGAGCGAACCGGTAACATTTCACCACTGTCTCTGACTCATTCCAAGCTGATATAGGAGGTATAACTATGAGCAGAGTCTTCATTTTTTAAATCACTTTTGCTTTTGGCATCTGACATTGCAATAAAAGACCTATTCCACTGGAATATCTTGATAAGAATAAACAGATTTCTGCAGTGCTGGTCTTTTTGGATGCGGAGAAGGCCTTTGATAGAGTGGATTGGAATTTTCTACTAAAGACTTTAAAAAAGATGGGCTTTGGGGACCAGTTTACACAGGCAATTTCAGCAATTTATCAAGAGCAAAAAGCACAGATTATTATTAATGGAAGTTTGACGACAGAGTTTAAAATTGAAAAAGGAACAAGACAGGGATGTCCGTTGTCCCCACTTTTATTTATTTTAACATTGGAAGTCTTGCTAAATACAATACGGGACTCAAAAATTTTGAAAGGCATAATGATAAGGCAAGAGGATTATAGAGTAAAGGCATTTGCAGATGATCTGGTGGTTACCCTATCACAACCAATGGAATCAATAATCTTGATGAACGACATTATACAAGACTATGGTAGAGTTTCAGGTTTCAGAGTGAACTCAAAAAAGACTAAAATGATAGTCAAAAATATGACACAAGATCGTAAACATGAGTTTGAAAGGAGGGCAGGTTTTGAAATTGTACCTAAGGTAAAATATCTTGGAGTTCAGGTTGCAGAATCAAACATGAAATTGTTTCAAAATAACTATGAGGTGTTGTGGCGAGAGGTTCAGAAAGACATGGGGACTTGGAAAAAGCTGCAACTGTCTTTACTTGGAAGAATAGCAGTAGTTAAGATGAACATTTTGCCAAGATTTCTGTTTTTGTTTCAAATGATTCCGGTGCTTAAAAGTGATAAACAACTGAAAGTTTGGCAAACTGGACTTAATAAGTTTGTCTGGAACGAGAAAAAGCCGAGAGTGAAATTGAAAATTATGCAAGATGTTCCAGAAAGAGGAGGCCTTAAACTTCCAAACCTACAGTTATACTATGATGCAGCAGCTTTAACTTTAACAAGTGATTGGTTTGGAAGTAAAAAGGCTGGAATATTGAATGCAGAAAGTTTTGATCTTGAATTTGGATGGCATGCTTACCTATTTTATGATGACAAAGTTGATAAAGTATTTAAAAGTCATATACTTAGAGACTCTTTGATGAGAGTTTGGAAGAAGCACCGACTCAAATGGGATTATAAAATACCGCTATGGCTGGATCTTGGTCATACCTTGTGGAATACAAATATAATGTCACTCGGGGGGTTTTTATACAAAGAGGTTCTTTTTACAGATGCGGGCAGATGGCAGTTGAAGACATTGCAGACACTGTTGGACGAAGGGATTAATTTAACCTGGTTACAATATAATCAATTACAATTGAGATGGAAAGAGGACCAAAAAACTGGTATTATGTTGCATGAGGAAGAATTGGTTAGACATATAAGAGAGAAAGGTCCAATGCATATTAAAAGGCTTTACAATGTTTTGCTAGAAAGGGATTCAGAAACGGAATTAGTTAAAGATTGTATGATTAAGTGGGCACAAAATTTTGAAGAACCAGTGATGTTGGAAACATGGGAAAAAATTTGGGTTCAGAATGTTAAATTTACACAGTCGCAGAATTTGAGGGAAAATTTTTATAAAATGTTTTATAGATGGCATCTAGATCCTAAAAAGTTGTCATGTATGTACCCTAATGTTCAGCCAAAATGTTGGAGATGTGAATGTTTGGATGCTACGTATTATCATGTTTGGTGGACCTGTAGGAAAGTTAAGGCTTTTTGGATAAAAATATGGTGGGTCATGCAGAATGTTTTGAAGAAAAAAATTCAATTTTCTCCACAATTGTTTTTATTGGGCATAGTTAAGGGTTTTACACGGGATGAAACAAAATTAATATTGTATATGATAACAGCAGCAAGATTGTTGATAGGTAAATATTGGAAGAATGAAGCTTTGCCTACTATCGAGGAATGGACTTCGAAGATGGCTAGTTTTGCAGAGATGGCGAAGATTTCAGCATATTTAAAAGATTGTTCACAAGAGACTTATGAATGGGAATGGAAAAGGTGGATAGAATATGTTCAGAACAAATACCAAATTAGAAAGTATCAAATAGCTTTTATTTGAAAACAATGTATTAGAAATATTTTAATATAAAGAGACAAAGAGGGAAAATTATGTAGGGGGAGGGATGGGTTCAGGTATATATATCAGTGTTATTAGTTATGAGTACATAATAGGGAAGTCTGGGGGGGGAGGGTTAGGGAGGGTTAGGGAGGACGGGAAGTTTGGGGAGGGAGGTGGGGGGGTGAAAAAAAGGGGTGAAAATGTAATTGTAAAACTTTTGCAATAAAAAAAAAAAAAAAGACCTTTTCCACTTAATAAAGTCTGGAGGAATGGAATTGAGAAAAGATTTAAGCATTCAGTGACAATCAGTCTGTTCCAAAATTATATCCCACTACTTAGAAATTAGGGCTGCCAACTTTAAAGGAGATGTTCTTTGTTGATTTGCATATTTATATGTTTAATTAGTGTGTCTGCCATACTGGAGAGATGAGACTAAAACTGACCGCCCAGTTTCTAGAACTGGAGTGAGATGAGATGGCAGATGAGAATGTAACAGGGTATGTAAGACATCTTTTGCTGCAGCCGTTGGCGCACGAGAATGAACCCTGGGTCAGAAAGGGATTTCTAAGGCCAAGCTAGGTAGTTATAAGGTCTTGGAAAAAGGAATATTACATCTAGTTTTGGCCATCACATTATAAAAAAGATGTTGAGACTCTAAAAAGAGTGCAGAGAAAAGCAACTAAAATGATTAGGGGACTGAAGGGTAAAACATATGAAGAACAGTTGTGGGAATTAGCTATGTCTAGTTTAGTGAAAAGAAGAACAAGGTGATACAGAAGTGTTTCAATATTTGAGGGGCTGCCACAAAGAAGAGGGGTCAACTCATTTTCCAAAGCACCAGAAGGCAAAACAGGAAGCAATGAATGGAAACCAATCTAGGAGAGAAGCAACCTGGAACTAAGGAGAAATTTCCTAATCGTGAGAACAATTAATCCGTGAAATGGCTTGCCTTCAGAAGTTGTGGGTGTTCCATCACAGGAGAATTTTAAGAAGAGGTTGAACAGCCATTTGCCGAGATGCTATAGGGCCGTGATGGTGAACCTATGGCACGCGTGACACATGTGAAACACAGTGCCCTCTCTGTGGGCACACGAGCCTTCGCTCCAGTTCAGCTCCACCATGCATGTGTGCACCAGGGGTGGGTTCTAATTTTTTTTTACTACTGGTTCTGTGGGCGTGGCTTATTTTGTGGGTGTGGCTTGATGGTCATGTGACAATTCTTTAGGATTTAGCAGAGGTACTGGTCTACCAGGCTTTTAACTGCTTGCAAAGCTGTACCGGTCTACCCATTTGTTTTTCGAGCACACTGGTCTACCACCACACTGCCTTTTAACACTGATCAGCTGTAGGGCGGCCCTTTGAAGCCCCGAGGCAAGAGTTTAAACAGTTTTTTCCTTCTAGCCGATCAGCTGGGACTCGGGAGGCAGAGAATAGATTGGGGGCGGGGCCAAATAAACGGTAAGAATAACGGAGGGGAGGGCTGGAGGGCCCAGTTCCCAAACAAAGAGAACCGGTTCGGTGGCGTTATATCGTCACCGCTACCGGCTCGGCCGAACCAGGAGGAACCCACCACTGGTGTGCGCACCTCCCACTGGCCAGCTGGTTGTCAGGTCTCTGCTGCACATGCACGGGGCTGGGGCGCATGCAGGGGTTTGCACATGCATGCGTGGGGGCTGGGTGTGTGCAGGGGGGTCATGTGTGCATGCACAGGAGTGAGCATGCATTGCATTTTGGAAGTTCGGGTGTGCATGTGCACATTCGCGCACACATGACGCTTTCTGGAAAAGGTTAGCCATCGCTTCTATAGGGTCTCCTACTTGAGCAGGGGGTGGGACTAGAAGACCATCAAGGTCCCTTCCAGTTCTGTTATTCTATATACTATATATTGCTAATTGCATACAAGGAACAAACAAATCTGAAGCCAGTAGTAACACATTTCCCAGCCTTGTGGGTTTTCCACCAGTGTGATGGAGATACTAAATTGCAGATGGTCCACAAAATGGAACAGTACTGAAGCCTCCAAATCAGCCTAAGAAACTATAAGATTTCTATTCCCCCACTTAAAATGGGATCTCAGAGTTTGGAAAACAAAGGACAGCAAGCTTTCTCCCACCTTGTTGAGCAACTTTAGCTGCGAATGAACATCTTGGATGATAAGAAGTCTCTGTCTTTCAAAAGTGCCCAGGAACTCAATCCTGGGATCCTCGTTGGGAAGAACCAACAAGCTTTTGATGCCCAGATCTGCTGCTAACTCTCCGTTTTGGTCTACGTACAGTTTCATCTGGGAAATATTGCAAAATGTATTCTTCTCCAGAAATGGATGAAACTAGAATTGAAACATCCAGGAATTTTAAGGAATTTTAAAATCTGAAAACTTAGCTTTATCCTACATTTGAATCTTTCTTCTACGGTTATCTAACTTGCAAATATGTTTAATTGGGAGAAAAGGTGTTATCATTTATAAATTTGAAAACAACAGGTTGATTACCAGAAAGCATGGATTTGTCAAGAAGAAAGTTGTCAGGCTAATCTTCTCCATGAAAGACCAGTCAGGAAACATACCAAGCTGAGCTAATTTTACTTTATTTTAAGACTACATTAACAGAATTTTGTAAGTCTGATAGTACATATTGCATACCAATTCCTTTTTCAGCCGGAAAAGTTAGGGAGGATCTTTTCTGAGTTTCTTCCTCTCCTACTATGCAGCTGTAGACGTCTCCCCTCTTATCTGATCCTTCCTTGGGCAGCATCTCTTCCCCCATCCCGAAAGTTATTCTCACATATCATGATGCTTCCTAAACAGATTATACAAATGCTGGTGATATAACTTGATTTCAGTAAAGAACTAGCAATTTTGTGATGTGATTAGAAACCTAGTTAAATGCAGGGTGGCTTGTGTGGTAATTAAGTGAGTAAAAACCGTCACAAAAACAATACAAATAATTTGTAATCTTTTTAATTTTTCTCAAGAAAATGAGTAGTTATGAATAACAATTTGTCCTTGGTCATCAATTTTTCTGAATTGTCATTAATACAAAAGAATTGATAAATCTCTGTGATGCAAGATTTGGTGGAAGATTTATAACAACTCTCAGACAAAGCTAACTTGATCTGATGTAAAGAGTACCAAATTTCCAGAAAAATATTTATGATTTCCTCATAGAAAGATGTTTCTGAGCTGCAGAAAAATATCTAATTTTGAGATACTACTATAGCATCTCATATAAGGCATATCTTCAAAATAAATTAATGAGGCATTGGAAGAAGGATGATACCAAGCTTCATAAGTATGTAAGTATACCTGAGAGCCAGTTTAGTCTTGTGGTTAAAGCACCAGACTAGAAAGCAAAAGACTGTTAGTTAATTAACCTAATTATCAGGAAGTATTGTTAATATTTTGCTGAAATCAAGTTATATCCTCACGATTCATACAATTTATTGAGGAAATATCGTGGTATCTGCAAATATGGTATGGGACTAGGATGGGTGAAATGCTACCGGTTCGGACCGGTTCTCCCAAACCAGTATAATAAATGCTACCAGTTCGGGAGAACCGGTAGTAAAAAAAAATGCTACTGGTTCGAGCGAACTGGTATTTCCGACCATCAGCTGTTCTGTGCTATTTATATTCGCCAGAAAGCAGGAAATCTAGCTTTTTAGCTAATCTAAATCGCGCAGCACAGCTGTTTCCCCCTCCGCTGTTCTACTTACCCTCCTTTTTCAGTGCTGCATGGTAACGCATGCGGTGCACATGTGTGCGAAGTGCACGTTTGGCGTGCACTGTGCATGCATGAGCAAAGCGAACCGGTAGCAGACTTCAGAGCATTTCACCCCTGGGCCAGGAGACTGTGAATTTATCCTCCTTAGCCCTGAAAGCCAGCTGGGTGACCTTGGGCCAATCAGTCTTTTTCAGCCCAACCCAAATAAGGAGGGAGCTGTGTTGGATAAGTCATCTGCCTGGAAGCCGCACTGCATATCAGATATTAATACAATTGAGCAAGTCCAGAGATATTTCACGAGAAGAGTCCTCCTCTCCTCTGTTCACAACAGAATACCTTATGCCACCAGGCTTAAAATTTTGGGATTAGAAAATTTAGAACTACTCCGCCTTTGGTCTGACCTAAGCGTAGTACACAAAATTATCTGCAACAATGTCCTACCTGTCAGTGACTACTTCAGCTTCAACCACAACAATACACGAGATACAATAGATAGATACAAACTCAAGGTAAACCGCTCCAAACTCGATTGCAGAAAGTACAACTTCAACAACAGAGTGGTCAATGCCTGGAATGCATTACCTGACTCTGTTGTTACGTCCTTGAATCCCCAAAACTTTAACCTTAAACTGTCTTCCGTGTACCTCACCCCATTCCTGAGGTCTCGTGCATAAGCGCACCAACGTGCCTACCGTCCCTGTCCTAATGTCCCCATTTATTGGTATCCATTTCATGTACTCATAATCATGTTTATACTTACATCTGTTATCTTACATGTTTGACAAATAAATAAAATAAAGTATGTTACCTTGACTTACTTGTAAATAAATAAATAAACATTTATGAAAATGAACTCAAAATCATAGTTGATTGCAAACTGAATGCGAGTCTTAAGGAAAGAACAAAAAGAAGACTAGGGGAGCAGTTTCTCCAACGCAAATTCTGAATTGGAGAAGTGAGGATACAGCACCCTTCCAATAACTGAAGGATGTTAGATAGAAGCGTAAGATCTGCCTACTATTATTCCAGAGAGTCAGATAAGGAAAAATGAAATTCAATTACAAGAGAGGCGATTCTTGCTAAATGAGAGGAAAAACATCCTAAAAGAACTGAGCCAGTGAAGGAGAGTTTAGTCTTCCCTTCCCTTAAATACAAATATTTTAATGCAAAGATTGAGCAGCCATCAGTCAGAAAAACTGGGATTCCTGCAGAGAGCAGGGTTGGGCTGGATTGCCAGAGTCTCCTTCAAATTTATAAAGTTCCACAGTGCTAATCACAAACCTAAAATACAGGACTTTATTTAAAAATGCATACAGCTTTTTTAAATTAGCAATGTTTAATTTACCTGTCATGGTATCTACTCTTTGAAACGTTATTCCCTGAACAATTAGATTGGCCAAATCTATTGGCCTTTTGTAGCATAAGTAGGTTGAGATGGTTTCCCTCCTTTTCCTTTGGATTCCTTCTCCAAAGGAGATTAATGGATCCATAGCGGGACCCCATACCTGCCACGGCTGCAGCCTTGGAGTCCCCAACATCTTTTCATCCTCCTTCCTTCTCCTCCTCGATCTGGAGGAATAGGCAGCATTTACGGCACGGGCCAGAGTCTCAAAGAAACTGTAGTCGAAATGGTGATTTTTGATCCGGATCCTGTTCCTTTTCTCTTGAGTCTCCAGTGGTGTTTTCTGGGTGCACCTTTTCTGGCCTTTGACAGAAAATAGATGTTTTGAAAGAGTACAGTGCAAGTAATGATCTTGAAACTGGGAAACTACAAAGAAATAGGGTTCAAAGCCATCTTCATTTGGTTTTTCTTTTGACAGATAACCAAAGTTCCAAATACTATGGATATATTTGAGACGTCTATTCCTTATTATTGAATACATTATAAAATTTGGGAGGATCCAGACTTTCCTTTCAATGGGTCCGGGCATATCTTCAAGTATTAAATGGAAAGGAAGAACTCTGTCCAAAATGGGAACATTTTCTATGAAGTGAACGAAGACATTGACTTGTCTCCACTTAGAGAGGGCCTCCCTGAGGAATGATGTATGTTCAGTCATTGAGAACTGTTGTGATATAACAACACAAATTTCATTCCTAACAAGCATAGGAGTCAAAGTCCTCATGAAATTCTCTCCATTGTCTGTGTCTGAAGCAAAGAGACCAACCAAGGTCCATCTGAAATGGAGGAGCAGTTGGACAATTGCTGGGTAGTTGATTTCTTCTTTAGGGAGGATCCGGTGGAAAAAAGGGAATTGACTTTTATCACTCAGAGCCTCTGAAGCAATTCTATCTCTGATCTGAAAAAACAATGAAGAATGTTGTGTTATATTTGGGGTCAGATCAACTCCAAAATACTAGATATTAACAAATTCAACCCAATTTTGATGAATATCCTAGAATAGTTTATTGATTAGACATTGCTTAAAATATGAAATAAAATATTAAAGACAGAATATTAACAGGACTATATAAAAATTGAATACAAGAAACAAATTAAACAAAAAATAAAAAATGCAAATCACAGTTCTACAGAGGAATTATTGAGTCTTTCATCTGCACCTCTGTATGTCTGGTTTGGTTCTGCAACCCAACAAGACAGACACAGACTTCAGAGGATAATTAGAACTGCAGAAAAAACAATTGCTACCAACCTACCCTCCATTGAGGACCTGTATATTGCACAAGTCAAAAAGAGCACTGTGAAAATATCTACAGACCCCTCACATCCTGGACATAAATTGTTTCAACTCGTACCCTATAGAAAATGACGCTATGAACATTGCACACCAGAACAACTAGACACAAGGACAGTTCCCAACGCCATCACTCTGCTAAACAAATAATTCCCTCAACACTGTCAAGCTATTTACTAAATCCGCACTACTATTAATCTTCTCATCGTTCCCACCAACCATCTCCTCCTACTTATGACTGTATGACTGTAACTTGTTGCTATATCCTTATGATTTATATTGGTTGCTTCCTAGTATGATTTGATTGCTTATTTGTACCCTATGATTATGAGTGTTGTACCTTATGATTCTTGACAAATGTATCTTTTCTTTTTATGTACACTGAGAGCGTAGGCACCAAAGACAAATTCCTTGTGTGTCCAATCACACTTGGTCAATAAAGAATTCTATTCTATTCTGTTCTGTTCTGTTCTGTTCTGTTCTATTCTTCTCTCTATCACCCATTAATTTTCTACAGTTAGACTCCCACGTGCAAATGTCAACTGAAGTGTTCTGTTTCAATAAAGGGTCCTATTATTTGTAGTTTTTGTGTTTTGCTACATCTTTCACTGCTTCTATATCTTTGCTTCAGATTCTTTGTGCAGCAATCTTTTTGGCTACTTCTCCAATTGTACAAGAGCCAGGGAGACCACAACTTCAAATATAATTTTCAGTTGTACAATCCAACAAATTTTAATATACAAATAAGAAATTGTGTAAATACCCATTTAAGCTCTGAAGGCAGCAGCTGAAGTCCTTTTATCCACCTTGAAGATACTCCTCAGATGCTGTGATTGGGTTTGCTCTAGTAGTGCTATATATTAAGCCCCAAACTTCAGTTATGTATAAGGGCTTGGGGGTAACTTTGACATTATATACTTTAATAAATGGGAAGAAAGCTGGATAGCTATGAATTTTCTTTTAACTTTAAGCAGTGAATTCACTTGAGCCCTTTCTCTGAAGTGCCTCCTTTGAGGGAGGCAATATCCAGTTTCAGGGAAAATTAACCTTAGGTAAGGAAAGGTGTTACTTGCATTGTTGGCTCACTGTCAAATAGGCATCTATGGCTATGATGTCGTTTTCTAGAGAACTTTCGTTTTGACTTTGATTCATCAATAATTAGAGAATCATGGTAGCAGTTTTCTTAACAGCCTACTACACCATCCAATTTATGAGTATGATTTATGAATATTGCATTATGAGTGCAAATCCAGTATGTATTTAACACCTTAGACATGTGTATTTCAGGATCCTTCATTAGTCCTGGTAAGACATTAAAATCTAGACTGAATAACAAAGGTTCAAATATGTACCTTTCCCCTCCCCTTTAGTAAGTATCAATCCTTTTTTTTTATGGATCCATTGAGCCCAAACCTCCCTCTCAAAGAGATGCTTGTAGAAAGGGCTTTGATCAGGGCGAACAGTCTAAGGTCTATTTTAAGGGCAATCAATTTACTCGATAATATTTCTCCATTTTTCAGTGTCAAATGCTGCACTAACATCTAGAAAGCCAACAAACCCTGGTTTACCTGACTGACTTAGTCTGTCATTAGATATTTCAAGAAAAATCTATTTTCAATATTGGATTATTAATTTATTATACAAATTTATATCACCTTTAATTCTACCTAAAACCTTTTTCTAATGCAAGGAATGCACTTTTCTTCTACCCAATCTCAAGTTTAATCAATCTAAGCGGTGTTCTTTTTTTTTTTTTATTTTATACAAAGTCAGCTTATTGCCCCCACAATCTGGGTCCTCATTTTACCTACCTCGAAAGGATGGAAGGCTGAGTCAACCTTGAGCCTGGTGAGATTTGAACTTGCAGTAATTGCACGCAGCTTGTGCTAGTTAACAGCACTTTAGTCTGCTGCGCCACCAAGGCTCTTAATTTTAGCCGCAACATCTATTAGACAAACTGTTCCTGCTAGAGTCCTTTTTATTCAACTTTTAATATACATAGACATCACTATTGCCAACTTGAATTCAACTGGATATAACTGTTATTATTTCTATGTGAAAATGCCATTAGAGGGATATTTTTGAACAGCTCAATAGCCAGTAGAAAGCTCTCTACAGGGATTTGAATAAACACGGTAAAACATAGCTGATATGTTCACTAACATGGTGAAAAGCAGTTCTTGAATTCCATGGAGGAGACATGATTGCATTTATTGCTCACCCACCATCACCTCATTCACTTTACCAGATATAGAAAAACACACACAAACCTGTGGGACTTTGTAGGTGTCTGCTAAGATTGACATCTGGATGGAGATGTCCCTTCTAGCTGCATCAAGAAGAGCCAGAAGGTTCTCCTTCCTTCCGCAACCGTAATTGGGGATGTTGGCTTCTCCAGTGGAGAGAATGTCCAGCAAGGCATCTGAAGTGTATAAAGTGCTCAGATAGTTGTCATGAATGTTATATCCCAGTGTGAGATTGTGCAGGAGCTGCGAATTCTTGTTGACTACTTGAATTGCAAAAATTAATCGTAGGATTTTTGAAAAACCATAAGAAATCCTATTGTAAAAAATGTTCATGTTATTACCATCAACAGTAACAACAAAACACTTTGCAGGCATCCTAGACTTACAACCATTCATTTAGTGACTGTTCAAAGTTACAAGGGGCACTGAAAAAAGTGACTTATGACCATTTTTCACTCTTACACCGTCATAATATCCCCACGGTCATGTAATCAAAATTCAGACGCTTGACAAATGATTCAGGTCCCAGGATCATGGGATCACATTTTGCAACCTACTGACAAGCAAAGTCAACGGGGAAGCCAGATTGATTTACCAATTAACAACTGTAGTAATTCACTTAACAACTGTGGCAAGAATGTTCGTAAAATGGACAAAACTCATTTAAAAATTGTCTCCCTTAGAAACAGAAATCTCAGGCTCAATTGTGGTTGAGAACTACCTCTATTTCAAATATAATCCTGTCTGTCTCCATAGGTCTACTGAGCCGTAAGCCAACATTGATCCAAAACAAATGATCAGTTATTCAAATATGAAAATGGGTGGGGCTAAGGCAACTACAATTGTTTCAATCACTTCTTTAAACAAAAGTCAGCATTCAAGTGATGAACTCAGAATTGAACTGGGGGTAGAAAATAATCTGGAGTTCTTTCATGTTTTTTTCCAGCTCCATCTTTGGATTTGAGTCTCTTCCATAAAATAAGACAAAAGAGGGAAGCCATGGAAATAAAAATCATTCAGAAAATTAGACATGTCCTGCAATCTAAGAACAAATGAAAAAAGTAGAAAAGGAGGAGAGTGTTAGAATTGCAAATGGAGGGAATGTAGCTCCATTACCATGAACGACTTACAAATCAGACTGAGTAGAAGGAGCACTTTGGAAAGGCAACATTATATGTGATATTTTTGCTGCAGAGATGATTATACCAATGAGATGGTCTCCTGGTCTGTAATAGCTCCATGGATTGTTTCCATCCTGGTGCTCCAAACTCAGCAGGCATTTCTTTCTAAGCTTTCCAGAGACTGGATGGGGCACCAGCAGCATCAGAAGCAGGAGGTCCATACTTTATGGGGCGAATCAATCCCTTTCCTGTTTCTGAAGATGAACAAGATTTAGGAGAATTCAAATCAGTCTCACAAAATAGAAATGCCAATGATTTTCCTGATTCAGAAAGAGAGAAACATTTAGCTACACCTGGAAAGGGAGAGAAAGTACATTCAAGAGCACAGAGCCCGCCTGTCCCAAAATTTGTTCCCACACAGCTTCATTTAATGAATTTATCCTTTTCTGATACAAGATCCTTTGCATATGGCTTCAATCTGATGTTTCTCTCAAAGGCCCAGAGGGTGATAATTACAGTCAGAAGCAACTTCTCCTCTTGGGACCCTGAACTTCTTCTGGGCTCCATGTGCAGAAGAGAAATTGGAGAAAAGCATGTTAGTGAAAAATCACAAATATACCCCTGGGGACTTTACTGTGTAATGGTTGTGGTCCTTCCTGCCTAGCTATGTCCAGAAAGGACATTTTGGGAGACAATTTTGTCCGCTAGGTTAATCAGAAACCCATTTCATCAGGTGCAGACTTTGTTTCCCAGTTGATGTCAGGCTAGTTAAAGTTCCCCATTACTATTATAGTTTGCTTCCTACACAGCTTAAATAATTGACTAGCAAAAAAAATGATATATTTTATGTATTTGATTTGGTGCTATATGTGTAGCATACACATATGGCAATGTCATTCCTTTTTCCTTTTATATTAAGCCAAATGCATTCAAGAAAGTTTTCATCATTGTTTTTTTGGTTGTCGTTGTCGTTGTTGTTGTGCATTTCTGTAGGTGTAGCTATTTCTTAGCTATAATGCCCATCCACCTCCTCTTTTATTAGGTATCTTTCTTGTGAACATTTTAAATCCCACTGGTGTGTATTGTAGATCTGTACATTGTACATCTTGCAGTCTCTTCAATCATTAATAATGGAACAAACCTGGACCACCTTATAACTTTGGCCTGTTGGAACATGTTGAAAGCTGAAACTCCTCTGTTTCACATTTCCACATTTCTTCTAGTCATAAGCTGCTCCTTTGTATTCAGGTCTGGCCTCAGAAGGATAATGTAGCACTTGAGGATGAAGATGCAACCTAGCAGCCCAGCACTGCATGCCTGGATGGAGAAGACCTGCACAGCCACCATGTATTTTCCAAAGCCACCCATCACCCCAAATCCCCTCCAGCAGGGGCTCAACCCCCCTCTCCTCTGAAGCCTGGAGAACAGCCTGGTCTTTCAGGGCTTCTGAAAGGCCATTCAGAGTGGGAGCCATCCTGAACAGAAGCTCTCAAATGTCTTGGGGGATGGGTGGGAAATGGAGGTCCTCTTACACCAAAGGTTGTTTTAGCTTCCTAGATTTTTAGCTTCACCTTTGTGCTTTTATTTAAGCGAGTCTATTCTTATGGAATGAGAACTTTTCAGAATTTCACCCTCTTTTGAGTGATTTTTTTCTTTTTTTACTCCTCTGTAAATGAAGCTAATTTTAGGGACTGTATTTCTGAATTAGGGAACTACATTTCAATCCTAGAAAACTGTTACATACTTCTGGTCTTTATATTCTTAGAATCAATAGATGAAACAATTTGATTCCATGCTGTCAAGTTTTTCTGATAAGTTCAACCACTCTACTAGATCCATGTAAATCAATATTGTACACCTTGCTATTTTTTTATTAATTCTCCATTTTCCCATGCTTTTTGTTAGTTCTGGTTTAACTGAATCACAGCTGTGTATTTAGGGATTTTTTTCCCCTTTTAAAACATGACCGGATTTTTTTTGGGTTGGGACTGTAGTCATTCATATTTCACTAATTAACAACAACAACAACAACAACAACAACAACAACAAAAACCCTCAAAAAACCCCAAAGCTCTCTGTCTATGATCCATCAAGGAACTCTTTCTGCTTATGGTGGCTGATGACCTTAGCAGATTGCTTGATATATCTTTTTCTGCATCAGTTCTGGGGGATGACATAACTGCTTCAGATGAGGATAAGCAAAGGACTGAAGATAAATACCAATTTATACATTATTTTATAAAAGTTCTCTTTTAGATTGTAGTTGTGTAAATTTCTATTTTTTAAATCCAGATATTTTCCCATTGCTCCAACATTTTGCTCAGCTGTACATCTCTGCCCCAGACCACCCCAACGATGCCCTTGATGTGATGTCCCGCTGCCTGGAGGCCATGCGGGTCTGGATGGGGAGAAATAGGCTCAGACTCAACCCCTCCAAGACTGAGTGGCTGTGGTTCCTGGCGTCGCGATATAGTCAGCTGGTGCCATCACTGACAATTGGGGGTGAGTCTTTACCCCCCACAGAGAGGGCTCGCAATCTGGGTGTCCTCCTGGACACACGGCTGTCTTTAGAAGAACACATGATGGCCGTGGCCAGGGGGACTTTTTATCAGGTTCACCTGATCCACCAGTTGCAGCCCTTTCTGGATCACGACGCCTTGCGCACAGTCACTCACGCCCTTGTTACCTCCCGACTGGACTACTGCAATGCTCTCTACATGGGGCTCCCCTTGAAAAGCACCCGGAGGCTCCAACTGGTCCAGAATGCAGCCGCGCGGGTGGTTATGGGCGCAACTCGTTGTGCCCACGTGACACCCCTCCTGCGCGAGCTGCACTGGCTCCCAGTGGTCTTCCGGGTGCGATTCAAGGTGTTGGTTACCACCTTTAAAGCGCTCCATGGCACAGGACCCGGGTACCTTCGAGACCGTCTTCTGCCACCAATAGCCTCCCACCGACCAGTCCGCTCCCACAGAGAGGGTCTCCTCAGGGTGCCATCAGCCAAGTTATGTTGGCTGGCGACGCCCAGGAGTAGGGCCTTCTCTGTGGGAGCCCCAGCCCTGTGGGATGAACTGCCCCCGGAAATACGTAAGATCTCCGACCTCCGGGTGTTTCGCTGCGCACTCAAGACCCTGTTGTTCCGCCAGGCTGGGCTATGAAGGTAAAGATTTTAATTGGGTTTTTAAAAATGGGATTTTAAATTTGGGGTTTTAAATTGAGCCTATTATTTAATAATTTTAATTATTTTTAAATTTTGTCTGTCTTTGTGCTTTTAATCAGGCTATACACCACCCTGAGTCCTTCGGGAGAAGGGCGGTATAGAAATTAATTAATTAATTAAATAAATAAATAAATAAATAAATAAATAAATAAATAAATAAATAAATAAAATTTTATTATAACCAAAATTTCTTGTCCATTGAATCAGGTAAAGTTTAACTTACACTTTGTTGGTAGAATCACCATCTACTTCTTTTTTTTATTCTTGTTCTTCACTTATTTATCCTGTTCTGATTTGTATTGTATCTGGATTTGTTGTTGTTGTTTTAGATTGTGAGCCACCCAGAGTCATTCTGGAATCAGGAAGAATCTAAATCAAATGAACCAACAAATTGATAATTTTCTTGACTTATGCACTGGATGTTCAACTGTTAAAAAGTTAATCTTGCATATTAAAAAGTTATGTGAATAACTATTGTGTGAATAGTTAAATTGGTTAAATGAATGAATGAATAAATAAATAAATAAATAAATATCAATTGGCTGTAAGTAGACATAGTCAGGGCAACTGAAGACAATAAAATAGTAGATTTGGAATGAACTACAAAAATCATCTAGACCAGTGTTTCTCAATCTTGGAAGCTTGAAGATGGGTGGACTTCAACTCCCAGAATCCCCCAGCCAGCGCTGCTGGCTGGGGGATTCTGGGAGTTGAAGTCCACCCATCTTCAAGCTACCAAGGTTGAGAAACACTGATCTAACCAACCCTCTGCATCAACCAGGAAAACCATTCAACCCGTGTAAGAGAAATGTCTGTCTAGCCCCTTCTTAGAAACCTCCATGTGAAGAACCCACAACCTTCTAAGGGAGACCACTCCATGTTTGTCCAGCTCCTGAAGGAAATGGACTGACTGATCTTTTATCTTGGAGAAACCTGGCGACCTGGATTATTCAAGAAGGGCTGAGCTCAGGGTTAGACCAGTCACTAACAAAGTCTTACCATAGCTATTCCAACCAGGTAACTTTCTTAGGATGGATGGATGCTCCTTCCCCCCCGAACGCCATCACTCTGCTAAACAAATAATTCCCTCAACACTGTCAAACTATTCACTAACTTGCATTACTACTACTATTAATCTTCTCATCGTTCCTATCACCCATCTCCTCCCACTTATGACTTATAACTTGTTGCTTGCTGAGGGGTAGTAGTAGTATAGTTTATTGAATAGCCCGAAGGCCCTTTCAAACAAAACAGAAGAGAAAAAGGGAAAAAGATAAAACAGTTACAAAAATAGCAATCTAAAAATATATGATAGATGACATTAAAATTTTACCATATCAAATTTCAATAGCTAAGTTGCCAAGACTAGAAGACTAGATAACCCAAATAGGATAGCTCCTCTCTAACTGAGCTCATCTTTCTTACAATCGATAAAATTTTCCTTGATATAACTGGCTCGTATTGCCGTCAACCTTTTAAGGTATCGAGTGATTGCTCTTACCAGGGGAGGAGAGTCAGCTCTCAACAGAAATGCTAATTTTTGGCTTATATTCCAGTGGGGAAATTTATTTATAATTGGGGACAGATATTGATTTCTAACTTCCTGATAGAGACTACATTCGAATATTATATGCGCCGTGTCCTCCACGACGTTTACCCCACATATGCATATTCTTTTGTCATACGGGATTTTCCGATAACCGCCGAATCTAACGTTGGTATCTAGAAGTTCGAATCTAAACTTAACAAATAACTGTCTCTCCACTGATGGCATTTCTAAATGTAAATACTTTTCCAGAGTGAAAGTTGTTTTAACTGCTGTCAGCAGTTTAAGGGAATGATTAGTTGAAAGGGTTGCCATGTCCATTTGCCCATGTATATCTTTAATCCGTTGTTTAACTTGGTTCAGTGTGTCACACAACGGGAACCCTACGCCATATCGGGTCAATATTTCTGACAGCCGGGTTAGCCAGGAATACCTTTGAGGATTTGAAATCTGCTGTTCCTCTAGACATATTTTAGGGAGTCTGCTGGCATCCATCTGGGTCATTTTAGCCAGTAGGCTACCGCCCTAGTGATTGTATAGGTGTACAGTGAGAAATGTCCCAATTCAACTCTGACCGCTGCAGCTGAAGTGGAATTGTTTACCCCAAGCATCCTCCTTAACAAATTATTTTGAGTTCTCTCTAATATGGGGGCCTCTGTAAGACCCCAAATTTCAGCACCATAGAGCATGATCAGGCTTGCTGAGGGTAAACTGCCCTCTGCAGAGTAGAGCGATGGACCAGACAGCGTTGCAACACAGATACTCTCAGACTCTGAACGTTGTTAGAAAAATAAATAGTCTTTACTTGTTGTAAAACAAACAAACTTGGCTTCTCATAAACAAAGATAACACTTTCAATCCAAAACAAAGTTTGCTTACAGTTCTAGTTCTGTAACACCGTCACAGTATCTTTAGCAGAAATATCACGAGCAGGAGTGAGCAGGAGTGAATGAACTTCCTGCCTTCCTTTTATTTCTGTTTTAACCACTTAATCAATCAGTCATCTTGTAGCAGTTAAAGTTACAGTACGTATTATCTACCCAACTGTAGGATAAGGATCCAACATTCTCCCCTATCTTTATGATTTATATTGATTGTTTCCTAGTATGATTTGATTGCTTATTTATACCCTATGACTATCATTAAGTGTTGTACCTTATGATTTTTGATGAACATATCTTGTCTTTTTATGTACACTGAGAGCCTATCCAATCACACTTGGCCAATAAAGAATTCTATTCTATTCTATTCTATTCTATTCTATTCTATTCTATTCTATTCTATTCTATTCTATTCTATTCCATTCCATTCCATTCCACTCCACTCCACTCCACCCTACCCTACCCTACCCTACTCTACTCTACTCTACTCTACTCTACTCTATTTTTTTCAATTCAGGTAATCCTAGACTTACGACCACAATAGAGCCCAAAACAAACAACGTATTTCTGTTGTTAAGTGAGACATTTGTCAAGTGAATTTTGCCCCATTTTACAACATTTCTTGCCACAGTTGTTAAGTGAATCTGGTTTCCCCATTGACTTTGCTTGTCAGAAGGTCACAAAAGTTGATCACATGACTGTGGGACACAACAACGGTCATAAATATGAACCAATTGCCAAGCATCTGAATTTTGACTACGTGATTATGGGGAAGCTGCAAAGGTTGTAACTGAAAAATGGTCATTAGCCTTTTTTCCCAGTGCTGTTGTAACTTTGAACAATCATTAAATGAACTGTTGCAAGTCAAGGACTACCTGTATGTAACTGTTCTGTCCCCGTCTCACACACGCACACAAACAGTCAGCCAGGGGTTAAATAAAACTTGCAGACAATAAATTCCTTCGATAACAGGATTGGCAGCAACCCAGTAGCTGCTTGCCAAGAACTTTGCTCACAGAGGGAGGTGTTCCTCCTCCGTCAGATAAACCAAAACAAATACACAAAGTCAAAGAATTGTCAAGTCCAGTCCATATTAAATCCAAGGCAGGCAGATAACGTAGTTTCAGAGATACAATGCAACTCGCTAGTTGTTTAGTTTTGTCCATCACAGAGCCTGAATGGCCACCACACCCACTTTTATCCCCTGTGGGGTGTGGTCCAGTGACTCAGCTTAATCTTTGGCACGCCTCCTTTTCTGCTGCGTGCGCTTGTCTCTCCGACACTGGTGTGGATCCAGCCAAGATTTATCTCCGTCACTGTCCGACTGCGACTGTTTGGAGATACGTGGCTCCTGGCCAATCTCTTCTCCCTCGGGAGACACCTGAGGCATTGCCAGAGAGGAGGGTCCTGGAGAGGGAGGCCTGGCCAACTCTGCTCCTTCACCTTCGGAGTCTTCTCCCTCCGATAAGATGGGCTCGGGGGTCGGAGTCACAACAGTAACAAACATTTAAGGGAGGAATGCCAATATCTTTATTAGCAAGTGTGGGATGAAGGATAATATGTTTAGTGGTTTGGTAGTGGGTACCACAATGGCTGAGAAAATGCCCCCAAAGAGGGATTCTCAAACATTCCTCAAATATTGAATTTGGTCACAATGTCCTACTCTGGATATTGGATTCACCAACATTTTAATTAAAGACTTTGATGAAAGGCGAGAGGGAATGAATGCCTCTTAGAATTGGGCATGGACCTCTAATACCATAGAAGACTGAGGGGCCATTGAGACCTTGGAGTTTGGATGTGTTCGTGAAGCTGCCAGGGTCAAGAAGGATTAAAATAAGGGTGTTTCCATCTGGAAATGGGCTGAAATGAATTGTGCAGGATTGATTGATTTGAATTTGATTTGATTTGAAATACATATCTCAAGTGAGAAAATGGCCTGAGAGCAAGAAAGCCAGAGTCTGAAATTATGCACACACAGTGCCTACTATTGGGTACAGCTGGTTATTATTAATATTGAAGGCAGCAGTTTAACATTGCATTCCTTTTGCCAGTCACAAGACTGTTTCCAAGGTGAAAGTTGGAAAACTTCTTAGAGAGAAAAAAGTGAGAAAGAAATGCCCAGCACTCATAGGAGAGAGGTGAGACACCCTCCACGGCTCCCCTGTAGACAAGAACTCACTTCCAAAGACACAGAAACAGCCTCCCACTTTGTATGTGTGATTTTTGTTTAACAATGCAAAGTTCTGATGATTAGTTTTGACTGAGCTTGATTGTGTTCTTGGCCACACTATTTCATCAGCTATTTCATGGTGGTGCCCTTGAGGATTAACTTTCAAAATAAAGTAAATTTATTTTGCAGGGAGCTATTTCAGATCCGTGACATGCTCGGGCATTAACCGGCCCCTGGGGTTTTCTCTTTAATCACAATGCCAACAAATGTCAGATTTATTTTTCTTTAGCCGCAGGTGCCGTGTATTCCCTCTGAGGCCAATTTTAAGACTGGAGCTCGCAAACATCTCAATTCTTCATGAGTGATTTAATTTGATCTCTGCCCTATCATTTTGAACCACATGGGAATTATTTCCCTTTCCTTTCTCTCCAAAGAAGTGCCGAACAATCTTTGAGTCCAAGAACTGGTTGAATTAGTCAGGGATCTCTCCCGAGAAGGAGAATTATCCTCCAAGTTTCAGCTCTGCTCTTTGGCCAGATCCTGCAGGGGAGCCTTTGGGCAGAGAAGGGAGTCAGGTGCAGCTCTCTTCTCACACTGACTCAGAAGGCCCGAAATGGAAATCTTTCCTGCTTGAGAACTTGGCTTTAGGCAACAAGTGTCACTGGATAATTTCAGGCTTTGGACTAAAGATCGGGAGTGTGTGGATTCCTTCCAGAGGTGGGATTCACTTACCTTCCCTACTGGTTCACAAATGTGAGTGCCTGGTGCGCACGCTCGATTCGCTCACATGGGCCGCCTCTCTGCATGCGCACAGCCTTCTGAGCATGCACAGTAGTCACGCATTACGCCCGGGCAGGTGGGCGGAGCCTCCTGCAATCACCACTACTGGTTCGTGCGATCCGGACAGAACTGGCTGAATCCCACCACGGATTCCTTCCCATCAAAGCATCTCCAGGGCAATTATGAAGGATGAGGCTCTAAACAGACCCTGTGTCAGGTTTCGATGTCATCTCAATTAAAATAAATTGCATTTCCAAACACATAATCTTTGAAGAAATCTTTCATTTTATTAAGCACGACAACCTGTCCCTGATTGTGGTGTAGCCAACTCTGACTTCCTGATCCCAAACCTTCCCTTTCCGTTCCCCAATTCTCTGCGTCTCATTGGCCCTCTTCCAAACCACTCTCCCCATATCTATTACTTCAGCTCCCAGGAATGTCCCTCCGTCCCATCTCATCTCCTAGGGGACATTATCTTCAGGGAAAATAAGTAGATGAGAAGTCAAGCGTCCTCTTGCCAGCTGCCCCCTCTTCTCCTTCTTATGTCAGCACTAGAGTAAATGCTGAAGAGGTTGAAGTGCTGACACGCTGCTTCTCTCATTTTGCAACTTGTCCCAGTTCCAACTCCTCCTCCAACAGGACTTCAAAGGGGCCATGACAAAGACCTCCTTGTTTTGCAAAGAAAAGCCGGGCCCCTTTCGTGGTCATAAGTCAAGGACTATCTGCATCCCTAGGGTTCTATAGGTGGATCCCTTGCAGTAGTGCAGTTGCTGTCATTAACCGAGAATTCCAGACATTGGCTGGTCACTCGGCAGATCCCACATGAATTAAAGCAAGGTGGCCCTTGATGTGGTGAGATCAGTCCCATTAATTAGACGGCTCCATCCAGGGGGTTTTCTTGAGAGCAGGATGGGTTGGCCGCTGCCTTTTTCTCTCTCTTCTTTATTTTTTATTACTTTATAGTATAACATGCAGAAATACAAAAGAAAATAGGAGGGAAAATAGGGGAGGGAAAGGGAAGAAAAAGAAAGAAAAAGTGTTGACCCTTCTCTTTTTTTTTTTATTGCAAAAGTTTTACAATTACATTTTCACCCCTTTTCTCCCCCACCCCCCCACCCCCCAAACTTCCCAACCTCCCTAACCCTCCCTAACCCTCCCCTCCCCCCAGACTTCCCTATAATATACTCATACTCATAAAGAACCCTAATATCACACTTATATATAAACTTAAACCCCTCCCTCCCCTATATAATTTTTCTCTTTACCTCATTACATTAAAAAAATTCTACTACTACATTATTTTCAAATAAAAGCTATTTGATACTTTCTAGTTTGATATTTGTTCTGAACATATTCTATCCACCTTTTCCATTCCCATTCATAAGTCTCTTGTGAACAATCTTTTAAATATGCTGAAATCTTCGCCATCTCTGCAAAACTGGCCATCTTCAAAGTCCATTCCTCGATAGTGGGCAAAGCTTCATTCTTCCAGTATTTACCTATCAACAATCTTGCTGCTGTTATCATATACAATATCAATTTTGTTTCACCCAATGTAAAACCCTTAACTATACCCAATAAAAACAGTTGTGGAGAAAATTGAATTTTTTTCTTCAAAACATTCTGCATGACCCACCAAATTTTTATCCAAAAAGCCTTAACTTTCCTACAGGTCCACCAAACATGATAATACGTAGCATCCAAACATTCATATCTCCAACATTTTGGCTGAACATTAGGGTACATACACGACAACTTTTTAGGGTCTAAATGCCATCTATAAAACATTTTATAGAAATTTTCCCTCAGGTTCTGCGACTGTGTAAATTTAACATTCTGAACCCAAATTTTTTCCCATGTTTCCAACATCACTGGTTCTTCGAAATTTTGTGCCCACTTAATCATACAGTCTTTAACTAGTTCAGTTTCTGAGTCCCTTTCTAGCAAAACATTATAAAGCCTTTTGATATGCATTGGACCTTTCTCTCTTATATGTCTAACCAATTCTTCCTCATGCAACATAATACCAGTTTTTTGGTCCTCTTTCCATCTCAATTGTAATTGATTATATTGTAACCAAGTTAAATTAATCCCTTCGTCCAACAGTGTCTGCAAAGTCTTCAGCTGCCATCTGCCCGCATCTGTAAAAAGAACCTCTTTGTATAAAACCCCCCCGAGTGACATTATATTTGTATTCCACAAAGTATGACCAAGATCCAGCCATAGCGGTATTTTATAATCCCATTTGAGTCGGTGCTTCTTCCAAACTCTCATCAAAGAATCTCTAAGTATATGACTTTTAAATACTTTATCTACTTTGTCGTCGTAAAATAAGTAAGCATGCCATCCAAATTCAAGATCAAAACTTTCTGCATTCAGTATTCCAGCCTTTTTACTTCCAAACCAATCACTTGTTAAAGTTAAAGCTGCTGCATCATAATATAGCTGTAGGTTTGGAAGTTTAAGACCTCCTCTTTCTGGAACATCTTGCATAATTTTCAATTTCACTCTCGGCTTCTTCTCGTTCCAGACAAACTTATTCACTCCAGATTGCCAAACTTTCAATTGTTTATCACTTTTAAGCACCGGAATCATTTGAAACAAAAAAAGAAATCTTGGCAAAATATTCATCTTAACTGCTGCTATTCTTCCAAGTAGAGACAGCTGCAGTTTTTTCCAAGTCTCCATATCTTTCTGCACCTCTCGCCACAACACCTCATAGTTATTTTGAAATAATTTCATATTTGATTCTGCAATCTGAACTCCTAGATATTTTACCTTAGGTACAGTCTCAAAACCTGCCCTCCTTTCAAGCTCATGTTTACGATCTTGTGTCATGTTTTTAGCTATCATTTTAGTCTTTTTTGGATTCAATCTAAAACCTGAAACTTTACCATAGTCTTGTATAATGTCCTTCATCAAGATTATTGATTCCATTGGTTGTGATAGGGTAACAACCAGATCATCTGCAAATGCCTTTATTCTGTAATCCTCTTGCCTAATCTTTATACCTTTCAAGATATTAGAGTCCCGTATTGTATTTAACAAGACTTCTAGTGTTAAAATAAATAAAAGTGGGGACAACGGACATCCCTGTCTTGTTCCTTTTTCAATTTTAAACTCTGTTGTCAGACTTCCATTAATAATGATCTGTGCCTTTTGCTCTTGATAAATTGCCGAAATCGCCTGTATAAATTGATCCCCAAAGTCCATCTTTTTCAAAGTCTTTAATAGAAAATTCCAATCCACTCTGTCAAAGGCCTTCTCTGCATCCAAGAAGACCAGCACTGCAGGGATCTGTTTATTCTTCTCAAGATATTCCAATAAATCTATTACTTGCCTTACATTGTCCTTCATATATCTGCCCTCGATAAATCCCGCTTGATCATCATGAATCACCTTCTGAATTACTGGCATCAGCCTGTTGGCTAGTACTTTCGCATAAATTTTATAATCTGTATTCAAAAGAGATATTGGTCTATAGTTCTCTGGTTTTTTAGGACCGATTTGTTCTTTTGGTATCAAAGATATGTAAGCTGTTGTCCATGATGGGGGTATTTTACCCCCTTGCTGAATGTTGCAAAATAAATCTCTAAATTGTTCCACCATTTCAGCTTGCAAAGTTTTGTAATACACTGCAGTCAAACCATCCGTGCCAGGAGCTTTGGCTGTTTTTAACTGTTTAATTGCTACTATTATCTCCTCCTCTGTTATAGGATAATTCATTCTTTCCTTTTGTTGATCAGTAATTTTTATAACTCTTTTATCGTTTAAATATTTTTCTATAAGTCCATTCTGCACCTCCTCTTTAGCATATAATTTAGTATAATAGTCCACAAAAGCTTCTTTAATTAATTTTTGTTGAAAGATTTCTTTCCCTCCAATATCAATACTATCAATAGTCTGTATGCTTTGTTTTTTCCTCAATGTGTAAGCCAACCATCTGCCCGGTTTATTAGCGTTACAAAATGTGTTATGCTTCGCATATTGTAAGTTTGTTGCAACTTGTTCCGCCATAAGCATTTGAAATTGGTCTTTCAAAAGTTTTATAGCACTACGTATTCTTTCATCTGTTGGATTTTTAATAAGTAACTGTTCTTTATTCTTTATTTCTATTTCCAGTTCAGATCTTTTCTTTTGTCGAAACAGTCTATGTTTAGAGTTCATGTAGATAAGTACCCCTCTCATATAAGCTTTACTTGCATCCCACACAATTTCAATTGGGGTACCTTTATTCAAGTTTATTTCAAAAAATTCTTTCAAATGCTTTTTAAGTTCTATTATATTTTTTTCATATCTAAACAAATTCTCATTTAATCTCCAAGAACGTCTCTCAACCTTGTCCATCTCAATTTCTATCCATACTGGGCTATGGTCAGTCAAAGTTCTTGGAAAAATCTTTGTTCTTTTTGTCTTAACAAGTAAATCATCTGTCAACAAAATAAAGTCAATCCTAGAGAAGGATCTGTGTCTGTCAGAAAAAAAAGTATAGTCCAATTCTTTTGGATTATGTATTCTCCAAACATCTTTTAGTTCCATATCTTCTTTCATGTCGAAAAAGGTCTGTGGTAATCTGATTCTAGACTTTGCAAAACTCTTTTTATCTAATTTAGAATCAATTACTCCATTCCAGTCTCCCATAATTAAAATAGATCTGTAATCCCATTGCAATATTTTAGTATGTAACATCTTATAAAAATAGTCCTGTTGCTGATTGGGAGCATAAATCCCAATCAGAAGAATTTGGCCATTCGATATAGACAATTCAATTGCTACAAACCTACCATCTTCATCTGTTTCTATAACTTTAGCTGTTAACTTTTTATTTACATAAATAACCACACCATTCTTTTTTTGCGAAGTTGAAGATATAAAATGTGTTCCTAGTTTGGAGTTTATCAAATATTTTTGATCTTGAGTTGTGATATGCGTTTCTTGTAAACAAATTATATCATTATTAAATTGTTTCAAATATGTAAATAATTTCTTCCTTTTCTGTGCTGAATTCAACCCATTAACATTCCAGGATAAACACTTAAGCATCATCAGCCTCTTTCTGGAACAAAGAGCAAAATAATTGAAGGTCATCCGAAAGCTTCGATCTCGCTCCTCCCATAGCCCCAATCTCTTGTGCAGTACTCTTATCTGCCTCCTTGTCTTGTCTTTCCTGTTGTTGTTGTTGCTTTTGTTTAAGTAACTTAGCTTGAGCTCGAGTTATACGTTGATCCTTAACTTCAATCATCCGAGCCGGGTCCAAGATTGGAGAAGATTCCAGCAAGGGCTCATCCAGAAAACCTCCTTCTGCACCTTGCACTTCTTCTAATTCCTGCTTAGACTGTTCTTGCAGTTCTCGTTGAGGTTGCTTCTCTTCACTCTCTTTAATCTCCAAAACTGTAGATGTACGTGGGGATGGTGTTCTTTCCTTGAAAATAGTAGTATAGAAGTGCTGTGCCTTCTCCACGGTATTCAAACGGTATCTTTCTCCCTTGTATCTGAAAATTATGCCAACTGGTGCGTCCCACCGGAAAGGTATCTGTAAATTTTGCAATTCCTTAACGAGAAAACCAAATTCTTTTCTAGCTTTCAGCATTTTAGGAGGTAATTCTTTATAAATTCCAATTCGTGAGCCCCCCACTTGTACTGAAGTGTAAAAGGATTTTTGCAGGATATCATTTCTTATTTCTCTGTCTGTAAAATATATGACTACATCTCTAGGTAATTGTCTTTGTCTGGCCACCCAAGAGTTCACTCTGTAAATTTTGTCTATTTTGTGAAAAACCACATCTGGATTAACTTGTAAAATCTTAGCCAGGGCCTCAGAACAGACTTGTCTCAAATCCTGTCTTTCCTCCTCTCGAATTCCTCGAATCCGTATAGCAAACTCCATTGCCCTGAATTGTATCATGACAATCTCGTCTTCAACTCTCTGCATTTTGTTGTCAACATCAGCAATTTTATAATCATTGTCTTTCATCTTAACATTAACTTCTGATTTAAATTCTTCAACTTTAAAATCAACTTTCCCAATAAATTCTGCCAGGCCAGATGCCACTTCTGATATTTTTTTGGTCACCTTGTTTTGATTCTGTTTCACCATATCTTTAACTTCATTAATTTCCTGCATAAATTCCTGGTCTGATTTTTGAAGTTTGTCATCTATCCCCTGATGTGATTTTTGAAGTTTATCATCTATCTCCTGTTGTGATTTTTGAAATTTATCATCCAAAGTTTTAGAAATAAATTCTTTTAAATCTCCCACATCAAATTCTTTTTTCTGGGTCTGTAACTGCTGAGCAGGGGGAAGTTGCGTTTCATGTTTATGTGTGGGGGATCCCCCCCCTGTTGCCTTCCCTTCCTGCTTCTTTGAAGCCATCCTGCCACGTGATCTAGTTTTTCTAAAGAGGGAAGTTCCTTTTCCTTTCCCTCCTGCACAAAGACTTCTAAAAAAGTCCCCCAGATTTGATCAAATAAAGGTTGAAGTAAAGCAAAGTCAAATTTTGAAAGGGAGAAATTTTCCAATTGTTTCTCTTATAACAAGCAAAGCAACTTTGTAGCAACTTGGAAACTTTGTAACAAAGCAAAATAACTTCATCAATCCACACTCGCTGGCTCGTTAACTCTGAGGCTAAACGCCATGTTTTTTCTAAGCACTTTCACTCATTCGCGTTTTCTCAGATTGAAAAGTCAACAAAGCGCTGATACTTGCGTTTCCAAGATTCAGGATTCAGATAGTTTCACTGTTGATTAAAGCTGGTTCTTTCGCTTTAAGTTTCCTGCAGCCGGCTTGTTCTGCAAAGGCAGAATCGTCCCACGTCGCCCGGAGTTTCAGCAGGTTGGGAGGGAGCCACGCCTGTTCTCTCCCCAGAAGCTTCCCTGGGGGGTTACAGGGGCTCGACCTGTGCCCTGCGATCTCTCCTTCTTCAATCCTACGGATTTAGAAGTTTTCGAGCCGCTTCCTCGTCTCGGAGCGGCTCTACGGGCGGCGGGGCTGGCGGAGCTTCAAAGGGCACCGCCGTCGCCGAAGACAGGGAAACCGGAAGTCCCAAGTGTTGACCTTTCTCAACCAAACCCTGGCATTTCCTAGTGGTCTCCCAACACTGCTTAAATCCAAGCCTGCTTAAGCTTTTCCAGAGCAGCCCACTGCTGTTTCCTTAAGGTAGTCCTCAATTTATGACCATAATTGGGACTGGTATGGCCATTGCTAAGCTAGGTGGTCATTAAGATGATCCACCTGTCAGGTTTTCAGGCTGTCTTCAAATAAATTGCATCGCAAACAAAGTCTTTTATAAAACAAACATCCATTTTATTAAGCACAGCACTTTTTACACTGACTCGTTGCAAACCCAAAACCCCTCCTCTTCCTTCCCCCACTCTTCTGCATACATTGGCCATCTTCCCAATCATTCACCTCTAATCTACTGCTCCAATTCAAAGAATTTCTCCCCTCCCATCCATCTCCTAGGGGACATTATCTCCAGAGGAAATAAGTAGGTGAAAGGCAACCGTCCCGTTGCAGATGCCTGCGTTTTCCTTTTTATGTCAGCAGTAGGATAAACGCATCTTGACATGCTGACACCGCCATGGGTGTACATTGCTATAATTTTAAACTGTTTTAATTGGGTTGTTGATTTTAATTTCATTGTGATTTGTATTGGATATTGTTTTTGTAAGCCGCCCTGAGTCCCTCGGGAGAATGGCGGCATATAAATCGCAATAATAATATAAATAAATAAATAAGATAAAGTGAGTTTTGCTCAGTTTTACAATGTTTTTGCCATGGTTATTAAGCGAATTACTGCACTTGGTGAGTCATGTCGTCATTAAGCAAATGCAGTTTCGCCCATTGATGCTACTTGTTGTAAATCCATGTTGATTGCCATGTACCCAAGTCCTGAGCATGCGACCATGGGGATGCTGCTATGGTCGTACATGCGAGGATCCGTGATAAATCCCTTTTTTCAGTGCCATTGGCACCTGGAACTTTCCTGAAATGAGAGGTTGTCAGTCGAGGACCACTGTAGGGTCCTTGGCTAGGGACTGTACAAAACTTAATCCATGTGTTTCTTTAGCCACATTCACACAAAGTCTTTTTAAGATGAAAAAATATCTAATTCTTCCATATATTTCTCTTTTAACTGCTATTCATCTGGACATGGAGAGAAAAATCTTGATTTTCTGGATCTCTAGTGCTAGATTCTGGATACAAGGGACAACATTTTCATTTAGACTTCACCCTCCAAAAAGGGGCAGAATATTTTGCTTCCCAGCTCTCCAGACAATGGACGGTTGTCCATTCACATGGACGAGTTCAGGTTGATGTGGATTCGGGGCTCCCTCGCTAGTCTGAAAAAAGGTATTCCGAAGGCCAAGACTGATTATAAGAGCAAGATTGAGGATAATTTTTATAGTAATAACATGAGGAAGGCGTGGCGAGGGGTTCAACAAATTACCAGCCATCAACAAACCAATGTCATCCTTGTTGAGGGGGATGCTTCGTTGGCAGAGGAGCTGAATCATTTCTTTGCTCGCTTTGAAGTGGAGACATCAGAGGCAGGTAAAATACAGCCACCAGCCCATTGTAGCCCCCACCTCATTGTGAAGGAAGAGGAGGTGAGGGGCATTCTGTGGGCTATGGACCCTAGTAAGGCTGCCGGTCCTGACAGTATCTCTGGTCGAGTGTTTAAAGACTGTGCTGATCAGTTGGGTGGAATCTTTACCAGGATCTTCCATCGGTCTTTATCCCAGTCCACTACTCCATCTTGTCTGAAGGCTTCCACCATTGTTCAGCTGCCAAAGAAGTTCCCTATTAATAACCTCAATGATTACAGACCAGTAGCACTCACTCCTATCATCATGAAGTGCTTTGAGAAACTGGTCTGCCAGCACATCATTTTTGGTCTTCGGCATACATTTGATAAACACCAGTTTGCATACAGAAGAAATAGATCTACAGAGGATGCTATAGCCATCACTCTTCACACTGCTCTGACTCATTTGGAACAGTGTGTGTGTGTGTGTGTGTGTGTGTGTGTAAGTGAGGATGCTTTTTGTAGATTTTAGCTCTGTATTTAACACAATAATTCCACATACTGTAGACTAATGTCTAAATTTATGGATCTTGAACTTTCTTATTCAATCTGCCTTTGGATTATGGATTTCCTGTCTCAGAGGCTTCGATTAGATCATCATATCTCCTCAGCCCTTATTCTTAACACTGGTACACCACAGGGCTGCGTGTTGAGTCCCTTACTCTATACTCTTTATGTGCATGACTGCATTCCCACTCACGCTAGTAATACTATTACTAAATTTGCAGATGATACAACAGTGGTGGGACTCATTTCCAGGTGGGGATGAGTCTGCCTATTGAGATGAGGTGGACCGGTTGCTTTCGTGGTGTGGAAAGAATAACCTGGTCCTTAACACCAATAAGACCAAGGAGCTTATAATGGACTATAAATGGAATAGATCAGATATCCAGCCCTTGCTTATCAATGGAGACTGAGTGGAGCAACTGGCCAGTTTTAAGTTTCTGGGTGTTATCGTAAAAGAGGACCTGACCTGGGGGGCACACATTGCAGCCCTGGTCAAAAGGGCCCAGCAGAGATTATACTACGTGAGACTTCTCAGGAAACAACAACTGAATGGAAAACTGCTGGCGACCTTCTACCACTGCACCATAGAGAGTATTTTAAGTTACTGCACTTGTGTATGGTTTGCCAGTTACACAGGGGCAGATAGGACAGCGCTCCAGAGGGTCAACGTCATTGCCCAGAGGATCATGGGTTGCCCCTCCCCTCTTTGGAAGAGCTTGATAGCTCCCGCTGCCTTAAGAAAGTTCAAAACATTCTTAAAGATCCATTTCATCCTGGGCACCCTTGGAATTATTACCATCTGGTAGACGGTACAGGATAATAAAAACAAGGACAAATAGGCTGAAAAACAGCTTCTATCCCACTACTGGATAGTGCAATATTAATGCAATATCGGGTTTTCAATTCGATTGTATAGAATGTGAAGGAATGGAGCACTCAAAACTTTGGGAGGCAAGCTATTCCATTGCTTAATTGTTCTTACTGTCTGAAAATTTCTCCTGAGTTCTAGATTGGATCTCTCTTTAACAAACTCCCACCATTTCTTCTTGTCCTGCCCTCCAGTGCTCTGGAGATGAAGGCTCTCCCCTCTTCTTGGTGAGAAGACTATATCATGTCTGCCCAATCCTTACCACCTTGTTTCGGCCAGACATAGTGAATTCCCTCAACTGCTCATCAAACGATTTAGCCTCTAGGCTTTAAAATATCTTTGTTGCTCTTTTCTCTTCACACTTTCCAGAATCTTTTTCTTTTCTGGAGTGACCAGAATTAGATACCGTATTCCAAGGGTGGTCTGACCAGTGCGGTTTAAAGTGGTATCAGCATTTCTCGCCATCCTGAATCTACCCTTCTCTTATTGCTGCCTAAGACTGCACTGGCCTATTTTGTTAGCTGCAACTGACTTCTGGCTGATCCTTAAGTGCTTTGCCACGAGATCCCTCTCAAAGCTACTATTGCTGAGCCAGGTACCGCCCATTCTCCACCTAGGCATTTGGGTTTCCTAAGTGCAGATCCTTAATTTTCTCACCAATGAACTGCATCTTGTTAGGTAGGGTTCAAAGTTTAAGTCTGTCAAGATCCTTCTGGATATTGAGTTTATATTCTAATAATTCCAACAAACTTGGTGCCATCTGCAAATTTGATGAGTTCCCTTTGTATCCCTTCATCTAGGTCATTTAGGAAGATATGGAAGAGTACTGGGCCCAAGGCAGAACCTTGAAGTACCCCACCAAATACTTCGCCCCATGTAGATGTAGCTCCATTAAGGACTACACACTGGGTGCAGTTGGTCAGCCACCTGAAAATCCATCTGATAGTTGTACTGGTGGATGTGTGTATCTAAGGTGCTCACTAATCGCCCACTCAATTCTCTGTTCCAGGATTTTCCCAGTTCTCTGGTAGTTCCCCTGTGCTACAGTTCCCCTGTGCCTTTCAAAGATTGCATTCAATGACTCCAAAATTAGCTCTGCATCTCAGGGCCGGATTTAGATAAAAAGAGGCCCTAGGCTATTCCACTTATGAGGCCCTTTCACCTATAGTGAAAGTGTAATTTTAATTTTGCTAACAATTTGAATGTAGGCCCCTCTTGATCTTGAGGCCCTAGGCTGAAGCCTAGTTAACCTATAGGAAAATCCAGCCCTGCTGCATCTCCTTCACAACCCTGGGATGCAAACCATCTGATCCATGTGATTTGCCTTGTCCCAAGGGGATAGGTATTCTCTTACTAATTTCATACCAATTTGGAATTGTATACCGATTCCATCTCCCTTGGTGTTGCTTTTGATACATTATTTTTTTCCTTTTGCATAAACTTAAATGCAAAGAAGGAGTTAAACATTTCTGCTTTCACTCCGCTGCCTGTCTCCTTCTTACTTTTTGCTCCCATTAGTGGACCCATGGTTTCTTTGAGTTTCTTTTGTTCCTTTCATAAAAGTTTCTTTTATTATTTTTATCATTAGTTGCAAGTGAGGGAATTCATTGTTGGAATGTACTTCTATGCAACAACTGCAGTAGTATTTAGCCAGTAGATGGCAGTGTTTACAAGTTTGGATCTATATATTCTATGCTCTTTTGTTCTAAGTAGAGTTTCTGTTTCCTGTCACAGTTGAGCAATTAAGCAGTAAAACACATGGTAACTGTACTTTTTGTTTGGTTTGTGGTGCTATATATAATAAACAGAATTTTGTACAGCACGTTTTAGCCCATTTCTGGCCTTTGCTATCCTGACTCCCTCCTTGTAAATTCAGTCTGCTTGCTGGATTCTGCTTTAGTTCTGTGCCCCTCTTTCCATTTTTTCTACTTGATCTTTTCTCCCTCTACTTGTAAGAGGGCTCTTTGCACAATCATGCTGGTATTGCACTGTATCTTTAATTTTTCTGTGTCATATTGTTTTTGCTCGGTCTTTCATTGTTTCATTTTTCAGGGTTTCCAACCTTCTTGAAGCTAAAAGTCTCTTAAAGTCTAAACTATTAGCCTGCCTGAGCAGTGCTTGGATCAGAACTCCAAGGTCCATTCAAACTCTCTTATACTGTTACTGTTACTAGCTTAAGTTCCCTGTGCTTAATTAAGTATGCTTGGGGGGGCTCCTCCTAGAGTGCGAGCCAGAGTGGTTGAATGGGATATTTGCCAGCTTCTTCGTGGGATGAGAGTCAGCTCTGGGGTAGTGTGGGATGGATGGATGAGGGCGAGGAGGGAGCAAAAGTAAGGTATATGTTAGGCATGGCCTCATCCTTCTCCTCCTTCCCCCTGAGAGGCTCTGGATCAGCAGGAGCTTCTGACTGCCCCCAAGACCCTCCACCCAGTGCTGTCCTCCCATTCTGCCACCTGCTTCCTCAACCTTGCTGCCTTGGGGCTCTCTGCTCCCCCAAAGCCTCTCCTGGGGACCCCTTGGCTCCTGCTTCAGCTTCTGGCTGCTCTCCTCTCTTCTCTTCTCCTCTCCTCTCCTGTGGGCTGCTTGGCTCTCAACTGCTTGGTCTATTTGGCTGCTCTGTTCCGGCTCCCAGATCTGGCTCTGGCCAGACTCACCCGTCACACGAGGTAGCAAGTCCCCCACCCCATCTCCCTCCCTCTCTCCCCCAATCCTCCATTCCTGCACTTCCTGGGTGAGTCCCTGATGCCAACAATAATCATTAAACAATGCAAGTTTTCAAATTGCTTAGTGCATTGTAAACCGCCCTGAGTCTCCGGAGAAGGGCGGCATATAAATCAAATTTTAAAAAAAAATAAAATGCAGAATTTTGATTTTTTTATTCCAGTCCAGTCCTGTATTTATTGCTCATTTTTTGAAGGTGTGTGGAGAGAAGGAGAGAAGGATTTGCGACTCTTGGCCAGGCAGAAAAGATGGAGGATGGAGAGAATTTGGAAGAAAAGAAGAGAAATTTAGTGGCTAGAAAGCAGAGCTCAGAGTTTGTCTGAAATAGTATATAGTCTCCTGCTTAAATTGGGGTCAGATTAGAAGACCCAAAGTTCCTTCCAGTTCTGTTATTCTGTATTCTGTTGTGGAAAGCCCCCCTCCCCAGAATAAAATACTCTTTATTCTTAGTATTAAAAAAAGGCAGAATAGAATATTTCCTCTGAAGGAGAACAGGAGGGATATCTTCTTAAAGGCAGAAAGCAGCCCCAGTCTTCCTGCCATAGGAAAACAGCCTCAGGCAGAAGCAAGAAGAGGCCAGTCTTTAGGCATGGAGATTTTGTATCCATTCAGAAAGGCTGGGCCCCTCTATTCATAAACAAAGAGCAAGCAGAAACTCCAAATAAGCAACACAATAGCCAAAGCTGACAAGATTAGCTCAGACAAACATCTAGGATTTGCATATCCCCTTTTGCCTGTAGAGCCAGCTATGACCCCTGCATGACCCCATAAGAAACTGGCAACACCCATTAAAATATTAAAGGACATATTCTTGCACAGAAACAAGCATCTCAATCACGAAGTCCCAAAGAATGCATAAAAGCCCACCTACTCTCAGCCCCATCGTGTCAGCCACCCCAGAAACATGCTGCAGTCACAGTAGTTTCTGGCTACCAAATAAACAGAGATCTCCTTTCCTGCAACCAGTCTCCATTTTATTTCAGTATCTTTCTCCCAGCTTGGAACTGGATCCAATTTTTCTTCCCGCACTGTATACAGATTTAAAGCTTTCCACTGTGTGAGTCTGCTGCTTTCCTGCTTCTCTCCTCTAGAGCTGCCACCGCACTTTCTTGGCCCTGTGGAAACCCCTCTCTCCTGCCCATCAGGTGTTTACACATCTTGTTGTGACCCCGACTCCCAAGCCTGTCCTAACAGAGGAAGAGGACTCAGAAGGTGGTGAGGAGGAACTGATAAGGCCTCCCTCCTCTCTGGCAATGCCTCAGGTTCCATCCAAAGGCCAAGAGGAACCGCCTGGGATATGCCAGGAGGAAAGCATATCGGAACAACAACAGATAGGGAGTGAGGATGATGAATCCTGGCTTGATCCCAGGCAGCATCGGAGAGAGAAGCGTGCGCAGCAACGAAAGAGGCGTGGGAGGGCCAGAGATTGAGCTGAGTCACTGAGCCACACCCCACAAGGAATAAAAGTGGGTGTGATTGCTCTTCAGGCTTTGTGACGGTCAAAGTTAAAAACCTGAGAGTCACATCGCGTTACCTGATATCTGGCTTGTGCATATTTTGGATTGGACCTTGGCTAACTCTTGCTTCGTGGATTACTTTTTGCTACTGAACCGGACTGAGGGAAAACTCTCTCTTGCTTACTGTGAGTGAAAACTGACTTGGTAGGCATTTCGCAGTTTACTGCCAAAACTCTTATCTCCAAGGGTTTCTAGTCTGATTGCTTAATAAAATCTTGGCAGGCGTGCCTGGTGGTGTGTTTGCCTGTGTGGGGAAGGGGGACAGAACACATCTATCTTGTCCATGTGTGTTGTTGGCATATGATTACTCTGGGAAAATCAAAAATATTTGAATAGAAGATGCAGTAACTTTACCTGCCTGAGGGCAGGCTTTGAGCTGATCCTCCCAGTGTCTTCATAAACAGTCACAGGGAGGGTTTGCAGAGTCAGGTAAACACTTACTCTGCATGCAGAAAGGCTGAAAGGATGAGGAGCAGAGAAGCAGGCTTGAAACAAGAGGGCTTCAGCTGGATTTATCAATCAAATGCAAGAGAAGCCACCTGGGATCACCCCGCCTGACAGCTTGGGCTCCAAAGAGGGAGGACCAGAACACCCAGATTTCAGGGAAGTTTATGAGGGCATCAGATCTTGGCTGAGCAAGCTGATCCCTTGTTTGGGCTCTAGGCTCCAACACCATGTCCCCATGCCTGCGGTTCTCTTCCTGGTGCCTTGATTAATTTGTTTGTACTTTAAGGTATTTTGATCCCCTTTGCTTTTCTCTTAATCTTCAGCAGAGAGAAATTCTCCTTTTCTTCATATCCCATACTGAGAAAGATACGATTTAATGTCAAAGAACATATTTCTCTATTAGATTTTCTAATAGGAATCTATTTTATGTCTGCTTCTTTAAAAGCAGTTGATGTGAACTTCTGGCTGGCTTGGATTTTTTTTTTTATTTTTTTTTTTAGAGAAATAGAAGCCAGAGTAGCCTTAAAGGGAACTCTAAATAGCTTCATTTCAAAGGAAAACATGTTCTATGAACTTAATTTCTCCCGGCGCACACAGAGAAGACCTGCAAGATAATGGAATTATATTGGACATATCCTTCAAAATTAGAGGAGGGCGGGGGAATGGTAGAGACCATTGAAACAGCTTGCACAAACCTAAGAATAGGTGAGGCATCCATAACTCCTTTGCTGGGAGATGCCTCCAAATCCCTTTGAGAGGGCCGTGGATTCTTGTGATTGGAGTCCACTCATTCTTGGTTTTCTCTAATCTTCAAAGTAGCTGACATGTTATAGGACCTCAACTTACTTAGGATGTTTGCTCACCATTTTTGATTTAAACTTGTGCCATGGGATTAGTGTCAGTAACTATACAGGATGTGGATGAAATTGTGCTGCAACTTGGTAAATGTTTGACTCCAGATGAAAGCAAATCTGCTGTAGAAATGTTCAAAGGTGCTGTGGTCCGCCAGCAGCCTGCAGAGCTGGCAGCGGAGTCGGACAGCGATGAGGCTGAGGAAAAACAGGGGCCAGTCCTGGAGGCTGGGGAAGGCCCGTATGAGGGCTCCGCATCAGAGGCAGAGATGGGGCCACGGCCATTGGGGAGTGATGTGCGGACTCCGGAGCCTCCAGAGGCTGACAGTAGAGAGGCAGAAGAACAGGAGGAGCCTGTTCCTAGTGCACGCATGAGAAGAGCTGCCAGAAGGCAAGAGCAGCTAAAGCAGAGAGGACGACTCGGGAGTAGGCCCAAGAGATGATGGGCCCCTCCCATAAGGCTTAAAAGACCAGCAACGGCTCTTGGGCTTTTTGTCGGAAAACAATGTTGATAGACTTATTCTTGTCTTGCTGCATTTATCTCTTGTTGGCGTCTTCTGCTTCTGAACTTTTGCCAAGAGAAGCCTTTGGCACTTTGCCTAATTATACCAAGGTTGGTGATTATACTGAAGAATTTGTGTTATGAAAAAATTGTTTTAATTTAGTTTGGACTATGCTGAGAATGAGTTAATTCTCAGCTGTTCTAATAAAGTCTGTTTGTTTTGGAACTGTTTGCGTCTAATAATACCTACTTGGGCCTGGGTCACAACAGTAGGAGGAAAAAGCTTTGATAAAACTGTCATGGATGTGTTTGTATATGTGTGTGTTTCTGCACTTACTTAGCAAAGAGGCAGCCAGTATTGTATGTGAATGTGCTACTTTTCATGGAATGGTTCTCTTTTCTGGGGGCCTTTGCAGCCTCCTTGGCTTCTCCATCTTCTGCCATGAAGGAGGCTTCAGGATAACAGCAAGCAACCCCAGCTGCAGCATCTCCTGCTACACTTTCAGGAATGCAGGCACTAAAGCATTTGAATAAGGAATCCAAAATAAATCCCTGAAAAAAAAAGAGTAGGAAAACTGGAATCCCAAAAAGAAGGCAAAAAATAGGGAAATCATTTAGTTCTTCTGTCTACAAATGTGAGAATCTCCATTTCATTTGCCTTCAGCTCTCATTTTTGCATTTGATTTACTTTTGAGATGTAAATTGCCTTGAATTTTTGGTCTGGAGCAAATAATTAAATAAAGTATTTCCAGGTTTATTGCTTCTACTTTGCTGCCCTGTGGAGATTTAATACCTGTGTCACTCTTGGTGGTTAACTCACTTGCTCATGTCTCCTGTATGCTTTAAAAATGTTTGGAAATTTCCAAGGGCACCAAATCACTGCAGTTCAGAAGCGACTTTGTGCTTTGTGTGCCAACAGCCTCAAATTCAGGGATGGGAAAATAAATTTGTTTAGCTTATATCAGAAAGCACATTTCACACCCTCAGAGCCAGATGTGAATCCAGACTTTGCACTTTTCCACATTTTGCAACAAGGAAGGAAGGAAGGAAGGAAGGAAGGAAGGAAGGAAGGAAGGAAGGAAGGAAGGAAGGGTTGAGCTAAATGGTTGATATGGAATGGGTATGAACTGATGTTGAAACTTTCAGTGTTCTTTGCTATGCTTCCTTCCTCATCACTGCTTCATTTCTGTTAGAAACATCAGGTGAAAGGATCCAGAACATGTGTATGTTCCCAAATAGCTCACTTCTGTATTAATTGTATTATTGTAATGTCTTTTATTATATACATGCATACATTATTCCAACAGGATGCCTTAAGGCTACCATACGTGAGTGTTATAATAGTCAACATTTTTCAAGTGCTGCATTTTCATGGGACTTAATTGTTAGGTAAGTTTAGGTAAGCAATTGTAAGATAAATTTGGGCTGCCACAAAGAAGAGAGGCTCAACCTATTCTCCAAAGCAAGACAAGAAGCAGTGATTGGTAACTAATCAAGGAGAGAAACAATTTGTAGAAAAATAGCAGCAGGAGCTCTGGATTGATGAGTCAAAATTTGAAATATTTGGCTGTAGCAGGGGGCAGTTTGTTCATGGAAGGGCTAAAGAGTGGTACAATAATGAGTGTCTGCAGGCAACACTGAAGAATGGTGGAGGTTCCTTGCAGCTTTGGGGCTGCATTTCTATAAATGGAGTTGGATCGTGGTGTCCTCAATGCTGAGAAATACGGGCTGCTACTTATCCATTTTCATTTTTCATTTTCATTTTATTAAATTTGTATACCGCCCTACTCCCGAAGGACTCAGGGCGGTGAACAGGCACAAAATAAAACACATAAATACGGAAGTTAAAACATGATTAAAACCTAATTAAATAATTTTTGCCCGAGACAATTTAAAACTCCCAATAATTTAAAACAAATTAAAATTTGAGTTTAAAAATTTAAAAGAAGGGGAAAAAATTAGGCCAGGCCGGCCTGCTGGAATAGGAGTGTCTTCAAAGCACGGCGGAAAGTGCGCAGATCCGGGATCCTTCGTATCTCCGGGGGGAGCTCGTTCCAGATAGTAGGTGCCCCCACAGAGAAGGCCCTCCCCCTAGGGGCCAACAGCCGACATTGTTTGGCCAACGGCACCTGGAGGAGCCCCTCTCTATGAGAGCGTACCGGCCGGTGGGAGGCTGTTTGTGGTAGTAGGCGGTCCCGTAAGTAGCCAGGTCCTAAGCCTTGGAGCACTCTAAAGGTGGTAACCAAAACCTCGAAGCGCACCCGGAAGACCACTGGGAGCCAGTGCAGCTCGCGCAGGAGAGGTGTCACACGGGAGCGCCATGTTGCTCCCATAACCACCCGCGCGGCCGCACTCTGTGCCAGTTGGAGCCTCCGGGTGCTCCTCAAGGGGAGCCCCATGTAGAGAATGTGACAATAGTCCAGGTGGGAGGTAACGAGGGCATGAGTGACTGTGTGTAGGGAGTCCCGATACAGAAAGGGACGCAACTGGCGGATCAGGCGAACCTGATGAAAGATCCTCCCGGTCACGGCCGTCAAGTGCTCTTCTAAAGACAGCCGTGAGTCCAGGAGGACACCCAAGTTGCGAGCCCTCTCTGTGGGGGCCAATGATTCGCCCCCAATAGTCAGCGATGGCACCAGCTGACTATATTGGGACGTCGGAAACCACAGCCACTCGGTCTTGGATGGGTTGAGCCTGAGCCTGAGCCTGTTCCTCCCCATCCAGATCCGCACGGCCTCCAGACACCAAGACATCACTTCAAGGGCATCGTTGGGGTGGTCCGGGGTGGAGATGTACAGCTGGGTGTCATCAGCGTACTGGTGGTACTTCACCCCGAAACCACGGATGATCTCACCCAGCGGCTTTACATAAATGTTGAACAAAAGGAGCGAGAGGACCGACCCTTGTGGCACCCCACATATGAGGGGCCTCGGGGTCGACCTCTGCCTCCCTGCCAACACAGACTGCAACCGGCCGGAGAGAAAGGAGGAGAACCACCGTAGTACAGTGCCTCCCACCCCTAACTCTTCCAACCGGTGCAGCATGATACCATGGTCGATGGTATCAAAAGCCGCTGAGAGATCTAACAGGACCAGGACAGAGGAGCACCCCCTGTCCTGAGCCCTCCAAAGATCATCAACCAATGCGACCAATGCCGTTTCCGTGCTGTACCCGGGTCTGAAACCCGACTGGAATGGATCCAGATATGTCGTCTCATCCAGGTGCTGGGGAAGCTGTTGTGCAACCACACTCTCGACAACCTTTGCCACAAAACGAAGGTTGGAGACCGGACGATAATTAACCAACATTGCCGGGTCCAGGGAAGGCTTCTTGAGGAGAGGCCTCACCACCGCCTCTTTCAAGGCGGCGGGGAAGACACCCTCACCCAATGAAGCATTTATAATCCCCTGGAGCCAGCCTCACGTCATCTCCCGAGAGGCCAGCACTAACCAGGAAGGACACGGGTCCAATAAACAAGTGGTCGCGTTCAGTCTGCCCAGAATCCTGTCCACATCCTCAGGGGTCACAGGATCAAACTCATCCCAGATAACATTCTCAAGACCTGCCCCAGTCCCTCCCCCTGAGACTACCCAGTCGGAGTCCAGATCTTCCCGAATCTGAGTGATTTTGTCATATAGATACTGAACAAAATCCTCAGCTCTACCCTCCAAGGAGTCCTCCCGTGCCTCCTGGTGGAGCAGGGAGTGGGTCACCCTAAACAGGGTGGCCGGGCAGTTATCTGATGACACAATAAGAGCAGCAAAATAACTACATTTCGCTGCTTTTATCGCCACTAGGTACTTCCTAATATGGGATCTTACCAGTGTCCGGTCCGATTCAGAAAGACTGGCCCTCCAACTGCTCTCTAGGCGTCTTTTCTGGCACTTCAACTCCCTCAGCTCCTCAGTGAACCAAGGAGCCAAATGAGATCGGCGCCGGGTCAGAGGCTGCAAAGGCACGACCCAATCCAGAGCTCCAGCGGCCGCCTTGTCCCAGGCGGCCACTAGGTCTCCAATCGAGGCGTGTGCCAGAGCCTCAGGAAATGGCCCAAGCTCTGTCTGGAGCCTATCAGTTCCATCAGGTGCCTGGGGCGGAACCATCTTACCGGCTCCGCCTCCCTGCGGCGGGGTGCAGCGGTTCAAAGGTCGAGACAAAGGAGAGAGTGATCTGACCATGACAAGGGCTCAGTGACTATATCCCCTATCTCAAGATCACTCAGCCACTGTCCAGAGACAAAAAACAGATCCAGTGTGTTTCCCCCCGTGTGGGTAGGGCCATGAATTAACTGGGTCAGGTCCATGGCTGTCATGGAAGCCATGAACTCCCGAGCCACCTCAGATGCCTCACCCACGGACGGCAGGTTGAAATCCCCCATGACCATAAGTCTGGGGGTATCAGCCGCCACCGCAGCGATGACGTTGAGTATCTCGGGCAGAGCTGTTGCCACGTGGCAGGGAGCCAGGTACATGATCAGCAAACCCATCTGAACCCCATGACCCCACTTCACAAGGAGGAACTCACAGCCGGCCGTCTGAGGAACAGTGGCCTCCCTCGGTCTCAGACCTTCTTTAATAATAACTGCTACTCCCCCGCCCCTGCCCTGTAACCTCGGCCGATGGAATGCGAGGAAACCTGGTGGGCACATCTCGATGAGGGGGACCCCCTCCTCCTGGCCCAACCAGGTCTCCGTAATACCCGCCAGGTCCGCTCCCCCCTCACAAATAAGATCACAAATGAGGGGGGTTTTATTTACTACGGACCTGGCATTGCACAGCATCAGCCGAAGGGTCGGGTCCTGAGGGTCTGTGCAACCTGGGGAATGGGTGGAGCCTTGGGGGCCGGAGCATGTCACCGCTTGTAAACAGCGGGTACGTGCTCCCTTGACTCGATATGGCCCCCTGCTCCCACCATACCTACCCCTCCCACTCATGGTAATGATATTCAGAACACTATCTGGACAAACTATGACTCCCCCCTCGACCCCGAGATCCCCACCTCCCACGCCGTGCTTCCTTGCCAGGCCCGCCCCTCCCCTTTGTGGGCTATCCCCCATTCCCATGACCCGCATTCCAATCAAACCCTCCCCCTCCCTAGAACCCCTTTAAAAATTTACAAAAATTTTTGATATAAAAAACCCCTCAACCCTCTAGTTTTTGCATGCCACCTCTCGGAGTTCATCATTCATCATCCATCATTTCCTGCCACACAGAGGGTCTCCTCAGGGTGCCATCGGCCAAGTTATGTCAGCTGGCGACACCCAGGGGGAGGGCCTTCTCTGTGGGAGCCCCAGCCCTGTGGAATGAACTGCCCCCGGAAATACGTAAGATCTCCGACCTCCGGGTGTTTCGCTGCGCTCTGAAGACCCTGTTGTTCCGCCAGGCAGGGCTGTCAATATAATAATTTTAAATTGGGGTATTTTAATTTTTGGGGGTTTTAATATTGAGCTGAAATTATTTAATAATTTTAAATTATTTTAATTGTTGTTTGTCTTTGTGCTTTTAATAGGCTGTACACCGCCCTGAGTCCTTTGGGAGAAGGGCGGTACAGAAATAAAATTATTATTATTATTATTATTATTATTATTATTATTATTATTATTATTATTATTATTATTATTTAATCTTTAGTGAGATTCACAGCTTTTGAGGCTGGTTAATAGCTCAGCAGCTCGAGTCCTAACCAAGGACCTAGGAACTGTTAAGGTATCGTCGGAGGATGTAAGCTGTTCCGAGTAAGGTGGTTTTTTGTAGAGTCAAAATGTTCAAGTCCGGCAAATTTAGAATTTCTAAATAGCGGGGTAGCCCTTTGGGTATTGCTCCGAGGGCTCCAATTACAATCGGGACAACACACGATTTCTTTTTCCACAGTCGCTCAACTTCAATTTGCAAATCAATTGCAATTATTATTATTATTATTATTATTATTATTATTATTATTATTATTATTATGTGATTGGCCCCAAATTTATTTGCAGCAGGACAACAGCCCCAAGCATATAGCCAATGTCATTCAGAACTATCTTCATCCTCAGAAGACTTGTGGTCAATTCTCCAAGATGTTTGGAACAACCTTGAAGGAATTTAATTTAATTAATTAAATTTATATGCCGCCCTTCTCCGAAGACTCAGGGCGGCTCCTGTTGCATTCCTTCAAAAACTGTCTGCAAGTGTACCTAGAAGGATCGGTGCTGTTTTGAAGGCAAAGGATGGTCACCCCAAATATTGATTTGATTTGGATTTCTCTTCTGTTCATTTACTTTCAATTTTATCAATTGATAACAAATAAAGTATTGCTACTTCTATTTCTGAAAGCATTCTTAATTTACAGCAGTTTTACACAGCCGCCTAAAACCTTTGCACAGTACTCTGTGTGTGTATATACATTTTATTTATTTGTATCCTGACTTTATTATGTTTACAAATAAGGCAGAAACATATCCAATACACTTTCCTGCTCCAGTTTTCCCCCTACGCCCCTCTGGGATGGGGTGGGCTGAGAGAGAGTGACTGGCCCAAAGTCACTCAGCTGGCTTTGTAATAAAAGGGTCAATGCCCATTGTCCACAGCAGACATTTCGCCTTGGGCTACTGAGCAGCTGCTCCCTTCTGGAGGAAACTTACAACAGCAATCTAGTAAAATACTTGTCGGGTCCGGTCCAGTCCTCTCCCCTCCCCTCCCCTCCTTAAATTCTATTCTTAATTCTATTCTTAATTTATTCTATTCTATTCCATTCCATTCCAAATTCTATTCCAAATTTTATTCTTAATTCTATTCTTATTTCTGTTCTATTCCATTCCAATTTCATTCCATTCCTTTCTTGTTAAAGAAATTCACCTTTACCAGGTTCATTGGTGGACCAATCAAATGCTGACCATTTTTTACAAGTTTACCAGTGGAGGGATTAAATTAGTGATGTAGTTTAAACTGATGTTTCTTCTAACTCAAGTAACAGAGCAACAGCAAAACAGTGGTGCTTTCTAACCAAGAGCCTGGTGGCACAGTGGACTAAGTGCTGTTAAAGTAGCACTTAAGTAGCATCAGCTGCCTGCAATTACTGCAAGTTCAATTCTCACCAGGCTCAAGGTTGACTCAGCCTTCCATCCTTCCGAGGTAGGTAAAATGAGGACCCGGATTGTGGGGGCAATAAGCTGACTTTGTATAAAAAAGAACACCTCTTAGGTGGGGGGGGGGCAAAAGCCCTACTAAGCAGGTATATATACCTGCTATACAGGCTAGTGCTTAATGCATTGTAAGCTGTCCTGAGTCTCCGGAGAAGGGAGGCATATAAATCGAACTAATAAATAAATAAATAATTGGCATCAATCCACCAGTTTTGCAGCAGGTGGGTCAGATGTGAGGAGGAGACCACCAAGGGGACTGATGGAAAAAGTCTTCATGTGTCACTGGAGACCCAACCCCCAGTACCCCCCCCCCCACCCAGAAGAATAAGGAAGCAGCAATCAGGGGGAGAACTCCTGGCCAGCATCATTGCCACACCTGACGATGTTCTGAAATCTGGACAGAAGCCCCTTCTCTACCAGCTGTTTCAGCACCATCAGAGACCCCACGAGAGCCCCAGATGATGTGCTTTATGCCTGCTGGAGTGATATGATATTTCTGACTTTCCCTTTTGGCTTTGTGTTCATCGCACTCACTTTTGGAAGTTAAGGTTTAAGCCACAAGTCTCAAAAATATGGTTTTCATCATCAAAAGGCAACATCTTACTTGAAGAGGAAAGTATCAGTTTGATGTGAAAGGCTGAAAGAAGACGGTATGCTTAATTTTTAAATCTTCTCTGGCAGCTGAGCTAACCTGTACTCCGCAATTTTTATTCTAAAGCTTCTCATAATGGTTATCTTTAATACATTTATTTCATGATTATGAACATTATTAATGGAGAGTATCTGCAAACTGGCCACGAGAGAAGCGACTCAGGCCTATGCTCCAGCTGAAAGGTTTTTTTTGAGAGCCCAATAATAAAACAACCCATTAAGAACATCAGATGGTTCATAATGTATCGCATTAAAATAATGGCCGTCTCTGAGAGGAACATAGGCAGAAAAATAAGGAGAAACATACGCGGGGAAAATAATAGCTTCAGGTGACTGTTTTTTCAACATTGAACTCAAAATGAAATCCACAGTCAAGAGTCAGAAACTTCCAAACTAGATACTTTAACTTAACCCACAAAGTTCAACCCACCAATATTCAAAAACAATGAAAGGTTGTTTAGTATTCCTGGATCTGATTCATGTCAGGTGTGAAAGATCAGATCCACAGGTAAATGTCAAATGTAACTGATTTATTGCTGATCCTGCCTATCCACAAGAGTCTTTTCAACTAAGGTTAGCAGCACCGTCTTGGAGTTAAATGAGGGTCAGCAGAATTCAAGGGAGGTTGGATTTAGTTCACCTGTTACCATGTAAGGATTCTAGGCTAATCCTCTATTTAACTCCAACCCTGGGTTCTGCCACTCCGACTCCTATAATCTTGCTGTTTTTGCAGAGAGAAAGGGTGTGTCTTTAATCACTGTGCATGCGACTTTTGTCTGAGTGTGTGACAGAAGATGGAAAGACATCCTCCAATTTTATTTCTGTTTCTACAGAGAAGCTTGAAAGGGAGTTGAAGTTGCCTTTGCTTGGCTATGAACACAGTGCTGGCAGTGGTAGGTTGCTACCGGTTCGCCCCGGATTTGGCGAACCAGTAGCAGCAGCGGGAGGCTCCGCCCATCTGCCCGGACGCTTCTGCGCATCCGCAGAAACCTTGTGCAAGCATGCAAGCGCACCCGCGCCCACAAGAGAACCGGTAGCAACGGGTTTTAAAACCCGCCCCTGAGTGCTGGGTCAGATCTAGGATCCTAGTAAACCATGATCCCTGTTCCTATGGGAAGCCAATCTCTTCAGGGTTAATGCTCTTGATCTTCGTGACAAGAACAGCTAAGCTCTAAAGGAAAAGTGCAGGATCTTGTCTGCGTCTTATCTTCAACCGTCCCTGTGCCTGCTTTTTTTCTGTTACTCAGCCACATCCACTTTAAGATGGGTGGACTTCAACTCCCAGGATGTCTGGCTGGGGAATTCTGAGAATTGAAGTCCACCCATCTTAAAGTTGCTGAGGTTGAGAAATAGTCCTCTAAGAGATTGGTAGTCCGAGGTCACTTCCTCCCCAGGCACTTCAGACACTGTCCTGGAAAGATGTAACGAATAGCAGTCAGGCGTTGCTCATTCCTGAAAGGCATTTCTTGTAAATAAATCCCCTTTCAGTTCTACTGCTTCACTCAACCTTGCTCAGATCAGATTCTCCTCTCAGAAATCCTCACCTGCCAGCCTGAATGCTTCATTTCCAGTGCCCAGCTGGAAACATGAAGACTGGAAAAAGACCATTTGATTGAAAGCCAGACGTGTGCTAGTGTCAGGCCAAGAGCTATTACCTAAACAGCAGCATGCATAAAATAATTTCACTATCCATTTGGAGAGGATTCCAAGAATCTATTCCCATTAATAAATGCAGGCGAGAAGAAGGCAGCACAACTGTCCATCTGTATCCTCACTTCAAACCTGCCACATAGACGTGATAGCAAATTCCCAAGTTAAAGAATTTAGCAAACTTCAGGAAAAAATCCAGAGACAACATTGCCCATATATTTTTCTGCACACATCTTATTTTATGCAGTCATAAAATGAGTACATTATACAAACATAATAGCCTGTTTGAATTGAATAGACCTTCTGCTTTAGCAGATCCACCTTCTTCCCCATTTGTCTATTAAATTGGAGCTTTAGTGCATAATAACTGCTTAGATACGTGCAGGGATTCGGCCTCTGAAGGTGGTGGAGCCAGAGAGCTGAGTGGGTGGACATGGTTTGAAAAACAGTGAGAAAGAAATTTAAATGGAGATGGGGCAGGTCAGTTGGTAGATTTGACTGTGTTGGTGCTGCCATGGGGCGGAGAGGGATGGTGTTATGGTTTTTATGTTGTGGTTTTTAATGATGTAAGCTGCTCGGAGCCACCTGTGTGCGAGTTGAGTGCACATATAAATTTGTTTAATAAATAAATACATAAAAACCCAGCCATCATCAGTGGCTGACAGAAGCAGCCAGAATGGTCCTTCTTTTTCTTTTTCTCCAGAATCTTTCCATCTGCATGAAATCTAAGTTTTAGAAGATGAGGCTGCTACTTGCCATTGACTGATTCCCCATCTATACTGTTCTGTATTTTTAATGTTGCACTTGCTGCTTCTTGAACATTTACCATTCCATGTTGATCTTCAGCACTCTAAGCTGCTCCCAGCAATGCATTAGGAGGCAGGAGGGACCTTGTGATTCGGCCTCACAGAGGCTCAGTGGTCATTTCTCTGGGGATCTTTGCAGAGGTGGGTTTCAGCAGGTTCTGATCAGTTCTAGAGAACCGGTAGCAGAAATTTTGAGTAATTCAGAGAACCGGTAGTAAAAATTCTGACTAGCACCACCCTCATCTATTCACTGCCTCCCTAGTCCTAACTGATTGGGAGGAAATGAGGATTTTGCACTAACCTTCCCCTGGAGTGGGGAGGGAATGGAGATTTTACAGTATCCTTCCCCTGCCACGCCCACCAAGCCACGCTCACGGAACCGTTAGTAAAAAAATTTGAAACCCACCACTGGATCCTTGTGTCAACATGCCCGGTTCTCCAAGGAATTAGATGAGCATCACACGAAACCCCTTCTGGCAGGCCGAGCCCTAAAGCCACAAATTCTTACAAAGTTTGCATTCGTGGCCTACAGAATTCAGGTTTTGTTAACATTGGAGGCGATTAATTTGGGACTGATTGCTGTTTGTGGTGTGTAGGTTGCACTGTCCTTGTCTGCTTTGGTATGTCTGTAACTTGTATTACATGCCTTCAGATAGACAGGCAGAAAGACAAGGAAAGAACATATTCCTGTTGTTATTTCTTTCATCTCTACTTCATACCAGATGTTCCTGCTGTGAAGCGTATGGTGTAAAGGATGTGATCAACAGGATACAGAAAAGCAATTTCCAGGATTCTTCAGGCTCTGTATTTTAAAGTCTAAAGTTTGGCTGAGGAAGAATGAAACCACAGACAAAGGAAAAGGTGTAATGGAGCTACTGTTGTTAGACAAATCAGACATTTTATCTAGAAGCAAAAGGAAAATGAAAGAAAGCAATGCAGTCAACTTACTAGTTCCAATTTTTATGCAAAGGGAAGGAAAATTCTTTTGCCTAGTATAGAAGACGGTGCAGTAAAAGATTACACTAGCTGGAAGGAGAAAATAGTTCTCAATGATTGTCAGTCAGTCTTGTGGGGGGCGACAGGGGCTGATCTCAATCATATGCCTAGCAGAAGCTGAACCCAGAGCAAATCTGAGAAATGTCCATAAAGACATTGGTGTGGAACATCCAGATTTAAGCAGTATGCATTGGAGGGGCCTGTAAGAACTGTAAACCAAGCAAGCATGTTACTTAGAATTTGCAAATGACACCAGGCTGGCAGGAATAGCCAACAGTCCAGGAGATAGGCTCAAGATACAGAAGGATCTTGACAGACTTCAACACTGGGCCCTATCTAACAAAATGAAGTTTAATGGTGAAAAAAGTAAAGTTCTATATTTAGGCAAGGAAAACCAAACACACAGGTATAAAATGGGTATACCTAGCTCAACAGTAGTAACTGTGAGAGGGATCTTGGAGTCCTAGTGGACAACCATTTAAATATGAGCCAGCCGTGTCCAGCAGCTGCCCAAAAAGCCTACACAATCCTAGGCTGCCTTAACAGAGGGATAGAATCAAGATCACATGAAGTATTAATACCACTTTATGATGCCTTGGTAAGACCACGCTTGGAATATTACGTCCAGCTTTGATTGCCACGATATAAAACAGATGCTGCAACTGTAGAAAGAGATAGAGAAAAACAACAAAGACAAAAACAAAACGAACAAAGGGGACTGGAGACTAAAACATACAAAGAACAGTTGCAGAAATTGGGTATGTTTAGTTTAATGAAAAGAAGGACTAGGGGTGAGATGATAGCAGTCTTCCAGTATCTGAGGGGCTTCCCCAAAAGAGAGGGAGTTAATCTATTCTCTAAAGCACTTGGCCAGACAAGAAAAAATGGATGGAAACTAAACAAGGAGAGAAGCAACCTAGAACTGAGGAGAAATTTCCTGACAATGAGGACAATTAATCAGTGGAACGACTTCCTTCCAGAAGTTGTGGCTGCTCCAATACCAGAGGTTTTTAAGAAGAGACTGTTTAAAATGGTATGGGGGCAGTGGTGAAATTCAGCCAGTTCTATCCAGATTGTGCAATCCAGTAGCGCTGGTGGTGGGACGCTCTGCCCACCCGCCCAGACGTCATCATGTCCTGTTTTTGACCCTCTGTGCATGCGTGGAGGAGGTGCGCACAATCACATTTGCAAACTGGTAGTGAAGGTAAGTGAATTCCATCCCTGGTACAGGGTCTCCTGGTTGAGGAGAGTGTTGAACTAGAAGACTCCAAGGTCCCTTCCAACTCTGTTATTCTGCCAAACATCAATAACAGAAGAGTCACTGTAGGGACACAGAAATCCAGCAATTAGACCCATTTGCAAACCAATCAGGGAAGAAATGGATCTGCATTATAGGTAATCTTTGATTTACTACCGTCCATTTATTGGCCCTTTGAACATACAATGGCCCTGAAAAATATGACTTACAACAGATCCTCACATTTATGACCATCACAGCATCTCCATAGTCACATGACCAAAATTTGAGCACTTGGAAACCAGCATGTATTTACAACAATTGTAGGATCTCAGGATCATGTGATTGTCATTTGCAACTTTCCCAGCCCGTTTCCAACAAGCAAAGTCAACAGGGAAAGCTGAATTGACCTAATGATGGCGTGATTCACTCAACAACCATGGTAAAAAGTCTGGTCCCAATTGTGGTTGTAGGTTGAGAACTGCCTGCATACTTACTATTTAGAGGTATTTTTATTTTGTTCATTTATTAAATAAATAAATATCCAAAGCAACTCTAAACTTCTGATAATTTTAATTTCAATCAATCAATCAATCAATCAATCAGAACAGAGCTGGAATAGAGCTTCTAGTTCAACCACCTGCTCAAGCAGGAGACCCTCAACCATTTCAAACAAATGGTTGCCCAGTCTCTTCTTAAAGACCTCCAGTGATGAAGCACCCACAACTTCTGAAGGCAACTTCTGAAGGGACATGTATATTCACCTTCATTCGCAAGCTGTTTCACTGGTTATATCCTGTGTCCAGACCATGTAAGAGTTTTCTAGAATTGGTAAGACACAATAGAAGATCAAACTAATGAGTTTTGTTCTTTTTAAGAACCAAAAGAGCATGCAGTAGTCCCCGCTTCTATGCCTTAATAACCAGGAACATTGCTTTCAGAGGGAGCCAGAGCTGCAAAGAGGATGTTGGAGCCAATACAGTCTATGATTAGATTAACTGAATTGATGGAGGGTGAGAATACCAAAAGGGATAGTATTCTGGTTTCAATTGTAATTTTTCTCTCTATTAAATATAAGGCCAGATAAGATAGGCACGAATACATGGTGTTTGATTGTATATATCACAACTGCAACAAGAATATGTTTTGCTCAATATTGGAAGGGGAAAGACTTACCGGCTGAAGATTTGATTTCGGGAAAAATTATGGAATATGCGGAAGCTGACAGGTTAACAAAAATTTTGAGAGATCAAAAGGATTCTGCATATTTTCTTTTTTTTTTTATTGAAAAGTTTTACAAAAAAGAAATACAAAAATTTTCCCCCCCATGTTCCCCCCACCCTTTCCCCCCCTTCATCCCCCCCTCCCCCCGACTTCCCAGAGCAAAATACAAGGTATTTCATTTAATCAAACATAAACTAGATTAATCTACTTATCCTCAAAGTACTACCTCCCCCACTGAAACCTTAACTCCACTACAAATAACCAAATACTTCTAATACTAACATTCATTCATAAGCTATTTGATATTTTCTTGTCTGATACTTATTTTGAATATAATCAATCCATCTTCTCCATTCCGATACGTATCTTTCTTGCGTGTGGTCCTTCAAATACGCCGAGATTTTCGCCATTTCTGCTAGGTTTGTTACTTTCAATATCCACTCTTCAATAGTAGGCAAAGAGTCCTTCTTCCAGATTCCGCATATTTTCAATGCTGGGACCAATGGTATACTTGGTTGAATAATAGAATAAAAAGAAGATAAGGTTAGTGTAGATGTTATATCTTATTTGTATATTTTGACTAAAGTTAATATATTGTGTAAAGCTCCCGTCACAATCTGTATGTGAATAAATACTTTGTTTGTAAAGAAATAAATTTTTTTTAAAAAAAAATACCAAAAGGGGTCATTTAGTTAGCCCCAAGAGCCCTAGACATGGCCCCACAGAGACTCAGCCGTACATAACTCCATCTATTCAGCCACGTTATGAGCACACCAATTTTTACCTCTCAGAAAAAGGGCTAGAAAATTAAAGCATCTAAAAAAGCCCAGGGTTCATTTTAAATTATGCTGCTGGAGTTACAAGTGCATGCAGGGCTGACTGCAGAATATGATTTAAAAAATAGTCAAGAGATCAGCCACAGCAGGGTGACCACAAGACGCAGGAAAGATTTGATAGTCTGTGGACACACCAAATGTCTCTAAAACTCCTTTCGTTGCAAAAGTCGCGAATCGATTCCCAGTCCTCTTAGGCTGCTTACAAATATGATTTCCACAAGCAGCAACTGAAAACAACTGAGAAATAACCCTCTGCCTGGTGTCTGTTGTAAACTCTGCAAACTTTCCCTCACTTTCTCACAAAACCTGCCAAGTGCCACCAAGGGACCCTAAGATTTTTCACAAGCGTCTCACTTGTTCAGGTCATGGAGCTAATCCTGGAACCAGCCCTGTTCCTTTCAAAGCAGTTGGGACGGTTTTAAGCACCTCAGGCTTCCTCAGCTGAGTGTAAGGTGAAAGAGACTTTCCCCATAAATCTGGAACATTCTGGGTTTGATTTTCTGCCTTCTGCTTTTTATTACGGGCTGCTGTTAGCCTCAGATTCTATAGAATGCAGGCACTCTATTTATTGAGGGAGAGCTTTGAAAGAATCTAATTTCAAGAAAAGCTCATAGGGGAATTAGTGGAATTATTGAGTGGATTTCCTAATGGAAAAAGGAAAGGTTAAGCCAAGGGCTTTGTTTCTGGTTGAAATTTTCTTTGAGGCAGTATAAGCCAATGTTTCTCAACATCAGCAACCTTAAAATGTATGGACTTTAACTCCCAGAATTCTGGCATGTCCACACAACTTAAAAATATTAAGGTTGAAAAACTATATAAATTATTTGGTTGCATCTTGAATGACTTGAGCATGCTCTTTAGTTTTAAGAATAGCTATCAAATGTTCACTTGCAAAGTCTCTTCTAAATTAATTAACTATAGCAAAGAAGTCAGTTGCAAAAACTAAAAGGAAAAACGTTGCAGGAAAGAATAAAAGGGAGGGAAGGAGAAAGGAATGAAGGATGAATGTGCCAACATCCAGAAGTAATGTATTTTATCAGCAAGTTGATCACTCTATTTCCAATGTATCTTTTTTTTTTCTTCATTGTAATATTAGAATGCAGCGTCAAAGGAATTTCTCCTCATTTTAAGAATGTTGGATTTGGAATGGCTAAGACGACTTCCCAAAAATGCAGCACAGTAGAGATAGTGGTGGGATCTCCCACTACTTCTAAAAGGGTAAATTTAGCCATCTTCTTCTTCTTCTTCTTCTTCTTCTTCTTCTTCTTCTTCTTCTTCTTCTTCTTCTTCTTCTTCTTCTTCTTCTTCTTCTTCATCATCATCATCATCATCATCACCATCATCATCATCATCATCATCATGCTACTTCCATGTTTTCTTAATATGCTCCTGCTTTATGTATGGCATACTTCTGAGTTTTTAAAATATCCTGATTCTAGAAAAGAATAAATATCAAAACCAACACCCAACTCTTGGAAAACAAAATAAAACAGTAGCATCAAGTCTTATTGCTCCTAGAATATGTCTTGATCCTCCCTATTTTAAATCCCAAATCAAATGTCTGTATTACAAAACAGAGGGGGGGAATGAAAGTATAGCTGAGGAAACCTGAAATGCTCACCCTTGGAGTATCTCAACTGGAAAATCTATCTCCTTCTGCCTTTATTTCAGCTGGAGGGTCCTTCCATCTGTTCTCCAGGAGGACGAAGCTGGGCAGAAGATGCTGAAGAGACCATTGTGACTCAGGTTGGAAAAAAAGAAGAAGAAATTGCTATTTGCAATTTCTTGAGCAGAAAAACGTTCTGCACAAAAATGCAGTTTTCTGTGGAGAGTAAAATAGAGCAGCCGTAGGGTGGGAAATAATGCCTTTCCCCCCAAGAACAGAAAGTCCAATATCTTTAAAAGCTTTTAAATAGCCTCTTGAAACAACCGAACAGGAGAAATGGAATCATTTCAGTACAATACTTTAAAGTGTGTAAATAATGCTTCTACATTTTAAACAGCTCAGAAAGTGCGGTAAAATGCTATGGGGTGGTATAGAAGTCCAAGTGCTACTGCTGTTGCTACCTCCAATTTCAGGCAAAACGTTCCTTGAATTCTTGAATTGTGGTGCCCAGCAGTGTCAATCTGTTTGCCATTTCAATGTGGTCCTTCCCTTTTCACCAACTTGACCAGCAGTTCTCCAAGAGCCTCAGCAACACAGGTTGCCCTCCACCCACCCACTCCCCAAGGATGGATGGACTGAAGGAGACCCACTCCCAAAAGAAAGGCAAGGCTTCTGTCCTGTGGACGCACCTGCTGCCCTTGCTCTGTTGAACTTCTGGGCTGTGCATGCTTCGGTCCAGCCAGAGGCCTTCCTGAGGTCAGTTGCAGGATCAGATCTACAACTCTTGTACTCTTGTACTCTTGTACTACCAAGGAGCCTTGGTAGTACAGCGGTCTAAAGCACCCTGTTATTAAGACCAGCTGCCTGCAATTATTGCAGGTTCGAATCTCGACAGGCTCAAGGTTGACTCAGCCTTCCATCCATTCTAAGGTAGGTAAATTGAGGACCCAGTTGTGGGGGCAATAAGCTGACTTTGTATAAATATACAAAAGGATGAAGGCTATTGCTTAGCACATTGTAAGCTGCCCTGAGTCTCCGGAGAAGGGCGGCATATAAATCAAATTAAAAAAAAAACAACTCAGGGAGGTTTGCAGGTTGCCAATGACCCCTGGTGGCCTTCTGCTAATGCAGAGATTCTCCTCTGGGCTAAACACAGGTTAACATCGCATTGCGGCCATTTCACTTCCTTGCTTTTTGCGGGTTCATTTTCTCTCCTTTCCAGATTCGCTTCTTAATAGAGATCAGGGAAAGTTACTGCATTGCCTGAATGCACCTTGAATAGAATAAAATGGACTTTGTTATGGACCCAAAACAGAAAAGAAAAAAGAGTAAAACATTGCAAGCTATGTACCCATTTTTTTTTTTTTAAAAAAAAGGGGATTCAGAGAGGAAGATGTAGTTTCACAAACCATTGATTTATACTTTGAGTGGGCACAAATGACTTCTCAAAATTCTCCACCCAATTGGTGGGCAGTTAAATTGAGTAGACAATTTTGCCAATATTATCTTGAATCAGAATAGAGCTGGAAGGGGCCTTGGAGGTTTTCTAGTCCAACCACGGCTCAAGCAGGAGACCCTATATTATTTTAGACAGGTGGCTGTCCAGTCTCTTCTTAAACACCTCCAGGGATGAAGAATCCACAACTTCTGGAGGCCAGCTGTTCCACTGGTTAGTTGTCCTCATTGTCAGGAAATTTCTCCTTAGTTCTAGGTTGCTTCTCTCCTTGATTACTTTCCATCCATTCTTTCTCATCTTTCCTTCTGGTGCTTTGGAAAATAAGTTTATCCCCCTTTCTTTGTGGCAGCCCTTCAAATACTGGAAGACTGCTATCATGTCACCCCTAGTCCTTCTTTTCTCTAAACAGCCATACCCAAATCCTGCAACCATTCTTCATATGTTTTTGTCTTCAGGCCCTTAATCATCTTAGTTGCTCTTCTTGTTTCAGTGTGTGTTGGGAGAGAGACTGGCACTACTACCAAAGTCCATAGGCAGTGCCGCTTCCCCAAATTTCCATTGGGATTTAACAACTCTAGAAGTTGCAACTCAACCCAGAGAAGCTGAGAAACAAGGACATTCATGCACCTCCCCTATGAGTTGATACTGTCCCCTTAAAATGCAAAAGACTTTCAGAACAGTAACGCTTGTATGGAGAAGGAAGGAAGGAAGGAAGGAAGGAAGGAAGGAAGGAAGGAAGGAAGGAAGGAAGGAAGGAAGGATATAACTCCCCATATATATAATTCAGAACATGTTGAGTTTCCTGTGGCTGCTATTAGAATAACATTCTAAGTTGTAATGTATTGTATGGTTTTACTTCATTTTATTTCCGTTTATGCAATTAACTCGTTGTTCAGTTCCGGCTGAAATGTTCTATTACATAGGTCACTGTTTCAGAGATTTTATAACAGAGGATTGGCAATTTAAGCACACTTTATCTACTTAAATGAAGGAATATGGTTGAAAAATCCTGAGAAGGGGTAATGTTTTCTCAGAATTTCTAATTCCACAACTACATTTACTATTCAAGTAAGGAAATAAACGCCATTTAGATAATTTAGATGTTTGCTCTCTGAAACATCTAATTAGAAAAAATTGAAGTTGGAAATGGTATCTGAATTATTACTATAATTCAGATTATGATGGAATAAGGCTGGTACTCCATTGGGCCTACTCATCGCTCTCCAAAGATACAAATGGTTGTCCAGTTCTCTAGTGGTGGAGAAACAGCTCCATCCCCAGTGGTTGGTTCTGGTGTCTGGTGTGGGGGAAAGAGGATTTTCAGTTAGAAGATCTGCAAGATCTGGGCTGCAAAACTACAGGTTACCATAAGGGGGCAACAAGGAGTTATGGAAATTGCTAGCTGTACTGCCACCTAGTGTTGAGACTTCTGGATTTTTGAAGTTTAGCTCTGAGGGTTCTCGTTAAGCCTCTTAAGAGTCACACATAAATGCTCACACTTTTCCTGCTCCAGATGAGTGAAACGTCCATTATATCTATAACTGGATTGTTTGGTTTTAAATTCCAAACAAAGTCTTTTCATTTGCAAAAGTTTGCTCCTGTCTTTCCCTGAAGTGTTTTCTATTTCAGCTGCCTACTTTAGAAAGATTTATTAAGGTCAGGATAAGGAAGTCAATAATCAATTGCACACAATGCGAGTTCTACTAATGGATCCCAGTATAACTTTTGTCCATTTTTGATTAAGTAGCAGAGGAGATGGATATTGATGGAGCATTGATGGGCTATAAATGCTAGAAGCAACAATTGAAAATAGTTGGTACTTGAAGATGGAAAATGTAGTGATCACTGTTAAGAAAAAAGGTTGGGAAACATCAGCATTGCATGCGCTCAGCTCAAAATGTGCCAGAATTTTATCAATCCTACGCCAGGTTAAGGGACCTCAGCTGATGGTGTTATGCATGTGTTTTCCTCTTCAACAAATCTAGATGAAGGACTGGTGGTGAGGCTGAGATGAAAGATCTTCTGCAGCTACCTGGGATCGATTGGAGCCTGTGAAAATTAGACAGGGTGTTCTCTGTTATTAGCTCTGTCACCTGTAGATTAGAACCCCAAATATCTAGTGAGGAGATGCGATGAAGGCAACATCTCAAAGATGTTTTGAGGGCATTTTTATGACTTGGTCTGGTGCCATGGGGAAAGATCTTAGTGTTGTGGCCTGCCAGCGGCCTGCGTGAATCGTGGCTGATCCCGACGACAAGGAGGCTGGTGTGGGGTCGTGCCAGCAGCCTGCGCAGCCAGCGCTTGCGTCGGATGGCGAGAAGGCTGAAGAGGATGTGGTGCCAGAGGCAGAGACTCAGCCAGGGCCTCCAGAACCTCCAGAGGCTCCTTCAAGTGGAGAGAGTGAAGTGGAGGAGCCTCTCCTCAATGCTCGAGCATGCAGGGCTGCCAAAAGGCAGGAATGGCTACTCAGGAGGAGGAGGAGGAGGTTTCCTCGAGAGTAAGGTTTGAGGATAATTGGCCACTCCCTTAGCCTATTTAAGTAGCACACAGTTAGTAATTTCTTGCTGGAAACAATGTGTAATTATTACAGAGCATTTTGGAGAGTGAGTGTCTTATCGTATCTTGTTTTCTGGGCTGGTTGCCAACCTTTGCCGGACTTTGTTTATTCTTGGTACGTTATAACTTTGATAAGGACCGTTGGTGTGTGTCACAATCCTTGGGAATCCGGAGCTGGGGCAGAACATTTATGTTGGTGGTCGGAGGGTAATTGTTGGAGTCCTTCCTGGGAATGAGAGTGATTGACCACCCAGCTGACTTTTTGACTAAGGGAGGACTAGAACTCACAGTCTCCAGGTTTCTAGCCTTAACTATTATATCCAACTGACTGTCTTCACCAGAACTGCAGGAGCAAAGTTCCCAAAGAGACCTCCAGAAGGCTGCAAGTTCTTCCTGCCAAGTTAGCATTTTCATGGCCCCCACTAGCACCAGCCACTGAGCTTCTGAAATTATAGTAGGGTTTTTCAACCTCCACAGCTTAAAGATGTGTGAACTTCAATTCCCAGAATTCCCCAGCCATCCATGTGGGGTAGGGAATCATGTGAATTAAAGCCCACCCATCTTAACGCTGCTGAGGCTAAAAATATTGCCTTAGAGAAAGACCAGGCAGTGGGATAGATGAAAACGAGACACAGACACACACATGTCCTTTATACATAGAATCATAGGGCTGGAAAGTACCTTGAAGGTCTTCTAGTCCAACCCCCTGGCCAAGATTGTAGTCCTAATATCATCCCAGAAAAATGGTTGTCCAATCTTTTTTTGAATGCTTCCAGAAATGGAGCACCAACAATTCCCAGAGGTAAGCTGTTCCATTGATTAGCCGTTCTCACTGTCAGCAAATTCCTCCTTATTTCCAGGTTGGACCTCTGTTTAATGATCTTCCATCCATTACTTCTTATCCTGCCCTCAGGTGCTTTGGAGAATATTTTGATTCCCCTCTTCTCTGTGGCAGCCCCTCAAGGAGTGGAAGACAGTCACCATATCACCCCTAATACATCTCTTCCATAGGGTGGACAACGGCTCCCTCAACTGTTCATCATATGATGTAGCCTCCAGACCTGTTATCGTCTTTTTTGCTCTTCTCTGCATAATTTCCAAGGTCTCTCAACCTCTTTTTTGTATCGTGATGACCAGAATTGAATGCTATATTCCAAGTGTGGTTGCACTAGTGTGGTATAAACTGGTACTAGAACTTCTCGTGATCTTGATGCTATCCATACATTGATGCAGTTTAGGACTGCATTGGCTTTTTTGCCAGCTTCAACCCGCTGCTCGCTCATAATTAAGTGGTGGTCCATTAGGACCTGTAGATCCCTCTTTACATCTTAATGTCTTCTCTCACAAAGAATCAGAGCACCAACCCTGAAGAAATTGGCTTCCCATAAGAACATGGAATTTGGTTTATTAGGATCCTAGATTTGGCCCAGTACTGTGTTCCTAACTGAGCAAAGTGTCAATGGAGATTCTCAGTCAACCAGGTCCTGGTTGTCCCAAAGATGCTTTTTCAAGAGGCAACTGGACTTTCTTGGTTTTTCTTTAAAGATGTTTCGCTTCTCATCTAAGAAGCTTTTTTGGCTAAAGAAGGTTCTTGGATGAAAAGTGGAATCTCTTCAAAGAAAAACCAGAAAGTCCAGTTGCCTCTTGAAAAAGCACCTTTGGGATACAGATACCGATTAACAGAGTTGGAAGGGACCTTGGAGGTCATCTAGTCCAAACCCCCACCCAAGCAGGAGACCCTTCACCATTTCTGACAAATGGCAGTCCAGTCTCTTCTTGAAAGCCTCCAGTGATGAAGCTCCCACAACTTCTGAAGTTCCACTGGTTGATTGTTCTCACTGTCAGAAAATTCCTCCTTATTTCCAGGTTGAATCTCTCCTTGTTCAGTTTCCATCCATTATTCCTTGTCTGGTCTGCTTAGTAGAATAGGTTGACCCTTTCGTCTCTGTGGCAGCCCCTCAGCTGCGGATAGCTGAGGATAGCTGAGCAAAGACAAGTTCAAGTCTCTCTCAAGCCTCTCAGAGGAAAGTACCAATTCACCATAAATTAAGCCTCACTCCTACTCTCCCAGCATGCTCTCCACTGTCTCCCCTATCAATGTACCCAGTCTGTGGGAATTCCTGGTTTCATCCATCAAAATCCATCTTGTCTGCACATATTGACCCTCTACTGATATTTTCAAAGACCAGGGTAACGATGGCAGCTTGGCATCTGCAGGAGAGGCACCACAATTGATGCCTTGAAGAGTGATGCCATGATCCACATATCACGGTAACTTGTACAACTCTAGGTACAGCAGGGACAAGTTTGAATAAATGAGATAAATTGCCCTGTAGCTAAAAGCCAGAAATGTCCTGGCCACTTGGTAAATATTATGACACAAACACCAGAGTGGTTGACTCAGCCTACTTTGCTTAGCTAACTTCTCTTTCCACCCACATTCTACAAGCAGGATGGTTGTGAGGCTTTTTATTCCCACTCTTGAAATTCTCTTTTCACCTATTAGTCATGTGCTGGTTTGCTCTGAGGAAACAAAAGAGGAGGCATCATGAGGAGGATCAACAGAGGCAAAACCAGGGAGGCCCTGGGGTCACTAATGGGATCCCCGAAAAAAGACTAGGCCTTAGGAATCCCAGAATCCCCTTCCCTTGTTCCTCTGGAAGGAGCAACTCAGCCATCATCTTCCTTTATCTCATATTATATTATATTATATCATATTATATCACCCCTTATATGTGGGGTGCCACAAGGATCGGTCCTCTCGCCCCTTCTACTCAACATTTATGTGAAGCCGCTGGGTGAGATCATCCGTGGTTTTGGGGTGAAGTACCATCAGTACGCTGATGACACCCAGCTGTACATCTCCACCCCAGACCACCCCAATGATGCCCTCGAGGTGATGTCCCGGTGCCTGGAGGCCGTACGGATCTGGATGGGGAGGAACAAACTCAGACTCAACCCATCCAAGACCGAGTGGCTGTGGTTTCCGTCATCCCGATATAGTCAGTTGGCGCCATCTCTGACTATTGGGGGCGAGTCGTTGGCCCCCACAGATAGGGTTCGCAACTTGGGCATCCTCCTGGACTCACGGCTGTCTTTTGAAGAGCATATGACGGCCGTAGCCAGGAGGACTTTTTATCAGGTTCGCCTGATTCGCCAGTTGCATCCTTTTCTGGATCGGGACTCATTACGCACGGTCACTCACGCCCTTGTCACCTCACGCCTGGATTATTGTAATGCTCTCTACATGGGGCTCCCCTTGAGAAGCACCCGAAGGCTCCAACTGGTACAGAATGCGGCCGCGCGGGTGGTAATGGGAGCAATGTGGCGCTCTCATGTAACCCCCCTCCTGCACGAGCTGCACTGGCTCCCGGTGGTCTTCTGGGTGCGCTTCAAGGTTTTGGTTACTATCTTTAGAGCGCTCCATGGCTCAGGACCAGGGTACTTACGAGACCGCCTCCTGCCACCAATAGCCTCTCACCGACCAGTTCGCTCCCATAGAGAGGGACTCCTCAGGGTGCCGTCGGCCAAACAATGTCGACTGATGGCCCCCAGGAGGAGAGCCTTTTCTGTGGGGGCACCTACCATCTGGAACGGGCTTCCCCCGGAGTTACGAAACATCCAAGACTTACGCATATTCCGCCGTGCCCTGAAAACATTTCTATTCCAACAAGCTGGTCTGGCCTAACTCTCCCTTTTTAATTGGCTTTTAAACTGGCTTTTAAATTGGGTTTTAAACTTCTTTAGATAAATTTGGATGTTTTTAATCTTTGAGCCTAAATTACTTAATCTGTTTCTTAATAGTTTTTAACTTCTATATGTATTTGTATTTATTATGGCTGTTCACCGCCCTGAGTCCTTCGGGAGTAGGGCGGTATACAAATATGAAAAATAAATAAATAAATAAATAAATATTGCAAGGACTGCCAATAATGGAGTCTTCTCCCAGAGGTGGAAATCTGGAGTAGTTGTAAGGAGAAAAGTGGCTGGGGTGGAGAGAAGCATTTATTTATTTATTTATTTATTTATTTATTTATTTATTTATTTATTATTTATTTATTTATTTATTTATTATTTATTTATTTATTTATTTATTTATTTATTTATTTATTTAATCTAATTTTTATACCGCCCTTCTCCCAAAGGACTCAGGGTGGTGCACAGCCAAAGATAAAACAAACACATACATAACATTTAAAAGCAATTTAAAAACATATTAAATAATTTGGCCCCGACATCATTAAAAAACAAAAGCAACCCTATTAAAATTCATGTTTAGGCCAGCCCAGCTTGTTGGAACAATAACGTCTTGAGGGCACGGCGAAAGGTGCGTAGGTCAGGGATCATACGTATCTCCGGGGGCAATTCATTCCAGAGGGTGGGTGCTCCCACAGAGACTGGCTGGGGGATTCTGGGAGTTGAAGTCCACCCATCTTCAAGCTTCCAAGGTTGAGAAACACTGGTCTAAGGACTGCATGTAATTAGAAAGATCTACAAGTGATATGCATGTTGGAAATTCATAGAATCTCTTTCCTGATTGAACAGGATAGGAAGGTTCAGCTCAGCGGAAATCTCTGGCAGAGAAAGGGTCAAGATCCTTCTACCCCTCCTCTCCTTTGTGGCCTTCAAGGATTCTTCCCAACCAGTAAGGAAAAAGCTGAAGAACCAGTGGTGAAATTTGAACCAGTTTACTACCAGTTCGCTGGCTGTTCGCTACCAGTTCGCATGCTCAGTGCACACCACACATGCCAAAAGGAGGCATGGGGTAAGTAGAACAGTACGCGGGGGAAGGGGGGATCAGTACATGGGGGAAGGGAGGATACGCGGGGGAAGGGGGGAGCCCTGGTAGCGCAGCAGACTAAAGCACTGTTATTAACACCAGCTGCCTGCAATTACTGCAAGCTCAAATCTCACCAGGCTCAAGGTTGACTCAGCCTTCCATCCTTTCTAAGGTAGGTAAAATGAGGCCCGGTTTGTGGGGGCAATAAGCTGACTTTGTATAAATATACAAAAGTATGAAGGCTATTACTTAACGCATTGTCAGCCACCCTGAGTCTCCGGAGAAGGGCGGCATATAAATCAAAAAAAAAAAAAAAAAAGCTGTAGCACGCCATTTTTTTTTTACTTTTAAAAGCATTTTTTTACAACCTATTCGGCGGAATAATGCTTTTAAAAGTAAAAAAAAAAGGCTTTGACGATCGCGCGGCTCAGCTGGAATCGTCAGAGCTTTTTTTTTTACCTTTTAAAAGCATTTTTTAAAAGAAGCGACAAGCAGGCGATTGGGCGATTGGGTGGGCATGGGGGGTGGGGGAGGGATTTTTGCTACCGGTTCTCCAAACCACCTGCCACCATCACTACCGGATCAGCTGATCCGGTCCGAACTGGGAGCATTTCACCCCTGTGAAGAGCCCAATGCCCCATCGCATCTGGTGCCTCACAAAGCCATGAGTCACCGCCTTGTGATGTTCCAGGATTTATCTATTTATATCTAGCAGTTGTTCAATAATCTCTTAGTACTCTGTGGTTATTATTCCAAGCAACTTGACAATGGCCATCCTTGACCGTGGGGAGCAGAACAAATCTGGCAATTACCACACATGAAGAATAGGTTTCTAACCCTCTTGCTTGCAGAACCTTGCAAGGCAACTCATCTTCTCATTTAACAATTGTAGAGTTATGCCGAATTTCTGTACACTTTTATTTTTGCGCTCTGTTTTGTACTATTGACAAGGAAACATAATTCACCGAGGAGGGTTCAAGCAAAAAACATTTCTGGCAAAGAGGTATTGAAAAGGAAGAAGAGGGCATTAACTGCCTGGTTTTTTCAGTTCTACTTTCTGGTTGACATTTCAGGATTTGTTCTAGGGTTGTTCTGACACAAGATCAGTGGGTGAGGACTGCAGATGTAGCACTGACTGTCCTGGTTCAGGTCTTAAATTCACACACAGTTACTAGGTGAAAAAAAAACAATTTACTCAAAGCTGAGTCAAGAACTGCAGACAAAGGAAGGAATCTAACTCAAAACAGAACCTATGAGAAAGGAATTTTCCTGGGTAGCTTCAGTGGGAGCAGGGGTGCAGAGAAGAGAAGTCAAATCCAATCTGAAGACCCCAGTCAAGTTTGTCAGCTGGTCTAATGGCCAGACTAACAAAGTTTCAGCTCAGAATTCACGGGAACTACATGCCAGCACAGGAGATCAGATGGTTGTTTCCAACAGAGAAACGTGGGTCATGGCTGCCTCTTAAAACAGGCTGCAGGCAGCTAGCTTGAATTAGGATACTGATTTCCTTTCTTGTCAAAGTGCCTCTTGCCTTTCTTAGTTTTAGTACCACTTTATAAAATCTTAGTAAGACCACACCTAGAATTCTGCATCCAGTTTTGGTACTATGTTATAAAAAAGATGTTGAGGCTGCGGAAAGAGTGCAGAGAAGAGCAATGAAGATGATTAGTGGGTTGGAGGCTAAAACATATGAAGAAAAGTTGCAGGAATTGATATGTCGAATCTAGTGAAAAGAAGAATTGGGATGACAATAATAGCAGTATTCCAGTATTTGAGGGACTGCCACAAACAAGAGAAGGAAGAGAAGAGAAGAGAAGGGCGGCATATAAATCAAATTAAAAAAAAAAAGAGTGGGGCAAACTATTTTCCAAAGCAACAGAAGGCAAGACAAGAAACAGTGGATGGAAACTAATCAAGGAGAAAAGCAACCTAGAACTAAGGAGAAATTTCCTGACAGTGAGAACCATTAACCAATGGAACAGAAGTTGTCTCCAGTAGTTGTGGCTGCTTCATCACTGGAGCCTTTTAAGAAGAGACTGGACAGCCACTTGTCTGGAATGGTACAGGCTCTCCTGCTGGAACAGAAGGTTGGACTATAAGGTTACAAAATTTTGCAAGCCAAGAAAGTTAGCCAATTGCTGAAACATTACAACATGGAACAGCATTGATTAGGAAAGTTGTTGGGACTACAACTACCAAAATTCCCAGCCAGCCTGTTGTGAAAAATTTGGGCAATGCAGTCCTAGCACATCTGGATTACATCGGGCTGGGGAAAGTTCAGAGAGGACAGACGATGGTCTATCTGAGAGGAAGATGCAGCCTCCCAATGAAAGTTTCTTCAAGAAAAATCTTCAAATCATCCCCCGCATGGAAAGAAGTAATTCTTCTTTTGTGCTCATTTGATAAATAAGGCTCCAATTTTCTCCAGACACCTTCTGTCCTGGCTTCATACTACATCAGTAAGCTGTTTCGGGAAACTAATTTTTATCTGAAGATGCTAATGAGAGGTGGAATCACTTTTCTTTTACATTGAATTTCTATTTGAAGGCAATGAACTGTTTCAATTCTTTAAAAACAGCTTAAAATATCTAGAAATGACTACTAGAGGATACCTGAGGAATTTGCAATACTTTATTTTCATTTTTCATTTTGTAAATTGACATGAGATTTTCTGGTTCTGAATTATTTGTAGTGTTATAATTTATTGTCAGTCATTTTACCGATGGCCTTGTTTGTTTAACCCATCAAACTGCCTTTCTATTTGAAGAATAAACACTCGATGACTTACAACTAAATCAAAACCATTCCCTTAGGGTCTTGCGTAAAAACAGGGTGGAATGACAACTGATGACCTCCTTTTACTGGGCCACAATAGAAAGCATCCTCACTTATTGCATCACGGTATGGCCTGACAGCCGTGGATAGGGAAACATTACAGAGGGTGGTGAGGACAGCACAAAACATTGTCGGCTGTGCCCTGATACCACTAGACGAAATCGCTAGGGCTCGCTGCCTTAGAAGAGGGAGGAAAGAGCCTTGGTAGTACAGTGGTTTAAAGCAGTGGTCCCCAACCTTTTTATCGCCGCGGCCCGCTGAGCGCGCGCAGGGGTGGGGGCACGGCCCAGGAGCTTTTGCGCATGGCCCATTGCGCACGTCCCAGGAGCCTTTGCGCTGCAGCGTTCATGTCCCCCGGCCGCTGCGCGGCCCGGTGCCAGGTACTCCACGGCCCGGCACCGGTCCGCGGACCAGGGGTTGGGGACGACTGGTTTAAAGCACCCTGTTATTAACACAGCTGCCTGCAATTACTGCAAGTTCAAATCCCACCAGGCTCAAAGTTGACTCAGCCTTCCATTCTTTCTAAGGTAGGTGAAATGAGGACCCGGATTGTGGGGGCAATAAGCTGACTTTGTATAAATATACAAAAGTATGAAGGCTATTGCTTAGCACATTGTAAGCCGCCCTGAGTCTCCGGAGAAGGGCGGCATATAAAATCAAATTAAAAAAAAAAAAATCCTCAGGAACGACTCTCACCCTGGTCACCACTTCTTTACCCTCCTACCATCGGGAAGGAGATATAGAGGCATAGCCAGCTGCACAAACAGGCTGAAGAACAGGTTTTATCCATGGGCTGTCAGACTCCTGTGTGCGAAATAACATCATAACTACGTAGTACAATGGACTTGCAGGGCCGGTGCAACGTGTAACATGTTCACGCTGGTGCAATAGGACTGGGTGTTTGCAGCGGTGGGATTCAAATAATTTAACAACCGGTTCTCTGCCCTAATTATTTCTTCCAACAACCAGTTCACCAAACTGTTCAGAAAGTTAACAACTGGTTCTCCCGAAGTGGTGCGAACTGGCTGAATCCCACCACTGGGTGTTTGTTAATAGGGTTGCCAGGTCTGCTTCCAAAAAATAGCGGACAAGTGGGGGGGGGGTTTAATTAGTAAAAAAATTTTTTAAAAATTACAATTAAATTATATATTTTCTTACAAACATTTTTTTAAAATTTGATTTATATGCCGCCCTTCTCCGGAGACTCAGGGCGGCTTACAATGTGCTCAGCAATAGCCTTCATACTTCTTTGTATATTTATACAAAGTCAGCTTATTGCCCCCACAAACTGGGTCCTCAATTTACCCACCTTAGAAAGGATGGAAGGCTGAGTCAACCTTGAGCCTGGCAAGATTTGAACTTCCTTTAATTGCAAACAGCTGGTGTTAAATTACAGTGCTTCAGTCTGCAGAGCTATCCAGGCTCCTATTTTAACACATATTAAAATAATCACTTCAAAATTTTACTTAAAATTCAAAACATCAAATATATTATAATAATATGTAAAATATTAAATTACATTTTAATTTCATCACAAAGCTTTTGAATAAAAAAATATCCACTATTTTGTGAAAAAAAATAGTGAACATAATGTGAAAGAAGTGTACTGTCCGCTCAAATAGTGGACACCTGGCAACACTATTTGTTAATATGATTTATTGGGTTAGGGATTTTCTGTTTCCACTGTGAGTTGCATTGTGTTGGGGGTGGGGTGCACCAATCTCATTGTACACATGTTGTGCAGTGACAGTAAAGGTTATTATTATTATTAAGAACACAAAATAGTCAACATGACCTTGAAATCAAGATAATTCAAAGTAGCTTCACTACTAAAAGGCTGGTGGCTCAGAGAGTTCCCTGATTGCTGGAAGGGCCAGGGTTGAGGGCACCTCCTTAGGATACACATCAGTGGTGGAATTCAATTTTTTTTTACTACCAGTTCTGTGGGCGTGGCTTGGTGGGCGTGGCAGGGGAAGGATAGTGCAAAATCCACAGTCCCATCCCATTCTGGGCCCAGCCAGAGGTGGTATTTGTTGGTTCTCTGAACTACTCAAAATTTCCGCTACTGGTTCTCCAGAACCTGTCAGAACCTGCTGAGAAGCACCCTTGATACAATTCTCCAGGCTGAGAAGACCCTGTCCCACACACACTGCAGCCATGTTCTGGCAACAGGAGCATCTCCACAAGGTTCTCTTGATGACTGTGAATAACTGGGCAGGTTCATAGCAGGAGAGACAGCCCCATGGATCAGTGTTTCTCAACCTTGGAAGCTTGAAGATGGATGGACTTCAACGCCCTGAATCCCCCAGCCAGCGCTGCTGGCTGGGGGATTCTGGGACTTGAAGTCCACCCATCTTCAAGCTACCAAGGTTGAGAAACACTGCCATAGATAAATAAGTCCAGAGATGTCTATAGTTTCAAAACTCAACATCAGCCCCTCAAATTGTACCTATCAGACCACTCAGCCAGTGCAGAGTATTCAGTGTAGGCAAACTCTGTACCAGTATGTGTTATACCGCTTTGGTCCATGGTACCCAGCACTACCCGTTGGACATATCCCAACAAGCAAGACCAGAACCACTACTAAACAGTCTCCTCCATGTATAACCATACCAGGAAGAAACTAAGCTTGATGGTATCTAAAGCCATCAAGAAGCCCAGAAAATAGCAGAGTTGCACTCTCTGCGTCCAATTTCAGGCATGGAGATTAAGGCATCTGAGCAGTCAGAAGACGACTTTCACCAGCCCATTAAACAAGAATGGGATATTTGAGAGTGGCTTATAAAGTGGGAGAAGGCAGTTCAAGTAGAATCTTATAATTTCCTCCTCCTAGCAAGAAACAGCACATCCCTTACTGAAGGAATGATTAATCACCCTCCTTAAACATAGAGCGAATCCCAGCCAAGTCAATTGACTCAGCCAGAAGGGATAAGAATCGAGTAAATGAATGATGGCCCTCATGCCTCCCCACTTCAGCTGAACATCCTAGAGAGCCACGAGCAGAAAAGAATCCCTGTGAACAAGACAAGTGGTTGCCAAGGTTACTTCTGACTGACCTGGCCCAACATAAAGAGGATCCAATTAACCTTGCTTACAAAGGTTGATGGAAATTGCTGACCATGAACCTCTGGATCTTCCACTTCCCCTCCCCAAACGTCTTAATGGAGGAGATGCCATACACAATGGCCTTGCCCATGGGCAGAAGCAATGGAGACTGAGCCAGTCGTGCAACACAGAAGCATTTCTGATGGGCCTTAAAAAGGGACAGTTCCATGTCCCAGGAGTTCTTCTCCTGGCAACCCACTCTTCCTCGCATTCCAAGCAATCAGGGTCTTGATTCCACTTCGATTTCTGCGCTGCACATGGGGTTGCCCTTGAAGAGTATTCAGAAGCTTCAACTGGTGTAAACTATGGCAGCGGAAGAGGCAGTTATGGGTGCCGCTCGTTCACCACATGTGACACGATTGCACGAATAGCATTGGCTACCAGCATTGCTTCTGGGTGCAGCTCAAGGTCTTGATGGTTACCCTTAAAGCCCTTCATGACTTGGGGTGAGGGTTTTTCCGGGGCCACCTCTCCCAGTGGTGTCTCCTTGTCCCCTTAGACCAGTGTTTCTCAACCTTGGAAGCTTGAAGATGGGTGGACTTTGACTCCCAGAATCCCCCAGCCAGCAGCGCTGGCTGGGGGATTCTGGGAGTTGAAGTCCACCCATCTTCAAGCTTCCAAGGTTGAGAAACACTGCCTTAGACTTTTACAAGGCATTGAAAAGCTGGCCTTGCTTTTTTTAATGGAAGGTCTCGGCTGCTCTGCTATTTTGTTATTTCTGTTATTATTAAATTTGATTATTTATTTATTTTTTTACTATTTTGTTCTGTTTTTAGCTGTTTGCTACCCAGAGTTTTGCGAATCAGATAGGTGGCCAGATACATTTATTAAATAAACACATCAATAAATAAGTTGGTTCACTAAACAGTGGAAGCTGTTTACAGAGAGGATGTCGGCTGCCAGGCTACTCAATCTCAGAAATGTCTGCAGGGGATGATGGCTGTGATGGTGCCAACAAGATAGAAGAGAATATTTGTAGTTCAGGGTTAAAATGAGGGATGATTTGTGCTCTCTGTGCTTGTTGGTTTTCTTGCAAACATTTCATTACCCAACATCATCAGACCTGGAAGGGAGTAAAGTTTGCTTTTCAATTCTTCTAGCATTGATTTTACCTAGATTGGGCAATGATATGCCTGCAAGGAAACCACCAAGTTTGGAGAGCAAACAAGGCTCTGCCTGTATTTTATAGGAAATTCCCTGTCAGCTGTCACCTTATGTGCTTTGCTGCTATGCGATGATGCTAAACGGGTCCAGATGGGAATGATTGATGTTGCATTAGGATGTCACCTCCCCGAAGGGACTGCGGTCCCTGGTGAGGAGGAAATTGGGAACGTTTCAAAGAAGAGAGTTTGCAGCTTCACCCAAGAGGAGGAGGATACAGGAAATGCAATTTTATCATCGCTGGCAATAGCAGGATATTAAGCTCGATTGTGAAAAGCCTCGGTTTAAATTGAGCACCTATGAAACCCGCCATGTCATTTCATTTCATGTTTCATTGTAGCAGAAAACAGTTGAATTGGACTGTGCTGATTTTCCATCCTTCTTTCATGTACTCTAAATAGATGAATATCCCCTGCCTGGCTTTGAGAGCAATCCTAATGACCGCCATGGGGATGTTTTCGGAGCACTCCTGGTACTCGACATGGCAAGATGCTTGTGGAGGTGGCCCAGAGCAGCAGAGACACAGGAAGGTCCAGGGTCACCATTCATCTCTCCATACCCTTTCCCCCTTTCTGAGTTGGGTCTCCCCTACTTCATTGGAAAGACCCAAATTCAGGACCCCTAAAAACAAAAACCCTCTACCAATTACTTGTTGTGTTCCTTCACCCCTTTCTAGGGAGAAATTAAAATTTTGGCTGTAATTACAGTGTTGTTGCCACACTTTTTTACAGGAAAGAGAAAATGAGTTGCCAAGTTGAAGGAAACTGAGTGCATTTGTGGGGGAGGGGAGTGTGAGAGGGAGGGAGAGAGAGAAGCCCTCGCGAGAATGTGGGAATGTGATATATATATATATATATATATATATATATATATATATATATATATATATATGTTTATGTAAGTTTTCACGGGTATGTATGTGTGTATAGTTAATATTTCGGGTTTCTTCCCGTGTAATTGTGGATATATCCCTAAAAGGGTAGAAGCGACGTTTCGACAGAATCCCATCTGCCATCATCAGGCTTATGTCAGTAGTCATTTTGCACTAACTGACGTTGGAATTTCAAATCTGGTGCTGGTATTCTGGGATGGCTCCACCTTTTCATTCTGATTGGTTGGGAGTCCCAGTATGTGTTTATTGGCTTGGCTTCGGGTGTATGGTCGGTTTTTCTCCACTAGGTGGCAGGGCTTTATCTTTGTGGCTGGTTTGAATATGATTTGGTTGGGATTTTTTTGTGCAATGTTTGGTCCATGTTCCACATATGGTGTCAAGATTCGTCTATCTATGAGAGCAGGTTTCCAAATAGTAGGCAGACGTGAAGTGTCATCCCGTTTATTCATGCAATATGGTCTTTTTTCCATTTCTATTGCTTCTCTGATTATCCTGCCATTGAGATGTTCTATTTTTGCAACTGTTTTTGTTTTATTAAAATTAATGTTGTGTCCTGTTGTATTTATATGTTGAACTAATGATGATGTGTGTTCTTGCTTTTGTATTGAGTTTTTGTGTTCCTCGATGCGCACACTCATTCTGTCTATTTGGAAACCTGCTCTCATAGATACACCAAATAGACAGAATGAGTGTGCGCATCGAGGAACACAAAAACTCAATACAAAAGCAAGAACACACATCATCATTAGTTCAACATATAAATACAACAGGACACAACATTAATTTTAATAAAACAAAAACAGTTGCAAAAATAGAACATCTCAATGGCAGGATAATCAGAGAAGCAATAGAAATGGAAAAAAGACCATATTGCATGAATAAACGGGATGACACTTCACGTCTGCCTACTATTTGGAAACCTGCTCTCATAGATAGACGAATCTTGACACCATATGTGGAACATGGACCAAACATTGCACAAAAAAATCCCAACCAAATCATATTCAAACCAGCCACAAAGATAAAGCCCTGCCACCTAGTGGAGAAAAAGCGACCATACACCCGAAGCCAAGCCAATAAACACATACTGGGACTCCCAACCAATCAGAATGAAAAGGTGGAGCCATCCCAGAATACCAGCACCAGATTTGAAATTCCAACGTCAGTTAGTGCAAAATGACTACTGGCATAAGCCTGATGATGGCAGATGGGATTCTGCCGAAACGTCGCTTCTACCCTTTTAGGGATATATCCACAATTACACGGGAAGAAACCCGAAATATTAACTATACACACATACATACCCGTGAAAACTTACATAAACATATATATATATATATATATATGGGTCTTTGGTTATTTGGGTTTTCTCCCGCGTAAAATTGGAAGTGTCTTGGTGATGTTTCGACGAAGTCTCATTCGTCATCTTCAGGCTGGTGTTTTCGGCTTCATGCTTCTAGGAGCAAAGGAGCAATATATATATATATATATATATGTCTTCTTAAGTTTTCGCAGGTGTACATATACAAAAAATTAAAATCTTGGGTGTTTTCCCGCGTCATTGTAAATAACCCATAGCTTCTTGTTTTGTTTAGAAGCTATGGGTTCTATGTTGCGAGGTCAGAACTGTCGCTTATCTATATTTGTTGCTGCTGACATATGCTGGCTAGCCTGCAACTCTGTGTCCCGATTGGAGGACAGCCGAAACAAGAGCCTGAAGATGACAGGGTTGTGAGCCTGTCGAAACGTTGCTAGAAAGAATTTTTTTAAAAAATACTGGTAGGATTTTAGCTGAAGTTTTAAAGGATCTTGCAGAGTACTCTGTAAGGATTTTTAGAAGATTCTAAAGTCCCGATTCTGGTAGTCTTCAATGCATTTGTTAGGGACTTGGGTGGAAAGAGGGAGGAAATGCTTATCATCTCTGTGACACAAAGCTAGGTCTGTCTAGAAGACAGAGAAGCAAGAAGGGGGAGGTAGCGATACGGAAAGAAAAATCAGGTTCAGTTCCAAGCTGGGAATAAAATGGAGGCTGCTTAAGAAAGAAAGCTTATTGAATCAACAACAGCATGCAGTCCTGGGACAGCTACTGAACCCTTGGCTGGGTGAATGGATGGATTTTTGTAGAGATTCAACCTGGAAATAAGGAGGAATTTTCTGAGAGTGAGAGCAGTCAACCCATGGAACAGAAGTTGCCTTCAGAAGTTGTGGGAGCTTCATTACTGGAGGCTTTCAAGAAGAGACTATTTGGATCCACTCCAGTCCGGTTTCAGGCCTGGGTACAGCACGGAAACGGCATTGGTCGCGTTGGTGGATGATCTCTGGAGGGCTCGGGGTAGGGGTTATTCCTCTATCCTGGTCCTGTTAGATCTCTCAGCGGTTTTTGATACCATCGACCATGGTATCATGTTGCGCCGGCTGGAGGGACTGGGAGTGGGGGGCACCGTTTTGCGGTGGTTCTCCTCCTATCTTTCCGACCAGTCGCAATCCGTGTTGACAGGGGGGCAGCGGTCGACCCTGAGGTGCCTTGTTTGTGGGGTGCCACAAGGGTCGGTCCTCTCGCCCCTCCTGTTCAACATTTATGTGAAGCCGCTGGGTGAGATCATCCGTGGTTTTGGGGTGGAGTTCCATCAGTACGCTGATGACACTCAGCTGTACATCTCCACCCCAGACCATCCCAACGATGCCTTGGAAGTGATGTCCCAGTGCTTGGAAGCCGTGTGGGTCTGGATGGGGAGAAACAGGCTCCGACTCACCCTTCCATGACCGAGTGGCTGTGGCTGCCGGCGTCCCGGTATAGCCAGCTGGCACCATCGCTGGTTATTGGGAGCGAATCATTGGCCCCCACGGAAAGGGCCCGCAACTTGGGTGTCCTCCTGGACACACGGCTGTCTTTAGAAGGGCATACGATGGCCGTGGCCAGGGGGGCCTTCTATCAGGTCCGCCTGATACGCCAGTTGCGCCCCTTTCTGGATCGGGACTCCCTACGCACGGCCACTCAAGCACTTGTCACCTCTCGTCTGGACTATTGTAACGCTCTCTACATGGGGCTCCCCCTGAGGAGCACCCGGAGGCTCCAACTGGTGCAGAATGCGGCCGCGCGGGGGATTATGGGAGCAACGGGGCACTCCCATGTGACTCCTCTCCTGCGCGAGCTACATTGGCTCCCGGTGGACTTCCGGGTGCACTTCAAGGTGTTGGTGATCACCTTTAAAGCGCTCCATGGTTTAGGGCTGGGGTATCTACGGGACCGCCTCCTGCCACCAATTGCCTCCCACTGGCCAGTTCACTCCCACAGAGAGGGCCTCCTCAGGGTGCCGTCGGCCAGGCAATGTCAGCTGGCGACCCCCAGGGGGAGAGCCTTCTCTGTGGTAGCATCCACCCTCTAGAACAATCTACCCCCAGAGATACGAGTGATCCCAGACCTCCGGACTTTTCGTCGGGCCCTCAAAACCTATTTTTTTCAGTTAGCCGGGCTGTCCTGATTTTATGATTGGTTTTAATAATTTTGATATGGCTTTTAATTGGAATGTTTTAAATTAATGGGCCAAATTTATTTAATTATTTTGAATTTATTTTAACTTTTGTATATAAAATGTTTTATTTTTTGGCTGTTCACCGCCCTGAGTCCAAAAGGAGAAGGGCGGTATAGAAATTTGAATAAAGAAAAGAAAGTAAAGAAAGAAAGACTGGGCTTCCATTCGTCAGAAATGGTGTAGGGTCTCCTGCTTGGGCGACAGGGGTGGGGGTGGACTAGATGACCTCCAAGGTCCCTTCCAATTCGGTTAATCTGTTAATCTCTCTTTCTCTCTGTGTGTGCGTGTGCCTGTGTAAATGCCCACGGTTTCCTTGGGCCTCTGTGTTGATTTTCTGGATGGTAGCCTCCTACCTCACGTTGTAGTTCAACAGGTAACTTGAGAGAGCAGCACTTTCACCAGAATGACTCTTGAAGGCTCAAGACATGGCAAAAGAAACCACATCGACTTCCTGCCTCTGTAAAGCAGATGTGTTAGCTGGCTGGGGAATTCTGGGATTGCCATGGTTGAGAAATGGTATTGTAAACACTTCCCAGCACCTTGGAATATGCGCATGGTGCCTTCCAAGGCTTCATCCAGCACTTGTCTCATAAAGCAATAGCTCATAGGGAATAAAACTGGAGGGCTGGTGGTCCTATGCCTCCTTCACTCCTCCTGTCTTTTTTGGAGGGTACAGTTTGGCAGATTTTTTTGACTAGGTTTTTTTTGGGGGGGGAGTGGGGGGGGAGGTGATCAGAGATTTGAGCAAAGGCATTTAGCTGAAGCCACTTCTTGCCTGGGGAAGGTGGTGGGGGGTAGATTCTGGCTTTTGAAAAAGCTGGATCAAAGCTGTGACCCATCTGGGGGACTTCCTGTTTGCTGTTTGTCGCTGCCAGACGTTCCTTCGGGATCGTCAGCTTCCATCGCCTGTCAGAGCCGCCTTCACAACAGAATGGTGGCTCGAAAAACTCCGTTTCCATGAGGAAACGGAGATAGAGCCGGCAGGGGTGGGTAGAACTCTCTGCGGAGTCCCAAAAGTTTTTCCTTTACTTTTGGGACGGAGCGGATGAGATGCCCCATATCCCCAGCCGCCGCTCCGGGCTTTGGGAGACCTCTGCTAATGCAGAGCTAGGCGTCAAAAGCAAGCCTGCAAATTTAACAGACTACTCAAAGAAAATGTGAGCTGGACCTGTAATACTGAACTGCAAGTATTTTACTGATTTTTTAAAAGAAATTATTTAAGAGAGAGGAGGAAAAGAAAGAGGAAAAAAAAAAAGCCTTTTAAAAAATGGCGTCGGCTGGAGGAGAGGCAGAAAGGGAAATTCCTTCCGTTTTTTATTACTACAATGTAGCGGAATAAATACCACTGGCTACATTTGTAGACAAAACTTCGCTCCTGTGTTTTTTTCTCTTTTTCTCTCCCTTGGAGACCTGATATTGTTGTTGATTGGAAAGAAGTCTTTCTTGCTTTTTTTTTTAACAAAGTCTGCTTGGGCGGAAACATGGCACTGAGACTCATAAAGTCAGATACACAAGAAGGGGGGGGGATTCCCCCACCAACAACTTAAAGGAACAAGTCTTAATTCTTCAGTCTGAGAAACCTGATTTTAATATAATAGAATTTTTTATAGAAGAGATTGAAAGAAGGGAGGAGATTGTGAATCAGCAATTTGAAAAATTTAAGCAGGAAATTAAAGAATTGGTGAAATCTATGGCTAATGGTTTTACAGAATTTATGATGCAGTTGGACACAAATACTAATGTACTAGAGTCTAAAATGGAAGGAATTCAAGATAAACTGGACAATAGAATCCAAAAAATTGAAAATGACTTGATAAATATTCAGGATAATAGCTTAGAAGAAAAATCTAAAATGAATGCTGATAAACTGGACAATAGAATCCAAAAAATTGAAAATGACTTGATAAATATTCAGGATAATAGCTTAGAAGAAAAATCTAAAATGAATGCTGATCAAAAGTATGGTAATGCAGAAAATCTGCAACAGAAGATTGAAAAAGAGATTTTAATGGCACAATATAATTTCACAGAATATGCGATAAGATTAAGAGGTTTGCAGGAAAATAATAGAGATGATTTAAGGAAAATATCTTCTGAATTTCTAGCTGGGATTCTAAAGGTTCAACCTGATGAAGTGTTTTGTAGGATTGACAGAGTTTATCGAATTAACTCCTGGATTGCCAAGCATAGGCAATTGCCTAGAGATGTGGTGATTTATTTTACAGACAGAGAAATTAGGAATAACATCGTGCAAAATTCCTTCAATTCTAAGTTGCAATTGTATGGAAGAAAGATTTGGATTTACAAGGAACTCCCACCTAAGATATTGATGGAAAGGAAGAAATTTGGTTTTCTGGTGAATGAGTTAAAAAAGAGAAATATCTTATACAGGTGGGACGCCCCAGTTGGTATTATATTTAGATATCAAGGAGAAAGATATCAGCTAAACACTGTTGAAAGAGCGGAAGAATTTTATCAAAATAGGTTGAAAATGAACTTAACGTCTTCAGGTATAATACAGGATAAGCAGAAGGAGCCGGAAATAAAGGTAAAATATCGAAATATAGAGACTGTACCAGAAGAATTGCCTTTGGATTTATTGGATACCCCAGCTGGATTATCTACAAATCTGAGAGAAGTGGCATCTAATCTTATGGTGATGACTTATCAAGGCAAGGATAAGCATGGAAACCAATTAGGTGAAATACAAGGGATAAAAAAGAAATATGAGATACAAAAACAAAACCAACAAGACCAATCTACAAAGCAGAACAAAATCTGACCGGATGATACACAATTTGTAGAAAAGAAACCAGGATGGAAAACAAACCCACAAAAAGAAAAGAAAAAAAAAAAAAAGAAATAGGTGGCATAAAAATAGAAATTTCTAAATCAGGCAACAGTGAAGCCAGTGACTTTAAAATATGAATTATTATGTGTAAATACAGAAGAGGCGACGTATTGGTTAATATCATCCTGAAGATTGTGGCAGATCTCTGCATGGCCGTAATTTGGGGACGTGAAATGAGCCTTAAACTGATGGATTTGAATTATCCATTTTGGAATTTTTTTTGTGTGTTGATAAATATATTATATTATCTCGTTACAAGGCAAGAGAATTATGCTGGGGCATGCAGAAGATCGGGTTGTTACCCACTACGATGACGGGAATTAATAATCCTGATGAAACCCATAATTATTACTATATGGAATATAATTATAATGTCACTCGGGTGGTTGTTTTTACTTTTATATATATAAGAAGATATTTACTACTGATGGGGGCAGATATGATTGAAGATCTTGAATAAACTGTTGCACCAGCAAGTTATGTTACCCGATTATGGATGTTGGTTCCACCAATCCAGTGGAAAGATCTTAAAGAAGATACTATATGGATTATAAATTTAAAGTTATTGTCTTTTCTTTTTTTTTTTTTTTATTTAGATATAATGGAAAATATAGACATAGATTTTTAAGTAGTGTGGGCAGTGAATTAATGATATTAAGAAATGTTGTGTATGGTAATTTTGCTTGATAGTGGGTGAATAAGCTAGTTAGTAGATTGATTAGTCTAAGAAAAGGGATTTTTAAGTGATATATTTAGGGGAGTGGAGGAAATGGATAGAGTGGAATAAATGTTAAACTAGATTTGATGGGGAAGGCTGTTTTGAAATGTCATAGTAATATACATAGAAGATTAAATGTTAAAGTAGGACTTATTGTATATTTTTAAAGTGGAGAAGTTATTTTATAATGTCATAGTATAATGTCTTTTTTTTTTTCCTTTTTTTCCCTTTCTTTTCTCTTTTCTGAAATGTATGGATAAAGGGGGATGTTATAATATTAATAATATTTTTAGTAAGTAAAGGTCAATATCTAGAGGAGGGAGTAAGTAATCTGTTATGAATTAGGTTTTTTTTTTGTTATGAAGAAGTCACGGGGGGGATGGGTGGGGTGGGGAGGGGGGGATAGGGAGGGGGAGGGAGAGGGGGGGGAAAAAGGGGGAAAAATCTGTATTTGAAAACTTTTTCAATAAAAAAAAAAAAAAAAAGCTGTGACCCATCTGGAGACTGTTGGGATTTATGGTGGTCCTGGATTAAGTTCTTCCTGATTTCCAAATTCTTTATAGGAAGGGAGGGGAGCCCTCTCCAGTGGACCGCAAGGCGACCTGCAAGATCTTTGCCAACAAAAGGTTGGCAAGAAGCAGCAGCCCCCCCCTCCCTCTTTGATCCAGCATTCCCTCTTGGGCATTTCTGTTGCCCCCACCTGTTTCTGAGCCCTGTATTCATGCTGGTGTGACTTGCTGCAACTTGTGGACAAACAATTCCTCCCCAGGGCTTGCATGCAAATGCTGGAAAGAGAGGAGGGGGGGATCCAGCCCCTGAAGGAGGTTGGTCTGCCAGATTGATGGATAAGCAGCTCCCAGCAATAGCTCTGGAACAGCTTCCTTGCAACTATTTCTCTTCCCCCTCAGCCCCCGCCCGCTTGTATCTGGGATTGGGAAGAAGTGGCAAAGGACGCTGCTCGTGTCGCTCAGCATAACATCCACACAGCTGCAGATACACCTAAGGCAGAGCAGGCGTCCAGCGCAGCCTGGCTTCCAAGCAGGACGTGGAAGGAGAAAAGCTGGGAAAGGATTTGCTTGCCTCCTAAGCCTTTCCGTCTTCATGCGTGGCTTTGATTGCTGGGAAAACTGACCAGCCTGGAGGAACAGAAAGCAAACTCCACACTTTTGAAGAGCTCTGCGGAGACAGGAAGCAGGAAAATCTAGTGGAAATTAAAAGAAACAGACAGTAACTGTAGGAACTTAAGAGGAAGGAAACAATCACCATTCCAAGCTGGATCTGAAAAATCTGGAGGAGCGTTGAGATCAGGACAGGCACTAAAAGGAGAGAAGTTGGGAGAAGGGGGACATCCCTCCAGGTCCCCTTGATTCTGGAGAGAAGAAAACTTTTCTGTTGCCTTGTCTTCTCCCAGCCATGAACAGGCACATGTGGTTCTCTTCTCCACACGTCTCCAAGTCATTCAGTTGGGTGGGAAGATCCAACAGCACCAGCTCCATCCTCTTTTCATTCCACAATCGATCCTCCTTCCACGAGGACCTGGACGTAAAGCCCACGGGAGAATTTGAGAGTGGCACCGGTTACAAAGAGGAATCGCAGAGCCAGATGGTGAAAGCTCTCCTGATTGTGGCTTATTCTGCCATTATTTGCATCTCGCTTTTTGGCAATGTTGTGGTGTGCCATGTGGTGGTCAAGAACAAGAGGATGCACTCAGCCACCGGCCTTTTCATTGTCAATTTGGCTGCAGCCGATATCCTGATCACCCTCCTGAACATGCCTTTCACCCTGGTAAGTAACCCTGGCCCCACAATTGCCTTCCTAAAGAGGGGCCCCCAATGCAGACTCCTCCACTGAAAGACCGGTCGATTGGGCCAGTCGCTGGGGCTCAGGATTCCCCAGGGAAAGTTCTAGAGAAGTCCAATGGATTTGGGGTCCTTCCTTCCTTCCTTTTTGCCCAAGGCACCAGGACTTAAAGCTTAGGAAAAGCACCTCAGCTCTGAAAAAGTGTTTCGTTTGCCAAACTTTTTTGCTAGAAGAGGAGTCTGTGAGATCTGAAAAGATGTAGTCTTGAGAAATTGTTGAAGGTCACCTCCTGGGTTAGTCTTGTTTTGCTTTGTTCAAGTCCGTGATCCAGTCCATCTTATTATACTCCCAAGTAGAACTTTCAAAGAACAGAGAGGAATGGATGAGGAAGAGAGTTTGGAGGAGGGTGGTCCTTCAAAGTTGAAGCTGTGATGTGTTTTCTTGAGGAGAATGATGGGGCTTAAGATCCTATACACTTGGAAGTCATTGGGCTGTGTAGGCTGCTCCAGGCATGGTCTTTGCAGAAATTGTGCTAAGCTGAAGGCATTCCAGAAACATTGCCCCTCTCCCATGGAATTCTCCTTCCAATCCCCACCTCCACCAAAATCTCCCCAGGAATGGGATGTCCACTAGCTCCTTTCTTTGAGGGCTTTCATGGTGACCTGAGTAAGGTTGTGACCTTTGCCTGGTCCCACCTGAGCACCGAAAGTTGACGTGGCATCCTAAAGATGGGAGGAACCTTTCTTCCTAGATGTTTGAGTTTGTGGCTTGAATAGCTGTAACAACAGCCTATGAAGTCTGGGTGGTTGGGTTCATACCCAACACCCAGGTGCCCAAAACAACTTGCTCTGCTCACAGGCAGTGCATTCTTCACCAAGGTCTGAGCCACGCCACCTGTGATCAATCAGTGTTCAATAGTTCGTTCAATTAATGAGTGGGTGGGTTTCTCTCAATCTGTTGCATTACAAGCTATCCATTTTAACAGAGTCCGGTTAATTCAGCGAGCAGTTGAGTTTAGATGTTCAGCTGTTTCTCCCAGCCTAATGTACCCAATAAGTCTGCTTTGAGAAGACTTAAAGCAGAGGTCCCCCACTCCTGGGCCTTGCCCCAGTACTGGGCTGTGGCTTGTTTGGAACTGGCCACAGAAGCAGTGGGCATGCACACCTGTGCACGCAGCTGCACTTGTGTGAGCAGCGGGCGAGTGTACATGTGTGCCCAGCTCCATTTGTGTGAGTGGCAGGTGATGAGCAGCTGATGCGCATGCCTGCCACATGTGCAAACGGAGCTGCACGTGTGCCTGCTGCTCATGTGAAACCATCCCCTCTCAAAAGGGGATGGCTGCTGTACCATCTGGCTTCTGCTGGAGGAGAGGCATGGGACAAGCCCAAGGGGAGCCTGCCTTAGACCTGATTCTAGGCGGAGCCTAACTTTCTCTTCTAGGTGCGCTTTGTCAGCAGTACCTGGGTTTTTGGAAAACTGATGTGCCATATAAGTCGCTTTGTCCAGTATTGCTCCATCCATGTGTCCGCACTGACCTTTGCCGCCATTGCTCTGGACCGTCACCAGGTAAGGGCCGCTCTAGAATCTCTTCTGGGAACTATTTATTTATTTATTTATTTATTTATTTATTTATTTATTTATTTATTTATTTATTTATTTATTTATTTATTGGTTCGAGACCTTAGTGCCTTCCGCCGTGCCCTTAAAACCCACTTTTTCCAGCAAGCCGGGCTGGCTTAAGAAGAAATTTTAAATGTTTTAATTGGTTTGTATTTTTAATTCTGGGCCAAATTTATATATATTTTAATTGTTTTTAATATTTGTATTTCATGTTTTTTAATTCTGGCTGTACACCGCCCTGAGTCCTCAGCGAGAAGGGCGGTATATAAATTTAAAAATAAATAAATAAATAAATAAATAAATAAATAAATAAATAAATAAATAAATAAATAAATAAATTTAGATGCCGCCCTTCTCCGGAGACTCAGGGCGGCTTACAATGCATTAAGCAATAGCCTTCATACTTTTGTATATACCTGCTTAGTAGGGCTTTCGCCCCCCCCCTAAGCGGTGTTCTTTTTTTATACAAAGTCAGCTTATTGCCCCCACAAACCGGGTCCTCATTTTACCTACCTTAGAAAGGATGGAAGGCTGAGTCAACCTTGAGCCTGGTGAGATTTGAACTCGCAGTAATTGCAGGCAGCTGGCAGCTAAGTGCTACTTTAACAGCAGTTTAGTCCACTGCACCACCAAGGCTCCTTTAAAAAATCTCTAATCTCTTTGTTTCAATTTTCAAAACATCTCACAATGTAAACAATCCTCGACTTACAACCATGCGTTCAGTGACCTTTCAAAGTTACAACAGCACTGAAAAAAAAGTAATTTATGATCATTTTTCATACTTACGACCATGGCAACATCCTCATAGTCACAAGATCAAAGTTGGGACACTTGGCCACTGGCTCATTATGACGGCTGCTGTGTCCCAAGGACACGCGATTCTCTTTTGCGACCTTTGTTGACAAACAAAGTCAATGGGGAAGCCAGATTCACTTAACAGCCCTGTGACTAACTTAATGACTGCAGTGATTCACTTAACAACGAGGGCAAGAAAGGTCGTAACATGGAGCAAAACTCATTTAACAACTGCCTCGTTTAGCAACAGAAATGTTGGGCTCAATTATGGTCATTAAGTCAAGGACCACCTTTAATACATCCTTTAAAAAATACCTATAATGTAAAAATTAAGCAGCGGTGTAATAATGTACCTATATTAGTATTGTACAATTAAAAATGTAGTTTAGAATAGGTACACACTGCTCTATTTTTCATATGTGTGTGTATGTGTATTTATATATGAGAAAGAAAAAATGAAATGAATCTATTAGATTGCCTATGAAAAAAATCAGAAAGGAAATAATAAAAAAAACTTCTCCCAAATGTTAACAAAAAAGTTTTATGCTAGAACTAAAAATTAAAACATTTGAATTTCTAAGCCATCATGATATATAAATATAAAAGTAGGTAGGGAAGGAAGGAAGGAAGGAAGGAAGGAAGGAAGGAAGGAAGGAAGGAAGGAAGGAAGGACGGACCTTACTGTCTTCGATTTTTTGGTGATCCACTTTTAAACATGCTTTGAACCAAGGCCCAGCAAAATCACATGTGCTGATCTTGGCTCTTTACTACCCCAAACTCAGACTCAGCTCTGCACTAAGAGAATATCTTGTTCTGCAGCTGGAATAAATGGTGCAGCTGCAGCTGGGGAAGGGAAGGCATCCCACCAGAAGATGCTGATTATTAGTGGAAGTGGATTCACCAAGATTGAAATGAATTTGCCCTGAAGCGTTGACCATCGGGGTTCACAGGGACATCCCAAAGGCCGTCAAAAAGGTCAAGCTCATACACACAACTCTAAACCGTAGACACCCCTTTTGTGCTACCTGGTTGGGTGTCTTGATGGGGTTTCCGCCTGCTTAACTCTGACTCTCTTTTAGGCTATCATGCATCCCTTCAAGCCCCGAATGTCCCTCGTGAAAGGAGGGTTGTGCATCCTGGCCATTTGGGTGATGGCCAGTTGCTTCTCTCTGCCCTACGCCATCCACCAGAACCTCGTGAGGCTGCCTTACGGGTAAGACTGACCAAGATCACCAAAGAGAAAAAGGAAGGCCTCTCATCCGCCATCACTCTCAACATCAGAAATGATGGACAAGGATTGGGGAGGGATTGAAACCTTCTCCCCAGGCACTTCCCACGGGGGAGAGGCTTGTACTGTGACACTGCGCTGGCCTTTGTGCAGATTTTGGTACACACCAGTGGTGAAATCTAAAATTTGTTACTACTGGTTCTGTGGGCGTGGCTTAGTGGGAGGGTGTAATGTGACTGGATGGGCGTGGCCAATTTTTTTTTTTTACTTTTAAAACTATTTTTTACATGTAAAAAAATGCTTTTGAAAGGCTCTGACGATCCCAGCTGAGTTGCCTGATCATCAGAGGGCTTTTAAAAAACCCTCTGCCGATCAGGCAACTCAGCTGGGCTCGTCAGAGCTTGGATCGTCAGAGGCATTTAAAAGAAAAAAAGCCTCTGATGATCGCCCAGCTGGGCATGGGGGGCAGGGGCAGGGATTTTTGCTACCGGTTCTCCGAACTGCCCGCCGCCATCACTACCTACTTGCCCGAGCCGGTCCGAACCGGGAGCATTTCACACCTGGTACACACCCTTCTGGCATGCCTTTCATGCGTATGATTCTGTGTTGTGTTTGGCATTCCCGAGAATGCATGTACTATATGTGTAGAGGAGAGCCACTTTGGTGTAAAACACCAGCCTAGAAACCAGGACATCCTTGAGTTTCTGGCCCTGGTTTAGGCACAGAAGCCAGCCGGGTGACTTTGGGCCGGTCACTCACTCTCAGCCCCAGGAAGAAGGCAAGGGCAAACCGTTTGTGAAAATCTTGCGAAGAAAACTTCAGAGGCGAGTCCAGGTGTTTCCTAAGAATCAAGACAGACTCAAAGGCACAAGCACACACACAAATGTACAGAGTAGGTGTATATAGTTATATATTTAAATTTCCATAAATTATCTTGAATGGTTTAATAGTCAAAATGAAACCCAATAATGTTTTAAAAATTAACATATGAATGGATGGAAAAATACAAGTAAAGCCTTGCTATTCATGCATCTTTGCTTCATATTTGGTAAGTGCATATTTCAAAATAATTTGGAAGTGATTGCAATTGTCTGTCCCCTGTTTCTAAAGAGGTAATGCAATTGCCTCTCCCCTTCTTTTCAAGCTATTACGCAAACCTGAAAGAAAAAACGATTCCTGATTTAAGGAATTCAGCCATAAAAGATTCTTTCCAAGTAGCTTTTTCTCCCAGGCTTCTGCTGTGTTCATGCAAGATCAAAAAGCATTTCTTCCAAACAATCTGCAAAGCACGGGCAGCTCTCTTTTATCCTGACAGAGTCCAAGCTGAGATCCAGTCGGTAAAAAATTGATAATAATCAGGCAATACAATTAACTGTTGGACTCATTGATTGTAACATGGTATGAGTAACAATTTAAAAAATAATTTCATCTAAGTACTGGTATCTATGTTTTTGAAAATTGCTTGTGCCTCTATTAACTTCGTCCACCAAATAATTTTGGCCAAAATCTTTACAAAACGATACTTTTGCCAGTTGCATCAGAAATTGCTCTCAGTGATTTGTCTGATTTGTCTGAACGGGTGAGCTGACAAAAGAGGAGCTGTGTTGTCCATCCTCTTTCAAGCAGAAAATGAGAGGAGATAGAAAGGAGACTTGATCCCTGCCACCTGTGGCAGGATGGACCTTTCAAAGGGCAACATCTTCCACTAAACATGGTTTCATCATCTTCTGTCTTCCAGAAACAGGACCATCCGGATGGCGTGCCTCTCCAGCTTCCCTCCTCCGACAGCTCTCTACTGGAAGTACTTGGACATGGCCACTTTTGTGCTTCTGTATCTCCTGCCCTTGGCAGTGACCTCTGTCACTTACATATCGGTGGCCAAGAAACTCTGGATGAGGAACGCCATTGGCGATGTGACCATGGACCAATATTATGCCCAGCAGCGGAAAAAGAAGATGACCCTGAGGATGTTGATGGTGGTCGTGATGGTGTTTGGGGTCTGCTGGTTCCCCCTGAATTGCTACTTGATCCTCATGTCCAGCCAAGCCATCGATCGCAACAATGGCCTTTACTTTGCTTTCCACTGGTTTGCCATGAGTAGTGCCTGCTACAACCCCTTCATTTACTGCTGGCTCAATGAAGGTTTCCGCACAGAACTCAGGGCCCTGCTGGGAATGTGCTGTAAGAAGCAGGCTTCCAGCAGTCAGTCCCTGCGGTCCCTATCGGCTGCCTTCAGGCTCATCTGGGATGGCATTAATTGCTGCAAACAAGAGGCCGCCACTCAGCGGACAAGGGAGTCGTCTCACAGGAACTCTGCACAGACGGACATCTCTATTGTCGAGTTGATCACAACAGGCACCTTGAATGTGGAATGAAGCAGCCTCACTCCGGTTTAGTAACACTTCTGTAGTTGGGTCATCTACTGTCCAGCCCTTTGCCACACCCACATCTCGGGCTTTCTGACAAGAATTTATCACATCAGCATTACACGAGTGGACATCACTTTAGGTTGCTGCTTTCCATGAGTGATGGGGAAAATTGCAGTCCAAAAGCCTTGACGTCAGTGTTGATACCTTCATTGTCTGGAGCCCAACCCAGTGTTTCATGAAATGTTTCTCGGGCCTGACTGCTTTACGATATGTGGACTTCAACGCCCAGAATTTCTCCAGCCAGCATGGAGAAGTCCACGTATCTTAAAGTGGCCAAAGTTGAGAAACGCTGGTTTTAACAAGTCATTATTTTGAAAGAAAATAATCTGCAGACCAAAACGATGTAGATAAACATTGGGCAGAAGAAGAGGCAGCTTTCTCTGTGCTTTGCCTAAAAGAAAGCTACAGATTTGAACACCCATTTGTGACTGAAATAAATCAGGCTGGGGAGCTTCAGAGGCCTCAGCAGGGACAGAATTCGCTTTCAGGTGAGACGGTCTGGAAATTCACTTCATTATTTTTAGCAAACACTCGGTGGCAGGAGCAGGAGGTAAAAGTAGCAGCAGCCCACAATTCCTGGGGCAAGGCTGGGATTTTTCACCCACTTGGGAGTGGGTATGTTTTGAGCAATGACTTCAGTCTCAAAGTGATAGCAATTATGATGCGATACTTAAATTTGGTGTGCTTTTGGAAAAGCGGCCACAGGAAAGGGATCTTGTGGAATCAAACGCAGGACCCCACAACCAATAATCACGGCTCACTGCAGAATTTATTTACTCAGCGTGCCCTGGAGGAATTCCCTGGGGAAAAGCATGGGAAGGACTGCTGCAAGCAAAAGGACACACTCACATTTATACATTGCTGGAAAGGAGGAGAAAATGATGCGGTCATACGTATGCATAGGCAACGGGTAATGTAAGCACCGATATTTATAATTCGCTTTAACAAAACTCATGTTACTTCTCCATCCTGCTCCCATTACAATCCTCAAGAAAGAGTTATTGTCTTAATAAAAAGAACCATAGCTGTTAAGTTGCCATAGCAATTTTGATAAAGCGTACTGAGAGCCAAGCCCTTCAAGGTTGCCTCAATCAGCACACATTCCTTCCTGTGTTTTTCTCTTGCTAACATTTCTGACCCCAAAGAACGCAGCACACACAAAGTCTGTACGAACCTTAGTTTACTAAAATAAAATCAGGGTTTTTTTTTCAAACAAAGGCTCTTAATTAACTTTCTTAACAGCCTGCAAAAATCCAAAGAATAAATAATCTTAATCTTACTATGGTTGGCAGAAAGCCCAGAAGCAATTTGCAGAGAACTAAGATCAAGGAGAGTGAACGAAGTTGTTCCCTGCAAATTGCTTCAGTCGGCATTCCTCCTTAAATAGGCTAAGGGAGTGGCCAATTAGCCCCAAGCCTTACTCTCGAGGAGACCTCCTCCTGAGGAGCCACTCCTGCCTTTTGGCAGCTCTGCGTGCCCGTGCATCGAGAAGAGGCTCCTCCTCTTCACTTAAGGGAGCTTCTGGAGGTTCTGAAGGCCCTGGCTGAATCCCTGCCTCTGGCACCACATCTTCTCCAGCCTCCTCATTGTCTGACTCGAGTGCCAGCTGCACAGACTGCTGGCGCAGCACCACACCAGCCTCCTTGCTGTCCGAATCAGCTACAATCCGCACAGGCCGCATACGGGCCACAACAAATGGTAACCACCATGGTGCAATCAAAGCTCCACCTGGTTTTTAAGTGCATCATATATGCAGCATCCTTAAAAACACGGGCAGAGCATTGATCCCTTCATCATGGTCACCACCATCTTGAATATTTTTACCCTCTTCAGCGGATAGCCCTAGCTCAAAGGAACTTGTTCTGGATTGGGACCACGTGCTCACCCATCAAAATTTCAGCTGTAGCAAAGGAAGCCCCACTCTTCTGCCTTCGGCCATTCCTTGTACGGCTGAAGACACCAGTTCCCCAAATCCCCCAGGATGGGACCCGATTAGAGCAAAAGATTGCAGAGGAAGGAAAACGAAGAGCCTTAAAGTGCACCTTCCCAAAGAATAGAACTCTGTGCAAACATCATACAGAGGACTAGAAACATGCTGTTTCTACACTGTGAAAGCGGACAGCCTCCCTCCCAAGGAAGTCGGCCTAGTCATTGTGCTGCAGATCAGAAGGGTATTTCTGGATCAGAAATGTCCACCTCTTCAGCCAAGACGGATGGCTTTGAGAAGCCTGGATAGCTCACGAAGGAAGATGCTCACAAAGCCATGGTGGAGATCAGGTGTGAAAGGCTGACCCTCCCATGAACAGTTGTGATGTCTCAACATTGCTGATGGTGCAGAAGCCCATCATGCTGACATGGCCAACCGAAGGGATGAAACAGAGGCACAGAACTTCGGTCTGCAGAAATATTACTTCAATCCACCAGGGAGATGCCACCCCTCAACAAGCTTCCTTCTCCACATTCCTCTGCCTCTGAGCAGAACTGGATCCTTTCAGATCATTCTACCTGATCTCTTCTCATGGCACAAATTTCATTCAGAGAACTTACACTGTGACCGTGGCTTTTGCTACTAAAGCTGGTATCCTTTCCTAAATAAAGCAACTTCAGATTAAGATAAAACTCTGCAGATCTTTTGCTGTTTCATCGGTTCAGTTTGCAAAAAAGGCTCTACTTGGTTTTTATTCTTCTCATATGCTTTTTACTTATCAGAGTTGCATTTAATACAGGAACCCTGTCTGGGAGCCCATTCTGAATCCAGAGTCACTGGGAGTTAGGCAGTATATAAATTCAATTTATATGTTCTTCACATAGAAAATCAGATGTTCAGGTTGGATTTGGCATTTTTGTCTATCTATTAAGTTCTTTCCAAGGGATGTGAATGTTTGATAGTGTTAAAGGTCTCACTGCAGGATGTCAGCTGTTCTGAGTAAAGCTGCCTTTTGCAACTGCCTTTTGCTGACTGACAGCAAATTTGTCAATTCCTATGGTGTTCCAGTCCAGTTGTTTTGGGATTGCACCCAAGGCGCCTATTGGTACTATAATGGGTAGTTGCACAGTCAGCCAGAAGTTTAGATTGGATTTGGCATTTTTGTCTACAGTACCTATTATTCTATATCACAACAATGTGAAGTTATAGCTGCCAATTCTTCAGCTGGTGTTGGTCTTCATAAATATCAGGTTTTTCCTAAGAACCAAGTATTGTTGTAATATATGCATAGTATATGTGTGGATCCAAGCAGTGTGACCCTTTGTAACTGGCCAATGGGAATTTTGTCAACATGCAGGATTTTGGGGTAAGGCGCTCAACTGTGATGATAACTATCAGGATCACCACAATTGGTTTATGCCATGATTTTCAACTTCACTTTCCAGATCTTAATACTTTGTGAGCTTCTCCAATTCTTTGCCGTCTATTCTACCATCCCCTGGTATCCCCACATCCATTATCTTGCTGGTTTGCTTCCCCTTCCAACAAATAGCAATATAGCACTTAGACTTATGTACCACTTCACAATGCTTTAGAGCCCTCTCTAAGTGGTTTACAGAGTCAGTGTATTGTCACCAACTATCTGAGTCTTCATTTTACTGACCACAGAAGGGTGGAAGGCTGAGTCAACCTTCAGACGGTCAGGATTAGAATAGAATAGAATAGAATAGAATAGAATAGAATAGAATAGAATAGAATAGAATAGAATAGAATAGAATAGAATAGAATAGAATAACAGAGTTGGAAGGGACCTTGGAGGTCTTCTAGTCCAACCTCCTGCCCAGCCAGGAAACCCTACACCACTTCAGACAAATGGTTGTCCAACATCTTCTTAAAAATTTCCAGTGTTGGAGCACCCACAACTTCTGAAGGGAAGCCGTTCCACTGATGAATTGTTCCAGCTTCCAAAATAAATCCAGCTTCATATAAACAATAATCTGGAAAAGCACTCTCTCTTCCTAGGTCTTATCAGATGCCCTATTTTAATTAATATTCTCTGCAAGTGGGGGGGGGCAGCAAACCTAGGCCTACCCAACCACTGAAATGGATTATGGAGTGACATTCTGTGTTGTTTACAATTCTCTGGTTTGAAGTCACCTGGAGATTCAGAAGTAATTTCCAGGAAAAACACCATTGCTCAAATGCTATGAACTCCTGCCTCTGGCTGAAGACCTGGGAGAGAAATGCAAGTATTTCATGCAATGATAAGCAGGCTTAATGATCATAATGCTTGCCAGGAAGTCGCTGCAGAAGAAAGAGACACAGAAAGATTAGCCCAGAGTTGGATGTCGTTGGTATAAATACACTCCAGACCGGATTCACGATGTATGGCGAGACACACTTTCTACAAACTAATTAATGATGAGCAGAAAACAGGCTGCTTCGTGGTCCAGAATGGCTGCGTTTACACAATACATTTAACTTGTTTACTGACCTGAACAATTCTCTGGGTTTCCACAGTGCTGTGAATCCCAAGCCAATGAAATACGTTGCCTTCACATCTCCAAAACAAACCAGGGAAAAACTGCTCTTGAAGTGATTTGGTTTACCCTGCGTCACGCGCACAGTCACTGCCAAAGGTGGAATTTTCATCACGCTGCCACTGCTGACTTGTTTAAGTGGACCTGAGGACACCCTGGCCGTTGCCTTTCCTAAATACAGGTCTTCTCCAGACTGACTGATCCCCTTTAAAGAGTGCTGCCAGCAATCCAGCTGCAGGAAGCCTCCACAGAAGCTCAAAAGCCGTTGGGGGCAAAGGCGGCAAGCTGGGAGGCAAAGGCCACTTCTGACCTGCCAGGTGTGATTCTCTCCTCTCCTCATGGTGGGCTTCCATGGTCTGGTCCTGCCATCCAGACCACAGCTAAGTCCTCTGGTTCAAGCACCCTCTTCTGCTCACCTGATTTTGCCCATTGTATGCAAAGGCGTTTTTCCCACCTGCAGGTGACAATTGCTGGGAGAGAAATGAAGCCTAAGGAATCCCACGATCCCTTCCTTCATTTGTCCCCTACACAGAACCAGGATTGGCAATGAGGGCAGCACAATTTATTCTGACATCCTTTTTGACTGTCTGGCTGGGCCCTGAGAGCCTCTTAGGGCACAGCGAGGCTCTTAATGGGCAGTTGGAAGGTTGCTGCATTGTCCTTCCTTCAAACTTGCTCCTTATTTATTGGAGATTATTTCCAAACTTCAATGCAGTGAAACTCTGGAAGACATCCACATGAAAGTTGACATGGTTACAATCCTGTAAAAAGATTATTCCCTTCAGGGCAATCCTAGAAAGGGGTACCAAAAGTCAAGGGGGCAACTTGGATCACATAGTTGGAGTCATCATCTTCTCTTTTGGGATCTTTCCATGGATAACCCTGTGCCAAAAATGAAGTAGCTGGTAGCATTTTGAGGTTTCTACTTTATAGTACGCTCCCATAGAGAGGGGCTCCTCCGTGTGCCGTCGGCCAAACAATATTGACTGGCGGCCCCCAGGGGGAGAGCCTTCTCTATGGGGGCACCTACTATCTGGAACGAGCTTCCCCCGGAGATATGGAGGATCCTGGATCTGCGCACCTTCCGCCGCGCTCTAAAGACCTTTTTATTTCATCAAGCTGGCCTGACCTAAGTCTTTCCCCTTTTTAAATGGAAATTTTAAATTTGGTTTTAAATTATTGGGGTTTTAAATTTGTTCAGCCAAATTATTTAATTTGTTTTATTTTATTTTAAATTTTGTATTTATATGTTTTATTCTATGGCTGTTCACCGCCCTGAGTCCTTTGGGAGTAGGGCGGTATATAAATTCAATAAAATAAATAAATAAATAAATAGTTATGGACACTTTTTTTTTTTCAAATTAAGTCTTGAAGCAGCCCAAATCATATTCCTTTTGCTCTCAGATTGGAAACTTGAATCAGATTGGGTTCTCTTTGCATGCCAGAAGTGGCTTAGGTTAGCTTTATTGGGGGGGGGGGTTGCTGGTACTCTTGGAGGGTCTTCCGTGGCAGTGCCACCTCAAGCATCCCAATCATCAAGGTGTCGTCACAGTCCTTTATTCCACGCTTGGCTCTCTCTCTCTCTCTCTCTTTTTTTTAATTTGATTTATATGCCGCCCTTCTCCGGAGACTCAGGGCGGCTTACAATGCGTTAAGTTTGTCCCAGTTCTCAGACTCTGCTGCCCTCCTGTGCCGTTTAGTGGAAGCTTCACCTCACCTTGGACACAAAATCCCTCTTCTGCTCCCAGCTGGCTTGCCTTGCCAGGTAATATCCACTCAGTGAGGTTTCTTCATCAAAACTGGAAGAAAGAAGGCAGCTGAGGTGAAGGTGGAATTGCAGACTGACTGAGCGTATCCAGAGTAGCCAGTTTGCTTCTTCAAATGTAACCTTGGATTGTCACCAGGAGTCTCCGCAGACGTTGCTGGGAACAGATTGCAGAGTATTTGCTAGAAAAAGAGTATTTTTATGCTAATGGCTTTTATTTGGTTATTTATTAATCCAATGTATACATTGTTGGATTCTGAGAAATATACTGGTTTCTTTATTGTCTTACTGGGGTGATTTTTAGTGGGCTTTCTTCAGCCCAAATAAAGCTATTTTCTTCTGAAATCTCGCCTGCTCTTGTGGCCCCAGAAAGAGATTTCTTTTTCTTCCTTTGGCTCCATTTAGCACAGGACCATAAATTGAACTCTTCAGTCGGGCCTGTTAGGATATGTTTTGAGCCTAACAAGTTGTCCAGGCAATATATGTGTTCTGTGACTTTAATATGAATATGTATTGTGTGACTTTAAAGTTTTACTGCTGAGTCATGCTGTAATTAGATAATCACTGGTTGTGAATGTATTTAAGAGAGGTACTGTAAAGTATTCAGTTGATGATAAGCTACCATAGTGTGTGGAGTTGCTACCATTATGCTATCATCGTTGGATGGATCTGCTACCATCATGGTTTGTTACCAGAGTGAGTTTGTTATTCTAACCAACTACTGTTTGTGTGGTAAGAAGAGTTCTTGTATCACTGGACTGATTTAACTGGAAAAGACTTCGATTTGTTTAAAGACTATGAGATTGTTATTTCACTATAAAGTAAACTTTTGATAAACCAGTTTGCACATCTCTTATTCATTGCTCTCAGCAACGTTTCTCTGTGCTCTACATTCTGCTGGTTGGTAACACAACAACAATATCCTTAACAGGGCCTTCCAAACAATTGATCACCTGATTTGCATGGACTGCAGGGCCCTCAGAGTTCTGAGAACAATGTTGATCCTTTGAGGCATCTCTTTGACTTCAGACCGTTTCTAGCATCAAATTGCTTTTCCCTACTAAGGAGCAATGCAAAAACTCCATGACAATAAAACCACAAAATTAGAAGAGGGAGCAGCATTTAAGGTGTACTCAACTCCTCATGGAAAGATCTCAGTGGTCTTGATCAAACTCTACAGGATTGAGACGTGTAGGTGATTGATGGGAAGGACTGTTCCACTGGCAGATCTCCCTCCAAGGTCTCTTGAGAAGTGATGAACAGAGCCAAATGGGGGAAGCTACCCAAATTGGAAGACATGATAGCAATCTTCCAATATTTGAGGGCTATCACAGAGAAGAGGGAGTCAACCTAATTTCCAAAGCACCAGAGGGCAAGACAAGGAGCAATGGATGGAAACTAATCAAGGAGAGAAGCCACTTGGAATGAAGGAGAAATTTCCTGTCAGTGAGAACAATTGGTCAGTGGAGTGGCTTGCCTTCAGAGGCTGTGGGGGCTCCAACACTGGAGGTTTGTAAGAAGAGATTAGACAGCCATTTTGTCTGAAATGGAATAAGAGACCCGAACTCATTGGTAGCCTCACTGCAATGAACAAGGACATACATGCAGCTACTAAGATTGTTGGACAAACAGACACAATAACAGCCAGGGAAGTGATTGAAGCCTGGGAAATGGGCCCCTTGTCAGACAACAGGAGTGCTGATTTACCACCAGCTTATCAAGTACTTAGGAGGTGAGAGCTTGGTAGCAGAAACAAACAATTGCCAATGACCTAATAGCCAGCTATCATCACCCCAATCAACATCTAAAAAGCCACATACAACAGGCACTATAATAATACCACCAGCTGAACAGCCCAAAGCACACACTCGGCTAGAGAGAAGTTCCCTGAAGATGGGCTCCAGCATGAGTCTGAAAGCTCGGAAGACTAAACCTCTGGTCCTGGTAACCGACCCAGATTGGATCCTGCAACATATTCCTGGGATGTTTACCATGTGGGAGGTTCTGTTCCAGGGCCTGGAGGTCATGCAGGTTTGGATGGGGAAGAACTAACTGACTCAATCCTACCCTGACCAAGTACCTTCACCCAAATCTGGGGATATCCCAACTTTGACCGTGCAGCAGGATGCACTTTCCCATTCAAGGGTGGTGTGCAATTTGTGGGTTTTCCTGGACTTACAGCTCCTGCTTGGGCAGCAGATGGCCGCTGTGGCCAGGAAGACCTCTGTGTCTGGTACACCAGTTGCATCCTTTCCTAGGTCAGGGGCTCCTGATCACCTCATGGCTTCATTACTGCAGTGAGTTCTAGATGGGACTGCCTCACCTGACTCTGAGATCTTAGGCTGGTCCAGGACTGATTCGGAACAGAAGGATCTTGACAGACTTGAACATTGGGCGCTATCTAACAAAATGAAATTCAACAGTGAAAAAAGCGAAATGCACAGGTACCGTCTATGTGGTACCTTGCTCAATAGTAGTAACTGTGAGAGGGATCTTGGAGTCCTAGTGGACAACCATTTAGATAGGAGCCAGCCATGTGCAGCAGCTGCCAAAAAAGCCAACACATGGGCTGCATAAACAGAGGGATACAATCAAGATCATGTGAAGTGTTAATACCACTTTATAATGCCTTGGTAAGGCCACACTTGGAATACGGCATCCAGTTTTGGTCGCTACGATGTAAAAAAAGATGTGGAGACTCTAGAAAGAGTGCAGAGAAGAGCAACAAAGATGATTAGGGGACTGGAGGCTAAAACATATGAAGAACGGTTGCAGAAACTGGGTATGCCTAGTTCGATGAAAAGAAGGACTAGGGGAGACATGATAGCAGTCTTCCAATATCTCAGGGGCTGCCCCAAAGAAGAGGGAGTCAAGCTATTCTTCAAAGCACCTGAGGGTAGAACAAGAAGCAATGGGTGGAAACTAATCAAGGAGAGAAGCAACTTAGAACTAAGGAGAAATTTCCTGACAGTTAGAACAATTAATCAGTGGAACAATTTGCCTGCAGAAGTTGTAAATGCTCCAACACTGGAAATTTTTAAGAAGATGTTGGATAACCATTTGTCTGCAGTGGTGTAGGGTTTCCTGCCTGGGCAGGGGGTTGGACTAGAAGACCTCCAAGGTCCCTTCCAACTCTGTTATTCTATTTCTATTTCTATTGGTGCAAAGCCTTCACTACAAGCACCTTAAGAGGGACGCACCCTTCTCAGATGTAGTTGGTGGGAGAGCGGCTGGAGGCCCCAATAGGAAAAATGCTCCAGGATCAACCGTGTCAGGAGCAGGCAAACTACTGCTATTTTCAAAGACTTTTCTATTTCAAAAACCATTTGGAGAGATTCCTCATAAGAGTTGCATTATTCTGTCTGTCATCTTCATTACAGGATATAATTTGTTCTCAGGTCTAAAATTGTCCTCTGAAAGAGACGCGTTGTTTTCAAAAGGCTTGGTTGATTTGCCAGTCTGCCTCAGCAAATATAATAGGAGAAAACAGGTGCCATTTTTTTCACCCATTACCTAAATACATAGAAGATAGAATAACAAAGTTGGAAGGGGCATTGGAGATCTTCTAGTCCAATCCTCTGCTCAAGCAGGAGCCCCTACACAATTCCAGACAAGTATCCGTCCATTTTTTTCTTAAAAACCTCCAGCGATGGAGCACCCATAACTTCTGAAGGCAAGCTGTTCCACTGGCTCATTGCTCTCACTGTCAGGAAATTTTTCCTTAGTGCTAGGTTGCTTCTCTCCTTGATTAATTCTCATCCATTGCTTCTTGTCCTGCCTTCAGGTGCTTTGGAGAACAGGTTGTTGACCCCCTCTTCTCTATGACCCCCTTCTCAAATACTAGAAGACTGCTATTGTATCACCTTCTCTTCCTTAGACATACCCAGTTCCTGCAAACGTTCGTTGTAGTTTAGCCTCCAGTCCCCTTATAATCTTTTCTGCTCTTTTCTGCACTTTCCAGAACCTCAGCATCTTTTAAGCATCACAGTGAACAAAACTGGACGCAGTATCCCAAGTGTGATCTCACCAGTGTCATATAAAGCAGTACTATCATTTCTCGTGACCATGAAACTACCCTTCTGTTGGTGCAGCCCAGGACTGTATTGGCTTTTTTGGTAGCTGTAGCACATTTCTGGCTCTACCAAAGTATTGGCAAGGGTCTTGCCGGACCTGAACACTGGGCCCTATCCAACAAAATGCAATTCAATGGTAAATGGTAGGTTTTACACGGAGGCAAGAAAAACCAAATGCACAGGTACAGAATAGGTGGAGACTGGCTCAACAGCAACAACCGTGAGAGGGATCTAGGAGTCCTAGTGGACAATTACTTAAGTATGAGCCAGAAGTGTGCTGCGACTGCCAGAAAAGGAAAGGCAGTCCTAGGCTGCATCATCAGATAGTGTAAGACCTGCCCAAAAACAATAATTTAGGAAAGCAGGCTCTCGACTCCAATTGATTGAAGTAAAAAGAACTTTTACTAAAGCTGTTGGTTGCAGGAGGGTGAGGTGGGATCTGAAGTTTCTGCTCATCAATACAAAGAGCCAAACCCAATATTCCCCATCCCTCCGCCCCCACAATGTCTGCTCTGGTGCCACCCAATCCAGGATCACCACAATGTTGTGGCCAACTCTGAGTTGTTTAGGTTGCTGGAATTTCACACCCAAGGCAAGTGGCCTTGAAGATGCCCAGTGTAACTGGTACAAACAGCTCTGGTCTTATTCACGTCACCTCCCCCTCCCCAATTCCCACCATTAGATACACAGGTATGGATTGCCGCAAATGCCTCCCCCATCCCTCCACCTTTAATGGCAGCAAAGCACCAGGCCGACGATGGAGATCCTGACAGATAGTATCAAGATTACATGAAATGATAATGCCACTGCATTGGTGAGCCCACATAAGGAATACTTCATCCAGTCTCGGTCACCACGATACAAAAAAGATGTTGAGATTCTAGAAAGAGGACAGAGAAGAGCAAGAAAGATGATTACGGGACAGGGGGCTAAAACAATGAATGGTTGCTGGAACTAGGTATGTCTATAACAAAGAGTAGGATTAGGGGTGACATTATAGCAGTCTTCCAATATTTGAGGCCTATCATAGAGAAGAGAGGGTTAAAATATTCTTCAAAGCACCTCCGGGCACATCAAGAAATAATGGGTGGAAGTTTGTTAGAGATCTAACCTAGAATTAAGGAGAAATTTCCTGACACTGAGAACAATTAATCAATGGAAAGCCTTGCCTCCAGAAATTGTGGGGGCTCCATCGTTGGAGGTTTCAAGAAGAGATTAAACAGTCATTTGTCTGGAATGACTGGAATGAAGGACTAGAGTCTCCCACTTGAGGAGGAAGTTGGACAGGAAGACCTCCAAGGCTCTTTCAACTCTGTTATTCTGTAATTCTACAGTACTCAGCCATGATCATTTTGTTGCTCTATTTAGATAAGAAAATATCTCTGAAATGATGAGTCAATGGGGCACAGGTTGTCTGTTGTCCTATAAAGGTAAAAAAGGGATCCCTGTGAATTTTACTCCACCAGTCGTTGCCAACTCTAGGGGTGGTGCTTCTTTCCATTTCAAGGCCATTGAGCCAGCGCTGTCTGAAGGCATTTCTGTGGTCATGTGGCCAGCATGATGTCATGGAGCACTGTTAACTTCCCACTGAAGTGGTACCTATTTATCTACTGATGTTTGCATGTTTCAAATTGCTGGATGGGCAAGAGCTAAGGTGAGGATGGGAGCTCACCCCATCATGCATGGAGCTCAAGTCTCGAACCTGGGCTGCTGGCTTTCCATCCGACAAGCCCAGTGCCTTAACTGCTGATCTATCACACCACCCCTATTATCATATAAAAGATAAGCGCTATGTCAATCACCTCAAGACATTTGACTGATATATCAAGTTCAAATGTCCTTTCAAGGACATTTCTTTAGGCATCTGAGATCTCTGTACCATAACTTGAATAGACTCAACAGCATTTTGGCTCACACTTTGGTCAATTTTGTTGACTCTGCCGTCATGGCCTTCAGGAATCATTCAGAATTTGTCTTGATGAATTTAATAACAGTTAGCAAATTTTTGGTTTTCACAGTTCTGATGCTGAAGAACTCAACCCCAAATACAATTAAAATCCAAAGTGTCCCTCTATTGTCAGATGAAAAACAAAATCACAGGCGACTCACTTCAGGATTTGGTAGATGGTCTCTGAACCAATTGTTGGGAATTGTTAGTCTTTATTTGTCATACAAATAGAGGAGGAACCTCTCTCCAGTCAACCGTCTGCAGAATTGTACAAAACGTTCATTAAATATAAAACAGCTTTTACTGAGAGTACATCCATTTCACAGGCTCTCACACTCTTTATATATTAAATTAATATTTCAACTATACAATATTTACAGTTAGTTAGGAAAAAATATCATTTATGATGATTAAAAAATAATAGTCCCGTAAATAATTAACCATATAAACCACTCAAGTTCTTACCAGAAGGAAGCTGGCAAGAATCACTGAATCAGCTCTAAAACACCCAGCTACATTTCTAACAGGCTAATGTAGGTTTTCTTGCTTCCAGTTGGAAGGCTGTCTGATCAACTGGCTCCCTGGTTAAAGAACAAACTGACATTCTTACAGGCCAGTATTAACCAAGGTCAAACTGTACATTTGGAACAATTAGAGGATCAAAATGGCGATGGAGAATTCTGGATCTCAAATCAGTCCTCTACCTCAGGGGTCTCCAACCTTGGCAACTTTAAGACTTGTGGTCTTCAACTCCCAGTTCCTCAGCCAGTTTTGGGAATTGAAGCCCACAAGTCTTAAATTTGCCAAGGTTGGAGACCCCTGCTCTACATAACTCTGAGGACAGCCAGGAGATAGGAGATGCCAAGAGGAAGTTTCTGGCTTTCTGTGGCCTTTCTGGTATGGTGTGCTGAGTTTGGGAGATCTTAGGTGGCTTCTATCTTCTCATGTAGCGTTTAGAGGTCGAAGGCTCTTCCTTCCCCTTCCAGACCACCAATTAGCAGCTTCTGAGCATTTGGGGATTCATCCTCCTGAGCTTCATCAAGTTCTGAGGGTGACCTTGGATGTGGAGTGGATGGATGAAGAAGGGCAGGTTGTGCTCAGCGTTTTCTTCGACTGGTTTGTTTCTGAGAATTTGGAGCTGCCCAAGCTGCTATTTCACTCAGGTGACCAGAGGGGATCTACAGATGGATTGACTGGTGTGATCAGTGTTTTCTGCTGAATTATTTGCAGATTACTGTTAAAAGTAGTTTTTCCTCCCTTTATGTGTCCCCGTCCCCCGTTCCCCCCCCCCATGGGCCTTGGCAGCGTCTAAGAGGAAATACAGAAAAGGAGGTCCTGGCAGATCACAAGATTGGCTAAGTGGAGAAATGATATGGTGCCCTTGCTCAGGAGGATCCCCAAAACACAGAACACACCTTTTCCACACACGGCAGAATGCTCTCTGGCTACGGTAGTTCTCAGGCACTTCCTTCTTTGGAGGTCATTTCCAAAGCAATTGCTTTAATTCTTGGCTTGACTTGGCTTTCACTTCCTTCGTGGTCAAATTCTCCGAATGCAGGCATGTACTTGTGCTCCTACGCAGGGTGTAACAGCCATGCTGTGTCTGGGAAGTGGAGGGGCCAGCCTGAAGAAAGCTCTCCGTCTCTCTCCTGCCTCAGCAGCCCAGAGAATTCTGCGGTTCCAGTGCCATCCCTTTCCCTTTGTCCTACTTCCCACCATAAGGATGGAGGTCCTGAAACACTTGAGATGAACAAGATCGTAGACAGACAGGCTAATCTTCCCTAATCCTCCTCTTTGTCAACCCTAGCATTAAAGGCTGACTGTCGTCTCCCCAAAACAGTCAGCATCAAATGAAATGTGAGCTACAAAAGAGTAGAGGTTTCCCTCAATTCCCTGGGATGGTTTTAAGACCCAAAGATTTTGCACATCTTAACAACCTGCAACCCTTGATCCAGGTACCTGGACGGAACCTTAAATTATGCTGAAGGAAAAAAAAAGCAGGAAGTCTGGGAATTCCTAACTTTTTCTCCATTGTCTTGATTCTTATAATTACTGGGGGATTCTCATTAGCTGACAGATTAGACTCCTGGAAAAAAGAAGGTCCCCTCCACTTAAGCAAAAGAGGACAAAGGCCTGGAATAATTTCAATCCCTTTTGGCCTTAAACCGCTGAAGAGACGGAAGTCAGGATGAAAAGAGGATCAGAGCAGCAAAGAAGATGTCATGGGCACCATGCCCAAGATGCGACCTCCGGCTCTTTTTCGTACACGTGTTCTGATCTATTCCTCTTTCTCCGTCAAGTGCAGTATTAAAAACTTCTCACCCGCTGAAGTGCCTCTGACACACACAGCTCCCCTTTCCTTTCTCCAAGACCACTTCATGCTTAAACATGAGATCAGCCCGCCATCTTTGACTTCATTCCACCTCTGCTACTCTTCCCCTGGTTCTTACCAGGTATTGCACCACACAGGTACACATACCTGCTAAGGAAACAGTGATTGCAATTAAAAAGCTGCAAAGAGGTACAGGTAGTCCTCAACCTACAGTCACTAAGTGGACAGTTGTAACTTGAGGACTAACCTGTATTTTGTGCTGAGACGGGGCCTAATACTGATTCCCCAATTCCCAACCCTCTCAAAACAGATGAGGATATTTTTCAAAGGCTGCAGGAAAGTGGCTTGGATTTGGGATGGTAGCTCCTGACCCCAAAACACCGTACCTGCTACATCTGAGGACAGCCCTCAGCAAAGCAGACGAAGCCTTTAAAGCAGGGCTGTCAAACTCGATTTCATTCAAGGCTGCATCAGGGTTGTGTTTGACCTTGGGGGGGGCAGGGCAGGGAAGGCATGACCAGCTCAATGTCACTCGTGTCAGGGGCACCTGTGGTGGGCCGGACGGGGCCGGGGGGATCCTCCTGCAGCCCTCTGCCAGTGAAAGTGGAGCTTTGTTTTCGCTGGCAGAGGCACTGTGGGCAGGTCCTGCGCTATTTCCAGGGCGGCCCCGCTGGCGAGGTCTAAGCACCCCATGGGCCAGATCGGGCCTGTGGGCCTTTGCTTTGACACCCCTGCTTTAAAAGGTTTTCAAAGCTGGCTTTCCCTGACTTAGGTGGATTGAGAGACTCCCCAGAAGATCATGAGAAGTTTTGCAGGATCAGTCCAGATTATCGAACATCTTGTCCTCACGATAACCAGAGGCAAACTGAGAACCCCAAAGCAGGCAGGAGCTCAGGAGCTTCTTCACAATTGTGTCTTTTTGTAAACGGTGTTGAAAGAATCCTTCTAACCCTGGAGATAATTTATGGAGAAGCAACCCCTAGCACAAAGCTTAACCTCTGGATCATGTTGCTGAATCATAACACAGGAACATGCTTGTTAGGAAGACTTGGATCTCATGTTCCTTGAAACAAAGAAGCAAAGGGAAAATTAAAGGGTGGAGGGTGCACTCCATGAAACAAAGGATCAGTTCCAACATTCTGCTCCAACAGCATTCCAACTTGAAGTCTACCCATCTGGTGGCATCCTTCAGATCTTGGTTTCTGGTCCACACTGATTGAACACTGGGAAAGAATCACGAATCCTGACCAGCTCCATAGCACAGAGATGACCAAAGACCTTGTTGTACCAGTCTGGAGACCTCCCTCTAGTAATGTAAAAAGCAGGGAATTAGCAACAGAATAATGGAAAGGATCTTGGAGATCTTCTAGTCCAGCTCCCTGATCAAGCAGGAGACACTATACCAGTGTTTCTCAACCTTGGAAGCTTGAAGATGGGTGGACTTCAACTCCCAGAATCCCCCAGCCAGAGTTGAAATCCACCCATCTTCAAGCTCCCAAGGTTGAGAAACACTGCACTATACATTTTGAGACAAATGGCTGTCCAATCTCTTCTTAAAAGCCTCCAGGGATGGAGTAGCCACCATTTCTGAAGGCAAGCCATTCCACCAATTAATTTTTCTAACTGTCAGGAAATGTCTCCTTATTTCGAGGTTGCTTCTCTCCTTGATTAATTTCCTTCCATTGCTTCTTGTCCTGCGTTCTGGTGCCTCGGAGAATAGCTTGACCCCCTCCTCTCTGTGGCAATACCTTAGATATTGGAACACTGCTATCCTGTCTCCCCTAGTCCTTCTTTTCACTAGAATAAACTCCTGCAGCCATTCTTCGTGTTTTAGCCTCTAGCCCTCTGATCGTCTTTGTTGCTTTTCTCTGCACCCTTTCTAGAGTCTCAACACTCAAGCCAAGAGCTCTCTTTGAGCACTCCATGGCTTAGGACCTGGTTATCTAAGGGACCACCTGCTACCACCAATAGCCTCCCACCGGCCAGTACGCTCCCATAGAGAGGGACTCCTCCGGGTGCCATCGGCCAAACAATGTCGACTGGTGGCCCCCAGGGGCAGAGCCTTCTCTGTGGGGGCACCTACGATCTGGAACGAGCTCCCCCCGGAGATACGGAGGATCCCGGATTTGCGCACCTTCCGTCGCGCACTTAAGACTTTTTTATTTCATCAAGCTGGCCTGGCCTAAATCTTCTCCCCTTTGTAAATATAAATTTTAATTTGTTTTTAAATTATGGGGTATTTTAAATTTGTTCAGCCAAATTATTTAATTCGTTTTTATTCTATTTTAAATTTTTGTATTTATGTGTTTTATCCTGTGGCTGTTCACCGCCCTGAGTCCTTCGGGAGTAGGGCGGTATAGAAATTTAAATAAATAATAAATAATAAAATAATAATAATAAATGGGATCCAGAACCCAAACAGACTCAATCATCTGGAACCTCAGAAGCAATCTGGGGCAGGGGGAGGTAGGAGGTTGGGTTTTATCCTTTACCACACAAGCAGAAACAAAATACTAAAAGAGGCAATCTAAGTTTACTACAATTAAATTAAGTTGCAAAATCCTGGCCTTGCTTTGAATAGGTTATCTTGGGGAAATATTTGTGCCCAGCAAGATTTCCCCATATTTCAAGATTGGACTGAAAAGCAACAGGTTTAGCTGAAGGTATTTTCTGTCTCTGTGGTGTAAACAATATTCCCTCATCTGTTGCTCTCAACCCTCAACTTCAATCATAGCTAGCCAGTGCAGGAATTACGGCATTGAAACCAGCACGTCTGGACAGCAGCAGCTTGTAGAAGTCCTGTTAGACCTACCATGATATTGTCACCCTTTGGACTGAGAAATTATCTTGGCTAAGCAAATTGGAACGGTCTTGGCTTTTTGTGTTGCTGAAAGCTAAACCCTTTTATGGGGGTAGAGGCCAAAGGGATGCCCATCTCCCTGCCATTAAATGTGGGAGAGCTGGCTTGAATTCTTACCGGAGATCAGTTTGACAGATGTGTGTCACTCTGGAGTGTCCCGTTCCACAAGGCTCCATCAGGTACTGGGAGGTGAGCACCGTGGCCCTGACTCCAGCTTCCAGTGGCAACTTCTGATGCTCCAAAGAGAAGGAGACCAGGAGGCAACTCCCACGAGGCAGGCCTGTCCGCCACGACCTAGAAAAGGAATCTTGGCTCAGGTATGACTAAAGGTGTCTGCTCCTTCCAGTCTCAAGAGGCTACCCAAGGAAGCAACTGATGGGAGAGCTGCTGGGATCCTCGGGGCAAGAACAGGCAGGCCCTGATGGCTTGCTTTTGGCCCAGAGGACAGACAGAATCCGAGAAAGGCTAGAAAAAGACCCGGAGTGATCTTCTGGGCCCTGGGAGGCCTCAATTTGTGGTTGGGGGGGGGCTGGGGGCTCGAGAAAACTGCCTCATTTTGCCCCATTTCTCTCTCCCCCAGCGTTCCCTCGTTAGAACTGGGCCCACCTGGACCAACTGTCAGCCTGTGGGACTCATTGGTGCTATGCTCTATTACTATTCTGAACCCCCCCTGACTCTGGAGAGGGCTATTTTCCACCTGAATGGGAGACTGGGGGTACATGGCTGCATCCCGTCGGCTGAGGGGGCCAGACATTGCCTGACCACCGTGAGAGGGTGGCCAGGTGTCAGAGCCCCTGGGGGCTAAACCGGGATGCTTTTTTACATATATGCACTTTACCAGCTTTCTACATATATGCACTTTACCAGCTTTCTACATATATGCACTTTACCAGCGAGGGGACTTTACCAGCGAGGGGACTTTACCATCGGTCTTTACCACTGGACAAAACGCTGTGAGAGGGCGATTTTTGGACCTGACCCCTGGACGCTGTCTATATGCATCGGCTCATTGCTGCCACCCCACCACAAGAGGGGGCTGTCCAGCTGACCTAACCACCGTGAGAGGGTGGTTGGATCTATTTCCCCCTTGGAACTGTGGTCGTCCTGGCTTTGGACTATGTCCTCTGTTGTGAGGGGACAGGGGACTTGGTCCTGCAAATATGTCTCTGAGATTTCTCCCATCTTTTCGTCTTCTCCTCGGTCCTGTATATACACCCTCAGGATATGGTCGTGTCACCCATTATGATTAATGTACTCAGCAGCGGAGCTTCTTGGTCTGCGAAACTCCCCCCTCTCGCAGGCTTGGCCCTCCATTCTATCGAGGGCCTACCTCGATGACGGGCTCTGGAGTCCCGAGAGGTGGCATGCTGCAAAGAGGGGGCTGCGGGGTTTTTTAAAATTGTCCTTGTTTAAACTTTTAAGGGGTTCTGGGAGGGGGGAGGGGGGTGGGATTGGAATTAGGGTTGTGGGTTTGGGGGATAACCCACTAGGGGGAGAATCGGGCTTGGCCAGGACGTTCGGCGGGGGTGGTGGGGGATCCGGAGGGGGTCGAGCTGGTCCAGACTGCGTTTCTACCATCGGTACTGTGTGTGGGAGAGGTAGATATGGCGGGAGCAGGGGGCCATATCATGTTAAGGGAGCACGCACCCGCTGTCTTCAAGCGGTAGAGTGCTCCAGCCCCCAAGGCTCCACCCGTTCTCCAGGTAGCTCAGAAAGAGGCGGTGGTAAGGCCTCTCCTCAAGAAGCCTTCCCTGGACCCGGCAGTATTGGCTAACTATCGTCCAGTCTCCAACCTTTGCTTCGTTGCGAAGGTTGTTGAGAGTGTGGTTGCGCGACAGCTACCCCAGTACCTGGATGAAGCGTCGTATCTAGATCCGTTCCAGTCGGGCTTCAGACCTGGGTACAGCACGGAAACGGCATTGGTCGCGTTGGTTGATGATCTCTGGAGGGCTCGGGACAGGGGTTGTTCCTCTGTCCTGGTCCTGTTAGACCTCTCAGCGGCTTTTGATACCATCGACCATGGTATCATGCTGCACCGGCTGGAAGGGTTGGGGGTGGGAGGCACCGTTTTACGGTGGTTCTCCTCCTTTCTCTCTGACCAGTCGCAGTCTGTGTTGACAGGGGGGCAGAGATCGACCCCGAGGCCCCTTATATGTGGGGTGCCGCAGGGATCGGTTCTCTTGCCCCTTCTGTTCAACATTTATGTAAAGCCGCTGGGCGAGATCATCTGTGGTTTCGGGGTGAAGTACCATCTGTACGCTGACGACACTCAGCTGTACATCTCCACCCCGGATCACCCCAACGATGCCCTTGAAGTGATGTCCCAGTGCCTGGAGGCCGTACGGATCTGGATGGGGAGAAACGGGCTCAGGCTCAACCCATCCAAGACCGAGTGGCTGTGGTTTCCGACGTCCCGATATAGTCAGCTGGCGCCATCGCTGGCTATTGGGGGCGAATCATTGGCCCCCACGGAAAGGGCTCGTAACTTGGGCGTCCTCCTGGATTCACGGCTGTCTTTAGAAGAGCACTTGACGGCCGTGACCGGGAGGATTTTTCATCAGGTTCGCCTGATTCGCCAGTTACGTCCCTTTCTAGATCGGGACTCGTTACGCACAGTCACTCATGCCCTCGTCACCTCTCGTCTGGACTATTGTAATGCTCTCTACATGGGGCTCCCCTTGAGGTGCACCCGGAGGCTCCAACTGGCGCAGAGTGCCGCCGCGCGGGTGGTTATGGGAGCAACATGGAGCTCCCATGTAACACCTCTCCTGCGCGAGCTGCACTGGCTCCCGGTGGTCTTCCGGGTGCGCTTCAAGGTTCTGGTTACCACCTTTAAAGCACTCCATGGCTTAGGACCTGGTTATCTACGGGACCGCCTACTACCACCAACAGCCTCCCACCGACCAGTACGCTCCCACAGAGAAGGGCTCCTCCAGGTGCCGTCGGCCAAACAATGTCGGCTGTCGGCCCCTAGGGGGAGAGCCTTCTCTGTGGGGGCACCGACGATCTGGAATGAGCTCCCCCCAGAGATACGGAGGATCCCGGATCTGCGCACCTTCCGCCGCGAGTTGAAGACGCTTTTATTTCATCAAGCGGGCCTCGCCTAAATTTTCTCCCTTTTAAATGAAAATTTAAAATTTTTAATTGTATTTTAAAATTATGGGTATTTTAAATTATGGGTATAAATTCAGCCAAATTTATTTTATTCGATTTTAAATTTTGTATATTTATGTGTTTTATTTCATGGCTGTACACCGCCCTGAGTCCTTCGGGAGTAGGGCGGTATAGAAATTCAATAAATAATAATAATTATTATTATTATTGCCAGCACTAAATTTGTTCAAAAGTCAAGTACAATGTTAGGAGGCTTTGCTCCAGTTTGGACATTAAAGAGTCACCTTTTCAACTAACACTGAAGCTCTGATTCTAACTTTCAACCAACCTAGGCTGAATATCAACCTGGCTATAGAGCCTGGTCACCACTTATCGCAAAAGCACTGAAAAACTAGGTGGCAATTCTGAATTGATAGGGAAAAAAGAAGGGCTTTGTGTCCAAAGAGAAACAGACTTAAATAGCAAATTTAAAAAAATTAGCAGGCAGATGGGAGCTGGCACACTATATGATGAGCCCAAACTATGTGGAGCTGCCAGAGAGAGAAGGAGTAGCCTAGGACTGCATCTCACAGCCACTTCTAATCACTGCAGCCCAAAATCGAGAGAAGTGGCATGAACCTGGAAACGTTGCATGAGGGAGCAAAGGAAGGCTGCAAGCTGAAGCCCAGGAACTCTCAGCTGCTTCCCAAAGGCAGAGGGCATCCTCAACTGCAGCTAAAAAGATCTAGGCAAAGGATTAGTGCGGAAAGCGATGGGATCAGAGAGCCGGAGATGGGACATGGTGTTTGTTTACGGAGATTTCCCCTCTAGAGTTCCTCACCTGAGGACCACAAAGTCCCGCCGTGGGTGTGGAGCCATGCTATCGGTCACATAATGGTAGACTTCGGTGTTCTTGTCCAGGGCCTCCACCACGTGGCCCTGCAGAAGGTCCTCATCCCAAAAGTGCCGCTCCCTGAGAATCCGCTTGAGCACCACGTGAGGTGGTGCAGCCACTTCGGTGGAGACCTTCCAGAGCCGCAGGGGATGCCCATCCTCCACCTGGATATCACAAAGACGTTGTTATTGCTTAGGGCCAGGTAGTGTCCAAGTGGCAGAGCCACAGTGAAGTTTCAATCACTTCTTGTGTGTTTTTATTGGTGTTTGGTCTTGGACAGGACAAAGCTGGGTACTTGCGGGACCGCCTACTACCACAAATAGCCTCCCACCGGCCGGTACGCTCTCATAGAGAGGGGCTCCTCCGGGTGCCGTCGGCCAAACAATGTCAACTGGCGGCCCCCAGGGGGAGAGCCTTCTCTGTGGGGGCACCTACGATCTGGAACGAGCTCCCCCCCGAGATACGGAGGATTCCAGATCTGCGCACCTTCCGCTGCGCTCTAAAGACCTTTTTATTTCACCAGGCGGGCCTGGCCTAACTTTCTCCCTCTTTTTAAACTATTTTAATATTTTAATATTTTAAATATTTTTAATCCTCAAACTTTAAATTTGTTTTACATTGATTGGGGTTTTAATCTGTCTGGGCCAAACTATTTAATTCGATTTTATTTCTGCTTTTTAAATTTTGTATGTATGTATTTTATTGTTGCTGTTCACCGCCCTGAGTCCTTCGGGAGTAGGGCGGTATACAAATCAAATAAAAGTAAAAGTAAAGTAAAAGTAAAGCTGGATTCAGCCTATGTGAATACTGAAGAGAATAAGCATGTGGCCCTGGGCCAGACTGTTTGATGGTGCCACCTTAGTTGCTCTCCTCTGAACTTTTTCCAAAGTCTCAACATCTTTTTTGTAGCATGGTGACCAAAATTGGTTGAAGTATTCCAGGTGTGGCCTTACTAGGGTTTTATAAAGCGGTAGTAACACTTCACGTGACCTTGATTCTATGCCTCTCTTGATACAATCCAGGATTGTATTAGTCTTTTTGGCTGCTGCTTCACATTGCTGGTTCATATTCAAGATGTTGGCAAAAGATCTGCCTTGGTATTAAAAATTACCAAAAGATGCATTTTTGCCTACCAACCAGGGGTGGGTTCTAAATTTTTTTACTATCGGTTCTGTGGGCGTGGCTTATTTTGTGGGCGTGGTTTGATGGTCATGTGACAATTCTTTAGGATTTAGCAGAGGTACTGGTCTACCAGGCTTTTAACTGCTTGCAGAGCTGTACCGGTCTACCCATTTATTTTTGCAGGCACCGGTCTACCCATTTATTTTTGCAGGCACCGTTCTACCCATTTGTTCTTGGAGGCACCGGTCTACCAGCACACTGCCTTTTAACACTGATCAGCTGTAGGGCGGTCCTTTGAAGCCCCATAGCAAGAGTTTAAACAGTTTTTTTCCTTCTAGCCAATCAGCTGGGACTCGGGAGGCAGCAATAGATTGGGGGTGGGGCCAAATAAAAGGTAAGAATAACGCGGGAGGGTGTGGGGGTGTGTGTGGGCGGGCCCAGCTCCCGAACAAAGAGAACCGGTTCGGTGACGTCATATTGTCACCGCTACCATCTCGGCCAAACCGGGCCGAACCGGGAGGAACCCACCACTGCTACCAACGAATGGTGAAACAACAGGAAAATCATCCTAAAACAGACACACAACTATCATGGATGGCTACCTAGAGAAACAGTCCAATGGTTGCCCAGGGGATACATCAATAACTCGGAAAGCGGCTGTAAGGCTTCCCTTGGCCCCCTCTTACCTTCTTGCACGAGAGCTCCGTGTTTTGGGGGCCAAGCGTGCCGATCCAGCCTTTGAAGTGTTCGGATGACTCCTTCAGCAGGCCTCGAATGCTGGCCTCCAAGACTGGGTGGGAATCCTGGATCTCTCCTTGCAGGTTTTGCTCCATCAGCTCAGGTAAGGAGAGCGGCTGAGCATCAGCCAAGAGGTAGGAGCTGCTGAGCTGCAGTATCATGTCTTGGGGGATCTGGAGAAAGGAAGAGGATCCTTTGAGTGAGTATACAAATGAGGACAAACATCTGCTTACATCAAACGGCAAAGCTCTCCCTGTCCAGACGGATTCTTCTGGTGCTCACTGTTTTTACTAGAGGGCGGGGATGTTTGATGCTGGGAGAAGTGGAATTAAAGAGAAGAGGACAATCACCAGCAAGAAGCAGGGATTCTGTTACATTGGCATTGGGGCACTATTGGAAGAATAGAATGAATGAGCTGGAAGGGACCTTCCTTGGAAGTCTTCTAGTCCAGCCCACTGCTCTGGCAGGAGAACCTATACCATCTCAGACAAGCGACTGTCTAGAGACTCTTCTTAAAAACCTCCAGTGATTTCTGAAGGCAAGCTGTTCCACTGGTTAATTGTCCTCACTTTTAGGAAGTTTCTCCTTAATTCCAGACTGCTTCTCTCTTTGGTTAATTTCCAACCATTGTTTCTTGTCCTGCCTTCTGGTGTTTTGGAGAATAATTTGACCCCCTCTTCTTTGTGGCAGCCCCTCAAATACTGGAATACCGCTATCATGTCATCCCTAAGTCTTCTTTTCTTTAGACTTGAAAGATCAAGCTAGGGATAGATCATGTTGGAGAAAATATACATTTGCAATTGCTAAGCATTGATAACAACTTGATAGAATGTGTTTGATTACATAAAGCTTTTTATGTTGATTTGCTATCCTAAGTATACTCTTATTTTGCATGGTTCTGTTTTTTAAAATTTTTTTACTGTAAAACATTCTATAAACTGAAGTTGGAAGCAGTAGAAAAGTATATTATTATTAATAATAATAATAATAATAATAATAATAATAATAATATTAATAATAATAATAATAATTTAAAAATCATCTGAGGGAATCTGGAGCCCTCCAGGTTTGCAACATCCAGAACTCCTTTGGGGTCCTACTTCTTATGTCAGCCCTTTAAAGGCAGATCAGACAAGAAATCCAATTGCTCATATAGATCAATACTACTTTTATTGTATAACAATAGCAATAGCACTTAGAACTTCTATACCGCTTCACAGAGCTTTCCAGACCTTTCTAAGCAGTGTACAGAGTCAATCTGGGTCCTCATTTTACCCACCTCAGAAGGATGGAAGGCTGAGTCAACCTTGAGCCTGGTGGGATTTGAACTGCCAAATTGCAGGCAGGCGGCAGGCAGCAGAAGTAGCCTGCAGTACTGCACTCTAACCACTGCGCCACAGCAGCTCTTTAATACAGTATAACTTTAATAACAGACTTTTTCAAGTATGAAAGCACTCAACCCCTCCCTCCCTTTATCTTAGTGAGAAGTGGGGGCAAGCTCAGTTCTCCTTAGCTGACCGCTCTCTCGGGAGGGGCTCTTCCTCCTGCCCCTCAAGGTCATGCCCTCTGCAACCGGCTAGAATCCGGCTAGAAAGAACATGGAAAGCAAGCAAGTGGCACCTGGAACAGCTTCTTGCAGTTGGCAATCATGTGGGAGAGGCCTTGGGTGGCTGCCATGTTTTCATTCAGGTCTTTTTGGTCTGGTTTCCCCACAGTGCCCCTCCTGTGAATCGACCTGCCATGAGGGGACAAAGAGAAGTCAGCAACGTCTGTGCTCGTAGTCGAGCCGTTCTAGCCACGGTCAGCAATGAGGGAGGATTAGGGGAAGTTCTCTTCTTCCAGGTTGGCTTCTTCCAAGCCAACAATGAATCCTCCACCAGTGTCACCAACAGATAGGACCTGCGTCAATGCCTACTGCCAGTTCTTATTTTTCCAGGATTCTAAGTGTTTTATCTAAGAAAAACTCTGATAACCCGCCATTAACTTATAAGTATGATAAATGTCAGTTTGGCCTCCTTAAGGGTTGCACAGCTATAGATTTCTGATTTTAATTCATGTCAAAAATTATTAATACATATTCAGGGGGCCTTTCAACATAAGACTCTCAGATGATAGACCTTTTCTTTTTCTCTCTCTTTTGGAAAAACGTATTAGAAACTGTACAAACGCAGCGTGAAAACTCAGGTAGTCAGCACAAAAATCACACTGCTTTCCAAACAGAAACAGCTCTGCAACAATGGAGAGTGGGGGTCCAGGACAACTCGCCACAGCCATCTGGGTGCAGCCATCTTGGTGTGGTCCACTTACGCGGAATAATTTGCTGCGGGAAATCCACATGGGATAACTCAACACGATAAATGTTATCTGCCACTGTTTCTTCTACATCAGGGGTGTCAAACTCAATTTCATTGAGGGCCACATCAGGGTTGTGTTTGACCTCAGGAGGGGGGGGCAGGGTGTGTGTGGCCAGCTTGACTCCTGTCGGGGGCACCTGTGGTGGCCCAAGCACTCTGCTAGCAAAAACGGGTTCCTGAGCTTCGTTTTCGGCTGCAATGGCCTCTTGCAACCCTCTGCTGGTGGAAACGGAGCTGAAAACGGAGCTTGGGAACCTGTTTTCGCTGGCAGAAGCACCGCAGGCCGGTCCTTCACTGTTTCAGGGAGGCCCTGCAGGCCAGATCTAAGTACCCTGTGGGCCGAATCCGGCCCCTGGGCCTTGAGTTTAACACCCCTGTTCTACATTATTTCCATGTTTGTCAATCGAAATACCATCGAAAAAATGGTGGTGGATAATATTTATCACATTGATTTATCCTGCATGGAATTGTCCCGCGGTCAGTTGGCTGCAGCGAGATGGCCATGGTGAGTAATCCCATTCTGTGGAAAATGGCATGTAACAGCATGAATTTAAGCCTTATTCTCTTTATAAACTGTTTCTGGGTTTTTTTTAAAAAAATCATAGAGTAAGAAAGAATTTTGTAAATGTACTCATATTCGCTGCAAAGAAAATGGAAAACTTCCTTCCTTCCTTCCTTCCTCCCTCCCTCCCTCCTTTCCTTTTTTTGTGTTTTGTAAAACTTCGATAAAAATCTAAAAACAGTTTTGTAAAACTGTGATAAAAAATCACAGAGTAAGAAAGAATTTTGTAAATGTACTCATATTCGCTGCAAAGAAAATGGAAAACTTCCTTCCTTCCTTCCTTCCTTCCTTCCTTCCTTCCTTCCTTCCTTCCTTCCTTCCTTCTTTCCTCCCTCCCTCCCTCCCTCCCTCCTTCTTTTTTGTGTTTTGTAAAACTTTGATAAAAATCTATTTAAAAGAACAAAAACGGACACCTTGCTGCAGTTCTGCAGTAGTGACTCTCTGCAACCTCTAAAGTGCCATGCACCTGGGGTTTGAGCATCAGGTCTGACCTGCTGCTGGGAGATATCACCTCACCTTGGAGAAGCGCTCTCTTTCTTGGAGACGTTGAGGTGAAAAATGGAGGGGGCCAAGCACACGGCCAGGTTTCCCACCGTCATCTGGTTCTCCTCGGAAGAGGCAACATCGCTGAGAAAATAGAGCAACGTCTGCAAAACCTCCCGATTCTCATCCGGCATTAACATGATGGCGGCCTGGACAGCTTGCAGCCTCTGCTCTTTGGGCACAACTGGAAAGTTCAAGAAACAGAAATCAGTACCTGCGCTGTGGGGGACTAAATACTAACAGCAGCGGGAACTTGCTAGCATCCCATTGGACTGGAGGCGAAATGGTCCATCCCAGCCCTGCTCAGTCCTGCTCTGCTCTTCAGATCAGGACAGAGGACTTCCCATCCCTCCCCATGGGAAGAAATTCCATTTCCGCTTCTATCTCTGGTTTCTGAGATTGTGTTGTGGCCCCGCCCTCTGAGCCTGTCCCATCGGAGGAAGAAAGCTCCGAGCATGAGGAAGAGGAGTCAGCCAGGCCTCCCTCTCCAGGCCCCTCCCCTCTGGCATTGTCTCAAGTGCCGGTCGAGGGAGAGGAGACAGCTGATTCGAGTCAAAGTGATAATGAAACATCATTCCTGGACGCACGCCTCCGAAGGCGTGATAAACGTTTGCAGCAGCTTGGGAGGCGTGCTAGGGATTAGCACTGAGTCACTGGACCACACCCCAGAGACTATATAATAGAGGGTAGTGGTCAAAGGATCCTTGTGACGAACAAAGCAAAACCTTGGAGTCACTAAAGCCTCGTCCGGAACTGCTGGGAGGAATATTATTTCTGTTTGGACTTTCTTGAACGTTCGTATCTTATCTGTCTGTTTGTGAAAATAAAGACCCTTGGCAGACGGTGTGTCTATCGCTGCCAAGTCGGAGATAAGACCTGGGTGCGTTCCAAAGTGTTTCCTTAACCCTCGACTGGCTGTGTGGGTGTGTGTGTGGGTACGGGGACAGATCAGATTGTGCCCAGTTTATTGGCAGATCTTTCCTCCTACTGAGTATAATAAAATTTAAAAAAAGGTGTTTCCAATTCTTAATACATTTGGATATTCAACCAACAGATGAACGGGGGGGGGGAGGGGGTTCTAGTGAGGTGGGCAAAACCCATTCAGTGAACCCATCTGTGGGATGACCATGCTTTCCCCAGCTGGTGGTGCAGTAAAACCAGCAGCACCAGAGCTGCAGAACAGGAGCTAAAGTTTATTATTTATTTATTTATTAATTCGATTTATATGCCGCCCTTCTCCGGAGACTCAGGGTGGCTTACAATGCATTAAGCAATAGCCTTCATACTTTTGTATATACCTGCTTAGTAGGGCTTTCGGCCCCCCCAAGCGGTGTTCTTTTTTATACAAAGTCAGCTTATTGCCCCCACAATCCAGGTCCTCATTTTACCTACCTCGAAAGGATGGAAGGCTGAGTCAACCTTGAGCCTGGTGAGACTTGAACTTGCAGTAATTGCAGGCAGCTGGCAACTGAGTGCTACTTTAACAGCACTTAGTCCACTGCGCCACCAAAGCTCATCAGCTAAAGTTCAGCTAAAGTTCCAAATCATGGGTCTCCTCCTCCATCCCCCCCCCCATCCCCACCTCTACTCACACTGGTATATCTGCAGAAATGTATCTGTGAGCTTGCCGGTGAAGACCGGCTCTGGAAGATCACGGAAGTACTGCTTCAACAGGTCAGCCACATCATAGGCTGATTGCCCTTCGTAATTCACATAATCAGGAGAGGCTTCACTCATCTGCCTGAGGTTCTGGATCCGGGACTTTACACCAGATTTGCGGAAGATGCCAACCTGTGCAGGAAAGAGATATCAGGTAGGTGGACAACTCTGGATGTAAGAGCTTCAGTGCACAGGATGCCACCACAGACTGCAGCCACAGAGTATCTGCAGCTCAACCAATGTGCTCCAAGTCAGAAGCCCCAGCTGATTAAATGGCAGCTTCACCTCAGAAGGGAAGGCAGAGCTTTGGACTTTAGGTGAGTCCAAAGCTCTGCCAACCAGTGGCAGGAATAGCCAAAACCCCAGAAGATAGGCTCAAGATCCAGAAGGATCTTGAAAGATTTGAACACTCGATTCTATTAAACAAAATGGAATTCAAAGGGAGAGAAAATGGAAAGGACCTTGGAGGTCTTCGAGTCCAACCCCCTTCCCAAGCAGGAGACCCATTTCAGACAAGTGGCTGTCCAGTCTCTTCTTTAAAACCTGCAGTGATGGAGCTGCTGACAGACACTCTTGGCTCATATTTAAGTGATCGTCCACAAAAAACCAAATGTACAGGTACAGAATAGCTGGACCTCCTGGCTCAAGAGCAATAACTGCTAGAGAGAGTCTTAGTGGACAATCACTTAAATATGAGCCAGCAGTGTGCTTCAGTTGCCCAAAAAGCCAATGCAATCACGTGAAGTATTAATACCAATTAATAAAGCTTTAGTAAGACCGCACTTGGAACACTGCATCCAGTCTTGGTGACCACAATATAAAAAAGATGTTGAGATTCTGGAAAGAGTGCAGAAAAGAGCAACAAAAAAAAAAGAGAGCTGGAGGGTAAAACATATGAAGGACGGTTGTAAGAATTGGGTATGTTTAATCTAGTGAAAAGAACGACTAGGGCTGACATGATAGCTGTGTTCCGATATTTGAGGAGCTGCCACAAAGGACGGGGGGGGGGGGTGCCAACTATTTCCCAAGCATAAGAAGGCCAGGCAAGAAGCAACGAAAGAAAATTAATCAAGGAGAGAAGCAACCTAAAACAAGTCATTCCACATGAATTGTTCCAGCTGTCAGGAAATTTCTCCTTAGACCTAGGTTGGGTCTCTCCTATCAGCCCTGAATCTACTTCCTTGTAATTTTAACTCAATGATTCTAGTCTTAAACTCAGGCTAGAGAATCCAGCACCTGTATGAAGAGAACCAATTTTTATACCGGGGATACGCTAATACATTTACATCAGCAGTGTGTTATAGGTAGTCCTTGACTTACAACAGTTTATTTAATGATTGTTCAAAGCCACAAGGACACTGAAAAAAGTGATCCATGACCAGTTCTCATACCCACAAACTCCACAGCATCCCTGTAGTCATGCAATCAAAACCTGGACGCCCAGTAACGGGTTCACACATCCATGACAATTGCAGTGTCCCGAGAACACACAATCTTCTCTTGCAACCCTCTGATAAGTCAAAGTTGAGATTCACTCAACAACTGCATCACCAATCCAACACTTGCAGCAACCCACCCAACACCGGTGGCAAGAAAGGTCGCAAAATGAGGCAATAGCCACCCTACAACTGTCTCACTTAGCAACAAAAATCTTGTGCTCAATTGTGGTCATAGGTTGAGGACTATTTAGCACTGTCTACAGGCCTTAACAAAGAAGAAATGCCAAGGAAATTAAAAGTGAATCCCATCGGTGGGGGGGGAACCTCCACTTGTATATCAACAATGCCAGAGAGTTGTATTTCTTCAGCCTCCTGCTCTCTTTCCAACTTCCCATTTAACAATGCTTCGGCCCAGTCTGTGCAAAATTAGCTTTCAGATGGGATCATCTATAAATCTCAGTGGATTCAGACCATGTGTCAGCAAGTCTCAGCTCTGTTCTCCCATCCACCTCTGCTCCTCTACAGTATGGGAGCTTGTGCCCCATTATCACAGGATCAGGCCTTTCTCTGTCTCCTCAAACTAAAGGCAAAACAAAAGGAGAAATGTTCCCCCTTTTGCATTTGAGCATCCAAGAAGGGACAGGAAAGGAAAACGGGAAAGACAACGAAAAAGAAGGAAAGATGGGAAGAGAGCAAGAAAGGAAAAAGAAGGAAAGAGGGGAAGGAAGAAGAAAGGAGAATGAAGAGGGAAGGAAAAAGAAGGGAGGGAGGGAGGGAGGGAGGGAGGAAAGTCCTGCCTTAGCACTTGGGAAGGCTGCTCTGGTTTCGCCTTCCTCTGCTGGAGACATGGATTCCCTGAGCCCCGCCTAGGCCACCACAGGTGCCCCCAACACAAGTGACATTGAGCTGGCCACGCCCCCCTCCCCCCGTCAAACACACCCTGTTGCGGCCCTCAATAAAATCGAGATTGACACCTCTGCACTATAGTATCTCTAACGTCCGTCCACGAGGACTCAAAATGACACAAATTTGATCTAACCGGGACCGCAGTGGTAACCCAGGCAAAGTCAAGGAGCAAAAGAGAATTCTTTGAAGCCTGGTTTTCCACCAACAAGTCCAAAAACAGACATATTGACACCTATCCGATCTACCAATCACTGAGAACGGAAGAACTGCACCAGCTTCACCAGCTGTTGGCTTCACCACCACCAGACTCAAAAGTAGCCAAACCAACAACACTAATTTACATCACACGGACGGTACTTAAAACCAAAGACCATGCCCTGGCAACAACATCCAGCCAATCAAGCAGTCTGAAGTCAGACCATGACTCAGAAATAGCCGAACAAACAACATCCACACCAATTTGCATCATACAAAAAAAAAGGTATTTAAAGACCAGTGTTCTGACAGACGAGCACAATTCAAAGCGCACTGACGATGTCTCCTCGAATGGTGACACAATGTTTGCAACCAAATTGCCAAGCTTGGAGCCCAAACCAACAACCTAACTATCAACCCAAGCTACTAATATTGTTCTGCCCCAGCTCCGGATTCCTGAGGATATTGACATACACCAACGGTCCTTATCAAATTTATTAAGTAGCAAGAATAAACCAAAGTCCGGCAAAGGTTGGCAACCAGCCCAGAAAACAAGATATGATAAGACTTTTCCAAAAATGCTCTGATGATAATTACAAGTTGTTCCCAGCAAGAAACTTACTAACGGCGTGTGACTTAAATAGGCTAAAGGAGTGGCCAACTATCCTCAAGTCTTACTCTCAAGGAGACCTCCTCCTCCTGAGTAGCCACTCCTGCCTTTTGGCAGCCCTGCGTGCTCGAGCATCGAGGAGAGGCTCCTCCACTTCGCTCTCTCCACTTGAAGGAGCCTCTGGAGGTTCTGAAGGCCCTGGCTGAGTCTCTGCCTCTGGCACCACATCCTCTTCAGCCTCCTCGCTGTCCGACGCGAGTGCCGGCTGCGCAGGCTGCTGGCGCAACACCACACCAGCCTCCTCGTCATCAGGATCAGCCACGATCCACGCAGGCTGCTGACGGGCCTCAACAAATATTAAAATTAATTTCATCTGTCTCCTCGTGTCTTCCTTCCCCCTGGTTTGTTTTAGGCCCAGCGAGAAATGAGGGTGCGTGTGTGAATTTTTCCTTACCTGGTCCAAGCACCGGCTTCGGATGTAGCGCATGGCCTGCTGAATGCTCTGGGGCAGGGGCTGTCCCGTCCTTTGGACACTGACAATCAAGGGGACTCCAAAGACCATCTTGCCCCTGTAGTTTGGGAGCTTGCTCCTCTTCATGAACTTGGGAACAGTCCTGTCAGAGAAGAGAGTGTGATTTAGGAGGCAAGATCTGGCTGGGGAATTCTGAGAGTTGAAGTCCAGGTCTTAAAATTGCCGCGATGTAGTGCTTAAAACATTTTCAATGCTATCTTTTTAAATTTATTGCCCATCTAAGCAACTTAGAACTAAGGAGAAATTTCCTGACAGTTAGAACAATTAATCACTGGAACAACTTGCCTCCAGAAGTTGTGGATGCTCCAACACTGGAAGTTTTTAAGAAGATGTTGGATAGCCATTTGTCTGAAGTGGTGTAGGGTTTCCTACCTAAGCATGGGGTTGGACTAGAAGACCTCCAAGGTCCCTTCCAACTCTGTTATTCTATTCTATAATTGGAATCATACTTATTTCAAATAATGACTAATGGAGCCCCAATTCTGCATAAATACGACCCCAGATGGGATACATTTTGCACGTAAGTCTTAAAATGAAATATATAGAACCCAGCTAAATAAATTGGTCAAAAACAAAATACGTTCATTTCTTTATTGAAAATTATCCAAAGCTACATATAGTATTTGTGTGTGGCAAAAGTACGTGAACCTTTGCTTTCAGTAACTAAAGTTTTCTGATAAATGTTAATCAGTCCTGCCCATTGGTGTGGAGAAATATTACCTCATTCCTCTTTTATTTATTTTATTTATTTATCAAATTTCTATGCCACCCATCTTAATTAAGGAAATGAGTCCTGGAGAAGTCCTATTTTGACAGGGCCACACAAGGTTGTCCATTTCCAGCTGGTGGAATAGAGAAATGATCGTCTCCAACCAAAAGAGAGCAGTTCTGGCGCTGTGTGGCGTTAACCCTTTGTGGTCAGAGTTTTCTTGCCCACGTGAGACACTCGCGGCTAGTGACTAGGCCCTCCATTTGGTGCCTCATGAGATCAGAGTTGAGTAATTCCCTGGGTCAAGATCTGAAAGAGTCAAATGACTTCTGTGCAACAACTGGACGATTGTGTGCTCCACTCTAAAAAGGACCCTGACCAACTGGAACCAGTTCAGAGAAGGGCAGCCAAAGTGGAAACCGCATTTTAGGAGGAGTTGTTAAAAGATCTGGGTCTGTTTAGTCTTCAAAAAGATAAGTGAGAGGAGAGTTTGTAGCAAATCTTTAGAATAAGGAGTGAATTGACTTGTATTTGCCCAGAGAACCAATAGTTGACACTATAGAGAAGTAGATTTACATATTACGAAGAGTATATTGACTATAAAAATCAATGGAATAGGTTGTTTCGTGAGATGCAGGGCTTCAAATCATAGCTGGATCTGTTTAAAATTGTTCAGTTAACCCTGTTTCAAGGAGGGAGTCAGACCAGAAGACCTCTGAGGTGCCTTCTAACTTGGCAATTCTATGAGCCACCTTGAACCACAGGCAGCCTCACACAGAAAAGAGAGCCCAAAATGTATGGAACAGAAGCCGCCCCACAGAAGGAGGACACGTCAATGCCATGGAGGTCCTGCTTTTCTTCTCCCCCCCTTCAGTTGCCCCTCAGCTCCTAAGGAGAGCTGTGGCCTGAATACCCTCCTGTGCTCATGGACTTACCAGGCCCAGGACTGCTTGTGTGGAATGGAGAACTTCTCCACGATGGCTGTGAGGCGGAGAAGGGAGCACTTCTGGAGGAGGCTGAGCTGAGCTGCTGACTGGCAGTTGATCTCTAAGGAGGCCGAATTTAAACTGGGCCGGTGGGAGTTCTGGAAACTGTGCCAGCGGAGTTTCCTGTGGTGGGACAAGAAGGAGAAAAGCAGTTGTTTGTTTATCTAATGAGCAGATACAGTATATTTGCTTAGCAATAGCACTTAGCAGTTGCACTTATATACCGCTCCACAGTGCTTTTACAGCCCTCTCTAAACAGTTTACAGAGTCAGCATCTTCTTGCCCCCAACAATCTGGGTCCTCATTTTACCCACCTCGGAAGGATGGAATGTTGAGCTGGTGAGAATCGAACTGCTGAACTGCTGGCAGCCGGCAGTCAGCAGAATTAGGCTACAATACTGCATTCTTGGTGATACAATGAAGGCAATACAATAAAGGAAATTGAAGGGCATGTTGAATGTGGTTGGTAGACATTCGGCAAGCTAAGCATAATTTTCAAGAACAACCTCCCCTTATGCCTGAAGAGAAAAGTTTTCGATCACTGGGTGCTACCTGCTCTAACATCTGCCAGTGGATATGGACACTAACCTCACAATCCATACAAAAGCTACGAGTGTCGCAAAGAGCCATGGAAAGAGACATGCTCAAGACGAGATAGAAAGACCTGCACATGGATTAGAGAACAAACAGAAGTAGACGATGCCATCAAGAGAGTCAAAGAATTGAAATGGAAATGGGCTGGTCACAGAGCAAGAAGAACTGAGGGCATGGTCATAGAATGGATCCCACTTGATCAAAAGCGTCCACGAAAGAGACCTAAAACAGGATGGATTGAGGACATCAGCAGGTACTGTGGGCCCAATTGGCAAAAGAAAATTCAGGACTGGAAGAACCCTAACCCTAACCTAACCCTACATCTACATGGAGGGAAGCATGCAGTGGGGGGACCCCGAAGTTCAATACTCTTCAACATCTTTGTATAGGATTTAGATGAGGGAATAGTAGGGGAACTCATCAAATTTGCAGATGCCACCAAGCTGGGGGGGGGAATTTTAGAAGACAGACTCAAGATTCCGATGGACCTTTATAGACTTGAGCATCGAGCCCTATCCAATAATATGGAGTTCAGTAGTGAGAAAAGTAAGGCCCTACCCATGGGCAGGAAAAACCAAATGCACAGGTATGGAATAGGTGCTACCTGGCCCAACAGATGTAAGAGTGAGCAGGATCTAGGAGTCCTGGTGGACAACCATTTAAATATGTGCCAGCAGCCTTGCTTTAGCTTAAGCAGGGGATTGGACTAGAAGACCTCCAAGGTCCCTTCAAACTCTGTTATTCTCTGATTCTATGAGCGAAAAACATAATAAAAGAAGAGCTGGAAGGCCGGTTACTAGAAGCAACCAGAAAGAATTAAAGTTTAGAATTAAAGGAGGAGACCCACTAACGCAGAATGGAAAAAAATATTTTAATTCTGGAAGAATTCAAGTGTCCCCAGAACCTACTCTTTAGATTTTCTGATGCAATAAAAAGGGCCTTACAAGAAGAAGGGGAACAGGATATTATTAGATATGTGGATTTAAAGTGTTAACTTATTCAAAATGTTTCTATTTGTCTCTTTTGAATTGTTTCTTTCTGTATTTCTTTTCTTTCTTTTCCTTTCTTTTCCTTTTTTATTTTTTCCCCTCTCCCAACCTATCACCAACATGGAGGTGTCTCCTTCCTTGGTCCAGGAAACTTTTGTGTGGAGCGGAATGGGAGGGCTGGACCTGCTCTCCAAACGGCTCTTCCCACCCTCTGATTGGAAGAAAGCCCAGACGGAGGCCACCTTTCTGCCATCGCTATTGTAATGCCGTTGTAATCGCTATGGTAATTGCAACTCACTAGAGGGCACCAAACACCCAGCCTGAATTTTAATGCTTCCTCTGAAGGACGCATTTCCCTTTTTGCAGTTGCAATACACTGCTGGCTCAAATGGTGGTCTACTAGGATGCCTAGATCCCTCTCAGATGCTGCTGTTGAGCCAGGCACCACCTATTCTGTACCTCTGCATTTGGCTTTTCTTGCCTAAGTATCAAACCAGTGGTGGGTTCCGCTTACCTTCGCTACTGGTTCGCAAATGTGACCGTGCACGCAGCGCTTCTACGCATGCGCAGACAGTCCGTTATGACATCCGGGTAGGTGGGCGGAGCCTCCCGCTGCCGCCGCTACCAATTCGTGCGAACCGGGGTGAACCGGTAGGAACCCACCACTGTATCAAACTTCTCTTTTCTCACCACGGAATTGCATTTTATTGGATAGGATCCAGTGCTCAAGTCTGTCAAGATCCTTCTGGATCTTTGGCCCTAAGTGTTGGCTATTCCTCACCAGCTTGATGTTGTCTGCAAGTTTGATGAGTATTCCTTCTATCTCCCACTTAAATCATTGATGAAGATGTTGAGGACTGTTGAGGACCTAAGAGAACCTTGAGGGACCCACTGCATGATTCCCTCCATGCAGATACAGCTCCATGTCTCTCAGATCGTGTCTTTCTGTGGAGAGCCAAAGTGGATATCGGAGCAGAAGGGCTCCCGAGAGAACTCTGTGTAATTTGTGGCTAGCCATAAGGAAGTGCTTGCCCAATACCACATGCTGGTCTATGCAAGGCTGGGTGGGGCTGGGAACTCATGTCGCCTTGCCCATCACGAGTAAATTAGGTAATTCACAGATCTGTGGGATGACTTGACATGGCCAGCTGGAATGGAAGCGGGTGATTTTGTCCTTAATGAAGAATTTCCACCCTGTAATGTCCTGGAGCAGAAGCCGGGACAGAGAGCTGGAAGGCGCCTTACTTGTCTTGTTCAGGATAAGCAGCCTCTGATTCGAGAGCCTAACATCCTGTGCCAGGCAGGAAGCAGCGCCTAAGGTCTCTTCTTGCACATCTGGTCCTGCCTGAGTGCAATTTTAAGACCAGAGCTTCTTGTTTTAAAATTAAATGCAATAAAAAATTAACCAGAAAGGAATAAAGGTGATGTGGCCAAGAATTCAAATCAGAAAGCCTGTCACTCAAATCTGACTTCCTTGTGGGCCAGGGATGCAAGGGGCAAGAACCCTTCTAGATGTCTTCTGCTGTCATTCATCTTGAATAATATGCCACAAGGAGGAGAAAAAACATACTACAATAAGGGTAGCTGGAAGCACTCAGCCTCCTAGTACCTTTGCTATAACCTACTGATTAATTAAGCATTTGTTAAATTGCCAGATTTTTCTAGCTTGGTTTAGAAAACAAGTTAGGAAAAATATTATTTTTATAGGTGGAAAACAGCTATCAAATGAAAGGTGGTGAATTATTCTGCCTCTAAGAGGCTAGTAACCGTGTTCATTGTCCATTGCTCAACAGGTCCATTCCTGAACAGAATTAGAGGGAGAACTGGGATTAAATGGCAGGCTGACCCTCTCTGAAGGCATCGAGAAAGACTGCATCGGAGAACGCACAGCCTCCCTTGATCAAAGGGAGATGATGAGATCAACCACGTGCACTCTGGATGACCGTTCCTTGTGAATAAACTGCAGAAATGGAGTGCCTTAGTTGTAGGTGAAGAGAAGAGAAGTCAGGATCTAGTGGAGAGTGCAATTCAACCGTGGTTCTTGATTCCCTCCTCTTTCAACAATTGTAATGTGACTTCTGCATTTGGAAAGAAGAAACCTGGGCCACCGCCTTCTTCTTTACTTCTGAATGCCTGAGTGTCTCTTGCATCTGAAAACGTTAGCAAAAATTGCAGCCCCCAATGCAATCTGATGTCTAGAGCCACAAACTTCCCCTCCCCTACGTGGCAAAGCCTCCACAGCCAGCCAAAATTTGATTTTGAGCTATATTTTTAAAGTGAAAAGAGAGCAAGTTTTTAAGTCAATATTTGAGGAATAATCATATCACTATTTTTCATTTGGTTTTAACTGAATTAAAATGGGATCATACCCAGTTTAGTTATTGTCTTGGATCCTTTCTCCTTGGACCAGCCTGGGACAGTCCATTCAAAGTCCACTCCCAGTCTTGGATCCAGAAATGCCTTCCCTTTCCTAGTCTTAGGTCCCCACAAGCATCCCAACTCCAGCCTCAAATGCTGCCAATTACCCACTGGCATTGTGCAGTGGGTAAAGGTTGAGCTTAGGCTGGGAAGTGCCTTTGGTGCCATGGCAGCTATCACTCTCTTTCAGCACAGCCTACCTCACAGGGATGTTGCTGGAATAAAACTAGGAGGGACATTTATTCAAGATGCCTTCAGATAGGGACAAAGCTCTAATCCATCAATAAATAACTAAGCCCCATTGTAAATCATTTTTGTAAAATGATTTAAATCTCACAAAATTCTTAAAAGTCTAATTATTGATCTTTCATGACACTGAACTGTAGATAGTAGTTTTCATTTTACATGTAACGCTAAACGTATTGCCAACGTTCAACTTCACCCGAAAGAAATTTGCGGAATTTCTAATGGTATCGAAAACTACAATTTCTGTCCTGAGAACAGACAGTGTATCTTGCAAGAATTTACAGAACAAATTTTGGAGAGAAGAATGCTCCAAAAGACAGCACTGGGGCGTCTTCATCAACGGCCATCGAATGGGAGTGAGGAGCTTCGATCCCAATTCTGAACAGGGACAGGTAGACCAATCTGAAATTATTATTGCTCTTTATTAAATGCATAGGCTATACAATTCCATCACAACCCTGAGCAGCATTCAGATGGACTTTCCTAGAGACAGAAGAGGATCATGAGATTCCCAATTACCCCAAAAAAGTTGCGTCTGGTCCAAACTCTTCCCACACTTACCTGCAAGGTCTTGTAAGCGATTCCCCCACGCCAGAGTCTCTGCGTTCCCTCATTTCGGGCTCCTCAGTCTCGTTCAGAGAGTTGGCCGTGCTCTCAAAGTCGCTGGTGGAGGTACCAATGTCAGACATGGAGTGGTTCTCCAAGTTCAGGTTGGTGGGCTCCTCTACGGAATCTGTTTCCTCCCTTTCCTCCACCCCAATAGTTTCATCCTCCATGTCCAACTTCACTGCCTTTGACCAGAGCTCTATTTTTTGCTGGAGACCCCAAACATGATGCAGGATGTCATCTAGGTTTTCATAGATCATTTCCTGGTCCAGATCAAAGAGATCGTCTCCACTGCCAAAGTCAGGAACGTTATCGTAGAGGCTGGTGCGGCTATCTGTGGAAGTGCTTGAAGGCCTCCTTGGTCGGTGCTCCAGGGCATGAGAAGAGTTGCCCGCATGGACACCACAGCTGATGCCAGTGCCACCTGCCAAAGGACTGGAGGCTTTGGGGGTCGATTTCCAGTCTGCCAAACAGCCACTCTCCAAGGGACACAAGCTTTCGATGGAGAGAGATTTGGGGAAAGTGCCTGGTTTGTAATCCCCTGGGATGTGGAATAAATAATCTCTTTTAAATGCGATTTGGTGATCCCACATTCTGGCATCCCATTTCTTGTTTGGACTCGTTTCATAATCCTCTAAATAAATACTACCATATTTGGGCTCATGTTGCAGCTTGCTTTTAACTGAGGCCAGAGCCTGGTTAGTCCGACTACCTGTTGAAATTGTCTTAGTGCTGTAGAAAGAACGTGGCTTTTCATTTCCTACTACAACCTGCGTCCCAGAGACAGGTTCCCCGGCATCCTTTGAGGAGTTCCAACCAGACATGAGGTGAGTTCTATCCCCATCTGGAGCTTTAGCGGAGTTCAATTTCTCCTTGTCTTTCTTTCTCAGAGATTCAAGTCTTTTGAGGAAACTCCGTGTCTGACGTTTCTTGGGTTTTTCTTTGCTGCTTTCATTTGGAGACTGGGCTGCTGGAGAATGGTTACTCAAGCTGTCAGGAGAGTTGGTTAAAGTTGGGGAGTTCTGAGTGGATAATGAATGGGGTGCCACAGCCACAAGACCTTGGGTGGTGGTGCTGCTCGTACTGTGGAGTGAAATGGCCTCCAAGTCAGCACTGAGGTCTGTGAGGACACTTTCCTGGCTGGAAAACTTCCTCATTGCGGCATCTCTCTGCAAGCTCTCTCCAAGATGTTCCTTTGAGTCAGTTTGGGACCACCTTCTGCGGTTTCTTTGGGAGGCCCATCGTTCACCAAGAGCACAGATGTCTTCATCATCCAAGTCTTCATTCTAGATCAAGCACAGAAATCAGAGTCATTGGACAACTGGGTGGGAAGAGGCTGGCTCTTAAAGAAACCGCATGGCCTCTGTGCATAGTCAGAAGCATCGTTTTATGACCTCCGCTAGATGGGTGACAATTGATTCAAAGAACTAATCCCGAAGAATTGTACAATGGATTACCTCAGGGGTGTCAAACTCAAGGCCCGCAGGCCAAATCTGGGTCGCGGGGTGCTTAGAACAGGCTTGCGGGGCCCAGGGTTGGGTTCTATTTTTTTTTTTTACTACCAGTTCTGTGGGTGTGGCTTAATTTGTGGGTGTGGCTTGGTGGGCGTGGCCAACTTTTTTTTTTTTTTACTTTTAAAAGCATTTTTTCTACAACCTTAAGAGGTTGCAGAAAACAATGCTTTGAAAAGCTTCTGCCGATCAGGCAACTCAGCTGGGATTGTCAGAGGATTTTTTTTTTTACTTTTAAAAGCATTTTTTCAGCCAAAGAGGTTGTAGAAAAAATGCTTTTAAAAGTAAAACAAAAAAACAAAAAAACCCTCTGATGAGGTGGGCGGGGTAAGCAAGCGGCGACCGGGCCGGGGACCGGTTTGGGGGCGTGGCCAGCCAATGTTATTACCGGTTCTCAGAACTACTACAAATTTTTACTACCGGTTTTTGCGAACCGGTGCTAACTGGGAGCTACCCACCACTGGCAGTGCTGCCCTGGAAACAGTGAAGGACAGGCCTGCGGTGCCTCTGCCAGCGAAAATGGGCTCCCAATCTCCGTTTTTGGCTGGGACGGCCTCCTGCAACCCTCTGCCAGCAAAAACGAAGCTTGGTGCGGCCCTCCCGAGCTCTGTTTTTGCTGGCAGAGGGTTGCAGGAGGCCGTCCCAGCCAAAAACGGAGATTGGGAGCCCGTTTTTGCTGGCAGAGCATTCAGGCCACCACAGGCACCCCTGACACGAGTGATGTCAAGCTGGCCACGTGTACTCTGGCCACGCCCACTGAGGTCAAACACAACCCTGATGCGGCCCTCAATGAAGTTGAGTTTGATACCCTTGGATTACCCATCCATCACTTACCATTCATTCAAACCCTAAGTGTGAGAGACCCTTCAGAGTAATTACCGAAAGTCCAACTAAATTGACGATGCTTTTGAAAGGGCAGAACACCTAATATTTTAATTATTTATATCCATTTTAGTTTTCTTTCCATAAAAGTGACCTCAAACCTTCTCGATCATGATTCAGAACAAAGACAGATGTTGGATGTTCAGGTACTTTTCCAGCAATGTGGAGACTCAGATTACATTTTAATAACTACAAATTAAAAATACACGAATCTTGTGAGAATTTGGCAATCCTTGGATTGGGAGAGGTTTCTAGAAAGATGGTTGATCTCTGATTGTGCTTCACAAAGTCCCTTGCAATCCTGTTATTCTATGTTTTTACCCTAACCCTAACCTTTCTGTCTTTTTCTTTGATGGTTTTATTCTCGCTGGTTGCTCCTTTTTCTAGTTAATTTTTAGGCTGACTGAACCGGCTTCTTTTGACTTGAGCATTTTTATGAATTCTTCGCCACACTTGCTGTATTTACATAACCGTCTTTACCTGGATAGTTAAAGACCGAGCTAAATCATTCATTTGAATATTAAACTTGGTTAGCACTGACCTTAATTAGAGAGGCTTTGAGTCATGGTCCCCAGCACATTTGTTTCAACATACTGTAGTGTGCAATCTCAGGAAATTGATTGATTCAGGTGAAATAAATACAAAGTGTGTACAGGGAACTATATTTGTTAGTGAAAAGGCATGATGTAAGTTATCTAAGTAAATACAGCTTTAATTTCTGGGTCCACCACTCCCCCCAGGGCCTGTCTCCACTCCAGGGGTGGGTTCTAAATTTTTTTTACTACCGGTTCTGTGGGCATGGCTTATTTTGTAGGCGTGGTTTGATGGTCATGTGACAATTCTTTAGGATTTAGCAGAGGTACTGGTCTACCAGGCTTTTAAGTGCTTGCAGAGCTGTACCGGTCTACCCATTTGTTCTTGGAGGCACCGGTCTACCCATTTATTTTTCGAGCGCACTGGTCTACCACCACACTGCCTTTTAACACTGATCAGCTGTAGGGCGGCCCTTTGAAGTCCCGCGGCAAGAGTTTAAACAGTTTTTTCGTTCTAGCTGATCAGCTGGGACTCGGGAGGCAGCAAATAGATTGGGGGTGGGGCCAAATAAAAGGTAAGAATAACGCGGGGGGGGCAGCTCCCGAACAAAGAGAACCGGTTCGGTGACATCATATTGTCACCGCTACCGGCTCGGCCGAACTGGGCCAAACCGGGAGGAACCCATCACTGCTCCACTCCTGGATTTCTCTTTCCCAGGGTCTCAAGAACTGAGGCCTGGGACTCTCCAGCTGAACTCCCCAGGGGTTGCTCTAGGAAAACGTCCGTGTCAGCTCAAAGGGCATCTGGACAGGACCCGGGGAAGGGGCAGCCAGGGGATGGTGGAAAGGGCCAGCCAGCGCGCTCCCCATCCCAACCCTTGCACCCCGCTTTACAGCTTACCTGTTTCTGCTGAAAGTGGACTTCCAGCTTCATCGAGTTCAGAGTCATGAGCCTCCTGCAAGCAAAGCAGAGATCCGTTTCACTCGGCTGTTCAGCCCCGGCGGCATTTGTGAGGTTGGTCATGCTATTTAAAAACAAGCAGCCCTTGTTTTAGGCCATTGTCACTTGACACGCAAACAGCTGGTGATCAAGGAAGCACGCAAGGCTCTACAACACACACAATCTCTCTCTCTCTCACACACACACTTGAGGAAAGCAGGCTCATCCCCATGAGGTGGGCTGGCTTCATGTACCTCCCCCCACAAGGAGATGCCAGCTCGTGGGCCTCTCACCCTCCAGAGCCAGAAGCTTCAAGCCACTCCTGGCGTCACTGCCGGGCCTTTTCATCTGGTGCCAGCAAAGGCTTTCTAAGCCCCAGATGCAGAGGAGGCTGCTGCCCTTCCCAGCCCCTCGGCTCAGCTGAAAGGCTCACTTGGACCGCAAGCCGTCTCTGTTTTCATGAGCAAAAGCCCCAGGACTTGGTAAAACCCTCTGCATCCAGGTCCACTGACCTGACCTTTATGATTTATATTTTAAATTATGGCCTCGCTTTTTGCTCTAATCAAATCCAATCAAAATCAATATTAACCTGGAATAAGAAAAAAAAGGCAATAAATGAGCGCAACAGGCAGAAAACAACAAATCAGAAAAAGCAGCCACCATCATTCCAATTATCATCGTTTTCCTCAAGGGGCAAAACTAATCCAACTTTCTAGAAAGTTTACAAAAGGAAGGAAAGGCTCAACAGTGGAGGCAGCACAAATAATTGGGAAATTGCATTAAATAGCATTAAATAGGGCCTTGGTAGTACAGTGGTCTAAAGCACCCTGTTATTAAGACCAGCTGCCTGCAATTACTGCAGGTTCGAATCTCGCCAGGCTCAAGGTTGACTCAGCCTTCCATCCTTTCTAAGGTAGGTAAATTGAGGACCCAGTTGTGGGGCAATAAGCTGACTTTGTATAAAAATATACAAAAGGATGAAGGCTATTGCTTAGCACATTGTAAGCCGCCCTGAGTCTCCAGAGAAGGGCGGCATATAAATCAAATTTAAAAAATAATAATAATTAAATAGCATTATTTGAATTAAGATCTATGTTTAAATTTTAAATTGCCATATTTTTAAGATTAGTGATAAGATTTAAATTTGATAAAGTAATAATGGAATAAAGATTTAATGAGCATTACATGAAGTAATAAATAAATGTAAGGAAGTTTTAGAAATGGAAATAATTTTGGAATATAAACATGTTTGAACTGTATTGTTAATAGTGAGGATTTAGGGTAAGAATTGTGAAATGTACAGTGCTCAAAAAACTAAAGGGAAGACAAGCAGAAGACATCCGAGATCTGAACGAATGAAATAGCCTTATTAAATACTTTGTTACATACAGTAGTTTTGTGTTCCCTTTAGTTGTTTGAGCAGTGTATAAACTACTGTATGTAACAAACAAAGTATTTAATAAGGCTATTTCATTCACTCAGATCTCGGATGTCTTCTGCTTGTATTCCCTTTATTTTTTTGAGCAGTATATTATGAGGTATTATTTGAATTAAGATTTAAGGTGGGTTAATAGAAGGGTAATTATATTGATTATGTAAATATGAGTAAACTTTTTCTACGATGGTATTAGTTGAAATATGTGATTTAAGATTAAGAAATAAGTGTTATGGTAAAATAGAATATAATTTTTTTTGTTAAAAGTGACAAAAAATGGAACAAATTGATGACCTGATCAAACCTCTGTTCTGAAAAGATGTAATTTGTATGTTTGAAAAAAAAAAAAAAAAAACCTTTTTGCAAAAACAAAAAAAACAACAACAACAACAGTGGAGACAGCACGAAGGCTGGGCCAGAATCGAGGCCCTCCGCTGTAACCGAATGGACCACAAAGCCACTCTTGAAGTGAGCAGATTTTAGGCAAGTTGATTCAAAATTCGTTGCGATATAATGTGCTATATAATATATAGCATATTATATATGCGATATAATATATTGGGCTAACTTGAGAGTACAAACAAATAAACAGATAAACATAATGAGAGTTTTACTATCATATAAATGCAAGCATTTATGCTACAAAATCAACAGCACTTTTTGTGAACTTGCCACGAGAATGTCCACAACGCTGGAAAAATAGAGCGATGACCTGAGCGCTCTGGTACCAAAATGTCTGGCGCGTGGCCAGAGCTGGAAAGTGGCCTCACTGCATTCTGGTGGAGGGAAAGTTAAAGCCTTCTCAAATTTACGATCCGAGTTTGTATCTTACACCAACAACTATAATTGTTTTATGCCAGATTAATTACGTTAATGGGAGGGAAGAATACTAAAGGGCTACTACTACTTGGTTTCATTCATTGTTGTTGTCTTCCTTCTTAGCCAGCTTGCTCTACCGTTCACGCTTACTGCGTTTTTGTTTAGAGTTCTTCTTTAAAGGAACCATCAGCAAATCTGCAAAGTACCACCCTGGGAATAAGGAGACTCAGCAGACACCAATCTTACCACCAGAAATTTGATAACATATTCCAAAGGTTCTCCCACCCAGAGTGGCATAAAGGATGGGGCCAAAGCATCTTTTCCCAGGAAAAGGGGCAGGTGGTCTGATCTTCGCCCAGGCTGCTCTTTTTCATCAGATTGAAGCCAAGTGGCTGAACAATCTCTCAGTCCTGAGAATATCCATCTGGGAACGTATTTCTATGTTTCAGGGAAAGCCAGGAGAACCAGGAGTGATTTCCCCATTCCTTTTTCTTTACAAATCTTTCAACAGGGCCTTCACCAAGCCAATTCTCTGCTCAGGGCACGAGTCTAAACTAAAGCACCCCAGATAGATGGATGTCCTACCCCCCCCCCCCACAAAAAGAACGCCACCGTTCTTTCTGAAGTCATGATGCTGCCTGCATTTTGGAAGGTGGAGAACAAGACCTAGTCATTGTCTCTGGAGAGCTTCCTCGGATATTGAAATGGGACAATCACAGCCTCAAGGTACACTACAAGGTACACAAGTCTTTTGTTGCAAGACTTAATTACTAGTTTGCTTATCACCCTTGCAACCTTTTGTTGCATCTGTTCCAGTTTCTGGATCTTGTTACTCTGGTGCCCCCAACAGGACTCAGCACTTGAAAGGGGGGAGTCTACTTAGAGCAGAATAAAGAGCAGCAATTGCATCCTGTATTCGGGGAAACCTTCAACTGCACTGGCCTTGCCTGCAGCCCCACTGCACTACTGACACTCTGCTTGTGGTCAATTCCAATTCCAAGATCCTTTCTGGAAATATGATTGCTAGAAAGGGAATCCAGGATGCTACACCTGAATATTTGACCATTCACATTTATCTTTGACAAATTTCATTGATACTTTCACTCAAATTCTCTCTCGAAGGCACTTTGAAGTTTTCAATTCAATCTTTTTTATTTTTCATCTCATTTTTAAAACCACCCAACATCCCATAGAAAACAAGTCTGCATAAGCACAAACCTTTTGCCAAACGATCACGAAGGAAGGGTTTTCCTTGTCTGTCCCTAAATAGCCTGGAATATAACTATTAGTGGGTCTTGGCAAAGTAGAGCGCTGTTCATTTGGCTTTCAAACAACAATTCAGAGAAAGCAAAAGCAACATGCCATAGAAGCAGCAACAGAAGAAGGAAATTCAAGAAGAGAGACATTAGTTGTGTCCTTCGAACAGGATCTAGATCAGAAGTGGTAAAATTCCATGGTCAGACGGTGTGGTTTCTTTGTGCCGAAATTTGCTCCTTGGCTGTGACTGTCTGGCTCAGAGCAAGGAGTGAAGTTCCTGCAGTAGAAGCCAAGGCCTCCTTCCCGTTCTCTCTGGGCTGCAATGTGGGGCAGCGGGATAGAATTTCTTGAGGAAGCCAATAATCCAAATGGAAGCAAGAGGAAAACAAGAGGGTAGCAGGAAGGAGAGTCTTCCTGTGGATGCTACACTGCAGTGAAGCTAACGGAACATAGAACGTAGAATACAGAACATAGAATAATAGGGTTGGAAGGGATCTTGGGAGGTCTTCTAGTCCAACCCCCTGCCCAGGTCAGCAGATCCTACCATTCCAGACTTTCTTTGGGCTTGATGGGATGGAAACACATGATCATAGAAAGAAGAACAGAACAGAATAATAGAGTTGGAAGAGACCCCCTGAGGTTCTCCAATCCAACCTTCCACCCAAGCAGGATATTCTATACCATTTTAGACAAAGAGAGGCCCAGTCTCTTTCACTGGGCCATTAGTTGAGTCACTTTGTCAAAGAATGAAATAAGATTTATTTGACACGATTTTTTTTGACAAACCCATGTTGGCTTTTGGTTATAACTTGATTTGCTTGTAGATGTTCACAGTTCTGTTGCTTGATTATCTTTTCCAGGATTCTCCAGGTATTGATGTCAGGCTGATTGTCCATTTTCCCCTGTTTTTGAAGATAGGAATCAGCTCTTTTCCAGTCCTCTGGTAGGTTCCTGGGGCTCCAGGATCTTTGAAAGATATTATTTAATGGTTCCGAGTTCACATCTGCCAATTCCTTTAGGACTCTGGGACCTAATCCATCAAGTCCTGGAGGTTTGAACTGGTCTAGAGTGGATAGTGCTGTCTTACCAAGCAAGATTATGATTGGCAATGCAGTCAGCCAGGTGGTTACATTGGATCTGGCATTTTTGTCAACCTATCGAGCGCTTCCCAGAAACCTGGGATAGGCAAACGTTGTTTGACAGTGTTAAGAGGTATCATCGGGTATGGTTAAAGGCAGGATGCAAAGCTGTCTTTTGCAATTGACTTGTTGGTCTCTTGAGTACTCAGTATGCCTACTAGCTTCAGTGCATCTTCTTCATTGTCCTTCAGACACTCTTCCAATGTCCTTTTTTCTTCTTCAACTATATGACGTACTTGCAACATTCCATGCCCAGCCATTTTCCTTGCTAAATAGACTCTGTCAACGTCACTGTGGGGATGAAGGACATAATCCATCGTCATTATTTTTCTGGCCTTCCTATCCAGGACTTTTAATTCTGCTTAGGTTCAGTCCATTATTCCAGCCACCTGGAATTGCCCAAGTGTTCATTGCCTTGATGGTATTTCCTCCACTGAGTTTGGACTTTACAATCTTCTTCGCTCTTATAATTTGTTCCAGAGGTGGGTTTCACATAATTGTACCACCGGTTCGCCGCACACCGAAAATGTGAGAGCGCACACATGCTCACTTGCTTCTCTTGAGGGGGGAGAGCCATTCCGCGCATGCACATGGTCTTCCGTGCATGCGCTTTGCTTGTGCACGCAGCTTGTTTGCACGCATGTGCGGGGCTTAGAAAATGTGGCTAAAGATGGCATAGTGCCAGGGTGGGTCCCGCATGCAGCTCGCCACTACCAGTTCGCTCAAACCAGTCCGAACCGGCTGAATACCATATATTCCCAACAGTGGGTTCGGAATTCGCTAATTCCGTGCTCATGGTGAATTGATAGAACATCACTACCAGAATAACCAGAAAGTACCAGGCAGGATATAACCCTTCTTTCAGCTCTGTGAAAGCTCATGACAAAACAGTTTCCTGGCATTTGCCGCAAAACAATCCAACCCCTGAGTGAAGTTAGGCTAGGAAGTAAATCCAACTGAGTTCCATATATCGTCCACAGGACTGCAGCTCACACTATTTTTTTTCTTTGTCTGAAGGGAGACGCATAGGGAGCAGAAGCTGAATTGGAACCAGCCTTGAAAACATCAGACAAGTCTTGGTCCCCAGCTATTTTTTTTTGGAAGTGCGTCCCATTCTTACGATGGCAGTGCCTGAGTTGCTGATATTTTGCACACACAAGTCACGGCCTAGCAGAGCTTTCCCTATCCATGTCCAGCCAGCTAAACTGCTGATTCCTGCGCCAGCCTGGAGCCCCCCTCAACTCTCAGAGAGACAGGATATGCCGGCATTCCTTAAACATCCTGTAAAATCTCAGGCCAGAGGATTGCCTGAAGGGAAAACTTCAGGAATGCAAAACAGCTGAGAGCAAGAGCCGTGGAAGTTTTGCAGAGCAGGTTAACCTCTGTGGAGTTTAGCAAGGGTGCTCGAGTTATGTCCCTAAGACGCAGAGCAAGGGAAGGAAGCAGGCACAGAACAGACAACGCCTTAGAATCATCACAACGCATTTCTTAGCAACAAAGCAGTGCCGAGGTAGATAAAAATCACTGAAGCAGAACTAGCAATTAAAAGCAGTTATTGAATGCATTGGTATTTCCAAATCTTTAAAGAATTGTTGCGAGACCTGAATGGAACTTAAGACTTTCCATTTCACATCCATACAGTATTTCCTTTTTCATTCCAGCCTCGAACTCCTACAATTAATAGAGGTTATGGAAGTAAAAGGAGATGGGTGTTTATCCGGACTGTGTGGAAGAGGAAGAATGCTAAGCTGGCTGAGGAATTCTGGGAGTTAAAGTCCACAAGTCTTAAAGTTGCCAAGCTCAGAGACCCCTGATCTAAGGGGCAAAGAAAGGTCATCTGGCTACTTTAATGACGGACATGACTGTTTTCTGCAAAGTGACCGACATGCCCACTGTGTGAAGAGCACTGACTCTCCCAAGAGACCCCTTATCCCCCTTGGGACCCCAGAAGGGCTTCCTACCTTCACGGAGTTGTGGATAGTGAGGGGATCCAGTGGCTGCCCCCATGCAGGACCTTCCTGAGCCTCGGAGTCTGAAAGAAAGCCAAGGAAGGGTGAGGGGACAATGCAGCAAAAGCCCCAAACTGTTTACAATTCTTTGCATTTGCCAAGGGTATCTCACGGAAAACAAGGGAAGGAGAGCAGGACAAAAATAACGGCGTTAATTGCAGGTTAGCAAGCAAAGATTCAGTTGAATATCCTCTTGGCTACAGGCAGTCCTCAACTTATGACCATTCAAAGTTGCCACAGACCCCCACCCAAAAGCTACTTATGACCCAGTTTCAATGTGATGGCCATTGAGAGCCCCTGCAGTTGTTCACCCATATGTCTGACTGCGGGGACCCCCCCCCCGGCCATCTCCCCCATCCCTCCCCCACTGGGTGCCCCCAGGTTCTGATTTGGAGCTGCTTCAAAAGGCCACAGGAACCCCCCTTCTCCAGGACAGCCCTTTCTCTTCCACATCAATTGAGCCACAGCAGCCCACAGGGCATCCAGAATGCCAGGATCATTGCAGTCCTAATCAGCCTTCTCAAGGCAAGGCCCTTCAAAAAGATCCTGCAAACAATAATCTGGACCAGGCCAGATGGACTAACTCAAAAGAGGCAATCAGTTCTCGCCACGGAATCTGCCTTCAAGCCAAGCCATGGCGTGGGATGGAGGCAGGAGCCCTTCTGGGCTCAGGAACAGGGAAGTTCAAGAGACCGCCTGCTGCCCTGCGTCCTTTAGTGTGGCCTCCAAGGTGAAGTTCTCGCATTGGGCTCCAGAACTGCCGACTGTTTATAACTCTGGGATGAATCACTAGAAACAAGACCCCAAGACAGTGTTTCTCAACCTTGGAAGCTTGAAGATGGGTGGACTTCAACTCCCAGAATCTCCCAGAAATGTCTTTGGACCACACTGGTGCTCTCGGCTAAGAACTGGAGATAAGCACCATCCCTAGAGTCAGGCATGATTGGACTAGAGCAGTGTTTCTCAACCTAGGAAGCTTGAAGATGGGTGGACTTCAACTCCCAGAATCCCCCAGCCAGCAGCGCTGGCTGGGGGATTCTGGGAGTTGAAGTCCACCCATCTTCAAGCTTCCTAGGTTGAGAAACATTGCCCTAAAACAACATGGCTCTGCAGAATGCAACTGAACCTAAAGCAAATTAATTCATTCACTGGCCAAAGTTCAGCAGAAGAGAAACTTGGGGCAAGAGGGAGCAAAACAGGACCTTCAACTCTGCCTTGTTTAAAGCCATTCTGGAAGACCGAAAGTGTTTTGCCAGCCTCTTTTCTGTTGTGAATCTCAGGCCAACTGGGCCTGTTGCAGAGCCAGCCTCCGCGGATGGTTCAAAATCTGAACTCAAAGGAACAGCCTCTCCCGGCAACTTCACATGACAGCAACAAGGCAGCCCAGAGCCATTTCTGAAGGACCTATTTCACAACTATTTCCCCCCCTCCCCACCCCCCACAATTTGCTTGGAGACAGAAATACTCATTTAATACTAAGCCCTCATTGATTTTTCAGAAGGAACACCGGAGGCGTACTCTCTGGATCTGGGATACACAGTTAGCCTATATCAGGGGTGAAATGTTCCCGGTTAGGACCGGATCCGGTAGCGATGGAGGTGGGTGGTTCGGAGAACCACTAGGAAAAATCCCTGCCCCCCCCCCCATGCCCAGCTGAGCCACACAATCATCAGAGGCTTTTTTTTTAATTTTTAAAAGCACTTTTTCTACAACCTCTTCCACCAAAAAAATGCTTTTAAAAGTAAAAAAAAAAAAAAAAAGCCTCTGATGATCGTGCGGCTCAGCTGGGATCGTCAAAGGCTTTTAAAAACATTTTTTCTACAACCTCTTCAGAGATTGTAGAAAAAATGGTTTTAAATGCCTCTGACGATGCAAGCTGAGTTGCCTGATCGGCAGAGGCTTTTAGAAGAAAAAAAAACCTCTGCTGATCAGGCAACTTAGCTGGGATCGTCAGAGCCCTTTTGAAAGCATTTTTAGGTTGTAGAAAAAATAGTTTTAAAAGTTAAAAAAAAAAATTGGCCATGCCCACCGTCACATTACACCCCCCCACCAAGCCAGGCCCACAGAACCGGTAGTAACAAATTTTAGATTTCACCACTGGCCTGTACGATGTCTGACCTCAGCCCTCTTCCCAGCTCCGGATGCAAAAGAGTCTCCTGGCTGGAAAACAGAGTGGACTGTCCCCATCACTGAGTGGTCTTGGGGCAAATAAAAGCCATTAAAAAAAAAACACATTCCAAAAAGCCTGGTCCAGAGAATCCCACTGCTCTGAGACGCTCCAGCTCTCACAAGTAAAAGTCCAATTTCCCAGCGTAAAGACGGCATATCCTCCCCTGCAGAGCAGAGGGGAGACTCGGGCTCACCCCTCTGAAGGCAGGAAGCGGCTGCCGATATAAGCCCCTCGAGGCTCCACCATCCAGGCCCCTCAGAAGCAGAAGCCAGACGGAAGCCACCATTCCCTCCAGGAGAGGATTGGCTTGTTGCTCCACGCGGGAAGCAGGCAAATCAAAGCATCTCTGCAGACCCGGCCAGGCCAGAGCTGTGCAGAGCAGATGCGGAGCTGGGCGGGTGAGCTGGGCAGGCCTGGGATCCTGCTGAACTCTCCTTCACATCAGCCCTGGGAATGTGAACTCCAGCGGGGCATTTCCTTCCTTCCTTCCTTCCTCTCTTCCAAAGGGCCCTGGATGGGAGTGGGGCGGAGGAGTCCGGAAACGAGGAGGGAGCCGGCCTTTCCCCGAGACTATAGCAGAACAGCGTTTGTTTTTGTAACTGCAGAAGACGAAAACAAAGAAATTTGGGGCAGGGCAAATGGGTGGGTGGGTGGGGGAAATATGCCTTTTTGCACACCGGCATCAAAAGCTGTCCAAGCCACTCCCTCAGGCCAAGGGATCCGAGCCCGGCCCCACATTGCACAGTCCATTGTGCAGGACTAACGCTACCCTTTTTCATTGTAAAAAGTCAGTCTGTACGCACAAACAAATATACACACATCCCTGAACAACTACAGGAAGTCCTTGACTTATGACTGCTCGTTTAACAACCATTCAGTTACGACAGCCTCAGAAAGGGTATTTTACAGCATGTAGCAATAGCAAAGACATATACCGCTTCACAGTGCTTCACAGCCCTCTCTAAGCGGTTTACTGAGTCAGCCTCTTGCCCCCAGCAATCTGGGTCCTCATTTTACCCACCTCGGAAGGATGGAAAGCTAAGTCAATGTTGAGCTGGTGAGAATCGAACTGCTGAACTGCTGGCAGCCGGCAGGCAGCAGAAGTGTAAAGCACAAGACGGCTCCACACCCATTTGCACCACTCAGGTGACCCTGAGGACATAGATAAACCTCCAGGTGGCCTCAACGACCCTCTACAAGGATGCAAATGACTGTCTGTCTGCAAGGAATATAAATCCTTTCATTCCCCACCATCCAGTCAGAGCTGAAGAAGCTTTTTGGATGAGAAGCAAAATGTCTTCAAAAGAAAACACAAGGAAGTCCAGTTGCCTCTTGAAAAAAGCACCTTTGGGATAACCGTGACCTGGATGACTGAGAATCACCATAGACATTGCCCTTGGGGAAAGAAAATGTGGTGGACAGCCAACCACAATCATTGGTTTTACATTAATTACTTTCCTTAACTCGGTCTTCTAGTTGTGAGGACCCAATAAAAGTACCTGCAATCTTAAGACCAACATCTCATTCAGAAGCTCACCTACAACGTCTACCAGAAAGCAAGCAGGCTGTTCCTCCTTCCATCCCGAGACAGGCTCCTTATCAGTGGTGGGTTCCTCGCAGTTCCACCCGGTTCCGCCAAGCCGGTAGCGGTGACAATATGACGTCACCGAACCGGTTCTCTTTGTTCGGGAGCTGCCCGCCACCGCATTATTTTTACCTTTTATTTGGCCCCACCCCCAATCTATTCGCTGCCTCCCAAGCCCCAGCTGATCAGCTAGAAGGAAAAAAAACTGTTTAAACTCTTGCCGCGGGACTTCAAAGGGCCGCCCTACAGCTGATCAGTGTTAAAAGGCAGTGTGGTGGTAGACCAGTGTGCTCGAAAAACAAATGGGTAGACTGGTGCCTCCAAAAACAATCCACATCTGGTCAAGTCAGCCTCCCCTTCAATTCGAACGAAATGCTTGCTGACTGCATGAGCACAGCTGGGTCATTTCCTTGGCAAGGATACCAAGTCATTGGGCACTGCTATTTCCAGGGTTGTTTTTTTTTTAATGTGCCAGTCCAGCCTCCTGTCCAGATCAGGTGATAATCAAGAATTGCTGAATCCAGAATCCAGTCAAGTCTTGGGAAACTTGTTTTGCTGCACCTGAACCTCTTTCAGGGGAACTTTAACTCAATGTTCTTATTTTATTTATTTTACGTTTTATTCAATGTATTTGCACATCAGGGCATTTTGCATATATGAATGGGTTTCCTGTATTCCGGGGGACTCAGATGCAGAATACAGGGAATCCCAGAAGAGGGGTTTCAATTCAGTGTTTCCAGCATGTGCAGCCAGGAGGACACCAGGTCTGTAGCTGAGGGGGCTACAGCCCATCCCCCCCACCCCTAGAGCCCTGATGGCTAGTCAGCATCCAGCTGGAAGCCTCCCAGGCTGCAGGTATTTTGGCTAGCCCTCCATCAAAGCCAAACCGGGTGGTCTCCTTGCTTCAGCGAAGCCAATCATATCACTTTCACTCTTTGAAATGCTTAGAAGAAAATGTATGTATTCTTTTTCAAAGTCCAAAGTTAATGGACTTAATTAGGTAGCAAATCTTACCGTACCTTTTCCTGCAACAAATGCATGGTAGATACGAACACGTATTTCATAGCTTGTAGAATCTGGCCTTTAGTTTTGGGCTCAAATTAGTCAATTATATACTTATAAGCACTCTGTTTCTTCATTCCAAGTTCACTACCCTTCCCTCAGCCCCAACTGTTTTGTACTTCACATACTCTCAAGGAAAAAAAAGGATCAATCTAGGCAGCCTCACTCTGCCTCCTCCTTTATAAGAGCATCAAAGCCCCCAGGCTCCTGAATTTTAACTGAAAGAGCCCAAATTCCTCCTTTAAAAGAACCCCACAGTCAAGTCATATGCTGATTTTTTTTAAAAAAAGGCTATATCTGACATCATGGAAAGCTGTGAAAGAGGAGAGTGGGCAGACTTTTCTAAGGACCAGCTGTTGCTTTCACATGGCCTAAAATAAATGGCTTTTCCAAAGTTTAATGTGAGCTATTTTACTGCTCGGTAATATAAACGCTCTTCTGTTTGGTGCAAAGAATGCACGCATACGAGGAAAGGCTGACGTATCGCCCCGACTTAGGCACCGGGAAATCCTGTTCCAGAGGCCGACTGCAGGCAGGCGCATGAGATCAGCCTGGAGAGCCGTTCTCTTCACCACTTCAACGTGACTGAAGGAAAATGCTGTCTGGTTGAACTGGGGAAGAGCTATTTCAGGGAATGCAGCTCCCTGGAGGGCTAATTTGCTATCAGTTTGCTACCAGGCAAACGTCTATTATTTCTTCAGACATTGAATCACTTTTTACTTGCTCTGGGTTTTACTGAGCTCCTTATGGGGTCGTGATGGTAGTGTTTAATATCCTGAAAATACAGAGATGGGCTGGTATATAAAGATTTAACATTGTAATAATCTTTTGGAAACTGGAGATATTCTGAAATATTTGCTGAATTGTCAAGGATCTACCCTGTTTTCCCCAAAATAAGACATCCCCTGATAATAAGCCTAATCAGGCTTTTGAGTGCATGGCAATAAGGCCAAGCACTTATTTCACGGTTCAAAAAAATATAAGACAGGGTCTTATTTTCGGGGAAACACGGTAGTAGAATATCTTTCCCTTTTACTAAAATGTCTTTCCCTTTTATTAAGGCTGCCACAAAGAGGAGGGGTCAACCTATTTTCCAAGACACCCAAAGGCCAGACAAGGAATAATGGATGGAAACTGATGAAGGAGAGATTCAACCTGGAAATAAGGAGAAATTTTCTGACAGTGAGAGCAATCAACTCATGGAAGAGAAGTTGCCTTCGGGAGTTATGGAGCTTCATCACTGGAGGCTTTCAAGAAGAGACTGGACTGCCACCTGTCAGAAATGGTGTAGGGTCTCCTGCTTGGGTGGGGGGAGTGGACTAGATGACCTACAAGGTCCCTTCCAACTCTGTTAATCTGTTAAGGCAAACTGGCCACAAATAATATAGATATTATAGTTTCTATAGAGTAGTTCATGTTATATAGATAGCCAAATTTTGCTGGATCTTTGAGAAAGAGACAGGGGAGAAAGCAGAGTCAAGGGTGACAAGAAACTGGGCTGGGATTAGAGTGAAACTTGCAGTTTGGAAGCAGGAGCAGAATCCATCCTTTCTCCCTTTTCCTTCCTCTGGATTTGCCTGGATTTTATATCCCAGGCAGCTGGGCCAAAAAGTTCATTAGGGACTCCAAAACTGGCTCTAAAATCAGATCCGCAAATCCTACGCCTATAGCTAAAGATAAAAATCAAACCATTAAGAATGAGTGGAACCTGTCGATGGTGTAAATTCTCAGTGTGATAGACGCTCTTTTCATTTCAGACGGTCTCTCCGTGGAAGGATGGGTTCCACGGAAGGAATGTGGCAGGGACAAGCCTGGAAAAAGGAATCACAGACTCTGAACTGCTGGTGACACAATACACATAAAGCAGATAAGCATTTTATCCGTTTTCAAATTCAACTTGTTCATGACAAGTAGCACATACATTTTCCTTGGGGACAGGTGTGATTGAAATCCTACAAAAGGTAGGATTTGTAGCAATGGTGGGATTCAAGTAATTTAACAACCGGTTCTCTGCCCTAATGATTTCTTCCAACAACCAGTTTGCCAAACTGCTCAGAAAGTTAAGAACCGGTTTTCCCGAAGTGGTGCGAACTGGCTGAATCCCACCACTGATTTGTAGGAATGAAAATGAAAGAAGGCAAGAAGACATCCCATAATCACAATGAAGGCCCTTGGCTGGAATAGCCCCACACCCTATTCAGTACTTGGCCATGGATCAGCTCCTCCAACAACAAGACTGCCTGGCCTGGCATGCAAGTGCCCCTTTCAAGATCCTCAACCATACGAGCAAATCAAAAAAAGGGGCCCCAAAGACGATCTCACATAACTCAACTACAAAGTCTTAGAGTAATAGGGTTGGAAAGGATCTTGGAAGTCTTCTAGTCCAATGCCTTGACAGGTTTTATACATCTGAAGGCTCTTTTCCTCTCTTTAGACATAGATTTTATTTTTTTTAATGACAAGTGGGACTGAATCAATGAGACTCAATGAGAGGTTATTTACGGGACCACCTACTACCACAAGCAGCCTCCCACCAGCCGGTACGCTCTCATAGAGAAGGGCTCCTCCGGGTGCCGTCAGCTAAACAATGTCGACTGGCGGCCCCCAGGGGGAGGACCTTCTCTGTGGGGGCACCTGCCCTCTGAAATGAGCTCCCCCCAGAGATATAGAGGATCCCGGATCTACGCACTTTCCGCCGTGCTCTTAAGATTCTCCTATTCCAGCAAGCCGGCCTGGCCTAATTTTCTCCCCTGTTTTAAAATTCTTTTAAATCAAAATTTTAATCTGTTTTAAATTATTGGGATTTTTTAATTGTCTCGGCTAAATTATTTAATCTGGTTTTAATTATGTCTTTTAACTTTTGTGTGTTTTATTTTGTGCCTGTTCACCGCCCTGAGTCCTTCGGGAGTAGGGCGGTATATAAATCTAATAAAAGAAAGAAAGAAAAAGAAAGAAAGAAAGAGACTCAAAGGCTACTCTTCTTGAATTGTGGGAATGTGCTTTTGCTGCCCGACCTGAGAAGAGGATCTTTAAGCAAGTCTAGAAAGATAATACTGCTTTATACCATGCTAGTGAGGCCACACATGGAATACTACGTCTAGTTTTGGTTACTACAATAAAAAAAAAGATGTTGAGACCCTAGAAAGAGTACAGAGAAGAGCAACAAAGATGATAAAGTGTCTGAAGGCTAAACCATACAATGAACGGTTAAGGGAATCACGTATGCCTAGACTAATGAAGAGAAGAAGTCAAGGTTGACTCAGCCTTCCATCCTTTCGAGGTAGGTAAAATGAGGACCCGGATTGTGGGGGCAATAAGCTGACTTTGTATAAAAAAGAACACCCCTTAGTGAGGGCCAAAAGCCCTACTAAGCAGGTATATACAAAAGTATAAAGGCTCTTGCTTAACGCATTGTAAGCCGCCCTGAGTCTCCGGAGAAGGGCGGGATATAAATCAAACCAATAAATAAAATAAAATAAAATAAAATAAAATAAAATAAAATAAAATAAAATAAAATAAAATAAAATAAAATAAAATAAAACAAAACAAAACAAAACAAAACAAAACAATAAATAAATAAATAAATAAATAAATAAATAAATAAATAAATAAGATATGAGAGCCATCTTCCAATATTTGAAAGGCTGGGGTCAACTTATTCTCCGAAGCACCAGAAGCCAGGACAAAAAATAACAGGTAGAAACTTGTTAAGGAGAGATCCAACCCAGAACTAAGGAGGAATTTCCTGACAATTAATCCACGGAAGAGCCTGCCTCCTGGAGCCATGGGTGCTCTATCACTGGAGGTTTTCAAGAAAAGATTGGACATTCAATGGTCCGGAATGGTATAAGGTCTCCTGCCTTGTGCAGAGAGTTGGACTAGAACAGTATTTCTCAACCTTGGTAGCTTGAAGATGGCTGGCTGGGGGATTCTGGGAGTTGAAGTCCACCCATCTTCAAGCTTCCAAGGTTGAGAAACACTGGACTAGAAGGCCTCCAACCCCAGTAAAGATCCTTCCAGCCCCAGGATTCTATGTTCTAGGATTTCTACCGTCAAGTTTTTCTTCTAGGACTCCAGGGCTAGACTCCAAACTTAAGGTAAAAACATGGTGACAAAGGGTATGTTTGCAAATGAATGTTTGTAAACAGTTTTTACAGAATCAACCCACAGGCAGATTTCACGCGTCAGAATGAGATCTTCTTCCCAGGGAGCAGAGAAGGGGAAGACAATCTGCCTTGCCTCACCAAAACGTGGAGCCCCCGCGCTGGTCTCTTTTTCTCAACCAGGAAGTTATTCTCCCTTCAGACTAGAAGTGGCCACCGAGCAAGATATGGAGGAGGGCGTCTCTTTGAGCTCCTTCCGTGGCCCCAAAATTAGAAGCCTCCTCCCCTCTGTGGCGAGGCTTTTTCGGTTTTAAAACATGACACGGGGTGTCAAAAGACAAGATCGCTTTAGCAAGAATGCAAGGAGCCTTGCCAAACAGGATACAAGATGGCCAGAGTGATATCCTGAAAGCAGGCTTATGCATCCGGGATAGCAGGACTTATGCGCATCCATCTGTCCCTGACTCACAAAATGTACCGTGAGCTGTAGAAGAGAAGGGCAAGTGGAGCTCAGCTGAGGAACCCACTGCACCCGTTCCAGATGTCAGATTCCTACCAAGGACCCACTGGGTGAAGGTGGCATGGGAGCCAATCTCCTTATTTATCTGAGCTTTGTATGTGCCGCTCTGCTCTCAGCAAGCTACCCCCCCCCCCGCAGCATGCAAAGGCTCACTACCCCTCTGCCTCACTTTCCCACTGCAGGAAGGAGCAGGGCTGGATCCCTGCAGGATCAGCCAGGATGGACTTTCCGGAGTGGGGTCTGGCTCTTCCTGGGACGGGCCCTTTTCAGTTCTGGAATTTTCTTTTGAGTTTTCTTTGGCTGCCTGGCTGTTGCCTTTTAGGAAACTGCTGGAGCCTTGTGGAGGACAGATTTCTCCTCTAAATCCATCGGCTGGCCCTCCTTCCGTCTGAACAAAGCTGTGTTCAAGATTTTAAAAATCATGCATGGGATATTTTTAGCAATTGTTTCCTGTTTATAAGCAGCTTTAAAAAAAATGCTTTAAAACAGTTCCAAGATAAGTCCAGGAGAGCAACTATTTTTTGCCAGTTCCTGTTTTAATGCCATGGAAGGCCAAGGGGGCGGAGGGCATCTTCCACCCCAAGAACACACCAGGAGCTGTCAATAAATATCTTGAACTGGGCATTCCTGTGATGCCTGACACGCCTGGTATATGTCTTCAAATGTGAGCCGAGTGTGGAACAATAAAAGTCGTAACAAGGAAAGAAGCCAAGCAGGAGCCCAGGTGGCATTCCTGAGCATGCTGTAGCTAATGGTCTCCAGGCTGAGTTGAGGCATTGCTGAAAAAGGTTGGTTTCCCCAGGTAAAAGCCTGCAGGGGAGCAGAGGGGAAGAAGCTTCCAACTTGAAGGTGCAACCAGAAGACAGATATTTTTTAGATATAAGAAAAATCCCAAAGATTCTGGGAAGACCGTCAGTTTCCTGGAGCAAAGTTTGTCTCAGTGATAAGATAATTGGACACAGTATTCCAAGTGTGGTCTCACCAATGCAGTACAGAGCGGTACTATCACTTCACATCATCTTGATGTTCTTCTGCTGATGCAGCTCAAGGTTGCATTGGCTTTTTTGGCAGCTGTAGCCTTCTGCTGGCTCATACTTAACCGGTGGTCCAGTAGGAAACCTAGATCCTTCTCACAGTTGCTACTATTGAACCAGGCGCCACCTATTCTACACCTGAACATTTGGGTTTTCTTGTCTTAGTGTGAACTCTTACTTTTCCTACCACTGAATTGCATTTTGTTAGAGAAGGCCTAGTGTCCAAGTCTTTCAAAATCCTTCTGTCTCTTGAGCTTGTCTTCTGGGGTGTTGGCAATTCCTCTTAGTGTGGTGTCATCTGCAAATTTGATGTGTTCCCCTTCTACCCCCTCATTTAAATCATTTATAAAGATATTTGAGAGTGCTGAGCCCAAGGCAGAACCTCGAGGTATCCCACTGCATGCTTCCCTCCATGTAGATGTAGTTCCATTGAGGATTAATGTTGAATGTGGTTGGTCATCCAATTGTGAATCCATCTGGTGGTGGTATTGTCTATCCTACATTGTTCTAGCTCAGTGATGGTTAACCTTTTTGGTGCTGAGTGCCCAAAGCACGTGCGCGTGCCCGAACCCCTAAAATGCAATGCGAGCGCTCCCCTGCACATGCATGCACATCCCTGTGCATGTGCCCCACCCACCCACGCATGTGCCCTGCCCCTCCCGCACCCCATTTTGGCTTCCAGGTTAGTGCAGGAGGCTTTCCACAGCCAAACCGAGGTGCGGGGGTAAATGCGCAAACCCCCAAAATGCAATGTGAACGCCCCACATATGCGCCCCACCCCTGCACATGCGTGCATCCCTGCATGCACCATGCCCCTCCGCACATGCGTGGCTGAGACCCGAAGACCAGCTGGCCGGTGAGAGGTGAGCGGGAATGCACAGTGGAGCTGGGCTGGCATAGCCCACAGAGAGGGCTCTGCGTGCCACCTGTGGCACGCGTGCCCTAGGTTCGCCATCACAGTTCTTACCAAGAAGAAGGCTGTGGTCTACTTTGTCAAATGCCTTACCAAAGTCCATGTATACTAAAGGTAAAAGGTAAAGATTTCCCTGTGCAATCATGTTCAACTCTAGGGAGTGATGCTCATCTCCGTTTCTTGGCTGAGGTTTCCAGCGTTTCCGTGGTGCTCCACATTTAACACATAATTTCATGCTCTGTCCAAACAATAAACATGCAAGACACAAGATGGTAAGAGAAGACTTGGGTTCTCACAACCCACTCAATCCAGTTTAGTGCAGCCTAGCACAGTATGCCACCCAGCCATTCAATACACAAGAAGTAGACACTGTCTTGCCACCTGTGCACATTCCAGCAGAAATTCTCTAACTCTTTGCTTCTAGTTGCTATGCCAAGTCTAATGCCCACTTGGCAAAGGAAGAGCTTGGTATTCAGTTGCCAGATGGCTCACATGAACCATAAGAGGCCTGAATGTTTTGGGGAAAATTCTGCCCTGTGCAAAATAGCTGCCACATGAACCTTCAAAACCCAAGCATGCTTCTACATCACTCACTCCATTCCAGTTGCCCAAGGTTTTGCTGTGGCTTCACCTGCCATCCTGCCATGTCCGTCTCCTGAATTTGCAAAGTAAATATCCCTTCGCAAATCAGATTGTTTTTACTAGAATTACTACTGGGCAAAATGTCTCTTTTATGTAGGGGAAACTGTTTTCATCATCCAATTTATTAGTTCAGAGTTCTTTTTTAAAAAATTAATTCACTTGAGCTAATGCATGCTAAACTGAGTCAGTCCACTATGAATTCTTTGATTTTTACGTTTCAATTACATTTGCAGATTTATCCAATTAGATGGATTAGTGTAATCATATATCAATATCTTTAGGGCCAACTGTATGTTGCAATCTAGGGGCCAGCATATTTAGGTAAAACAAATCCAGAAAACCTGAGCTGGAAACCTGAGCTGGAAAAGAAAAAGGATCCTTGAAAAATGTGGCGATCCCCAGATCCGATAAGGAACAAACTGGGTTTCCACCTGGAAGGGTGGCGAGTCCACCTGGGTTCATTTTGACCAGTTCAGGCCAGAGAAATCCAGGGTCCCTGCTCCCCCCCCTCCACTGAAGGCAGTTGAAAGGAGCAGAACCTAGGAAACGGATGTGGAAACGGGGTACCTGCAAAATGTGATGACCAGGACAGACAAGAGGAAACTATGAGTGGAATCCATGAGAAACATGTTGTTGTGTCTTATCTGTAACATCGGGAGTCCTCGGTGAGGAAGGGCAGGGCAGGGGACTGCGAGAGGAAATCAAGCGAGAGAGGCTTGCCGAAGGACCAGGGAATGATCACAAGTTGGACGGTGGCTAGGCACACCGTTTCAGTCCACAAGGGCCAAAGAGCTCATGCAGGCCAGTTGCGGGGCTCTGAGAAAGGGCCGGTCACTTGTTTCATTTGGTTGGCTGAATATTTTTCAGTACTCTTGGAATGTTTTCATTCATTGAGATGTCACTTTAATGTACAAGCTAATTGCACTGAGCTGTGGAAGGCATCACAATGTTTCTTTTTCTTCTCCTGCCCTGCCATTCCTTAATTTCCAAAAAGAAAATATCATATAGAACCTATCCTTGGTTCGGGGGGGGTGGGTGAATTGTCCCCCTCAGAACGGGCTCACAATTTGGGTGTCCTCCTAGACTCACAGCTAAGATTAGAGCAACATCTGACAGCTGTGGCTAGGGGGACCTTTGCACAGGTTCGCCTGGTGCACCAATTGCGACCCTACTTGGATCGGGAGGCTCTCCTCACAGTCACTCATGCCCTTGTCACCTCACGGTTAGATTATTGCAACGCGCTCTACATGGGGCTACCCTTGAAAAGTGTTCGGAGACTACAGTTGGTCCAGAACGCAGCCACGCGAGCTGCACTGGCTCCCTATTGGTCTCCGGTCACAATTCAAGGTGTTGGTTATTACCTTTAAAGCCCTACATGGCTCAGGGCCAAGTTATCTTCGAGACCGCCTTCTACCACATAGTTCCCAACGACCGGTAAGATCCCACAGAGTTGGTCTCCTCAGGGTCCCGTCAGCTAAACAATGCCGGCTGGCGGGCCTGTAGGGGAGGGCCTTCTCTGTGGCTGCCCCGGCTCTCTGGAACCAGTTACCTCCTGAGGTCCAGACCATCCCCACCCTACTGGCCTTCCGAAAAGCAGTGTAGCACTAGCTTTCCCAGCAGGCCTGGGGCCGTTGATCTCGCTGTTGCGATCTTGTGAGATCTGGCCATGAATGGTGTGAATGGGTTTTAATGTTTTAATTTTTAAATGGTTTTATAATGGTTTTTTAAAAAATGCATTGTAGGCCGCCCTGAGTCTCCGGAGAAAGGCGGCATATAAATTGAACTAATAAATAAATAAATAAATTCCTTGGAAAAAAATACATTGGAAACAGATGTTCTTCTCCAGGAAATAATGCTGCTGCAGCTGCTGGCAGCCACCAAGGACTTCCCTTGCTCCTTTGCAATCCCACCAATTACACACACACAAACACACACACACACGCACGCACACAGACACACACACACCGTTTTTCAGAACTACACATTTCTACAGTAGCTCAAAACATGGGGGAGATGGAAATGTAAGTCAGAGGTTCAGCCTAAGAGGAAAATGACAGTTGCCATGGAAGACCAGTCAAAAGGGGAAAAAATATCCACCCCTACGTAGGTGTTCTCCAGACGATGCAATGACGCAGTGCCCATTTTGCCTGGCAATCCCACCCATCATTCATGTGCTGCCAAGAGGAACTTCTGCTCAAAACGCAACAGGAAGGAAGATTGAAGGGACAATCATCATTCCCTTTAATGAACTTTCTGAGCACGCAAAGAACAACCTAAAAATGGCCACCGGATACAGATTAGCATTCTGGGTTAAATGGTAGATTTTGGATTCATGTTAGTTCAAGAAACCTTTGCAATAAAATTTATTTATTTATTTATTTATTTGTTCAACTTGTATGCCACCTTTCTCCGAAGACTCAAGGTGGCTTACAATGCATTTAAAACCATATATAAAACATTAAAAGCGGGGCATTCGCCCAGATACGTCTGGTGCGCCAGTTGCGTCCCTACTTGGACTGAGATGCCCTACGCACAGTTACTCATGCACTGGTCACCTCACGGATTGACTACTGCAACGCTCTCTACATGGGGCTGCCCTTGAGGACCACTTGGAGGTTTCAGCTGGTGCAAAATGCAGCCGTCCGGGTTGTGATGGGAGAATCCCGATACTCCCATGTTACACCCCTCCTGCGCAGTTTGCATTGGCTACTGGTTGCCCTCCGGGTGAGATTCAAGGTGCTGGTGTTGACCTATAAAGCCCTACATGGCTTAGGACCAGGATATTTGGCGGACCACCTACAGCCAGCAACGACATCCCATCGCCCGGTTCGCGCCCATAGAGAGGGCCTACTCAGGGTGCCGTCGGCTAGACAGTGGCGGCTGGCGGCCCCCAGGGGTAGAGCCTTCTCAGTTGGGGCGCCCACCCTCTGGAATCAACTCCCCTTGGAGCTCCGACTAGCGCCTGACCTTCGCACCTTCCACCGGGAATTAAAAACTTGGCTTTTCAAATCCCTCGACCTGGTCTGATGATGGGGTTTTAAGGGTTTTAATGGGTTAATTTTAAATTTTTTAGATTTTAGTCTTTATTTTTATTGTGGCTTGTGTTTTATTGTTGTGAGCCGCCCTGAGTCCATTGTGAGATGGGGCGGCATATAAGCCGAATAAAATAAATAAATAAGCAAATAAGCAAATAAGCAAATAAATAAATAAATAAACAAACAAACAAACAAATAAATAAATAAATAAATAAATAAATAAATAAATAAATAAATAAATAAATGTTAAACCATTAAAAACAATTAAAACCCATTCACACCATTCATGGCCGGATCTCACCAAATTGCAGCAGCGAGAAATCTCTCCAAATACATCTTATTTTGCAACTGTGCCCATATAGCTAACTTTTCCTAACGATTCTGCCTAGCTGCATAATTTTTCTTTCCACATAATTTTCAGATATATGGTTTTGTGCAATTTTGGGATGGAGAAGGAACAACTTTTTAAAAATCGAAGTGCAGGATTTGAAGGATAATTGAATTTCATACTCTGCGTTAGTTCAATTAAAAAAAAAAAACTAGTGAAGTTTACATTCAAATTTCTTCCTGTTAATTAATGAGCTTTGTTTTCATGTTTGTGTTTATAGTGTTTAAGCCCTAAGTAGTTTAGAACATAGAATCATAAGGCTGGGAAGGACCTCAGAGATCATCTAGCCCAACCCCCTGCTCAAGGCAGGAGACCTGATTTATACCATTCTGGACAAAAGGTTGTTCAATTTATGCCTGTGATTCCATTGAAGACTCTTAACTTCTGCCTATTTCTAACTGCTCTGGATTCCTCCAGAAACAAAATAAAAGCTTTTGGCTTTCGTGCCCTGCAGGGAGAGGCCACCTAAGACCACTTGTGCTGATCAACCAGGTCATTTTTATTCCACAAAATGCTCCTACTGCTGACTACACTAAAAAAAAACACCCAACAACCCAGAGGCCCTTCAGGAATCCACTTGGAATCAACTGCCCACATCCTTGCAGAACTGAGAGGTCAACAAAAGTTTAAAACTAACCAGACAGCAATTTGTTCACTATAAAGAGGGAAGATCTCTCCCCCCACCCTTTCTCTCTCTCTCAACATCTTTTCCTTGCTCAGAATGAACTATCAGATTATTATTTAGCGTATGGCATTCAATGACAGGGAAATTTACACATGCTAGACACAATAGCAATAGCACTTAGACTTCTATACCGCTTCACAGTGCTTTTACAGCCCCCTCTAAGCAATTTACAGAATCAGCATCTTGCCTCCCAACAATCTGGGTCCTCATTTTACCCACCTTGGAAGGATGGAAGGCTGAGTCAAACCTTGGGCCTGGTGACATCTGAACTGCCAAACTGCTGGCAGCTGGCAGTTAGCAGAAGTAACCTGCAGTACTGCACTCTGACCACTGTGCCACCGTGGCTCTTAACAATACAGTCCTGTTCAGCATGGCATGTCTATCCTTGGTGAACCGCAGTGGGCAAACTAGCTTACACCGGCTGACCAGAGGCACTCGGGTTGCTGTCTCTTCCAGGCTCACATCCAGCCTGGTCCAACGCCAGCATCCACACTCCGCACACAGGAATGCAGTTAAGTTTTTCCCACCAAAGTGATACCCATTTATCTTCTTGCAATATTGCATGCTTTCAAACTGCTGGGTGGGCAGGAGCCATGGAGTGAATGGCGGGAGCTCACCCCGTCTCACGGAGCTGGACTCGAACTGCTGGAGTGCAGACCATTTCTGGCTGGCAGTTCCAGAATTATTAAGCAGCTGCACCTCTGTGTCCCCTTATCTGTCAGGTCAACCACATGCACTGTACCATGAGTAGGTCAATTACTAACTTAGTAAAAAACCCATGGCTGTCCCTGAAACACACACCAGTAAATTTTATCAATAGTGTGGTGAACAGTTCAGTCAGGAACTAAGGCCTCCCAGAGACAGGTGAGACAACGCCCATGGGCTCAGCCCTAAGAATGGTGGGCCTACGGCAGGGGACTGACCCTAACAGAATATTGCTTATATAAAGAAAATCCCTCTCCCCCTGCCCCTTCTCAGACCCTCCTCTCAATCAAAAGGAGCGTCCAGAAGAGGAGAAACCTCTAGAGCAGTCCCCTCCAAGTCAATCTGCCAAGGATAGTTTACTGCCCATGAAATGCTCCAGAGATATCCATCCATCCATCCATCCACCCACCCACCCACCCATCCATCCATCCATCCATCCATCTGTGTGAACCATGAATCATTTCAAGCAATAACTACAATGGACTGGAAGACCTCCAAGGTGCCTTCCAGCCCTAGCAATCTATAATAGGATTTATTTGGGCATACCGTGTCAATTGTGATGTTTAGCAAGGGTCTAAGGACCCCAGAAACCCAGCCGAAATGTGACAGCTGGAGGAGAGAGACTCGGGTTCTTCATGATTACCAACAACTCCGCTGAGGAAAGTTCACCTGTAAACCCAGGGACAGAGGTACCTGGACACATTCATTTGCCTTACTGAGTTTATAGCCCATCTTTCCTGTAGGTCAGTGTTTCTCAACCTTGGAAGCTTGAAGATGGGTGGACTTCAACTCCCAGAATCCCCCAGCCAGCAGCGCCAGCAGAGTTTGGGCCTTGACTCACCCGTTCTCAATTCTGCCCTAGGCTTTGCATCCCCCTCTCCCAAATTCCAGACCCCCATCTGCCCACTTGGCCTCAGCTCAACCTGTCTCATCAGGCTGTTGTTGCAGGGAAATTAAGAGGCGGAATTTCTGTACAACACTTTGAACTTCTGCCCAGAAGGTGAAGGGCAAATTAACAGATAAAAAGGTAAAGTTTTCCCCTAGTCCAGTGTTTCTCAACCTTGGTAGCTTGAAGATGGGTGGACTTCAACTCCCAGAATCCCCCAGCCAGCGCTGCTGGCTGGGGGATTCTGGGAGTTGAAGTCCACCCATCTTCAAGCTACCAAGGTTGAGAAACACTGCTCTACATGGAACAAAGACTTTGGGGGAGCCCCTGCCTGCTCCCCTGTGCCTCTGAGGGGTCTGATGGATGACCAGAGACCAGTTCTTGGTCTCCTGTGTATTTTTGAGGGTGGTTTTTTTGCTTCTGTTTAAATCAAATGCATGCTGGTTCTTTTTTTCCTCCCTCCCTCCCTGCATTTCGCAAAGATTTTCAGCAGAAATTCAGAGCAAAGCCACTGATTGCTGCCTCTGCATGACTTTGGGTTTAATTTTTATAGAGAGTTCGACTGCTATTAGTAATAAGATATATTCTGGCTCCAGATTACTCTCTGGCTCTGTATGTATGCGCTGCTGGCTGGGGGATTCTGGGAGTTGAAGTCCACCCATCTTCAAGCTTCCAAGGTTGAGAAGCACTGCTGTAGGTGCTCATAGTCCACCCATCTTCAAGCTTCCAAGGTTGAGAAGCACTGCTGTAGGTGTTCATAGTCCAGAGTCTCTGGTTGCACATATTGAGGGCAACTCTATAATGTCTATCTGGGAAGCAAAAAGAATGGAGCTTTCAATTGGCCCCGAGCCATGCCCTTTGCCAGGTGGCCTCTGCAAGAAAGCCAAACTCTCCCCCATTGTCGTGGGAAGAAATCTAAATGACCAACTGCCAAATGCTCACCTTCAACACAACCTCCATTCTTGCATCTCCCTCTGGATACACGTGACCCTTTCTTCCCTCCTACTCTCTGTGGCACTTCTGCGCCTTAAAACAGGCTAGATCTGAGAGGTCCTAAAACTCCATCTGGATTGGAAGAGCAGAAAGCCATGCATTTTTGCCACACCACCTTCAAGAAAAACCAGAGGAGGGAACGGGCTTGCTTCCAGCAGCTGAGATTCCCTGGATTGGCCCCAAGAACAAGTAACCTGTTCAAGTCTCATCCCCGCTGACCGTTTTCTACAAAGGAGCCATTTGTTGCTGGAGTGCAGCTGGCAGCCGCAGGACACAATCGGCTTAAAGCCTTCTGCTAATCAAGGGCTGAACAATCGTCCCAGCAGGCAGGCCAGGCCCATTTCCAGCTCTTGAGCAAATGAACTCAGTTGCTGGCACTGCCAGCAGCCAATCGGCTCAAAGTCAACGGTGGAGCTGATGTGCCCTTCTAGGACAAAGCAGGCAGCCAACAACAGCAAAGGGAGAACGGCGGGAGACGGAGGAAGCCAATGCAAGATGGGAGGGCCGTTGTCCAACCATGCATCACCATCCTCTTTCCTCAGGGACAGGATTCGGTTCGGTTGTTCCAGGCAACACGGGAGACACAAGGCTTTTGCACTTCTACAGGAAGGGAGGCGAACGACCAACCCCAGAAGAAAATTAATGGTGGCTCAGCAATAAATCATTACTTTATATTTAGTCAGGAAGTGAAAGGAAGTTATGCAATCTCCTTCCTCAAGAGTTTTGCATTTCTCTCTTTCTTACTCGGCATTCAAGGAAACTTCTGGGATATATAAAATCTAGGCTTGCCAATGATTCTCT